>NC_079492.1:83769156-85019156 GCF_020520425.1 Spinacia oleracea | reverse complement strand
TGAATACAGGGTTGTAATACACAGATACATGCGATTGCAAGGTCTTATCCGCATAGATTTCTGATGAGAGGGGGGGACAGGGGGGTGTAGATTCAAACAAGTCAAGAAGCGGGCAACAACTGCTACAGGCTGCAGCTCTCTAGTGCCATCTTTCTCTTAGCTTCCATCAATTATTTTTTACCTTCTGTAGTCTGATTATAAAGAATGTGTCTATAGGTGTAAGTTAAGCTCTCAAACAAAGAATCTTCGACGCTTATCAAGATACTAAGAATAGTAAGTTATATATACCAACTTGCGTGTGTGTTTTTTTTTGAGGTAACTAGAGATTTGTATTTTTTCCAAGAGTTTGTGTTTACATTAGCCAAAATTAGTTGTGCTTTTGTTTATTTGATCTTTATGAGTAGATTGGAAACAATAATATATACTCTGTATAACCTACCTATTAGGGTGCGTTCTGTTCACCTTAAATAAATAAGTTTCAGTTCCAATAAGTTCAGATAAGTTCAGATAAGTTTCAATAAGTTCAGATAATTTCAGATAAGTTCCAATAAGTTCAGATAAGTTCAGATAAGTTTCAATAAGTTCCAATCAGTTCCAATATTAATAACTAGTCTTATATGCACGCGATGCGTGCGAAGTATTAAAAAGCTTAACATATCTAAACTTGGTAATCAAAGAAAACTAAAAAGTCAGACAGGTCTAATTTAATTCGAATTCATTTTTTAGAATACAATTTCCGAATTCGTGTATAAAAAGCAACAGCCTTGCAATCAATCTTCCCAGTATCAACAAATGCTCCATTGTTCACCTCAATTCCTTCCTCCTGGTCCAGAACAATCTAAAGAACCAGGAAAAAGAATCAACATCTAACAACCTGAAAAGTTAACACCCGGGGGGAAAATCAAAAATCTGAAATACCTTAAAACCCTTCTTGGGGGGTGATAAAATGAATCAGCAAGAAAGGCAGTACTGATATGCATGTTTTATATAGTATTCTACCCCCGTCCCTTAGTACTTTTTGTGTGTTAAATGAGCTCCTAGGAGCCATTTTAGTACTAATCTGTGTATTTGAGTGTGCCTTGCGTTTCAGGACTACTTAGTGAGAAATTGGTCTTTTTAGACCCGTTTCAAGATGATTTAGGCCACTACACGATCCCGAGGGGATTCGAGACGATTACTGTCGACTTAAGGGAGCCTTAGATGTTCATGATTGAGCCCCGGAAGTTAGACTCGGTGTTGCGGACATATTTAGCTTTTCGCCGGGAAGATCTCCCATCGCCCACCGGGCGAGCAAGCTAAAGAAATCTCCAATCGCCCGGCGCCCGACGGGCAGACATCCGCCCGGTGCCCACCGGGCGCCCAGCAGAGCAGCAGCCATGAGCGATCTTCAGTCGCCCGACGGGCGAGTGGCGCCCGACCGGGCACGTGCAGATGGTTTCCAAAGTTTCTCCCTCCGCCCGCCGGGCAGACCTGCGCCCGTCGGGCGGATTTCGAGCGTCTCGCCCGTCGGGCGGAAGGCCGCCCGAACGGGCGACGACAACCTGGGCGGGTTTATGCGCGTTTTATTTTTCCGGTTTTCTTTTGTTATTTTGGGCAAACTATAAATACTAAGCCCCATTATTTTAGTTGACACCTTATTATCTCATATTCTAGTATTAAACACTTAGTTTTATTTCCTTAAGCTTAGTTTTTCTCTCTAAATTATTCTAAACACTTAGTTTATTTTCAATCCAAAATTCAAGCTTTCCTTTACCATTGTTCTTCAATTAGGTATTGCTCTTTATTTCAATCTTTTGTTTTGCCTTAATTATGTTTTCAATCATGCTAATTGTTTTGTTTATGGTTAATATGCTTGAGTAGTCTAATTTCTAGGGTTTGGGGATCCATGATTAATATGAAGGGATATTGAATAATTGTGATTGTTGGCATTGTAATTAATTTCTATTGATTGGTTTATTTCACTATACAATTAGATTCGCGCATGTGTAATTGTGGTAGTTATGCAATATCAAATTAAGATTCGAGAGATGCAATTTGATGTTTAGGCTTGTGTCAATAGGTGGAATTAGGATTAATACGTAGCGAGAGCCCGTTAATTCTAAGTCTTTGATTAGTATCGATTCGAGAGAGCATGCTAGTCTAATTAATTATCTTGTTGATTATCGTGATTGTTCGTTGTCCTGGATTGTTATTTGTTGGTGAACCTATGCCCTAGATTCCTTAATATATTTGATTCATACTCGTTTAATTATCGTTCGTAGTCTTAGCCTACAAATCATTAACCAACTCTTGTTCACAATAGTCCAGATTAATTAATTGATGGTAGAAAGAGCGCCTGTTTCCCCGTGGATTCGATCCTGACTTCCCTTGCTACCTAGCTAGTGGACTTAGGTTATTTTTGATTAGGTGATACGACTTTAGCCTGTCAAATTTTGGCGCCGTTGCCGGGAAAACGGTTTTATTTTCTGTTGTTGATTGCTTATCCTAGATTATTGTTTGTTACTACTCAAGGAACTCACGTTCCTTGAGACCGGATCTCACATTGTTTTGTAGTCTTTGTCTATGCCCAGGACCGTAGGTACTAGTAATTTTACTCCATTCGATCCTGAGCCCGAAAGAACCTTTCTTAGACGAAGAACTTTCATTGCACAGTGTGGGAATTACACTGATTCTGATCATAATATTGGCGATCTTTTTCCTTCAGATACAGATTCAGTTTCAGAGATAGAGATGGGTGACGAAACTCTACTACCGCCACCTACCCCACGGCTTACAGACTATTCTAAGCCAAGTCTGTCCGTGCTACCAAAGGCAATCATGCCTTCTATTGCAGCTGAGACCTTCAAGATTGAGCCTGCATTGATTAACATGATTGAGAGACGCCAGTACGGTGGGGAGCCAGGTGAAGATCCGAATCTTCACATACAGTCTTTCATCCAATATTGTTCCACCATCAAGCAAAAGGGATTGACTCCGGAGAAGACTATGGAGATACTTTTTCCGTTCTCTTTGAGTGGGAAAGCTAAATTGTGGATTAATGGGTTGAATCGGGCAGCTTTGAAAATTACTAATTGGGAGTCCTTGGCTCTTGCTTTTTATGTTAAATATTTTCCACCTGAGAAAACAGCTCGTCTAAGGGGTCAGATATTGGGTATCTCACAACAAGCAGATGAGAGTTTGTTCGAGGTCTGAGAGAGATTCAAGGATTTGCAAAGAGAGTGCCTGCACCATGGTTTGGAAGATTGGTTCTGCAGTTTTATAATGGTCTGGGCAATGAGTCTAGATGTTTGTTGGATTCAGCTGCCAGTGGGAGATTCATGCAACTTGAGGTGCCTAGAGCTATGGAGGTGATTGAGGAGATAACCATCCACAATGCCCAGTATGGGAATCCTAGAGGTTTATCTAATAGAGGTGGTAAACATGATTTAAATTCTATTGAACAATTAACTGCCCAATTGACTGCTTTACACTATAAGTTTGATAATATGCAAGCAGCCAATGCTCAATCTGCCCAACCTGTTAGTGTAGCTGCTATGAGTGCCCAACCTGCTACTGTTTGTGAAAGTTGTGGAATGTATGGTCATTATGCATAGGAATGTAGGAGCTCTGTTTAACAATGTAACGCATTTCAATCCTACAAACAAAATAACCCATTCTCCAACTCTTACAATGAGGGTTACAAAAACAACCCTCTACTATCCTACAGGAGCAACAATATCCAGAACCCTCACCAAGTCCAACATCCACCACCACAACTATACCAACCCCCACATCAATAATCCTACCAACCACGGATCAACTACAACCAACAGTCTAGTGGACTACCTGGGTTCCCTAGACAACACACATCACCTCCACCACCACAACCTCAAGCCACACAGCCTGACCCTATGCTAGTAGAGATGAGAAACATGATGCTACAAATGCAAAAATCTCTAAGTGAAAAGGATGCAAAGATCGATGCTCTTACTGCTCACAACAAGATCATTGATACACAGTTGGCACAGATGGCTACTACTATTGCAGGGAGGCCACCAGGCCAATTTCCTTCACAGCCCGAAAATAGGGAGACTGCTAATGCAATTACATTGAGGAGTGGTAGGGATTATGATGGTCCTTCTATGCCGGTTAGGGTTGATTCTGGGGTTTCTGCTAGTGGTCTGGTCAGTGAGGAAATCCCAAAGATAGTTATGGATAGTAAGGAAGCTGAAAAGGTAGTCAATGAGAATGAGGCTACAACTGCGGTTAATAAGGGGACATATATTCAAGTACCACCTATTGCACTCCCCTTCCCAAACCGGCAACTCAAGAATAAGCTAGACAAGCAGTTTGGCAGATTCTTGAAAGTGGTCAAAAATTTGCAGGTAACGGTTCCTTTTACTGAATTAATTTTACAGGTTCCTGCATATGCTAAATTCATGAAAGATGTTTTGACCAGGAAACGTGCTTTTTGTGAGGTAGAGACCGTAACTTTTACTGAGGAATGTAGTGCTTATTTGCAAAACAAGTCTCCACCTAAACTTAAAGACCCCGGGAGTTTTTCCATCCCATGTAACATTGGCACCGTATTTATTGATAAAGCTTTATGTGATTTAGGTGCTAGTGTGTCT
The DNA here is from genome assembly GCF_020520425.1 of Spinacia oleracea. Classification (NCBI taxonomy): domain Eukaryota; kingdom Viridiplantae; phylum Streptophyta; class Magnoliopsida; order Caryophyllales; family Amaranthaceae; genus Spinacia; species Spinacia oleracea. The sequence goes on along the minus strand of NC_079492.1, from coordinate 85,014,546 downwards.
GTCATGCCTTTGTCTGTCTGTACTAAACTGAATATGGGTGAGCTTAAGGTACCAATATCACTCTACAAATGGCCGACCGTTCTGTCAAATACCCCTTGGGTGTTTTAGAGGACGTCCCTATTAGAGTAGGTAAATTCTATATACCTGTAGACTTTGTAGTACTAGACATGCAGGAGGATTCTCAAATTCCCATAATCTTAGGTAGACCCTTCTTTCACACGGCGGGGGCGGTCATTGATGTTAAAAGTGGGAAATTGACTTTGTGTGTTGGGGATGATAAGGTGACTTTTAATCTGAATAGTGCCTTAAAAAGTCCCATGCTAGAGGAAGAACAATGCTATCGTATAGATGTAGTTGATTTTATTACTCGTGATAACGTCTCCCAAGTTCTCGAAAGAGATCCCTTGGAGGTAGTGCTTTGTTGTGAGTCTTCTGCAGGTGATAGCAGTTCTTGGAGTGCTGAAGTGGATGCTCTGGAGTTGGCTCTTAATGGTGGAGAATCTGAGCCGGAGAGCATCAAATTGAAGAGGTTAGTTCGGCCGGTTTGTCCTGTTAAAGAGGTAAAGAAACCCGAACTTAAGCCTCTTCCTGCTAACCTTAAATATGCGTTTTTAGATGATGAAAAACTTTGCCCTGTGATCGTCAGTACTGCACTTGATGCAGACCAGTTATCCCAACTTCTTATTGTGTGGAAAAGGCACAAAAAGGCCATTGAGTACAGTATTGATGATTTAAAGGATATTAGCCCTGACTTTTGTATGCATAGGATACATCTAGATGAAAATCATAAACCATGCATCCAACCCCAGCGTCGTTTGAACCCTGTCATGCAAGATGTTGTAAAAGCTGAAGTTATGAAATTGCTTGATGCGGGTATTGTATATGTTGTGTCTGATTCTAAGTGGGTGAGTCCTGTTCAGGTAGTGCCTAAGAAAGGGGGGACAACTGTGGTGAGAAATGAAAAAAAATGAGTTGATACCAACTAGGGTAGTCACAGGTTGGCGCATGTGCATTGACTATAGGCGTCTTAATGTTGATACTAAAAAGGACCATTTTCCCCTTCTCTTCATTGATCAAATGTTAGAAAGGTTAGCCTGTCACAAGTTTTTCTGTTATCTGGTTGGTTATTCTGGTTTCTTTCAAATTCCCAAACATCCAGACGACCAGGAAAAGACCACCTTCACCTGTCCCTATGGTACCTTTGCATATCGTAAGATGCCTTTTGGTCTGTGTAATGCACCCGCTACTTTCCAACGTTGCATGATGAGTATCTTTTCTGATTTTATCGAGTCTATCATGGAAGTGTTTATGGATGATTTTAGTGTCTATGGTACTTCTTTTGATTCTTGCTTGTTAAATCTGACTAAAGTCTTGAAAAGATGTGAAGATTTAGTCTTGAACTGGGAAAAGTGTTATTTCATGGTTACTGAAGGGGTGGTCTTGGGACATCTGATATCTGATAAGGGCATTTAGGTGGATCGAGCTAAGGTCCAAGTGATTGAACAATTGCCCCTCCAGTTAATGTGAAGGGTGTTAGAAGTTTTCTTGGTCATGCGGGGTTTTATCGCCGCTTTATCAAGGATTTTTCTAAAATTGTTAAACCACTTACCCAGCTCCTCCTCAAGGATGCCCCGTTTGTGTTTACTGATGCTTGTCTTGAGGCCTTTGACAGGATTAAACATGCACTGATTTTGGCTCCCATCATTCGTTCTCCTGAATGGGATCTTCCGTTCGAGATAATGTGTGATGCAAGTGATTATGCAGTTGGGGCAGTTTTGGGTCAGAGAAAGGAAAAGGTTTTGCATGCCATCTACTATGCAAGTAAGACCTTAGATGAAGCTCAAGTTAATTATGCTACTACTAAGAAGGAGCTTCTAGCCATAGTCTATGCCTTGGACAAGTTTCGCACCTATCTGATTGGGTCCAAGGTGATAGTCTATACTGACCATGCGGCTCTTAAGTATCTGCTCTCAAAGAAAGAAGCCAAGCCCAGGCATATTCGATGGATACTACTGCTACAGGAGTTTGATCTGGAGATTCGCGATAAAAAAGGGGCTGAGAATGTTGTTGCCGATCACCTGTCTAGATTGAGATATGATGACGGTAAAGTGTCTACACCGATTGATGATTCATTTCCGGATGATCACTTACTTGCATTTTCCAGTCAGTCACCATGGTTCGCAGATTTTGCTAACTACATTGTAGGGGGTATTCTTCCGGCCGATCTTACATATCAACAGAAGAAGAATTCCTACATGATGTTCGGTTCTATTTTTGGGATGCCCCTTATTTGTTTCGTGAGACTGCTGAAGGGTTGTACAAGCATTGTGTTCCGGAATGTGAAGTCCAAGGTATTATCAGTAGGTGTCATTCTTCACCTTATGGTGGTCACCATGGACCGGCAAAGACTAACGCTAAGTTGTCACAATGTGGTTTTTACTGGCCTACTATGTTCAAGGATGCACAGACTTTTATTATGGCTTGTGATGCATGCCAGAGGGCCGGCACTATTTCGAGGAGGTATGAGATGCCACAGAACGGAATTCTTGAGGTTGAGGTTTTCGATGTGTGGGGGATTGACTACATGGGACCATTCCCATCGTCCAAGGGTAATCTGTATATCCTTGTCGCTGTTGATTATGTGTCCAACTGGGTGGAAGCCGTTGCCTCACCTACTAATGATGCCAAGACGGTCATTTCTCTGTTCAAGAAAGTTATCTTTCCAAGATTTGGGGTTCCGAGAGCTTTGATTAGTGATGGAGGGTCACACTTCCATGAGAAGCATCTGGATGCGCTCCTGCGCAAGTATGGGGTTTATCACCGCACTGGGCTAGCCTACCACCCTCAGACGAGTGGTCAAGTTGAGGTCTCCAACCGAGAGATCAAATCTATCCTTGAGAAGGTGGTGGCGAAGTTTTGGAAGGATTGGAGCGATAAGCTAGATGATACTCTATGGGCATACAGAACCGCCTTTAAGACACCTATTAGTACCTCCCCGTATCGGTTGGTGTATGGCAAGGCATGTCACTTACCAGTAGAAATGGAGTACAAGGCTTATTGGGCAATCAAACAGCTCAACATGGATGCAAAGCTAGCCGGTGAGAACCGGTTACTCCAATTGGGTGATCTCGATGAATTCCGACTACAAGCCTATGATAGTGCCCGGATTTATAAGGAAAAGACCAAGAAGTGGCACGAAAATCACATTTTGCATAGAGAGTTCGCGGTGGGCGACAAGGTTCTACTCTTTAACTCTAGGCTTAAGTTATTTCCTGGAAAACTTATGTCTAGGTGGTCTGGGCCGTTCACCGTGACTATGGTAAGCAAGTTTGGGTCTGTTGAAGTAGAGAATGATAATGGTGAACGATTCAAGGTCAACGGGCTACGTCTGAAGTTGTACCATGATGGGGCTAATGTAGGAGTGGTTGAGGTCCATCACCTCAATCCCTCCGCCTCATAGAATGCATATTCAAGGTAACAAGGTCGCGCGGGACCTAGAAATAAACCAGCGCTTTGCGGGAGGCAACCCGTATTTCATCGCTTTCGATAGTTTAGTTCTATTTTGTGTGTTTTGTAGCTTATTCTTTGCCTTAGAGAGGTGAGGAGAGGGTATTTTTACTGCTTTGGACGTTTGATGTTGTACAGGATTGGCTCTTAAGTGAAAAAAGTTAGAAAAATGATAGTAGAAGGACGTTCGCATATCGCCCGCCGGGCGAAGGCCGCCCGACCGGGCGCGTGTCGAAAGAACTCGCAAGATCTCTTTTCGCCCGGCGGGCAGCCTGACGCCCGACGGGCGGCTCATTATGAGGATTTGTATCTGATCGCCAACCGCCCGACGGGCGAAAGGAGAAAACATGATTTAATAAGCACGGATCTCCCTTTCCTTCACATTTTCCTCTCAATCATTTCTTCTCTCTCTCACATACTCCATTAAACCCCAAACCCTAAGAATTTCAAACCTTCATATCTCCCTCATCTCTCATCCAAATTCATCAATCCACACACCAAAATCATCCTCACAACATCCTCTTCAACCTCCACCAAACAATTTTCACCCTTTCTCGCTCCCCACAAAACCCCCAATTTTCACCAAAATCTCATAAAAACTCAAAACTTTTCAACAATGGGTTCAAGGCCAAAAAGAACTTGCACGGGAGCAACAAGGAGACACGAGGAGGCTTCCACAAGCCGTCCACCACCACCACCTCAGTTTGCACCGGATTCGGCCTTCCCGAACATGATTCTAACTAGTGAGGAGCAACAAACCCGTCTTGCACACCTCAAGCTTCGGAAGGTAGTCCCTACTCGATTTATTTGTCAGAAAACTTTGCATGATATGGGTATTGAGAGGGATGTGAGGAGATTATTTCATGGGGTGGGCATGAAGCACATGTTTTCCATGGTTAGGTTCACATTTAAGGATCTTACTCTTGAATTCCTTAGCTCATTTAATGTCAGAAAGAATGGATATAAGGATGTCACTAGAGTTTCTTTTCGATTGTTAAATAATGATTTTGATATGCTTATTAAAGATTTTGGTGCAATATTTGGATTATCTGTTGAGCATGATAGGTCCCCCGGGGAGGGACATCTTAATAGTTCAGTTTGAGGAAAGTTGACTGGGGATTTCAATCCTAGTAGCATGCAGCATTTGCACGCATCTAGCGTGCAACACCCCGTCCCTTTTGTTTGGTTCCGGTTTATGGCCTTTACCATCTTTGGGAGGGACCAAAAGAAGAATGTGAGGAGAACAGAGTTAGAGGTGCTCGGGGGGTTTTTGTTGGATGGAAATGAAGGATACATGATGAATTTGGCCCATCACCTGGCCATGCATTTGCTCACTACTGCCAACCACCGCTACTCAACCGATATTCCTTTAGGGGGTTTAGTCACCCACATTGCCATAGCGGTGGTAAACTTTGCTGAGAGGGACCATGTCGCGGTCCAGGGTAACAATCTATTAGATTTGGAGTATTTTGGGAGCCTTTACAGGGTGCACTCTGAGTACGGGGAACTTCTTCCCGGTCAGATGTCATGGATGTTCCAGAGGAACGCTCTCTTTACTCTACCGGACACTACCGGGCACACCAGTTTTACGAGGGGTCAGTCCCATTATCTGTATGTAGGTGAGCAGGCACCACCCTTAGCCCAGCCCCAGCCCCAGCCACAGCCCGAGGGCGCGCCTCGCACCTATTTTCGGAGGGGAGGGCGTAGAGAGAGGGGGTCGGGACAGAGAGGTAGTCCGACTCCACAGGAGGAGTAGGGGTCTTCAGAGGAGTTGGGGGCCATTCATGAGAGGCTGGGCAGACTTGAGCTCGGTTTTCATGAGTTCGCCGCGGATCACCAGAGGACTATGTTCCCTTTAGGGGGTTTAGTCACCCACATTGCCATAGCGGTGGTAAACTTTGCTGAGAGGGACCATGTCGCGGTCCAGGGTAACAATCTATTAGATTTGGAGTATTTTGGGAGCCTTTACAGGGTGCACTCTGAGTACGGGGAACTTCTTCCCGGTCAGATGTCATGGATGTTCCAGAGGAACGCTCTCTTTACTCTACCGGACACTACCGGGCACACCAGTTTTACGAGGGGTCAGTCCCATTATCTGTATGTAGGTGAGCAGGCACCACCCTTAGCCCAGCCCCAGCCCCAGCCACAGCCCGAGGGCGCGCCTCGCACCTATTTTCGGAGGGGAGGGCGTAGAGAGAGGGGGTCGGGACAGAGAGGTAGTCCGACTCCACATGAGGAGTAGGGGTCTTCAGAGGAGTTGGGGGCCATTCATGAGAGGCTGGGCAGACTTGAGCTCGGTTTCCATGAGTTCGCCGCGGATCACCAGAGGACTATGTTCCCTTTCTACGATCAGTACGCCGGGCAAGGCTACATTGCCCCAGATTATCAGCACCCTTCCTGGTTTACTTACCCCTCGGAGGGGTACGGAGCCCCCGGTTCCATGGGTACCTTCACGCCTACCCACTACGGGGGGTTTGGAGCGGGCACTAGTGGCTATGGTGGCCAAGGTGGCCAAGGTGGCAATGGTGATGATGGCCAAGGCCATCAGTGATGCTGTTGATGATGATGATGGTTCGGTACCCCTTGAGCCAATGAGGACATTGTCTGATTTGGTTTGGGGGGGTTTCACATTACCTGTACATATTAGGTATGTTTTCCTTTTATTTCAGCATTTACTTATTGTTGTGTGTTATTTTGTTGTGTTTATTGCTTTCTAGGGTAGTTTATTGCTTTGAAAAAAAAATAATACAAAAATACGTTCCGATGAATACAATATCATGCTTCCCTGTGCCCCTTGAACGAAAATTGTTTTGATTCTTGGTATTTGATGATGGGCAATGTAGATGTGTCAGCCATGATTTGATATTCGATTGTTATGATACCTTAACATGAGTCAACTCTGACTAACTATTTGTGGACTTGGTGCTTGACTAGTTGACTTGGTTAGGATGTGTGATAGCTTCCTGGTGTGTCATTGATTTTGAGTATTGATTTGCAACTGTTAGTAGTGTTTTATGACTCATATACATGCACATTGTGGAGGACGAAGGCATTTTTTCTATTTAGGTAGCCTTCAGATGAATGTAGATACATTTGTTCCCCCTTTTTCTACCCATGTTGTGCTTGTGCCCTTTATTCGGTGAATAACCACATTACAAACCCGTGAATTCCCCGTTGGTTACTAGTCCCAAGCCTAGCTTGGGGGAGCTTATAGTAGTGAGGTGATGGAGTTGTAGTGTGGTGTATTTTTGAGCATATTGAGTGTGGAAAAAAGAGTTCGTCTCATCGTGGTTGTTGTTGAAAATGAGTTGAAAATGAAAGAGATGAAAGAACAAAATAAATGCGAAGGTTTCTAAAAGAAAAGAAAAAAAAAAGAGAGAGATTGAAAAAAAAAAGAAAAAAAAAAAAGAAAAAATTTAGAAGAAAACAAAAATTTGTTACTCTCAAAAATTTCAATGTATTGTTTCACTCAAGTTTCGTAAGTTCATTATTTCTAGGAGTGATTGGTTTTAATTGTGAAAGAGGCAAGAAAGTATAGTGTTGGTGTTTGTTGTTTCATCATGTGTTGAGTGGGAGGTTTATGGTCATCATCTTGTGGTTGATCATGGTTACTTAGGATTCATGCTCCCCAAAGCCAAGGCTTTAAAGCTCACATTATACCCAAATTTACCGCACCCTTACCTAAGCCTAACATTACAAGCTTTGAAGACCTTTCGACCTTTGTGCATAGAGTCGTACTAATATAAAAGTAGTTGTTTATCAATGCAAGTTATGACATGGCACATTCCGAGTCGACTATTAGGTTGAGTGTATGTTTTTCTAGACACACGAGTGTTGTGAGTTTGGGAGGGCATTGTTCACTTATATGTTGGGAGGAGAGAGAACGGGTACATCTTTTATCCGCCACATAAATGAGTGACGAGTGTGTGAGCACTAGTCTTGAATTCCATTGTGCATTTGTGGTTCGCTTTGCGTGACGATTGTTAAGGTGGATTAGCGGTTGAATGGATTTGATTGGTTGACATTGATGCATGCTTGTTGGATTTTGCCTTGAATTGTGTTTTTCATTTTGAAATATGACGGGGGTGAAGTTAGTCTTGTATTCATCGATGATTTCCTTGCTTAGGGACAAGCAAGGATCTAGCTTGGGGAAGTTTGATATGCATGTTTTATATAGTATTCTACCCAAGTCCCTTAGTACTTTTTGTGTGTTAAATGAGCTCTTAGGAGCCATTTTAGTACTAATCTGTGTATTTGAGTGTGCCTTGAGTTTCAGGACTACTTAGTGAGAAATTGGTCTTTTTAGACCCGTTTCAAGATGATTTTGGCCACTACACGATCCCGAGGGGATTCGGGACGATTAATGTCGACTTAAGGGAGCCTTCGATGTTCATGATTAAGCCCCGGAAGTTAGACTCGGTGTTGCGGACATATTTAGCTTTTCGCCCGGAAGATCTCCCATCGCCCACCGGGCGAGCAAGCCAAAGAAATCTCCAGTCGCCCGGCGCCCGCCGGGCAGACATCCGCCCGGTGCCCACCGGGCGCCCAGCAGAGCAGCAGCAATGAGCGATCTTCAGTCGCCCGACGGGCGAGTGGCGCCCGACCGGGCGCGTGCAGATGGTTTCCAAAGTTTCTCCCTCCGCCCGCTGGGCGGATTTCGAGCGTCTCGCCCGTCGGTCGGAAGGCCGCCCGACCGGGCGACGACAACCTGGGCGGGTTTATGCGCGTTTTATTTTTCCGGTTTTCTTTTGTTATTTTGGGCAAACTATAAATACTAAGCCCCATTATTTTAGTTGACACCTTATTATCTCATATTCTAGTATTAAACACTTAGTTTTATTTCCTTAAGCTTAGTTTTTCTCTCTAAATTATTCTAAACACTTAGTTTATTTTCAATCCAAAATTCAAGCTTTCTTTTACCATTGTTCTTCAATTAGGTATTGCTCTTTATTTCAATCTTTTGTTTTGCCTTAATTATGTTTTCAATCATGCTAATTGTTTTGTTTATGGTTAATATGCTTGAGTAGTCTAATTTCTAGGGTATGGGGATCCATGATTAATATGAAGGGATATTGAATAATTGTGATTGTTGGCATTGTAATTAATTTCTATTGATTGGTTTATTTCACTATACAATTAGATTTGCGCAGGTTTAATTGTGGTAGTTATGCAATATCAAATTAAGATTCGAGAGATGCAATTTGATGTTTAGGCTTGTGTCAATAGGTGGAATTAGGATTAATACGTAGCGAGAGCCCGTTAATTCTAAGTCTATGATTAGTATCGATTCGAGAGAGCATGCTAGTCTAATTAATTACCTTGTTGATTATCGTGATTGTTCGTTGTCCTGGATTGTTATTTGTTGGTTAACCTATGCCCTAGATTCCTTAATATATTTGATTCATACTCGTTTAATTATCGTTCGTAGTCTTAGCATACAAATCATCAACCAACTCTTGTTCACAATAGTCCAGATTAATTAATTGATACTCTCTCCGTCCCGGAATACTCGACCCGGTTTGACCGGCACAGAGTTTAAGAGACTTGAATTGACTTATTTAATTTAATAGGTAGTAGTTGATAGTGGAGTATTATTTTAATGTAGTTAGTGGGAAATGTGTAAAGGGGTGGGATTGGGGGAGAGTAGGGGTTGAATTTTTAATTATTTTTTGTATGGAGTAGGGGGTAGGTGGGTTAATAGGGGTGGAGTGAGAAATAATATAATATTGTTAGAATATTTCCATTCTTAGAAACAGGTCAAGTATTAAGGGACGGCCCGATAAGGAAAACAGGTCAAGTATTCCGGGACGGAGGGAGTAGTAGAAAGAACGCCTGTTTCCCTGTGGATTCGATCCTGACTTCCCTTGCTACCTAGCTAGTGGACTTAGGTTATTTTTGATTAGGTGATACGACTTTAGCCTGTCAAGTACCTCGTTATATAATAATAAAATATTTAAATAAATCAATATATTTTTATACAGTACCGTACAGTACCATAAGGCTGGCACTGTGAGATGAGTATGTACAAAAGGAAATTAGTTTATAGAAAACACAGAAAGCCATCCACTGGCACTGTCTTTCTTAATATTTTTATATAGTACCATATTTTTATACAGTATCCCAATAATATTTTTCTATAGTTCTTTTATATCCTGCATGTATTTGCAAGAACCTCTCGCTTATAGGCTTATAGCAAGGGTCATGCTGCCTACACTTGACGACCCCCCACCAGCACCCACCCTCTAAGTGAAGGAAATAATGCCCTTGGTCCAAGTATGCATTCTATGTTAAGTCTAATAAATGCGGTTTAGTATTAATTAAAAAGTTAATAATTCAGTGAGATCAAGTGAGCTGAATGCCTAGCTAGAGGCCGCTTCAGTTCAAGTGGAATTAATGATATTAATCCACAACTTACTCTTGACTGAACCCGTAGGGTCACACAAATAGTACGTAAACGGATCAAGTATTTAATGGCATTAAATACTCCATCTATGGATATTCGGAATCGACGGATCTTGGTTTCAGTGGGAGCTAAGATCGTCACAGGCAAGAAATGAATACTCCGGAAACGATGATATTGCCGGAAACGGAAATATGGATCGTATCGGAAATATTATCGGAATCGGAAAATAATTCCGGAAACGGAAATATTAAATATTTGTTCGAAACGGAAATTAATTCCGGAATCGGAAATATTAAATGTTGTTCGTATCGGAAATGAATTCCGGAATCGGGAATTTAATCGGAAGCGTATCGTACGAATTAGCATCGGACGAGGCCCGCTAGACGAAGGCCCAGCACGAAGTGACAGGCTCAATCGCACTCCTATCAAAGATAAACCTAACGTTCACCAACTAAAAATGTAGCAAGGGAAGCAAGGATCGTATCCACAGGGAAACAATGTTCTTTCCACTATTAATTAACTAATCTAGACTACTGGTAACAAAGAATTGGATTGGTTTGTATATTAAGCTAAGGCAAATAATCAAACTGGAATATAACAATATTAAGGGAATCTAGGGCAGCGGTTCACCATAAATGCAGACCGGGATTGGACAACGGACAATAACAATTAATTTACAATCATAACTAGGAAAACATGCATCTCTCGAATCTTATGAATTCCTTAGGATATAACAACTAGCGGGCTCTCGCTACGTACTAGAAATAATTCCTATCTAATAGCCACAGACCAAAAACATCAGATTTATACCTCTCGGCGCATAATCTAAGGTTAATCAAACTCAAATCAAAATAGTCCGGCCGAACAGAATTGACGAGCAATAATAATAAGCTATAGAAATTATAATCAATCAATCAAATAATCAAGTCCACATATAATCCCAATCATGCATTCATGGATCTCCTAAACCCTAGAAATTAAACTACTCACTCATGATAACTAATAACAAAGCGATTAACATAATGGAAAACATGATCAATGCAATAGAATAAATTAAAGTAAGAAACAATACCGACTTGAAGAACAATGGAAATTGAAAGCTTGCGTTTTTATATAAATCGAACTAAGTGTTTGAATTGATGTAGAGAGAAAAATAAAACTTAGAAAAATAAACTAAGGGTTTTGTGCTGGAAAAATAAGATGTCCGTCAAAAATAAAACAAGTTTGCTTATATAGTTTTGCCAAAATAAGGCCTAAAAACGGAATTAAAAAAGCGAAAAACTGCTGGAGGTTGGCGTCGCCCGATCGGGCGACGCTTCGCCCGATCGGGCGAATCACTCGATAGTCGGCCCGATCGAGCCAAAATCCGCCCGATCGGGCGGATTGCGAAATCTCCACAAAGCCTCCAGATTGACCGCCCGATCCGCATCGGGCTAGCTGCGCCCGATCGGGCGCGCGTTGATGAACTTGGCTTGCTTATAATTCCGCCCGATGGTTGCATTTCGCCCTCAGCTTCCAGGGCGATTTGCAATCTTCAATGTATTTCGCCCGTATCACCAAGTCTAACTCCCGGGGCTCAACCATAAGCATCTAAGGCTCCCGAAAGTCGACGATGGAGGTCCCGAACTTCTCGGACTCATATAGTGGCCTTGATCAACAATGAAACGGGTCTAAAACGACCAATTTCTCATAATCAAACCTGAAACTCAAGGCACACTCAATAACACACATTAGTACTAGAAACGGCTCCTAAGAGCACGTTTGATACATAAAAGTACTAAGGGACGGGGTAAAAAACTCTATATAAAACGCATATATCAAACTCCCCCAAGCTAGATCTTTGCTTGCCCCTAAGCAAAGAAATCATCGATGAATACATAAATCAACTTCACCCCAAATACATCTAAAAACAATGGATACGATTCAAGGCAAAATCCAACAAGCATGCATCAATGTCAACCAATCAAATTCATTCAACCGCCAATCCACCTCAACAATCGTCACGCAAAGCGAACCACAAGTGTACAATGGAATTCAAGACTAGTGCTCACACACTCGTCACTCATTTATGTGGCGGATAAAAAATGTACCCGTTCGCTCCCCTCCCAACATATATGTGTACAATGCCCTCCCAAACTCACAACACTCGTGTGTCTAGAAAAACATGCACTCAACCTAGTAGTCGACTCGGAATATGTCATGTCATAACTTGCATTGATAAACAACTACTTTCACATTAATATGACTCTATGCACAAAGGTCGGAAGGTCTTCAAAGCTTGTAATGATAGGCTTAGGTAGAGGTGCGGTAAATTTGGGTAAAACGTGAGCTTAAAGCCTTGGCTTTGGGGAGCATAAATCCTAGCAAAACCATGGTCAACCACAAATGAAGACCACAACCACAACTTCCCACTCAACACATGATGAAACAGCAAACAAACCACACTATACTTTCTTGCCTTTCTTTCACAATTAAGATCAATCACTCATAAAGATAAGAAATTACAATACTTGAGTGTAACAATGTTTTGAATTTTTCTGAGAGTAATGAATTTTTTTCTTTTTTTCTTTTTTTTTTTTTTTTTTTTTTTTTTTTCTTTGGAAACCTTCATATTTTCTATTCTTCTCATCTCTTTCACTCTTCATTATTTTTTTTTCTCTTTTTCAAACAACAAGATAAGAAGAACTCCCTTATTTCCTTTTCAACACTCACTTTGTGCTCAAAACTAAGCACACTACAACTCCCTCACCTCACTTACTATTAGCTCCCCCAAGCTAGGCTTGGGACTAGTAACCAATGGGGCTTTCATGGGCTTGTAATATGGCTAGTCACCGAATAAAGGGGCACAAGCAACAACATGGGTAGAAAAGGAGGGGACAAATGTATCTAATTTCATCTGAAGGCTACCTAAATAGAAAAATGCCTTCGTCCTCCACAATGTGCTTGTATATGAGTCATAAAACACTACTAATAGTTGCAAATCAATACTCAAAATCAATGACACACCAGGAAGCTATCACACATCCTAACCAAATCAACTAGTCAAGCACCAAGTCCACAAATAGTTGGTCAGAGTTGACTCATGTTAAGGCATCAAAGCAATCGAATATCAAATCATGGCTAACGCATCCACATTGCTCGTCATCAAATACCAAGAATCAAAACAATTTTCAATTCAAAGGGGCACAGGGAAGCATGATATTGTATTCATCGGAACGTATTTTTGTATTTTTGTATATATTTTTTTTTTTTTTTTTTTTTCTTTTTCAAAGCAATAAACTAATTTAGAAAGCATTAAACATACCAAAATAAACACACTAAAATAGAGAAATGCGAAAATAAAAGAAAGACATACCTACAATGTACAAGTAGTGTGAAACCCCCCCCCAAACCAAATCAGACAATGTCCTCATTGGCTCAAGGGTATCGAACCTCATCATCAACATCATCTCGGCATCACTGATGGCCTTGGCCATCATTACCAGCATCATCACCATCATCTCGGCCAGCATGCCCACTAGGACCCGCTCCCCACCCTCCGTACTGGGTGGGTGTGAAGGTGCCCATAGAACCCGGAGCTCCATATCCCTCCGCGGGATAGGTAAACCAGGTAGGGTGCTCGTAATCTGGGGCAATATAGCCCTGCCTGGCATACTGATCATAAAATGGGAACATGGTCCTCTGGTGATCAGCTGCGAACTCCCGGAACCCGAGCTCAAGTCTGCTCAACCTCTCATCAATGGACCCCTGATCCTCATGAACTACCGGGCCACTTTGGGGCCTCCCCGTGTCTCGACGCCCCCTCTTGAAGTAGGTGCGAGGCTCTGGCTGGTACTGATGGGGCTCTGGCTGAGGGTCAGGCTGAGGCTGGGGGTCAGGCTGAGGCTCTCGCTCAAATCCAACAAATAGATAATGAGCCTGACCGGGTCTGAAACTAGTGCGGCCCTGAGGGTCAGGCAAGGTGAAAAGCCTGTTTCCCTCGAACATCCAGTACATGGCTCCCGGCCTAAATAACCCGTGCTCCCCCTGCAGCCTACGGAGTCCAGCAAAATAAGCCAAATCAAGCAAGTTGCTACCCAGAACTGGGATCTGGTTAGCCTCAGTAAAATTGGCCGTGGCCATGGCTATGTGGGTGATCAACCCACCAATGGTAATCTTGGTAGTATGTGTGGAGGTGGCTATGGAATAAAATTGAGAGGCCATGTGATGTGCAAGGTTCATTTTGTAGCTCTCCTCTCCTTCGGAAACGTAGCCACCTAGGATCTCTAGCTCCGTACTTCTAATGTTCTGGGTCTCATCCCTACCAAAGATAGTAAATCCTAGGAACCTGTAAAAGACAATGGGTACCGGGTGTTGTATCTTGGAAGCATGCAAATGTTGCATACTCCCGGGATTATCATTGCCCGTAAGCTTTCCCCACATGGTGCAGTTATTGTGAGTCTCCTTGGGTTTCCTACTATATGTGGTAGACAATCCAAAAATTCTACCAAAATCAGATAAGCTCATGGTGTAGGTTCGGTTCATGACACGAAATTGAACCGATGACACGGTTCGATAACCATCCCTACGAATATTAAAACTACTCAAAAATTCTAGAGTCAACCGCCTAAATGTGAGACGGAGCATACCATACATGCTACTCATACCAACACCAACAAAAACACGTTTTACATCACGCTCAATTCCCATTTCATGCAATGATTTTTGACATATAAAGCGAGTAGGTATTACCTCCCTCAATTTGAGGTGCATGAATCGTGCTCGTTGCTCCTCCGTAATAAAGATGACATCCGGAAAATCCGTGTCGGGCTCGAATTGCGGTGGTGGAGGTGGTGGTGTCGGTTCCCGAGCTCGGCTTGTGGAAGCCTCATGTTGATTTCTTGGTACCCTCGTGCATTTTCTTTGTGGTCTATTTGCCATTGATGAAAAATCTGAATTTTTGAGTTTTTTGAGTTTTTTGGGTGAATTTGGGGATTTTGTGGGGATGAGTGAAAACTTAAATCGATTAGGTGTAGGTTGTAGAGGATGATGAGGAGATGATTTTGATGAAAATTTTGTTGAATTTGGTGGAGAATTGAGGGAGATATGGTGGTTGGAAGTTTTTTTTGAGGTTGGGGTTTAATGGAGGGAGAGAGAGAGAGTTAGGTTGAAGATGAAGAAGAAGTGAAGAAAGAAAGAAGAAACCGTGTACTTGTCGCTGAAATCGCATCTCGTCCGATCGGGCGACATTCCGCCCGATCGGGCGGTTTGCGATCCTTTTCTTCTGATCCGTACGCGCCCGATCGGGCGCAGCTCGCCCGATCCGGATCGGGCGATTTGCGATTGCCTCTTTTCTTGACTTTTCCTGCCCAGAATTCCTCCTTGACTTTTCCACGAATTTTCCTCAACCGCCCGATCGGGCAAAATAATTTCGCCCGATCGGGCATTCCACTCGCTAGACAGCCCGATCGGGCAATATAAAATCCACCGATCGAGCATTCCACTCGCCAGTCCGCCCGATCGGGCATTCTGCGCCCGATCGGGCAGAAATAAGCTTTATGAAAATCATCCGTGCGCGCCCGATCGGGCGCAGCTCGCCCGATCCGCATCGGGCGATTTGCAATGTGCTTGGCCTTGAGCTTAATTTCACTTTCTCGAACTTGGGGCTTTAGGCCTGCACATTAAGAAACACCCAAACAGCGTAATGCCCTCTTCTCGCCTCACTAACACCAAAAACAATACTTAAACACACGTAGGTAATAGAAATACTTAAACACACGTAGGTAATGGAAAATACTAACTAAACACACAAAAATTAGAATCAACAATCAAGCTTATACTACTAAGGCAATAAATGGATAATGAAATACTCATCCCCTATGAGATTGATGTAATGTCCCCATTACACAATCTCCGTTTATGCGCAGACAATAGACATGAAAGGGATGAGAGCTACGACAGCTCATCGAATGGGGGCACCAAAGATGGTGCCACCTGGTGTCACATCGATTACCTTGGATGAGCTGTGTGGTGCGGGAAGTGACAGATCACGACCCCGATCGTGAACACGATGTCCACCGTTTACAGAACTTTCGGCCCCTTGGGTCGTGGCATCATCAATCCGTCCCTTCTTTCGAACCCATGCCGAAGAGTGTATACTCCGATCACCTCCACCTGCAAGACAATTTGAAACATGTGCTTTTTCCGAGGAGTTATTAGAGTTAGTATGAGTCAATTCGGTATTAAAATAATCATTAGAAATATTGACTCCAAAACATGACTCCTCTACCATAGGGTTCTTAGCAACATGGGTTAAATTGAAAGTAACCTTATCATCTCCCACATTTAGCGTCAACTTGCCATTCTTGACATCTATGATTGCCCCCGCAGTGTGTAGGAAAGGCCGACCTAAAATAATAGGAATTTGCCTATCCTCTTCCATGTCTAATACAACAAAATCAACAGGAATAAAGAATTTACCTACTCTAACAGGCACATCTTCTAAGACACCTAGGGGGTATTTTACAGATCTATCGGCCATTTGCAGAGTTATGTTGGTAACTTTTAAATCACCCATGTTCAACTTAGTACATACAGACAGGGGCATGACACTAACACTGGCACCTAAATCACATAAGGCTTTGTCAATAAAAAGGTTGCCAATATTACACGGGATAGAGAAACTCCCGGGGTCCTTCAACTTGGGTGGAGACTTATTTTGTAGTAAGGCACTGCACTCCTCAGTAAATGCAACAGTCTCCACCTCACTAAATGCTCTCTTCCTAGTCAAGATGTCTTTCATGTATTTAGCATATGCAGGTACTTGAGTAATTAATTCAGTGAAAGGGACTGTTACCTGCAGATTCTTTACCACTTCTAAGAACTTACCAAACTGCTTGTCTAGCTTGTTCTTTAGCTGACGATGAGGGAAGGGAAGTTTGATAGGTGGAACTTGTATCTCAACTTTCTTCTCAACCCCTGTGTCATCTTCCTTATCCTTGACCACCTTCTCACTTTCTCTTGGCACAGCACCACTAACAGATACTTCAACCCCTTCCTCTATAGTCATAGGTGGCCCATCATACTCATATCCACTCCGCAGAGTGACAGCATTTACAGACTCTCTGGTCACAGGCTGTGAAGGGAGTTGACCTTTGGGTCTCTCTGCAAGAGCGGTAGCCATTTGTGCCAACTGTTTATCCATGATCTTGTTATGAGCAGTGAGGGCATCGATTTTGGCATCCTTTTCGCTTAGAGATCTCTGCAATTCCAACATCATATTCCTCATCTCTACAAGCATGGGATCAGGTTGTGTGGGTTGAGGTTGTGGTGGTAAGCCAGGTGATCCACTAGGTTGCGAGTTGTAGTTGCTCCGCGGTTGGTAGGGTTGTTGTGGTGGTGGAGGGTGTTGAATCTGGTGGGGGTTCTGAACATTAGTACTCCTATATGATAATAGGGGGTTGTTTTTATACCCCTCATTGTATGAGTTGGAATACGGATTGTTCTGCTTGTAGGACTGGAATGCATTGCATTGTTCGATGGAGCTTCGGCATACCTGTGCATAATGGCCCTGCATCCCACAACTATTACAGACATTAGCAGATTGGGCACTTATTGCAGCGACACTAGCATGTTGGGTGGATTGGGAAGATGCGATCTGTATATTGTCGAGCTTGTGATGTAGGGCAGTTAGCTGAGCAGTAAGCTGTTCAATAGAATTCATCTCATGCTTAACACCTCGGTCGGCAAAACTTCTAGGATTCCCATATTGGGCACTATGGATGGCCATCTCCTCAATCACCTCCAAAGCTCTAGGCACCTCCAGTTGCATGAATCTTCCACTGGCAGCTGAATCCAAAAGACACCTAGATTCATTACCCAGACCATTGTAGAACTGCTGAACCAGGAACCAGTCATCTAAACCATGGTGTGGGCACTCCCTTTGCAAGTCCTTGAATCTCTCCCAAACTTCGAACAAACTCTCATCTACTTGTTGAGAGATACCTAATATCTGACCCCTCAGACGAGCTGTCTTCTCAGGTGGAAAATATTTAACATAGAAAGCAAGGGCCAAAGAATTCCAATCGGTGATTTTCATAGCTGCGCGGTTGAGACTGTTAATCCATAGCTTGGCCTTCCCACTCAATGAAAATGGAAAGAGTATCTCCATAGTCTGCTCCGGTGTTAAATTCTTCTGCTTAATGGTGGCACAATACTGAATGAAAGACTGAATGTGGAGATTGGGGTCTTCACCCTTTTCCCCACCGAATTGGTGTCTCTCGATCATGTTTATCAGCTGGGGTTCAATCTTGAAATTCTCGACCGCAATGGAAGGCATGATTGCCTTGGGAAGCATAGACAGACTTGGTTTAGAATAGTCTGTAAGCCTTGGCACAAGTGGGGGTGGTGGTGCTTGGTCACCCATCTCTGAATCTGTATGGAATAGATTGCTAATCAGATAGTCGGATTCAGAGTCAGAATAGTCTCTCAACTGTTCAACGAATCTACGCCGTCTACGAAAGGTCCGTTCAGGTTCAGGATCGAACGAAGTCAGATCGCTGGTATGGACAGTCCTGGGCATAAACAAGCAAGAACTAGAAAACAGTCGTGAGATCCGGTCTCAAGGAACGGGAGTCCCTTGAGAAGTGACAAACAATAATCCAGAAAAACAATTAATAACAGAAAATAAAACCGTTTCCCCGGCAACGGCGCCAAAATTTGACAGGCTCAATCGCACTCCTATCAAAGATAAACCTAACGTTCACCAACTAAAAATGTAGCAAGGGAAGCAGGGATCGTATCCACAGGGAAACAATGTTCTTTCCACTATTAATTAACTAATCTAGACTACTGGTAACAAAGAATTGGATTGGTTTGTATATTAAGCTAAGGCAAATAATCAAATTGGAATATAACAATATTAAGGGAATCTAGCGCAGCGGTTCACCATAAATGCAGACCGGGATTGGACAACGGACAATAACAATTAATTAACAATCATAACTAGGAAAACATGCATCTCTCGAATCTTATGAATTCCTTAGGATATAACAACTAGCGGGCTCTCGCTACGTACTAGAAATAATTCCTATCTAATAGCCACAGACCAAAAACATCAGATTTATACCTCTCGGCGCATAATCTAAGGTTAATCAAACTCAAATCAAAATAGTCCGGCCGAACAGAATTGACGAGCAATAATAATAAGCTATAGAAATTATAATCAATCAATCAAATAATCAAGTCCACATATAATCCCAATCATGCATTCATGGATCTCCTAAACCCTAGAAATTAAACTACTCACTCATGATAACTAATAACAAAGCGATTAACATAATGGAAAACATGATCAATGCAATAGAATAAATTAAAGTAAGAAACAATACCGACTTGAAGAACAATGGAAATTGAAAGCTTGCGTTTTTATATAAATCGAACTAAGTGTTTGAATTGATGTAGAGAGAAAAATAAAACTTAGAAAAATAAACTAAGGGTTTTGTGCTGGAAAAATAAGATGTCCGTCAAAAATAAAACAAGTTTGCTTATATAGTTTTGCCAAAATAAGGCCTAAAAACGGAATTAAAAAAGCGAAAAACTGCTGGAGGTTGGCGTCGCCCGATCGGGCGACGCTTCGCCCGATCGGGCGAATCACTCGATAGTCGGCCCGATCGAGCCAAAATCCGCCCGATCGGGCGGATTGCGAAATCTCCACAAAGCCTCCAGATTGACCGCCCGATCCGCATCGGGCTAGCTGCGCCCGATCGGGCGCGCGTTGATGAACTTGGCTTGCTTATAATTCCGCCCGATGGTTGCATTTCGCCCTCAGCTTCCAGGGCGATTTGCAATCTTCAATGTATTTCGCCCGTATCACCAAGTCTAACTCCCGGGGCTCAACCATAAGCATCTAAGGCTCCCGAAAGTCGACGATGGAGGTCCCGAACTTCTCGGACTCATATAGTGGCCTTGATCAACAATGAAACGGGTCTAAAACGACCAATTTCTCATAATCAAACCTGAAACTCAAGGCACACTCAATAACACACATTAGTACTAGAAACTGCTCCTAAGAGCACGTTTGATACATAAAAGTACTAAGGGACGGGGTAAAAAACTCTATATAAAACGCATATATCACGAAGCCAGGCCATCGCCCAGCGAGCCGCACGCAACGCACGCCTCGACCAGGCCCAACGCAAGGCCAGGCCCAGCCAAGGGCGCGCGCGCGCACGCAGCACCGCACATGGGCTGTGCGCTTGTCGTGGGCCGCAAGGCCTGCGCGGGTGCACGGCTTGTGCGATGCGTATGCCGGAAATCCTAATTCTATTGGGATTCGTGCGAAGATTAAAATCCTAATCTTATTAGAATTGCTTTGTTATTTAGAGTCCTAATAAAGTTCTAATTAACAAATCCACATCCTAGTAGGATTACAATTCCTTTTCCATACCTCTATAAATAAGGGCCTAGGGGTCATTATTTATACATAAGTTTTCAAGTATTCAAAACTAGGGGTTTTAAGCAGAAAAATCAGCCATAACTCTTGCCCATTTAGCCGAAAATAATAGTACCTTAAGGGCGATTCTAGTTGGTCAATATTAAGGCGGATCCGGACGTGTTGTGGACTATCTACGGAGGGACGACACTTGGAGTCCTAAAGACTTGTTCTTGTTCGGTTCGGGCGCAGCTAGGGAAGGCACGCAACAAAGAGTATGCATCTAAATTATGCTATATGATTATGTGTAAATAATATGTATTCCTGGCTTAATGGTTTTTTCCGCATGATTTATGAATTGTCATATGTATCATAACCTAACAGTGGTATCACGAGCCTCTTATTATTTTCATAATCTAAATTGCATGAACATGGTTAAATATTACAAATTTGCAAGAATTAAAAGGGGTGATTAATTTTCGTAATTGTTAATTAATTGCAAATTGCGTTTATTTAATTATACGTACGCAGTTTTTCGGCAGTTTCTTCGTTACTCATCCAAATCGAGTGATTTTTGTGTCAATTCCGCATGTAAAAGGCATTCTAAAATTTTGACAAAAATAATTATTTTTCTGCCGAACCCAGAATTCTCAAATTCGAAGCCTAACTATGACTTTTCGAAGGTTTTAGTTTTTCGAATGCAAAATTTCGTAAATTTAAGATGTTAAATTAAATATTTGCGATTCTTGTTGATACATCTTGAATTTTTGATTGACCTACTGTATATGTTTAACAAGTTTGAATGCCTAGCCTTGTTAATTATGCAATCTAATTTGTAATTATGATTAATTTGTTGAAAATTAGAATAATTTAGAATTAATTTGATTTTCATAATTAATTATAATTTAATTAGAAACCTATGATTAAAAACCACCATAAAAATTGTAAATTTATGATAAATTTTAAATTTTTTATGACCTAGGCTTGAATCCATGATAATCGGAAATCAATTGAATAATAAATTTTCGATTTTTCGCCCTAAAATTGTGAAATTAATATTAATTTATTAATTTGTCATTAATTTTAAATATAAATTTTAAATTTTTATGCGATTCGTTCATATAACTTGCACGCACAAAGCAATGGACGCTTCGTGTTACCCTTAAGGGGTGTTGTATAATGCGGGCATGCGACGACGAGCAAGGGAGCTCGTCGCCCGTGCGGCACGAATGCAATGAGCAGGGGCATGGTGCACGAGCACAAGGCAGCAACCCTGCCTTGTGTCGTGGGCCACGAGCTATGGATGAATGGGCATGGGCGAAGGCAAGGCATGGCAATCGCGTGTGGGCAGCAAGCGAGCTGCGCCACAACGCGCACTGCCTCGCGCAAGCGCGCGCAGCCTCGCGCGCAGCGAGCGCAAGCTCGCGTGCCAATAGCGCTGCGCCCAGCGCTGATCGCGCGCAGCGCGCAATTGCTCGCGCACAGCGAGCGATGACTCGCGTGCATCAAGCGCTGGAGCGCGCGCAGCAAGCGCTGGCGAGCGCGCACAGCGAGCGATGGCTCGCGTGCGTCGAGCGCTGGCGCGCGCGCAGCGAGCACCACTCCCTAGGCCGGTTAGGATTACTTCGTTGTCAAGTAAATCTCGTTTTCCTTATTCTACTCAAATTGGATATTTTGTTAAATCTAAAATACTTAGGTGTTTGATTAAACGTAAAATTCTAATGATATGGTTTAACTAGAATTCTAATGGATTTAGTTATTGGAATCCTAGTAGAATTTTAACTATTATGTGGTTTATGATCACAATTTATAATGAAATTCAATATGTGGTTCATGATCACAATTTATAATGAAATTCAATAAGTGTTCACATACATTAAGTTCAAGAGAGAATTTAATAATTTGCCTAAAATTAATAATAAGCTTTCCGAGTGAACATAAAACCTTAGATAAAATTCTAGTTAATTGAATCTGAGGCGGATCCGAACGTGCTGTGGACTATCTACGGAGGGGCGATATTTGGAGTCTTAAACTTGTTCTTGTTCGGTTCGGGAGCAGCTAGGGAAGGCACGCATCACGTTGTATGTATCCTAATTATGCTAATTGACTATGTGGCAATTAATTTGGATTCCTGTCTTTATGGTTTTTCCGCATGAAATATATTGTTTATATTTGTCATAACCTAACAGTGGTATCACGAGCCTCTAATCAATTCCATAATCGATTATAGTTAACATGGATTAAATTTTATAAATTTGCAATGAATTAAAGGGGTAATTAATTTCGTGTATGTAATTAATTGCAAATTCGTGCGATTATTTGATTATATGTTCGCAGGATTTTTCGGCAGTTTTGTCAATAATGATCGGAATCTTATGATGAATTTCGCATATAAACGACGTTTTAAAATTTTGACCAAAATCATAGATTTGTTGCCAAACCCATAATTCCCAAATTCGAAGCCTAACTATGACTTTTCGGAGGTTTTAGTTTTTCGAACGCAAAATTTGTAATTTTTATGTTGTTAAATTAAATAGGAAAATTTGGTAATATTAATCCAACCTTTGACCGATTTTCTTTTATTAAGCCCACCTACGACATATTTTTTAATAATCCCACCTTTATTACCCAACAACTTTTATTGGGCCCAACAGGTCATAAAACTGTTGTAAGCGGCATTATTTCTCTACATGGCAGTACTCTCTCTCGATATATTCAGTCATCGTCATCAATTCATCACCATCTCGTTGAATTTTTCACCGATTACCGGCCACTTAAGCCCAATAAAAGTCGTCAGGTAGTAAAGGTGGGATTATTAAAAAATATGTCGTAGGTGGGATTAATAAAAGAAAATCGGCCAAAGGTTGGATTAATATTACCAAATTTTCCAATTAAATATTTGCGAATCTTGTATGTAAATCTTGAATCTATGATTGACCTACTGTATATTTTTAACAATTTTAAAGCCTAATCTTGTTAATTATACAACCTATTTTGTAATTGCAATTAATTTGTTGAATTTCGAATAATTTAGAATTTGTTTTGATTTTCATAATTAACTGGCCGGGAAAGAGAGGTGCATTCATTGACTGTGAGGGGTTTGTATTCTTGAAACTTGTACATAGATATCCGATGCTTGAATTTTGAATTTTGTATAGGAGCGCCGTCGAGGTCGCAGGGATTCCGTGGACAAGGGTCCCCCGGTGGATACTTCGAGAGAGCAGATCTGGTGGAGCTTAGGTCAGGACTCGGACCCTAGTGCTGGTGCCCGTCAGAGGTATTCGGAGGTCGGTAGGGGAGATGTCCCCTATACTTATGCTGAGCCTACCAGGCATTCGTACTCTGTTGGAGGCATGGGCAGCCAGATGCCTTTCACGCCTTCCCCTGGTGTTCACTTAGGAGCGAGCAGTTCCCAGCCTTGGAATGCAGAGTCTTGGGCTTACTGGCATGAGATGGAGCTGAGGTGTCAGGCCTATGACATCGAAATGCAGCGCCGGTTTATGGCGACTCCGCAGGCTTATCAATATCCTCCCTATTAGCAGGGAACACAACGGCCTTCCGGTACCCTTCGGATTTCTAAGCAGGAGCCAGTTACCCCTGGGACGGAGCTAGACCAGGATTTGGAGGGGTACATGAGCCGGAGCAGGAACAAGGAGCCCGTGATTGAGATTGTGGCTGATAACGACTCGGACTGATCCTGCATGGTAGCGAGTTCCAACTTTGCCTTGATTGGTTTTTTTTACGAGGATGTTTGTATGGATTTTTATAGCTTGTATTTGTATTTGGATTTGTATGGTTTGAATTGGATTTTGTATGGTTTGAATTTGTATGGCTTGTATTTATATGTGTTTTTGCAGGGTTTGAATTGAATTTCGTATGAGTTGTGTGTGCTTTTGAAATTTGTGGTTACATGTATGCATGCCAAATGAAAAAAAAAATTGCCCATTTTTTCTGGTGTACATACCCACTATAAGCCCCCACTTTGACTGAGGTTTTTTGGTTAGAAAAAGCGCAAGTCAAAGTATATTCAACTTTTTCTCATGCACATGCTGATACTAAAAAAAATTTGCCCATTTCTTCGGGTGTACATACCCACTATAAGCCCCCACTTTGACTGAGGTTTTTTGGTTAGAAAAAGCACAAGTCAAAGTATATTCAACTCTTGCTTATGCATATGCTGACTCGGCTTAGGACGCCGATCTAGGACTAGAATGTTTGAATTTTGAACGGATTGACCCGAAATTGACCCGAAGTGCTGAATCGGAATGCTTGAAATTGCGCGGCTTGCGGCTCTTGGAATCTTCAGCACGAATTATTGGAGCTGCTCTAGCTACCCAAAGCTATAAATAGTTCTTACTTGGATTCATAAAGTTGACGTTGAGCTCGTCCTTGTTGCAGGCCCTGCGCCTGGCGCAGGCTATGGCGCCCAGCACAGGTGGTCCTTTCGAGTACCACCATAAGTGCTGGTTTTGTATAAATAGGGAGCTTTCCGGATCACATTCTTGCACCAATCCTTCTCTTCTCTTCTTTACCTTCTACTTCTTCACAAAAAAAAAGAAAGAAAATGGTTATATCCGTTGAAAATGCCCAGTACTCTTGGCTTGGTTCGTTAGGCAAGTTGGAGAAAAGGGAGGTTGATGAAATGCATCTTGGGGTGCTCGTCTCTTTCCGGTTTGTGAAACATGACATGCATTTAATTCTTGCTGCTTTGGAGGCTTGGAATCCGATTAACCACGTTTTCCGCTTTGGAAACAACGAGTTATGTCCCCTTCCTGAAGAGCTCAGTGCTATATTGGGGTGGCCCCTTATGATAGAGCCTTGCATGCCTAGTGTTGAAGAACACTTTTTATTGGTTTTTGAGAAGTATTTAGGCTTGAAGCCCCCACTTTTGAGTGCTGTTCTATATGGTCGAAGGGTGGATTTGTCCCTCCTTGTCACTTACTTTTCTGGGCTTGACGTCCCCAAGGTTTTCCGCTTGAGGGCCTTTAGTTTTTGTATCTTTGCTCGCTTCCTCTTTTCGATGCAGGAGTTTGGCAATGGCGATGCCTCCCTAATAGAGATTGTGGACCAGTTTGCTAGTGGTAGGGACCCAATTCCGCTCGTAATTGGCGAGACATTGATGGGCCTTGATATGCTAAAGTCGGACCCCTCTTCCTCGCCGTCGGGAAGCCCGATACTACTCCAAGTAAGGATCTGGAGCTTTCTTGTATTTTGAAAATTGTACTTGTATTTTGAACATTGAATTTTGAATTGCTTTTCTTGTATTTTCCCCAAGGTCTGGCTTATGGAGAGACTTATGTTGGTGGCACCACCAGAGAACATGCAAAGCTATAATACGTAAGGATTCATTGTGCGGCCCATGGTGTATGGCCGGCTTTCATTGGATGAGTGGAGCTGTGCACTCTCGGGAATTGGATCTTGTATCAGGTGGGTAGTTCCTTGGTGGGGAATCGCTGCTATAAGATATGCACCTGGATCTACTTCTTTGAGGGTGCCTAGCCTTAGCATGTTAGTATTTTACTCTCCTGCTCGAGTGATGAGACAATATAGCTTGAGGCAAGAAATCCCGGACTGTGATGAGGAGCATCCTAAACCTGTTGTACTGAATGCCGATCGTCTTGAAGTTTGGAGACGGTATTGGGTTGCCAAACAATTCTTGAATATTCAGTTCCCACCTGAACATGTTACTCTGTCTGCGGGGTATATTGTATGGATGAAGGGTCCAAGCCAAAGGGACATTTCTCTCTCCGGACCAGCGGGAGCCCGAGGTTCTAGAGCTAGACGCCCTGCATCAACTGATTATGAAGAAAGTGACGGGAGTGTGGCCAGTTCGGTGCTTGACCGTTCTGGGTCCAAAGGAGGTTCATCATCGTCCCGTCTTGGAAGACTAGCAAGTTCCTTCACCCCCCGCTTGGGCAAGGAGAAGATTGATGAATGATTGCGGGAAGAGCCAGGGGATAGTACTCAAGGTGCCAAGAGTCAAGAGCATAGTCGCCCAACTCCAGATATTTGTAGGCTTAATGTGTTGAAATTGTATTAGTAGGAAGTGTGTTTAAGAGTGTGTTTAGAAGATGTGTTAGGAATTGTTTTTAGTGGAAGTGAAAAGGCTTTGAACTTTGTTTCACTTGATTCCAACCTTGTTATTGTGTTAAATTCCGCTTGAACATCTTTTGCATTTTATTTGCACATTTGGAATAAGAACGACACCAACAATTGAATTTTTAATTTTTACTTGATTTTTAGGATGCCCTTAATTGAGGAAACTTTGAATTTTTTTTGTATTAAGGTGGTCGGGCCTCGGAAGGAGGTTACCTACGTGTCCCGTTAAGGAATCAGGCTGAACATAGTTCTAACTTACAGAACTTTTTGAATTTGACTTTGAATTTTGAATTTAGAAATAGAACTTCTTGAGCTGATCGAGGTTCGTCAAAGAACGGAACTCTGTCCCATCGACATCTGATAATTCGACTGCTCCCCCGGAGAGGATTTTCTTGACAATGTATGGCCCGACCCAATTAGGTCTGAATTTTCCCCTTGGGTCCATGACGCTCTTGCAAAGGGCTTTCAGGCAAGCTCGCTTTCCTTGATGTTTCGGGTTCTGACCCTCTTGTTGAAATGTCTGGCCACTCGGCGCTAATAGACTTGTACATGGTGAGCGGCTTGAAGCCGACGCTCATTGAGCATAACTAGCTCGTCATATCTTGCTTGTACCTATGCAGCTTCTAGGATTTTTCTTTTGAGGACTATCCTTAGAGAAGGTATCTCTAGCTCAATAGGTTTTACTCCTTCCATTCCGTAGACAAATGAAAATGGGGTTGCGCCCGTTGAAGTGCGGATTGAAGTTCGATACCCCCATAATGCAAAGTGTAACTTTTAGGGCCAGTCTTTGTAATTTGTTGTCATTTTCATGATGATGGCTTTGACATTCTTGTTGGCTGCTTCGACTGCCCTATTAGTTTACGGGCGGTAAGGTGAAGAACGGTGATGTTGAATTTTGTACTTAGTGAACAGATCTTCACATTCTCCATGGAAATGGGTTCCCTGGTCACTAATGAACTCGTGAGGAACGCCGTATCTGCATATGATGTTTTCTTGTATGAACTGGGCCACTTTCTTGGAACCCAGCACTTTGAATGACCTGGCTTCGACCTACTTAGTGAAGTAATCGATTGTGACCAGTATAAACTCATGACCCCCGATGCCTATGGAGTGACTTTACCGATAACGTTGATACCCCAAGCTGAGAATGGCCATGGTGATGATTGAGAATATAGCAAGGATGGGGGAATGTGCTTCAGGTTCGCACACTTTTGACAGGTAGGACATTTCTTGACGAAGAAGTAACAATCCTGTTCGAGGGTTGTCCAGTAATACCGAGCCCTGATGACTTTGAGGGCCAACATCTTCCCATTCATGTGAGTACCACAGACTCCGGCATGCACGTTATCCATGACTCTTTGTGCTTGATGCTTGTCAATACATCGGAGATTGGGGCCGCTAGGGGACCTCTTGTATAAAACTCCGCCTTCTAGGATGAAGTTTGCTGATGGTAGGCGTAAAGCTCTTTGACTCTTGCTTGAAAAATGCGGGGGATACTCAGAGTTTTGTAGATACCTTTGTCTGTAAACCAAGGCTCATCTTTGTCAGGCTCGATGTCGTCAATATCATGTACATATGCGGCTTCTTGACGATTTTCAATTGTAAGGGGCATTTCAGCTAGACCTGATCAAATGGCGGGCCGGGCCGGGTTCGGGCCAGGCTTGAGCGTAAAAATCAGCCCTCTATGTCGGGCTGGGCCGGGCCGGGCCAAGTTTCGGGCCAAAATTTGGTGCCCAAACCCGTTATTTTCGGGCCGGGCCTACCGGGCTTTTCGGGCCATTTTCGGACCGGGCCAAATTTATAACTAAAAATTGTATTTTTGTGTTTCCCAAACCCGCCCAAAAAATAAAATTTTCGGGCCGGGCCCGGAAACCGGGCCGGAAAATTCTGCCCAAACGCGCAAAAATTTCGGGCGGGCCGGGCCGGGCCGACGGGCCGGGCTCATCTTGATCAGGTCTAATTTCAGCCATGTCATTTGGGATGTTGATCATTGATGCCAACTTTGCCAGTGCGTCGGCGAATTGATTCTCCTCTCTTTGGAGGTATGTGTAACGAAGCTCTTCTCCTTGTTCGGACAGCTTCTCAAGATAGGACTGGTATGGGGCCAAGCTTTCGCTTCTTACTTTCCATTTGCCAGAAATCTGATTCATGATTAGGGAGGAATCCCCGTATACTCGAAGTTTCTGGACGCCCAATGGTAAGGCGGCTTCCAAGCCCATTATGCATGCTTAATATTCGGCCGCATTGTTTGTAACATTGAATTGTAACTTTGCTGACATGGGAATGTGAGTGTCTTCCGGAGCTACTTGGATTACCCCGACACCACATCAGTTTTGATTTGAGGCACCGTCAACGTGCAGCGACCAACTGTCATCGCTTGTCCTTAGAATTTGCTCATCGGGTAAGACGTAATCCTCCATTTCTGCCTCGATGGGACAGTCGGCTAGGAAGTCTGAGCCTGCTTAACCCTTGATAGATTTTTGAGGAATGTACTTGAGATCGAATTCTTCTAACATAACCAACCATCTGGACAACCGTTCGTTGAGAGACGGCTTTTCGAATAGGTACTTGAGAGGATCTGCTTTGCAAATCACATACAGTGTGTGGGAGAGCATGTAATACCGGAGTTTCTTTGTGGCCCAAACCAAGGCGATACTGAGCTGGTTTCATACTCGAGTAGCTTCTTGCTTAGGTAGTACACAACCCTTTCTTTGGCTTCGATCTCTTTGGCAAGCATGGCCCCTACTGCTGAGTCAGTTGTTGTAAGGTAAAGCCTGAGGGGAGCCCCCGGTATTGCTGGCTTTAACACTGGTGGATTTGAAAGGTAGTCTTTGATGGTGTCAAATGCATGTTGACAGTCTTCGTCCCATACCTTGGGCTCACTCTTGTAGAGTTTTCGAAAACTGGCTCACAAATCATGGTGAGTTTTGAGATGAATCTGCTGATGTATTGTAACTTGCCAAGCAACCCCTGAATTTCATTCTCATTCGCTGGCGGTTTCACGTCTAGAATGGCCTTGATTTTTGAAGCATCAGCCTTGATGCCCCGAGAACTGATGACATACCGACGTAACTTGCCTGACGTTACCCCGAATGCACGTTTTTGAGGGTTGAGCCTCATATTGTATTGCCTGAGCCTATTGAAGAACTTTCGAAGTACCGTTGTATGCTCATGTCGCTCTTTGGATTTGACGATCATGTCATCGACATATACCTCGATATCTTTGTGAATCATGTCGCTCATAATGGTTGTGGATGTTCTTTGATACGTAGCCCCCGCGTTCTTCAGTCCGAACGGCATAACTGTGTAGCAATATGTACCCCACTGAGTGATGAAGGTTGTCTTCTCCATATCTTCCTCTGCCATGGGAATCTGATTGTAACCTGTGTACCCGTCCATAAAAGAGAGTAAGGCATGATTTGTTGTGTTGTCGAAAAAGATGTCGATGTGAGGCAATGGAAAACCGTCTTTAGGGCTAGCCCTGTTAAGATCTTTGTAATCGACGCACATTCGTACTTTGCCGTCTTTCTTTGGAACTAGGACGATATTTGCAATCCATTCTGGATACTTTGCTTCTCGAATAAACCCGGCCTCTAGCTGCTTAGAGACTTCGTCTTGAATTTTGAGGGAAACATCCGGCTTCATGCGACGGAGTTTCTGCTTGATGGGCTTGGAACCTGGAATGAGGGGAATTGTATGCTGACCAATGCTTGGATCAACCCCTGGCATATCATGATAGGACCATGCGAAGACGTCTATGTACTCTGAAAGTAGCTTGATAAGATCATCCCGCTCTAGTTTTGGATCACTGCGGTTAGAAAGGTTAACTTTTCTGTTTCCTCAATTATGGGCGTCCTGTTTTCATGATTTTCGATAGCTTTTAAGATTTCAAGGTCAGTTTCTAGTGAAGCAAAGTTGTTTGGATTAGGAATGTGTTTTGAATTTGGACTTGAAGAGTAGGAGGAAATTGAAGTATTATTGACATTAGCAATCATTACATCGACAACTTTAACTTGAAGTTCGGCCTTTAGAGGCTCTTGATTGATGCAAGACTCTAGCCCTAGATTCTTAGACTCATCACCATACTCGAAAATTGAAAGACAGACTCTGGACTTGAACATAAGAAACTAATCATAGAGATAGTCCTCGGGGTACTCCCAAACGTCCTCATCACCATCATCATCATAGACAAGGATACATCCACAGATTTGTAAGACTTGATTCCAGACTTGATTCCAGGTACTGTAACGAAATGCAGCAAAGCGACTCTTGCACTAACTGTTGAGACCTAGGAGAAACATCCTTACCATCTTTCCTTCTGGTAGCTCAGGTTGGACTATAAGAGCGGAAGCATTCCACCTATAGTAATATTCTTGAACACATTCATCCTTCTCTTGGCGCAGGACCGGTGTATGCTTTACAGAAGTGCCATGGTAGCTAGAACCCTTGGGTGTGAGACAGGAAGACCCATCTAACATCTCCTCGAACCAAGGTTCCCCGAATAGGAGGTCGAAGTCGGCAGGTATATCGATGACCAGGAATTCAGCATTGTTGTAGTAAGTCTCAAAAGAGAAAACTAGATCGAGGACCCCCAGGATCTTTAATGTGATGCCATGGAATTTGACGGTCTGCTCTATGGTTAGCATTAGGACGTACTCGGAGAAGCCCAAAGCTTTCACGGTGGCTAGGGGACAGATGTTTTCTTGGATGTCAGTGGTTACCCTTGGTTCGGGGATCACCCAACCTTGAGTCTATGGAATGAGATGATAAAAGCTTGGAATCATCAGCTCGAAGCCTGGCTTGTACATTGTGGAGATTAAGTTGCATGGGAAATCCTCCTCTTCATCCTCATAGTCGCAGGAGATAGCTTGCACCGACGAAGACTGTTTGGCTCCTGGAGGTAGGGGCAAAGTCTTGTTGTCGACCATATTCTAGATCAAATTCTTGAGCTTAAAGCAGTTTTCGATGTCATGCCCGTTCCCCTAGTGGAACTTGCAATATGCCTTGGGGTCCCATCTTTTAGACCTTTTGTCAGCTGGATGATCCGCGGTGGGACCAATGGGAGTGATGACTTCCTTCTCGGCCAATCGGTCAAAGGCGTCTCTATAAGACATCCCAAGGTTGGTAAAAACCCTTTGAGGCCTGCTTTGCAAATTACGCTTATTAGTTTTGTTCTTGATGTTGCTTGGTTTCGGACCTTGAGGAGCTTCTAAGGCGTTGACGTCGTGGACCTTATGTGTTGTTTCAGCCTTCTTGCCCTTCCACTTTTCAGCTTGTGAAGTTGGTACCACAGGTACTTTCATGAGGTCATCTTCTATGTCAACCCCAATGTCATATGTTCTCTTGAAACTTTCCAAGCCTAGATATTTCATATGAGTGTTGTATTTTGGAAGGAGCCCAGCAATAAAAATCTTGACTAATTCTCTCTTGGAGCGCCGATTAACCATCTGGGATGCCATTTCCCTCCATCGGTTGAGGTAGTTAGTGAAGCCTTCCTGGGGTCCTTGCTTGAGAACCTCCAATTCTCGAAGAGTGGTTTAAAGTTGAATGTTGGGCTGGTATTGTTCTATGAATGCTTGAGCTACCTCGTCCCAAGTGCTAGTTTGATGGTCTTTGATGGAGTAATACCACTTCTGACAGACCGACTCTAAGGACATCGGGAACACCACGGGGTACAAATCAGGATCAACCCCCTTAATGGCCATGGTGGCTCTGAAATTCTTGAGATGGTACTTGGGATTGTCAGTCGACTTGAATTTTGGAATATCGTTAGCAGAGAATTTGTCTGCAAAGTTTGCCCTCCCCTTGAGGCTATCCTCCATTGAAGTGTCAAAATAGTTCTCTTGATTGGTCACTTTGTTGACCATACTCTCGATCTTCTTGGTGAGGTCGACCGGGGGTGCGGCTTGCTCTACTAAACCCAAGCGGTTTCTCACACCCTCAAGATTTTTGTTGAGGTTGGCTACGGCGTCCATGAGCTGGACAATTTGGTCTACGGTGGCCATTTGAACTGGTTCTTGAAAGGTACTAGAAGTTTGACTTGTAGAAAATGTATTTGCTGCTTGTTCGATGTCGGCTATAAGGGAGGCCAGGGCTGATGGATCTCTTTTCAACCTTTCTCCTCTTCGGCGAACCCACAAGATACTTTGACTCCTAGTTAGGACACATGACATCACTTTAGAACTTGGACTTCCCGACACATGATATGATATGCATGCAATGAATGGACCCTAGACTCGACTCTAAGTGCCACTCCGAAGATTCGGGATTTTGGATTTCGTATTTGTGTCCGAGATTTGCGACCCGTTGGAAATATTTGTAAGGAGTTACAACCTATCGTGATTTGCGAAATAATTTGTACTAGTATCGGGATTTACAACCCGTTGGAAGTATTTTTGAAAGGAGATTCATTCTTTTGTGTAGGCTTCCTCCTTGTACTAGAACTTAGAATATGTAAAGGGGATCTCGACACATTGGATTATGTATATTCTAAGAGAGTTTTGACCCAAGATAGGGCATGAAATATTTTAGGTGAATTTCAACCCGATGAGAATGTAGAAATTGAATTTGTATTATTTGACGGGACATTCAACCCGAGAAGAGAGTTTGGATTTGTATTATTTCTGGGGAGTTTCAACCCATGAGGACCAAAAATTGGATTTTGAACTTATTTCAAGGGGATTTCAACCCGTCGATGGAACTTAGATTATTTTAGGGGAATTTCAACCCATTAGAATTTGGAATGTTTCAAGGGAATTTCAACCCATCGAAAATGTTTTTGGAAATCGAATTTGTATTATTTTAGGGGATTTTCAACCCGATATCGAATTTGGAATATTTTAGGGGAATTTCAACCCATTGGATTTTGTACTATTTCTAGGGATTTTCAACTCATTGGAAATGTTTTTGAAGGTCGAATTTATATTATTTCTGGGAATTTTTAACCCGTTGAAATTCGTGAATCGAATTTGTATTATTTCAAGGGATTTTCAACCCGTTGGTTTGTATGGGGTTTGAATTATTTCAAGGGACTTTCAACCCGTTGAAAATATTTTTGAAATTTGTATTTGGGAGCGATGGAAAGCAAGAATTTTTATAGATCAAAAGTGAATTTGAAATTCAAATTTTATTTGGAATTTGGACTTAAAATTGGAAAAGATGCGTTTTGTAAAGAATATGAGGCTTTGAATTCGAGATTTTGAAGGATTGGAATTTTGGACTTGAAAATCCGGCATTACGCCGCCATAGGTTCTAGACTTTTTGAAATTGGATTTGGAACTTTGATTTTTGAAAAGGGATTGAATAGGAACTTGAAAGTTGAAAGTTCGACATTATGCCGCCTTGGATATGGAGATTGGAGGTGTTGAACATAGAATTTCCGGATTGAATGGAAAATCCGGCATTATGCAATCATGGATTTGAAATTTGAGGTTTTTGAATATAGGACTTGAAATTTGAAAGTTTGAATCGAAGAACATTGATTTGGAAATTCGAACTCGAGGTTTGAAAGATTAAATTGAAAAGTCGGCATTACGCCATCATGAGTTTGGACATCTGAACTTGAGGTTTTGAGGTTAGAGTCGGGAATTTGAACTTGAGGTTTGAAATATTGAATCGAAAATTTGGCATTATGCCATCATGAGTTTGGACATTTGAACTTGAGGTTTTGAGGTTTGAATGGTCGAATGGATAATTATGGATGTAGGAATTTAAACTTGAGGTTTTGATCATGTAATTGGAGGTTTGAATGCTTGAATTGGAAATCCGGCATTACGAAGCCGTTGGGTTTAATTTTTAATTTGGATTTTAAAATTTAGACTAGAAAATCCGGCATTACGACGCTGTTCGGTTGAATTTTGAATTTGGATTTTTAAATTTAAACTAGAAAATCCGGCATTATGACACCGTTGGATTGAATTTGAAATTTGGAATTTGGACTTGGACTAGAAAATCAGGCATTATGACGCCGTTGGATTGACTTTTGAATTTGGAATTTGTGAGTGAGGCGTGTTTAAGGGTTTTGAATCACATGGAGTGGCACTCCTAAAAGACCCTAAATCGGCGATTTTAGATGCATGAGGTTTGAATGATGCTCCTAGGGGTTAGGTTTCCTAGTTGGAGGCTAATGGTTTTGGCAAAGCTAGAACTTGATGTTAGTCATTCACGCGTGCAAAGACGCCCGCACACTGCACAAATAGCACGTTGTCACACTAACATGGATCATGAATGCGACATGAAAAGTTCTCAACCTATTTGTATGATGCAAGTGGTCGGCTTTAGGTGTCAAAAAGGGTGCTTAACTAAGAGGCGAATCCGGCAACAACCATTCACCTCCTCAAAGTGGAGGTGTTGGTTGGCGGACGACCTCCATACTTGACGTCAGGAACGTCAAGAAAATGTCAAGTTTCGGTAGGCGCGGAAATGGTCACACACTTTGGTCAAGAACCGTATGGAGAGTCACCATTTCGTTCCCCCCGGGGTTAACCCTAATGTGGGACACATTCATGCATGTTGGGCAAGGTAGAAATTCGTTTTGCACAAATATGGTTTTCGAAATATGCTTGACATGCCTAAAAATTGAAAATTGTACTCGAATATTGTATTTGAAAAGCTTGTTTTTCGACATTCGTTCTCAAGGTTTGAGAGTGTCCTTCGAAATTCAAAACCAGAACTGACTCCCACTCAAAAAATTGGGGAGCATGGGCAACCAGCCACTAGAAGCCACTATGCTGGATGCAGGCTGCAGCGTCTAGCGCAAGGGCCTGCGCCTGGCACTGGTGCTGGCATTCAGAACTTGAGCATGGCAGTGGAAAGTTGCTTAAAGCTTGCTCGTATAATTGAATTTGAAATCAGAATTCCCCAGTGGAGCCGCTGGAATTATAGGGGGTTTTTTCGCACTCTTTTTGTATTTCCCCTACGGGGCTTTGTAAGTTTATGAATTTCGAAGGAGTCGCCACCAAACAATTTTAAGGGTCTGGTTTGGAAAGACCAAAGTTGACTCTTTTGTGGATAAGGCATTGAATCTTAGAAAAGGATGGGTGAGATCCGGGCAAGGGAAGGAAGTGCTTATTCCGCGAGCTTTAAAAATTGTATTCGAGTACATGACAAGAAGAATTTTCGAATAACCCTAGTCATGACACTATATTGGTTTGAACTTTGAATTTAGGACATAGAATTTCTATTTGTATCTGTTAGGTTATGATACATATGAATAAACATAAATCATGCGGAAAAACCGTAAAGCCAGGAAACATATTATATACACATAATCATTTAGCATAATTCAGATGCATACACTTTGTAGCGTGCCCTTCCTAGCTGCGCCTGAACCGAACAAGAACAAGTCTTTAGGACTCCAAGTGTCGTCCCTCCGTAGATAGTCCACAGCACGTCCGGATCCGCCTTAAGATTGACCAACTAGAATCGCCCTTATGGTACTATATATTTTCGGCTAATAGGGCAAGAATATGGCTGATTTTTTTACTTTAAAATCTTAGCTTTTTATTGTTTGAATACTTGAAATTGTGTCTCATAAATTGTGACCCTAGGCACCTATTTATAGAGTTATGGAAAAGGACTTGGAATCCTATTAGGATACTAATTTATTTAATTAGGATCCTACTAGGACTCTAATTAAATAAACTAAATCTTTTAGGATTAGATTTAATCATATGACGAATCCCGGTAGCCTTAGGATTCGAGTAACACACTTCGAGTGATACTCTAGCACCGCACGCAGGCCTTACGGTCCACGCACAACGCCAACCCACTCGTCGCAGCCTATGTCGCAGGTCCGCGCGCGCCAAGGCCATTGCTGGGCCTGGCCTTGCGCAAGGCCTGGCGTGGCTTGGCAGCGTGTGTTTGGGCGCTTGTCTTGCTGGGCGTAGGCCTGGCTTCGTGCTGGGCCTTCGTCTAGCAAGTCTCGTCCGATGCTAATTCATACGACGCGCTTCCGATTAAATTCCCGATTCCGGAATTCATTTCCGATACGAACAATATTTAATATTTTCGATTCCGGATTTAATTTCCGTTTCGAACAAATATTTAATATTTCCGTTTCCGGAATTATTTTCCGATTCCGATAATATATCCGATTCTGACAATATTTCCGTTTCCGGTAATATTTCTGATTCCGGCAATATTTCCATTTCCAATAATATTTTCCGATACGTACCATGTTTCCATTTCCGGCAACATCTACGACTTGGATAATATTTATATTTCCGATACGATCCATATTTCCGTTTCCGGAAATATTATCGTTTCCGGAGTATTCATTTCTTGCTTATGACGATCCCAGCTCCCACTGAAACCAAGATCCGTCGATTCCGAATATCCATAGATGGAGTATTTAATTCCATTAAATACTTGATCCGTTTACGTACTATTTGTGTGACCCTATGGGTTCAGTCAAGAGTAAGCTGTGGATTAACATCATTAATTCCACCTGAACTGAAGCGGCCTCTAGCTAGGCATTCAGCTCACTTGATCTCACTGAATTATTAACTTGTTAATTAATACTGAACCGCATTTATTAGACTTAACATTAAATGCATACTTGGACCAAGGGCATTATTTCCTTCAGTCTCCCACTTGTCCTTAGGGACAAGTGTGCATTTCCTAATTCCTTTGTCGCTCGATGCTTGCTCTTGAACATAAGGTAAGAGTTGTCATCCTTATTACGTCCAGAGGTGTTTCTCAGTTTCAGAGTTCAACTGATCAAATAAACAGATAATCATAGCCTATGATTCATCTGAGCACGACCATGCATTGTACAGTTTCTAGCTCTCCGAGTGGCCTTGTATAACTTTTAAGCATCTCATCCCGATTTATGGGAGGACAATCCCAATCTTGCGATCTTGAAATTAGACTTCGTTTGATAGGTGATTACCTGAGCGTTGCCTTTATAGCCTCCTTTTACGGTGCGACGGTTGGTCAACGTCAAAGTAAGCAGTTCTCAAACAAGTAATCTCAAATCACTCAGGTATTGAGGATTTAATGTCTAATAATTTTAATGAAATTTACTTATGACTAATTTTCATCTCTTATAATAAAGTTTCATAGGTCTGTCCGATACTAGTCTTCCCAAAGTAAGTATCTATGCAAATGATTATGACATTGCCATGTCCACATAGTTCAAGAAACAGAACTACTAGTCATCTTGCATTCTAGTCATCTAACGTTTTCTATGCATCCATCTTTATAGAAAACTCGGACCAGGGACCATTTTCAACTTTTGACATTCAAGTTTACTTGATAGACATTTCTTAGTCACAGGACTGGTCCTGACAGTCTATCTTGAATATTTCGTCAAATTTGAAGGGACTCATCATTTAATACTAAACCAAGATTAAATGGAATATGAAAATACATTTCATATATGATAAATGTTCAACCCCAATGTTTTACAACCATGGGCCGAAAACCCATTTTTAAAACAGTTCACGGAATTCAAAGCTATGCTTGATTTCCAGTGCTACAATGTGAGTGTTGCCTCTCACTTGTTGCATAGGTTTACTTATCATGCTTTTCCAATCTTAATATCCTTTTCATCGAATAATATTCGAGATATGATGATAAGATCTTTTGAGTTTGTTTATTATGTAATCTAGTCTTTCTTACTTCGATAGTGGTTCTACGCATTTTTGCAATGAAGAACCATTAAGTCAACAGACATGTGATCTACCCAAGTTCAGTGAAGAAATTTTTAATATAAACAACCCTGTTTTATTGCTTCTTAGGCAATAAGTACTTTTACTTCAACTGTATAGGTTGCTATTAATGCTTTGTTTGGATTAACTTATCCAAGCAGTTCATGGATATGTGGAAGACTTTCCGGCTGTATCTTAGAACATAGAAATTATTATTTTAATTTCCCACGCAACAACTCATGGTCTCCAATCCATGTTGCCATTTCAAAACACGATGCTCTATATCTCGTCCTTGCCAATGGTTAACTCCAAAGGAATCTTTCTTGATCCTTTGCCAGTGTTTATGCGTGTAGCATCAATATTTAGCATATCTTTATTTCCTTGAATCAAGAACTATTCCTATGTACCTTTTCAAGTACCATAAGTTTTTCTTGATCTCAATCTAGTTGATCTTCACTTAGATCAATAGAGATTGGTATATGTTCGTCATGCCTAAAGTCATACGATACGGTTTTGGCGATCCTCATATTATATCATACATAATTAATTCTATTGCAGAATTATTCCCAATTGAATTCCATTCATGTAACTTTAGCTCTTCTAGTTTCAGTAGATACTAAATCCAGCTAAATTCTTTGACATATAATATAGGTTAAGAATCTCACTTAGATCCTTTGATGTTTAACTTAGTAAATGCTTATACATAGTTCAAACATTTATTACTTAGATTTATTCATATGGGTCGAATGTCTCCAATGGAGTCTTTCGTGTTTGATTTAGTAAATACCATTACTTAATCCAAAACAATATTATAAGATCTTTGTAAATAGATCTTAATACCCAGTATGTACTAAGTTTCGCCTTGGTCCGTCATTGATGAATAATTTTCAAATCTAAGTCATTAGCATTTGAATGTTATTTCACAATAGAGAGATATGTGTATGACACACATAGGACCAATTATGTTTTATGTACTCCCACTAAACTTCTTATATATCTATAAGAATCATGTACATTTTATGAAACTAAAATACTTATTAGCTTCACTAAAATACAATTCCAATTCCCAATTGCTTGCTTAAATCTGTACTTAGATTTCATAAGCTAGCTTTTGTTTTCAAGTATTTATTTGGATCCACAAATCCTATGACATGCCATGTACATAGTTTCTTCCAACATTTGACTGAGGAAGATGTTTTGTCATCCAATTGCCATATGTACCAATATGCAATCATTGCTTGAATTATAGACTTGAGCATTACGATTATGCATGAGATTTCAACACAATCCACAACGTGAATTTGCTTGTAACCTTTTAGAAACTAATCTAGCTTTGTGTGTGAACACAATTCCATGTTCGATGGTTTTTATCCTTAAAACCAATTTGCAACCAATAGGTGTAAATCTATTCTTGCAAATCAATAAAATTTCAATTTTGTCATCAAAACATTGACTATGTTTTTATGGCCTTTAACCAATTAAACATTAAGTCTATATATGGCCTCTAACCATTTTAGGGAATCTGGGTTTCGTCATAGCTTTCTTACAAGTCACAAACTCATTAATCTATATGACAATAGTTTGACTGCAAGTTGTAGGTTTCTTCACTATCTAATAGAAGAATCGCATAGCTTCAGTGACCTGAACTCCACGTTTCTTCACTATCTAATAGAAGAATCTCATAGTTTCAGTGACTTGAACTCTATGCCTACTTGGGTATAGAACATCAAACAATAGAATATCAATAGCCACTTGAAAGTCCTTTGAATATTCTGTTCTCCTTGAAGCACTTTGTAAAGTCTTCTAAGAGATGTCTATTCTTTAAAGCCACTTCTAAAGTCCTTAAAGAATACATGTTCGGATTTTCTGAAGAACTTCGAAAAGCCTCCGGAATGTCCGTTTATGTTTGTTGTTCGCCACGAAAAATTTCGAGGTCTATTTTCTCCCACTTGTCATTTTGGAAACGAATCTCCAAAAGGACATTATTTCGAGCAAACAAACATTATGTTCTCAAAAATTCGTAGTAGAAACAATACCCTTGTGTCTCATTTGAATAAATCACAATGAAACATATATCTATACTTGGGCCTTAGTTTGTTGAATAACAAACACTAAGCTCCCACTGAGTTTAGTAACTCTTTAGATATATTTGAAAAAGTATTCTGAAATTAATTTTTCAATAGCTTTGACGAATTTGGTTTAGTTTGGTGGTAGTTGAGCATTTTGTTTTAGAAATTATAGGAAAAGTCTTTATGATCCATCATTAATCGAATCAAGTACTAATTGACTTCGATCATTCCAACGTAGATATTTCATATCTTATGGAGCTCGATCGTGAAATTACAACACACAATCATTGATGATCATTTTTGGTCTCAAGTAATCATCAACATGATCTAACCTAGATCTTTATGATTTCTTGCCAAGTGGGTTTTATATCTCTGAATCTTTGAACTAGCCAAACAGATTCAAACTTATATCACATTTGAGTAAATAAACCTATATTCATTCAAATCTGTGTGAAATAATAAAGTCATAAAACCTTTCTTTAGCTTTGAATTCTATTGTCTAAGCGTTCTAACAATAGTTCATATCTTTTGTTACTTTCAACAAGTAAGACTTGCTTGTCTTAAATTGATCTAGAAATCAATCATCTTTCAAAAGTCCATAAAAATAGAGCTTTTGAATGTTAACTTGTTGATATGGTCTAAGCAACAATGCCAAAGATTAGTGGAACTTAAATCAAGAGATTGATTTGAACCTGGTAAAGTTCTTATTGTTAAAGAGTTGTTTGTTTTTAATCAAGCATATTGACTCAACCCGTAAATGACCATTTCATTCAAATAAACAAATAAACATTGTTTTTGTTCTTCTTGAATGTGAGTCTTTCTGTGTTTGAAACAGAAATTTAGGTATGCTGATTATGGAACAAAATAACCATTAAGTTCCAGCCTTGAAAGGACTTAAAACAAACTAGATGACCCTACAACTAAAGTAGCATTTCCATGCTTCATTTACCACTTGTAGGTCATTAGTGTAGCCTAGCTTCCATTGTTTGAGTTATTACCGAAGTAAGAACCTCAAGCGGTATATGATACCAAGGAAGTTTGATTGCTAGGTCACTTCTCTTTAAACATACACTTATAGGTAGAAACGGAATTGTAAATTCCTTTCATTTGTTCCTTTGTTTCCTTATTTCTTGTACCTTTCCTAATAGCCTTAAGAATTGAATTCTCTAGTGTTGACTTTTATACTTTGTTTAGACATGTCCAATGTCATTCCAACAAAGTTCTTACCATTTTATTTATGTTGAATATTTTGCTTCAACTAGATGATCTTACCAGAAGCTTCTAAAGTTCTCTAAGCATCGATCTATTCGAATGTCCAGGGGCTAGACTCATTATGGACAAAGACATTAGGTTGTTAACCATTGGTAAAGCTGAGCGTTTAAACTCAATGCTTTATGATCTCAAAACTAAATTGTATTTTGAATTCACAAGCACCAATCGGTTTGCCATTCGATTTTGATATCGAAAACAACCATAAAAGTCACTAAAAGAAACGTACATTTTAAATTGCTCATTTTCTTTCATTTCCGTGAATCGTTCTGGGATTCATTACCAATCGAGGAAATTTACTGTTACCTTTCAAAAAGGATTTACTGCAGTGGAAGATATTTAATTATAAACAATAATTAAAACATACATTGAAGCATGCAAAGTCTAAACATTTATCATAAATAATAACTTGAAAATTAAAGCAATCATGCAATTTGTGAGGGGGTCGAAAAAGCACGAGGCTAATGCATGACCTCGTCCCTCGTGGGCGTGACGTCGTCAGATCAAGTGTAGTTAGATTTCCTGTGAGTTTACACCCAATCGACTAGTAATATAGGAGTCGCCATTCAGTTTTTAACGACAATGAGAAAAACTGACAAAACCCGGTTATCGTGACATAAAGGGAGTGCAATTATGTTCGACCACGACGGCCATAGGTTCCCTTGTGATCCCTGGTGTGGGGATCGCTCAACGTACACCAGCAGGGCAGAGATTGAGAGTTCGGGGAACTGTAACTACCGAGAGAAGTGCTCATCGATAACTCCAGAGGCAAGTTATCCTTACTAGCTCAGCATAATTAATTGAAGGGACATGCGTCAACTATTAAACTATTCTGAATTGATTTTAGCAATATGCAACACATAATACTAAATCGATCGTGATTATCTTGTTTAGATTGATTTAAGGTACCTAGGATAATAGTTCGTTTGTCCAAGATATTATCTTTATTAGGCGTGATAGATCAATCAGATTAATAGTTTAACAATTTTATAAAGGGTGATGAAAGAGATTAAATCATGCGAAGGGACACATTACGACGCACCCTTGAGAGGTGCGTCACGGTTCTCAGAAAACTAACCACTTGGCTTTGCTATTTCTCCTTTTATTTAACGAATCTCGGGTTTCTGAGCGGTGTTCCAGTATTTAGGCTTAATTCATCAGCTACAAGGGATAGGATACGTTCTGTTCGACTTTTGGGTCGATTGCGACAGAACGCGGGATCAATTTCGCAGCGTGAGGCTTAGGCTTAGGGTTGGAGTCAATACTCAGATTATGAATTGTGTGTTGTTTTTTCGTCGATTATGAGGCTGTATTTATAGGGAAAGAGTTGGTGGAATGATAGAATTTTAGAATTCGAACCCAAAGAGAATTCGGAGACAACACGTCCCAGGTATTTTCAGCGCCCAAGGCTGGGCGCCGAAGATTTCGGCGCCCAGATCCAGGCGTTGAAAATAGGGTCTGAGCCGAGCCTTTTGTCAGATTTGGACTCTTAATCACGGAGCTTTTGAGACTTATCCGAGTTTCTTAGTGCGTATCAACTTATGACGGAATGCGTCTGGGCCCGTTACAAACTCTGGGTTCGTTAGGAATTTAATTAATACGTAAGTCTTATTTTCGAATTATAACAGGAATAGAATTCCTTTGCCAATTCTATCTCTTTTAGGACTTTATGTTGGAGTGCAACACCTTATTCTGACAGATTTCTATCTTTTATGTCTTACCACTTTTAACAACTACTTCTTACGGCAGTTACCACTTTTAGCAGGTTTCTATAAATAGCAGCTTTGGCTAAAATGAAAAGGGTGATCGAGATTCGTTATTTTATAGGAGATGCGTTGCCAAGCGGAGATTTACGTTCTCATCATCGAACCTTCTCTTTCGGGAATGGGGACAAAAGTAGGTGTCTACAGTTAGCCCCCACTTTGACTGAGTCTGGGAGTAAGACGATGGTCAAAGTATCAGACGGAGTACGTCATACAAGCCATGGTGTATGTGACCTGTTTTGCGAGGGTCTCACGAGCCCCCGAGTGATAACATCTGACTTAAGGGTCATCACTTGAAGTGTTAAGACATTCCTCACGTGTCATTGGAATTTGTTAAGTATAGGAACTCCCTCACTTGGTCATCGGAAGTACCTACAGATGTATAGAAACTCCCTCACTTTGTCATTGGAAGTATCTACAGACGTTTTCGAAATCAAAGCTATAAAATGTAACCAGGCCTGGCCAAGCCTGATCACGAGGTAAAAATGTTTTTAAAGATTCTCATTTTCAAGGTTAGCTAAACGAGAAAACCCCCTCTGTTTTTTATGGGACGTAAAACGAATGAAAAATCCAGCACATCGCTCTTTTTTGGAAAAGCGGAAAACCTATCCTTTGATTTTTGGAAAAG
This sequence comes from Spinacia oleracea, assembly GCF_020520425.1. Lineage (NCBI taxonomy): Eukaryota > Viridiplantae > Streptophyta > Magnoliopsida > Caryophyllales > Amaranthaceae > Spinacia > Spinacia oleracea. The sequence goes on along the minus strand of NC_079492.1, from coordinate 84,970,746 downwards.
GGAAACCATCTTTTGCTTTTTGGAAAAAGATAAACCACCTTTTAATTTTTGGAAAAAGATAAACCATCTTTTGATTTTTGGAAAAAGATAAACCACCTTTTGATTTTTAGGAAAAAGATAAATCATCCTTTGATTTTTGAAAAGGATAAACAGGGAAAAATTATTGCTGCGATAAGTAAGGACCTGCGCGGTTAGTGGCGCAAACCACGCCCGCTGAAGGTGGGCAAGCCTGTCCTGCTGAGGGTGGACGCCCCGTCCGATAGAAGTGGACGAATCTGTTTTGATGTTTTGAAAATAAGGACCTACGCGGTTTGTGACGTAGACCCCGCAGGCTGAAGATGGCGAGTCTGTTTTTTTAAAGATTTTTGGAGAATTCATTTTCTTCTTTCTTTGCCTATATATATATATTTTTTTATAAAAGGCTTTCATGATTACGACATGTTTGTGGGTCGCAATATTTTCCAAGTGGTCGTGTCCTATAAGTGGGTCCACGCTGTGTATGTCTCTCGTTAATAAATAACGAGATTTTTGAAATACCGTTGTTTTTCCGCGGGGAAGGAATATTAAGACAACAGGTAATTCTTTCAAAGGGAAACCTTCGCATGCCCGACAGCGAATATTCGCTGTCTGGGGGAACATTTTCAGCGCCCAGAACTGGGCGCGGGAATTTCTAACGCCCAGCGCTGGGCGTTGAAAGTGCAAGGGGGAGGCTGGCCTTTAAAAGCGCGGTCCGTCTCCTTTTTCCTCCATTCTTTCGCCATTTTTGTTCGAGCTTCCCACTTAATTTACTCATTTTCCATTCGTTTCTTTCACTTTTTTTCACGAATTCTACTCCAAGTCACTTCCTAATCTCCCCAATGTAAGTAATTTTCAACAATTTTAAGCTTTTTGTCAATTTCAAGCATTTTTTGTGGAGTATTTTTGAACTTAAAATTGATTTGGGGGGTTTTTGATTTCGTGCCCCTTTCTTTCAATTAGATAGCTGAAAATGTTCTATATGACATGTTAATTAGTTTGTGCATGTTAATTTTCGCAAGTATGTTGGTTTTTGTTGAATTTGGGCACATTTATAATAGCCTTCAAGTGTACCTACGATTCTAGTGTTTTCTTGTAACGTAGGTGTTCTTGGTATACTGCTTGCGTTCTTCATAATTCATGAGTGACAAATTATGGAAGAATTTTGATTTTGTTGGAGTTAATTTTGTTTAGGGAGGTATTTTCTCAATTTGAACTTAGTACCATGTTTTTAGGGAACAAAATTGTATGACTCCATTTTATGAGCGGGATGCACTCTTTTAGGGATGGTAAGTGCCATCTTGTCAAAGGTATAATGCCTTATTGTTGTGTCGTTCACCAGCATATCCCGCGAGTCATCGCCGTCCTCTGGTGACCATGCGGAACGTGGCATGACACGTCAGTCCATTGGTGCGGGACCCCTATGGGTGGGTCCTGAGTACTACGACGGTCGGGATCTGCACTATGACCTGGAGCATCACGTGACCACCCGTCTTTACGCGAGGAGGGATACTACAGTCCGTGGTTACGGTGCGGCGATGAGCGAGACCGTCTTCGGTTTCCTGAGCTCGGCCGCCCAGGCTTTGGTGAGGGAGAGTTCGCTGTTCCCGGTAGTTGAGACTTTCTGGGAGATACTACGACTCAACATCTCCATGTCTTTCTTGCGGTCGTGCATGAGATGGTGGTGGGATACCACCAATACTTTCCACTTTCCTTGGGGCGAGATGACGATTACTCCCGAGGACTATACCGCTTTGACGGGCTTGACCTTTACAGGGATTCCTGTTTGTCTGAGGTCTGATGGCCCGCTGCCGATTGTTGCTGAGGGCACTAGGCTCATGGGCTCGTGGCTAGGTCAGAGATTGCCTTCATACCACGCCCATGGGATACCATATGCTGACTTGATGTGGGGCCTGGAACGTGGGGTGGAGGAGTCGCCTTTGAGACAGGCCCGGTTGTTTTACCTCCACTTCATCACTTCTACCTTTCTGTCGGGTCCTACTGACACCTTTGACCCGAGGTGGATAGACTGGGTGGAGGACGTATCTTCGCTAGGCGCCTACTGCTGGGGCGACTTGGGCTACGCGACGCTCGTGGTCCAGATGAGTCTGGCGGTGCGAGAGTCGGACCCCCGTAGACATCATTTCGTCATCGCATTGGCGGGGGTGCCGCGCTTGATTGAGGTATGTGCCTCGCTCTTTTTTGCTTTCATGTCTTTATTGGTCTCTTTGATATACATTTTGTTTTACTGTCCATTTTCTTTCTTTTATAGCTTTGGGCTTTTGAGCATTTACCTTGGCTGGCTCCCCGAAAGGGGCAAAGGCCTTTAAAGTACCCTGCTGGTCGTCGTTGGGGCTGGAAGAAGAAGTTGACGGCGCGTCCGCCGCCTGATACCGTGTGGGATCTCATTCGGGACGGAAACCCCGAGCATGTAAAGCACCTTTTCCCTATCTCATTTATTTATTTTATTTTTTTATGTGCGAGATCTGATTGTGTTTGTTATTCACAAATAGGTGGTCTGGACCTCATGGCTCTCTTTTAGGGGTGCATATACTTCGGTCAGGGATAGTTATGCCCTGAGCCAGATGCGGGTTTTATTCGTTGATCGCCGTGACCCCGTCTGGTACCTGGGAGAGCGGGTACGTATGCAGACCGTTGGAGTCTTCTCGGTGCCTCATCCTCCACCTGGGACCATGTTGGCCACCCGTTCGATAGGCGAGGCCTAGAGGGTGCATTCGAGGGCGGGCGTCCCGGCGACGGAGTTGGTGATAGCGGGGGCTAGCTACCATCAGTTCATCCTGGATTCTCTTCGTCTCCCGGAACCTGGCGTTGTAAGTCGCTCTTTTCATTCTCATTATTTTTGCTGTATTCCAACACTCGTGCCCATGTATTCATGTTTCGTGTTTCGTGTTTCGTGCAGGAGCATCCTGATCCTTTGTTAGGGGGATGGGTGCCTCCCGATGCTCGGATCTCATACATTGGGGAGGGTGGATCCGAGGTTGTGGAGATTATCCCGGAGGGCCGGGTTTTCCTTGCTCCGCTCCCTGAGGGAGTACAAGCGGTATGCACCTTTCATTTATGCATCTTTCTTATTCTCTTTTGTTTTCTTTTGTTACTGACATTCCCATTTCAGGTCCCGGCCCGTACGGCCAATGCGATGGTGGGGGTGATCAACCGGTTGAAGTCTGCATTGGTTCGGGCCCCATCCGCACTTTCTTGCAGGAGCCCCCGCTCTACTCAGGTGATGTGCCTGCTTTTTGTACATTTTCTTTGGTTGTCTTATTCTTGTCACTTATTTTTTTTCTTTTTGTTTCTACAGACGGAGACAGGGCGAGCCGGGGCCGATGACACAGGGCCGTCGGGGTTCGAGGGACGCGACCCCGAGGAGAGAGAACGGGAACGACACTCGCCCTTACGGCATCGCCGTTCTGACGTGGGGACGAATACTTCTGAGGCACCACTTGAGCGGGAGCGTGGACGCGTTCCATGTCAGTGGCTCGCGAGTCTAGCCCCGAGTTGCAGCCGCAACCGCGGCGTTGCGAAGGTTCAGTCTGGGGGTCCTCGCACCATGGGGGGTGGACGGGATGGACCGGTGAGGCTTGGAGTGGTGAAGCCGAGGACGAGCCTTAGGCTTACTTCCACTTTTGTGTTTTATTCATTCTTGTATTTCGCATGTACATATGATTTATTATATATATATATACGTTTTTTTTTGCGAATCTTTGGTGCAAGAATGTTTGAGCCTTCATTGGGCTTGCTAGGTTGCCTTTATCACATGATGTCTCAACACGTAGCATTATGACGGTACTAAACTTTCAAACCAACGACAATTTTTGAAAAAAGAAAGGATTCCATATATTGTAAACAAAAAATGAGTTCGTACAAGACTGCATACGTACTAGACTAGCCGACTACTTGGGGGTATTACATATGTATATTTTCTTATGTCTATATTTGGGGTTTTTGTCCTTGTCAACTCGTGTCATACTCCTCTGTTGGGTTTGTGCCTTCATAAGTTTCTTGTGGCTATCCTTTTCTATGTATCTTTGGACTTTTAGCTTTGCTCGTGCATGGGTCGGGGTATAGTGCCCTTTGTAATGTCTTTCCCTCTCGATGTGTTCCATGACTTTATTATTCCCCTTTTTATTGGACCGAATCCTTGGTAGGGATTGCCTACGTATCTTTGTCAGAATCAGGTCGTGCGTAGTTCTTACTATATATGCTCTTTTTTTTCTTTTTTTTTCTTTCTTTTTTTTTGTTTTTTTTTTGAAGAGGGTGTTTATTTGAGGAGGGTGTTTATTACACGTCTGCTATCCCCCCCAAGTGTTCGTGATTCTTTTGGTAATTCGAGGAAGAAGTACGAACACTTGCAGTAGCGGGAGGACTGGTGGCAGAAGAGAATGACGCCCAGGTATGGGCGTTCGAAAGGATCGGCGCCCAGGTCTGGGCGTGAAAAATTATGGCGCCCAACCCTGGGCGTTGAAACTCAGGTCTTGCGAGCTTTTCGTTTTCGTTTTTTTTTTTAAAAAAAATAAAAAAATTTGGTGAGTCTTATGCCGTTTTGCTAGAGTAGTGTGCAGAATGCTTGCTTATGTGTTTAATGTATATTATTAAAATGCCTTAACTCCGGACTGAACTTTATTAAATATAATATTTTTTCAATTGGTCTAAATTCGTGAGGTTAGCGAATTCCGCTCCATCTATGTCAGCCAATTGGACTGCACCGCCTGGCAGGATGGTCTTTACAAAGTATGGTCCGGTCCAATTAGGCCGGAATTTTCCTCGGGGGTCCGTGGTAGGTGCACGGACCTCTTTTAACACGAAATCACCTTCTTTGATATTTCGAGGTTTGACTTTTTTATTCACTACTAGAATTCGCAGTTTTAACGACAACCTATTAACGACGAAATGAATTTTTTGTCGTTAATAATCTATTTGCACTATGTTACTACGACAAGCCCCATTGTTCGAAGTAATTGGTTAAAACTAAGAATAACAAATTTAATGAGTCTGTCGTTAATATGAACAAGTAAATAATTAAAAAAAAAAGGAAAAAACAAGTCGTCGTTAATATACTCCAGCACAGCGCGATTTATTTAGGTGAAGCGGCAAATAAATTTTTCACTTAATTCTCAGAGTCAATAACGCGCAATTTTCTGAAAATCTTTGAAACCCTTCCTTTCCTCAATTTTCTTCAATCATCTCCTTCCTAAAACCTAACCCTAAACTCACGATTCATATTCAATTGGAAAATAAATAAATTTGAAGAACAAAAAGCCAGACAGAGGAGGAACGATATCAAGGATTGAAGCTGCTATAGTTGGAGTTTGTTACAAAATCTACGAAATTGAAGATTTAATCCTCCGAATCGGTATGTTTCGAAATTAGTTTTGGGCGTTTTTTATGGTTTGTTGATGTTCATATGTTGATTTCTTTTTTATGGTTTGTTGATGTTCATATGTTCAAATATGTACTTGATTTAGATTTTGTTACCAAATAGGAGGCCTATGTGCTGTTAATTTCAGACCTCATGCTTTGAATTTCATAGTAATAAATGCAGTATTCAGTTGGCAATGGAAGTTCCCCTCAATTCTCCCCTGTTTTGGTCAACTGTATTATGACTTCTGGTTTGCCTTCAAGCGCATATGGGTATATATTCTTGATATGTTATATTGTAAATATTGCTTTCTTGCTTGTTGGAGATTATAGTAATTGATAATACATTCAGACAAATTTTACAAGAAGTTCAATCCCAGCAAGGTCAATTTGCGGTATGCTCTGTAATCTGTATATAACAAAATTAAATTATGCATTTTTCCAAAGGTTTCAATATATACAATGTCCTGGAAACTCCATCATGAATGGACTTTCATATACGAGTCAGAACCTGCTTCTTGACAGAATGGTTACTCTCTGAGTCATGTGTGGCATTGGTTTCTTTCTCCCAAGGCTTGTGTTATGTTAGGAAATTTTTATTTGTTGTTCTTTTTTGAGTCTATTTCTAGGATAAGCTTCCTGGTATGCGTACTCTTTTCTGTTTTTGGGCAATTTGTTAAGATTCAGAGTGGTTGTTAATTTGTTTTTATATTTTTTTATATTTCTATTCTTGACTTGTGGTTAGTTTTGATTGCTAAATATTTGTTGATGTCTGACAAGTATGACTGGACCCGATACTGTAGAATAAACATCCTAGATATAATCTATGTATAAGCTTAAAATTGAGTTTAACCTGACTCATAATCCAGTTTAACCTTCTGTCCTCTGTGATCCTATATTTAAAATTGCAAGAAAATAGAACAAAAATATTAAAATGAATAATAAATAAATTCCAGGATTAAACAGATCCTTGACTGAATTAACAAGTTCTGCCTATATTCTGATCTTAATAAATAAATTCCAGGATTAAACTGATCCTTGATCTTAATTAACAAGTTCTGCCTATATTCTGAATTAACAAGTTCTGCCTATATTCTGAATTAACAAGTTCTGCATATATTCTGACATTTCTGATCTTAATGTCTAAAACCTGATATGAAGCTAGCCATAGTGATAAGAAACCTCTGCAACAACCCGATACATCTAAAAATCTAATACACCCTTCAGTTAGGTTTGATTCCCATCCAAAGTTTGAAAAAATATAGTATTGTCGTATTCCCATCCTAAGAATTAGGCTTGTATGCGTATAATATTTTTCATAAAGTTTTATATACTTTTAAGTGTATTAGGTCTTCCTTGGTTGACTTATATGACCAAGAAATCTAGTCGAGTCAGCATCATTGACTCAATATACTATGTGTGCGAAATTTTATGCTAGCCTGCATTTGCTGAAAATTGTCGTATTAGGTGTTGGATTATTGTACCTCTTACATTTATCATGATCGTGGACCGGTTTTTTTAAAATAACATATTCTTATCTTTGTTGATTCTCTAGGTAATTTTTTTCTGCCATTTTATTATTATACTTGGTGAAAATAACTCTCTGTAAGAATTGGATTTCCATTAAAGATTACATTGGTGATCCAACATATGCCGAGGGAGTTAATAATTTTTTAGACTATGCTTTTCAAAAGTTGAAAACTGAGACAATTCGTTGTCCTTGTACCAAATGTATGAATGGAGAATCCGGTGATCGTGAGAAAGTAAGGGAACATCTACTTGTTTTTGGAATAATCAAAAGATACACCTTCTGGTATCATCATGGGGAGGGGTTGGATGAGTCAGAAATCGTGTCTGACGAGGATCATGATGAGGGAGAAGACCATGATGAAATTTTTGATATTCTAAGGGATTTATATCCTGCGTTCAATGATGTTAGTCCCTCTGTTGATGTCAATGATGTCGAGGAGCCAAATGCCGACGTTAAAAGTTTTTATAACCTATTATTGCCATGATTGATCTACATGTTACCATAAAAATAGTTGCTTAGTTTGGAATACTAAGCATAGTAAGGTATTTCAATAAAGGTGATTGAACACGCCATCATCAAATCCTTTGATACATTTTTCTCCTCTTCTATACCTTCACCTTCTGATGGTACTCATTCTTACTTTTGTACTAGTAAGTTTCTGAACCTTTAGTAGAACAGAAGTTATGCAGAAGAATGCCCCCCCCCTTCCCTCTCTCCCCTTGGCACCTTTTATCTTGGTTAATATCTTGTGTCTCTGTCATGTTAATGAGAAAGCTGTGCTCTCTAAAGTTTCTGATTTTGGCTGGTTTTGCTAGGATCATAATAGAGAAATGATTGTTGACGTATTTCTTGGTGTCTTGTGTTGTGGTTGATATTCAATATAATGATACTCCTCAAGATTTTTTTTAGCATAACAAACAGGACGTTTAGTTTTGCTTCGTCTCCTAAAGACTATCTGTCTGTGTCAAAAACTTGACCATATCCCAGTCTCTTTTTCATGTCCTGGATATTCATACATTTTTTGGTTTTGGTCTAACTCAACTCTGGTGGATGTGGAACGTATGAAAATGAACTGGTCTGATTAAACGACGACTTTAGGTTTTAATAGTGATGTTTATTGTTTAACCGTTGCCTAGCTCTTCATCACCCAAGTTTTGTTTGTGTGATCATTCATGGACTTGTTTGTCTTGCATTTTTGTGTTCATTAGATTGTGAGTTGTTTCTTTGTCTTCGTCACCCTCGCTTTCTTCTTTCAGTCTGTCCCGCTTTGTTGAACCAACGATTCTCACTGCTTAGTTGGGGTGCAATTCTGAATGGCATTACCAACTCTTACTAGGCCTACTACTCTCCTCTAATTCTCTTTTGGTGTTTGTGTATGGTACGTTTAGGCAGTTTTAGCGAGTGACTAGTCTGAGTTTTTCTGTACTAAATAATTTCAGGGTCTTTGCTTACCTTATCTGGGCAGGGTATTTCCTTGAATGGTGCATCCTTTAGTACTACCTTTTCAATTGTGATCAGGCCTTATTATCTACTTCTTGTCTCGAAATACCAATAATAGATCTTCATGTGCAAATGTATTCTTCATGTACTAATGTAATTTCTTTGTGTTCTGCTAGGTAGTACAACAAGTTTTTAAATCAAAATCTCGAGATCGGGTTGTAGGTTTTGGAGGAGGAATAAAGCTTAAAGATGTAAGGGGACCACAACCCAGTAGAGTAGAGCTTCAAACTAAATTGAATGCTGCCAACAAACATAATGAAGTTCTTGCAAATCGCGTGGAGGAAGTACAAGCCGAGAACAATGAAATGAAGGAACGTGTTAGCTTGGTTGAGTCTAGAATGAAAATGTTTCAAGATGCATTGGTGTCGCAACTTAATGTTACTATTCCAACTTCACAAGCAGGATCAGAAATGCAAGAATAGGTCGAAGCTGCTACACATCAGTTTTAGATATTTGGTGCAAGGGGCAGCAGCCACGACCCAACACGAGGCTGCGCGCAGCATAGCCTGCAAGGCTACGTGTGTGCGTGGCATGGGGCGTGCGTGCGTATGGTTGTGCGGGCAATGTGCAACGGTCAATGGCATGGGGCATGGGCCTCGTAGCTCGATGGGGCTTGGGCGCAAGCCCAAGTGCCTCGTCTTGCAAACTATTGATGCGTTTAAGTTTTAATTTTAAATTTTCAGTTCGGAAATAATTTTAATTAATTTTAAAATTAATAATTTAAATTGTTTTCTAGGATTTTAATTTTGAATATTATAATTATTTTAAATTTTTATTTATACCTTGAATTAATTTAAATTCATATAAATCAACTGAAAATAAATTAAATTAAATGGATTCGATTATAAATTTATATGAGCTTTAAATTTTAATTAAATTTGTATGTTTCCGGTTAGACTAGAAATACTTTTTTATGTTTAAAATTAGTAAAGCATATGAATTTATTGGTTTAAGTGGGAGAAATTTTAGTCATAAACTCTTGATTAGGTCTACAAATCCTTTAAGGTTAAACAACTTGATTAGAATTAATAAGGACTGAATAATTGGTAGATTATTGGTGCCCTTGATTAATTGCTGGAAATATTTATGTGATGCATACAATGTGTTTTTACTAACCAGCTATGTGGACCATTCATGATAATGAATGGGTGAATGGTATATATTGTATATGTACTGTTTTGCAGGTTATGAAGTGACTAGTATGGCCCAAATAGGATAGAAAATATGGTCTGCGTACCATTAATTTGAATATAATTGGTCTAATTCACCAAATTTGTTTTTCAATTCAAATATGGTATGCGTACCATCAAATAGTTGTAATTAGTTTAATTATAGCTGATCCTGTTTGAAGAAAATGGAGCCTCCCACGGTGAAATTCAAGACGAAGTTTCCAACCATTTTCAAGACGGACTTTGAAGTTGAAGCTTCAAGATGAAGTCGGGCCATACTAGATCACATTTATCTTATGCATGCTTTAAGTTATTTATTGCCTTTAAATATGTCTTAAATATGCATGAGATTGAAGCTTGATTATGTTGCATGATTAAGGATTTTAGTTCACTTAAAATCTAACCAACATAGTAAGAGCCTTAAGTTCCAAACTTAAAAATTGAGTTAAAAGGTGCCATGCCAAAATAACACTTACTTGGCTAACCTTTACATCAATCTAGTAATAGATTACGCTCAGCGAGGTGTTACTTATTGATCCTAAAGGGGTAAGGTACACAAATAATTGTGAGTACATGTTAGTTTTGGTGAAACTCAACGATATAAGTAAGGAGTCCTTTTATTTCGTGGCAAATTCGATAGGTTTTCCTAATAAGTTCTTAGACGTACCTATCAACCAAGAGTAGTTTCTAGACTATTAGCAAAAGGCTTTTGCTTACCTAAAATATTTTAGAATTGAGTCTAAATACATAATGTGCTTAATTCTTCAATGGTTTTAGGGTCTTGGAATCATTTTATTCACACCTGCCGGAACAATAAAATCGAATAAAATGCTAATAAATTGTTTGAATTGTGTAGACACCTACTTTTGTCCCCATTCTCGAAAGGGAAGGTTCGATGATGAGAACATAAATCTCCGCTTGGCAACGCATCTCCTATAAAATAACGAATCTCGATCACCCTTTTCATTTTAGCCAAACCTGCTATTTATAGAAACCTGCTTAAAGTGGTAACTGCCGTAAGAAGTAGTTGTTAAAAGTGGCAAGACATAAAAGATAGAAATCTGTCAGAATTAGGTGTTGCACTCCAACATAAAGTCCTAAAAGAGATAGAATTGGCAAAGGAATTCTATTCCTGTTATAATTCGAAAATAAGAGTTACGTATTAATTAAATTCCTAACGAACCCAGAGTTCGTAACGGGCCCAGACGCATTCCGTCATAAGTTGATACACACTAAGAAACTCGGATAAGTCTCAAAAGCTCCGTGATTAAGAGTCCAAATCTGACAAAAGGCTCGGCTCAGACCCTATTTTCAACGCCTGGGTCGGGGCGCCGAAATCTTCGGCGCCCAGCCCTGGGCGCTGAAAATACCTGGGACGTGTTGTCTCCAAATTCTCTTTGGATTCGGATTCTAAAGTTCTATCCTTCCACCAACTCTTTCCCTATAAATACAGCCTCATAATCGACGAAAAAACAACACACAATTCATAATCTGAGTATTGACTCTAACCCTAAGCCTAAGCCTCACGCTGCGAAATTGATCCCCCGTTCTGTCGCAATCGACCCAAAAGTCGAACAGAACGTATCCTGTCCCTTGTAGTTGATGAATAAAGCCTAAATACTGGAACACCGCTCAGAAACCCGAGATTCGTTAAATAAAAGGAGAAATATCAAAGCCAAGTGGTTAGTTTTCAGAGAAACGTGACGCACCTCTCAAGGATACGTCGTAATGTGTCCCTTCGCATGATTTAATCGCTTTCATCACCCTTTATAAAATTGTTAAACTATTAATCTGATAGATCTATCACGCCTAATAAAGATAATATCATGCTAGGTACCTTAAATCAATCAAAACAAGATAATCACGATCGATTTAGAATTATGTGTTGCATATTGCTAAAATCAATTCAGAATAGTTTAATAGTTGACGCATGTCCCTTCAATTATTTATGCTGAGCTAGTAAGGATAACCTGCCTCTGGAGTTATCGATGAGCACTCCTGTCGGTAGTTACAGTCCCCCGAACTCTCAATCTCTGCCCTGCGGGTGTACGTTGAGCGATACCCACACCAGGGATCACAAGGGAACCTATGGTCGTCGTGGTCGAACATAATTGCACTCCCTTTATGTCACGATAACCGGGTTTTTTCAGTTTTTCTCATTGTCGTTAAAAACTAAATGGCGACTCCTATATTACTAGTCAATTGGGTGTAAACTCACAGGAAATCTAACTACACTTGATCTGACGACGTCACGCCCACGAGGGACGAGGTCATGCATTAGCCTCGTGCTTTTTCGACCCCCTCACAGTGGCGACTCCACTGGGGACGTTAATGAAATACTCGTGCTCGTAGGTAATCAAAATAGCCGAAGGGTGAAACGATCCTACTCCGCATTTATTTCCTTATCAAGTTGGGACGACCTGAAAATCAGCATATTAATGTGAACGGACAGAACCGCATAACGAATCTCGGCTCCCTTGGCATGTTTCATCTCGGGAGTTGGGACTAAGGATACCCATCGCCTACCAGGGGGTGCATACGCTTCGAAGGTTGTCCACTCGGCACTTGTCGCTAGTAGTACACCTGTCCCAAACCCAATCGCTCGCCCACTAAGGTCCCTCTCATTGGTGCATGCCCCCTTGGCTTACATCGTGATTGGCCTCTTGGGACGAAATTCGTCTGTTGAATGCACTACCTCGACCGGGGCATGTGTTGGATCTACGATAGAAGCGGTACCAAACCAGGCGCAAATATTACCCATAAAAGCCTATCATAAACTACGTGACATATTATTTCTGCTTCATGTTGTAATGTTTAGTTATGTGTAGCCAATTACATGATCATATTGTGATTGTGTGTGACAAATAATGCTAGAAAACCAACGACCCTAAAAATTGCCCAAACATTCATAAAACACCGATTGGCCAAAGAGTCATACCAAGATACGTGCTCCGCAACCCCGGGCTATCGCCACAAAAATAAGCGAAGCCTAGGATGGCCTTTGACGGATCCCACAAGGCTGCACGACGCGTAAAGGACGTTATTAGGCAAGCACGCAAAATCAAGTCGCATGTACAAAAAAAATAATACGCGAACAGAATACGAGTACCAGTCAGGGACGGATTTTCAGCGCCCCTGGCTGGGCGCCAAATATTTCCACGCCCTGCGCTGGGCGCTGAAGTTGCTGCTTGGCCTTTTGGCCAGGCACCGCAGCCTCGTTGCCCGCGCATAAAATATACGTAGCAATAAAAAATTCGTAACAAATTTGCTACAAGGACGTTAAAAAACCACTCGATTCTAAGAACGACTTATAAAATAAAAGACTCTTGGTGTCGTCATTAGGCCTCCTATGACGGCAATGTTCGGCACCAAAACCGAGCAAGCTAATTAAAATAACTTTGAATGTCACACGGGTAAAGATTTTCGAAAATATAGAGTGCACACACAATAGTCCAAATATACTAGTCCAACTTAAGGGTAGTCATAAAGTGTCTAGAAGGCCAACTCATAAAATAAACTAATGTGTCTCCTACTCCATAATGTTAATACAGAGTCCCTGAATACCTACCCGTGATAGCCATCAAGGATCACAATGGAAGTGGCATATCCTGAACATCCACTCCTAGAGGTCGCACAAACCCAAGAGATGCATGCTCTGGGACACGACCCTCTACGTTCTAAAAGGCCACTCGCCTCAAAGAGCTACACAATGCCAAAAGCCTTCCCCAACACACATGTTTTCGGGCTATTAATTATTTGGGTTAGAGAAGAAAAGAACAAGGAGCAAAACAGAAATCATGGCATTGGCCCTTCAAGATGAATTATTTGATTATTGCCATGATTGATCTACATGTTACCATAAAAATAGTTGCTTAGTTTGGAATACTAAGCATAGTAAGGTATTTCAATAAAGGTGATTGAACACGCCATCATCAAATCCTTTGATACATTTTTCTCCTCTTCTATACCTTCACCTTCTGATGGTACTCATTCTTACTTTTGTACTAGTAAGTTTCTGAACCTTTAGTAGAACAGAAGTTATGCAGAAGAATGCCCCCCCCTTCCCTCTCTCCCCTTGGCACCTTTTATCTTGGTTAATATCTTGTGTCTCTGTCATGTTAATGAGAAAGCTGTGCTCTCTAAAGTTTCTGATTTTGGCTGGTTTTGCTAGGATCATAATAGAGAAATGATTGTTGACGTATTTCTTGGTGTCTTGTGTTGTGGTTGATATTCAATATAATGATACTCCTCAAGATTTTTTTAGCATAACAAACAGGACGTTTAGTTTTGCTTCGTCTCCTAAAGACTATCTGTCTGTGTCAAAAACTTGACCATATCCCAGTCTCTTTTTCATGTCCTGGATATTCATACATTTTTTGGTTTTGGTCTAACTCAACTCTGGTGGATGTGGAACATATGAAAATGAACTGGTCTGATTAAACGACGACTTTAGGTTTTAATAGTGATGTTTATTGTTTAACCGTTGCCTAGCTCTTCATCACCCAAGTTTTGTTTGTGTGATCATTCATGGACTTGTTTGTCTTGCATTTTTGTGTTCATTAGATTGTGAGTTGTTTCTTTGTCTTCGTCACCCTCGCTTTCTTCTTTCAGTCTGTCCCGCTTTGTTGAACCAACGATTCTCACTGCTTAGTTGGGGTGCAATTCTGAATGGCATTACCAACTCTTACTAGGCCTACTACTCTCCTCTAATTCTCTTTTGGTGTTTGTGTATGGTACGTTTAGGCAGTTTTAGCGAGTGACTAGTCTGAGTTTTTCTGTACTAAATAATTTCAGGGTCTTTGCTTACCTTATCTGGGCAGGGTATTTCCTTGAATGGTGCATCCTTTAGTACTACCTTTTCAATTGTGATCAGGCCTTATTATCTACTTCTTGTCTCGAAATACCAATAATAGATCTTCATGTGCAAATGTATTCTTCATGTACTAATGTAATTTCTTTGTGTTCTGCTAGGTAGTACAACAAGTTTTTAAATCAAAATCTCGAGATCGGGTTGTAGGTTTTGGAGGAGGAATAAAGCTTAAAGATGTAAGGGGACCACAACCCAGTAGAGTAGAGCTTCAAACTAAATTGAATGCTGCCAACAAACATAATGAAGTTCTTGCAAATCGCGTGGAGGAAGTACAAGCCGAGAACAATGAAATGAAGGAACGTGTTAGCTTGGTTGAGTCTAGAATGAAAATGTTTCAAGATGCATTGGTGTCGCAACTTAATGTTACTATTCCAACTTCACAAGCAGGATCAGAAATGCAAGAATAGGTCGAAGCTGCTACACATCAGTTTTAGATATTTGGTGCAAATTTTCTTACTTTTTTTAAGAACAAGGAATCATTGAGATTTAATTCTTAGTATGGACCAAGTTATATATTTGACGTTATTAGTTTGTTTTGACTCACATTGAATTTGTTTATTATAAATCTTTTGTAATTGATTACGTTAATTAATATAAATTTAGTGTAATATTCTATATACTTTTTATGGTTTTGAATGAATGGCAGGTTATATATATTTTTCATATTTACGACAAACTATATTTATTTTAGTCACATTAACGACGAAATATTTTGTCGTTGTTGGACGATAATTAAAATTATTGTGTCAATTTGATTCTCTTTTTACGTCAACTATGTTGGTCGTTATTTGCTCTTTGTTTGACGTCATTGAATACGTAATAACGACGAACAACCTTTTTGTCGTTAATAAATAACGACGAACAACCTTTTTGTCGTTAATAAATAACGACGAACAACCTTTTTGTCGTTAATAAATAACGACGAACAATAATTTCGTCGTGTAAAATTCACGACGAACGTTGACGTTAATACTAATAACGTCGGAAGCTATTACGACAAAAATCACGACGAACTTTGTTCGTCGTTAAAAGTTTTAACGACGACTTTTTCGACTTATAACGACGAAAAAGTTTGTCGTTAAAATCCCCTTTTCTAGTAGTGATTGAATTGCCTTGTGATACACTTTTGATACACTTGTACGTGATGTAAAGCTCTCAATCTCCGTTCGTCTAAAAGGAAGAGCTCGTCGTACCTAGCTTGGACCCAATCGGCCTCAGATAGCTTGCTCTCTAGGACGATCCGGAGGGAGGGGATTTCCAACTCGATTGGTTGGACTGCTTCCATTCCGTATACCAAGGAGTAAGGTATTACCCCAATGGAGGTGCGGATTGAGGTTCGATAACCCCATAATGCAAAGTGTAATTTGTTGGGCCATCCTCTATAGTTTTCGGCAATTTTTTCAATTATGACTTTAATGTTTTAGTTGGCCGCCTCTACCGCATCGTTCATTTGTGGCCTGTAGGGAGAGGATTTATGATGTTTGACATGATATTTTTCGAGTTGGTCTTGGACTTCGGCCCTAAAGTGGGAACCTTTGTCGCATATGATTTCGTGTGGAACCCCGTACCGACATAATATGTTCTTTTCAAGAAAGCGGGCTACATGCTTGGCCGTTAATTTCGCGTAGGAGACTGCCTCTACCCATTTAGTGAAGTAATCAATTGCGACTAAAACGTACTCGTGTCCCCCTACACCTGTGGGTGTTACTTTGCCAATTATGTCTATACCCCAGGTAGAAAAGGGCCATGGGGAAGTGATTGTGTATAGCTCTGAGGGAGGTAAGTGGTTAAGGTTACTAAAAATTTGGCATTTTGGGCAGGTTTTCACAAAGTGATGGCAATCGGTTTCCATGGTGGTCCAATAATACTGAGCGGGATATTTTTCGGGATAGCATTTTGCCGTTCATATGAGGTCCGCACACGCCGTTATGGTATTCTTCCATTAGTTTTTGAGCTTGGTTTTGGTGAACACAAAGTATCTTGATTTTATTTGGCGTGTATTTGTACAGTTCTCCCAAGATTATGCTATATTGTGATGCGAGGAGGCGTAGGGCCCTTTGTGCTCGCGGGGAGGTGTTTGGGGGAAATTCCCCACTTGTTTTATAACGAAGGATGTCCGTATACCATGGTTCTTCTTCGGTATTTTTAGGTTTGGAGTCTATGGCACAGCAATAAGCCGGCTCTTTTCTTCGTTGGACCCGAAGGGTCATTCCGTCCCACTCATTCGGGATGTTGAGCATCGAAGCTAACTTTGCTAGTGCATCCGCGAATTGGTTGTCGTCTCTTGGTAAGTATGTATACTCAATTTTTTCAAATTGCTCAACTATTTGGTCTAGGTGAGCTTGGTATTTTGAGAGACTAGTGCTTCGGACTTTCCATCTTTTGGATATGTGGTTGATTATTAGGGAAGAATCCCCGAAGACTTGTAGATGTTTGACTCCGAGGCTAACCGCGGCCTCTAGCCCGACTATGCAGGCTTCATACTCGGCGACGTTGTTTGTGGCCTGGAAGTCAATTTTGACGGAAATTGGTATATGGGCCCCTTCGGGACTGACTATGAGAACTCCGACTCCGCATCCCTTTTGATTGTATGCTCCATCGAAGTATAGTGTCCAACAGTCGTCTCGTACCATCAAAAGTTCCTCGTCAGGGAGGAGGTAAGCTTCCGTGGTTTCCTCATTTGTGGCATGTTCGGCCAGGAATTTTGCTACCGCTCTTCCTTTGATCATTTTTTCTGGCATGAATTTTAGATCGAATTCTGAGAGCATGACTAGCCATCTGGATAAGCGACCGTTTAGTGCGGGCTTTTCGAACATGTATTTTAAGGGGTCTAGTTGTGACACTATATGGACGGTGTGGGCTAATAGGTAATGTCTGAGTTTTTTGGACGCCCAAACTAGGGCGAGGCAGGTTTTCTCAAGTTCTGTATATCTCGTCTCGTACTGTATGAACTTCTTGCTCAAGTAGTAGATGGCTCGCTCGGATCCATGTACACACTGTGAGAGCATAGCTCCCCCTGCAGTATCGGTGACGGTGAGGTATAGACGTAAAGGAATTCCGGGCAAAGGAGGGGAAAGGACGGGTGGTTTGCTTAGGTATTCTTTGATTTTATCGAAGGCAGTTTGGCATTGTTCATCCCATTCGGCTTTTTCTTCTTTTCTTAACTTTTTAAATATTGGCTCACAAGTCATGGTAATCTTAGAAATGAACCTACTAATGTATTGCAGCTTTCCTAGGAAACCCCTTATCTGTTTTTCAGTTTTTGGTGGGGGCATTTCGGTAATAGCTTTAATTTTGGATGGGTCAATCTCGATTCCCCGTGTACTAACCACATATCCTAGTAACTTTCCGGAGGTTACCCCGAACACACATTTTTGTGGGTTTAGTATCATGTTATATTTTAGGATTCGGGTGAAGAATTTCCTAAGTGCCGGGAGGTGACTGCGCCGGTCTTTAGATTTGACGATCATGTCATCTACATAGACCTCGATTTCTTTGTGTATCATGTCATGAAGTAACGTGGTGGCTGTTCTTTGATAGGTGGCCCCCGCGTTTTTCAAACCAAAAGGCATTACAGTGTAGCAATATGTACCCCAAGGGGTAATGAAGGTTGTTTTTTCCATATCTTCTTCTGCCATAAGTATTTGGTTATATCCTGCGTACCCATCCATAAAGGAGAGAAGCGCATGTTCCGCTGTGTTGTCTACTAATATGTCAATGTGAGGTAGAGGGAAGTCATCTTTGGGACTGGCTTTGTTGAGATCTCGAAAATCTACGCACATTCGCACTCGTCCGTCTTTTTTAGCTACGGGGACAATATTGGCCACTCATTCTGGGTAGTTGGAGACTTTTATGAAGCCCGCGTCTAGTTGTTTAGTGACTTCTTCTTTTATTTTCAAGGCTATTTCCGGCTTAAGCCGTTGTAGCTTTTGTTTTACTGGCGTCATTTTGTGATCCAGCGGAATCCTATGCTCAGCGATTTCCCGATCTATTCCGGGCATGTCTTTGTAGGACCAAGCAAAGCCACCCTCGAATTCCCGTAAAGTGGAGATTAGATCGGTTTTTCAATGGGAGTTAAGGTGAGGCCGATTTTAATGATTTTAGGATTTTCTTCTGTTCCAATATTTACCGATTCTGTATCCTCAATTATGGGGGTTTTGAGTTCTTGTTCATTTACAGCTTTTATTAATTCGGTATACTCTTCTTCTGGCTCTTTTTCGTGCTCATTAGTGGCGAGGCATTCTGCATTACTACTCGGATTTTTAAGCGGCATATACTCAAAAGTTTTGTTCATCTTATTAAAGTCGCGAAGCATTACATCAAAAAGATCTCCCGGAGTGGATATTTCCGGGTCTAGACTAGTTTTGGGAGGGATTACAATTTTATTAGGTTCAGACTCGGATTCAGACTCGGATTCAGACTCGGATTCTTCACACACTGGGCCTTCTCCTGCAGATATTTTGAATCTCATTCCACGAGCATTAGTCCATTTGAAGGTCTTGCGCCACCCTTGTTTGGTTTGGTCGATCTTTAGGGGTGATGGGGCGATCAGTTTAGTGGGATCAAATAATTCATCTTGAAGGGCCAATGCCATGATTTCTGTTTTGCTCCTTGTTCTTTTCTTCTCTAACCCAAACAATTAATAGCCCGAAAACATGTGTGTCGGGGAAGGCTTTTGGCATTGTGTAGCTCTTTGAGGCGAGTGGCCTTTTAGAACGTAGAGGGTCGTGTCCCAGAGCATGCATCTCTTGGGTTTGTGCGACCTCTAGGAGTGGATGTTCAGGATATGCCACTTCCATTGTGATCCTTGATGGCTATCACGGGTAGGTATTCAGGGACTCTGTATTAACATTATGGAGTAGGAGACACATTAGTTTATTTTATGAGTTGGCCTTCTAGACACTTTATGACTACCCTTAAGTTGGACTAGTATATTTGGACTATTGTGTGTGCACTCTATATTTTCGAAAATCTTTACCCGTGTGACATTCAAAGTTATTTTAATTAGCTTGCTCGGTTTTGGTGCCGAACATTGCCGTCATAGGAGGCCTAATGACGACACAAAGAGTCGTTTATTTTATAAGTCGTTCTTAGAATCGAGTGGTTTTTTAACGTCCTTGTAGCAAATTTGTTACGAATTTTTTATTGCTACGTATATTTTATGCGCGGGCAACGAGGCTGCGGTGCCTGGCCAAAAGGCCAAGCAGCAACTTCAGCGCCCAGCACAGGGCGTGGAAATATTTGGCGCCCAGCCAGGGGCGCTGAAAATCCGTCCCTGACTGGTACTCGTATTCTGTTCGCGTATTATTTTTTTTGTACATGCGACTTGATTTTGTTAGGTTATGATACATATGACAATTCATAAATCATGCGGAAAAACCATAAACCCAGGAAAACATATTATTTACACATAATCATTTAGCATAGATTAGATGCATACTCTTTGTTGCGTGCCTTCCCTAGCTGCGCCCGAACCGAGCAAGAACAAGTCTTTAGGACTCCAAGTGTCGTCCCTCCGTAGATAGTCCACAGCACGTCCGGATCCGCCTTAAGATTGACCAACTAGAATCGCCCTTAAGGTACTATTATTTTCGGCACTTTATAGGCAAATGTGTGACTGAATTTTTCTCTCAAAAACTCACTTTGAATACTTTGAAACTTGTGTTATAAATTGTGAGCCCTAGCCTCATATTTATAGCGGTATGGAAAGGGAATCGAAATCCTATTCATATACAAATTAATCAAACCTAGAATCCTACAAGAACTCTAATTTAATTAATTTATCAAATAGAATTAGGAATTTAATCATTAACCGAACTCTGCATGTTTTAGGAAACGTGCACGAACACAAACACTTGCACACACACGCACGACAGCCACGATGGGCCTCATGCGTGCGCGCGAGCAGCAGCCCACTCAGCGCCCGCGCGCGCTGCGCGCTGCGCGCGCTGTGCGTGCTGTGCGCGCTGTGCGCGCTGCGCGCTGCGCGCAGCCTGCTGGGCCTGGCCTTGCTGTTTGTGCGGCGCGCTTGGCTTGCTGGGCGATGGCCTGGCTTCGTGCTGGGCCTCGTCCGGCAGGCCTCGTCCGATGCTTATTCGTACGATGCGCTTCCGATTAAATTTTCCGATTCCGGAATTCATTTCCGATACGAACAATATTTAATATTTCCGATTCCGGAATTAATTTCCGTTTCGAACAAATATTTAATATTTCCGTTTCCGGAATTATTTTCCGATTCCGGTAATATTTCTGATTCTGACAATATTTCCGTTTCCGGCAATATTTCCGATTCTGGCAATATTTCCATTTCCGATAATATTTTCCGATACGTACCATGTTTCCGTTTCCGGCAACATCTACGACTTGGATAATATTTATATTTCCGATACGATCCATATTTCCGTTTCCGGCAATATCATCGTTTCCGGAGTATTCATTTCTTGCCTGTGACGATCTTAGCTCCCACTGAAACCAAGATCCGTCGGTTCCGAATATTCATAGATAGAGTATCTAATGCCATTAGATACTTGATCCGTTTACGTACTATTTGTGTGACCCTACGGGTTCAGTCAAGAGTAAGCTGTGGATTAATATCATTAATTCCACTTGAACTGAAGCGGCCTCTAGATAGGCATTCAGCTCACTTGATCTCACTGAATTATTAACTTGTCAATTAATACTGAACCGCATTTATTAGACTTAACATAGAATGCATACTTGGACCAAGGGCATTATTTCCTTCAGTCTCCCACTTGTCCTTAGGGACAAGTGTGCATTTCCTAATTCCTTTGTCGCTCGATGCTTGCTCTTGAACATAAGGTAAGAGTTGTCATCCTTATTATGTCCAGAGGTGTTCCTCAGTTTCAGAGTTCAACTGATCAAATAAACAGATAATCATATCCTATGATTCATCCGAGCACGGCCATGCATTTCACAGTTTCTAGCTCTCCGAGTGGCCTTGTACAACTTTTAAGCATCTCATCCCGATTTATGGGAGGACAATCCCAATCTTGCGATCTTGAGATTAGACTTCGTTTGATAGGTGATTACCTGAGCGTTGCCTTTATAGCCTCCTTTTACGGTGCGACGGTTGGTCAACGTCAAAGCAACCAGTTCTCAAACAAGTAATCTCAAATCACTCAGGTATTGAGGATTTAGTGTCTAATAATTTAATGAAATTTACTTATGACAGACTTTCATCTCTTACAGTAAAGTTTCATAGGTCTTGTCCGATACTAGTCTTCCCAAAGTAAGTATCTATGCAAATGATTATGACATTGCCATGTCCACATAGTTCAAGAAACAGAACTACTAGTCATCTTGCATTCTAATCGTCTAACGTTTTCTATGCGTCCAATTTTATAGAAAACTCCGACTAGGGACCATTTTCAACCTTTGACATTCAAGTTCACTTGATAGACATTTCTTAGTCACAGGACTGGTCCTGACAGTCTATCTTGAATATTTCGTCAAATTTGAAGGGACTCATCATTTAATACTAAACCAAGATTAAATGGAATATGAAAATACATTTCATATATGATAAATGTTCAACCCCAATGTTTTACAACCATGGGCCTCACACCCATCTTCTAAAACAGTTCATGGAATTCAAAGCTATGCTTGATTTCCAGTGCTACAATGTGAGTGTTGCTTCTCACTTGTTGCATAGGTTTAGTTATCATGCTTTGCCAATCTTAATATCCTTTTCATCGAATGTTCTTCGAGATATGATGATAAGATCTTTTCGAGTTTGTTTATTATGTGATCTAGTCTTTCTTACTTCGATGGTGGTTTTACTCATTTTGCAATGAAGAACCATCAAGTTAGCAGACGTTTTTCTTGCTTCAAGAGTGGTTCTACGCATTTTTCAATGAAGAATCATCAAGCCAGCAGATAGGTGATCTACCCAAGTTCAGTGAAGAACTTTAAACAACCCTGTTTTATTGCTTCTTAGGCAATAATTACTTCAACTGTATAGGTTGCTAGTGATGCTTTGTTTGGATTTACCTATCCAAGCAGTTCATAGATATGTGGAAGACTCTCCAACTATATCTTAGAACATAGAAATTAATATTTTAATTTCCCACGCAACAACTCATGGTCTCCAATCCATGTTGCTGTTAGGTTATGATACATATGACAATTCATAAATCATGCGGAAAAACCATAAACCCAGGAAAACATATTATTTACACATAATCATTTAGCATAGAATAGATGCATACTCTTTGTTGCGTGCCTTCCCTAGCTGCGCCCGAACCGAACAAGAACAAGTCTTTAGGACTCCAAGTGTCGTCCCTCCGTAGATAGTCCACAGCACGTCCGGATCCGCCTTAAGATTGACCAACTAGAATCGCCCTTAAGGTACTATTATTTTCGGCACTTTATAGGCAAATGTGTGACTGAATTTTTCTCTCAAAAACTCACTTTGAATACTTTGAAACTTGTGTTATAAATTGTGAGCCCTAGCCTCATATTTATAGCGGTATGGAAAGGGAATCGAAATCCTATTCAGATACAAATTAATCAAACCTAGAATCCTACAAGAACTCTAATTTAATTAATTTATCAAATAGAATTAGGAATTTAATCATTAACCGAACTCTGCATGTTTTAGGAAACGTGCACGAACACAAACACTTGCACACACACGCACGACAGCCACGATGGGCCTCATGCGTGCGCGCGAGCAGCAGCCCACTCAGCGCCCGCGCGCGCTGCGCGCTGCGCGCGCTGTGCGTGCTGTGCGCGCTGTGCGCGCTGCGCGCTGCGCGCAGCCTGCTGGGCCTGGCCTTGCTGTTTGTGCGGCGCGCTTGGCTTGCTGGGCGATGGCCTGGCTTCGTGCTGGGCCTCGTCCGGCAGGCCTCGTCCGATGCTTATTCGTACGATGCGCTTCCGATTAAATTTTCCGATTCCGGAATTCATTTCCGATACGAACAATATTTAATATTTCCGATTCCGGAATTAATTTCCGTTTCGAACAAATATTTAATATTTCCGTTTCCGGAATTATTTTCCGATTCCGGTAATATTTCTGATTCTGACAATATTTCCGTTTCCGGCAATATTTCCGATTCTGGCAATATTTCCATTTCCGATAATATTTTCCGATACGTACCATGTTTCCGTTTCCGGCAACATCTACGACTTGGATAATATTTATATTTCCGATACGATCCATATTTCCGTTTCCGGCAATATCATCGTTTCCGGAGTATTCATTTCTTGCCTGTGACGATCTTAGCTCCCACTGAAACCAAGATCCGTCGGTTCCGAATATTCATAGATAGAGTATCTAATGCCATTAGATACTTGATCCGTTTACGTACTATTTGTGTGACCCTACGGGTTCAGTCAAGAGTAAGCTGTGGATTAATATCATTAATTCCACTTGAACTGAAGCGGCCTCTAGCTAGGCATTCAGCTCACTTGATCTCACTGAATTATTAACTTGTCAATTAATACTGAACCGCATTTATTAGACTTAACATAGAATGCATACTTGGACCAAGGGCATTATTTCCTTCAGTCTCCCACTTGTCCTTAGGGACAAGTGTGCATTTCCTAATTCCTTTGTCGCTCGATGCTTGCTCTTGAACATAAGGTAAGAGTTGTCATCCTTATTATGTCCAGAGGTGTTCCTCGGTTTCAGAGTTCAACTGATCAAATAAACAGATAATCATAGCCTATGATTCATCCGAGCACGGCCATGCATTTCACAGTTTCTAGCTCTCCGAGTGGCCTTGTACAACTTTTAAGCATCTCATCCCGATTTATGGGAGGACAATCCCAATCTTGCGATCTTGAGATTAGACTTCGTTTGATAGGTGATTACCTGAGCGTTGCCTTTATAGCCTCCTTTTACGGTGCGACGGTTGGTCAACGTCAAAGCAACCAGTTCTCAAACAAGTAATCTCAAATCACTCAGGTATTGAGGATTTAGTGTCTAATAATTTAATGAAATTTACTTATGACAGACTTTCATCTCTTACAGTAAAGTTTCATAGGTCTTGTCCGATACTAGTCTTCCCAAAGTAAGTATCTATGCAAATGATTATGACATTGCCATGTCCACATAGTTCAAGAAACAGAACTACTAGTCATCTTGCATTCTAATCGTCTAACGTTTTCTATGCGTCCAATTTTATAGAAAACTCCGATTAGGGACCATTTTCAACCTTTGAAATTCAAGTTCACTTGATAGACATTTCTTAGTCACAGGACTGGTCCTGACAGTCTATCTTGAATATATCGTCAAATTGAAGGGACTCATCATTTAATAAACCACAAATTAAATGGAAAAATGAATTCCTTTCATTTATTGTGAATGATTAACCAATAATGTTTTACAAAGATTTAAACTCTAAAACTTTAAAACATTAAACAGAGACATCAAAGCCATTCTCCAATATGCTTGATTCCCATAGCTGCAGTGTGCGAGTTGTGCTTCGCTTGCGGCAGAGGTTTAGTTAATGGATCTGATATGTTGTCATCAGTTCCAATTTTGCTTATCTCGACTTCTTTTCTTTCAACGAACTCTCGTAGAAGGTGAAATCTACGAAGTACATGCTTGACTCTCTGGTGGTGTCTAGGCTCTTTTGCCTGTGCAATAGCTCCGTTATTATCACAATACAGGGCTATTGGTCCTTTAATGGAGGGGACTACACCAAGTTCTCCTATGAACTTCCTTAGCCATATAGCTTCCTTTGCTGCTTCATGTGCAGCAATGTACTCCGCTTCAGTTGTAGAATCCGCAATGGTGCTTTGCTTAGCACTTTTCCAGCTTACTGCTCCTCCGTTGAGGCAGAAGACAAACCCAGACTGTGATCTGAAATCATCTTTGTCGGTTTGGAAACTTGCTTCCGTATAGCCTTTAACAATTAATTCATCATCTCCACCATAGACCAGGAAGTCATTTTTGTGCCTTTTCAGGTACTTCAGAATATTCTTGGCAGCAGTCCAATGCGCCTCTCCTGGGTCTGACTGGTATCTGCTCGTAGTACTGAGTGCGTACGCAACATCCGGGCGTGTACATATCATAGCATACATTATTGAACCAATCAATGATGCATATGGAATCCCATTCATTCGTCTACGCTCATCAAGTGTTTTTGGGCACTGAGTCTTGCTTAGAGTCATTCCATGAGACATGGGTAGGTAGCCTCGCTTGGAGTCCGCCATCTTGAACCTATCAAGCACCTTATTGATATAAGTGCTTTGACTAAGTCCAATCATCTTTTTAGATCTATCTCTGTAAATCTTGATGCCCAATATGTACTGTGCTTCTCCTAGATCCTTCATCGAAAAACATTTCCCAAGCCAAATCTTGACAGAGTTCAACATAGGAATGTCATTTCCGATAAGCAATATGTCGTCGACATATAATACTAGGAAAGCAATTTTGCTCCCACTGACCTTCTTGTATACACAAGATTCGTCCGCGTTCTTGATGAAACCAAAGTCACTGACTGCTTCATCAAAACGTATATTCCAGCTCCTGGATTCCTGCTTCAATCCGTAGATTGATTTCTTTAGCTTGCATACCTTTTTAGCATTCTTTGGATCCTCAAAACCTTCAGGTTGTGTCATAAACACAGTTTCTGTTAAAACGCCGTTTAAGAAAGCAGTTTTGACATCCATCTGCCATATTTCGTAATCGTAATATGCAGCGATTGCTAACATTATTCGAATAGACTTTAGCATTGCAACTGGTGAAAAGGTTTCATCGTAATCCACACCGTGGACTTGCCTGTAACCTTTTGCAACCAATCTAGCTTTGAAAACTTCAAGTTTCCCATCCTTGTCCTTTTTCAGTTTGAAAACCCATTTGCTTCCAATGGCTTGGTAGCCATCTGGCAAATCGACCAAATCCCATACTTGGTTTTCAGACATGGAGTCTAATTCAGATTGTATGGCTTCTTGCCATTGCTTGGAGCTAGGGCTCGTCATAGCTTGCTTGTAAGTCGCAGGTTCATCACTTTCAAGTAATAGAACGTCATAGCTCTCGTTCGTCAAAATACCAAAGTACCTTTCCGGTTGAGATCTATATCTTTGCGATCTACGCGGGGTAACATTTCTAGATTGACTATGATTCTCACCAGATTCTTCTAAAGATCTCTGAGTTTCATCTTGAATGTCATCTTGAGCATTCTCTAGAGTTTGTTGTTCGACTCGAATTTCTTCGAGGTCTACTTTTCTCCCACTTGTCATTTTGGAAATGTGATCCTTCTCCAAAAAGACACCATCTCGAGCAACAAACACTTTGTTCTCAGATGTATTGTAGAAGTAATACCCCTTTGTTTCCTTTGGATAGCCCACAAGGATACATTTGTCAGATTTTGGATGAAGTTTGTCTGAAATTAATCGTTTGACGTATACTTCACATCCCCAAATCTTAAGAAAAGACACATTTGGAGGCTTTCCAAACCATAATTCGTATGGAGTCTTTTCGACAGCTTTAGACGGAGCTCTATTTATAGTGAGTGCAGCTGTATTTAGTGCATGTCCCCAAAATTCTAATGGAAGTTCGGCCTGACCCATCATTGACCTGACCATGTCTAGCAAGGTTCTGTTCCTCCGTTCTGACACACCGTTCCATTGTGGTGTTCCAGGAGGAGTCAATTCTGATAGAATTCCACATTCTTTCAGATGGTCATCAAATTCATAGCTCAGATATTCACCGCCTCTATCAGACCGCAGTGCCTTGATCTTCTTGCCTAATTGATTCTCTACTTCACTCTGAAATTCCTTGAATTTGTCAAAGGATTCAGACTTATGCTTCATTAGGTAGACATAACCATACCTACTGAAGTCATCAGTGAAAGTGATAAAGTAGCTGAAACCACCTCTAGCATTTGTACTCATTGGTCCACATACATCTGTATGGATTAAACCCAATAGTTCATTTGCTCTTTCTCCAACTTTAGAGAAAGGTTGCTTTGTCATTTTGCCAAGTAAACATGATTCGCATTTACCATAATCCTCTAAGTTAAATGGTTCTAGAATTCCTTCCCTTTGAAGTCTTTCTAAGCGTTTCAAGTTTATATGGCCTAATCGACAATGCCACAGATAGGTGAGATCTGAATCATCCTTTTTGGCCTTTTTGGTATTTATGTTATATACTTGTTTGTCGTGATCTAATAAATAAAGTCCATTGACTAATCTAGCAGATCCATAAAACATCTCTTTAAAATAAAACGAACAACTATTGTCTTTTATTATAAAGGAAAATCCCTTAGCATCTAAGCAAGAAACTGAAATGATGTTTTTAGTAAGACTTGGAACATGGAAACATTCTTCCAGTTCCAAAACTAGCCCGGAGGGCAACGACAAATAGTAAGTTCCTACAGCTA
Organism: Spinacia oleracea; assembly: GCF_020520425.1. NCBI lineage: Eukaryota > Viridiplantae > Streptophyta > Magnoliopsida > Caryophyllales > Amaranthaceae > Spinacia > Spinacia oleracea. The sequence continues at coordinate 84,942,930 of NC_079492.1, read as the reverse complement.
ATGCAGCAATCCGTGCTCCATTTCCCACTCGTAGGTCGACTTCACCCTTGCTTAACTTTCTACTTCTTCTTAGTCCCTGTGGATTGGAACATAAGTGTGAGCCACAACCTGTATCTAATACCCAAGAAGTTGAATTAGCAAGTATACAGTCTATAACGAAAATACCTGAAGATGGAACGACTGTTCCGTTCTTCTGATCTTCCTTTAGCTTCAAGCAATCTCTCTTCCAATGCCCCTTCTTCTTGCAGTAGAAGCATTCGGATTCAGAAGTGGGTTGACTGACCTTCCTCTTTGCAGATTTGGCGCCAGTTTGCTTAGTTGGGTTGGCCTTGTTGCCACCTTTCTTAGCATTCCTCTTCTTTCCAGATTTCTTGAACTTGCCCCCACGCACCATAAGCACATCCTGCTTATCACTTTTGAGCGTCTTTTCAGCGGTCTTCAGCATACCGTGAAGCTCAGTGAGCGTTTTGTCCAGACTATTCATACTGTAGTTCAGTTTGAACTGATCATACCCGCTATGAAGAGAATGGAGGATGGTGTCTATAGCCATTTCCTGAGAAAATTGCTGATCCAGCCGACTCATATTCTCAATGAGTCCAATCATTTTGAGAACATGTGGACTTACGGGCTCGCCTTTCTTAAGCTTGGTCTCAAGAATTTGCCTATGAGTCTCGAATCTTTCGACTCGAGCCAGATCTTGGAACATGTTCTTCAACTCACTGATGATTGTGAAAGCATCTGAGTTGATGAACGTTTTCTGCAGATCCGCACTCATGGTGGCGAGCATTAGACATTTCACATCCTTGTTGGCATCAATCCAACGATTGAGGGCTGCCTGAGTGACCCCGTCGCCTGCAGCTTCGGGCATCGCCTCATCTAGGACATACTCCTTTTCTTCCTGCATAAGAACTATTTGCAAGTTCCTTTGCCAGTCAAGGAAGTTTTTCCCGTTCAACTTCTCCTTTTCGAGAATTGATCGAATGTTGAATGAATTGTTGTTTGCCATATTAAAAACTACAATTGAAAAGAATAAACAAATAAATAACCATTCACAGTTTCTCTTAATAAACTTAAATTCTAGCATACATGCATAATTCAAGGTTTATTAAGCATTTTATTCAAGTTATGTGTTCCGGCAGGTGTGAATAAAATGATTCCAAGATCCTAAAATCATTGAAGAACTAAGCACAGTTTGTCGACTTAATCCTAGAACATCTTAGGTAAGCAAAAGCCTTTTGCTAATAGTCTAGAAACTATTCTTGGTTGATAGGTACGTCTAAGAACTTATTAGGTAAACCTATCGAATTTGCCACGACATAAAAGGACTCCTTACTTATATCGTTGAGTTTCACCAAAACTAACATGTACTCACAATTATTTGTGTACCTTGCCCCTTTAGGACCAATAAGTAACACCTCGCTGAGCGAAAACTATTACTAGATTGATGTAAAGGATATCCAAGCAAGTGTATATTTTGGCATGGCACCTTTTAACTCAATTTTTAAGTTTGGAACTTAAGGCTCTTACTATGTTGGTTAGATTTTAAGTGAACTAAAATCCTTAATCATGCAACATAATCAAGCTTTTGATCTCATGCATTTTAAGACATATTAAAAACAATAAATAACTTAAAACATGCATAAGATATTTGTGATCTAGTATGGCCCGACTTCATCTTGAAGCTTTGACTTCAAAGTCCGTCTTGAAAATCTCCGTGGGAGGCACCATTTTCTTCAAATAGGATAAGCTATAACTAATTACAACTATTTGATGGTTCGCAGACCATATTTGAATTGAAAAATAACTTTGGTACTTTAGACCAATTACATTCAAATTAATGGTACGCAGACCATATTTTCTATCCTATTTGGGCCATACTAGTCACTTCATAACCTGCAAAACAGTACATATATAATATATACCATTCACCCATTCATTATCATGAATGGCCCACATAGCTGGTTAGTAAAACACATTATGCATCACGTAAACATTTGCAGCAATTAATCAAGGGCACCAATAATCTACCAATTATTCAGTCCTTATTAATTCTAATCAAGTTGTTTTAACCTTAAGGATTTGTAGACCTAATCAAGAGTTTATGACTAAAAAGCGCTCCCACTTAAACCAATAAATTCATATGCTTTACCAATTTTAAACATAAAAATGTATTTCTAGTCCAACCGGAAACATACAAATTTAATTAAAATTTAAAGCTCATATCAATTTATAATTGAATCCAAAAATTTAATTTAATTTCAGTCGTATTTAAATTAATTCATGATTTTAATTTTAGTAAAATAATTAGAATAAATAACATTTATTATAATTATAATATTCAAAATTAAAATCCAAGAAAATAATTCAAATTATTAATTTTAAAATTAATTAAAATTACGTGAACTGAAATTTTCAAATTAAACATTCAAAACGATCTAATCGTAACGCAAACACCCTACGCGTTGCACGCCCATGGGCCGTACGCACACAGCCATTGCTGGCCATGTGCGCGCAGCCCATGCGCTCGTCGCATAGCTGCTGCTTCCCTATCGCAAGCCTCCGCACGCATTGGTGCTCGCTGCGCGCGCCAGCGCTCATCGCACGCGAGCTATCGCTCGCAGTGCGCGCGCGCGACATCGCTCGCTGGGCGCGCGAGCCATCGCTCCCTGGGCGCGCGACATCGCTCGCTGGGCGCGCGACATCGCTCGCTGTGCGCGCGAGCCATCGCTCGCTGGGGCGCGACATCGCTCGCTGGGCGGGCGACATCGCTCGCTGTGCGCGCGAGTAATGCTGGGCGCAGCGCTCGTGGCACGCGAGCTTGCGCTCGCTGCGCGCGAGGCTGCGCGCTCTTGTGCGAGGCAGCGCGCGTTGTGGCGCAGCTCGCTTGCTGCCCACACGCGACTGCCTTGGTTCGCTCTTCGCCCATGCCCATTCGTTCATTGCTCGTGGCACACGACAAAAGGCAGGGCTGCTGCCTTGTGCTCGTGCACTACGCCCTTGCTCATTGCATTCGTGCCGCACGGGCGACGAGCTCCCTTGCTCGTCGTCGCATGCCCGCATTATACAACACCCCTTAAGGGTAACACGAAGCGTCCATTGCTTCGTGCGTGCAAGTTTTATGAACGAATCGCATAAAATTTAAAATTTATATTTAAAATTAATGACAAATTAATAAATAATATTAATTTCATAATTTTAGGGCGAAAAATCGAAAATTTATTATCCAATTGATTTCCGATTGATATGGATTCAAGTCTAGGTCATAAAAATTTAAAATTTATCGTAAATTTACAATTTTTATGGTGGTTTTTAATCATAGGTTTCTAATTAAATTACAATTAATTATGAAAATCAAATTAATTCTAAATTATTCTAATTTTCAACAAATTAATCATAATTAATAATTAGATTGCATAATTAACAAGACTAGGCATTCAAACTTGTTAAACATATGCAGTAGGTCAATCAAAAATTCAAGATTTATCAACAAGAATCGCAAATATTTAATTTAACATCTTAAATTTACGAAATTTTGCATTCGAAAAACTAAAACCTTCGAAAAGTCATAGTTAGGCTTCGAATTTGAGAATTCTGGGTTCAGCAGAAAAATACTATTTTTGTCAAAATTTTTAGAATGCCTTTTACATGCGGAATTGACACAAAAATCACTCAATTCGGATGAGTAACGAAGAAACTGCCGAAAAACTGCGTACGTATAATTAAATAAACGCAATTTGCAATTAATTAACAATTACGAAAATTAATCACCCCTTTTAATTCTTGCAAATTTGTAATATTTAACCATGTTCATGCAATTTAGATTATGAAAATAATAAGGGGCTCTGATACCACTGTTAGGTTATGATACATATGACAATTCATAAATCATGCGGAAAAACCATAAACCCAGGAAAACATATTATTTACACATAATCATTTAGCATAGATTAGATGCATACTCTTTGTTGCGTGCCTTCCCTAGCTGCGCCCGAACCGAGCAAGAACAAGTCTTTAGGACTCCAAGTGTCGTCCCTCCGTAGATAGTCCACAGCACGTCCGGATCCGCCTTAAGATTGACCAACTAGAATCGCCCTTAAGGTACTATTATTTTCGGCACTTTATAGGCAAATGTGTGACTGAATTTTTCTCTCAAAAACTCACTTTGAATACTTTGAAACTTGTGTTATAAATTGTGAGCCCTAGCCTCATATTTATAGCGGTATGGAAAGGGAATCGAAATCCTATTCAGATACAAATTAATCAAACCTAGAATCCTACAAGAACTCTAATTTAATTAATTTATCAAATAGAATTAGGAATTTAATCATTAACCGAACTCTGCATGTTTTAGGAAACGTGCACGAACACAAACACTTGCACACACACGCACGACAGCCACGATGGGCCTCATGCGTGCGCGCGAGCAGCAGCCCACTCAGCGCCCGCGCGCGCTGCGCGCTGCGCGCGCTGTGCGCGCTGCGCGCGCTGTGCGCGCTGCGCGCTGCGCGCAGCCTGCTGGGCCTGGCCTTGCTGTTTGTGCGGCGCGCTTGGCTTGCTGGGCGATGGCCTGGCTTCGTGCTGGGCCTCGTCCGGCAGGCCTCGTCCGATGCTTATTCGTACGATGCGCTTCCGATTAAATTTTCCTATTCCGGAATTTATTTCCGATACGAACAATATTTAATATTTCCGATTCCGGAATTAATTTCCGTTTCGAACAAATATTTAATATTTCCGTTTCCGGAATTATTTTCCGATTCCGGTAATATTTCCGATTCTGACAATATTTCCGTTTCCGGCAATATTTCCGATTCTGGCAATATTTCCATTTCCGATAATATTTTCCGATACGTACCATGTTTCCGTTTCCGGCAACATCTACGACTTGGATAATATTTATATTTCCGATACGATCCATATTTCCGTTTCCGGCAATATCATCGTTTCCGGAGTATTCATTTCTTGCCTGTGACGATCTTAGCTCCCACTGAAACCAAGATCCGTCGGTTCCGAATATTCATAGATAGAGTATCTAATGCCATTAGATACTTGATCCGTTTACGTACTATTTGTGTGACCCTACGGGTTCAGTCAAGAGTAAGTTGTGGATTAATATCATTAATTCCACTTGAACTGAAGCGGCCTCTAGCTAGGCATTCAGCTCACTTGATCTCACTAAATTATTAACTTGTCAATTAATACTGAACCGCATTTATTAGACTTAACATAGAATGCATACTTGGACCAAGGGCATTATTTCCTTCAGATTTTGCGTGCTTGCCTAATAACGTCCTTTACGCGTCGTGCAGCCTTGTGGGATCCGTCAAAGGCCATCCTAGGCTTCGCTTATTTTTGTGGCGATAGCCCGGGGTTGCGGAGCACGTATCTTGGTATGACTCTTTGGCCAATCGGTGTTTTATGAATGTTTGGGCAATTTTTAGGGTCGTTGGTTTTCTAGCATTATTTGTCACACACAATCACAATATGATCATGTAATTGGCTACACATAACTAACATTACAACATGAAGCAGAAATAATATGTCACGTAGTTTATAATAGGCTATTATGGGTAATATTTGCGCCTGGTTTGGTACCGCTTCTATCGTAGATCCAACACATGCCCCGGTCGAGGTAGTGCATTCAACAGACGAATTTCGTCCCAAGAGGCCAAACACGATGTAAGCCAAGGGGGCATGCACCAATGAGAGGGACCTTAGTGGGCGAGCGATTGGGTTTGGGACAGGTGTACTACTAGCGACAAGTGCCGAGTGGACAACCTTCGAAGCGTATGCACCCCCCGGTAGGCGATGGGTATCCTTAGTCCCAACTCCCGAGATGAAACATGCCAAGGGAGCCGAGATTCGTTATGCGGTTCTGTCCGTTCACATTAATATGCTGATTTTCAGGTCGTCCCAACTTGATAAGGAAATAAATGCGGAGTAGGATCGTTTCACCCTTCGGCTATTTTGATTACCTACGAGCACGAGTATTTCATTAACGTCCCCAGTGGAGTCGCCACTGTGAGGGGGTCGAAAAAGCACGAGGCTAATGCATGACCTCGTCCCTCGTGGGCGTTACGTCGTCAGATCAAGTGTAGTTAGATTTCCTGTGAGTTTACACCCAATTGACTAGTAATATAGGAGTCGCCATTTAGTTTTTAACGACAATGAGAAAAACTGAAAAAACCCGGTTATCGTGACATAAAGGGAGTGCAATTATGTTCGACCACGACGACCATAGGTTCCCTTGTGATCCCTGGTGTGGGTATCGCTCAACGTACACCCGCAGGGCAGAGATTGAGAGTTCGGGGGACTGTAACTACCGACAGGAGTGCTCATCGATAACTCCAGAGGCAGGTTATCCTTACTAGCTCAGCATAAATAATTGAAGGGACATGCGTCAACTATTAAACTATTCTGAATTGATTTTAGCAATATGCAACACATAATTCTAAATCGATCGTGATTATCTTGTTTTGATTGATTTAAGGTACCTAGCATGATATTATCTTTATTAGGCGTGATAGATCTATCAGATTAATAGTTTAACAATTTTATAAAGGGTGATGAAAGCGATTAAATCATGCGAAGGGACACATTACGACGCATCCTTGAGAGGTGCGTCACGGTTCTCTGAAAACTAACCACTTGGCTTTGATATTTCTCCTTTTATTTAACGAATCTCGGGTTTCTGAGCGGTGTTCCAGTATTTAGGCTTTATTCATCAACTACAAGGGACAGGATACGTTCTGTTCGACTTTTGGGTCGATTGCGACAGAACGGGGGATCAATTTCGCAGCGTGAGGCTTAGGCTTAGGGTTAGAGTCAATACTCAGATTATGAATTGTGTGTTGTTTTTTCGTCGATTATGAGGCTGTATTTATAGGGAAAGAGTTGGTGGAAGGATAGAACTTTAGAATCCGAATCCAAAGAGAATTTGGAGACAACACGTCCCAGGTATTTTCAGCGCCCAGGGCTGGGCGCCGAAGATTTCGGCGCCCCGACCCAGGCGTTGAAAATAGGGTCTGAGCCGAGCCTTTTGTCAGATTTGGACTCTTAATCACGGAGCTTTTGAGACTTATCCGAGTTTCTTAGTGCGTATCAACTTATGACGGAATGCGTCTGGGCCCGTTACGAACTCTGGGTTCGTTAGGAATTTAATTAATACGTAACTCTTATTTTCGAATTATAACAGGAATAGAATTCCTTTGCCAATTCTATCTCTTTTAGGACTTTATGTTGGAGTGCAACACCTAATTCTGACAGATTTCTATCTTTTATGTCTTGCCACTTTTAACAACTACTTCTTACGGCAGTTACCACTTTAAGCAGGTTTCTATAAATAGCAGGTTTGGCTAAAATGAAAAGGGTGATCGAGATTCGTTATTTTATAGGAGATGCGTTGCCAAGCGGAGATTTATGTTCTCATCATCAAACCTTCCCTTTCGAGAATGGGGACAAAAGTAGGTGTCTACACAATTCAAACAATTTATTAGCATTTTATTCGATTTTATTGTTCCGGCAGGTGTGAATAAAATGATTCCAAGACCCTAAAACCATTGAAGAATTAAGCACATTATGTATTTAGACTCAATTCTAAAATATTTTAGGTAAGCAAAAGCCTTTTGCTAATAGTCTAGAAACTACTCTTGGTTGATAGGTACGTCTAAGAACTTATTAGGAAAACCTATCGAATTTGCCACGAAATAAAAGGACTCCTTACTTATATCGTTGAGTTTCACCAAAACTAACATGTACTCACAATTATTTGTGTACCTTACCCCTTTAGGATCAATAAGTAACACCTCGCTGAGCGTAATCTATTACTAGATTGATGTAAAGGTTAGCCAAGTAAGTGTTATTTTGGCATGGCACCTTTTAACTCAATTTTTAAGTTTGGAACTTAAGGCTCTTACTATGTTGGTTAGATTTTAAGTGAACTAAAATCCTTAATCATGCAACATAATCAAGCTTCAATCTCATGCATATTTAAGACATATTTAAAGGCAATAAATAACTTAAAGCATGCATAAGATAAATGTGATCTAGTATGGCCCGACTTCATCTTGAAGCTTCAACTTCAAAGTCCGTCTTGAAAATGGTTGGAAACTTCGTCTTGAATTTCACCGTGGGAGGCTCCATTTTCTTCAAACAGGATCAGCTATAATTAAACTAATTACAACTATTTGATGGTACGCATACCATATTTGAATTGAAAAACAAATTTGGTGAATTAGACCAATTATATTCAAATTAATGGTACGCAGACCATATTTTCTATCCTATTTGGGCCATACTAGTCACTTCATAACCTGCAAAACAGTACATATACAATATATACCATTCACCCATTCATTATCATGAATGGTCCACATAGCTGGTTAGTAAAAACACATTGTATGCATCACATAAATATTTCCAGCAATTAATCAAGGGCACCAATAATCTACCAATTATTCAGTCCTTATTAATTCTAATCAAGTTGTTTAACCTTAAAGGATTTGTAGACCTAATCAAGAGTTTATGACTAAAATTTCTCCCACTTAAACCAATAAATTCATATGCTTTACTAATTTTAAACATAAAAGAGTATTTCTAGTCTAACCGGAAACATACAAATTTAATTAAAATTTAAAGCTCATATAAATTTATAATCGAATCCATTTAATTTAATTTATTTTCAGTTGATTTATATGAATTTAAATTAATTCAAGGTATAAATAAAAATTTAAAATAATTATAATATTCAAAATTAAAATCCTAGAAAACAATTTAAATTATTAATTTTAAAATTAATTAAAATTATTTCCGAACTGAAAATTTAAAATTAAAACTTAAACGCATCAATAGTTTGCAAGACGAGGCACTTGGGCTTGCGCCCAAGCCCCATCGAGCTACGAGGCCCATGCCCCATGCCATTGACCGTTGCACATTGCCCGCACAACCATACGCACGCACGCCCCATGCCACGCACACACGTAGCCTTGCAGGCTATGCTGCGCGCAGCCTCGTGTTGGGTCGTGGCTGCTGCCCCTTGGCGAGCTTGGTCGTCGTGGCGCAGCGCGTTGCTTCCCACACTCATTGTGCTTGTTGCTGTGTGCCATAGCCCTCGCCCATCGCCCTGCACGCACGCCCATGCATAAAGCCTTGCGTGCCGCATAGCTCGTTGCTCGCTGCATTCATACCGCACGGGCGACGAGCTCCCTTGCTCGTCGTCCGCACTATACAACACCCCTTTAGGGTAACACGTAGCTTCCATTGCTTTGTAAGTGCAACTTTTATGGGCGTTTTCATAAAAAAAAATTAATTTAAAATTAATGACAAATTAATAAAACATATTAATTTCAAAATTTTAGGGCTAAAAATCGAAAATTTATTATTTAATTAATTTCCGATTAACATGGATTTAAATCTAGGTCATAAAAATTAAAATTTTAAAATAAATTAACAATTTTTATGGTGGATTTTAATCATGGATACCTAATTAAATTATTAATCAATTATGAAAAACAAATCAATTCTAAATTATTCGAATTTCAACAAATTAATCATAATTACAAATTAGGTTGTATAATTAACAAGTCTAGGCATTCAAAGTTGTTAAACATATACTGTAGGTCAATCAAAAACTCAAGATTTATCAACAAGAATCGCAAATATTCAATTTAACATCTTAAATTTACAAACTTTTGCGTTCGAAAAACTAAAATCTCCGAAAAGTTATAGTTAGGCTTCGAATTTGGGAATTCTGGGTTCGGTCGAAAAGTACTTTTTTTGTCAAAATTTTAGAATTCCTTTTACATGCGAAATTGACACAAAAATCACTCGATTTGGTTGTGTAACGAATATTGTGCCGAAAAACTGCGTACATATAATTAAATAAACGCAATTTGCAATTAATTACGAAAAATAATCACCCCTTTAATTCCTTGCAAATTTGTAAAATTTAACCATGTTCTTGCAATTTAGATTATGAAAATAATAAGAGGCTCTGATACCACTGTTAGGTTATAATACATATGAATAAACATAAATCATGCGGAAAAACCGTAAAGCCAAGAAACATATTATTCACACATAATCATTTAGCATAATTCAGATGCATACACTTTGTATCGTGCCCTCCCTAGCTGCGCCCGAACCGAACAAGAAAAAGTCTTTAGGACTCCAAGTGTCGTCCCTCCGTAGATAGTCCACAGCACGTCCGGATCCGCCTTAAGATTGACCAACTAGAATCGCCCTTAAGGTACTATATATTTTCGGCTAATAGGGCAAGAATATGGCTGATTTTTCTACTTAAAAATCTTAGCTTTTTATTGTGACCCTAGGCACCTATTTATAGAGTTATGGAAAAGGACTTGGAATCCTATTAAGATACTAATTTATTTAATTATAATCCTACTAGGACTCTAATTAAATAAACTAAATCTTTTAGGATTAGATTTAATCATATGACGATTCCCGATAGCCTTAGAATTCGAGTAACACACTTCGAGTGATACGCTAGCACCGCACGCAGGCCTTACGGCCCACGCACAGCGCCAGCCCACTCGTCGCAGCCCATGTCGCAGCTCTGCGCCCGCCAAGGCCATTGCTGGGCCTGGCCTTGCGCTGGGCCTGGCGTGCCTTGGCAGCGTGTGTTTGGGCGCTTGGCTTGCTGGGCGTAGGCCTGGCTTCGTGCTAGGCCTTCGTCTAGCAAGTCTCGTCCGATGCTAATTCGTACGACGCGCTTCGGATTAAATTCCCGATTCCGGAATTCATTTCCGATACGAACAATATTTAATATTTTCGATTCCGGAATTAATTTCCGTTTCGAACAAATATTTAATATTTCCGTTTCCGGAATTATTTTCTGATTCCGATAATATTTCCGATTCTGACAATATTTCCGTTTCCGGTAATATTTCCGATTCCGGCAATATTTCCATTTCCAATAATATTTTCCGATACGTACCATGTTTCCGTTTCCGGCAACATCTACGATTTGGATAATATTTATATTTCCGATACGATCCATATTTCTGTTTCCGGAAATATCATCGTTTCCGGAGTATTCATTTCTTGCTTATGACGATCTCAGCTCCCACTGAAACCAAGATCCGTCGATTCCGAATATCCATAGATGGAGTATTTAATGCCATTAAATACTTGATCCGTTTACGTACTATTTGTGTGACCCTACGGGTTCAGTCAAGAGTAAGCTGTGGATTAATATCATTAATTCCACTTGAACTGAAGCGGCCTCTAGCTAGGCATTCAGCTCACTTGATCTCACTGAATTATTAACTTGTTAATTAATACTGAACTGCATTTATTAGACTTAACATTAAATGCATACTTGGACCAAGGGCATTATTTCCTTCAGTATCGTGATCACTTGGCTTTAAAGTTAATTGAAGGAACCTAAGGCCGATTTGTCCAAGAATTATCTTTGTTAAGCGTGATGTAACTTTGCATTTTGTTGGATTTAGCATGTGAGGTGATGAAAGCGATAAACACATAAAGCATCATCACAATAAGTAAAGGAATTATTGAAAATGCGTACAAAACCACATCACCTTAAAATAAGGTGAGTAAAGAATGCGGAATTGAAATTGCAATAATAAAGGTGCGATATTGAAATGCGATATTGAAATGCGTTATTGAAAGGTACGATATTGAAAGGTGCGATATTGAAATTGCAGTATTGAAATTGTATTATTGTATTTGAGATCCGAATGCCAAACGACTACTTAATAATAAGTGCGTCCGACACGGATTCAATTCTAAAAATCTCAACTTTAGGATAAGTCGCTCATCCAAAAGTGTCTTAGATTTTGGTTATTGAAATTGAACTTTGAATATTTAACTTTGGATATTGAATCTTGAATATTGAACTTGAATATTGAACTTGAACGTTGAAATTAGGAGTCTTTAATCTCAAAGATTAGAATTTTAATGTTAAAAAGGCCTCACCTTTAATGTGCTCAATAACTTGAAAATGATTCCAGTTTAAGGAAGTTATTACAAACAACCTTAAACATCATAGAATACATAAATTGTACTTTTTTTTGGCAAATAGAGATTTTATTCATTTACCAAGTATAAAGTTACACCAAGGCAACACAAACACCCAAACTACTACAATCAAACTAGGCAGCAGCCAAAGAAAGCTAACAACACAAAAAACAACTAACTTCTACAAGCCACACATAAAAGAATTTTGTTAGCAACAACCAAAGGAGACTCCACTTTGCTAGAAAACACTTGTGAGTTTCTTTGCATCCATATCCCATATACAGTTTCAATGAAAGCCATGGCACAATTGACATCAGATTTCCTGGAGCTCCTACTCTTCTTCACTTCCCAACTAACCTCCTCTTGCCACTGTAAAACACTTCTCTGACCCCCAGATTTTGCAACACCATCTCCCAAACTTCAGCAGAGTACTTGCATGAGAAAAATAAATGAGGCAAGTCCTCATCTTGCTGGTTTCACAAGCCACAAGTACTCACAACAGGAAGATTCCACTTGATGAGTCTGTCTTTGGTAGCTAGTCTATTCTGGACAGCCAGTCACATAATAAAGGTACTCTTAGGGCTAGCTCTACTATTACACACTAGCCTCTTCCATGGCACCTGCACACCACTTTGATGTAAGAGTTTATATGCTTTATGAATTTTGAACTTTCCTGCCACTACAAACTGATTCCCACCACCTGCCTACAACAAAATTTCTCTTTGATGCCAAATCTTCCTCATTGACCAAGTGAGGCCATTAGGAATTGGCATTGACCAGAAGTCCCTCTGTTGTATGTAATAAGTGTGCATCCACTTAACCCAAAGCTTGTCTTGCTTCATGGAAAGAGCCCAACAATGTTTCAGCACGACAGCTTTGTTCCAAGTGGTGAGATCTTTCAAATTCCAGCCACCCTGCCAGATACACCTCACTTTTATGCAAATTACCTTCCAACCCTGAGGCTTTTGAAAACTTAGTGAAAACAGCAAACAATGTTGTCACAGAGGGAACATCAGCTCTAGAGAAAAGCAACAGATCATCTGCAAACATCATGTGAGTTAGATCAACTTTCTTACATCTTGGGTGGAACTTAAAAGCTTTACTATTAGTGAGATCAGCCAAACACCTAGGTATTCCATTCCTATGGCAAACAGATAAGGAGACATTGGATCTCCTTGTCTTAAGCCTTTTTTTGTAGGAATAGGGGTAGTGGGAATACCATTGATCAAAATAGAATATGAAATAGTTTTCAGACAGTACATCACGCATCCAACAAATCTGGTTGGAAAACCCAACTCAGCAAGAATACTCTGCAAGAAGGACCACTCTAGGGAATCATAGGATTTCTTCATATCCACCTTCATCATACACCTAGGGGAAACATTTTTCCTAGATTAGCACTTCACAAGCTCACAAGCCAATAAAATGTTATCTGAAATAGTTCTACTAGGTATGAACCCAGCTTGTGATGGACTGACTATATCACCAATTACACTTTGCATCCTGGAAGTCGGAATTTTAGAGACAAGCTTATCAACAATTGAGCAACAAGCAATAGGCCTGAAGTCTCTAATATTTGAAGCATTATGCACTTTAGGGATGAGGGTAACTGAGGTATTATTGATTTTCTTTGGCATTACCCCATTGATAAAGAAATCCTGCACAACCTTATAAACATCCCCTTTGACAACTCCCCAAGCTTTCAGAAAGAAAAGGCTATTAAAACCATCTAACCCTGGGGCTTTATTAGGATCAATACCTTTCAATACAGCATCAATTTCACTCTCTGTAACAGGCTGAATCAACACATCAGCAGCACTAGGAGACAGCTGATTACCCTTTCTAACAGTGCTCACATCAGTCCCAGTTAAAGTAGGTGCAGCAGTGCCTATCAACCCATTGTGAAACCCACTAATATCACCCTTTATTTCTTGCATAGTAGTTAGCTTCTTCCCAGAGCTGCCATACAACACATCAATACTATTCCTTGCTTGCCTTTCCTTCATTGCACGAAAGAAAAATTTTGAATTGGAATCACCAGCTTACAGCCAATGAATTCTAGATTTCTGCCTGTAAGAAGATTCTTGTACATGAAGAAACTTTTTCAATTTTTCAGTGCACTCCTTTTCTGTCCCTTGTAACACCTCATCAGTAGAATTATCAGCTAATTGGGATTGAACTAAGTTCAACTCATCTCTAATATTTTCAATTCTTTCTTCAAGTTTTGCAAACTCCTGTTGATGTAAATGTTTAAGTCCTTGCTTAACTGATTTAAGCTTAGACCACACCTGAGTAAGAGCATTACCATGAACTTCTGTGTTCCACCCTGTCTGAATAATCAGCAAGAAACTAGGATGATCTTCCATATAGTTGGAAAACTTAAATGGCCTTCCACCTGTACACAGATTGGCATTGCAAGTCATTAAAAGAGGGGAGTGGTCAGAAAGACCTGGATTCAGATAGTCTACCACTGTATCAGTGAAGTTTAGATGCCAGCTTGCATTTCCAAAAGCTGTATCAATTCTAGCGCTTATTCTCAAATCTCCATGCCCCTTGTTACTCCAAGAATAGAAGTGACCACAACTTTTCAATTCAGCCAAAGCAGAACCATCAATACAAGCTTCAAAATCCCTAGTTTCAGTGGCAGTGACAATGCTACCATTCAATCTATCATCTAAGTATAAAATGGAGTTGAAATCACCCATTACTAGCCATGCACAGGTGATCACAGAGCTAAGGTTACTCAATTCAGCCTAAAGAAATTTCCTAGTATCCACTGTATGCAGACCATACACTGGAGTGAAGATGGTGCTAAACTGACCATTTTTGCTGTAACAAAAGTGTGAATCATCTGCTCAGATTACTGCAGAATCTGCACTGTCACTACAGCATGCTTCCACCCTAGCCAAATTCTTCCCCTGGGTGAATGAGAATAGTTTATCTCCCATTGCCAAACAGAACCAAATTTTTTCTAAATCTTACTACAATTTCCCTCTTTTATTTTAGTCTCAACTAGAGCTACAACCACTACTTTATTCTGAGCTAAATTTTTTTTTATTTCTCCTAACTTGATGGGGTCATTCATACCCCTCACATCCCAAGTAAATATGTTCATGGTGGAATGTGGGAGGAAACACTTGCATCACCACTCTCTTCAACAGAATAGCCAACCTGTGCCAAAACAGTACTATGCACAAGACTTCTTGTCACCCTTCTTCTTCTAGACACCACCCTCCATCCATCATCATGCACAGGAACTTTTGGTGTAATGACAGCATCCATAGCAGTGTCCATCTCACTATTGGTCTCATCTTCTACCATAACATTTTCAGCCACACTAGGTTGCTTAGGTCCTTCAGTTACCACAGCCTGCTTTGGAACCCATATTTTGTGCACCTTTCTTCTGAACTTGAGCAGCATTCACAAGTCTAGCAGTGTTTTGTTTCCCATTGCCACAAACATGTCCTACCATCTTACTAGTAGAACAATATGGTGGCAACCAATCATACTCAACATGTTGCTTAAAAGTGTTACGAGCTGGATCTTGTAACATCACACTCCTAGGCAGATTCTTTGTAACATCTATTTCAATAAGTATTCTAGCAAAGGAGATTCTCTGCAGGCAAGTGGTACATTCATCAGCAAATAGAGGCACACCAAGAAGGCTTCCTATTCTACTCAAAGACCCAGCTCCCCAACAATTGAGAGGTAGGTTAGGAAACCTAACCAAAATTAGCACAACTCTAAGCACTTCCTTCTGAAAGTGAAACTCTGGTGACCAAGACTTAACAATCACTGGTTTACCAAAGAATGAATGAGGTCTAGCCAAAAGGATTGAATCCCTTTCTTTTTTGGAAGCAAATCTAATGACAAAATAGCCATGCTCATGGAGTAAAACATGTGGCTTAGACAGAACATTCCACTATTTCTCAATGAATCTAATGACAGCCCCAATAGAAGGTTTATCCCCCACCACATACATAATGATAGCAGACTCCCATTTAACAGCCATTTCATCTAAATCAGTTTGTTCAAGTACAACAACAATGGAACCATCATACACAGTAGGAGCAATGAACGAAAGTGGTATACCTTTAGCAGTGAGATTTTTGGGCTTAAACAGGTTCACCCAGGGAGGTTTTGACACTCCATTGACACCCTTTTGAGCTTGTTGTGGTTTCACTCTCTCTCCTTCATCCTCCTCAATGTTTCGAATATGCTCTGTTTCCTGGATGTTCAAATCTCCTCTTCCACTAAGGGTTTCCGTACTATTTCTCAAATCCAAGGCAACATTAACACTTCTCACCATTTCTCACACCTTTTCAAGCGCAGACCCACCCAAAACTCCACGTCCTTGAACCTTCTCCAAGATTTCTGGAATCTTCAATGAAGCCATCTGGGTTTCCATGGATGGAGTGGGTGTGTAATTAATTGCCTTATGATAGACCTCAATAGCTTTCTGAGTGTTAGGGGAAGGAGGTCCATTGCTCAGATGCGACGAAAATGGTGAAATCCTCACGGTGTCACTCGAGCTCCATCGACATTAATGGGTGTCACATTCCTTAGCTGGTGTTGGTTTTTCGGGCGTGATAACACAGTGTGAAGAATGGTAGAGGCTTCTTCATTAACATCCTGAACTTCGTGCTTCTGGTTCTTCTTCCTCGTCATTGCAATGGGGGTGCGCACGATAGAAAACAACCTTATCGTGCACTAACCATGGCTAGAGAGAGAAAGCTCTTTTTTAGCTCCATAACTTGTACTTGAATCATAAAAAGTTTTGATTTTGTAAAAATGTGTGACTGTTGTAGTAACAATTTTGAGAGCAAAAGTGTCAACTTTACTAATCATTTTTGGAAGAAAAATTGAATCTTGTATGGCATAATTGAAATGGTGTTTTGGACAATCATTTGGAGAGGATTTCACGAATGAAACCTGCCAAAGATGACACCTTTTTCATAACTTTTCCTAGTTAATCAAGGGTAAGAACCCTAATGATAACATCATAGGATTTTGTATTTAGAAAGGTAGAAGAGTAGAATGCATTGTAGATTTAAGTAGGGATTCGGAATTACCTAGTTAGGGTTAGGTTGGATTTCCGATTAGTGCTCCGATTTGCTTAAATATTTGAAATTGTATAGGAATTTGTAGATTGAAACTTGATTTTTGTGTTTTGATTTTGAGAGCAGATTTCAAAATTAAGACGTTGTGTTTTTTATTTTATCCCCTAAATTCTTAGAAATGAGGGCTTAAATAGAAGATTAACCGGCTAAATTCCAAAAGCCAGCTGCACCTGGCGTAGGTGACATGGCTCAGGAAATGCCAAAGCAAGGACGATGACGCCGTCCTTGCTTTTGTCCCTTATGGTTGTACCCTTGTACGAATTGTACGAAGTTGGCACGTAGTGAATGCTTAAGGGTTAAGGATCGACTTGCGTCTAAAAACAAGCCATTTCGATTTCATGTTTGTATTTGGGGCTCGATTTTATGGGTCGGGGCCCGGCTTGCTCGGTTTGTGGCTCGGCGCCCGAATTTGGATTGCTTAGTGTCATTAGGACTGGAAATGGCCATGTAAACCCAATGGAGAGGTCCATTGGGTGAGATTGTGTTTGGATTTTGAAATTGATTTTTGGAGAATAAATTTTGTACCGAGTTCCGTAATGGGAACCGGCTCGGTAATTGGAATTTGCATCTTGGATTTTGGAATATATTTTAGCAATTGGGACTTCCGCACGGAGTTGTACCAACCACCTAGCAAGGATAATAGTATCATCATCATCCCTTAGGGGAGACACAATTTAGGTGTCTACACAATCCATATTAACCTTGAAAATGCGCTTTTGTGCCTCTAGAAGCTCAACTTCTAGACACAATTCATGTGGGGTAATGAGTTTGAGATTGCTCATTGAATTAGCCAATTCATCAACCCCGTTGCCAATAATTTGGCCATTGGGTTGATACCTCACATGACATATATCTCTCAGATGACTTAGGAGTGCATGAGGCTCATATGTAATGAACCTCCCTCTCCAATTTTAAGGGATAGACTTTAGGATAAGTTCCGAGACAAGATACTTGTGAAATGCCCAACTTCTGTACCTTTCTAGAGTCATACCCTTCGCATAATAGCTAGGGAAGGGATACTTGACAACATAGCCCATGTCGTTAGCATTTAAAATTAACTTGGATAAATTTCCTTTCCCATTAAAGAAAGTTTGTCAAGTTCAACTCGACATCTAGAATTTATGATGCTTTGATTGTTGCTTTAGACATTCTACAATGGAAAAGAATTTGAAAAAAATAACCATTCATAATCTTTTACTAACTTTGAAATAAAAGCAATCATTCAATAATTGAAGCTATTAAACATTTAATTCATGAAAAATAAACGTGGTCCATAATGAATGAAACGATTCCAAGACCCTAAAAGTCCTAAATTCTTAAGCATGCTTTGGCTTGACTTAAGTCTTTCAAGATTCTAGGTAAGCAAAACCGATTGCTAGTAATCTCTAAATTACTCTTGGTTAATAAAATAATACCATAATTTATCCCATTGCCACAATTTATGCCAATATTGTTTGAGTTAAAACCACAATCAACATGTTCCTTTGGGATACCTTACCATCTAAGTCTACTAAAATAGCACCTCGCTTTGGCGGAAACCTACTATCTTAGGTCCTTAGATTTTAGTAAGTGCTTGATTTGGAAGGCAATTATAAACTCAATATTACTTTTGGACCTAGTTGTTTTTATGTTGGTTTGATTATCTAGTGAACTAAATCTAATCAAACATACAAACAACATTCATGCATAATATACATTCAATCAATAAATATAAGCATAAATAACTTTGGTGAACTAGTAAAGCCCAAAACTTGGTCTTGAAGCATTCAATCTTCTCTTCACCTTGTTAGCTTGGCATCGTCTTGAACTCCATTCAAAATCTAACTTAAAATTCTAAATAATATAGAAGAACTTGAAATAATAATAACCTAATTATTACATCAAACTTCAATGGTACGCAAACCATATTTAAAACTTTTCAAAAATAGAACGGTACGCATACCGTATTTAACTATCCTAGATTGGCCATACTAGTCACCTTCAATACCTGCAATACATAAAATAATATCTATGCATTCACCCAATCGTGTCCTAAAACGAATGGACCAAGTAAATATGCAAGTATTTACATGATTTAATTAAAAATCACGTTCATGTAAACACGTCCTAAAAGATTAATAAATTCCAAATTATTATTCCTTAAAATTATTCTAATAAAAAATTAATTTAATTCAAATGATGGTGCCCTACGAAAAATAATAAGAATTAATTATTTAAAATAATTTCATTTAAATGCTCCCACTTAAACCAATATTTAATTTTGGACCTTTAATTTTAAATATTAAAACTCATGCCCCAGTCCAAGTTAAATAAAATAAAATAAATAAAAATTTCACCGTTAGCCCCTTCATGTAAAATTAAGCCCAAAGCCCAAAATTAGACCCTGACTAAAACCCGAAAAAAATAGCAAAAATTTGTGCAACATGAGCTAGGCTTGCGCCCAGCCCAATGCTGCCTTGTGCATTGTGTGCTACATGAGGCAGAGGAGCAGCGCCCCTCTTCTCGCGAAGCGCAGCGCACAGCCTTAGAGCGTGAGCTGCTTCTGCTGCCTGGCTTGTTGATGTGGCCAACGCCCGTTGGCACGCCCATCTGGCTTGTCGGGGCCTCGTGTCGCTGCGCCAAGCCATGTAGTGCAGCACGCACGGTTACTCCCAGCCGCACATGCCGCACACTCCCTTTGTTCCATGCCTTTGGCTCGTTCCATACGAGCCAACCATAAAAAAAATATTTTCACGAAACATTATTTGCATGATGTTAGTTTTCATAAATTTAACAAAATTAATGTTTTAAATAAGAAAAATAACGTTTTGAGTGATTTTATTAAATTTCAAACAATCCAATTTTAGAAATTAAATGAATCATGGCTAACAAAAATTCAAATTTAAATAATGATGAGTATCAACAAAAATTTGAATGATTTTGATAATGAAATCCAAAACTTTAAATTGTTCAACACATTTAAAAATTAGATGTTTTATCAAATTTAGTTTAGGTGATGATTAAAATTAAAGAAACCAATCAAAATATTAATCCATGATTTTTTTTAAACCGTCAATTAAACATGAAATCATATTCCCCTTCTCACCTAAATAAATCTTCAGATCTAACCAATTATTAAAATAATTTTCGATCATAAATTCAACAAATTAGGAAAAAATAAAATTAGGGTTCATACTTAATATTCATGGACAACACAATTACCATAAGTCTATAATATTCCCAAGAATAGTAGGGAAAAATTTCAATAAATTCCGAGTTAATGAGGTCGAGAAATTAATTGAAAAAGTTTCCAAATTTAACAAATTAATTCATTAATTAAGAAAAACGCCCAAAAATTCGCACTTCGGAGCCTGGTTTTTAGATTATGTTCCAAGTTATTGATTTTAAAACGCCTTTTCCAATTAGATTAGGGTCAGAAAAATCGAATTTCCGACATATTACGAATTCAGAATTAATTTCTACGACTTATCCAATAATCTAGAAAAATTCAAAACGTTCACAAAAATATTCAGAAAAATTCGACAGTAGTTCAAACATATAAAACATGCTGATAAATACTTTGAATACATGTAGCTCATGATACCACTGTAGGGGTTTACAATTAAATACATAACATGATAGCGGAATAACCCCAAGCCAAGAAGCATGTATAAAGTACAGATCAAGCAATACTTACGTTTCTAGCGTGTTTTCCCTAGTTTCAACGAATCACGAACACGAACAAGAACTCCATATGTCGTTCCTCTATTTGGTTCACCGACACATTCATATCAGTCTTGAGATCGATGGCTTAAAAGTCACTCAAGATTGTTTGCTTGTGGGAAGAACACTTCAGACGGAGGCACGCAGAGAATTAGGGTTTTCTCTGTGTTTAGGTTAAAGTGTATATTTTGTATTGTTAGAAAAACATAAGAGTGGGATTGGTGTTATAACCTTTTGGTTATAACACCAACCGGCCAAAGCACAAGGCCAAGGTCGGCCAGCTCCTCGCAAGCCCATACGCGCGCAAAACCACACAGTTGATGGGCCTTGGGCCACGTTGTGTGCGCTGTTGCTGTTGCTGTCCCACGCGCGCCCAATCGTAGGCCTTGGGCCTGGCTTATTGCGTTGGGGCGCTGTTGTTCCTGATGGACCTTGCGCGCTTGCGCGCTTGGCTCGTTGGCCCGGCTGCGTTGCCTTCTCGTATTCGCGTCCAATGTCTTACGGCGATTGTTTATCGTATAGTACTTGATGATTCACCGTCGTACGATACGATTATTCTTTTCGCCTTGCTTACGAATATACACAATAACATATAAGATTCCGATCCAACGTCATATCGTATATTTATGTTTTTCCGAACTAATTCCCGAAAAGCTATTAAATGAATTTCGATTCATTTAATCTGGTGATCTGTTACATGTCAATGGTGTTACCTTATAGGTTAAGTCAAGAGTAAGCTGTGAGCCTAATATAGATTAGAACTCACTGATCAGAAGCATTGCTCCAGCCAGCTATTCCGATCACTTGATCTGACTGAATTAATTGTTCGTAATTAATCTAAACCTTGGTATTAGACTAATGCACATTGGGTGAAGGACATATTTCCTTCAAATGGTTCTTCAAATTGAAAAAGACTATGATTGAATTTTATACATATGCAAAACTAGATTGGTTGCAAAAGGTTACAAACACGTTACGGCGTTGACTACGATGAAACCTTTTCTCAAGTTGCAATGCGTAAGTGTTATATTCGGATAATCCTTACAATTTCCGCATTTCATGACTATGAAATATGGAAAATGGATATCAAAACGGCCTTCTTGAATTATGTTCTTGAAGAGACTGTGGTTATGACGCAGTCGGAGGTTTTGTCGATCTAATTAGTCAAGGAGAGGTGTGCAAGCTTAAGAAATCCATTTATAGATTGAAGCTATCATCAAGGAGTTGGAATATACGATTTGAAGAAGCAGTCAATGAATTTGGCTTCATAAAGATTTAGGACGAATCTTGTGTATAAAAGAAAGTCTATGGGAGTAAAATTTCATTCCTAGTCTTGTATGTTGATGACATACTACTTATTGGAAACGACATTCCTATGTTGGAGCTTGTAAAGACTTGGCTTGGAAAGTGTTTCTCAATGGAAGACTTAGGAGAGGTAGAATAAATATTGGGCATCAAGATATATATAGGGATAGGTCTAAGAGGATGATTGGACTAAGCCAAAGCACTTACATTGACAAAGTGCTAGCTAGGTTTAGTGTGATGGAAGCCAAGAGAGGCCATATACCCATGTCACATGACATATATCTAAGCAAGACTAAGTGTCCCAAGACATCTTATGAGAGTAGCTAGAAAGATGAGGGGAAATCCATATGCTTCAGCTATTGTATCTATCATGTATGTCATGATTTGTACAAGACCGGATATTTCGTTCGCACTCAGTGCAATGTGCAGGTACCTTTTAGACCCAGGAGAGGCGTATTGGACTGCTGCCAAGAGCATCCTAAAGTACTGGAAAAGGACAAAGATTATTTTCTAGTTTATGGGGGTACAGATGAGTTGCTTGTTAAGGGCTATACGGACGCTAGCTTTTAAACCGACAAAGATGATTTTGAATCACAATCTGGTTTTGTGTTCTGCCTTAATGGCGGTGCAGTAAACTAGAAAAATGCTAAGCAAAGCACTATTACAGATTCTACAACGAAAATCGAGTACATTGCTGCCTTAGAAGCAGCAAAGGAAGTTGTTTGGACTCTGAAGTTCATTAAAGAACTTGGGGTTGTCCCTTCCCATCAAAGGACCAGTGGATTTATATTGCAATAATGTGGAGCCATTGCCCAGGCAAAGGAGCCAACGAGCCACCGGAACTCCAAGCACGTACTGTAGAGATTTCGCATACTTCGAGAAATCCTTGAGCGGAAAGAATTCGAGATTTGCAAGGTAGGAACTGACGACAATGTCGCGGATTCATTGACTAAAACGTTTCCACAAGTGAAGGACAACGCACATGTAGCAACCATGGGAATCAAGCATGTTGGAGAATGGCTTTGATTTTCTAAGCTTTGTTTTAGAAATTTTGTTGGATCTGTGTTTAAAACAATTCGTTTAACCAATTCCTATTTATGAAATTCTTTATTTCATATTCATTTAATTTTGGTTATTAAATGATAAAGTCCATGTTACTCAAAACATTCAAATGGGATGTCAAGATAGATTCTTTGACAAAGAAACACCCAGAAGTGAACTTGAATATTAAAGTCACAAAAGGATCCCTAATCTAGGTTATTGAAAGGTTGGACGACCAATGACTAATGAATATTAGATTTCAATTAGATTTATAGTTCCGTTTCTTGAACTAGATGGACATTATGTGTCAGAAATCTTTTCCATATATACTTATAGGATCTCGTATCGGATTGACCATGAGAACACTTTAAGAGATTAAAGTAATGTTATAAGTCGTTCCCCGTTCTCATTAATGGTGATTAGAACCATTCCTCAAAATATGAGCAATTATATTACTAGTTTGAAGATTTGTTCGCTATGATGCTCGCTAATAGTCGCACCGTAAAAGGAGATTATAAAAGCATTTATTGGGCGTACTATGAATCAAAGAGAGTATTCATATATTACAAGATTTGATTGTCCTCTTATCTTTGATAAGATATGGTGTTGTTGTGTAACAAGGCCTCTCGGAGAGTTAGATGGTGTGAAAATGCATGGCCATGCTCAGAAATGTTAAGGCTTAACCTTCTGTAAAATTTTAACAGTTGAACTAAGTAATCCGAGAAACACTTTTGGACCTAATAAGGATATGATGGCTTGGATCTTACCTTTGGACACTAAGTGACAAATGAATGTGAATGCACACTTGTCTAAAAGAAAAGTGGGAGACTAGAGAAAATGTGTCCTGCACCAAATGTGCATTAGTCTAATACCAAAGGTTCAGAATAATTACGAACAATTAGTTCAGTGAGATCAAGTGATCGGAACAGCTGGCTGGGGCAATGCTTCTGATCAGTGAGTTCTAATCCTAATTAGGATCACAACTTAATCTTGATTGGACCTATAAGGTCACACCATTGGCATGTAACAGATCACTGGATTAAATTAATAGGAAATTCATTTAATATGTCTTCGGGAAATTAGTTTGGAAAACATAATTATACGATTAAACGTTGGATCGAAAATCGTATATCGTATTGCGTATATTAGTAATCTAGGTGAAACAAATAATCGTATCATACGACGTTGAATCTTCAAATACGAAACTGTACATAAACTATCGAAGCATAATTTAAATCGCAACACGAAGAAACAACCACGAGCCAAACGCACGAGGCGCAAGGCCCGTGGACGTAGCGCGAAAGCGTAAGTGAAGTGCTGGCCCATAGCCTCGTTGTCCAGCTGTGGGCGCATGAGGCAAGCAGGAGCAGCGCTACAGCCCACGGCCCAGCGGTGTGCTCACTGCACGTTGGTGCTTCGAGTGGGCCTAGCTGACTGGTCGAGGCTCTTGTTTTGGCCGATTAGCTTGGAAAGTTAAAAAGTTATTTTAATAACTTATTAACATATGTTTTCCAAACCCTAATAGTTGATGCTAACCTAAGCACCTAGAGAACCCTAATTCTCTTTGTGCCTCCATTTGAGTGTTCTTCCCAAAAGCTTCAATAGCTTGAATAAGATCTAAGATTCAATCTCAAGACGGATCTAAACTTGTCAGTGAACCAAGTAGAGAAACGACATTTGAATTTCTTGTTCGTGTTTGTTGAGCTAAGGGGAAAATACGCTACAAACGTAAGTTATGCTTAATCTGTACTTTATACGTGCTTCCTGGCTTTGGGGTTATTCCGCTATCATGTTATGTATTTTACAATAAACCCCTACATCAAGGTCCCTATGAAGGAAATATTTCCTTCACCCAAAGTGCATTAGTCAAATACCAAAGGTTCAAGATTAATTATGAATAATCAAACTAAGTATTCATAGATTGCAAGACTCAGTGCCCTAAGACATCTGATGAGCGTAGAAAGATGAGTGGAATTCCATATGCTTCGGCTATTGGATCTATCATATATGCTATGATTTGTACAAGGCCGGATGTTTCGTTCTCACTTAGTGCAACGAGAAGGTACCAGTCAAACCTAGGAGAGGCACATTGGACTACTGCCAAGAATATCCTAAAGTACTTGAAAAGGACAAAGGATCAATTTCTGGTCTATGGTGGTACAGATGAGTTGATTGTTAAAGGCTATACGGACACAAGATTTCAAACCGACAGAGATGATTTCAGACCACGGTTTGGTTTTTTATTTTTCCTTAATGGTGGAGCAGTAAGCTAGAAAAGTGCTAAGCAAAGCACTGATTTTACAACTGAAGCCGAGTACATATATTGCTACCTCAAAAGCAGCAAAGGAAGCTGTTTAGATTCAAAAGTTCATTGAAGAACTTGGGGTTGTCCCTTCCATAAAAGGGCCAATGGCTTTGTATTGCAACAATAGTGGAGCCATTGCCCGGGCAAAGGAGCCTAAGAATTGTTCTGTAGCAATTTCACACACTTTAAGAAATTGTTGAACAGAAAGAAATCGATATTTGTAAGGTTGGAACTGACGACAATGTCGTGGATCCATTGACTAAACCGTTGCCACAAGTGAAGGACAACGCACATGTGGCAACCATGGGAATCAAACATGTTGGAGAATGGCTTAGATTTTCTATGTTTTGTTTTAAAACATTTGTTGGATCTGTGTTTAAAACAATTGTATTAACCATTTCATATTTGTGAAATCTTTATTTCATATTCATTTAATTTTGGTTTAGTATTAAATGAGAAAGTCCATGTTATTCAAAACATTCAAATGCGATGGCAAGATGGATTCTTTGACAAAGAAACACCCATAAATGAACTTGAATATTTAAGTCACAAAGGATCCCTAATCCAGAACATTGAAAGGTTGGATGACCTATGACTAATGAAGATTAGATTGAAAGTTCAATTTGATGCTCGCTAAACATCGCACCGTAAAAGGAGACTATAAAACTAGTTATTGGGCGTACTATGAATCAAAGTGAGTATTCATAGATTGCAAGACTGGATTGTCCTTCTATCATTGATAGGATATGGTGTTGTTGTGTAACAAGGCCTCTCGTAGAGTTAGATACTGTAAAAATGCATGGCCGTGCTCAGAATGGTTAAGGCTTAATTACCTTCTGTAAAAATTTAACAGTTGAACTCAGTAATCCGAGAAACACTTCTAGACCTAATAAGGATGGCTTGGATCTTACCTTATGTTTAGAAAGTAACACTAAGCCACAAAGGAATGTGAATGCACACTTGTCTGAATGACAAGTGGGAGATTGAAGGAAATGTGTCCTTCACCCAATGTGCATTAGTCTAATACCAAAGGTTCAAGATGAATTGCGAACAATTAATTCAGTGAGATCAAGTGATCGAAACAGCTGGCTGGAGCAATGCTTCCGATAAGTGCGTTCTAATCCTAATTAGGCTTACAGCTTACTCTTGATTGAACCTATAAGGTCACATCATTGGCATGTAACAGATCATCGGATCAAATGAATAGGAAATTCATTTAATAGCTTTTCGGGAAATTAGTTCGGAAAACATAATTATAAGGCAAACACAAAAGCAAGCCCCCGAGAAAATCACACAAAGGCTCCAAGCCCATGGCCTTTTTTCCTTGGCTGCACTCGCAAGGAAGCCACATCACCAGCAGCAGCGAAGCCCAAGGCCCATTACCTGATGCGTTATGCGCATGTGTGTGTTAGCGTGGTCATGGGCCTTGCTCGCCGGTTGAGCTTGTTCCTTGGCCGGTTGGCTATGCTCATGTTATAGTATATTATAATATTCTATTCCACATGTTTTCCTAACCTAATGCAATCTTAATATTATAACCTAAGGCAAGTGAGAAAACCCTAATTCTCTATGTGCCTCCATTAGAGTGTTCATCGCAAAAAGTTAATCTATCTTGAAGGAGGTCTAAGACATGAATCTCAAGAATGATCTAAACATATCGGTTAACCAAGTAGAGGAACAGCATTTGGAGTTCTTGTTCGTGTTCGTGTTTGTTGAACTAAGGGAAAACACGCTACAAACGTAAATGTACTTTATACATGCTTCCTAGCTTTGGGGTTATTCCGCTATCATGTTATGTATTTAACTGTAAACTCATACACCCTAAACTTAAGTGGGAGTGCAAACGAGTCTGCTCTTAGTCGTGGTCATCGTACAAAAAACCCGTCGTCAAAGTTGTGGGGCAATGTTACTAATATTTTCATCACTAAAAATATAGACCCCCTCTTCATCAATTGTTGTCCCTCCTCAATCGCGTACCCCATGTACTCCTTTTTATACAGATTGTTATGTTGAATATTATAAATTTTTTTGTGAGACACATGTGGTTTTTTTATGGTTATCACGAAAGGGAAGGAACCAACTTCTTTTAAGGATGTAGTTAAGCAAGACTCACTACAGTGAAGTGGGTAAATGAAGTGTATGTGAAGAAGGTTTCGTAGTGGGTAATACCAGTCTCTAACTCGCTAAAACCAGCCGCGTAAAAAGGTTGCCCTGCAAACTAATGCACTGTAAATCAAAAATACTCCATGAGCAAGACATATAGGTTGTGTCTGGCACCCGACAGAACTGTGGCCTAGTGTTTTATTCTTTGGGATCCATCCCAAGTTTTAAGGGGTCTCAGTTTGGTATAAGATTTCTCCGTGAACGTTGTTTATAAAGGCGTTAACTTAGTTTCCTAGCTCAATAGCTGGGTTACTCGATGTTCAATTCACTTCACATGCCATTCTATTAATTGGATTTGATTTGTAAACAAAAATAAAAGTGGGCTACATTCTCTATACATGATGATGAGAAAAATATATATTAGCCTTTCAATGAGATTAAGTAGAAAATCATATGACAAGATGAGTACCATGTCTACAGATATGAAAATGCTTATGTACTTTACATCTTCATTTTCAGTTTAGAGATTCTAAAGTCGAACTCACATTATAAAATGAGTGCACAAGTTCACGAATAGATCAATGTTTTGTTATTGCTTGATTGTTGTGTTTGTCATGATTACATTCGAAACTTTGTTAATTGTTATTTAGTTGGTCATATTTGTTGGGTGATGCTCCGATGGGTGGTGATCAGAACCACATCATGTTCATACTAGGAGAAGTGTGCCACCTGTTGTACTTGGTAGGAAATAAACACGTCTTAATTAAATCGATGAAGGCTCGAATCGGAATTTAGGGTCAAAGTCGAGTACGTTAGGATGCCAAAATATCAAATATACAATGTTTCAAAGCGTTTAGCAGGAGATTGCATTGCAAGGTCTCCCAGAATTGGAGCTTGGAAAGTCACGTAGGGATAGCAACACAATTAGGAAACTCAAGTCAACATAGGATTTCATTTTGGCATACTCTGTATATATTATGCACTACTATGTTTCTATCTTCTAGTTTCCAAAACCAATGGAATGTATATTTAGGAAATAGATAGAATTTGGTATGTACGTAAGTTATTATACTTGGAGGATAAGTTATTGTATTTTAGTATAAGAGGGTTTCTAGTTTATCCTATAAAAGGGATTTAGGCCTAGCTAGAAAATAAGAGGCCGGGAAAATACATTGGTGAGATGAATCATTAATTAAAGGGTTATTATATTATTTTGCAGGAACTAAATAATATGATAATATGTAAGGGGATAAAATCTAAATTTTGTCACAAATACTTGTGTCTTTTATTATTGTTTTTCGCTACTCCCTCCATTTTTAAATAGAAGATACACTTGCCACTTTTAGGAACTTTTCAACCCCACCATCTAATAAAATAATATTCAATCTGTGAGGTTATGATTCATATGACAAAACATAAATCATGCGGAAAAACCATAAAGCCAGGAAAGCATATTATTTACACATAATCATTTTGCATAGTTTAGATGCATACACTTTGTTGCGTGCCCTCCCTAGCTGCGCCCGAACCGAACAAGAACAAGTCTTTAGGACTCCAAGTGTCGTCCCTCCGTAGATAGTCCACAGCACGTCCGGATCCGCCTTAAGCTTGATCAACTAGAATCGCCCTTAAGGTACTTGGAATTTTCGGCTAGTTGTAGGCAATTGTGTGACTGGATTTTGCTCTCAAAATCACTTTGAATACTTGAATACTCGATATAAATTATGAGCCCTTAACTCATATTTATAGACCATGGAATAAGTAATCGAATCCTACTAGGATACGAATTAATTAAATTAGAATCCTAGTAGAATTCTTATTTAATTAATTTATCTTTTAGGATTAGAAATTTAATTATTAAACAAATCCAATAATCTTTAGGTTTCGTATGTGAACAAAAACTCTACACGAGCATGACCCGCAAGCGTGCAGGCCATGCCCGCGCACAGCCCACACGGCCGCTCGGCCCACGCGAGCTGCAGCAATGCTCGCAGCCCACTGCGCGCGCTACGCGCGCTGCCACGGCCTGCTGGGCCTGGCCTTGGCTGTTCGTGTGGTGCGCATGGCTTGCTGGGCGATGGCCCGGCTTCGTGCTGGGCCTTCGTCTGGCAGGCCTCGTCCGATGCTAATTCGTACGATATGCTTCCGATTAAATTCCCGATTCCGGAATTTATTTCCGATACGAACAATATTTAATATTTTCGATTCCGGAATTAATTTCCGTTTCGAACAAATATTTAATATTTCCGTTTCCGGAATTATTTTCCGATTCCGATAATATTTCCGATTCTGACAATATTTCCGTTTCCGGCAATATTTCCGATTCCGATAATATTTCCGATTCTGGCAATATTTCCGTTTCCGGCAATATTTCCGATTCCGGCAATATTTCCATTTCCGGTAATATTTTCCGATACGTACCATGTTTCCGTTTCCGACAACATCTACGTCTTGGATAATATTTATATTTCCGATACGATCCATATTTCCGTTTCCGACAATATCATCGTTTCCGGAGTATTCATTTCTTGCCTGTGACGATCTCAGCTCCCACTGAAACCAAGATCCGTCGATTCCGAATATCCATAGATGGAGTATTTAATGTCATTAAATACTTGATCAGTTTACGTACTATTTGTGTGACCCTACGGGTTCAGTCAAGAGTAAGCTGTGGATTAATATAATTAATTCCACTTGAACTGAAGCGGCCTCTAGTCAGGCATTCAGCTCACTTGATCTCACTGAATTATTAACTTGTCAATTAATACTGAACCGCATTTAATATTATATGCATACTTGGACCAAGGGCACTATTTCCTTCAGTCTCCCACTTGTCCTTAGGGACAAGTGTGCATTTACCTAATTCTTTTGTCGCTCGATGCTTGCTCTTGAACATAAGGTAAGAGTTGTCATCCTTATTATGTCCAGAGGTGTTTCTCGATTTCAGAGTTCAACTGATCAAATAAATAGATAATCATAGCCTATGATTCATCCGAGCACGGCCATGCATTTTACAGTTTCTAGCTCTCCGAGTGGCCTTGTACAACTTTTAAGCATCTCATCCCGATTTATGGGAGGACAATCCCAATCTTGCAATCTTGAGATTAGACTTCGTTTGATAGGTGATTACCTGAGCGTTGCCTTTATAGCCTCCTTTTACGGTGCGACGGTTGGTCAACGTCAAAGTAGCCAGTTTTCAAACAAGTAATCTCAAATCACTCAGGTATTGAGGATTTAGTGTCTAATAATTTTAATGAAATTTACTTATGACCGATTTTCATCTGTTACAGTAAAGTTTCATAGGTCTATCCGATACTAGTCTTCCCAAAGTAAGTATCTATGCAAATGATTACGACATTGCCATGTCCACATAGTTCAAGAAACAGAACTACTAGTCATCTTGCATTCTAGTCGTCTAACGTTTTCTATGCGTCCAATTTTATAGAAAAATCCGACCAGGGACCATATTCAACCTTTGACATTCAAGTTCACTTGATAGACATTTCTTAGTCACAGGACTGGTCCTGACAGTCTATCTTGAATATATCGTCAAATTGAAGGGACTCATCATTTAATAAACCATAATTTAAATGGAAAAATAAATTCTATTCATTTATTGTGAATGATTAACCAATAATGTTTTACAAAGAATTAAACTCTAAAACTTTAAAACATTAAATAAGGACATCAAAGCCATTCTCCAATATGCTTGATTCCCATAGCTGCAGTGTGCGAGGTGTGCTTCGCCTGCGGCAGCGGTTTAGTCAATGGATCTGATATGTTGTCATCAATTCCAATATTGCTTATCTCGACTTCTTTTCTTTCAACGAACTCTCGTAGAAGGTGAAATCTACGAAGTACATGCTTGACTCTTTGGTGGTGTCTAGGCTCCTTTGCCTGTGCAATAGCTCCGTTATTATCACAATACAGGGTTATTGGTCCTTTAATGGACGGGACTACACCAAGTTAACCTATGAACTTCCTTAGCCATATAGCTTCCTTTGCTGCTTCATGTGCAGCAATGTACTCCGCTTCAGTTGTAGAATCCGCAATGGTGCTTTGCTTAGCACTTTTCCAGCTTACTGCTCCTCCGTTGAGGCAGAAGACAAACCCAGACTGTAATCTGAAATCATCTTTGTCGGTTTGGAAACTTGCGTCCGTATAGCCTTTAACAATTAATTCATCATCTCCACCATAGACCAGGAAGTCATCTTTGTGCCTTTTCAAGTACTTCAGAATGTTCTTGGCAGCAGTCCAATGTGCCTCTCCTGGGTCTGACTGGTATCAGCTCGTAGCACTGAGTGCGTACGCAACATCCGGGCGTGTACATATCATAGCATACATTATTGAACCAATCAATCATGCATACGGAATCCCATTCATTCATCTACGCTCATCAAGTGTTTTTGGGCACTGAGTCTTGCTTAGAGTTATTCCATGAGACATGGGTAGGTAGCCTCGCTTGGAGTCTTCCATCTTGAACCTATCAAGCACTTTATTTATATAAGTGCTTTGACTAAGTCGAATCATCCTTTTAGATCTATCTCTGTAAATCTTGATGCCCAATATGTATTGTGCTTCTCCTAGATCCTTCATCGAAAAACATTTCCAAAGCCAAATCTTGACAGAGTTCAACATAGGAATGTCATTTCCGATAAGTAATATGTCATCGACATATAATACTAGGAAAGAAATTTTGCTCCCACTGACCTTCTTGTATACACAAGATTCGTCTGCGTTCTTGATGAAACCAAAGTCACTGAATGCTTCATCAAAACGTATATTCCAGCTCCTGGATGCCTGCTTCAATCCGTAGATTGATTTCTTTAGCTTGCATACCTTTTTAGCATTCTTTGGATCCTCAAAACCTTCAGGTTGTGTCATAAACACAGTTTCTGTTAAAACGCCATTTAAGAAAGCGATTTTGACATCCATCTGCCATATTTCGTAATCGTAATATGCAGCGATTGCTAACATTATCCTAATAGACTTTAGCATTGCAACCGGTGAAAAGGTTTCATCGTAATCCACACCGTGGACTTGCCTGTAACCTTTTGCAACCAATCTAGCTTTGAAAACTTCAAGTTTCCAATCCTTGTCCTTTTTCAGTTTGAAAACCCATTTGCTTCCAATGGCTTGGTAGCCATCTGGCAAATTGACCAAATCCCATACTTGGTTTTCTAACATGGAGTCTAATTCAGATTGCATGGCTTCTTGCCATTGCTTGGAGCTAGGGCTCGTCATAGCTTGTTTGTAAGTCGCGGGTTCATCACTTTCAAGTAATAGAACGTCATAGCTCTCGTTCGTCAAAATACCTAAGTACCTTTCCAGTTGAGATCTATATCTCTGCGATCTACGCGGGGTTACATCTCTAGATTGACCATGATTCTCACCAGATACTTCTAAAGATCTTTGAGTTTCATCTTGAATGTCATCTTGAGCATTCTCTAGAGTTTGTTGTTCGACTCGAATTTCTTCGAGGTGTACTTTTCTCCCACTTGTCATTTTGGAAATGTGATTCTTTTCTAAAAAGATACCATCTCGAGCAACAAATACCTTGTTCTCAGATGTATTGTAGAAGTAATACCCCTTTGTTTCCTTTGGATAGCCCACAAGGATACATTTGTCAGATTTTGGATGAAGTTTGTCTGAAATTAATCTTTTGACGTATACTTCACATCCCCAAATCTTAAGAAAAGACACTTTTGGAGGCTTTCCAAACCATAACTCATATGGAGTCTTTTCAACAGCTTTAGACGGAGCTCTATTTATAGTGAGTGCAGCTGTATTTAGTGCATGTCCCCAAAATTCTATTGGAAGTTCGGTCTGACCCATCATTGACCTAACCATGTCTAGCAAGGTTCTGTTCCTCCGTTCCGACACACCGTTCCATTGTGGTATTCCAGGAGGAGTCAATTCTGATAGAATTCCACATTCTTTCAGATGGTCATCAAATTCATAGCTCAGATATTCACCGCCTCTATCAGACCGCAGTGCCTTAATCTTCTTGCCTAATTGATTCTCTACTTCACTCTGAAATTCCTTGGATTTATCAAAGGATTCAGACTTATGCTTCATTAGGTAGACATAACCATATCTACTGAAGTCATTAGTGATAGTGATAAAGTAGCTGAAACCACCTCTAACATTTGTACTCATTGGTCCACATACATCTGTATGGATTAAACCCAATAGTTCAGTTGCTCTTTCTCCAACTTTAGAGAAAGGTTGCTTTGTCATTTTGCCAAGTAAACATGATTCGCACTTACCATAATCCTCTAAGTCAAATGGTTCTAGAATTCCTTCCTTTTGAAGTCTTTCCATGCGTTTCAAGTTAATATGGCCTAATCGACAATGTCACGGGTAGGTGAGATCTGAATCATCCTTTTTGGCCTTTTTGGTATTTATGTTATAAACTTGTTTGTCGTGATCTAATAAATAAAGTCCATTGACTAATCTAGCAGATCCGTAAAACATCTCTTTAAAATAAAACGAACAACTATTGTCTTTTATTAAAAAGGAAAATCCCTTAGCATCTAAGAAAGAAACAGAAATGATGTTTTTAGTAAGGCTTGGAACATGGAAACACTCTTCCAGTTCCAAAACTAGCCCAGAGGGCAACGACAAATAATATGTTCCTACAGCTAATGCAGCAATCCTTGCTCCATTTCCCACTCGTAGGTCGACTTCACCCTTGCTTAACTTTCTACTTCTTCTTAGTCCCTGAGAATTGGAACATAAGTGTGAGCCACAACCTGTATCTAATACCCAAGAAGTTGAATTAACAAGTGTACAGTCTATAACGAAAATACCTGAAGATGGAACGACTGTTCCGTTCTTCTGATCTTCCTTTCGCTTCAAGCAATCTCTCTTCCAATGCCCCTTCTTCTTGCAGTAGAAGCATTCGGATTCAAAAGTGGGTTGACTGACCTTCCTTTTTTAAGACTTGGCGCCAGTTTGCTTAGTTTGGCTGGCCTTCTTGCCACCTTTCTTAACATTCCTCTTCTTTCCAGATTTCTTGAACTTGCCCCCACGCACCATAAGCACATCTTGCTTATCACTTTTGAGCGTCTTTTCAGCGGTCTTCAGCATACCGTGAAGCTCAGTAAGCGTTTTGTCCAGACTATTCATACTGTAGTTCAGTTTCAACTGATCATACCCGTTATGAAGAGAATGGAGGATGGTGTCTACAGCCATTTCCTGAGAGAATTGCTGATCCAGCCGACTCATATTCTCAATGAGTCCAATCATTTTGAGAACATGTAGACTTACGGGCTCGCCTTTCTTAAGCTTGGTCTCAAGAATTTGCCTATGAGTCTCGAATCTTTCGACCCGAGCCAGATCTTGGAACATGTTCTTTAACTCACTGATGATCGTGAAAGCATCTGAGTTGATGAACGTTTTCTGTAGATCTGCACTCATGGTTGCAAGCATTAGACATTTCACATCCTTGTTGGCATCAATCCAACGATTGAGGGCTGCCTGAGTGACCCCGTCGCCTGCACTTCGGGCATCGCCTCTTCCAGGACATACTCCTTTTCTTCCTGCATAAGAACTATTTGCAAGTTCCTTTGCCAGTCAAGGAAGTTTTTCCCGCTCAACTTCTCCTTTTCGAGAATTGATCGAATGTTGAATGAATTGTTGTTTGCCATAATTAAAACTACAATTGAAAAAGAATAAACAAATAAATAACCATTCACAGTTTCTCTTAATAAACTTAAATTCTAGCATACATGCATAATTCAATGTTCATTAAGCATTTTATTCAAGTTATGTGTTCCGGCAGGTGTGAATAAAATGATTCCAAGATCCTAAAATCCATTGAAAAATTAAGCACATTATGTATTTTGACTCAATTCTAAAATCTTTTAGGTAAGAAAAAGCCTTTTGCTAATAGTCTAGAAACTACTCTTGGTTGATAGGTACGTCTAAGAACTTATTAGGTAAACCTATCGATTTTGCCACTACACAAAAGGACTACTTATATCGTTGAGTTTCACCAAAACTAACATGTACTCACAATTATTTGTGTACCTTACCCCTTTAGTTTCGATAAGTAACACCTCGCTATGGCGGAAAACTATTACTAAGATCGATGAAGAAAGGATATCCAAGTAAGTGTTATTTTGGCATGGCACCTCTTAACTCAATTTTTTTTTTAAGTTTGGAACTTAAGGCTCTTACTATGTTGGTTAGATTTAAAGTGAACTAAAATCCTTAATCATGCAACATAATCAAGCTTTGATCTCATGCATATTTAAGACATATTTAAAAGCAATAAATAACTTAAAACATGCATAAGATAAATGTGATCTAGTATGGCCCGACTTCATCTTGAAGCTTCAACTTCAAAGTCCGTCTTGAAAATCTCCGTGGGAGGCGCCATTTTCTTCAAATAGGATAAGCTATAATTAAACTAATTACAACTATTTGATGGTACGCAGACCATATTTGAATTGAAAAATAATTTTGGTACTTTAGACCAATTACATTCAAATTAATGGTATGCAGACCATATTTTCTATCCTATTTGGGCCATACTAGTCACTTCATAACCTGCAAAACAGTACATATACAATATATACCATTCACCCATTCATTATCATGAATGGCCCACATAGCTGGTTAGTAACACACGTTATGCATCACATAAATATTTGCAGCAATTAATTAAGGGCACCAATAATCTACCAATTATTCAGTCCTTATTAATTCTAATCAAGTTGTTTAACCTTAAGGGATTTGTAGACCTAATCAAGAGTTTATGACTAAAATTGCTCCCACTTAAACCAATAACTTTATATGCTTTACTAATTTTAAACATAAAAATGTATTTCTAGTCTAACCGGAAACATACAAGTTTAATTAAAATTTAAAGCTCATATAAAATTATAATTGAATCCATTTATTTAATTTATTTTCAGTTGAATTAAATGAATTTAAATTAATTCAAGGATTTAATTTTAGTAAAATAATTAGTATAAATTAACATTTATAATAATTATAATATTCAAAATTAAACTCCTAAGAAAACAATTTAAATTATCAATTTTAAAGTTAATTAAAATTATTTCCGAACTGAAAATTCAAAATTAAAATCAAAACGTACCAATCGTCGCAAGACGAGGCACTTGGGCTTGCGCCCAAGCCCCATCAAGCCGCGAGGCAGCGCGCCCCGCTCGATCGATCGTTGCACAAGGCACACACAGCCACACGCCACAAGCAGCCACACGCCACACGCACACAGGCCATTGCTGGCCACGCTGCACGCAGCCTTGTGCGGTGTCGCGTGTTGCTGCGCACGCCAGCGCGCGCCGAGCGAGGGATCGCTCCCTGCTCGCGCGTTCTGCTTGCTTGCTGGGCGAGCCAGGCGCGCTGTGGCGCGGCAGCATCGCTGCCCACACGCGTCTTGCTCGTCGCTCGTGCCTTGCATCGTCGCCCTCGCCCATCGCTTAGCACACACGGCACACACCCACAGGCTCCCTTGCCTCGTGCGCGCGCCATGCGCTATGTTGCTCGTTGCATTTGTACCGCACGGGCGACGAGCTCCCTTGCTCGTCGTCGCGTGCCCGCACAATACAACACCCCTTAAGGGTAACACGTAGCTTCCATTGCTTTGTGCGTGCAACATTAATGAGCGTTTTTATAAAAATTTAAAATTTTTAATTCAAAATTAATGACAAATTAATAAAACATATTAATTTCATAATTTTAAGGCGAAAAATCGAAAATTTATTAATCAATTAATTTCTGATTAACATGGATTCAAATCTAGGTCATAAAAATTAAAAATTTAACATAAATTAAAAATTTTTATGGTGGATTTTAATCATAGATACCTAATTAAACTATTAATGAATTATGAAAATCAAATTAATTCTAAATTATTCGAATTTCAACAAATTAATCATAATTACAAATTAGGTTGTATAATTAACAAGGCTAGGCATTCAAACTTGTTAACCATATACTGTAGGTCAATAAAAAATTCAAGATTTATCAACAAGAATCGCAAATATTTAATTTAACATCTTAAATATACAAACTTTTGCGTTCGAAAAACTAAAACCTTCGAAAAGTCATAGTTAGGCTTCGAATTTGAGAATTCTGGGTTCGGCCGAAAAAAACTTTTTTTTGTCAAAAATATAGAATGCCTTTTACATGCGGAATTGACACAAAAATCACTCGATTTGGATGAGTAACGAAGAAACTGCAGAAAAACTGCGTACATATAATTAAATAAACGCAATTTGCAATTAATTAACAATTACGAAAATTAATCACCCCTTTTAATTCCTTGCAAATTTGTGAAATTTAACCATGTTTAGCAATTTAGATTATGAAAATAATAAGAGGCTCTTGATACCACTGTGAGGTTATGATTCATATGATAAAACATAAATCATGCGGAAAAACCATAAAGCCAGGAAAGCATATTATTTACACATAATCATTTAGCATAGTTTAGATGGATACACTTTGTTGCGTGCCCTCCCTAGCTGCGCCCGAACCGAACAAGAACAAGTCTTTAGGACTCCAAGTGTCGTCCCTCCGTAGATAGTCCACAGCACGTCCGGATCCGCCTTAAGCTTGATCAACTAGAATCGCCCTTAAGGTACTTGGAATTTTCGGCTAGTTGTAGGCAATTGTGTGACTGGATTTTGCTCTCAAAATCACTTTGAATACTTGAATACTCGATATAAATTATGAGCCCTTAACACATATTTATAGACCATGGAATAAGTAATCAAATCCTACTAGGATACGAATTAATTAAATTAGAATCCTAGTAGAATTCCTATTTAATTTATTTATCTTTTAGGATTAGGAATTTAATTATTAAACAAATCCTATACTCTTTAGGTTTCGTATGTGAACACAAACTCTACACGAGCATGACCCGCAAGCGTGCAGGCCATGCCCGCGCACAGCCCACACGGCCGCTCGGCCCACGCGAGCTACAAGCCCACGCGAGTTGCAGCAATGCTCGCAGCCCACTGCGCGCGCTGCGCGCGCTGCCACGGCCTGCTGGGCCTGGCCTTGGCTGTTCGTGTGGTGCGCATGGCTTGTTGGGCGATGGCCCGGCTTCGTGTTGGGCCTTCGTCTGGTTGGCCTCGTCCGATGCTAATTCGTACGATATGCTTCCGATTAAATTCTCGATTCCGGAATTTATTTCCGATACGAACAATATTTAATATTTTCGATTCCGGAATTAATTTCCATTTCTAACAAATATTTAATATTTCCGTTTCCGGAATTATTTTCCGATTCCGATAATATTTCCGATTCTGACAATATTTCCGTTTCCGGCAATATTTCCGATTCCGATAATATTTCCGATTCTGACAATATTTCCGTTTCCTGCAATATTTCCGATTCCGGCAATATTTCCATTTCCGATAATATTTTCCGATACGTACCATGTTTCCGTTTCCGGCAACATCTACGTCTTGGATAATATTTATATTTTCGATACGATCCATATTTCCGTTTCCGGCAATATCATCGTTTCCGGAGTATTCATTTCTTGCCTGTGGCGATCTCAGCTCCCACTGAAACCAAGATCCGTCGATTCCGAATATCCATAGATGGAGTATTTAATGCCATTAAATACTTGATCCGTTTACGTACTATTTGTGTGACCCTACGGGTTCAGTTAAGAGTAAGTTGTGGATTAATATAATTAATTCCACTTGAACTGAAGCGGCCTCTAGTCAGGCATTCAGCTCACTTGATCTCATTGAATTATTAACTTGTTAATTAATACTGAACCGCATTTATTAGACTTAATATTATATGCATACTTGGACCAAGGGCACTATTTCCTTCACAAACCCCACTACCAAATTAAATAATTAATTTCATAAATCCCGCACCCCACACCCCTCCAAAATTTAATGGTCTCCACTTATTTTACTTGTTAAAATATTTACCCCAACCCCACTTGCTTTATTATTTTATTTCATTCAAATATTCTCCCTTAATATCCGTGTCTGGTGAAGTGTATCTCCTATTTAAATATGGATGGAGTATTTTTCCTATATTGTATTTGCGGGTTTTTTCCAAAGGTTTGTGGCATGCATTTAGTTATAACAAATTGGTATCAAAAGCTGGGTTTTAGCCATGGATGATTTTGGGAACACGCATAAGGTAGAAAATTTTAATAGGAAGAAGTATTTCTCATTTTGGCAAAGTACATTTAAGGATATGGTTATACATCAATGATATAGTAACTACGCGCTACTAGTACGATCATATTGGCTCTTTCACCGGAGATCAAGTACAATGTTTTAGAGGATAATAATCCGAAAGAATTGTTGGACAAATTGATTAAGATGTACGCATCTAAGTCAATGACCAACAAGTTGTTCTTGAAGAAGGACCTATATTAACTCGGGATAGAGGAAGGCAATGCACTACAAGATCATCTTTAATTAAGTTTAATGGCTTGATCACCCAATTGGCGAGTTTAGATGTGAAAATTGAGGAGGAGGACAAAGCAATTTTAAGCTTTCTTAGGACTAAGCAATTTATTTCATGTAATCAGGCCCATGATTCTTATTATTTTTGCGATTCTTGTCAATTAGGAAAACATTCTCGTTTGCCGTTTTCATAATTCAATAAGTTCTACATCATCTGCTTTTGATATAATTCATGCTGATTTATGGACTTCTCCTATTTGTAATAATAAAGGTCATAAATATTATTTAGTACTTTTAGATGAGTCTACCCATTTTGTATGGACAATACCCCTCCAATACAAATCTCAAGCCTTTTCGTCTTTCTTGAATTTTGGCCAATATGTCATAAATCTATTTGAACGCTCTGTTAAATTTTTCAATGTGACCACAGGAGGGAATTTGACAACGACCCATTTAAATTGTTTTGTGTCAAAAATGGTATGGTTTTTAGATTTTCTTGTCCTCTCACATCATCACTAAATGGTAAGGTTGGACGCATGATTAAAACGTTAAATAATATGTCTTGCACCCTATTGTTTCATGCTTCACTTCCGCCATCATATTGGGTAGATTCTTTAGAAACGATAACATACTTAATTAATATTTTACCTACTAAAAAGCTCAATAATAAGACCTCCGCCGAAGTTTTATTCCATAAAATCCCCTCTTATGACCACTTTAGGATTTTTTGGTGTCTATGTTTTCCAAATCTATCGTCCACGGCCCCACATAAACTTGCCCCTCGGCCCACCCCATGTGTTTTTTTAGGCTATCCGACGAACCATAGAGGGTATAAATTCTTACACCTTTCTTATATGAAAATCATTATTTCCAGGCATATCACCTTTGATGAGAAAACCTTCCTTTTTCGGAATTTGGGCCAATTAAAGATTATGATTATTCTTTCAATTCCTTGACTTACAAGAGCCTAGTCCACTATTCTCTCATATGTGGCTACAACAAGCAACTGCTGGCCCAAATAGGGGTGGCCCGTTCGCTCATCCTATGGGTGACGGTGGAGGATCTGCCCCGCGGTTGGGCCGTGGGCCTGAGAAATTGGCCACGCCCAACCCGCGGCAATTAATCGACCAACCTGCTACAGTAAACGACCAACCTACTGACTTACATACTTTAGCCCCAGCCCAACACACTCCTCCCTCTCATAGAGCCCAATCTCGTTCCCTTAATTCCTCACCAACTAGCCAGCAGCGCCCCACCCCTATTTCTTACGGCCCACTGCAACCCTAGGCCCAATCCCCCTCACTAACCCAACAGCAAGTGACCAACGCAGCCCATTATCCCCTATTCCTTTCAGCCTGGATCCGGTAACTTCTAATTCAGGAAACCAGTGCTATACCCTGCCTCCTCTTCGTGGGTTTCAACCAATAAGCCCAACGAGACCAGCCCCACCCTCACCCCGAATCACTAGGAGCCAACATGGTATTTTTAAACCAAATCCTAAATACGGTCTCACTGTCTATTCTGGAACGTGCAGGCATGGAGACTTGTAAGCCTGCTGTCACTCCTCCTATAGACACTAATGCAAAGCTTAGTGCAGATTCAGGTCCCCTATGGCGGACCCAACTCAGTACCACAGTCTGGTACCTTACATTTACTCGCCCTGACATTGCCTATGCGGTGCAACGAGTGTATCTTTTTATGCATGATCCACGGGAGCCTCATTTATATCCATTAAAGCGCATCCTTCGTTATATTCAGGGCACCATTGATCACGGATTACACTATCAACTACACAAGTAAAAACCGATATATTTACTTTGC
The DNA here is from genome assembly GCF_020520425.1 of Spinacia oleracea. Classification (NCBI taxonomy): domain Eukaryota; kingdom Viridiplantae; phylum Streptophyta; class Magnoliopsida; order Caryophyllales; family Amaranthaceae; genus Spinacia; species Spinacia oleracea. The sequence goes on along the minus strand of NC_079492.1, from coordinate 84,901,117 downwards.
AATTTGCATTCCAAGGTACGTATGAAGGACCTATGCTATGTTTGTTTGTTATAAATTTGAAAGTAAATGCAAATTATTTTACATTTTTAACTGTTAAATATCTGAATAAAAGAAAGTGGCTAAGACAAAACCAAAACATTGTAGTCTGGTGTCAATCATATCGGTTTATAAAATGGAGTGTGTATTTTATTTTGGAAACTGAGCATAATCATTTGGATACTTTGAGTATCATACATATGGTGCTCCTATTTGTCGGATGTAATTTGCCTGTTGTTATGCCCAGTTATGATGAATTCTTCTTTACGTATCAACCTGCGGATGTATTTAACCAAATATGGAGGTTTGTTTTTTGTTATTTCATGAAGGATTTTACATCACTAGAGTGTCAAGATGAATTGAAACCTATCTATTTTTTATTTCTTAAGCAGCGTTTTAGAAACATTACAACTGCAACTAGTAAAAGAACAATAGCCGAGGCCAATGTAATCCATATCCAAATTGATCTCTTCATCTTTTGAGTTTGTGGGCAGAGTGGGAAGTTTGTATATGATGGACCTGTATGTGATTCAACACATAGCCGTGGATTATCCGAGAAGCTTTCTTCCAAGCTTCCTTTCATTAGCGGGAGAGGTATAGGACCAGAAAGATGATTATGTGACAAATTAATAGTGTTTGGAAGTAGATCAGATAGGTTAGCAGGGATGTTCCCTGTCAACTGGTTATTAGATAGATCAAGAATGTTTAGTGACTGCAGCTGGGACAAAGATTCTGGGATAGATGAAGTGAAATTGTTGTTTTGTAACAGCAACAGATTTAGCTTCATGAGGATTCCAAGTTCAGAGGGTATAGGGCCAGACAGAAAATTGTTGCTTAGATCAATTTTCACCAAATTGACTGCTCCAGAGATCTCAGGTGGCAGAATTCCTGATATTTTGTTGTTCTGAATAAAGAATTCAGACATATTCTTTGCATTTGCAACTGCTCTAGGTATTCTTCCAGTAAGTTGATTGTCAGCCAAATCGATGATATTTGCATTAGGGAGACCAAAAAGTCCATCAGGTGCATTGCCAACTAATCGGTTGTTGCTAACACGAAAACGTACAAGTGATGTGCACTCTGCATAACTTTGAGGTATCTCGCCAGTGAACATGTTGGAAAGAGCAAGGAAGTATACAAGTTTACCTCCTCTACAGATATTTGGAGGCAGTTCACCGGAGAAATGATTCTCAGACAATTCTATGGCAATCATATCTGATGTGGTCCCAAGACTTTGGGGAACTTTGCCTGTGAGAAAGTTCTGGTAGACAGATAATGTGCTCAAGACAGTTGAGTTTCCAAGATGAGCTGGAATATCTCCTGTAAGGCTGTTGTTATAAAGTTGCAAGATTTGAAGTTTAGGAAGACGGCATATTGAATCTGGAATTCTCCCAGTCAGTAAGTTTACAGACATGTCCAACCCCGTAAGCTCTGTTAGATTCCCCAACTCTTGTGGAATTTTCCCACTAAGCTCATTATAGTAAAGCATGAGATACTTAAGGTTGTTCAACGTTCCCAACTCTGAGGGTATATGACTCTTAAGAAAGTTCCCACTTAGTTCAAGATCAACAAGGGATGTCATATTGCCTATGGATGGAAGAATGCTTCCTTCAAGTATTGTTGTTGAGAGGACTAACGTTTTAAGTCTTTTCAACCGGGTGATTTCCTCTGGTAGTTGCCAAGGGTTGAAATCCTCATTCATATTGAAGTTTACAACCTCAAGATTAGTGAGGTTTGTAATCGACAATGGGAAATCTCCGCTGAATTTATTCATTGATAAGTCCAATACCTGGAGAGATTTCATGCTGGAAAAGTCTGGCAGTCTTCCACTGAGAAACAAATCATTCATGATCAGCACTTCCAAACGGGAGCAATTGGTGATACCATGTGGAAACCTGCCTGCGATATGATTTCTGCTAATATCAAGAACTTGCAGCTCTGGTAAGTAAGAACATACATCAGGAGGAAACGAGCCATTTAGTGATCGCCCTGCAAGGTTTATCTTTATAACTCGACCTTGAATATTGCAGCTTATTCCAGTATAGTTGCAGTATGAGCTCTCTCCTTTGGCACTCCATTCAGATAAGGAAGTACCTGAGAGAGATCTTTTAATGAGGGTGAAATATTGTGACTGCTGATCAATTGTGGCGCGGAGATGAACGATGAATGAAAGTAATAATATCAACCATGATAAGCAGAAGATCGAATGTTGGGCCATGGTGATATATATGAGAAGGTACTGAATTCTGATATGAGAGGATTGTGTTTATTTTACTATCTTTGCAGATGAAGGAACAGATTCTACCTGATACAAACTACTGGTGTTATTCCATGTTATTCATAGGCTTATTGCTCCACTTATCAAGCATAAAGATGGTTTATGCTATACCCACTATAACTTGTAGGACTCCGCCAAAAATTAATATTCATTGAGTTGTCTATATTTGTAAATGACATCATATCTCACTTTGGTGTATTTTAGTATCAAAATTGGACCCAGATTGATTGATTTTCAGTGTTTATTGAAAATCACAGAAAGCAACAAAGTGTTTACCTCTTTTTGATCATTGATAGAGGAAGCTTTTTACTTGGTATTTTGCCATTAATGGACAAGTGTAAATGGTGAAAACGATAATAATCAATGCATAAAACCTAGGACTAGATAATCTACTAATTATTCTGTTTTAGGGAATAAATAATATTTAACAACATTTAAGAATTGGTGTTCAAGAAAGAGAATGAAATAAAACAATACTCGTAAAAAATAGGTAGAGAGAGGGGAGAGAAAGAAAGAGAGATTGGCAAACGGTAGAGGCAGCACCGATGACATGTAACTGTGAAAATAGTATAACTATTCTTATATGTATGAGATGCGTGTGGAATGATTAAAAAACTTCATATTGTATTGTTACAACTAATATACCACAACGGAAAAAATCAAAATTTCATTACTGAAATGGAAAATGTTCGCAATTGTTCGCAACAAATCGAATTCAGAAATGAAAAATGTTCAACAGGTTTGTCAAACTAACTCATTTCCCTCTCAAATATATGAATCTACACTAGTAGAAAAAACATCAAAGATGCCTCTTAAAATAGGGGTATAGGTAGCGCTTTACAAATGCATCACATGGCCTGATCACATTTGGGAAAATCACAAAGGTGGCGCTTATTACCCACAAGCGCCACATTTGTAAATGTCAAAGGTGACTCTTGTTGGAAATAAACGCCACCTTTGACATTTACAAAGGTGGCACTTGTTGGTAATAAGCGCCACACTTGTAAATGTCAAAGGTGGCGCATATTACCAACAAGCGCCATCTTTGTGATTATTTTTTTATTTTAAAAAAAATTCTGCAATATAATTTCTTAGCCTGTGAAATACATGTTAATTTATAGCAGACTCTGTCATCAAACATCACCTTGTAATTTCTCAAAAATTAGATAAAGTTTAAGTTTACAATAATATAACAACATTAATTCAAATGTAATTAAATCAATAAATAACAAAGTAATTTTAGTGTCACGGATAACTACTAGCTTGTTCTATTTACAACGAGGGTATTTCACAATCGGTGAAGTAAGTAGCCCGCTTGTCTAGAACTTCATGCATCTCCTCTTTGGTAAGGGTCTCTCCCTTGGAGTATTGAAAACCTTTAAAAGAACAACATGCAAACCAATAAATAAAATTAAGTTAAATATAAGATTAGTTGAAAACTGGGAGCGAAAGCAACTTTTCTAGTAAATATATGTCCTATAACGATCTTAAATATGCATAACTTGACCAAAGTAGACGAGAATGAGCATTTACAACCTAATACTAAGTGTATTAAATATGTAAACGCTTAAGAATTCCTATATTGGTTAATTGGGTTCGTTATGTGAAAGTTCGGAGCAAAAATGCCAATGTAGGCTACATATGACCTATAACGACCCAAACGAGCTTTAGATGTGCATAAATATCTTGAAATGAGTCTTATAACCTTAAACTAATCATATTAAACATGTAAATCGTTTATAATGTTTACTTAGGTTCGTTTTGTGAAAGTTGGGAAATGTCATTTTAGGCTACATATGACCTATAACACCTTAAACGAGCTTTCGATGTGCATATATAGTCATCTATGAATATGAAAAACCTTAAACTAATAATATGAAACATGTAAATGGTTAAGAATGAGTCCTTAGGTATATTTTGGGATAGTTGGGAGCGAAAATGTCATTTTAAGCTACATATGACCTATAACGACCCAAACAAACTTTAGATGTGCATAAATAGCTTCGAATGAGTCTTATAAACCTTAAACTAATCAAATTAAACGGGTAAATGGTTTAGAATGTTTACTTAGGTTCGTCTTGTGAAAGTTGGGAGCAAAAATGACTTTTTAGGCTACATATGACCTATAATGACCCAAACAAGCTTTAGATGTGCATAAATACCTTGGATTGAGTCTTATTAACCTTAAAATAATCATATTAAACATGTAAATTTTAGAATGTTTACTTAGGTTCGTTTTGTGAAAGTTGGGAGCGAAAATGACATTTTAGGGTACATATGACCTATAACAACCAAAACGAGCCTTAGATGTGCATAAATTGACCAAACTAGATGAGAATAAGGATTGGAAACTGTGAGGGGGTCGAAAAAGCACGAGGCTAATGCGTGACCTCGTCCCTCGTGGGTGTGACGTTTCTTTTTGTCAAATCAAGTGTAATTGGATTTCCTGTGAGTTTACACCCAATTGACTAGTAATATAGGAGTCGCCATTCAGTTTTTAACGACAATGAGAAAAACTGACAAAACCCGGTTATCGTGACATAAAGGGAGTGCAATTATGTTTGACCACGACGGCCATAGGTTCCCTTGTGATCCCTGGTGTGGGGATCTCTCAACTTACACCCGCAGGGTAGAGATTGAGGGTTCGGGGGACTGTAACTACCGAGAGGAGTACTCGCTCGTCGATAACTCCAGAGGCAGGATATCCTTACTAGCTCAGCATAAATAATTGAAGGGACATGCGTTAACTATTAAACTAATCTGAGTTGATTTTAACAATATGCAACACATAATACTAGATCGATCGCGATTATCTGACTTAGATTGCTTTAAGGGGCCTAGCATGATAGTTCAATTTCCCAAAATATTATCTTTATTAGGCGTGGTAGAACAATCAGATTTAATTAGTTTAACAGTTTATAAAAGGGTGAGGAAAGCAATTAAATCATGGAAAAGGGACACATTACGACGCACCCTTGAGAGGTGCGTCACGGTTCTCAGAAAACTAACCACTTTGACTTTGCTATTTCTCCTTTTATTTAACGAATCTCAAGTTACGGGCTTAATTCTTCGGCTACAAGGGACAGGATACGTTCTGTTCGATTTTTGGATCGATTGCGACAGAACGCGGGATCAATTTCGCAGCGTGAGGCTTAGGCTTAGGGGTTGGAGTCAATACTCAGAATATGAATTGTGTGTCTTTTCATGTCGAATTTGGGGCTATATTTATAGAAAAGAGTTCATGGAAAGATAGAATTTTAGAGCTCTAATCCAAGAAGAATTAGGAGAGAACACGTACCAGGTAATTTCAGCGCCCAGGGCTGGGCGCCGAAGATTTCGGCGCCCAGAGCCAGGCGTTGAAAATAGGGTCTGGGTCGTTTTCTTTGTCAGATTTGGACTCTTAGAATCCGGAGTGTTTGAGACTTATTCGAGTCTTTTAATGCGTATTAACTTTATGACGGAATGCGTCTGGGCCCGTTACGAACTCTAGGCTCGTTAGGATTTTAATTAATACGTAACTCTTATTTTCGAATCATATTAGGAATAGGATTCCTTTTGCAATTTCTATCTCATTTAGGATTTATGTTGGAGTGCAACACCTAATTCTGACAAGTTTCTATCTTTTATGACTTGCCACTCTTAACAACTACCCATTACGGCAGTTACTATTTTTAGCAGGTTTCCATAAATTGCAGGTTTCTATAAATAGCAGGTTTCGGGTGAAATGAAAAGGGTGATTGAGATTCGTTATTTTATAGGAGATGCGTTGCCAAGTGGAGATTTATGTTCTCATCATCGAACCTTCCCTTTCGGGAATGGGGACAAAAGTAGGTGTCTACAATTAGCCCCCACTTTGACTGAGTCTTGGAGTAAGACGATGGTCAAAGTATTAGACGGAGTGCGTCACACAAGCCATGGTGACCTGTTTTGCGAGGGTCTCACGAGCCCCCCAGTGATAACATTTGACTTAAGGGTCATCACTTGAAGTGTCGACATATCCCTCACGTGTCATTGGGATTTATCAACGGATAGTATAGAAACTCCCTCACTTTGTCATTGGAAGTATCTAAAGATGCGTAGAAACTCCCTCACTTTGTCATTGGGAGTAGCTACAGATGTTTTCGAAATCAAAGCTATAAAGTGTAACTGGGCCTGGCCGAGCCCAATCACGAGATAAAAATGTTTTTAAAGATTCTCATTTTCAAGGTTAGCTAAACGAGAAAACCCCCTTGTTTTTATGGAACGTAAAACGAAGGAAAATCCAGCACATCGTTCTTTTTGGAAAAACGGAAAACCAATCCTTTAATTTTTGGAAAAAAGGAAAACTACTCACATCGTTCTTTTCTGGAAAACGGAAAACCAATCCTTTAATTTTTTGGAAAAAGGGAAAATCAGAAAAAGTTATCGCTGCAGCGACTAAGGACCTGCGCGGTTAGTGGCGCAGACCCCGCCGGCTAAAGATGGCGAGCCTGTCCGCTAAGGGTGGACACCCCGTCCAGTAGAAGTGGACGAATCTGTTTTGAAATTTGAAAATAAGGACCTACGCGATTTGTGACGTAGACCCCGCCGGCTAAAGATGGCGAACCTGTCCGCTAAGGGTGGACACCCCGTCCGATAGAAGTGGACGAATCTATTTTGAAATTTGTTTGTGCTTTTTTGAAAATAAGGACCTACGAAGTTTCTGACGTAGACCCCGCCGGCTGAAGATGGCGAGCCTGTTTCATTTTTGCTTTTTGAAGATTCTATTTTTCGAAAACTGAGGACCTGCGCGGCTAGTGACGCAGACCCGCCTGCTGAGGGTGGGCGAGCCCTGTCCGCTGAGGGTGGACGTCCCTGAATTCATTTTTTCGATTTGGAACTTGCGCGGTTCGTGGCGCGATCTTGCCCGATTGTGGTGGGCAAGTCCCTATTTTTTGTTCATCGTGATTTCTTTTGAGAATTTCTTTTATTCATTCTCGCAAGAGCGAATTCTTTCGAGGGATGCTCGGATTTAGTTGTAACCTGAATGTGGGATGACAACGGGCTTAGACGGACCTTTGTCTTGTGGTTGTCTTCTTTTGTGGTTTCGAGCTAGTCTTTACGGCTCGATTTTTGCCACCGCTTGGTCTTTGATCAGAGGACCATGTACAAGTATCAACGGCGACCTTTACTCTGAGGTCGGAATCCGTTTTTTTTTCTTTTGAGATTATCCAAACATGGGACTGTGTATGGAGTAGTCCGGGAATATGATTTTGACTTCGTACACTCTTTGTTGGAGTATATTTTTTCGAGCCCCCAAGCATTCGGGCTTGATGGTCATTTCTTGCCAAGAGAGGTACGTATTTTATAACATCCTTTAATCATGTTTGGGGTCGTGCTCGTATGTGCGAGAGACCTTTATAGTGGTATGTTCTTTTGGCGAAGTCGTAGAGTGCGACTTCATTTTCCAGGCGACGAAGTTTATTCTTCAATAATATCAAGCTTAGCTTGGCCCAGATTAATCCTTTGACAAACAAACATTTTTTATTTCGAGAAAACAACGACTTAATAATATTTTTTGGTGTTTCGAAGAATGACCTTGATATTTTTTTTGCTTATATTCGTTTTGAAAAGTGTACATATATATTCCTTGGGACGAGTCTAAGTTTCGACCAAGTTTTAACATTCATTTTTACTATTTGGGTGCTAAAGGTGCTTTTGGGCTTGATCTTGATTGCAATAGGGCCTCGTGTCTACCGACACGGTTTTAAGTCCTTTCCTGTTCCGCGTTTTGTGAGATACGGGCCTTGGGATGCATTTTCAGCGCCCAAGGCCAGGCGTTAATCATTTCGGCGCCCAGCCGTGGGCGCTGAAAGTCTTTTCCTGGCGATTTTTGGTTTTCGGATTTCTTAACGAGTTTCCGAATGGGATCAGGATGTCACTTGATGTCTTCAGCTATATATAGGGGCTAGATACGTCCCTCTTTTCCATCACTCTCAATTTTCTTCTCTCTTGTAGTTGCTTAGCTTTTTAATTCCTCCTTGCTTTTGTCATGTCGATTCCTCCCTTCTCACTCCAACGAGCTGTTAGGCGTTGGCTAAGAGCCCTTACTCCTACAGAAAAGGCTTTGTTGAAAGAATACCACTTAGAGGCACTTTTAGGCTTACAACAAATCAATGTTGATTATAACTTTCTGTAAGCAGCCCTGAGCTTTTGGGATTCCGATCTTCATGTTTTTGTCTTTCGGAGCAACGAAATATGTCATTTGCCAGATGAATTTGCTGCGATCCTTGGTTATCCTACTAATGCTACTCCTGCCACCCCTGGCACTATTGAAGAGGGTAACACAACCATGGGGGCTTTCCTAGGACTAGACGCTAACATGCTTGCTAAGTCTGTTGTAGGTGATGAGGTTAATTTGGCAAAGCTTGTAAAACATCACTTTAGGCCTAATAAAATATGACCGAACAGAAATTGAACATTCGAGCCCTTGTGTTTTGTTTGTTGAATCATTATTTGTTGTCGAATAACAATGGTGAGTTCGGTGACATAAGGTTGATCCCCTTGATTAGCCAGTTGGAAAGTTGCTATTCTATTATGCTGTTGGTTGTCGCCGAGACCTTACTGAGTGCTGATGAGTTGAAGAAGAATGCTAAATCTGAATATTTTAAGGGGAGCCCCCTATTGCTGCAGGTAATCGATCTTTTCTTTGCGCACATATATGTTTTTTTTGCATATTTTATACTCGTCCTGCCTGGAGCTGAGTTTCTGTGCCCAGGACTGGGCGTTAGAATTTTTGGCGCCTGGTCCTGGGCGTTGAAACTGCGCCCCATGTCCCGTGTTTCTTATTTTTTTTGATTTGATCGTACCTGTTTTTTGCAGATTTGGCTCATGGAACGACTTAGGATTTTAGAAACTCCTGCCGATCCTAAACTTTATCGCCCTATAGCCTTGGGTAACCGAAAGTATTTGCACCGAGGCCAGGACGAGGCCGAGTGGGCTTCCTTTTTTACTCATGGTATCTGTTCTATTAAGTGGGTGGTACCGTGGTGGGGTTTGACTACTATGACGGGGGGTTCTGATGTGTCGGTTTATGTTTCTTTGTTGGGGCTATCTCGGCCCATTTATATCTTTCCTTACCGAGTCATGCGTCAATACGGCTTAAGGTAGACTATCCCCTTTTCTGATACGGTACCACCTAAAGTAGCGGCCTTTTCACAAGCACGGGTTCAAGCATGGGCTAAGTATTATGATGGTCTCCCGCGTTGGGCCGTGGCTAGAAATGGCTTTGTGGGTCTTTCTGAAAACTACAAGTTGTGTATGAGTTCCGATGATAAAGCAGTGAGGACCGAGGCTCGAAATGGGGAGTCGGCTGAGCTTTTAATACCTCGTATTCGGGTTAGATATGAGGGTCGGGATTCTGCCAATCCTCGCACCCATGGTATTAAGACTGTGAAAGCTCGTCCTGATCGAAAGCGAAAGGAAGTTCCTCCCCGTTCCAGTTCTAGGCCTAAGAAGATGCCTAACATGAAGGGGCCTGCCGTTGCTAAAAGAAATGCAAGCTCTCGCGGAGATCGTCGCCGGAACAATGTATGGGTTAGGAAGGCTCAGCCGCCAGTAGAAACAGTGACTAATCCAGTTGATGTCGATAATCCTTCCCCCACCATTGTCTGTGCCCTTGAGGCTGAGCGGGCTATAGCTATTCAAATTGAGAATGTTTCTGAAGCCTTGGCATCTTTGGAAGTTAGTGTCCAGGAGCCTGTTCTTATGGAGATTGATATAGAGGCAGCGCAGAAAACTGTGGGGGTGGACCCTGCGAACATTGCCCTCTACAAGACTTTATTTGATGATCCGGAAGAACTAGAGTAGTGTAGTTCTTGCTAGGGTGTAGGTGCCCTTTATTTATTTCAGTTGTGTTTGTTTTTTCCTTCTTAGTACTTTTGTTTTCCTTCTTATCAAAGGCGTATTTTATTTTTACTTTCTTTTTTGCTTCTCCCTTTTTTTTTTTTTTTATATATGACTAACACTTTTGCACAATGTATATATGTTTTTTACTTGATTGGACCGAATCCATAAATAGGATTGCCTACGTATCTTTGTTAAATGTTTTTTAACTTAGAATCAGGTCGCGCGTAGTTCTGGCTAGAATAAATTCTAGGATGCCGAATTTTAATAGATATGCCCTGAGGTGGAAACATATTATTTAATTGGTAAAATGAGTGAAGTATTATCATTATTTTAGTCTCCTGTCTTTTTCTTTTTTTTTTTGCCGTAAGCCGCGTATCTGTACATAAAAATGAAATTCCATGTGTTTTTTTGTACGGCTATTTTTTCGGTACGCATGTTTGAATATGTGTTGTACCCCCCAAGTGTTCGTTATTTTTCCGTTATGTGCGGATAAAATGACGAGCACTTCTGAAAAGTTTAGACAGGCAGAGAGTTTCAACTCCCAGACTGGGACGTCAAAGATTGGGCGGTCGTTTTTGACGCTTTGCTTCACATGTTCTTGCATTTATTTCTTTTCTCTTTGTTTTGTGCTTTGCTTTTTACTCGTATTAAAATCAATTTTGAGGCTATTTCGGAGGCTTTTTTTACTGTTAGCGTGAGACGCATTTTTGTCCAGATTAATTTTTTCTATTCGTGACTCGAAACGGTTTTGAGAATGGGGTTAGTGTGTGGAAGATATGAAGATCTTTGTGTAGGCTTTTGAGTGGTCTGAGGCATGGGCTGGGAATGATGGTGTTCTATTTTATGGATGTATTTTTTTTGAGCAACATTTTGAATTTGATTTCCTTTTTGATTTCTTTGGGTTGCATGGGTTAGACCCTTATGTTGTGGCAATATGATAGTATGGCTTTCTTTGGGATTTTGTTTTGATGAGTTTCGATGTCACGATTTCAAGACCGAGTGGGCCTTGTTATTTGGGCCTAGAGTGGGCCGCCCCTTTGTTTTTGTATTTGCAAGTACGTTTGGTGCTTATTTAGTGTTAGAATAAAAGTTTTTTAGGAAAAATCTTACGCCTTTATTAATTTGGAAAGTAAGGAAAACACACTGAAATAAAATTAACCTATATTCTAAGGGGTCTTAGGACCATCTAAAGCCTTTATTTTTTCTATCAATCTAAAGAACTACTAGGCGCTTTTTACTAAGGTGCTCTATATGGCTCAAGCCTTGGGTTTAGTCTCGTAAAACTGTGGTCCTTCACCGGTACTCATCTTGAATTCTATTCCTTTTGTGTTGACCCACTGACATGTTTTCACCCATCCGTTCTCGGCCTCTTCTAGTGTTGACGCAGGAGAGATTAACCGGGTTGGATCGAAACCTTCATCTTGTAAAGCTAGGGTAGTCATCACAGTCTCGTCATCCATAGGCCTCGATTCGTTGAACAATGTCCATAGAGCCTGGTTGTCCAATATTTCAGCTGTTTTGGTCTTGGTGAGGTGGGGTGCCTCATCCACAGTGTGGCAGTCATGGAGAATTTCAAATCCGGGTTTTAGCAAGCCATCCTGAACGAAGGGTTCAGGGAAATCACAGCATGGGTGTTCTTCTCCTTCCCGAACGAACATTCCGTTAAGGGTTCTTTGATACGGGGGAAAGAGGGTGGTTTGTTTGGCCTTGTTAAGGCGTAGCCCAGACAAGCGGTCAGCAATATCTTCCTCCGTTGGTTCATAGCCTAGGCCAAAGGGAGTAGATTTGTTGGGTAAAGGATGAAACGTGCATTCCTTCTTCCTTATGCCCAATGGGGTTCCTGGGAAATAACCTTGAGCTAACAGCATTCTAGGGATGACTCGGGATGCGTGCGGGTCTAGGAATTCTGGATCATAGTCTTCGATGAACTGGATTGCTTCATCCATTTGAAACCCATAAAGGTCGTCTGCAGTTTCGGCCGTTCCAACCATAGTACAACTGATGTCGAGAGGAGGGGCGCGGATTTCCAGAATCACTCTGTTATGGTTAAGTTTAACCATTTGGTGCAGGGTAGAAGCCACACCTCCTAAGTCATAGAGCCAAGGTCGCCCCAAGAGGAGGTTGAAAGTGGGCTTGATGTCGATTATTTGAAACTCCGTGGTGCGTGCCACAGGCCCGGTTTGTATTGTAAGGTTGATCTTTCCCAACACAGGCCTTCGAGAGTTATCATAAGCTCGTACTCCTTGCGTGGAGGTTTGGAAGTCATCATTTCCTAGCCCCAAGCAATGGGCGGTTCGCAATGGGAAAACGTTAACTGCCGAACCATTATCTACGAGCGCTAGGGGGATGTTTTGTCCCTTGCATCCAACCACTAGATAGAGGGCTTTATTGTGGGAACCCCCCTCTTTGGGCAGGTCTTTGTCAGTAAAAACTATGGCCTTTTCTCCAGCATCTCTCGTGACGTGGTTAACCAATGAGTCAGGCGTGATATCTGTAGGCACTGAGATGAGGTCAAGTGAGCGAATAAGTTTTTCGCGATGCTCCTTCGAAGTACACATGAGATCCCAGATGGTAATCTCGGCCTTAGTTCTTTTTAGTTGCTTCAAGAGAGGATTTTCAATGACTTCTGCGACGGTGGTGTGCCGTCCATTCTCAAGAGTTTGTCTGACTGGGATATCGTCCATGGGAGGTGGGCGAATATCCGGTTGGTATATCCTTCTGGATCGGGTGAGATTGTCGACTTCGGGTTCCTGAGGGGTGGTGTCAATGAGAGCATACCCGGGACAAGTTTCAGTAAAGAGGTCCTGGCCCAATACTTGATATAGGTAGATATCTTCAGCATCATCATCCCACACACCGCACACTTCTCTCTCGATTCGATCCATAGGGACCACAGCGAGTGGCGCTCCTTGGGGTGTAATGTACACCGTAGGGTCGAAGTTCTCATTTTTTGGTTGGTCGAGAGAGATGTGACAAGAGCCGAGTGGGCTCTTGTTGTTATTGAGTTTGCCAACGTTAGGGAGAGGTATCACTTCATCCTCTATCATGTCCTGGATCGTGTTTTTTAGATTCCAGCAGTTTTCAGTGTCATGCCCATTTCCTTGATGGAATTTGCAGTAAGTACCTTCGACCCAATATTTTCTCTTGACAGGAGGGTCACGGGTGGTGCCTAGAGGCCTCAACTTTCCTTGATTGGTTAGTCTTTCAAAGGCTTGTACCAAAGTTGACCCGAGTGGGGCAAACTTTCGATCTCGGGCCCATCTTCCAGGGCTTCTTCGGGCGGGAGTCTCTTCTACGGCATGGACTTCTTGTGCTTGGGATGTGTTACCCCTGTTGTAGGCGTTGCTTTTGTATGCGGGCTTACTTTGTATTGTTTTTGCGAGGTCATCCTCGATCTTTATTCCCACATCATAAACTCTTTTGAAAGGGTCAAGTCCCAAGTACCTAAGGTGTTGTCTATAAGCCGGGTCCAGGTTGTCAATGAATTTTTGGACCAATTCTGTTTCGGGAGGCCTATTGATTAGTTGGGCCGCCTGGTCCCTCCATCTAGCAAAGTAGGTTGTGAAACCTTCATTTTTCTTTTGGAAGAGAACTTCCAGCTCGCGCATGGTGACTTGAAAATCCATGTTCGACGAGTATTGCTTGATGAAGACATTGACAAAGTCTTCCCAAGTGGGGAAGAGCTTAGGGTCCTGGTGGTAGTACCATTTGAGCGTCATAGGTTCCAAGGACAAAGGAAAGGCAGGTAAATACATGGACTTGTCCACGCCTTTCAAGTTCATGGCATTCACAAAGCTCAATAGATGATCACGGGGATTGTCCGTGGCTTTAAACTTTGGTAAGTCAGATGAACTAAACTTTTCTGGTAGTTTGCCAGGAAAAGGTTCAGGATCGAGGGAAAAGTACTTGCTCCCCATGGTTTGCTGTAGGACCATTTTTTCAATCCTCTTCTCGTTATCGAGGTCATTTTTGGCTTGCGCAGCTGCTAAGGCTTCGTTTTCCATTTTCATTTGGCTCATAAGTTGGGTCATTTGGACCATCTGGTCTCGCAATTCTTCGATGGACATGTTTGAGGGTGCGAATCGAGGTTGGGGAAACGGAGATCCTTGAAATGAGGGATGACGGACGGAGCTTGGAGTCACTAAACCTGGTGTTGGTGATGTATCTTCGAGACGCACTAACCTTTGATTTCCAGATCGGCACCAAGTGGCAGGACCAGTCCTATGCATGAGATAAGCTAAAGTTTACGCCCCAAAGTTTCAAGCATTACTTAGTCTAGACTTTTGACTCCCTCTATTGGTTTTTTTCGCTCTTTCTTTTGTTGGTACACTTTTTGGTTTTTTTCTTTTGGTCATTCTTTGGATTTTCGAAACACTTGCTCGTGTGACATTCATAGTTATTAGCATGTTCGGTTTTGATGTCGAGCATTGTCGTCGTATGAGGCCTAACAACGGCACAAAGAGTTATTTATTTTTTATAAGTCGCTTTTAGAATCGAGTGCTTTTTCATACGCCCTCGTAGCAAAAAAAAATTCACGAAAAGTTTTTTTGCTACGTATTTTCTTCATGTGCGGGCACCGAGGCTGCTGCGCCTGACAAAAAGGCCAGGCAGCAACTTCAGCGCCCAGCGTAGGGCGTTAGAAATTTTGGCGCCCAGCCAGGGGCGTTGAAAATGCGTCCCTTGCTGGTTCTCGTTTTCTGTTTGCGTCTACTTTTTGTTTATGCGACTTTGATTTTGCGTGCTTGCCTAATAACGTCCTTTACGCGTTGTGCGTCGTTTGTGGGATTCGTTACGGGCCATCCCGAGTGTCGCTTATTTTTGTGGCGATCGTTCGGGTTTGCGGAACACGTATTTTGGTATAACTCTTTGGCCAATTGGTTTATGGATGTTTGGGGAATTTTTAAGGTCGTTGGTTTTCTAACGTTGTTTGTCACACACAATCATATATTTCGCTACACATAACTAACATTACATCATGAGGCAATAATAATATGTCATGTAGTTTATGATAGACTTCTATGGGTAGTATTTGCGCCTGGCTTGGTACCGCTTCTATCGCAGATCCAACACATGCCCCGGTCGAGGTAGTGCCTTCAACATACGAATTTCGCCCAAGAGGCCAATCACGATGTAAGCCAAGGGGGCATGCACCAATGAGAGGGACCTAATGGGCGAGCGATTGGGTTTGGGACGGGTGTACTACTAGCGAAAGTGCCGAGTGGACAACATTCGAAGCGTATGCACCCCCCGGTTGGCGATGGGTATCCTTAGTCCAAACTCCCTGAGGGAGCCAAGATTCGTTATGCGGTTCTGCCCGTTCACATTAATATGCTGATTTTCAGGTCGTCCCAACTTGATGGGGAAATAAACGTGGGGTAGGATCGTTTCACCCTTCGGCTATTTTGGTTACCTACAAGCACGAATATTTCCTTCACTATCCCCAGTGGAGTCGCCACTGTGAGGGGGTCGAAAAAGCACGAGGCTAATGCGTGACCTCGTCCCTCGTGGGTGTGACGTTTCTTTTTGTCAAATCAAGTGTAATTGGATTTCCTGTGAGTTTACACCCAATTGACTAGTAATATAGGAGTCGCCATTCAGTTTTTAACGACAATGAGAAAAACTGACAAAACCCGGTTATCGTGACATAAAGGGAGTGCAATTATGTTTGACCACGACGGCCATAGGTTCCCTTGTGATCCCTGGTGTGGGGATCTCTCAACGTACACCCGCAGGGTAGAGATTGAGGGTTCGGGGGACTGTAACTACCGAGAGGAGTACTCGCTCGTCGATAACTCCAGAGGCAGGATATCCTTACTAGCTCAGCATAAATAATTGAAGAGACATGCGTTAACTATTAAACTAATCTGAGTTGATTTTAACAATATGCAACACATAATACTAGATCGATCGCGATTATCTGACTTATATTGCTTTAAGGGACCTAGCATGATAGTTCAATTTCCCAAAATATTATCTTTATTAGGCGTGGTAGAACAATCATATTTAATTAGTTTAACAGTTTATAAAAGGGCGAGGAAAGCAATTAAATCATGGAAAAGGGACACATTACGACGCACCCTTGAGAGGTGCGTCACGGTTCTCAGAAAACTAATCACTTTGACTTTGCTATTTCTCCTTTTATTTAACGAATCTCAAGTTACGGGCCTAATTCTTCGGCTACAAGGGACAGGATACGTTCTGTTCCATTTTTGGATCGATTGCGACAGAACGCGGGATCAATTTCGCAGCGTGAGGCTTAGGGGTTGGAGTCAATACTCAGAATATGAATTGTGTGTCTTTTCACGTCGAACTTGGGGCTATATTTATAGAAAAGAGTTCGTGGAAGGATAGAATTTTAGAGCTCTAATCCAAGAAGAATTAGGAGAGAACACATACCAGGTAATTTCAGCGCCCAGGGCTGGGCGCCGAAGATTTCGGCGCCCAGAGCCAGGCGTTGAAAATAGGGTCTGGGCCGTTTTCTTTGTCAGATTTGGACTCTTAGAATCCGGAGTGTTTGAGACTTATTCGAGTCTTTTAGTGCGTATTAACTTTATGACGGAATGCGTCTGGGCCCGTTACGAACTCTAGGCTCGTTAGGATTTTAATTAATACGTAACTCTTATTTTCGAATCATATTAGGAATAGGATTCCTTTTGCAATATCTATCTCATTTAGGATTTATGTTGGAGTGCAACACCTAATTCTGACAGGTTTCTATCTTTTATGACTTGCCACTCTTAACAACTACCCATTACGGCAGTTACTATTTTTAGCATATTTCCATAAATTGCAGGTTTCTATAAATAGCAGGTTTCGGGTGAAATGAAAAGGGTGATTGCGATTCGTTATTTTATAGGAGATGCGTTGCCAAGTGGAGATTTATGTTCTCATCATCGAACCTTCCCTTTCGGGAATGGGGACAAAAGTAGGTGTCTACAGAAACCTAATATTAAGTTTATTAAACATGCAATGCGTTTAGAATTCCTATTTTGGTTCATTAGTTGAGAGTTGGGAGCAAAAACAACTATTTTAGTAAAAATATGCCATATAACGATCAAACGAGCCTTAGATGTGCATAAATTGACCAAACTAAATGAGAATAAGGATTGGAAACCTAATATGAAGTTTATTGAACATGCAATGCATATTTAGAATTCCTATTTTGGTTCATTAGTTGAGAGTTGGGAGCGAAAACGACTTTTTTAGTCAAAATATGACAAGTAAGGAACGAACGAGCCTTAAATATGCATAAATTGACCAAAGTAGATGAGAGTGAAGATTGGAAACATAATACTATGTATTTGAAATAGGTAAAGGGTTAAGAATCACTATTTTGGTATATTAGTTGAGAGTTGGGGGCGAAAACGACTATTTTAGTCAAAATATGACATGTAAGGATCGAACGAGACTTTAATGTGCATAAATTGACCAAAGTAGATGAGAATGAGGATTAGCAACCTAATACTAAGTATTATAAACATGTAAAGGTGGCGCTTATTACCAACAAGCCCCACCTTTGTGATTATTTATTTATTTTTAAAAAAACTCTGCAATATGATTTCTGAGCCTGTGCAATACATATTAATACATAGCAGACTCTTTCATCAAACATCACCTTGACATTTCTCAGAAATTATAAAAATTTCAAGTTAACAATAATATTACCACATTAATTCAAATGTATTTAAATCAATAAATAACAAAGTAATTTTAGAGTCACAGATAACTACTAGCTTGTTCTGTTTACAACGAGAGCATTTCACAATTGGTGAAGTAAGTAGTCCACTTGTCTTGAAATTCATGTATCTCCTCTTTGGTAAAGGGTCTGTCCCTTGGGGTATTGAAAACCTTTAAAAGAACAAAATGCAAACCAATAAATCAGATGAATTAAATATAAGATTAGTTGAGAGTTGGGAGCGAAAATAACTTTTCTAGTCAAAATATGTCTTATAACGATCTTAAATATGCATAGCTTGACCAAAGTAGATGAGAATGAGCATTTAAAACCTAATATTAAGTATATTAAATATGTAAAAGGTTAAGAATTCCTATATTGGTTAATTGGGTTCGTTTTGTGAAAGTTGAGAGAAAAAATGCCATTTTAGGCTACATATGACCTATAACGACCTAAACAAGCTTTATATTTGCATAAATATCTTGAAATTAGTCTTATAACCTTAAACTAATCATATTAAACATGTAAATGGTTTAGACTGTTTACTTAGGTTCGTTTGTGAAAGTTGGGAGCAAAAATACCATTTTAGGCTACATCTGACCTATAACGCCTTAAACGAGCTTTCTATATACTCATATATGAATAAGAGAAACTTTAAACTAATAATATGAAACATGTAAATGGTTAAGAATGAGTCCTTAGGTTCATTTTGGGATAGTTGGGAGCGAAAATGTCATTTTAAGCTACATATGACCTATAACGACCCAAACGAGATTTAGATGTGCATAAATAGCTTGGAATGAGTCTTATAAGCCTTAAAATAATCATATTAAACGAGTAAATGGTTTAGAATGTTTACTTAGGTTCGTCTTGTGAAAGTTGGGAGCAAAAATGGCATTTTAGGCAACATATGACCTATAACGACCCAAAGAACCTTTAGATGTGCATAAATAGTTTGGAATGATTCTTATAAATCTTAAAATAATCATATTTAACATTTAAATGGGGCAAATTTGCCAAAAAGGACCTTTTATAACTCAAATTTTGCGAGAAAGGACCTTATATAATTTTTTTTGTGAAAACACACCTTAAAGTAATTTTTTTTGCGAGAAAGGACCTAAGGAATGTTTCCGGCATTGACTGAGCTTTTCCGGCCATTAACTTGCACGTGAGCAGCACGTGTGGCTTACGTTGGCTAAAGACAATGATTTTCCTGACTCTTGAATTTTCAAACTTGATTTTATTTCGGTTTTTCTTTTCAACTTTAGGTTTTAAAGCTTAGAATTTTGGAGGAAAATTGGGTGTGATTAGCAAAATAATGCCACACGTGCTTCTCACGTGCAAGTCAATGGCCGGAAAAAACTCAGTCAATGCCGGAAATTTACTCTTGGTTGTCTTTCGCAAAAAAAATTACATTAATGTGTGATTTCACAAAAAAAAAATTATATAAGGTCCTTTCTCGCAAAAAAATTTACATTAAGGTGTTATTTCACAAAAAAAATATATAAGGTCCTTTCTCGCAAAATTTGGATTATAAAAGGTCCTTTTTAACAAATTTGCCTTTAAATGGTTTATAATTTTTACTTAGGTTCGTTTTGTGAAAGTTGGGAGTGAAAATGACATTTTAGGCTACATATGACCTATAAAGACCAAAACGAGCCTTAGATGTTCATAAATTGACCAAAGTAGATGAGAATGAGGATTGGAAACCTAATACTAAGTTTATTAAACATGAAAAGAGTTTAGAATTCCTATTTTGGTTCATTAGTTGAGATTTGGGAGCGAAAACGGCTATTTTAGTTAAAATATGCCATATAACGATCAAATGAGCCTTAAATGTGCATAAATTGACCAAACTAGATGAGAATGAGGATTGGCCACCTAATACTAAGTATTTTAAACATAAAACGGGTGAAGAACTCCTGTTTTGGTTCATTAGCTGAGAGTTGGGAGCGAAAACGACTTTTTTAGTCAAAATATGACATGTAAGAAACGAACGAGCCTTAAATATGCATAAATTGACCAAAGTAGATGAGAATGAGGATTGAAAACCTAATACTATGTATTTGAAATAGGTAAAGGGTTAAGAATTACTATTTTGGTTCATTAGTTGAGAGTTGGGAGCGAAAACGATTATTTTAGTCAAAATATAACATGTAAGGATCGAACGAACCTTAAATGTGCATGAATTGACCAAAGTAGATGAGAATGAGAATTATCAACCTAATACTAAGCATTATAAACATGTAAAGGTGGCGCTTATTACAAACAAGGGACACCTTTGTGATTATTTAATTAATTTTAAAAAAACTCTGCAATATAATTTCTGAGCCTGTGCAATACATATTTATTTATAGCAGACTCTTTCATTAAACATCACCTATAAATATGTGGTTCATGATCACAATTTATAATGCAATTCAATATACTATTCTAACATATTAGTTTTTAGAGAGAATTTAATACTTGCCTAATATTATTGTGAGTTTCCCGGGTGCATATAAAACCTTAGAGAATATTCTAGTTAGTTGAATCTAAGGCGGATCTGAACGTGTTGTGGACTATCTACGGAGGGGCGACATTTGGAGTCCTATACTTGTTCTTGTTCGGTTCAGGAGCAGCTAGGGAAGACATGCATCACATTATATGTATCCTAATTATGCTAATTGACTATGTGGCAATTAATTTATTATTTACTATTCACTTAGTTTCATAAGTTAAGTTCAATTCAGTTCGATTTAATTTAATTCAGTTCAATTCGGACAAAAAAATCAGAAGAACAGGGCCTTAGCTTGCTTGCAAGGTAGCTAGACATTAACTCAGCAAACACTTATGTTTTTTCTAGGACAAGATTAACATCTTTAGTGCACTAGGAGCTCTTGTGGGCAGGTAAACCAATTTAGTTATATGCAAATATTAACCGAATCTTTGTTCTATTCACATAATTTGATATTTATATTTTATCTACGTACATGTACATAAGTGGGATACAAAAACAGGTACGATTATGTGTACGGTGTACCGATGTACGTACATAAATTGGTACTCCGTATTTAGGCTTGATGATTGAAAAATACAATTGTATCCACAAAAGTGAAAAAATGTTGGTTTTTTGTGGGAATTAATAAGAGAGGAGAGTGAATGATGATAAGGAAGGAGTTATGAATGAATGTATGCATAAAAACTGTTGCAATGTTTTGTCATGGAAGAAATTGACAGACCTCATTATTTGTTTCTTGAGATTGAAGCAGGCCCCCCCACGGCCACACCTACAACTCGGCCCGGCCTTTGCTTATCAATTCAATTCGATTCACAGACTCGATTGATCATCTGTCATCTGATGATTCCCAATTATTGTTAGCATTTCTTCGTACGCAGCAATACATGCATGCATCTTCCTCTTTCTCTCTCCTCCCTTTGTAGCCTCCAACTCAAACATGCTTCTTCAAGAGCCTTCTATATGATGTAATCATCATGTCAATGCATGTCTTAACTAATAATATGCTCCTTATCTATCTATATAATATACTAAAGGAGAGGAAATCAATGTGGAGCTGACAAATGTCGCTCTATGATTTGCCTCTCTTTTAGTTATAATAATAATTTTTTTTTAATTATAAAAATATGAAAGATATTATTGTCTTTGGTTTATTTTTGTTAAAAGAATATTGTAATATATAAACATATGTTGTATAAATCATAGACCTTTTTTACTCTTAAAACTGAAATCTTATTAAAGAAGATAAAGAGCTAGAGAATTAAATATAGGAGGTATATAAGGAAAAATATATTATAGATACATTTTTATCATTTATAACTAACTACATTCATTGTAATAATAATTTCTTTATAATATTGCACAGGTTTGAAAATATCGATTTATGCATATCATATTGGATGTTACGGAGTATTGTATAACCCAAATATTTCAAGAAATCGTGTGTAGTATTGAATGTCGGTTCTCTTTTTCACTCCTCTATTTTAGCTTTCACCTCTCACATTCTCCATTTCCACTCTAATATAGGATTATGAACTGAAAACTGAACTTAAACACTTGCGCCAGAGACATAGTGAGAAAATTCAAGCTTGAACTTCGTCGTAATATAAGAGTACTTAACTTTGTAGTTTTATTAGGAAAACTTTATAATTTTTAATTTTCTTAGGGAAACTTTATAATTTTTTAGTAGAGGAAATATTAAGAATAAGGGAAACTTTTACAATGAAAATAGAAACATTTATAGTAAAAAAAAGGTCGGGTAACTTCTTACATTATGTCTAATTAACAAGGGTCACCACGTACTCAATAATATTATTGTAAATCGGGGCACGCGGAATTTTTTATTGCGGGGATTCATTTTAGACATACATCAACAAATTTCAAATAAAGCGCTTGATGTAAAATGCATAACTTTTTTTAATAGATTTCAGAGATTTATATTTCTCGACAAGTCAAAGTTCGTTGCTAGCTATCTTATTCGTTATTTTTCTTTTTCGAGGGTAAATATTTTTATGTCGAATAATAATTTTTTCTAATGAATCAAAAGTGATCTTAATAATTTTTTTTAC
Source organism: Spinacia oleracea (assembly GCF_020520425.1). Classification (NCBI taxonomy): domain Eukaryota; kingdom Viridiplantae; phylum Streptophyta; class Magnoliopsida; order Caryophyllales; family Amaranthaceae; genus Spinacia; species Spinacia oleracea. The sequence goes on along the minus strand of NC_079492.1, from coordinate 84,878,696 downwards.
TTAGGATAAATATACAAGGAAGAAACAAAAAGAAAAACAAAACATAAAATCAATCGTTTTCTATATAGTACATCCAAGAGCTTTATCCAGTCCAACTGTCCAAATGATCTTAATATAATCTTGCAATAAACTAAAATATGTCATTCCCTAATCCCTATATATTGCTATTCTATATCCGAAGTGTATTATAGTCTTACAAACTAATATAGTATAGTATTACAAACTAATATAGCCTTATTTAGACCCTATTAAAATCTATATAATATACTAAAAGAGAGGAAATCAATGTGGTGATGGCATTTGTCACTCATTGATTGGCCTCTCTTTTAATATTTAAAATAAAGTTAAAAAAATAAAATTAAGCAACAAATATTTTACAACATAATAATATCACGTAATATATATTCGATTTACTGTATTTTATGGTAACAAAAATTAATATGGAAAAATACATAAAGAATTAAAAGATTCATTAATATTTTTACTAACTTATATAGAGGATTTCCTATATATATGTATACATAATCAAATTCTACACATAATCTAATTCAAACATACATCGCATATATCATGATAAGTATTTGAAATTTATACGTTTTATAACAGCCATATATACCATAGAAATCTATCTATATCTATATCTATATAATATAAAAGATAGGAAATCAATGTAGTGATGACAAATGTCACTTATTGATTCGCCTTTCCTATAAATATATATAAAAAAATACATGGAGTAATGTTTTGTATATTTTTATTTAAACCTTTTAGTTACTTATGGTAATAAATCAATTACACTAAGAAATACTTATTTACTTATGGCAATAAATTTATTCATCTAAATACATTACTAAAATAACATGTTGAAATATACTGTGTATACATAGAGATCATTGACTAAAAAACTTATACTAAGAATCTACTTCAATATCACAATATTTACAACATGACAATAATTTGTTCAAAAGAAAAATAAAAATATTTTAACAAGGTTGTCTAAAATATCGTTTTACTAAAAATATTTTAAAATCTCTTAGCATATATTAAAATATTGAACTTAAATTTACTAATGACTAATTGTATGTATTATCAATTTTTATTTAAAATATGTGTCTTAAATAGACTACGCATATGTATAACGAATATTAACCTTTTCTTTAACATTCGAAGTACTCCATAGTATTTATCAAGGTTGTTTAAAACATGCTTATTTAAAAAAAAATTGCTTAATAACTTTGTATCTTTTCTGTCTCGGATTATAATTTCTACTTATCCTTTTATTTAATAGCTTCTTAATCTTTTAAATAAATTTTTTTCCCAAAGTTTAATAGATTAATTTTATATTATTAGTTTCTTTGTCTTTAATCATTTTTTGGGGTATATTTGCCTTTATTTTACATTGTAATTTAATGAAAAATCTTTCCGTGCAATTTCGCGGATAACGAAAATTGATGTGGAGCTATGTTTCTCTCTAACTTGCATCTCCTATACTTGATTCTATTAAAAAAAAATCTCATTATCTCCCATCATACCTACTTTTCTACTAAATTATAATATATAAGCTTACAATAACTTATCGTATAAGACTCCGTAAAAAGACTATTGCAACGATTAAATTCGGACTGAGAAAGTACATAATATAATATGTTGTTTATTTACTCAACTATTCAAATAAGACACTGGAATTGTAGAAGACTATATATATAGTAGAAGTTTAAATTCAAAATTCTCTTGCCAAAGAACAATTGTTGAATCCAGGAGTAGCTTAGAGGCGAGTGTGGATATACGGGTCGGTGGGTAATAGATCGAGGATGTGTTTAATTTTTTACATGTTAAGAACGAGATTAGGAGGGGTGAATATCTTTCCTGTCGTGGGTGACTGGAATAAGGATGAAAATTTTAGACGAGTACGGTGTGGAGACCCCGACCAGTTCCAAGGTTATGACTAGCTGAATAAAGTAAATATTGGAGTAGGGGTTAAATGATCGGGTAATGATGTAAATAATAAAATGATTAAGTATGTATGGCTATCGAAGCGAAGGGTGGATGAGAATAACACTATGATTGACACATATGAAGAACATAGATGAAAGTAATATTGTTTCTGTACACTTATTTGTTTTTATTTTTTTAATAAATAAGACATTGAATGAGGCAATAACAAATTTATCCATAATTGATTTTAATTAGGAGAATATCTATAAGTTATATGTGTCCCAAGTATAGTGTAATCAGATAACCAAATTGTGAACAGGGCTTTAAAATTCAAAATTCTCTTACCAAAAAATAATATCGGGTCCAGCCGTATAGGTTTAGGTTTGACAAATGTGATGAGTGGGGATGAAAATAATTTTTTCTATGTGCCCTTATTTGTGTTTTATTTTTTTAATAAATAAGACATCGAATGGGGCACTAACAAACTTATCCATCATTAGTTCGTTTTAATAAGGAGAATATCTATAAGCTATATGTGTCCAAAGTATAATGTAATTAGACAATCAAATTGTCAAACACTCTAGAATAGGTTTTTAAAATTCAAAACTCTCTTACCAAAAATAACGTAAGTGTCCAGCCATCTAGGGCTAGGTTTGACGCATGGGGAAGAAAATAATTTTGCTTATGTACCCTTATTTTATTTTATTTTTGATAAATAAGACACTGAATGGGGGCAATAACAAATTTATCCATCATTAAATAATTAGGAAAATATCTATAAGCTATATGTTTACAAAATATAATGTAACCGGACAACCAAAATTTCAAATATTCTTAGAGTTTTAAAATTAAAAACCCTCTTATCAAAAAATAATGTCGGTTGCAGGCGTTTAAAGCTTGGTTTGAGGTGGGTATGGATACACGGACGGGTGATGAAGCGGAGTTAATTTTATTTTCCGTCTATGAGGCGGAGTTTAGGACGGGGACGGGCACGAGGATGAAAATTTTAGGCAGGTATAGGTGTTGAGGGACAAACCCCACCCAGCTTCGAAGTTATCTCTAGCTGAAAAAAGTATACGGTGGGGGGAGGTGTTAAATGATCGGTCAATGATGTAGATGACAGGGGAATATTAAGTGGGTGACACTATTGAAGTAAAGCTAGAGCGGATGAGAATAAATTTATGTTTGGCCTGGATTATGAAAGGGGAAAAAATTAAGGTTTTTAATTTGTTAAATAAATAAGACATGTAATGGGACAGTAACCGGTCTATCCATCATTAATTTTAATAAGAATATTATCTATAAGCTCTATTTTGATTTGTCTATAGTAATAGTTTAAATATGTAAATTTAATATGCATATCATAAACCGTGCATCGCACGGGTACTATACTAGTATATTATACTAAAATGCAGTTTTATTTTTCCCTCCAAAATCTTACATGTTTTTATACTTTATTTCTATATATTTTAATTTAATGCTTTTTTAGAAATTATGTACAACCACTCATTTATATTTCAGGGAAACAATAATGATTGTAAAATATTTAATATAGAGTAAATTACGAGGTGACTCCCCTTTAATTTATTGCATCTAACTATTTTTTTTTTTTTTTAAGGTATTGCATCTAACTATCTAAGTACAACTATTTTTTAAAGTTATTGGCATTGAAAACCAAAATTAGTTATTAACTAATGTCCGCTTTGAGATTATCCATTGTCACTCATATTAATATAACATTTGAATAACCTAAGTGTTTAACTTTTTAATAAAATTAAACTGTGAATTGCATGGGTGCTAACTATTATAAACAGCATTGATATTGTAAACGGATCTACAGAATCCAAGAAATAGGAGGAGACCGAGTTTGAAACAATTATAAGTCTAACATGTTTCATCTTAAAATCAAGTGTTGTGTAATTTGATGACATCTAGTTTATTTGGTTAAAATGTATGTCTTGATTAAAACTTGTAAGTAAACTAGACATGAGAACAAGGTCTTACGTACTATATATTTTTAAATTATTTAATTTTCGTTTACGAAAATATACTTATTACTTCATATACGTTAATTCCGACAAGACCGAAGACCGAAAATTGATATTTCTCGATCCGAAGACCGGACCGATTATCTTCGGTCCGGTCCGATCCGATCCGATCAAGCCCGTTTTTTCGGTCCGGACCAATTTTTGCACACCCTTGTATATAGTATAGAAAATGACACAAATTTTTTTCAAATAATAGAAGATTGGTGATGCATTTGGAATGTGAAGCAAATAAAAATAATTGTATGAGAAAAGATATTAAAGAGAATAAGAGGAAATGATAGGTAATTAAAGGGGAAATAAAAGTTAAAGACATGTGGTAAGTTGTGTTTAAAATTTTATGTTTTAAAATATTAGTATAGATGGAAGAAGATGAAGACTAGACCTATTTGGCAATTAGCGATAGTTGTTAGCTAGCTATAATTAAGTTGGTTGATTAGATGTTGGATATGAGCGGTTTGTAATAGCTGGTTTGACTAACTTATTAAATTTACTACTTATATAGTGTTTGGTAAATGAGATGTTACTTGTTAGTTGTCAGTGGCGGATCCAGGATTTTACGGATGCTGGGTCACCATCGCGTACAAACCTCTTACCAATTACAAACTTTTATATAAGGCGGTCTTACACGAAAGACCGTTTTGGTGTTATATAAGTTAAGCAATGGAATCAATTAATTAAGCACCGAAACCAATTATTTAAGCACTATCAATTAGTTAAGCACTGGAACTAATTAGTTAAGTATTAGAACTAATTAGTTAAGCATTAGAACTAATTAGTTAAGCAAACAAAGCGGTCTTTCAATTAAGACGGTTTTACACAAAAGTTATCATATATCAATTATTAACTAACACATGAATAAAACAAATTATAATTCATAAAAGTTAATTCATCCCTAAAGTAAGTATCCATAGTACAAGTAAATATTATTACAATTGTTCTTCAAAATTAACCAAATATTTATTTAAAAAAATCAGAAACTTAGGTTCTCAAACATTTCCCAAGCTAATTATGCAAATATAAGATACACTTAACAATGGAGCAATAAAAAAAATTGATTCAATTATCAACAAATAAGAAAAAGAATCAAAATGTTAACTATGGAGTACATTATAAATTTATAGTGATTTTAGATATTTATAAAGAAAGAATAAAAAAAATAAAAAAAACAAGATAAAAGAATAAAATGACGCCAACTAAGAATCGATAACATTTCCCAAGCTAATTATACGGGAAGTGATAAATCCAAGGAAATTTTTACTTCTTCCAAGGAAATCCACATTTTTTTAAAGTTGATTTCCTTGGATGAAGTAAAATTCTTCCTTGGATTTATCATTTCCACTAATTATACAAATACTCCCTCTGTATTTATTTAAGGAATACACTTACCTTTTCCGGCCATATTTATTTAAGAGATACACTTGCCATTTTTAGTAACTTATCAACCCCACAATCTAATTAAATAATCTATTTACACCCCATCCCCTAAAATAACATTTTTTTTTTTTTTTTGACAGCTGAGACAGAAGAAAACAGACTACTTGCCCTTCCTCTCACGTTGAGCGAGGATATGGGCTTTACTAACTTGAGTTCTGCTTACCTTAATGCATACAAAATAATCAAGGTTCTTCGCTACTAGTCTAATGTCCTCTATAATAGGTACTATATTAACGACTGCTTTGGAAGGGTTCTTGATTGCTTGAACTGCCTCCAAACAATCCGATTTGACCACAACATTACTTGCGAAAGAAGCTGCAAGACGAGTGCCCCAAAGGATGGCTTGACACTCTGCTTGGAGAGGTGAAAGGGCAAATATTTTGGTTGCACCACTCAGTCGAGGCTCTTGATCTGTGTCCTCCTCCCACCCTACTGCCGCTTACCATTGATTGCAGTTACCCTTACTGGAGGCCTTCCACGCTGCATCAACAACTAGACATATGAATCCTTCCGTTGAACATCGACCATATTTGAAGATAGTGATTCCCTTAGTAATTGCAGGCAATGACACCTCCCTTTCATCCTTCTGTCTTGCTGCTAGCAGTTTCTGGGCTTGGGTCCATTGATGAACGTGTGACTGTGCAAGGTGAAGAATCCTCTCCGGGCTTACACTCACGTTTCTAAAGATGATTTCATTTCTGTGTAGCCAAATTGACCACAAAATTGAGATAAATTGAAGGAGTCTTGAGTCCTCCTCACCATTTTGGTTGAAAAACAAATTCAGAAAATTCATTATCCAATCTTCCACACCTATATCCATTTGGGTATACGAGATTATACCCAACCAGCTACTTTTCCAGACCATTTGTGACACTGGGCATAGTCGAAAAATGTGGTTTTGCGTCTCAACCTCAGCATGACACATACTGCAAGTTTCTTCACCTTCCATACCTCGTTTCCTCAAGTTCTCCTTCGTAGGAATGGCGCGATGAATCACACGCCAGATGAAGTGTTTCCATTTAGGGAGGAGATTGCTTTTCCAAAGGGCCTTCCAGAATTTCGAGTGAGTACCGATGCTCGGTTGTTGTTGCCTGTGTAGGAACCAGTACCCCGACTTGAATGTGTATTTTCCTGTTTTTGTATGGGCCCAAATCATCTCGTCCTCCTTATCTGCAGCTGGGATATGAGTAGCAAGGATTTTCCTTGCATCAACAGCAGTGAAACTCTTCCAGATTAGGCCCGCATTCCAATTTCTCTCCGTTGTCATTATATCCATTACCTTGGCTTCAGCTTGAAACCATGGAGGGATATGGTTTCTGAAGTGAACTTTCTCCATGCCTACCCAAGAGTCCCTGGTGATTTTCGTGCAATGGCCGTTACCAACTCTGAATTGGATTCCTCCTTTCAACGAGGAGGCAGCCTTGATGAGGCTTCTTGCTGCCCAAGAGGGAGCATAAGGGCTTCTACCCTGATAGCCCACTGAAATCGGATCATCCCCGTATTTTCCTTTAAACAATTTGCTAACCAACAGGTAAGGGTTATCGCGCATTCTCCAGCTTTGCCTTGCTAGCAGAGCGTTGTTAAGGATAGCCACATTTTTTAGGCCCAACCCTCCATCTGTTTTGTGAGCAAACAACAGTTCAGACTTTCTCCAGTAGATTGGCCGTTTTGAGGAAGAGCTTGCCCACCAGAATTTTGTCAATGAAGATGAAATTTTTGCTAGAACACGCTTTGGACAGGAATAGATAGATAAGATGTGAGAAGCCATAGCTATAAGGACGCTATTGATGAGAATAAGTTTACCCGGGGCCGAGAGGTTAGCAAATTTCCATGAACCAATCTTCGAATTTATTCTTTCCAGAAGCTCATTAAACCTTGAAGAAGAACGGCCGTCTACGTCCATAGGTCAGCCAAGGTAGGTACCCATGACGGAAGTACTACTAACGCCAAGGGGTTGACGGAGAATGCGAACAAATCTAGAGGGTGTGTTTGGGCTGAACAGGACTGCCGATTTCCCGAAGTTAATCATCTCACCCGAGACCGCACAAAAGCCATCAATAATGCCCCTGATTGCTCTACACGAGGAAGGAGTTGCCTTGAAGCAAAAAAGGGCGTCGTCGGCGAAAAACAAATGACTCACTGGCGGCGCCTTACGAGCCACTTTAATCCCTTGGACAATGCCAGCACTTTCAGCACGTTGGACACCTTTAGCAAGAACCTCCATAAGGAGGATGAATAAGTACGGGGAGAGCGGGTCTCCCTGTCGAAGGCCCTTCTTGGGGGTAATACGCTGAGATTGTTCGCCATTTACCAGAACCGAATAAGTGACCGTTGATATGCATTGAAAGATCCAGTGTATCCATGAATCCGGGAACTCCATACCGCGTAGAATCTTGATCAGGAAATCCCATCTTACTCTATCGTATGCTTTGCTAAGATCAACCTTCAAAATCCCTTCGAATCTGCCTCCTTTTTTCCTCTTCTTAACATGGTTGACAATCTCATGGGCAATAAAGCAGTTGTCGGACATCATACGTCCTGGAATGAACGCATTTTGTGTGTCTCCCACAATGTCTGGTAATACTAACTTCAATCTATTGACCATGCATTTTGAGATAATTTTGTAGAGTGAATTGCACAGGCTAATTGGGCGGAATTCTCCCACTGTCGAAGGGCGTTGTACCTTTGGGATAAGAGCGATAAAAGTTCTGTTTGCTTCTTTAAGCATGTGTCCTTTGTCGAAAAAGGCATGTACCCCTTTGCAAACTTCTTCCCCCACCACATCCCAATATTTTTGAAAGAAGATAGGAGGAACACCATCCGGGCCAGGCGACTTGAGAGGTTTGGAGGCAAAAGCTGCTCCTTTGATTTCTAAGTCTGTGAAAGGGGATGACAGCAACTGTTTGTGAGAATGGGAAAGAGTGGTGAGATCCTGCAGCCATGAATCTGTTTCCACGTTGGTTGGGTCTTCTGTACCTGAAAAAAGGTTAGTATAAAAGTTATGAAATTCATGTTTAATCTCCGTGCTTTCTGAAGTCCAAGATTCATCTCCCCTTTTTATTGCACGGATCTCATTAGCACTGCCTCTTGTCTTGACACTTTTATAGAAGAAAGAAGTAGATTGGTCTCCGTAAGCATCCCATTTTGATTTTGCCCGCTGTTTCCAGTAGAGCCATTGTTGTTCCAACTGAATTTTCAGTTTCTTACGCTGCTCTGCTTCTTGAATAATCGAACTTTCGTCCCCAATTTTCGACTGAAGAGTAGATAACTCCTCCTCGAATTTATTCCAAGTAATACCCGAATGCTTCTTATAGTCAAGGCATCATCTTCTTGTATGACCCACTATGGTTTCAAGCTTCCTGTGAATTTTGAATAGATGAGAGCCCTCAAACCTGTCCTTCCAGTCATTGATAATAATGCCCTCAATTTCCTTATTAGAGAGACACCAAGCTTCCATCTTATATGGTGATTTTCTCCTTAAAGAGGCTGGGTTTGTGTCGAGGATAATAGGGCTGTGATCCGAAAGGAGTATGGGCAAGTTCCATATGGACGCATCAGGAAATTGTAATCTCCAAGGATCATTAGCATAAGCCCTGTCGAGCCTTTCAAAAGTCGCCTTTTTTCCTTGTCTATTGTTCGTCCAGGTGTAGGTAACTCCATGAAAAGGGAGTTCAGTTATATCACAGTCCATTTTCCAGTTTGCGAAAGAGTCCAAGCCACGGATATGCTTGCTACCACCCAACTTGTGGTTAGTCTCCCCTACTTGATTAATGTCCCCAATGAGAACTATGCTTCCTGGATGTTGGTGGAGCAGGCCTGCTATGGTATTCCAAACAGCAGTACGGCCATCGAAGTAAGGACAGCCATAAACAAACATTACATAGTAGTTATCATTCAGTTCAGAAGTAACATTACAAAGGATTACATTGGCATCTACGAAAATAATATTAACCACCACCCGTTTTGACCAAGCAAGGAACAACCCCCCGGAGTTGGATTGGGCATCCCAGCCTGTAAAATCAAAGAACCCCATTCTAGCAAAAGGTTTTTCTAGAGAAGCTACATCAGACTTAGTTTCAGACAAGAAAATAAAATCTACGCTATACTTAGCCGATAAGTTGGACAGGAACGGAAAAATTGGGGATTCAGATTTTTTAGCCCCCCCTACAATTCCAACTAATGCATTTCATTTAACCACCGAAGACTGTTCTTGGCCAGCCGCGCCCTTGATTTTCAGAATGTTGATCGACACCTTTTTGTTGTAACTCGCTTTTTCCTCAGCTTGCTCCATCTTTTCCCAAATGTCATCGTCTGCACTCAGACCGAACATGAGCTTGCCTCTGCCGGCGTAATTCACCTGCTTTTTCACTTTCTTAGAAGGGGTACAGGAGCTCGATTCAGACTCATAATCAGCCATTCCCAGATGATCATCTATGGCAATACCTAGCACATTCCTCTTCAGTCCTTCTACACCTACTTCGCCTACATCCCTTCCCTGGATGTCTCTTAGAACTCCTTCCCTCCACTTCTTCCTTCTAGGGCCCTCTGCTTCTAGTCTCATACCCTGTCTTTTGTTGTAGATCTTCTTTTTCTCCTCATGAGTGTAATATTCTGGTTCAATTTCCGCCCCATAAGAGTGGGAGGATTCAGAGTCAAGGGCCAACATGTCTATCAACATGAGAGAGTCCACTTCTTCGGCTTGGAGTGATGAGCAAGCCGTGGCAAATGAGTTAACTGACACAGGAGAGTTGGGTGGAGCGCTGGTTTCTGATGGGGGAGGGGAGTTTGAGTTTGAGGGGTTCGGGCTAGGAGTGGCTTCTTTTGGTATAGTGAGTGTGAGAGTTTTCTGAGTGGCGGGTCGAAGGAGAGTTGAGAGTGGTTGGTGTTCTTCTTTGGACGTTCCAGCTTGGGGCAAGACAACAGGAAGTGGGGTGTGGTTTTGGAAGATTGATTTTGGGATAGAGCCAAATTGAAGTTCCACAACACAGTTCCAGTGAGCATTTGGCTTGAATGGGTCAGAGGAAGGATTTTTTGGTACTACAATTCTATCCTTACTTCCCAACAGGACAGAAATATCTGGGTTAAATTCACTTGAAAAAGAAAGACTGGCAGAAGATTCCTTAATTGAAGTTTCCATAATTGTTGTTTCCATAATTGTTTGAGTATAGTTGGGGAAATGCTGGATTTTAGAGGGTAGGAAGGGAAAGGAACACTGGTGGGGCTTTGGCTTAGAAAGGTGAGACAGGAATGTTTGATGAGGACCACACTGGGAGTTCAGGTATATAAGGGTGGATTTTGAATTTGAGTTCAAACAGTCAAGGGAGAAAGTGGTTGGGAAGTTACCATAAATGGGTGTTGCAGTGCAGAGATATGGGTGGGTGGAGAAAGAGATAACTGGCAGTTGAAGTTCATTTCCTTTAATAGCAGCTGAAGAGATATTAATGTTGCTTTGGTTCAAAGGGTTAGAGAGAGAAAAATTCGTCTGTTCAGAGGAAGTTTTACAGCTATGGTTCACAAATTCAACTTGTTCAATGCTGGGGTCATTAATATTTGGCAGAGAGATAATCAACTTGGGATTAAATTGGTTTTGGATGCTGACCTTTTTTGGAAAATAGGTTGAGCCTGCACAGTACTCTTGACCAGGAGTTGGAGGGAGGAAATTTGGAGGCACAACTACGCCTGGGTCCCCGACGGTGGCTACCGTCAGTGGAGCAACCCCCAATGCAAGGTCCCCCTGAGCTAGGTTACCCAATTGTTTTGTCGGAATAGAAACGTGAAGGCGGGTCAGAATTCCACGTCGAGAAAGGATCGGCACCCTCCGACTTGGACCGTCATCCAAGTTTCTTGATTTCTTATTATTAGGGGAGTTTGAATCTTCATTTTCCCCACTTCGCGGCCGTTTTCCACTGTTTACCTGATTTAGATGGAGACCCCCATATGTGTTCGGGTTTGGTGGTTGGTGGCCTGAGCTACCATCTGAGTTGTTTCCACTCGTCGACGGCGACTGAGCATGCGGTGGGTAGGAGCGCAAGTTGATTCTTGACGTCCTGAATCTTTCCCCATCTTCTAATCCCATGATTTTTTTTGGTGTAGAGAGGTGGCGCCGGTTGTTCTTCCATAAAATCAAAATTCAACCCACATATTCCCTTCAAGCGAGACCTGATTTCATACTTACCCCGGTTTGCCGGAGTTTGGCAATTTGGTTTACGGTGCCCCACCTGACCACAGTTCTGGCAGAAATTGAAGATGCCTTCGTACCTGAAGTAGACCCATTTGTAATGGTCTGGCCTGTATTCATAGTAATAACCTGGGACTATCACTTTATCAATTGGGATGATCATTTTGACTCGAATGTGGTTCTTTGGACCTTCCGTCATCGAACTTTCGTCAATCTTAATGATCCTTCCGATTCTTTCTAGAGCTCTTCTTGCGACTTGGAGATGATTTTCCGGGACAGGGATGCCTTCAACTCTTACCCAGAAGTAGGCCTCACTAAAATCAATGTTGGATATCGATGCTCCGATCGACCATCCTTTGAAGACCAGAAGGGCCCCTTTGAAGGATGCCGTGCCCAAGGACAGCAGGTTATCCCTGTCAACTATGTTATCCCTTATTAAAGCCCAAGGACAGCAGGTTATCCCTGTCAATATGAGCTTTTTAAAATTAGAGTTGTTCATCTCAAACTCTTTTTCAAACCTCTTTTAACCAAACACTCCAATTAAATTTTTGAAATGGTCAAACTTCAATTCTAATCACCTCAAAAAGCTTTTTCCCCCCTCCAAACACCACAGTTTTTTTTACGTAGCAACAAGATTTAATCACATGTTATTGACTAAATGGTTCAATCAAAGTGCCTACATACGAACTACCTTTGGTGTAATAACTACTCCATTCGTACCAAAATTATAGTTCTGTATTTTAAATCGAGCGTTCCATAATTAATTATAGTCATGTTTCTTTATTTGAACATAAAATAATTCTCACATTATCTTTATTTGGGACCACAAAAAAATGCAATGAAAAACCCCTCATGTACTATATTCCCCTTCCTCGTGTACTTTATTCTTTTTTACATGTACTTTATTCCTTTTTACATATATTATATTCTACTGTCTAATACTCCCTCCGTCCCAAAAAGTTTTTTCCGTTTGCCATTTTACGTGGTTATTAAGGAGAATGAAACATTATAAAATTAACTATCAATGTTGTACTTTTATAGGGAACTGTTGCTTTTTATTCCATTTTGACAAAAAAATAAAATATGTGTAAGGATTGTGAGCTAATAGAATTTCAAGGAATAAAAGTGTCAACTCATTAATCTATTCAAACTTAAACCAACCAATGAGATTACAAGGTCTTTTTTGATATAACCAATGAATTACAATGTTTAAAATACAAACAGGATATTAAAAAAGAAAGAAAAGAAATGGGAAGATCATTTTAGTACACCTTAAAATGAAAAGGGAAAAACATTTAGGGACGAAAGGAAAACAAATTAATCATCAATGTACTATATTCCACTTTTCTTAAAATACGTGTTTTTAGTCAAACAAGACTATAATTTTGGGACGGAGGGAGTAGTTATTAGTCCGGTGTAACTAATTACCAAAAAGGGAATGTAACTTCTAAAAACGTATTGTGGAAAATGGTATAAATAACTCCTAAAAAAAATATGCAGAGAGTTTTTACAAGAGAAATAATGAGAAATAGTATTTCCAATAAAATTCTAATTAATGATTTCAGTTAAACATTTATTTGGAACCAGGGATATCCACTTTCTAAATTATTATGCTTTTGCAAAAGCAACGAATAAAAAAGAATGGGAGAAGTATTTAGTAACATTTCACGTGATAACTTATGTTTTTAGTATGTTAGTAAAAACTTTAGCCAAAGTTAGTATATGAATAGTGAAAAAAGTTAAACGTAGTAGTTAGTCAGTAGTAAAGGGAGTATTTGTTAACTGGTTTGACTAACTATTATGCATTAGCTAATTTGACTAAGTATTAATTACTCCCTCGTTCCATAATGTTCTTCACTTTTCCATTATAAGCGGTTTCCAATGCACTATATATATTTGACCACTATTAATAGTTTTAATTTCGCATTAGTAAAAAAATTGATATTTAGAAAATTTACATTAAAAAGAATCTAATGGTCAAGTTAATATTTTTTCTATTATATATATACTACTAATTGCGTTTTTAGACTTTGACCATATTAATAATAAATATATATGATGAACGTACATTACGCAATAGATGAAGTAATTCTTAGTTGTTTGTATAGATGATTTAACTAGCTAGTTGAATTAGCTTCATATGTAATGTTAGTTGTTTCATGTGTAAAATGTCAATAAAGGATATTGATATAAAATGATGTAGGTTTAGAAATTATAATTTTAGACAATGATAGGACAAAGTTGTCATTTTACACCCACTTTTTCAAACCTCTAAGTTATGATTTTCCAAAATTAGCTTTTTTATCCCAAACTCTCTTCCATAGCACTCACAAGTCACAATCAAACACTTCAATAAGCTTTTTAAAATTGTCAAATAAGAAAATATGTCAAAAAAGACAATTAAAAAAACAACTTAATAAAGAAATAGAACCAACGTATATTCATGAACGAAGGGAGGAGACACTTTGCTGGAGTAAAGTATACTACTCCCTCGTTCTTTTTCTATTTTTAGGCAGTAAATGTTGTAACCTTTTTTTGGTATTGGAACCAACAGAAAAACTGAAAAAATATACTCCGTCTGAATCTAAATGTTTTTCCCATTTGCTATTTTACGCGGTAATTAAGGAAAAAGAAAACAAAGCAACATTGAGAGTTCATATGCATTTATTGTTGTATTTTATGGGGTTGTTGTCTTTGCTGATTTTTTTCACAAGAAAACAAAACAACTTTTAATGTTTAAACTTGTTAGAGCCAATAGAATTTAAGGAATCAAAATGTCAACTCATCAATCTATCAATACTAAAAACTAATCAATGAGATTGCGTGGTTTTATATTAAGAGCATCTCCGATGGTTGTAACTAGGGACTAGCTTGAAATTTATACAAGTTTCAAGCTAATAGCTAGACCATTGGAGTGAAGATGATAAATTAGCTTAGCCAAGCAAATTAGCTTAAACAAGCTAATTTGCTTGACAACTAGCTCCCAAATTTGCCAAATAAATAATTGACAAGTGGAACAAGTAGGACCAATTGAAATAACAAGCTACTCCCTCCGTATTTATTTAAGAGATACACTTGGTCGGGCACGGGTATTAAGAAAAATAATTGAATGAAATTAAATAATAAAGCAAGTGGGGTTGTGTAGATATTTTAATAAGTAAACAAGTGGGGACCATGTCATTTTGTGGGTGGGAAGTGGGGTGGGTAAATTAGATGTATTATTTAATTAGATGGTGGGGTTGATAAGTTACTAAAAATAGCAAGTGTATCTCTTAAATAAATACGGTCGGAAAAGGCAAGTGTATCCCTTAAATAAATACGGAGGGAGTATTTGCTAGTTATTGGAGCATAAATTAGCTAGACAATAAAATAACTTGAAATCTTATGTGGCATAACAAGCTAATTGTCAAATTAGCTTACCATTAAAGATGCTCTAATAAACCAATAAGATTACAAGGATAAAAATGAAGGAAAAAAAATAAGAATATCATTTTTGGACACTTAAAAAGAAGGTTAAATTGTTTTTTACCACCTAAAAAATCGACAAATTATTTTTTACGGATTTTTCATGAAATACCCCTCAATTTTTACGAAATTCACCAAATGCCCCTCAACTTTTAGAAATTCACCAAATGCCCCTCACCTTTAATATAATACCCAAACTACCCTTACTAATGACGCGCCGTTAGTCCGCCGTTAGCTTACTTTTCTAATTCACCAAATGCCCCTACAATGTAACTTATTTCACCAAATACCCTATTTTAAAATATAATTCACCAAATGCCCAAATATAAAAATTACCTTTTTAAAGGCCAACGGCTACTTTTTTGGGATTGAAAAATAGCCGTAGCTTATTGTTTTAGTATAAATAACCCTGTTCTGAGTGTTTAGTTAGTCACCAAATTGTTTTGTTGTAGTTTCATCTCATTTTGTGTCATGAGTTATCATTCAAAATCATCATCCACACATAATGAGTCCACATATGTTAGAGTCCCAAATAAAATATGTTATCGTGGGAGGAAATTTGTCATTCGTAGCTCCGATACAACACTCAATCCACAAAGGGTATACTACAAGTGTGATCCAAGCAACAATGGCGAATATGCTTAATTATGATGTTTTTGATCCATACTACATATTGTTTCAGTATATCTGTCACTATATGAAGTTATTTTTGAATGGTGAATATGATAATTATGATGTTTTTGAATGGTGAATATGCTTAATCTAGTTTGATAAATGATGTTTTTTTGTGTGTTGAATATGCTTAATCTGTTGCTGATGCTTTTAGTACACTTTATTTCTGACACATCTGAAACTATTAGCATCAGAAATGCTAGATTGATTACAATTTCATGAGGAAGCAGTTTAGTTCCCAAATATGGAGTAATTAACAAGAGAAATACGCAACAAGGCAGCACAAGTAAGCATCACGGGTAGCTGTTTCAATTTGTTGTAAAGACAACATAGTAGCACCCCAACTTCCTAGAGGTGCTGCAGGACCTTTAAGCACGTACAAAAACAATTCTTTACCCGGTGTAAATAGATTCGTCAAATATTGCAATCCAAATATTTTGAACTTTTCATTGGTATGTTTTTTATCCTGTTTAACCGTTACAACCAATTCACCCAAATCAAAAGCATTCCTGCATTGAATCCCATAATCTCTGTTCAACGCTTTAAGACAGTTGTTCATTTTAACAGCAACAAAGGTAAGCTCTTGTCTTTGGAAGAACTAGGCCAGTGAACAAATAGGTTTATTAATCCGCAACAACTAGATAATCAAGCAATTGTCGAATAAACACAACTTCACTATGACAACTTTTTCAGCAAGTTGGTGTTTGGTGTCATCTTGACAGTACGTAGTGTCTTTCGATGTCTAGTCCTATTATGGACATGTGGTTGTCGCTAGAGCTACGGATTTTTGACAGCAACTTCCCCAAACTATGATTAAGCTCAGTTATGGTGTAAAGTAATGTTGTATTCGCATCTAATAATAAAAGACTCTCACTTGTCTTAAAAAAAATGGAGAAAGAGAACCCAACCCCAACCAAACCCCAACCCCAACCAATGGACAATTGTTAGCCGGAGAAAACCCAGAAACGCCACCAACAAATTAGCACGGAGAACCTGCTTCATCAATTTCCTCCCCCGTAACACCAGCCGACAAGGACTGTTCCATCTTTTCGGTCGACATACACATGCCCAAAAACTAGCCGTTGGGCTTTAAAAAGGTAATTTTTACATTTGGGCATTTGGTGAATTATATTTTAAAATAGGGGTATTTGGTGAAATAAGTTACATTGTAGGGGCATTTGGTGAATTAGAAAAGTAGGCTAACGGCGGACTAACGGCGTGTCATTAGTAAGGGTAGTTTGGGTATTATATTAAAGGTGAGGTGCATTTGGTGAATTTCTGAAAGTTGAGAGGCATTTGGTGAATTTCGTGAAAATTGAGGGGTATTTCATGAAAAATCCGTATTTTTTACCACCTAAAAATAAAAATTGTTCTGTACCACCTAAAGTTGAATAAAAATTGTCCTTTACCACCTCTTAACTATAAAATGGACGAAAAAGTTATGTTAAATAATGGTAAGTAAGGCAAAATGTTAGCTTACATACATGAAAATCGTGGAGAAAAGAAGGAACTAAAATATACATTCGTTGAAATGGGTCCATATGACGTTTCCATCCATCTTTCCGGTTAAGAGGTGGTGAAAAACAATTTTATTTTATTTATAGGTGGTAAAAGACAATTTTTATTTTTTTAAGTAGTTAAAAACAATTTTTCAATTTTTTTAGGGGATAAAGTACAATTTACTCTAAAAAGAAAATGGAAAAATATTTAGATTTGGAGGGAGTACTTTTTCCTCAATCTCTCTCCTTAAACAACAATTTCAGCACCAATGATATAGTTTAAAATAATACGGAGTCATTCACTTATTCATGATCCGCAATTAGTAATCTTTCAGGGTTTATGTACGATGATCCGTAATTTGTACAATAATACGGATTAATTCATGATCCGTATATAATTAAGTAGTAATCATACTTAGAATCAGAACTTGTCCTGCATTCAATGAGTAGAAATCTTCTACTACGTACCTCACAGTATATGTACTCGTAACTTTTTTTGTTTTTGTTGATAATTGCGTTAATTTAAATAGCATATATAGTCGAAATCATTGGGCAAGTAACAATATCAACCAATATATCAATTATCGGTTGGTCCAGTGGTGATTGAGATTGAACTTGATAGGGACGACCCATTTTTCGATCCCCTGCGACAATAATTGGGAGAGGAATGAAACCTATCCACCCAGAACTCACCCCAAATTCGGATTAACCATAAGGATGAACCGGGTGCTAAAAAGAAAAACAATATGAACCAATCTGAGAAAATGATATATAAATGATAAATGGGAAGAAGATCCGGACTCCTATAGTGGTATAATTAAATACCTTTACATAGTAAATTTTTTATTAATAATCAGAATAATACAGACTTGACGACTCACAAGTAGAAAAAAAGATAAAAAGAAGAGGAAGTCTAGTACAAACTACGTACAGTAGAATTGGCATGAGAAGTAGAGGGCGGATTTGGGCAAAAATGTGGGTTAAAGTTTAAACACCTAATTAATTAAAGTGCATGACATTATACATTGATTAATGAAATGAATTAGTGAGTGTTTAAGAGGGGATTAGTTTCAAGGGAAGCTTGTGATGATGGTAAACATGATCTTAATGTGGTCTCATCTTTATTCTTTATACACAGGAATTCGAGATTGGTCGTAACTGGGACAATCTTAGGTTTGTCAAGAGATTTACTAAAATGGAATGATGTCGAAATTGGTAGTGATGATAATGATGTTTTAGTCAATTGAGTAGCTCTGTCTGCTTGAAGAGTCCAGTCTGTCTTACAGAGGACATAGAGCATTAGAAGTGCGCAAGAGGCTTGGGCTGCGAGTAGACCTACCCATAGCCCTGGGAATCCTTTCTTAAGAATGAACCCGAATAAGATAGCAACAGGCATTCCTACAAAGTAAAACGAACCCAGGTTAATATTGGCTCCCACTGTAGGCCTTGCACTTCCTCTGAGTACTCCACAACCTGTTGTTTGTGGACAGTTACCTAGCTCACACAGTCCTACAATCGGCAATGCAACAGCAGTTAGATGTAAGATTTCTTCATCATTTGTGAAAAACCTACCCCATTGGTTCCTCATCAGAGTTGTAAATAGCATGGCACCAAGGCCTAATACTACGGCGCATGCCAAAGACACGATCATGGAAACACGGGCTTTCCCAGGGCGTTGAGCCCCGAGCTCATTCCCAACCCTGGTAGAGACACCAAGGCTTAAAGATGAAGGGAATACATATACTAATGAAGTTGTTTGTATTAGTATACCCATTGATGCAATCGTTGCTCTTGGGTTTGCAAGAAGCCCACAAAGCATTATCATAAACTCATACCACCACCATTCAAGGCAAACCGAAGCACATGTAGGAATAGCAAGGGCTAACAAGGAAGACCATCCTCGAAGACAATCCATACTCGGGGTAATCCATGAGTCTTTATAGACTCGAGAGAAGTAAATGAAGGAAGCAAGCAAGATACAAAGGTTTAAGTTAGTCCAAATAGTAGCAATTGCAACCCCAATGATGCCTAACTTGAGATGGACTACTAAGAGGAAATTAAGAGGCAAATGAACAAGAACAGAAATGGCGGTACAATAAGTTAAGGGTAAAGTAATGTTTTGTGTCCTCAAATAGATTCTAAGAGGATGAAGAAAAGAAAGAAAGAAAAGATCAGGAATAGAGAAAACTAAAAAGAGATGAGCAACACAAGTGATCTCTTCATCTTGACCACACCAAACAAGGATTCTCTTCATGTTAAACCATATGAAACTGATAGGTACTGAAGTAGATAAAAGTAAAAGCACTGTCCTTTGTAATGTTAATCCAAGTAACTTCATTTGTTTACCACCATATGCTTGTCCACATATTGGCTCCATTCCCATTGCTAAACCGGATATCACTGAATAACCGGTGATATTCGCAAAACCAATGGCCAGAGAACCACCTGCTAGTTCCAATTCGCCTAGGTATCCAAGGAATACCATTGATATCATGGCTCTTGAATATAACAGCAATCCTGTTACTGTTGTTGGTCCTGATATTTTTCCTATTGCTCTCATCTCTTTTACTGCCTGCAAATTTAAATATATTTTTATTTCTTAATAATAATCATTAAAAAATAGTACGGAGTATTATAATTTAGTTTTGTACCTCGGAAATGGTTGGCCATCTATGAAGTTGGTCGTAATCATCATCATCAACGTCAGAATGAGTATCATCCATAACAAACTTATTAGTATCGATCGATAGCGACTTTAAACAAGTTTTGGTAGGAGGGAGAGAAGAGATTATAGGATTAGGAATGTTGGACATAATATTTGGGAAAGAAGATGAAGGAAGAGCTAGAAGAGTGGAGTACCCAAAAACAAGATGTTTTTGTGTGTTCTGTTAGGAAGCAATTACTTTGCCTTGTAGAAATGTGAAATGTGAAATGTGAAATGTGAAATGTGAAATGAATCAATGATGATGAAATTAACTAAGAAAAAAATAGACAAGAGGACGTTATATTTATACTCCTATACTTGGGGTTCTGTGGCCCCCGCATTTTCAATCTCCTTACGTGTCGAATCAGCGCTACATTGGAGGAAAGGTCCGGCTTTATAACACCGGCCGGCATATTTGTTAGTTGTTACCCCCCGTTATTGTATTTGATTCACATACGCATAGGGGTGTCAATTCTCAATCCGACCCAGTGAACCCGATGAGTTTGTCCGACCGTTTAGAATCCGAACCGTTTAGAACCCGCGAGTTAAAATCCGAAATCCGATCCGATCCGATTATATTCAACCCGAATCCGACCCAACCCGTTAGTATTGATCCGATTAAGATCCGAATCCGTTAACAGACCGATCCGTGACAATCCGGATCCATTTAATCCGATCCGAAGCGATCCGAAACCCGTTTATGATCCGATCCGTTTCAATCCGAATCCGTTCCAACCCGAGGAATATCCGTTTAATCCGATCCGTTTTTAATCTGTGACCCGTTTAATCCGACCCGTTTCAACCCGTGACCCGTTAGATCCGATCCGTTTTTAATCCGTGACCTGTTTAATCCGAACTAATTCCAACCCATCGATATAATAATATATTCAATAACTTATATTACTAATCTTAAATTCTTATTACTTTTAAAAGTTAGTTATTATTTTCGTCCCCGGCCTAATTAAGTCATCGATATGATAATATATAATTTGGAACCGAACTGCCCCAAATTCCAACCCGCTACCAAATAACCCGATCCGATAATTACCCGAATCAATATAAAACTGAATCCAATGTAACCAGGCTAAATTAGTTTCAATCCAACCCGTTTTAGTCTGTTACCGATTAATCCGATCCGATATGAATCCGATCCGAAATGAATCCGATCCGATATGAATCCGATCCGATATTAATCCGACCGACATGAACCCGAACCCGTTATAGTCCGACTAAACCCGTTAACAATCCGTCGTATTCCAATCCGATCCGATCCGACCCAAACCGACTACAATCCGACCCGTTTACAACCCGATCCGATATGAATCCGTGAATAAAAAATCCGACCCGATCCGGTCCGTTAAGTTTTCAATCCGATCCGATCCGACCCGTTAGCCAAATTAATCCGTTCCAATCCGATCCGTTTCAACCCGAATCCGATGAGTCCGACCCAAACCCGATCCGTTGATCCGATTTGACACCCCTACATACGCATGATACTATTAATGGAATTGGGTATCCAAATTAATTTTATTTATTTTAAGATTGTGTCTTAATCAAAACAATCTTTATTAAATGTATTTCTAAAGATATAAACAAATTAAGATTGATTTGAAATCACTTCTATCTATATATTATACTAAAATAGATGAAATTAATTGGGTGATAACAAATGTCACTCATTAATTGACCTCTCTTATAAATACTAAAAAAAAATTATAAAAAAACATAAAATATTTGATTCTGTAATTATTTTGTTAACTTTTACGTTTAAAAAAATTTGATTCTCTTTTCCTCAGAATAAAACAAAGATTTCATTCTATACATAAGGAATATTTTTTAATTTATATATTTAAGATTATCTTTTTATAAAAATTAACCCATTTTACGGAGTACGTAGTAAGATTTTTATATAAAAAATTTAAGAGTAGTCTATTTATTTGTATTTCGTACTTACATAACTCGAATACAAATAAATTAGAAAATCAATCAAGTATGAATAAGAGTGTATAAAAAAATTACTCCGTACAATAGTACTCTATAATATTTTAACAACTAAATGCGATAATTATAACAGTCATTGATTGTACTATTTTATACGTAGTATATTTAGCAACTAAATTCAATAATTCTCACCCCCATTGATAGTAATATTTTACTACTTTAAAAAAATTATGTACGTAACTTCTTTAAACATGAACAAACCTTTTGTAATCTAATCTATCTACTACTTTACTACCTAATTCCTAAATTTTTTAATGAAACTATTTGATTTTTACACTAGCTATTATATTCACACGTACATACCTCTACTTTTTTTCTACTTTTTGGTGATTATTAATACATTATGATGAACATAGTCATGTACTCCGTAGCATTTTGTTGGATTTGTCTAAATACTCACAAAATACTACCATTTTGTTTAATAATTTTTACTAATTGATAATTTAAGTTATTAACAGTTGAAGTTATTTACTAACAACCGTGAAAATAAAACGGGTTTATCCAAAAAAGAAATGAAAGAAGTACTCCCTCCATTCCTTTTTGTTCTTTCCGTTTCTATTTTGGGCGTTCCTATATGTTCTTCCCATTTTCTTTTTTGGACATACCTTTTTACCATAAAATTCCACACCATCCCTTATTTAATTCATTCACATTTCCCTATTCACTCACCCAACTCCACTTTTATAATTTTTTATTACTTTATTAAAAATATCTTCTCTCTCCTTCATTTCTTTATTAATTTCCTTTACTACTTTATTACTTTCTCTTACATTCAATCATTACTCTTACACCCAATCATTATAAGATTCCATTTTCTTAATTTTCACACCATTTCTCAAATGGGAAGAACATAAAGGAACAGAGGGAGTAGTAAACAAGAAAAATGATGCGCGACTACGTAGTCCTCTCTACTTAAAAACGCTCCTCCAAATATTTTAGGTTAAACAATTGACTTATATTTTAGTCGATTTTTAACAAACATCTGTGTACGGAGTACTATACTAAAAGATAGACAAATTGACATGGAGCTGACAAATAACACTCTGATTTGCCTCTTTTATAATATTGGTAACTAACCTATGATAAAATAATTAATATATTTTGTATATATTTTACCTAAGGTCTTCTAATTACTTATAATAATCGATTATATTACGAATTACTTATTTGCCCATGTTAATAAATTTCTAATTTAAATCTATATACTCCGTACTATACTAAAAGAGAGGCAAATCGATGTGGAGATGACAAATGTCTCTCTCTGATTTGCCTCTCTAATAACATAAATAATGACTAATTGTAAGTACTATCAAGTTTCGTTTAGAAATTGTGTCATATACTGAGTACATATATGTTCGAACGTTCTTTTGATCGATTATTATTATTTGTACCAAAGAAAACTCTTTGCATACAATTCCTGATAATCGATATAGAGAATCTTATAATAGTTTAACTTGGACTATCAATTATATTATTATAATACTATCAACTTTTTGAGAATTTGTATCATATAATGAATACGGATATGCACAACAAAAGTTACTATTTACTTAATGTATTTAATAAGGTCGTCTCAAATACTTTACAGGTCCTTAGTTAACTAACAAAATGAGCCCTCTAACCATATACTTTCTTTCATACGAAGCATATACTTACTCTTAAATATCAAAAATAACATTTGCCACATTCTCATTATCGTGATATTTTTATACGGAGCACGAATAATAATTTATTCGCTCATATTATTGAAATCTTAAGAGCATGTTGATTGAAATTTTAACTAATTTATCGTAATCAACTATATACAAAGTGTAATACCCCGAATTGTCGGGTATTTTATAATAAAATATATTGATAATTTAAGATAATTTTACAATTAAAATAAAAATTTTAATGAGTTTAAATAAGAGAAACTACAATATTTATATACATGTATATATTTTCATATTTATTTTATAAATTTTCTGAAATTAAGTCTCTTAATTAAATCCTAATACCCTAAGTTATATATACCCTCAAACCTCACAAAAATATCTCGTGTAACGATAAACCCTACTCTCATGCATCTCTGCCGTCGCCACCATAGTATCATCATCATCACCCTTCTCGGTAGGTAATGTATACGGAGTATTAGTTTCAAGCTTTGAACTTTTTAAAACCTGACTTTGAGTTTTGGACTTTCTTTTTTTTTTTTTTTTTTTAACGAATTCGTAACAAGTGGTTTATTAAAAAAAAAGGGGGGGGGGGGGGGGGGGGCTTTATTACTTTTCGTATTCACCGACTTCCTTCTCATCAATTAGCAGACCTGCAAGTACCATTAAACTAACCTTGTTTATCTATATTGTGCCTTGCTTTATTGTTTTTTAAAAAAAGGACTTGTTTTTATTAAAATAATGTTACAGTAACAATTACGAATAAGCATTTGATTGTTTTCATAATGATCACTTATTTTGGTTTTAATGGATTTCATTATCTAAAGTATTATTGACTTGATTTCATAAGATAATTTAATTACTTGAAGCGGCTTTCTTGTAGTAATAACTAGGTTAGGTCCCGTGCAACGCACGGTTATACTAAAATATTTTATTATTTCAATAGTATCTAAATAAAAGACTTGTGATATTAGGAAAACGTGAAAGTAAAAAGAATAAATGCAAAAGTATGAATTTATAGTGTATAAAATAAATATTCAAATAAGCCAAATATGCATATTAGTACAATACGGAGTACAAAGTTAAGGATTATATAGTTGTATACTTACCACTTATTATTATTTTAATTAACATCCATACTCACCGTGTATTGTTATTAGACTAACATTAGAAATCAATTCTTCAATATTTATATAAATTAATTAAAAAGTTATAAAAATACATAAATAAAATCAAATTGTAAAGGAGAAAATTATATTGGTTCATCTTTCCTCCAATAATATAGCATGTACTACGTAGTTACATTTATGGTTGTGAGAAATAATTCCCCTGACTTTCATTGATTGTGTATTGTCAGTATATATACAAACTACATGTTGTACAATAGCGTGATATGAGGCTATTAATTAGGAATCTAATTAATACATAATATTTATAAAATAACTGCATATTCTATAAATGGTAATTCAATTATATTTTATTTTATTTTTATCTTAGTTTCCTAAAAAAATGCAAAGTAAAATCTTTTTTAAAAAGTAAAAAAAAAATAAAAAAAATTGGCGGGAAAAAATCAACCCAGAAAATGACACGTGTTATTCCTGGTGTCTCTTTTAGTATATAGTAATAGATTGGCGTGTACTAACTTAGAATGTATTTCGAACAATGTTCCTACTACACATTAATTTAGGCTCGTTAATTTTGTGTAGTCGTCGTAGATAGAGGCTACTTAGGGACCACACAGGAGAACTACTAGTTCAAAGTACGCGCACGTTCAAGGTAATTTTCAATGTCTATCATATTTAGATTCCGTTAGGAAAAAATATTTTGGAGATGTTTATGTGTTATCATGTGATAAGGAACTTAAGTGTTATGTATATGAGCTTTGAAAATGTGAAATTATAAATATGTATACTAGTAGTATTATTATGATAATATTAATTGAACTCTATACTTATTTTCGAAAAAGATTACTTGATTTACTCTTACGAATCGAATTGCGTAGTACTATATCGAAGAACTTGAGAATAAACTTGGTTGTGGATTATTGTGGTCATTAGTTGTTGGGAATACTGACATATTCGAGCGCCTGGATGTGAGTTGCATAAGTTGGTTAATATGAGGTTGCAAGTAATAAGGTTTGACTTTTATGATTCAATTTCATGTGGCCACTTAATTAGTTAATTGTATTGTTTGGATTCATGAGTTAGTCGTTTGTGTGTTTTAACCTTATTAAAATATTAATTACTTAA
Source organism: Spinacia oleracea (assembly GCF_020520425.1). NCBI lineage: Eukaryota > Viridiplantae > Streptophyta > Magnoliopsida > Caryophyllales > Amaranthaceae > Spinacia > Spinacia oleracea. The sequence continues at coordinate 84,852,859 of NC_079492.1, read as the reverse complement.
AGTGTAATTTTAGAGGGAAAAATCCGTAAGGGTAAGGAACATGTTGTCCTTTTAGATGTTGTGCTATCGGTGCACTTTAGTGGAGAACCGGTATGCTTCTAGTAGGTTTCTATTATTCTGTATTAAACTTTATGCTTAGTCTTCCTCCTAATTCTATTGGTGCGCGGTCGCGGAGACCCATAGTCAATTAGTGAGGGGTGTGCACACTAGGGACATTCTGTACTCATCTTACTTTGGCCATTTTCAAGGGTTACGCGCGACCCTTAGCGTTTTCTTTCCCTCACTTAATTAATATTGATCTTATGTGATAAGTTTAATAATGGAATTATTAAATTGATACTTGTTGTTTAATTACTTATTTTATGTACTCAAAACGTTTTCAAACTAAAATTATTTATTTTACGGGATGGAGTTGGAATTACTCAGTTTATCTGATTTTTGAGAGTTCGTCTCTCTTGTATCTTTTCTATTTATTTTTGCAGGTTGGTAAAGGTACTTGGCTACGAGTGAGGAGACGCTTAGAATAACCACATAGTCAAGAGACAATTTCTACAGTTTAAATTGAATTTTGTTATTTATTTTATGAGAATTGGTTGTATACTTGTATTATTTTATCGGCCAGCTTTTTAGACCACTTAGTTAATTGGATAAATTTTTTTTTTACCACCTAAAAAAATCGAAAAATTGTTTTTTACCACCTAAAAAACTAAAACTTGTATTTTACCACCTAAAAAAAATTTAAAACTTGTTTTTTACCACCTGAAAAATGGAAAAATAGATGAAAATGTTATGTAGGGGGCCACAACAACGGTAATACTTCTGATATTATTCTTCCACGATTTAATGTATTTAACTCTCTCCTCTTCCCCCGCTTCCTTATATTCCATGAATTTACATAATTTTTCACCACCATTAATTCACAAAATTGACAAAATGTAATGGAAGTAAAGAGAGAAGGATTAAAGAGTTAAAGAAAATCACACAAGGAGTGTAAAAAATTGAAGGGAAATTGAATTAGGTAGCCATACATAAAGGTTTCATCTATTTTTTTGTTTTCAGGTGGTAAAAAACAAGTTTTAATTTTTTTTAGGTGGTAAAATACAAGTTCTAATTTTTTAGGTGGTAAAAAATAATTTTTCGATTTTAGTAGGTGGTAAAAAACAATTTGTCCTAGTTAATTTTGACTCTAATGTTTTAAATTGTTTTGTTGCTTTGCATTTATTCTCTATGGAGAATAAATATAGCAGTGACACTCCCAAGGTTTGGACGATAATTTTATAAAATAAAAACAGGGTTTTTGAATATATAAAAGGTCCAAATTTTGGGGGTGTTACACAAAGTCAAAAGATCTAGATGATTAAGTTTCTTTATTATTAATATGTTTGCAATAACACTTTTTTTTATAAATTAATGTAACTGATTGCAATATCACTTTAAAATTTCGTGCAAAATAACATTTATATATGTAAATGGTGAATCACACTTGATGATGGGGCGAGTTTGGATTTTAGATTGGTCTGACAACAAAGTTAAACGTAGATGATTGACTAATGTTGACTAACAAAAAGAGATTTTTGTTGGATAGGTATAACGATAACATGTACCCACCTTGGTGATGGGGCGAGTTTGAATTGATCGAATTTGAGAACACTCACGCAATCCTAATTATGTATGTCACTTTAAAATATATTTTTAAAAATATTATAGCTAATTAATATAATCAATTTTGATACTTCGTAATAAACTTATGTCAAAATATTTAAAATTTAGTTGAAAGGAAAAGTGGATTATTTTATCGAACATAGTGATGTCAGATTGTCAGTGGGATGAGTTTTTTGGGAGATCCCCCTATGCATCCGACCCAAGTGGGCCGCAGTGGAGGAAATTTTATTCGGTGATGGGGTTAAAAAATGTAATCGTCGTGGGTGAAGGGCTGATGATGGATTTAGATTGAACTCGCCCGAGTCACTAATCCTTCAATTCATCTGATTGATTATGAATATAAAAAAAGTACTATTAACTTACATATTATAATGTTTTGTTTAATTACTGATTAACTCTAATCAGACAAACGAATTTTCAGAGGCTCTATAATAGAGTTTCAAAATTCAAAACTCTCTTACCAAAAAAAAGAGTCGAGTCTAAGGGTGGGTGTGGATACACGAAAGGGAGGTGATGAAGAGGGGGTGAATTTTATTTTGTATCGCTTGAGACGGGGGTTGGGAGAGGTGGGTATCGTTCCTATCGTGGATGGAGGGGATGAAGATGATAATTGTAGGCGAGTGCGGGTGTGCAGGCTCTGTCCCGTTTCAAAGTCATCTCTAACTCAATAAAGTAAATGGTCAAGATAGATGTTAAGTGATCGGGGTACATAGTGAGTATTAAGGGGGTAATAATGTATTACTATCGAACTGAAGGGCGGGTGAGATAACTTTATATATGTTTGACACAAATGATGAATGAGAATGAAAATAATTTTATCTATGTACCCTTATTTGTTTTCATTGTTTTTTTAATAAGCAAGACACCGGATGAGCAATAACAAATTTATCCATCATTAATTATTTTATATTTCGAGAATATCTATAAACTCCTATTTTGATGATAATTGTCTATCATATTTCATGTAAAATTATGTTTAGATTATAAATCGTGCATCGCACGGGTACTATACTAGTAACTATACTAAAAGAGAAACCCCTAAAACCACATCAGACACATGTCGCTCTCTGGTTAAAAGTTTTCCCGCTCTTTTTTATTCTTCCTTAATTAAAGAGAATAATAATTATATATATTGTTCAATTTATAACAACACTATTTTACGGAATCCATTGTTACCTAAAAATAAGTATATTGAATTTGCATAAGGTAAATAATGGAAAATCATATGGATATGGAATATTTTATATATGCTGAAAATATTTTTATTCAGGACACTGATATTATATGTTGACAATATTTTTAGAACTCGGAAAATTTATATAATAACCATAATAACTTGAGAAAATTGTATAGTTAATAACTGGAGCAATTTTTATCATTCACAGGTACTATAAAAATTTTATATCAAAAAATATTATTACTACGTACGGAGTATAATATAGTAAGAATTGTTATATTGAGAGGAAAATAATAAATTTGTTCCTTGGTCACAAATACCAAATTACTTTATAAGGAAAATATATTTTACATTATACTTTTTCAAGGCATCTACCTTGATCACATTACTTTATACATGTAGGACAATGGGAGACATGATATACAATTATAAAAAAAACTTGACCATATTTAGATTGTATATCAATCTATACTAAAAGAGATGTCCTAAATGCATAACTGACACATGTCGCGCTCACGTTAAAAAAAATTCCGCCCCTTTTTCCTGCCCTAATTAAATAAATTTAACTTTATGTAATTTTGGTATTTCATTAAAATACTATCTTATTTAGTATTGCATATGATTAACTTAGGAATAATGTATCCTATTTATTTATTACTCCTTATAACATACAAGATCGTCAGACATCTATAATATATTTTTTAACAAATGGAGATCATCATGAGAATATTGACATCTTTAATATTTAGATACGGAGGGAGTAAACGGAATAATTTAAGCATGTACTTTAATAAATTTATGTACTAATTTTCTGTTTAGATATAAAAGTACATGCATATAAGCTATATCTTCAATAATATATTACGCATGTACTTTAAAATTTATTGTATTATTGATTAAAGTACATAGTGTAAGGATAAAATGATACAATATTACATGCATAAACCGTGTAGCATAAAATTTATGTATAAAATGGCCACTCTAACAGAATAACAGGAAACTATACCTAAGAATTTAAATATTATGAATATTAGGCCGTGTGCATAAGGCTCTAATATTATGTCAAACTAGAAAAATTATAATTTTTTTATAACTTAACAGTTTGTAATATAATATACTCATCAATCCGTTCAAAGATTGGGTTCTATAGCCAAAAATTACGGTATCACAAACTGATCATCATTACCATTATTTTAAAATGTTATTTTACTAAATTTGTTATACTACGATCAATTCCGCAACAGTAGCACGGGTAATTGCTCTACTTATAATTAGTAATATAGAATTTCTATAACAAAAAAAATTAAGCTCACAGATTTCTATTTATCTATATCTATACAACAAATTATAAATGGTGGCCAAACTGAGTAATTATGTGCGTTTTATTATTGCACTGATTACATTATTTTATAGTCATTTTTATCCCTGTGTAAGGTCCAAATTTCCCTTGAATAAGGACCCTTTTGTCCTTCGTCGGTCGTTACTCTTGAGTAAGGTTACTTTTCTCATTCGATAAAATAACTTTTCCCCTTGAATAGTAAGGTCACTTTTATCCATAATTAGGATCATTGTTATCCTTAATTAGTGAAGTAAGATGGCTATGACGGGGATAAACCTTTACAAAAGAAGAAATAAATAAAAAAAGTGGGAAGATTTTAAAGGAACGGGTTTAAACGGAAAGAGAGACGAAAATTAGTGCATTCTCTAAATAATAATAGCAATGTTATCTAACAATAAATAAATATTAAGTAATGATATAAAAAAATTGTCTATTGGAAGGAATAAATTTTTCCAATACAAGATTGAATACTTAAACATATATAACGCAAACAATCTAACAATAATATTGGCTAATTTAAAATAATTCTATTATCAAATTATTTTGTGTCATAAAAAATATCTAATATTTAAGAGTTGAACTATATCTAAGAGTAATTGATCAAAATCCAAGAATACTCACTATGTACGATTTAGGTTTTTTGAACTTTTAAATAAAAAATTAGTAGGTTAGATATGTATTAATATGGACTAGCTATATGGTTACTCGAGCAAGTAAAGTGGGTAGAGAAGTGGGTAAGGATCCTTGCATTATGCAGGTATGAGGTAGGTGGGTGGAGCTAGAAAGTGGTATAAGTGGGGTTTGAGATTTTAAGGGGTAAGGTTTAAAAAAAATTGCTAAATATAAATAAATTAGAAGTGTAATCAACCATAAAAATGGGATGAAAATAAAAAGAGTGTAACAAAAAACCAGAGGAAATATTTTCTTCTCTTATATAATTCATTCCCTTATATATTTGTAATTTATTCCATATAATATAAAAAATATACGTAGTACATAGTAGTAAGGGTTAAGGGAGAACAAATTGGTCCTCCCTCCTATTATATTAATCTTTCTATCTCTTTCATGGTTCCTACACTTACTCGCACAATCTTTTTCCAATAATGAATAATTCAACCACTATTAATTTCTTACTGCTAAGTGTATTGAGTCTGATATAAAATGTAGAATTTATAATATGTTAAGAAAGAAAATTAGAGATACAGATAGGAAGTTCCAATCTTTGTAAGTACTCCCTGTTGGAGTAAAGCTTGAAAAAGAGTCTGCTCGATGGGGATCAGGCGGATGCCGCCCGACCGGGCGCGCGTACGAAAAGAATGTTGGCATTTATTCGCCCGACAGTGAGGGTGTTTGTATTATATCATTGTTGTGCGCACCCGACCGGGTGGAGGTCACCCGACCGGGATAATTAAAAATATTTTGGTAAGCTGAACGCGCGCCCGACCGGGCGGTGGTCGTCCGACCGGACGAAGGCCAAAAGTCTTGATTTTGCGATTTTTCTTTGCTTCATTTGGATCCTTTTTTATTACAGCCTTATTAATTACGTTTTAATCACCATAACCTTTACGAATATGATGAGTTAAGTTGGTTTATGATTCCTCTTGATTATGGAGGTTATTAACGCTTCATTATCGAAGAATGCTTACCTTGCTTATGGTCATTGGATTCTTTTGAGTCCCTTGAATTCCTTAGATTTTTTTTCTACCTCCACTAATACTATAAATACTTATCATCTATGACTTTGTTGGTACACAATCATTCTCTCTTCTTCTCTTTTGTTTCTCTCTCTTTTGGGCATAAGTTCTAGTAACACCATCTCACACACAAGAGTAACATCGTGTGTTGATAGTAGTGTAAACCTTAGGGAACGAATCGGTGAATACAATTGTGCACTGAAGGAAATAATGCCCTTGGTTCAAGTATGCATATAATATTAAGTCTAATAAATGCGGTTCAGTATTAATTAACAAGTTAATAATTCAGTGAGATCAAGTGAGCTGAATGCCTAGCTAGAGGCCACTTCAGTTCAAGTGGAATTAATGATATTAATCCACAACTTACTCTTGACTGAACCCGTAGGGTCACACAAATAGTACGTAAACGGATCAAGTATTTAATGGCATTAAATACTCCATCTATGGATATTCGGAATCGACGGATCTTGGTTTCAGTGGGAGCTGAGATCGTCATAAGCAAGAAATGAATATTCCGGAAACGATGATATTGCCGGAAACGGAAATATGGATCGTATCGGAAATATGAATATTATCCAAGTCGTAGATGTTGCCGGAAACGGAAACATGGTACGTATCGGAAAATATTATTGGAAATGGAAATATTGCCGGAATCGGAAATATTGCCGGAAACGGAAATATTGTCAGAATCGAAAATATTATCGGAATCGGAAAATAATTCCGGAAACGGAAATATTAAATATTTTTTCGAAACGGAAATTAATTCTGGAATTGGAAATATTAAATATTGGTCGTATCGGAAATGAAATCCGGAACCGGGAATTTAATCGGAAGCGCATCGTACGAATTAGCATCGGACGAGGCTTGCCATACGAAGGCCTAGCACGAAGCCAGGCCCGCGCCCAGCAAGCCAAGCGCCCAACACGAAGGCCACAACCTCGCCAGGCCCAGCGCAAGGCCAGGCCCAACAAGGCCGTAGGCGCGCGCGCTGGAGCGTGTGCTCGTGGGCTGCGAGGCAGCGCCCACTCGTGTGGGCCGCAAGGCCTGCGCGGAGCGTGCGTCCCTCGTGGTCGTGCGAAACTCATGTTCGTAACGAATCCTAATCCTATCGGAATTCGTGCAATGATTAAATCCTAATCCTAATAGATTAAATTTATTATTTAGAGTTCAAATAGGATTCTAATTAATAAATCCATATCCTAGTAGGATTATAATTCCTTTCCATAAACTCTATAAATATAGGCCTAGGGTCACATATTTAACAGACGATTATTGAAGTATTCAAGGTAAGATTTTTAAGCAAAAAGCAGCCAAACACTTGCACCCAAATAGCCGAAAATCTAAGGTACCTTAAGGGAGATTCTAGTTGGTCAAGCTTAAGGCGGATCCGTACGTGCTGTGGACTATCTACGGAGGGACGACACTTGGAGTCCTAAAGACTTGTTCTTGTTCGGTTCGGCCGCAGCTAGGGAGGGCACGCTACAAAGTGTATGCATCTGAATTATGCTAAATGATTATGTGTTAATAATATGTTTCCTGGCTTTATGGTTTTTCCGCATGATTTATGTTTATTCATATGTATCATAACCTAACATTGGTATCACGAGCCTCTTATTATTTTCATAATCTAAATTGCATGAACATGGTTAAATTTTACAAATTTGCAAAGAATTAAAGGGGTGATTAATTTTCGTAATTAATAGCAAATTGCGTTTATTTAATTATATGTACGTAGTTTTTTCGGCAGAATATTCGTTACTCATCCAAATCGAGTGATTTTTGTGTCAATTCCGCATGTAAAAGGCATTCTAAAATTTTGACAAAAACAGTTTTTTCGGCCGAACCCAGAAATCCCAAATTCGAAGCCTAACTATGACTTTTCGGAGGTTTTAGTTTTTCGAACGCAAAAGTTTGTAAATTTAAGATGTTAAATTAAGTATTTGCGATTCTTGTTGATAAATCTTGAGTTTTTGATTGACCTACTGTATATGTTTAACAATTATGAATGCCTAGACTTGTTAATTATACAACCTAATTTGTAATTATGATTAATTTGTTGAAATTCGAATAATTTAGAATTGATTTATTTTTCATAATTAATTAATAATTTAATTAGGTACCAATGATTAAAATCCACCATAAAAATTGTTAATTTATGTTAAATTTTTAATTTTTATGACCTAAATTTGAATCAATGTTAATCGGAAATTAATTGATAAATAAATTTTCGATTTTTCGCCCTAAAATTATGAAATTAATATGTTTTATTAATTCGTCATTAATTTTAAATTAAAAATTTTAATTTTTTATGAAAACGCTCATGAATGTTGCACGCACAAAGCAATGGAAGCTACGTGTTACCCTTAATGGGTGTTGTATAGTGCGGGCACGCGACGACGAGCAAGGGAGCTCGTCGCCCGTGCGGTACGAATGCAGCGAGCAACATAGCGTGGCACGCGCGCGAAGCAAAGGAGCTGGCCGTGTGTGCTATGCGATGGGCGAGGGCGAGGGGCAAGGCAAGCGAGCAGTCGCGTGTGGGCAGCAAGCGAGCTGCGCCATAGCGCGCACTGCCTCGCGCAGCGAGCGCTGGCTCGCGTGCACCGAGCGGTGCCTTGCGAGGGTGAGCAGCAGCAGACGCGACACAGCACAGAGGCTGCGCGCATCGTGGCCATCGATGGCTGCGTGTGCGTGTGGCCTATGGCTGTGCGTTGCGTGGTGATGTGCGTACCTTGTGTTACGATTAAATCGTTTTAAATTTTAATTTGAGATTTTCAGTTCGAGTAATTTTAAATAATTTTAAAATTAATAATTTAAATTGTTTTCTTGGATTTTAATTTTGAATATTATAATTATTATAAATTTTAATTTATTCTAATTATTTTACTAAAATTAAAAACCTTGAATTAATTTAAAATCAACTGAAAAATAAATTAAATAAGTGGAGTCAATTATTAATTATATGAGCTTTAAATTTTAATTAAATTTGTATGTTTACGGTTAGACTAGAAATACATTTTTATGTTTAAAATTAGTAAAGCATATGAATTTATTGGTTTAAGTGGGAGCAATTTTAGTCATAAACTCTTGATTAGGTCTACAAATCCTTTAAGGTTAAACAACTTGATTAGAATTAATAAGGACTGAATAATTGGTAGATTATTGGTGCCCTTGATTAATTGCTACAAATATTTATGTGATGCATAACGTGTTTTACTAACTAGCTATGTGGGCCATTCATGATAATGAATGGGTGAATGATATATATTGTATATGTACTGTTTTGCAGGTTATGAAGTGACTAGTATGGCCCAAATAGGATAGAAAATATGGTCTGCGTACCATTAATTTGAATGTAATTGGTCTAAAGCACCAAATTTGTTTTTCAATTCAAATATGGTCTGCGTACCATCAAATAGTTGTAATTAGTTTAATTATAGCCTATCCTATTTGAAGAAAATGGCGCCTCCCACGGAGATTTTCAAGACGGACTTTGAAGTTGAAGCTTCAAGATGAAGTCGGGCCATACTAGATCACATTTATCTTATGCATTCTTTAAGTTATTTATTGCTTTTAAATATGTCTTAAATATGCATGAGATCGAAGCTTGATTATGTTTCATGATTAAGGATTTTAGTTCACTTAAAATCTAACCAACATAGTAAGAGCCTTAAGTTCCAAACTTAAAAATTGAGTTAAAAGGTGCCATGCCAAAATAACACTTACTTGGATATCCTTTTTTCTTCGATCTTAGTAATAGTTTTCCGCCATAGCGAGGTGTTACTTATCGATACTAAAGGGGTAAGGTACACAAATGATTGTGAGTACATGTCAGTTTTGGTGAAACTCAACGATATAAGTAAGGAGTCCTTTTATGTCGTGGCAAAATCGATAGGTTTACCTAATAAGTTCTTAGACGTACCTATCAACCAAGAGTAGTTTCTAGACTATTAGCAAAAGGCTTTTGCTTACCTAAAAGATTTTAGAATTAAGTCTAAATACATAATGTGCTTAATTCTTCAATGGTTTTTAGGATCTTGGAATCATTTTATTCACACCTGCCGGAATACATAACTTGAATAAAATGCTTAATGAACATTAAATTATGCATGCATGCTAGAATTTAAGTTTATTAAGAGAAACTGTGAATGATTATTTATTTGTTTATTCTTTTCAATTGTAGTTTTAATTATGGCAAACAACAATTCATTCAACATTCGATCAATTCTCGAAAAGGAGAAGTTGAGCGGGAAAAACTTCCTTGACTGGCAAAGGAACTTGCAAATAGTTCTTATGCAGGAAGAAAAGAAGTATGTCCTGGAAGAGGCGATGCCCGAAGCCGCAGGCGAAGGGGTCACTCAGGCAGCCCTCAATCATTGGATTGATGCCAACAAGGATGTGAAATTTCTAATGCTTGCAACCATGAGTGCAGATCTACAGAAAACGTTCATCAACTCAAATGCTTTCACGATCATCAGTGAGTTAAAGAACATGTTCCAAGATCTGGCTCGGGTCGAAAGATTCGAGACTCATAGGCAAATTGTTGAGACCAAGCTTAAGAAAGGCGAGCCCGTAAGTCCACATGTTCTCAAAATGACTGGACTCATTGAGAATATGAGTCGGCTGGATCATCAATTCTCTCAGGAAATGGCTGTAGACACCATCCTCCATTCTCTTCATAACGGGTATGATCAGTTCAAGCTGAACTACAGTATGAATAGTCTGGACAAAACGCTCACTGAGCTTCACGGTATGCTGAAGACCGCTGAAAAGACGCTCAAAAGTGATAAGCAAGATGTGCTTATGGTGCGTGGGGGCAAGTTCAAGAAATCTGGAAAGAAGAGGAATGCTAGGAAAGGTGGCAAGAAGGCCAGCCCAACTAATCAAACTGGCGCCAAGTCTGAAAAGAGGAAGGTCAGTCAACCCACTTCTGAATCCGAATGCTTCTACTGCAAGAAGAAGGGGCATTGGAAGAGAGATTGCTTGAAGCTAAAGAAAGATTAGAAGAATGGAACAGTCGTTCCATCTTCAGGTATTTTCGTTATAGATTGTACACTTGTTAATTCAACTTCTTGGGTATTAGATACTGGTTGTGGCTCACACTTATGTTCCAATTCACAGGGACTAAGAAGAAGTAGAAAGTTAAGCAAGGGTGAAGTCGACCTACGAGTGGGAAATGGAGCACGGATTGTTGCATTAGCTGTAGGAACTTATTATTTGTCGTTGCCCTCTGGGCTAGTTTTGGAACTGGAAGAGTGTTTCCATGTTCCAAGTCTTACTAAAAACATCATTTCTGTTTCTTGCTTAGATGCTAAGGGATTTTCCTTTTTAATAAAAGACAATAGTTGTTCGTTTTATTTTAAAGGGATGTTTTATGGATCTGCTAGATTAGTCAATGGACTTTATTTATTAGATCACGACAAACAAGTTTATAACATAAATACCAAAAAGGCCAAAAAGGATGATTCAGATCTCACCTATCTGTGGCATTGTCGATTAGGCCATATTAACTTGAAACGCATGGAAAGACTTCAAAAGGAAGGAATTCTAGAACCATTTGACCTAGAGGATTATGGTAAGTGCAAATCATGTTTACTTGGCAAAATGACAAAGCAACCGTTCTCTAAAGTTGGAGAAAGAGCAACTGAACTATTGGGTTTAATCCATACAGATGTATGTGGACCAATGAGTACAAATGCTAGGGATGGTTTCAGCTACTTTATCACTTTCACTAATGACTTCAGTAGATATGGTTATGTCTACCTAATGAAGCATAAGTCTGAATCCTTTGACAAATTCAAGGAATTTCAGAGTGAAGTAGAGAATCAATTAGGCAAGAAGATTAAGGCACTGCGGTCTGATAGAGGCGGTGAATATCTGAGCTATGAATTTGATGACCATCTGAAAGAATGTGGAATTCTATCAGAATTGACTCCTCCTGGAACACCACAATGGAACGGTGTGTCGGAATGGAGGAACAGAACCTTGCTAGACATGGTTAGATTAATGATGGGTCAGGCCGAACTTCCAATAGAATTTTGGGGACATGCACTAAATACAGCCGCACTCACTATAAATAGAGCTCCGTCTAAAGGTGTTTAAAAGACTCCATATGAGTTATGGTTTGGAAAGCCTCAAAAAGTATCTTTTCTTAAGATTTGGGGATGTGAAGTATACGTCAAACGATTAATTTCAGACAAACTTCATCCAAAATCTGACAAATGTATCCTTGTGGGCTATCCAAAGGAAACAAAGGGGTATTACTTCTACAATACATCTGAGAACAAGGTGTTTGTTGCTCGAGATGGTATCTTTTTGGAAAAGGATCACATTTCCAAAATGACAAGTGGGAGAAAAGTAGACCTCGAAGAAATTCGAGTCGAACAACAAACTCTAGAGAATGCTCAAGATGACATTCAGGATGAGACTCAGAGATCTTTAGAAGTTTCTGGTGAGAATCATGGACAATCTAGAGATGTAACCCTGCTTAGATCGCAGAGATATAGATCTCAACCGGAAATGTACTTAGGTATTTTGACGAATGAGAGCTATGATGTTCTATTACTTGAAAGTGATGAACCTGCGACTTACAAACAAGCTATGACGAGCCCTAGCTCCAAGCAATGGCATGAAGCCATGCAATCTGAATTAGACTCCATGTCTGAAAACCAAGTATGGGATTTGGTCGATTTGCCAGATGGCTACCAAGCCATTGGAAGCAAATAGGTTTTCAAACTGAAAAAGGACAAGGATGGGAAACTAGAAGTTTTCAAAGCTAGATTGGTTGCAAAAGGTTACAGGCAAGTCCACGGTGTGGATTACGATGAAACCTTTTCACCAGCTGCAATGCTAAAGTCTATTCGGATAATGTTAGCAATCGCTGCATATTACGATTACGAAATATGGCAGATGGATGTCAAAACCGCTTTCTTAAACGGCGTTTTAACAGAAACTGTGTTTATGACACAGCCTGAGGGTTTTGAGGATCCAAAGAATGCTAAAAAGGTATGCAAGCTAAAGAAATCAATCTACGGATTGAAGCAAGCATCCAGGAGCTGGAATATACGTTTTGATGAAGCAGTCAGTGACTTTGGTTTCATCAAGAACGCAGACGAATCTTGTGTATACAAGAAGGTCAGTGGGAGCAAAATTGCTTTTCTAGTATTATATGTCGACGACAAATTACTTATCGGAAATGACATTCCCATGTTGAACTCTGTCAAGATTTGGCTTGGGAAATGTTTTTCGATGAAGGATCTAGGAGAAGCACAGTACATATTGAGCATCAAGATTTACAGAGATAGATCTAAAAGGAGGATTGGACTTAGTCAAAGCACTTATATCAATAAGGTACTTGATAGGTTCAAGATGGCAGACTCCAAGCGAGGCTACCTACCCATGTCTCATGGAATGACTCTAAGCAAGACTCAGTGCCCAAAAACACTTGATGAGCGTAGACGAATGAATGGGATTCCATATGCATCATTGATTGGTTCAATAATGTATGCTATGATATGTACACGCCCGGATGTTGCGTACGCACTCAGTGCTACGAGAAGATACCAGTCAGACCCAGGAGAGGCACATTGGACTGCTGCCAAGAATATTCTGAAGTACCTGAAAAGGCACAAAGATGACTTCCTGGTCTATGGTGGAGATGATGAATTAATTGTTAAAGGCTATACGGACGCAAGTTTCCAAACCGACAAAGATGGTTTCAGATCACAGTCTGGGTTTGTCTTTTGCCTCAACGGAGGTGCAGTAAGCTGGAAAAGTGCTAAGCAAAGCACCATTGCGGATTCTACAACTGAAGCGGAGTACATTGCTGCACATGAAGCAGAAAAGGAAGCTATATGGCTAAGGAAGTTCATAGGTGAACTTGGTGTAGTCCCCTCCATTAAAGGACCAATAGCCCTGTATTGTGATAATAACGGAGCTATTGCATAGGCAAAGGAGTCTAGACACCACCAAAGAGTCAAGCATGTACTTCGTAGATTTCACCTTCTACGAGAGTTCGTTGAAAGAAAAGAAGTCGAGATAAGCAAGATTGGTACTGATGACAACATATCAGATCCATTGACTAAACCTCTGCCGCAGGCGAAGCACAACTCGCACACTGCAGCTATGGGAATCAAGCATATTGGAGAATGGCTTTGATGTCCTTGTTTAATGTTTTAAAGTTTTAGAGTTTAATACTTTGTAAAACATTATTGGTTAATCATTCACAATAAATGAATAGAATTCATTTTTCCATTTAATTTGTGGTTTATTAAATGATGAGTCCCTTCAATTTGACGAAATATTCAAGATAGACTGCCAGGACCAGTCCTATGACTAAGAAATGTCTATCAAGTGAACTTGAATGTCAAAAGTTGAAAAAGGTCCCTGGTCGGAGTTTTCTATAAAATTGGACGCATAGAAAACGTTAGACGACTAGAATGAAAGATGACTAGTAGTTCTGTTTCTTGAACTATGTGGACATGGCAATGTCATAATCATTTGCATAGATACTTACTTTGGGAAGACTAGTATCGGACAGACCTATGAAACTTTATTGTAAGAGATGAAAATCTGTCATAAGTAAATTTCATTAAAATTATTAGACACTAAATCCTCAATACCTGAGTGATTTGAGATTACTTGTTTGAGAACTGGTTACTTTGACGTTGACCAACCGTCGCACCGTAAAAGGAGGCTATAAAGGCAATGCTCAGGTAATCACCTATCAAACTAAGTCTAATCTCAAGATCGCAAGATTGGGATTGTCCTCCCATAAATCGGGATGAGATGCTTAAAAGTTGTACAAGGCCACTCGGAGAGCTAGAAACTGTAAAATGCATGGCCGTGCTCGGATGAATCATAGGCTATGATTATCTGTTTATTTGATCAGTTGAACTCTGAAACCGAGAAACACCTCTGGACATAATAAGGATGACAACTCTTACCTTATGTTCAAGAGCAAGCATCGAGCGACAAAGGAATTAGGAAATGCACACTTGTCCCTAAGGACAAGTGGGAGACTGAACGAAATAATGCCCTTGGTCCAAGTATGCATATAATATTAAGTCTAATAAATGCGGTTCAGTATTAATTAAAAAGTTAATAATTCAGTGAGATCAAGTGAGCTGAATGCCTAGCTAGAGGCCACTTCAGTTCAAGTGGAATTAATGATATTAATCCACAGCTTACTCTTGACTGAACCTGTAGGGTCACACAAATAGTACGTAAACGGATCAAGTATTTAATGGCGTTAAATACTCCATCTATGGATATTCGGAATCGACGGATCTTGGTTTTAGTGGGAGCTGAGATCGTCATAAGCAAGAAATGAATACTCCGGAAACGATGATATTGCCGGAAACGGAAATATGGATCGTATCGGAAATATGAATATTATCCATGTCGTAGATGTTGCCGGAAACGGAAACATGGTACGTATCGGAAAATATTATTGGAAATGGAAATATTGCCGGAATCGGAAATATTGCCGGAAACGAAAATATTGTCAGAATCGGAAATATTATCGGAATCGGAAAATAATTCCGGAAACGGAAATATTAAATATTTGTTCGAAACGGAAATTAATTCCGGAATCGGAAATATTAAATATTGGTCGTATCGGAAATGAATTCCGGAACAGGGAATTTAATCGGAAGCGCATCGTACGAATTAGCATCGGACGAGTGTGAGGGGGTCGAAAAAGCACGAGGCTAATGCGTGACCTCGTCCCTCGTGGGTGTGACGATTCCTTTTATTCAATCAAGTGTAATTGGATTTCCTGTGAGTATACACCCAATTGACTAGTAATATAGGAGTCGCCATTCAGTATTTAACGACAATGAGAAAAACTGACAAAACCCGGTTATCGTGACATAAAGGGAGTGCAATTATGTTTGACCACGACGGCCGTAGGTTCCCTTGTGATCCCTGGTGTGGGGATCTCTCAACATACACCCGCAAGGTAGAGATTGGGGGTTCGGGGGACTGTAACTACCGAGAGGAGTACTTCGCTCGTCGATAACTCCAGAGGCAGGATATCCTTACTAGCTCAGCATAAATAATTGAAAGGACATGCGTTGACTATTAAACTAATCTGAGTTGATTTTAGCAATATGCAACATATAATACTAATTCGATCGTGATTATCTGATTTAAATAGCATTAAGGGACCTAGCATGATAATCCGGTTTCCCAAAAATATTATATTTGTTAGGCGTGATAGAACAATCAGATTAGGTTAGTTTAACAGTTCATAAAAAGGGCGAGGAAAGCAGTTAAATCATCGAAAAGGGACACATTACGACGCACCCTTGAGAGGTGCGTCACGGTTCTCAGAAAACTAACCACTTTGACTTTGCTATTTCTCCTTTTTATTTAACGAATCTCAATTATGGGACAGGATACGTTCTGTTCGATTTATGGATCGATTGCGACAGAACGCGTGAACAGTTTCGCAGCGAGAGGCTTAGGCTAAGGGTTGGAGTCAATACTCAGAATATAATTGTGTGTTGTTTTGTTCTTTTCACGTCGAATTTAGGGGCCTATTTATAGGGAAGAGTTCGTGGAAAGATAGAATTGCAGAGTTCTAATCCACAAAGAATTAGGAAAAAATCCGTACCCAAGTATTTTCAGCGCCCAGGCCTGGGCGCCGATGAATTCGGCGCCCAGAGCCAGGCGTTGAAAATAGGGTCTGGGCTGTTTTCTTTGGTCAGATTCGGATTCCTGAAATCCGTAGAGTTTGAGATTAATTCGAGTCTTTTAGCGCGTATCAATTTTATGACGGAATGCGTCTGGGCCCGTTACGAACTCTAGGCTCGTTAGGATTTTAATTAATACGTAACTCTTATTTCTGAATCATATTAGGAATAGGATTCTCGCAGTTTTCTATCTCATTTAGGATTTATGTTGGAATGCAACACCTAATTCTGACAGGTTTCTATCTTTTATGATTTGCCACTTTTAGAAGCTACCTTTTACGGCAGTTACTATTTTTAGCAGGTTTCCATAAATAGCAGGTTTCGGGTGAAATGAAATGGGGAATCGAGATTCGTTTATTTTATAGGAGATGCGTTGTCAAGTGGAGATTTACGTTTTCATCATCGAACCTTTCCCTTGCGGGAATGGGGACAAAAGTAGGTGTCTACAGTTAGCCCCCACTTTGACTGAGTCTTGGAGTAAGACGATGGTCAAAGTATTAGACGGCGTGCGTCACACAAGCCATGGTGTATGTGACCTGTTTTGCGAGGGTCTCACGAGCCCCCGAGTGATAACATTTGACTTAAGGGTCATCACTTGAAGTGTCGACATATCCCTCACGTGTCATTGGGATTTGTCAACTGATAGTATAGAAACTTCCTCACTTTGTCATTGGAAGGATCTAAAGGTGCGTAGAAACTCCCTCACTTTGTCATTGGGAGTAGCTACAGATGTTTTCAAAATCAAAGCTATAAAGTGTAATTGGGCCTGGCCAAGCCCAATCACGAGGTAAAAAATGTTTTTAAAGATTCTCATTTTCAGGGCTAGCTAAACGAGAAAACCCCATTGTTTTTATAGGACGTAAAACGAAGGAAAATCCAGCACCCTTATTTTTATAGGACGTAAAACGAAGGAAAATCCAGTACCCTTGTTTTTATAGGACGTAAAACAAAGGAAAATCCAGCACCCTTGTTTTTATAGGACGTAAAACGAAGGAAAATCTAGCAAAAGTTATCGCTGCAGCGACTAAGGACCTGCGCGGTTAGTGACGCAGACCCCGCCGGCTAAAGATGGCGAGCCTGTCCGCTAAGGGTGGACACCCCGTCCGATACAAGTGGACGAATCTGTTTTTGAAATTTGAAAATAAGGACCTACGCGGTTTGTGACGTAGACCCCGCCGGCTAAAGATGGCGAGCCTGTCCGCTAAGGGTGGATACCCCGTCCGATAGAAGTGGACGAATCTATTTTGAAATTTGTTTGTGCTTTTTGAAAATAAGGACCTACGCGGTTTGTGACGTAGACCCCGCCGGCTGAAGATGGCGAGCCTGTTTTAAATTTGAAGACTTTATTTTTCGAAAACTGAGGACCTGCGCGGCTAGTGACGCAGACCCCGCCCGCTGAAGGTGGGCGAGCCCTGTCTGCTAAGGGTGGACGCCCCGCTCGCTGGAGGTGAGCGAACCTGAATTCGTCTTTTCGATTTGGGATTCGTGTGCCGCGATCTTGCCCGATTGAGGTGGGCAAGTCCCTATTTTATTTCTTTTCCTGTGATTTCTTTTGAGAATTTCTTTTCATTTATTCTTGCGGGAGCGAATTCTTTCGAGGGATGCTCAGATTTAGTTGCAACCTGAATGTGGGTTGAAACATGTTTAGACGGACCATTGTCTTGTGGTCATCATCTTTTATGGTTTTGAGTTAGTCCTTACGGCTCAATTTTTCCACTACCTGGGTCCTTGATTAGGGGACTATGTATAGGTATCAACGGCGACCTTTGTCTTGAGGTCGTAAACCGGTTTTTTTTTTTTGAAGACGTCCAAACACGGGACTTCGTATAGCGTAGTCTGGGAATATTGTTTTTAACTTTGTATACTTTTTTTTCTTTCGAGCCCCCAAGAATTCGTGCTTGACGGTCATTTCTTGTTGAAGAGGTTCCTTGGGGATACGCATTTCGTAATGTCCTTGATTGTGTTTGGGATTGCGCTCGTAAGTGCGAGCGATCTTTGTAGTGGCGTGCTACTTTTAACAAAGCCGTCAGGTGCGACTTTCGGCAATTTTAAAGTCGAATGAATATGGCAGGGCCCTATAGAAGTCAGAGCTGTTTTTTTTTTTGGGTCTGTGATCATTTTCGGCGCCCAAGCCTGGGCGTTAAAGATTTCGGCGCCCAGCGCTGGGCGCTGAAAATAATTTCTGGCGAGGTTTCTTGATGACATAGTTGACCTCTTGTTCATTCGCTTATTTCACTTGGAAGTTCTATGTATTCTCTCTTCTTTTGTTTTTTTTCTTTGTTTTTAGAACGTGATGATTTTCTTGAGAAGCCGTAGCCGATTGGTGGACTACGGTGCTTGTTGCTTTGGGGCGATTATTTTAAGGAACTGTTGCTCTTAAGGCGTACAGTTATTGCAATAGTTGGGCGAGTCTATATGGCCCGAGGAACATACCTTGAGGTGTAAGACTTTGATCGCTCTTATATTTTTTTGAACGTGTTCGTGAATGATGATATGTATGTGCGAACGAGCGTTCATAGAATGGCCGTTGTGTGCGGTCCATTAATCAGATTGCTTGAATTGTTTCATTTTTTTTTGAGCAACAACTGATTTTGAATAGTTTGCTTAGAAGCTTGATAGGGTTCAGGCCCATTCATGAAGTGGGCTCAAACATCGTGCCCTTTCGATTGTTCAAACATTTGCTTCGAGATTTTTTTTATTTTGCTATGGTTGTTTCGTAGCTTGGAGCTCCCAAGTATGCATGTTGGGATGCTTCCTTTTGGCGTACGATTTTTGTAGGTTCTTTCGAGAAAGATGCCTTGGGGTTCCGCTCGTGTAGGTGCGAGCTATCTCATCCGTGGTAGGTAATATTTTGCTACCTTTAATCCTTAATGTAGAAGTCGTGTGGCTTGCATTTTGAATTTGGGCGATAAGTAGTATTTGCCTCTTTTACACGTGCTCTTGGTCGTGCCTACATTAGTGCAACATGCCTTACTCTTCTTTTAGACTTGTACCGTGGGACGGTTGAACTTATGGTGCGACGTAGGCTTGTGTGGCCTAACGGCGTGTCTTAGAACATTCTTCCAGGTGTTGGGATATCATTTGCATTGGAGTATTTCATCATGCCTTGTTCAGGTGCTCGAATAAGTGTAGCACCTTTTGCGTGGGTTTGCACGGCTTATTACTTCGTTCGATGCGAGGATTCATAGGTGTTTCTTTCTTGTTTTTATATCAGGGCAAGATTTAGCAAGCAGAGATATTCAGCGCCCAGGCTGGGGCGTTAAAGATTGGTGCCCAGCTCTGGGCGTTGAAAATGATTTCTGGGCAGAACTTTGACATTTTTTTTTGATTTTTTTTTTCTTTCGTTTTGCTTTGGAACGATGTAGACTGTGTAACGGGCGCTTTATAGGGCGAGCGTTATGTGCAGTGGTTTGATCGGAGTTTTGGTGACTCGCGATTTTCAGTTACCCTTGTTAGTGGGGTGACTTTATATATTCTAAGTAGTTCTTTAGAATTTGGGAGGGGTTGTAGCCATTCTAAGGTTCGTTTTGCACGATTAAAGCTTAGGATTGAGCCCCTATGACATATGTATAGCATTAGCGTCGAGAATTTGCGATAAAATCGTCATTTCGAGCATTTTTAGAGTGTTCTTCTCAAGCCCCCAATTGTAGCTACGGGATTGGCTTGGTGCTATAATGCTTTGCATACGTTTTTATGCATTCATGGTGACACGGATCATGAATAGTTTGAACCAGACTCGTTTAGTACGAGGTATGTTCGAGTAGTGATTTTGCTACTTCTCTTGTAAATGTCGTATTGTGCGACATTGCCATGGTCAAGGTAGTCACATGTTGAAGTGTGCCCTGACCAAAAGCTAGGTGCCTTTCTTTACCCATAATCATATTTGGAAAGCCTTCGACTTACTTGCAACGTTGAGATAAACGCATACTTAGCTTAAACCAACGACACTTTATTATGTTCGAAAAAGTCTTTTAAAAATTATTTAAAATCCGAGTCCTACTGTGTACAATCCGAGGTGTCCTAAGTAGGTTGACTTATAGAAGGGTTCGTACAGGATTACATGAGTGAATCAGAATACTGTTATGATTTTTGGAATGCTGTCTAAGGATTTGCTGGAAGGCAGGGTGCAGGTGTCAAGATATACTTGTGCCCGTTTGGCATATGTTTTTAGGCTTTTAGGGCCATCTTTTCCAGAATTGCGGGAATATAAACCGTTTTCAAATTGACTTAGATTTACTTGGTGTATGTCCGCACAAAAGGTCAAGGTATACTTAGTTCTTTCCCTAGCTCTTTCATTTCACTTTTTAGCCCCCAGTTGTTGTTATGTCTTCCCATTAATGATGCTTTCAGATTTCGATTTTAGATGCCCATGTCATATTCCTGAGTAGGGTGAGCCTTGGTTAAGTGCCAAGTCCTATTGACAATGTACCATTTTTTTTTTTTTTCAAAGGGGATTAGCAAGCATTTGAATTACCATGAACGGGTGCCCTGAGTTCGAAGGAACGATGGGGCGATGCCGTAGAACAATCCTCTTTATTGCAAGCTTACTGCCCTTACTACTTGTTGGCGATCATGACTGTGTCTAGTGGTGAAAGAAGGTCTTTAAGAGAACGACTATGTCTAGTGGTGAAAGAAAGTCTTTAAGTGAGTTAGTTCGCTTTAGGGAGGGTCAAGTCGAGTACTTTAGAGGTCATGGACGCTTACGCTAGCACCCATTCAATTGAGGCAGAGCGATCTTTTGAGTCTTGGCTAAGTGCCTAGGAGTGTGAGTGCTCCTTCTGGCAAGGGTACGTGCCCTTATTATTTTTCGATGTGTGCTCATTAATTTTGGCATCTTGATGACTTGGATTCTTCCTTTGACTTAAATCTTTCTTTCGACTTGGGTTGCAATTAATTAAATTTCAATAAGGGACTCTATTTCTTATTCTTGTTATTTTATAGGCTTTAATATTTTTGCAAATTGGTTGGACCGAATCATGGATTGCCTACGTATCCGCCTTAAATAGATTTAATTTGGAATCAGGTCTTGCGTAGTTCTTAGCCTATAAAATGGTTTCTTAGAATGCCGATTTTAAACAAGTACGTTATGAGGTGGAAACATATTATTTGAAACGGTAGAATAAGTGAAGTTTATTATTATGTCCCTCTGCTGCTTTGCCGTAGGCCAAAATTTTGTTTATTTGTTTTATTTTTTTAGTACATGTATATTTTTTTGGTGGTACGTATATCTGAATACGTGCTGTACCCCTCCAAGTGTTCGTTATTTTTCCGTGCATGTGCGGATAAAATGACGAGCACTTCTGGACAAAATTTAGCAAGCAGGGAGATTCAGCGCCCAGGCTGGGGCGCTAAAGATTTCGGCGCCCAGCGGTGGGCGCTGAAAATGTTTTCTGGGCGGATCTTTTTTGGTGCGCTAAATGCTTCTTTTTCTTTTTAGACTAACTTTAGAGGCGCTTTGCAAAGTTTTCTTTTTTCTTTTTTATTATTTATTATTTTTTTTGTACTTTTCATTTGTCTTCCTTTTTTACCCGTGACTCAAGACGGTTTGAAAGATGGGTTGAATGAGATAGGATAATTTGTATAGGCATTGGTCAAGCATGAGGATTATATCTGCTAGGACTCACAATTTGCAACCTCAAGCTAGTGTCACGAGTTTACATCAATCAAGGCCAATGAGTAGTATGGGGACGGCTCAAGGGTATATCAACAGGATGTATCCACACAAGTTATATGGTCATTATGCTAATGGTGGTATAAGAGCAGGTTTTGGAAATAAGGGGTATGACGCACGTGTCAATGGCCGTGCGTGGTTTGCGGTTGACAACGAGTTCAAGAACAAGAGTCGAGGTAATGGTTTCTTGGGTCATGGCAATGAGAACATGGATAGGTTAAAATGAGCTGAACAGGGACCCCAGAGCGAAGGCGTCTAAGAGAATAAGGATTGGAAAGGGTAGACATCATAGAATTTTATCATTTGGATTGGTTGACTCAATTCTTTTCCTTCGTTTACTTAGGTAAATGTTGCACTACGGGATAAGTATTCCCTGGCTTGCTCTTTTCGCTCTCCCTTTTCTCTTTCTATTTTTTCTTTCTTTTTTCTTGGGATTCCTCCCCAACATAAATTCTTCCATTTTTAATTTGGGCTAAAAGGTAGATGGTTGTGGTCTTTGAGTCACGAGGCGAGACTGAGTGAGCCTCGTTTGGTAGGCCTATAGTGGACCTTTAACTTTAGTAGGCCTAGGGTGGACCTTTAATTTTGTCTTACTTTGCAAGCGTATTTAGTCGTTTCTTAAAATGTGCAAATAGCGTAGATTCAAAATGTTGTTTTTACCTTATTGAAATTTAACGAAAGAACTACATCGAAAATAATTTTTTTTTGTTTCTTTTCAGACTCCAGTTTCTGGGATTTAATTGGAAGTTGCAATTTAGACTCGAACTTTCATTAATCTTTCTGATTATAACCCGTGTATGAATACAAGGAGGTGGCCTAGACTCAAAATAATGACGTGGCGTAAGCCTATAATACTTGACCAAGCAACTCTCAGACTTAGGCTAATTGGACCATAACTTTCGTTGGTTGACACTTTAGATTTTAACCCTTGGGTGCTCATTTGTCATGCGCCATTTTGCTTAATGTTGGCAAGGTAGTTAGTTAGGGAGATCGAATTTTTATTTTTGCAAGACTAGAATCATTAGTGCGGCTTCTCTCTTAGTGTGTATTGCTTTACCCCAATGGTAGCCTTATGGTATGCCGATTTGGGTATTTTCATGGTTGGTCATGTTGCATTCATGGAAAATCTTTTAATCCGTACTTAGTAGTATTTCAAGGAGCGAGTGACTCGAGAGGACTATGATAGTCGTGACCCAATGTGATCATAAGCCTTGAGGCCCTTAATTTTTTGCCAATGGTATTGATACCTTAGGTTCACTCTGGGGGTTGTGCGACTATGGGGAAATGATTTCCAGAATGTGACTGTTTCCATTTTGCAAATACTATAATATATTCTTTTTATTGGTGAGAGGGAGTATTGAGGCCGTAAATTCTTAGTAAGGGATGACAATTACATATGGGTGCTTTATTGATTTAAATGTTAGGAAGGGAGACTCAATATGGTTTAACCTTTTAACTTGCAGAACGACACCAAGCATTAGGACCGATTCTACGGATAAGACAACTAAGGCTTAGGATTTGGATTGTACTTTGGCATAGCCTAGTCTAGACTCGGATTTATTTGAACATTTATTTTTTCTTGAAGACTTTATTCGAACATTATTTTTTGAATACTTTGCCCATGTGACATTCAAGGTTTAATTAGCATGCTCGGCTTTGGTGCCGAACATCGTCGTCGTAGGGGGCCTAACAACGACACAAAGAGTTATTTATTTTTTACGCGTCGCTTTTGAAATCGAGTGCTTTTCTTACGCCCTCGTAGCAAATTTTTTGAAAAGTCTTTTTTTTTTTTGCTACGTACATATTTTTTATGCGCGGGCACCGAGGCTGCTGTGCCTGACCAAAAGGCCAGGCAGCAACTTCGGCGCCCAGAAGTGGGCGTGAGAAATTTTGGCGCCCAGCCAGGGGCGGTGAAAATGCGTCCCTGACTGGTACTCGTTTTCAGTTTTCGTCTACTTTTGTTTTTGCGACTGTAATTTTGCGTGCTTGCCTTATAACGTCCTTTACGCGTTGTGCAGCGTTTGTGGGATTCGTTACAGGCCATCCCGAGCGTCGCTTATTTTTGTGGCGATCGTTCGGGCTTGCGGAACACGTATGTTGGTATAACTCTTTGGCCAATTGGTTCATGAATATTTGGGCAACTTTTAAGGTCGTTGGTTTTCTAGCATTACTTGTCTAGCATTATTCGTACGCACAATCATAACATAGTCACATAGTTCGTTACACATAACTACATTACAAACATGGATTTGAAAATTAAATATGCCACGTAGTTTATGATAGGCTTCTATGGGTAGTTTATTTGCGCCCGGCTTGGTACCGCTTCTATCGTAGATCCAACACATGCCCCGGTCGAGGTAGTGTCTTCAACAGACGAATTTCGCCCAAGAGGCCAACCCGCAAGTGCAAGCCAAGGGGGCATGCAGGCGAGAGGGACCTAATGGGCGAGCGATTGGGTTCGGGATAGGTGTACTACCTGCACAAGTACCGAGTGGGAAACATGCGCGGCGTATGCACCCCTCTATTGGCAAAAAAAGGTATCCTTAGTCCCAACTCCCGAGGGAGCCGAGATTCGTTATGCGGTTCTGCCCGTTCACATTAATATGCTGATTTTCAGGTCGTCCCAACTTGATGGGGAAATAAACGCGGGGTAGGATCGTTTTACCCTTCGGCTATTTTGATTACCTACAAGCACGAGTATTTCTTTCACTATCCCCAGTGGAGTCGCCACTGTGAGGGGGTCGAAAAAGCACGAGGCTAATGCGTGACCTCGTCCCTCGTGGGTGTGACGATTCTTTTTATTCAATCAAGTGTAATTGGATTTCCTGTGAGTATACACCCAATTGACTAGTAATATAGGAGTCGCCATTCAGTTTTTAACGACAATGAGAAAAACTGACAAAACCCGGTTATCGTGACATAAAGGGAGTGCAATTATGTTTGACCACGACGACCGTAGGTTCCCTTGTGATCCCTGGTGTGGGGATCTCTCAACATACACCCGCAAGGTAGAGATTGGGGGTTCGGGGGACTGTAACTACCGAGAGGAGTACTTCGCTCGTCGATAACTCCAGAGGCAGGATATCCTTACTAGCTCAGCATAAATAATTGAAAGGACATGCGTTGACTATTAAACTAATCTGAGTTGATTTTAGCAATATGCAACATATAATACTAATTCGATCGTGATTATCTGATTTAAATAGCATTAAGGGACCTAGCATGATATTTCGATTTCCTAAAAATATTATATTTGTTTGGCGTGATAGAACAATCAGATTAGGTTAGTTTAACAGTTCATAAAAAGGGCGAGGAAAACAGTTAAATCATCGAAAAGGGACACATTACGACGCACCCTTGAGAGGTGCGTCACGGTTCTCAGAAAACTAACCACTTTGACTTTGCTATTTCTCCTTTTTATTTAACGAATCTCAATTATGGGACAGGATACGTTCTGTTCGATTTATGGATCGATTGCGACAGAACGCGTGAACAGTTTCGCAGCGAGAGGCTTAGGCTAAGGGTTGGAGTCAATACTCAGAATATAATTGTGTGTTGTTGTGTTCTTTTTACGTCGAATTTAGGGGCCTATTTATAGGGAAGAGTTCGTGGAAAGATAGAATTGCAGAGTTCTAATCCACAAAGAATTAGGAAAAAATTCGTACCCAGGTATTTTCAGCGCCCAGGCCTGGGCGCCGAAGATTTCGGCGCCCAGAGCCAGGCGTTGAAAATAGGGTCTGTGCTGTTTTCTTTAGTCAGATTCGGATTCCTGAAATCCGTAGAGTTTGAGATTAATTCGAGTCTTTTAGAGCGTATCAATTTTATGACGGAATGCGTCTGGGCCCGTTATGAACTCTAGGCTCGTTAGGATTTTAATTAATACGTAACTCTTATTTCTGAATCATATTAGGAATAGGATTCTCGCAGTTTTCTATCTCATTTAGGATTTATGTTGGAATGCAACACCTAATTCTGACAGGTTTCTATCTTTTATGATTTGCCACTTTTAGAAGCTACCTTTTACGGCAGTTACTATTTTTAGCAGGTTTCCATAAATAGCAGGTTTCGGGTGAAATGAAATGGGGAATCGAGATTCGTTTATTTTATAGGAGATGCGTTGTCAAGTGGAGATTTACGTTTTCATCATCGAACCTTTCCCTTGCGGGAATGGGGACAAAAGTAGGTGTCTACAACGAGGCTTGCCAGACGAAGGCCCAGCACGAAGCCAGGCCCGCGCCCAGCAAGCCAAGCGCCCAACACGAAGGCCACTGCCTCGCCAGGCCCAGCGCAAGGCCAGGCCCAGCAAGGCCGTAAGCGCGCGCGCTGGACCGTGTGCTAGTGGGCTGCGAGGCAGCACCCACTCGTGTGGGCCGCAAGGCCTGCGCGGGTGCGTGCGTCCCTCGTGGTTGTGCGAAACTCGTGTTCGTAACGAATCCTAATCCTATCGGAATTCGTGCAATGATTAAATCCTAATCCTAATAGATTAAATTTATTATTTAGAGTTCAAATAGGATTCTAATTAATAAATCCATATCCTAATAGGATTATAATTCCTTTCCATAAACTCTATAAATATAGGCCTAGGGTCACATATTTAACAGACGATTATTGAAGTATTCAAGGTAAGATTTTTAAGCGAAAATCAGCCAAACACTAGCACCCAAATAGCCGAAAATCTAAGGTACCTTAAGGGCGATTCTAGTTGGTCAAGCTTAAGGCGGATCCGGACGTGCTGTGGACTATCTACGCAGGGACGACACTTGGAGTCCTAAAGACTTGTTCTTGTTCGGTTCGGGCGCAGCTAGGGAGGGCACGCTACAAAGTGTATGCATCTGAATTATGCTAAATGATTATGTGTTAATAATATGTTTCCCGACTTTATGGTTTTTCCGCATGATTTATGTTTATTCATATGTATCATAACCTAACAGTGCACCCCCGTTGCACCAAATCTCGTTTTCGAGGCATTGGTTTGATTACCACGGCACAACAAGTTCCGTAAGTTCTTACTTTCTTGTTCTTCATATTAGCCTTGAAAACGCTTAAATACAACAATTTGAAAACGGCATTATGTCTATTTTCATGGATAACTTTATTTTGTAGAATACTCTTCTCGACCTCTCTAAGTTGGAGCCCCTTGATGGCAAGAACTACAAGAATTGGTCACAAAATTTGTTGATATTTTTTAAGAAATTGGAAATAGATTATGTGCTCTATGAGGATTTGGTCGAAGAAATTGAAGCAAGCAAGGAGGTAGCGTCAGATCCTTCCCTTTCCGCGGAAGATGTCAAGAAAGAAGCCGAAGTATTGACCAAGAAAGAGAAAGAAAACAAACTTCTCCGGGCTCACATTCTCCACCATGTGAATGTAATATGTTTGACCTCCTCATCATCGATCGGTCTAGCAAGTCCATTTGCGACATTGTGCAAATGAAGTATGGAGCCGATGATGCCGATAAGAAAAAAGTATGTCGTTGGTAAGTGGAGAAATTTCATGGATCAAGTTCATGATTATGAGAACATCGTCACCGACATCTTGGGTGAAGGAACGAAGATATGTGAAACTCTTCAAGCCAATGTGATATTGGAGAAATTTTCACCATCATGTAATGACTACCAAAACTCATTGAAGCACAAGGAGAAGGACATGAACCTTCAAGAGCTCATTGGTCATATGAGGACCGAAGAGGCTAACCGTCTTAGGGATAAGTTTGAATCTCTTTCTTTAAATTCTTCTAAAGCTAACTTGGTTAATCTAGTGCTCCCATGACTAAAAACAGGTTCAAAGGAAAGAAGAATAATCTTCAACCAAAGGAAGCTTCACTAACAAAAACAAGATTCAAAAGACCAAAAAAGTTTACTATTGTGTAGTAAGATAGGACACAAACCCTATCAATGTGACTACTGCCACAAGAGAAACTCCAATGGTACCTTCCAAATCAAACTTGTCGAAAAAAATAATTTGATAGCCCCAATGGTGGTTGAAGCCAACTTGGTAGAGAATAAGGTGGAATGGATCTTGGACACGGGAGCATTAAGACATTTTTTTTGCTAACAAGGCTATCATGACGGACTTTGAACATGCTACCGATGGAGACCATGTTTACATGGGAAATAGTAGCACCGCCGGAGTTCTTGGAAAAGGAAAGGTCCATCTTAAACTCACTTCCGGAAAAACTTTGTCTTTAAATAATGTCTTTCATGTTCCCTCTATAAGGAGGAATTTTGTTTTGGGTGCCCTTCTCAGCAAAGTCAACCTCAAGCTTGTCTTTGAAACGGACAAGATTGTTATGCTAAAGAATAGAGACTTTGTTGGAAAAGGTTACCTTAGTGAATGATTTTTTATGTTGAATGTTGTGAACAATAATGAAAGTACTTCTTTTGCTTTTATCGTTGAGTCTATGGATGTTTGGCACAATCGATTAGGGCATTTAAAATTTTCTTACATGAAACAGTTAAGGACATGAGCTTAATTTATTTTGATAAAATTTACAAACCCTCTAGATGTCCTATTGGTGTTGAGGACAAACATACTAAGAAACCATTTAAGAAAGCGGTAACGTGAAGTACTAAATTGCTAGAGTTGATTCACTCGAATTTAAAAGAATTTAAAAATACTAGTAGAGGTGGGAAAAATTGCTACATAAATTTTTTGATGATTTTTCAAGGTTTACTAAAATTTATCTTTCGAAAACTAAGGATGAGGTCAAAACTTTATTTTTAAAGTATAAAAACGAGGTTGAAAATCAACTTGACCTTAAAATAAAAAGAGTTAGAACCGATAGAGGTGGCGAATATGGAAAATGTTCTTTAAAATAATTTTGTGAAACCAATGGAATCATCCATGAGTTAAGTTTCCCTTACACCGCACAACAAAATGGTATTGCCGAAAGGAAAAATAAATCATTAAAAGAGACTATGGATTCCATGCTTCTAATTAAGTTGCGGATTATCCTACAAGATGTGTATGTGTGTATGTGTGTGTGTGTGTGGGGGGGGGGGGGGGGGGTGTTTTATCCACTTGTTATGTACTCAGTAGAGTGCCCCATAAGAAGTTGGATAAGATACCCTATTAGATTTGGAAGGGTTATAGTCCTAACATGAGTATTTTGAAAGTGTGGGGGTACTTAGCTAAGGTTTCTTTTCCAGATTTTAAGAAAACCAATATTGGGTCTAAAAATTTTGATTGTATGTTTATTAGTTATTTCATAATAGTTCCGCATATAGATTCATGCTTTTGAGTGATTATTCTATTTTTGAAACTAGGGATGTAGTTTTCTTTCAGCATACTTTCCCATTGAAAACGTCTTTGTCTTCACATGTGCATGAGTCAAGTATTTATGTGCCCTTGGAGGTTTCTTTGCCTATTCTTAGTGTTCCTCCTCCTCCCACTATGGTGGAAGAAGTCCAACCTAGGAAGAGTAAGAGGCTTAGAGTAGAGACTACCTATGGACCGGATTTCATGACCGTTTTTCTTATTTAAGACTTTGATGTAGAGTATTTGAGTGAAATTGTTGTTTCTTTGTTTCTCTTAGAAGAAGACCCGAAGACTTATAGTGAAGCTATGAAATCCATTGATGTTAGTTTTTGGAAAGAGGCCATTAATAGTGAATTAGATTCAATCATGTCTAATCATACTTGAGACTTATGTGATTTGCCAAATGGGTCTAAACCCATAAGTTATAAATGGATCTTTACTAAGAAGAAGAAACCTGATGGATCTACTAATAAGTTTAAGGTAGACTTGTTATTATAGGTTTCACTCAAAAAGAGGGAATTGACTTTTTTGATACCTACTCACCCGTGACTATATAAGATTGCAACCATTAGGACTTTGGTTGCTTTAGCGGAAATTCATGACTTAGTGGTTCATCAAATGGATATTTAAACGGTTTCATTAACGGTGATCTTTATGAGAAAATCTACATCAACCGGAAGGGTTTGTGGTTAAAGGTCAAGAGCATAAGGTGTGTAGACTTAAAAAGTCTTTGTATGGTTTGAAACAAGCTCCTACAAAATGGTATGAAAAGTTTGATAGCATCCTTAGGAGTGATGGCTTTGTTAGGTTATGATACATATGAATAAACATAAATCATGCGGAAAAACCATAAAGCCAGGAAACATATTATTTACACATAATCATTTAGCATAATTCAGATGCATACACTTTGTAGCGTGCCCTCCCTAGCTGCGCCCGAACCGAACAAGAACAAGTCTTTAGGACTCCAAGTGTCGTCCCTCCGCAGATAGTCCACAGCACGTCCGGATCCGCCTTAAGATTGACCAACTAGAATCGCCCTTAAGGTACTATAAATTTCGGCTAATAGGGCAAGTGTTTATGGCTGATTTTTTCTTGAAAATCTAACCTTTGAATACTTCAATTCTCGATGTAAATATGTGACCCTAGGCACCTATTTATAGAGTTATGGAAAAGGTCTTGTAATCCTACTAGGATACAAATTAATTAACTTAGAATCCTAGTAGAACTCTAAATCAATTAATTTATCCTTTTAGGTTTAGGATTTAATCATATGTAGAATCCCGATAGCTTTAGGATTCACAAACACTCACGCACGCACGAGGCGCACGCCCATACGCAAGCCTCGCGGCCCACACACGGCGCACAGCCCCGCAGCCCATTATGCGCGCGCGCCAAGGCTTGGCTGGGCATGGCCTTGCGCTGGGCCTGGTCGAGGTTGGCGTGTGTTTGTTGCGTGTTTCCTTGCTGGGCGATGGCCCGACTTTGTGCTGGGCCTTCGTCTGGCAGGTCTCGTCCGATGCTAATTCGTACGATACGCTTCCGATTAAATTCTCGATTCCGGAATTCATTTCCGATACGAACAATATTTAATATTTCCGATTCCGGAATTAATTTCCGTTTCGAACAAATAATTAATATTTCTGTTTCCGGAATAATTTTCCGATTTCGATAATATTTACGATTCTGACAATATTTCCGTTTCCGGCAATATTTCCGATTCCGGCAATATTTCCATTTCCAATAATATTTTCCGATACGTACCATGTTTCCGTTTCCGGCAACATCTACGACTTGGATAATATTTATATTTCCGATACGATCCATATTTCCGTTTCCGGCAATATCATCGTTTCTGGAGTATTCACTTGCTTGCCTTTGACGATATCAGCTCCCACTGAAACCAAGATCCGTCGATTCCGAATATCCATATATGGAGTCTTTAATGCCATTAAATACTTGATCCGTTTACGTACTATTTGTGTGACCCTACGGGTTCAGTCAAGAGTAAGATGTGGATTAATATCATTAATTCCACTTGAACTGCAGCGGCCTCTAGCTAGGCATTCAGCTCACTTGATCTCACTGAATTATTAACTTGTTAATTAATACTGAACCGCATTTATTAGACTTTAACACTATATGCATACTTGGACGAGGGGCATTATTTCCTTCAAGCTTTGTGACTACTTCTTCAGACTCTTGTGTGTATTATAAAGTGTTGTATTTCTCTTGTGTTATTGTTTGTCTCTATGTTGATGGCATGCTTATTATGGGCACTAACCTTGAGGTTGTGAATTACAGTAAAGATTTTTCGTCTAGTAAGTTTGAAATGAAAGACTTAGGTAAAGCCGATGTGATCCTTGGTATTCGGTTTACCAATTCCGAGGATGAGTTCTTAAATAGTCAATCTCATTATGTGGAGAAAATCTCGAATAAGTTCGATTGCTATGATGTAGAGCCATGTAAGACTCCTTATGATGCAAGTGTAAAGCTTATAAAGAATGACGGTCCAAGCGTGTCTCAAGAGAAATATGCTAAGGTAATAGGGAGCGTGATTTTTTTATTAAGTGCACATGACCCGACATTGCATGTGCGGTAAGTAGATTAAGTCAACATACTCATAATCATAGTAGTGAATATTGGAATGCACTTCATCAATTGCTTAGGGGTACCATGGAGGTGTGTTTGCATTTTAATCGCTTTCCTAATGTTTTGGAAGGTTATTGTGATGTTAATTGGGTGTCGATAATGATGAAGTTGTTTCCACTAGTGGTTATGTGTTTATGTTGGGTGGAGGTCCTATTTCATGAAAGTCCTCAAAACAACCATGTTTAGCTCGCTCCACCATGGAATCTGAATATATTGCTCTTGAGTTGGCAAGTCAAGAAGCAGATTGGCTAAGCAATCTTCCTGCCGATATCCAATTGTAGGGGGAAGATCTTCCCTGGTGTCTTTGCATTGTGACTCTCAAGCTGTGATTGGTATGGCTAATAATAGAAACTATGAAGGTAAGAAGAGGCGCATACGCCTTATACATAGTTCGGTGAAGCAACTACTCAAAATTGGATTGATTGCATTTAACTATTTCAGCTCTGAAAGAAATTTGGCTGACTCGATTTTTGACTAAGGGGTTGACAAGGAATCAAGTACTTGACTCGACGAGGGGGATGGGGCTCAAGCCTATGAAGTGAATATGATTATAATTACTAATATGCCATCCCTATGGAATTTGTGTTTGTAATGATTGATGTAGGTTGAATTCGTTCGAATTCTTAACGGATTTATACTTACGTGGTAGGTGCTCTAGCTAAACATTTGAGAAATCCACCGTTGTAATTTATGTGAGGTTGAGTTTGTTTAAACTCTTAATGAATCCTAAGAGATGTTTTTGTACTATTTGAAGGAAATAATGCCCTTAGTCCAAGTTTTCATTTAATGCTAAATCTAATAAATGTGGTTCAGTATTTATTAACAAGTTAATAATTTAGTGAGACCAAGTGATCTGAACGCCTGGCTAGAGGCCGCTTCAGTTCAAGTGGAATTAATAATATTAACCCACAACTTACTCTTGACTGAACCCGTAGGGTCACACATATAATGCGTAAACGGATCAAGTATTTAAGTGAATATAATATTCATTAAGTACTCTATTTATGGTCATTCGAAAACGATGGATCTCGGTTCCAGTGGGAGCTAAAACCATCAAAAGGAAAAAGGGAATATTTTCCGAAAATGAAGATATTACCGGAAACAAAAATATGGTTCATGAAGAAAATATAAATATTATCCAAGTCGAAGATATTGCCGGAAACGGAAATATAGTTCGTATCGGAAAATATTATCGGAGAAAGAAATATTTTCGGAATCAGAAATTTTGCCGTCAACGGAAATATTACCGGAATCGGAATTATTGTTGAAATTGGAAACTATTATCGGATTCGGAAATATTAACGGAAACGTAAATATTGTTCGAATCGGAAATAAATTCGGAAATCGGAAAACGAATCGAAAGCACGACGAGCGACAGGCCAGCAAGCGAGCTAGCCCATCACTCAACGAGCAAGGCCCGCGAGCTCGACAAGCCAGCGCTAGGCACAAGGCCCAATTCCAGCACCGAGCATGAAGCCTAGCGTCAGCGCTAGGCTCAGTGTCAACGCTAGGCCCCGCGCCTAGCGTAGGCAGCAAGGCAGCGATGGGGCCGACGAAGCAACGATGGGTGAGCGACCAAAGGCCTGCAGCGCGCGCCATAGCTGCTGGCCTGCAAGGCTTTGTGGGGCGGCAAGCATGCCTTGCGTGCCAAGGCCCATTTCCACTCACATTGTTAGGTTATGATACATATAAAGCATATATATTTCATGCGGAAAAACCATAAAGCCAGGAATCCAAATTAATTGCCACATAACAATTAGCATAATTTAGGATGCATACATTTGTAGCGTGCCCTCCCTAGCTGCTCCCGAACCGAACAAGAAAAAGTTTAGGACTTCAAGTGTAGTCCCTCCGTAGATAGTACACAGCACGTTCGGATCCGCCTTAGATATAATTAACTAGAATTGCACCTAAGGTTTTAAGTTATTCGAATATAATTTTTGGCAAATTAACGTTAGTTTTAATCATTAAAACTATGTTAATAATTAACTAGGCCTGGCTTCATGCTGGGCCTTGCGTCTAGCAAGCTCGTCCGATGTTTATTTCTTACGACGCGCTTCCGATTAATTTTCCGATTTCGGAATTCATTTCCAATTCGAACAATATTTAATATTTCTGATTCCGGAATTAATTTTCGTTTCGAACAAATATTTAATATTTCCGATTCCGGAATTATTTTCCGATTCCGATAATATTTCCGATTCCGACAATATTTCCGTTTCCGGCAATATTTTCGATTCCAGCAATATTTCCATTTCCGATAATATTTTCCGATACGTACCATGTTTCCGTTTCTGGCAACATCTACGACTTTGGATAATATTTATATTTCCGATACGATCCATATTTCCGTTTCCGGCAATATTATGGTTTCTGGAGTATTCATAATTCGCCTTTGACGATTTCAGCTCCCACTGGAACCGAGATCCGTCGGTTCCGAATATCCATAAATGGAGTATTTAATTCCTTTAAATACTTGATCCGTTCACGTACTATTTGTGTGACCCTACGGGTTCAATCAAGAGTAAGCTGTGAATTAATATTATTAATTCCACTTGAACTGAAGCGGCCTCTAGCTAGGGGTATAGTTCACTTGATCTCACTGAATCATTAACTTGTATAATTAATTAATACTGAACCGCATTTATTAGACTTAGCATTGAATGCATACTTCGACCAAGGGCATTATTTCCTTCACACATAACTTAGGCGTCAAGTTATTTGAGCTGTAAGTTGTTTGTTTTCCTAATCCTACATATATAGATATCAAGGGTGGATCTAAAATACTTAGTATTTGATTATCCCTAGAGTTCTAATATTATTAATTAACTAGAGTCCTAATAGATTTAGTTAATTGATTCCTAATAGGATTATACTTTCCTATTTCCACCCTATAAATATGTGTTTCATGATCACAATATATACATCACATACAATACATTAGATTCAAGGGAGAGTTTAATATTTGCCTATCACATTTGTGAGTTTCCTGAGTGCACAAAAATCTTAGAGAATATTCTAGTCGGTTGAATCTAAGGCAGATCCGGGCGTGCTGTGGACTTGCTACGGAGGGACGACACATGGAGTCCTTTACTTGTTCTTGTTCGGTTCGGGAGCAGCCAGGGAAGGCACGCATCACATAATTGTATACTAAATTATGCTAATTGACTATGTTGCAATTAATTTGGATTCCTTACTTTTATGGTTTTTCGGCATGAATTATATTGTTCATAACCTTACAGTGGTATCATGAGCCTCTAATTAATTTCATAATCAATTATAGTTAACATGGATTAAATTTTATAAATTTGAAATGAATTTAAGGGGTGACTAATTTCGTGATTGTAATTATTGCAAATTCGTGCGATTATTTAATTATATGTTCGCAGGATTTTCGGCAGGTTTGTCAATAATGGTCGAAATCTTATGTTTTTATAGTGAATTTCGCATGTAAACAATATTTTAAAATTTTGACAAAAATCATAGATTTGTGGCCGAACCCAGAATTCCCAAATTCGAAGCCTAACTATCAATTTTCGGAGGTTTTAGTTTTTTGAATTTAAAATTTGTAATTTTTATGATGTTAAATTAAATATTTGCGAATCTTGTATGTAAATCTTGAATTTATAATTGACCTACTGTATATGTTTAACAATTTTAAGGTCTAAATTTGTTAATTATACAACCCAATTTGTAATTATAATTAATTTGTTGAATTTCAAATAATTTAGAATTTGTATTGATTTTCATAATTAATTGATAATTAAATTGGGATCCTTTGATTAAAAACCACCATAAATTTGTTAAAGTTTGGAAATTTTAAAAATTTTATGACCTAGATTTTAATCCCTAGAAATCTTGTAATCGGAAATTGATTTGATAAATAAATTTTCGATTTTTCGCCTAAGTTTATGAAATTAATATGGATTATTAATTTGTCGTTAAATTTAATTATGAAAGTTTTGATTTTTATATAAATCATTCACAATCTTGCATGCATGAAGCAATGGAAAGCTAAGTGTTACCCTTAAGGGGTGTTGCAATGGTGCGGGCATGCGACGACGAGCAAGGGAGCTCGTCCCCCATGTGGTGCTATGGCATCGAGCAAGGCACGAGCGCGCGCGCGAGGGCCATGGGCCTGAGCAGTGTGTGTTGTGTGCGGGTGAGCGAGGGCGACGAGCATCAAGCGCAAGGCAAGAGGAAGGGCGAGCAGCCCGCTGAGCAAGGGAGCTTGCTCTGCCCAGCGCACACGGGAGTAGGGGAGAAAGTTCGGTGTACGGTTTGGATTTAGGCCCAAACCGAATCTAATCCGAAATAATTCGGTTTTTATTTTTTCAATCCAAATCCAATCCGAACTAGGCACAAATCCAATCCAAACCAATCCGAAATCCTAACAGCTAGTTTGGATCCAATCCGAAAACCGAATTTTTGATGGGCCTATATTTTGGGCCTAATATTTTGGGCCTAAAATTGTTGTACCTATATTTCAACATGACTGCCAATATTAATAACAATAATAACATCAGTTTTGAACCATAAATTGACCCTCCATCAAGATAAAGTTAAGTCTGATCAATCAATCACTACAAGTCTCACCACTTAAACAATGAAGTAATACAGTACTACAAAGAGTACAAACCATAAAACAGAAAGGAAAAAAATCCAATTACAATTAAAATAGTCCAATAAGATAGGACGAAATTAAAGTTTTAGTTTGCAGCAACTCAGCAACTCAGCAAGGCAGCAACTCATCCAAGCATCCTTCACTAATCTGGAATCTGGATAGTCTCATGATTACCGTCTTCAAAATCAACAATATCCATTTTGCTCAAGTCTTGCATTTAACAAAAAAGAAAGTCAGATATATATACAAAGAAGTCATAATACTTTTATTAACATTTGTAATTTATATAATTGGGGGGCTTACCTTCTTCAAGAAGTTCCACTTCTTCCAAGCACTCCTCAACACTTGGAAATGGGGTGGCTCGTAGCCAATTTTGTCCACAAACAAGACCTTCGACCACACGAGTAGATAGGGAGCTCCTAAATAGATCAAGAACCCGACCACCTGTGCTAAAAGCACTCTCAGAAGCTACTGTGGACATAGGGACAGCCAACACATCACGTGCCATTCTTCCCATTGTGGGGAACCTACCACTATTAACCTTCCACCATCCCGAAATATCAAAATCAGCAGAATCCTCCTCCGTATCTTCATCCAAGTACTTGTCCAACTCAATCTTTGATTCTCCATCCTTTTCACACTTGTGTTTTCTGTACTTACACTTCAAAAACTCAATCTTCTTTTGTGAGGTCAAAGAATGAGTGTCATCATTACCTGACACTTCCTCTCTAAGCACATCATTTGATGGAAGAACACGATACTCCTCAAACAAAGCATTTAATGCATCCCTCAGATTTTGTGATAACACAGAAGCAATCCTTTGATCATAAATCTCAACAAGCATCCACTCCACATAATCAAGTTTATAACGAGGATCAAGCACAACAGCAATAAATATCACTAAATTTATCTTTTCAGGATTCCCCCAATACTTTTCATAATTCTCTTTCATCTTACAAGCCATAATACCCATTTCAGGATCTTCAGACTCAACCAACTCTTTCATAAGTGCAGACACATTAACAAGCTCATGAAAAAACAAATTGGAAGTTACATATGAAGAACCAGAAACACGCAAGATAAGATCATAAAAGCTTTGTAAAAACTCAGAATATCTCCTCACATTATTCCAATCATCATAGTCAGGACTACCCTTTCCTTCCCTCTCACACAAATCGGCATTATAATGGGGGTCATCCTCGGCATACCTCTCAAAAGCACTCTCCAAATCAAGTGCAGCACTTAACATAAGATAGGTTGAGTTCCACCTAGTAGGCACATCAAGACACAATAGTTTTTTGCTCATAATTTTTTCATCCTCAACACATTTTTTAAACCTTTGCAACCTAGCAGGGGACTGCTTAATGAACCTCACAGCTTGCCTAACACGAATAATTGAATCATTCACAGTTTTCATACCATCAGAAACAACCAAATTAATGATGTGTGCAACACATCGCATATGAAGGAAACGACCCTTAAGAACCCCTGTTTTCCAGCCATTCATTTTTCTTTTAATGTATCCTACAGCAGTGTCATTGGAGCTGGCATTATCAACAGTTATGCAAAATATTTGGTCAATACCCCAATCAAGTAAACACTTCTCAACTTGTTTACCGATTTCCTCACCCTTATGACTTGAAATAGGACAAAAACTAAGAATTCTTTTTTGCAATTTCCAGTCATTATCAATAAAATGTACTGTTAAACACATATAATTGATTTGTTGGACAGATGTCCATGCATCTGTGGTCAAAGAAACTCTTGACTTGCACTTTCTTAAGAGACTTTTAAGCTTTCTTTTCTCTGTCAAGTAAGATTCATAACAATCCTTTGCTACTGTTATTCTAGAAGGCAAATGAAATCTTGGCTCAATTACACTACAGAAATGCCTAAAACCTTGTCCTTCAACAAATTTAAAGGGTAGTTCATCAACTATAACCATATAAGACATGCCTTTCTAATACTTCCAGGATCATATTTCACATAACCCAGACCACTAGTACAACCTTTAGCAGTAGCATTTTGGAAAGATAATAAAGTTTGGTTTGAATCCTTAGGAGTGTTGTAAGGATACTTACGACATTTGGAGATGTGAGCCCATAAAGGACTTGTTCCATTTTTCTTTGGGTCACAATTATACTCAATCTTACAATATTTGCATACTGCTTTGAGGCCGACAGAAGTTTCGACCTTCTCAAAGTGCTCCCAGACTTCAGAGGGCGGTCTTTCATCCTCTTTCTTTTAGTTTTTGCTTTCGTATTGTTTGATACAAGCTCCTCTGCACCCATGACTTGGTTGGTTTGTTGCTTTGACATTCTAAATTAAAAAAAAAAGCATTAAAACTCTGCTCATACATATTAAAAAATGAATTGAACAAGTAGAGTAACATACAAATGAAAAAGAATCAAAAATTAAAACTAGTTAAAATGAAATTACAGAAATTTAAATGAATATAATAGACTCTAAAATAAAAAAATAGTGTATTACCTGATGAAGGAATGTCAGGATGCAGCTACAAGAAATTGAGAGGTCTCCAAGAATATATTGTTTATGTAATT
This sequence comes from Spinacia oleracea, assembly GCF_020520425.1. Classification (NCBI taxonomy): domain Eukaryota; kingdom Viridiplantae; phylum Streptophyta; class Magnoliopsida; order Caryophyllales; family Amaranthaceae; genus Spinacia; species Spinacia oleracea. The sequence continues at coordinate 84,813,528 of NC_079492.1, read as the reverse complement.
TGAACAAGAGGCGACAATAACTAAGATTGAGAGAGGAGAGGGGATTTTAACAGGTTGAGTGTTTTGAGTTTTTTTGACTGCGAGAGGAATAGCTATTAACTAGGGTTTTGACTTTTATTTACCTGATTATTGGGCTGTGAGGGTATGGGCCGAGGCTAATTATTTTATGTTTGGACAAAATGGAATTCAGTTTATATATAAATTCGGTTTTTTCGGTTATATTAGATCCGACAGCCCTCAAACCGATCCAATCCGAAAATCCAAATTTTCATTTTTTTTTTAATCCAATCCGATCCAAATTAAAAAAATATACAATCCGAATTAAAAATTCGGTTTGGATTGGATTGGATTTCGGTTTTTATCCGAATAAGTTTCACCCCTACACGGGAGCAAGCACATCGCGTTGGCTGCTGCGTTGCTTGCTGCGATGCACCATTCGACCAGCGAGCAAGCACGTCGTGGGCGCTGCACTCGTGCATGTTGCCCATGGGCGCTGCTGCTGCGAGGCTTTGGTGAGGCGTGGGCTTATGCCTATGGCCTTGCCTTAGATCGTTAGTTCGTTTTAATTTTTCGTTTAGCAACGATTTTAATTAATTTTGATTTCGTGCTTATAATTTTTCTCGAAATTTAATTTGGTTGGTTTAATTATTATAATTAACTTTATACTAAATATTTAATAAATTAAAACCTTGATAAAATTATAATTAATTAATTTTAATCAACAAAAATAATTAAGGGATTTAAAATTGTTTTATGTAAGCTTTAAATTTTAATTAAATTCGTAGTTTCCGGTTAGACTAGGGAATGCATTTTATGTTTAAAATTAGTGAAGCATGTAAATCCTTGGTTTCACTGGGAGTCTTATTCATAATTTCAAAACTCTTGATTAGGACTTTATTCCTTTAAGGTTAAAACAACTCGATTAGAACTAATAAGGTTTAATAATTTGTAGATTGTTGGAACCTTGATTAGTTGTTGCAAATGATTATGTGATGCATATTTTTCTTCTAACTTCCTAAGTGGGTCATTCATAGATAATTGAATGGATGAATGGTATATTGTAAACGTATTGTTTTGCAGGTTGCGGAAAGTGACTAGTATGGCCCAAATAGGATAGTAAATGATGGATGTTGGTTCCAGTGGGAGCAAAACAAATCATCAAAAGGCATAAAAAAAAAATATTTGCCGGAAATGATGATATTTCCGGAAACGGAAATATAAATATTTATCAAAGTCGAAGATATTACAGGAATAGGAAATATGGTTCGTATCAAAAAATATTAAATGGAAATAGAAATATTGCCGAAAACGGAAACATTATTGGAATTAGAAATATTGTCGAAATCGGAAATATTGTCGGAATCGGAAATATTATCGAAAACGTAAATATTGTTCGAGTCTGAAATAATTCCGGAATCGGAAAACAAATCGGAAGCACGACTTGCGACCGGCCAGCAAGCAAGTCGGCTCGTCGCTCGAGGAGCCAACAGCACAACTCGCAAGGCCGCAAGGCTCAACATGCTACGGCTGGCTAACACTGCTTGGCCAGCACACAAGGCAACACGCAAGCCTGCGCGCACAACAGATCGGCAGAGTTGTTGGGCCAGCATGCTTGGCGTGTGCGGCAAGCTAGGCTTTGGCGCCAAGGCTACTTGTGCGGCAAGTAGCTTGGGCCACAAGCTATACGGTTTTCCTAATCTTACATCCTAAGGAGTTTTATGATTAGCCTAAAACCTAAGAGTTTGGGATTATCCTAAATCCTAAGAGTTTGTGATATTCCAAATCCTAATCCTAAGGGTTTTTTATTATCCTAATTCTAGTAGGACTCGACTGTCTATTTTCCTATAAACATATGACCCATGGTCATAAGTTTATAACATACTTCAATACACTTTAGTTCAATTGTATTTGCCTATCACATAAAGTGAGATCTCATTTCCATAATACCTTAGATTATAGGAAAAATTGATAAATGCGGTCCCAACTATGAACGTTCGTCTTTAAAAGGTCTCAAGTACGAATTATTACTGGCAGGTCCCAACTAAAAGGGGTGTTGACTTTGCGTGGTCCTTTTTCAAAAATGACTGGTTGTGTAAGTGAAAGATGATGACGTGTCATTTTATTTAAAAAAGTCACATGCCAATTTAAAAAAGCCCACCCATTTACTAAAAATCCCACACATTTAATTAAAACCCACCCATCTAATTAAATCCCACCCAGTTGAGTAAAACCCACCCATTTAAATAAGAACAAATAAGAAACTCAAATTGAGCACTTCATGATAACAATCATATACTGAAGAATCCTTAGATCAAAGCTAAAGTGAAAAATATCTGCCCAGCACCATTGAAGAATCCATTGTCGACAACCGAGCGTACACCGATAACCTCATCATTGTAATTTGCATTGCTCCACACAGAAGGGGGTTAATCCTCCTCTCGACAAAATACAACACCTCCACTCCACCGATTTCTTCCCAATAAACTTCTCCATTAATGGTTGCTAATTTATGACTTTTTGTTTGAGTTTGTGGCCAGTTTAGGTCCCAATCGATTTCTTTTCATGAGTCAAAATTGAGTCGTAGTTTGATTCGTCGAAATGTGGTACTACACGAGTAATTCGGAAATTTTTCATGGGTGGGTGGTTTTTCTCGTTTGGGTTTTTTCCGGCGGCCTAATCCCCCCCGTTTAAGTGATCGTGATGGATAAGAATGCTGGAATGTGCGGAAGAGAGACGGGAAGCCGTAGGTGGATTTTTATTTCGGTGGTGGTGAGTTTTTGGTTGGGTGTGTATGGTTAGTGGTGGGATTGGTAGGTTAGTCGGCGACAAGGTGAATGGGGTTTGGGTTGCGGTGGCAGGGGGGCGGTGTAAGCGGTGGGTTTGGGACTTTGGGTTACGTCGTTTCTCTAGGTGAGGGAGAACTGGAGAAGTGATGGGGGAGGATGAAGATTATTTTTATTTCAATTAAATTCAAATAATAAAGATAAAGATAAATTAAAAATTAAACAATTCGAAATGCTTTGACTTACAAAAGCGGTCACCGGTAAAAAGGACCACGCGAAGTCAACACCCCCCTTAGTTGGGACCTGCCAGTAATAACCTGTACTTAAGACCTTTTAAAGATAAATGGTCATAGTTGGGACCGCCTTTGTCAGTTTTTCCTAGATTATATCCTAGTTGGTTGAACCTAAGGCGGATCTGAACGTGCTGTATACTATCTACGGAGGGGAGACATTTGGAGCTCTATACTTATTCTTGTTCGGTTCGAGAGCAGTTTGGGGATCACATAGTATGTATTCAAAATTATGCTAATTGATTATGTGCAATTAATTTGTACTCTGACAATTTATGGTTTTTCAGCATACAATTAGATTGTTTATAAACCTAAAGTGGTATCACGAAGTCTCTAATTAATTTCTTAATAAATTACATTGACGTTGATTAAATTTTATAAATTTGCAAAGAATTAAAGGCGTGAATTAATTTCGTGTAATTAATTGCAAATTCATGCGATTATTTAATTATATGTTCACAGGATTTTTGGCAATTTTGTCAATTTTGATCGGAATCTTATGTTTTTATAGTGAATTCCGCACGTCAACGGCGTTTCGAAATTTTGGCAAAAATAATAATTTTCGTCCGAACCAAAAATTCCCAAATATGAAGCATAACTATGACTTTTCAGATATTTTAGTTTTTTGGATGCAAATTTTTTTATTTTTATAATGTTAAATTAATATTTGCAAATCTGTTTTATAAATTTTGAATAAATAATTGACCTATTGCATAAGTTTAACAATTTTAAGGTTTAAATTCGTTAATCATCCAACCTAATTTGTAATTATGTTAATTTGTTGAAATACGAATAAATTAGATTTCGTTTCGTTTTTCATAAATAATTGATAATTTAATTGGGATCCTATGATTAAAGACCACCTAAAATTTGTTAAACCTTGGTTCTTTAAAATTTTATGAACCCTAATCCCTAATTGTATGTAATTGGAAATTGTTTTAATTAATAAATTTCTGAATTTTTGCCTAAATTTATGGAATTAATACTCCCTCCGTTCTTGTTTTTTAGTCCCTTATGGAATATTGAACAGTTCACTAAAAGGACGCCTTGCATGTGAATCTCTAAAAAATCTCACCCATGTGGGTAGGAGAGAAAGAAATTAAGAAAATATAGGTAGGTGGAATGTTTAGTGTTGTTAAATTAGGAAAGAAAGGGACCACTTGCATATTTAATTGGGATGAAAAGGGAATTACAATTATAATGTAAGGGAAAAAGAGGAATAATTGTTCAGAAAATAAGGAAAGATTCTAAAAGGGACTAATAAAAAAATCACCCATATACGGAAAGGGGACTAATAAATAAGGAACACGGGATTATGATTTATTAATTTGTCATAAAATTTTTAAAATTATAAAATTTTGATTTTATGAATTCGTTCACAAACTGCACGCACGAAGCAATGGAAAGCTTAGTGTTACCCTAAGGGTTGTTGTAATGGTGCTGGCATGCGACGACGAGCAAGGGAGCTCGTCACCCATGCGGCACTGCTGCAGCGAGCAAGGCACATGCGCGAGCACATGGGCTACAACCTGTGTTGTGTGTACGGTGTGCAAGTGAAGCGAGGGCGGGTGAGCAACAAATAAGGCAAGGGCTAGGCGAGCGACACACTGATCAAGGGAGCTCGTGTGCACGCTGCACCAAGCACCCCGCCTAGCCAGCGCTGGTGACAAGCCAGTCAAGGCAAGCGCACAGTCGCGTTGCATGATGGCACGACCCACAACCATGGTCATGCGCGCACGCGACCCATGTGTTGTTGTTGTTTCTGTGCATCTTGGCGAAGCATGGAGCTTGCGCCCATGACCTTGCCTTGTCCATAGCACATACGTGCAATGACTTTGGGCCATTGTGCAGGTTTGTGCATTTTGATTTTCTGTTGAGCGACGAATTTAATTAATTTTTACTTCCTGTGTACAATTTTTTCTCGGCATTTAATTTTATTAGTTTAATTATTATAAATAATTTTATACTAATTATTTAATAAAATTAAAACCTTGAATAAATTGTAATTAATTTTTTTAATTAAATAAAAATCAAATAAATGGGCTTTAAATTTTATTTAAATTTTTGGTTTCCGATTGGACTTGGACAGACATTTTATGTTTAAAATTAGTAAAACATATAATTCATGTTTTGAGTGGGAGCTTTTATTCATAAATGGTTTTTTAGGTCCTTATTTCATTAGGATTAACAAACTTGATTATAACTAATAAGGTCAAATAATTGCTAGATTCTTGAGCCTTAATTAGTTGTTGCAAATATCATGTGATGCATATTTTCTGCTAACATGCTAAGTAGGCCATTCATTGATAAATGAATGGGTGAATGGTGTATTGTAAATATATTGTTTTGCAGGTTGCAGAAAGTGCCTATATGTCATAAATAGGATAGAAAATATGGTTTGCGTACCATACATTTGAATGTAAAATATGGTCTAAAGTACCATGGTTTTTATTTAAATATGGTATGCGAACCATCAATTTGTTGTAATTAGTTTAATTATTGCAAATCCTATTTGATGAAAATGACGCCTCCCATGGTGAAATCAAGAACGGAGTTTCCAATCCCTTTTCAAGACAGAATTTGAAGTTGAAGCTTCAACACGAACTAGGGCCATACTAGATCACAATTAATCTTATGCATGTTTAAGATATTTAATGCTTTAAATATGTTTGATGTTATGCATGAGATTGTGGCTTGATTTTGTTGCATGATTAAGGATTTTAGTTCACTTAAAATCTAACCAACATAGTAAAAGCCTTAAGTTCCAAACCTTAAAATTTAGTTAAAATGTGTCATTCCAAAATGACACTTCTCACCTTTACATCAATCTAGTAATAGTTTTTATCCCTAGAAAGGTGTTACTTATTGATTTTAAAGAGGTAAGGTACACCTCAGTTGTGGGTACAAGTTGATTTTGGTTGAACTCAACGATATAAGTAAGGAGTCGTTTTATGTCGTGAAAAATGGGATAGGTTTTCCTAATAAGTTCTTAGACGTACCTATCAACCAAAAGTAGTTTCTAAATTATTAGCAACGGATTTTCTTGCCTAAAATATTTTAGAATTAAGACAAGCCAAATTATGCTTAGTTCTTTAATGATTTTGAGGATCCTGAATTCATTTTATTCACACCTAACGAAACACATAAACTTGAATAAAGTGCTTAATAATTTTGAATTATTCATGTTTGCTAGAATTTAAATTTATTAAGAGCATGTGTGAATGGTTATTTGTTTGTTTATTATTTTCAAATTTAGTTTTAATTATAGCAAACAACAATTCATTCAACACTCGGTCAATTCTCGAGAAAGAGAAGTTGAACGGGAAAAACTTCCTTGACTGGAAAATGAACATGCAAATAGTTCTAGTGCAGGAAGAAAAGGAGTATGTCCTAGATGAGGCGATGCCAGAAACCGCTGACAACGGGGTGACTCAGGCAGCTCTGAATCGTTGATTGATGCCAACAAGGATGTCAAATGTCTAATGCTTTCTACCATGAGTGCAGATCTACAGAAAACGTTCATCAACTTAGATCCTTTTACAATCATCAGTGAGTTGAAGAACATTTTACAAGATCTTATTCGAATCGAAAATTCGAAACTCATAGGCAAATTCTTGACATCAAACTCAAGAAGGGCGAGCTCGTAAGTCCACATATTCTCAAGATGATTGGATTAATTGAGAATATGAGTAGGCTGGATCAGCAATTCTCTTAAGAAATGGATGTGGACACCATCCTCCATTCTCTTCATAGCGGGTAAGATCAGTTCAAACTGAATTACAACATGAATATTCTGGACAAAACGTTCACTGAGCTTCACGGTATGCGGAAAACCGCTGAAAAGACGCTCAAAATTGATAAACAAGTGGTGCTTATGGTGCATGGGGGTAAGTTCAAGAAATCTGGTAAGAAGAGGAATGCTAAGAAGGGTGGAAAGAAAGCCATCCCACCTAAGCATAGTGGCGCACCAATTGTGAAAAGAAGAAAGTGAGCCAACCCAATTCTGAGTCCAAATGCTTCTACTTTAAGAATGATTGCTTGAAGCTTAAGGAATATCAGAAGAACGGAACTTTTGTTCCATCTTTAGGTTTTTTCGTTATAGGCTGTAAACTTGTTATTTCAACTTCTTGGGTGTTAGATACAGGTTGTGACTCACACTTATGTTCCAATCCATAGGGACTAAGAATAAGTAGAAGGCTAAGCAAGGGAGAAGTCGACCTACGAGTGGGAAGTGGAGTAAGGATTGATGCATTATCTGTAGGCATTTAATATTTGTCGTTGCCCTTTGGGCTAGTTTTGGAATACGAAGATTGTTTCCATGTTCCAAGTATTACTAAAAACATCATTTATGTTTCTTGCTTGGACGCTTAGGAATTTAGTTTTGAAATAAAAGACCATAGTTGCTCGTTTTATTTTAAAGAGATGTTTTAAGGATCTGCTAAATTAGTCAATGGACTTTATGTGCTAGATCACGACAAATAAGTCTATAATATAAATACTAAGAACGCCAAAATAAATGATTTTGATCTCACCTATCTGTGGCATTGTCGATTAGACCATATTAACATGAAACACATGTAAAAACTTAAGAAATAAGGAATTCTAGAGCCATTTGACTGAGGATTTTGGAAAATGATCTATTAGGATTAATCCATACAGATGTATGGGAACCAATGAGTTCAAATACTAGAGGTGGTTTCAGCTACTTTATCCCTTTCATTGATGACTTCAGTAGATATGGTTATGTCTACCTAATGAAGCATAAGTCTGAATCCTTTAACAAATTCAAGGAATTTCATAGTGAAGTAGATAATCAACTAGTCAAGAAAATTAAAGAATTGTGTTCTGGTAGAGGCAGTGAATATCTGAGATATGAATTTGATGACCATCTGAAGGATTGTGGAATCTTGTCAGAAATGACTCCTCCTGGAACACCACAATGGAATGGTGTGTCGAAACGGAGGAACATGACCTTGCTAGACATGGTTTGATCAATGATTGTTCAGGCCAAACTTCCAATAGAATTTTGGGGACATGCACTAAACACCACTGCACTAACACTAAATAGAGCTCCGTCAAAAGCTGTCGAAAAGACACCATATTAGTTATGGTTTGGAAAGCCTCAAAAAGTGTCTTTTCTTAAGATTTTGGGTTGTGAAGTATACGTCAAACGATTAATTTATGACAAACTTCAACCAAAATCTGACAAATGTATCCTTGTGGGCTACCTAAAGTAAACAAAGGGGTATTACTTCTACAATACATCTGAGAACAAGGTGTTCGTTGCTTGAGATTGTGTCTTTTTGGAAAGACAACACATTTCCAAAATGACAAGTGGGACAAAAGTAGAACTCGAAGAACTTCGAGTCGAACAACAAATTCTAGAGAACGATCAAGATGATATTCAGTTTAAAACTCAGAGATCTTTAGAAGAGTCTGGTGAGGTTCAAGAACCAACTGGAGTTGTTGCTCCGCGTAGATCGCAAAGGTCTAGGTCTCAGCCAGAAAGATATGTAGGTATTTTAATGACTGAGAGCCATGAAATTCTATTGCTGGAAAGCGATGAGCCCTAGCTCCAAGAAATGGCTAGAAGCCATGCAATATGAAATAGACTCCATGTCTGAAACCCTTGTTTGGGATTTGGTCGATTTTCCAGATGGCTACCAAGACATAGGTTCAAGTTGAAAAAGGACAAAGACGGGAAACTATAAATTTTCAAAGCTATATTGGTTGCAAAATGATACAGGCAAGTCCACGGTGTGGATTACGATGAAACCTTTTCACTAGTTGCAAAGCTTAAGTCTATTCAGATAGTGTTAGCAATCGTTGCATATTAAGATTATGAAATATGGCAAATGGATGTCAAAACCGCTTTCTTAAACGACATTTTAACAGAAACTGTGTTTATGACGCGACCTGAGAGTTTTGAAGATCCAAAGAATGCTAAAAAGGTATGCAAGCTTAAAAATCCATTTATGGATTAAAACAAGCATCAATGAGCTGAAATATCATTTTGATGAAGCAGTTAGTGATTTTGGCTTCTTCAAGAGCACAGGCGAATCTTGTGTATACAAGAAGGTCGGTGGGAGCAAGATTGCTTTCCTAGTATTATATGTGATGACATATTACTTATCCGAAATGACATTCCTATGTTGAACTCTGTAAAGATTTTGCTTGGGAAATATTTTTCGATGAAGGATCTAGGAGAAGCATAGTACATATTGGGCATCAAGATCTACAGAGATAGATCTAAGAAGATGATTGGACTTAGTCAAAGCACTTATATCAACAAGGTGCTTGATAGGTTCAAAATGACTGACTCGAAGAGAGGCTATAAAGATGGTCGTGCGTCAAGCCGGGTCGGGATTCGGGCCGAGCCCATGGGCCTAACGGGGGCGGGCCCATGGCAGGGCCACGTTGTATCGTGCCGGAACAAAAAGTTCTAAACAAGGCCCAGCCCAAGCCCACGGGATTTCTTGTCGGGTCGGACCGACCCGTTGTGCCTAAGGCTAATTTTACTAAATTTAGCGTGCTTTGTCGAGTCGTGTCGTGCCTTGTCGTACTTTTTCCAAAAAATTAAGCCCCAGGCCCGGCCCACGACCCACGACTTCGTGCCCGTGCCGGGCCGCGCTGGGGCTTTTTTGTGCCGGGTTGGGTCAGGCTTCGGGCCAGCCCCGCCCAAAACCATCTTTAGCTACCTACCCATGTCTCATGGAATGACTCTTAGCAAGACTCAGTGTCCGAAGACACCTGATGAGCGAACACGAATGAGTGGGATACCATATGCATCATTAATTGGTTCAATAATGTATGTTATGATATGTACACACCCGGATGTTTCGTACGCACTCAGCGCTACGAATAGATACTAGTCAAACCCAGGAGAAGCACATTGGACTGTTTCCAAGAACATTATAAGTACCTAAAAAGGCATAAAGATGATTTCCTAGTATATGGTGGAGATGATGAATTAATTGTTATTGGCTATACGAACGTAAATTTACAAACCGACAAAGATGATTACAGATTATAGTCAGGGTTTGTCTTCTACCTCAACGGAGGTGCAGTAAGCTAGAAAAGTGCTAAGGAAAGCGCAATTGCGGATTCTACAACTGAAACGGAGTACATTTCTACACAATTCGTGGAAAGAAAATAACTCAAGGAAGAAATTTGGCTTAGGAGGTTCATTGGTGAACTTGGTGTAGTTCCCTCCATTAAAGGATCAGTAGCTCTATATTTTTACAATAATGGAACTATTGCACAGGCCAAGGAGCGTGGACACCACCAGAGAGTCAAACATGTACTTCGTAGATTTCACCTTCTGTGACAATTCGTGGAAAGAAAAGAAGTCAAGATAATCAATATTGGAGATGACACCATCTCGATCAGATCCGTTAACTAAACCTCTGCCGCAAGCGAAGCACAACTCGCACACTACAACTATGGGAATCAAGCATATTGGAGAATAGCTTTGATGTCCTTGTTAAATTTTTTAAAGTTTTAGAGTTTAAATACTTTGTAAAACATTTTGGTTAACCATTCATAGAAATGAAGAAATTTATTTTTCTATTTAATTTTGTTGTTTATTAAATGATGAGTCCTTTCATATTGACAATATTCAAGATAGACTGTCAGGAGCAGTCCTATGTCCTAGAAATTTCTATCAAGTAAACTTGAATGTCAAAAGTTGAAAATGGTCCTTAGTCGGAAGTTTTCTATAAAGGTGGACGCATAGAAAACACTAGACGAATGGAATACAAGATGACTAGTAGTTCTGTTTCTTGAACTATGTGGACATGTCAATGTCACAGTCATTTTCATAGATACTTACTTGATAAGATTAGTATCAGAAAGACCTATAAAACTTTATTGTAAGAGATGAAATTTTTTCTTAAGTAAATTTCATTATCTTATTAGACACTCATCCTCAATGCCTGAGTGATTTGAGATTACTTGTTTAAGAACTGGTTACTTTTACATTGTCAAACGTCGCACCGTAAAAGGAGACTATAGCGGCAACACTCAGGTAATCACCTATCAAACGAAGTCTAACCTCAAGATCGCAAGATTGGGATTATCCTCCCATAAATCGAGATGAGATGCCAAAAGTTGTACAAGGCCACTCGAAGAGCTAGAAACTGTAAAATGCATGGACGTGCTCAGATGAATCATTGGCGATGATTATCTGTTTATTTGATCAATTAAACTCTGACACCGAGAAATAGCTCTGGACATAATAAGGATGACCACTCATACCTAATATTCATAAGCAGGCATCAAGCGACAAAGGAATTAGGAAATGCACACTTGTCCCTAAGGGCAAGTGGGAGACTGAATGAAATAATGCCCTTGGTCCAAGTTTGCATTTAATGCCAAGCATTTAATGCCAAGTATAATAAATGTGGTTCAGTATTAATTAAATAAGTTAATTATTCAGTGACATCAAGTGATCTGAATTCCTAGCTAAAGGCCGCTTCAGTTCAAATGGAATTAATGATGTATATTAATATCACAACTTACTCTTGACTTAACCCGTAGGGTCACACAATAGTACGTGAACGGAACAAGTATTTAGGTGAATATAATATTCAGTAAATACTCTAATTATGGATATTCGGAATGATGGATGTTGGTTCCAGTGGGAGCTAAATAAATCATCAAAAGGCAAATAAAGAATATTTTCCAGAAATGAAGACAATGCCGGAAACGAAAATATGGTTCATGACGGAAATATAAATATTTATCAAAGTCGAAGATATTACAGGAATAGGAAATATGGTTCGTATCAGAAAATATTAAACGGAAATAGAAATGTTGTTGGAATCGAAAATATTGCCGGAAATGGAAACATTATCGGAATCGGAAACATTGTCGAGATCGGAAATATTGTCGGAATCAGAAATATTATCGGAAACATAAATATTGTCCTAGTCCGAAATAATTCCGGAATCAGAAAACAAATCAGAAGCACGAAAAGCGACAGGCCGGCAAGCAAGCCGACCCATCGCTCGATGAGCCAACAGCACAACACGCAACACCACAAGGCCCAACGTGCTACGGCTGGCCAGCGCTGTTTGGCCAACGCACAAGGAAACACGCAAGTGTTGTCCAGCACTCAAGCCATCGCGCACAGCAGGCCAGAAGCGCTTCTAGACCAGCATGCTTGGTGTGTGCGGGAAGCAAGCTTGGGCGCCAAGGCTACTTGCGCGGAAAGCAAGGCTTGGGTGCCAAGGCTACTTGCGCGGCAAGTATCTTGGGCCACACGCTATCCGGTTTTCCTAATCCTACATCCAAAGGAGTTTTATGATTATCCTAAAACCTAAGAGTTTGGAATTATCATAAATCCTAAGAGTTTGTGATTATCCCAAATCCTAATCCAAAGGGTTTTTTATTATCATAATTCTAATAGGATTCGATTTGTCTATTTTCCTATAAACATATGACCCATGGTAATAAGTTTTTAACATACTTCAATACACTTTAGTTCAGTTGTATTTTCCTATCACATAAAGTTAGATCCCAATTCCATAATACCTTAGATTGTGTCCTAGTTTGTTGAACCTAAGGCGGATCTGAACGTGTTGTGGACTATCTACAGAGGGGCAAAAATTGGATCTCTATACTTGTTCTTGTTCGGTTCGGGAGTAGATTGGGAAGGCACACATCAAATAGTATGTAATCTGAATTATGCTAACTGATTATGTGCAATTAATTTGGATTCTGGCAATTTATGATTTTTCCGCATGCAATTAGATTGTTTATAACCCTACAAGATATGTGTTTTGGGGGTCTTGACTTAATCTTAGAGTTTCAAGTTTATTCCACTCTTTTATCTAAAGATTAAGGGTTTAAGGTTGTCCACTCTTGGGCTTGTAAGTCAATGTTCCAGTTCACTAAGCATTTGGTTTCAATTTACTTAAATGTAACACTGTATGTTATGTATTTATCTCCTCTTATGCCCAGAAATTCATTTCCTTTCATCATTTCTTTTTTAAATGTTTAGTGGGGATTTTTTGGAGGTAAAAATTAAAAAATATTCCACCTAATGGGATCGGAGGATATCGCCCGAACGGGCGCGTGCAAAGTGAGAGTGGGGGATTAATTTGCCCGACCGTGTGGGGGTTCGTATTATTGCACTGTTGTGCACGCCCGATCAGGCAGAGGTCGTCGACCGAGCGAATTAAGGATGAACGAGCGCCTGACCGGGCGGTGCTCTCCCGATCAGGCGAAACATCGGGCGGAGGCGAAAAGTCACGATTTTGCGGTTTTGCTTTACTACCTTTGGATTCCTTTTTTTTTAACAACCTTATTAGGTACATTTTAATCACCATAACCTTTGTGATTATGATGAGTTAAGTTGGTTCATGATTCCTCTTGATTATGGAGGTTATTAACCCTTCATTATCAAAGGATAATTACCTTGATTATGGTCATTGAATTCTTTTGAGTCCCGTGACTTCCTTGGGCTGTTTCACCGGCCTCCTTCACTAATCCTATAAATACTTATCATTCTGACTTTGTTGGTACACAGTCATTTTCTCTTTTTCTCTTTTGTTTCTCTCTCTTTTGGGCATACATTCTAGTAACTCAATCTCACACCCAAGAGTGTCATTATGTGTTGAGAGTAATGTAAATCTTAGGGAATGAATCGGTGAGTAGAATTGTGCACCCAGGTTCCACCGAATCTCGTTTTCAAGGCAAGGGTTTGGTTACCCCGACACAACAAGTTCTGTAAGTTCTTACTTTCTTGTTCTTCATACTAGCCTTGAAAGCATTTAAATACAACACTCCCTCTGCATTTAATTAAAAGATATACTTTCATTATCAGTCGTATTTAAATAATAGATACAATTACTATCATTGGGACTCCCATGTTTGCCGGCAGTAGAGAGGGAAAAAGGAGAATGAAAATAAATAACTGGTAAATAGAAAAGAAAAAATTAAAAAAAAAATTGAATTAGAACAAATAGTTGAATGACACGTGTATAGATAAACTGCTATATCAAGTTGGTGAACGATAGAGTACAATAAAAATTAACGGGGTGTAAAAGTTGGATTATTAGATAATAATCTAAAGGTTGGATTATTGACGGAAAATCGTCAAAATGTTGGATTATTAGAAATAAATTTTCCAACCATTTATGGGATGAAGGGCGTAAAATTGTGGTACTTCAGTTAAACTGTATTAAAATACGGATTTTTCATGAAATACCCCCGAGGTTTAACTTAATTCACCAAATACCCTCGTATTTTCAATAATTCACCATATATCCTTGACGTTTCTGAAAAATTCACAATTTGCCATTTTTGTCTAACACCGTTAAATTTTCCATTAGTTTACAACATCTTGTTTCTCCCTCCTTCATTCACACCTCACACACCATAAAACAAGATCTTTCTCCTCCCTTATTATTGTGTTCATCCAATAGACCTCCATAGCTCCATTCTCTCTCCACCTTCTTCGAATTTTAATGGAGAAATTAAACAAGTAATTTCAAAAAATTAAAATATAAAATCAATTAAAACCTATATTTCATGATTTCACAATTTCAAAGTTACAACCCACCAAATCACTCGTTCTCCATATTCTCTCCCCACTTGCAATCAAACTCCATTAATTGAAACTTCCTTAACCACTAATTAATATCCTAGCGTTGCTCGAACTTCATCAATTGAAACATCAAACTTTGTCTTCTCGTCCACAACAAGATTAAAGATGATTAAAGATGCTGATGATTGGTTGATATGGAGGATTGATGATGATAGAGGATGAGATGGTGAAGTGTTGCGAAGGAGGGAGCAAAAGCTCCATTGGTAGTAGCGAAGAAGACAAAAGGGAAGGAGGGTGTGATTGTGTGGATTTTGGAGGGGGGGGGGGGTTTGTTTTAACGCCCGTTTTTCTTTCCTTTTTTATGTGGATTTTGGAGGGGGATTTTCAAGCTATTGAGTTTTCCAGCAAATCGTCAATCGAATCTGAAGCTAAGGTTGATTATTCGATATGGGTTTACCAAATTATTTGTTCTTGTGTTTTTTTCATATTTTATGCTAATAAAATTTTGATTTCAAGTTTACTTGTTCTTATTTCTTTCTTTTGGGACAACTTAATTGAATTAGATCGTAGGAGCTTATTGGGTTTGTACTTTGGGGTATTAAAATTTCATTATAGAGAAGTTGCAGTGAAAGTATGAATAAGGTGGAGAGAGAAGATGAAGAATGAGGGACGAGACGAAGAAGATGCAACTCCTAAGTTTTAACGGTGACTTAACGGCAGGGGTAAGTCGTGATTTTTTTTTTTAAATCCTCATGGGTGTTTCATGAATAATCTGATTAAAATAACATCATATTAGCGAACATCAACGCCAACATTATGTACGAAAGAAAATGTAGGAAACAGATTCCCGAGTGCTAAATACTTAGGGGGCGTTTGGTTGGGGGTTTTCAGGAAAGGGAAAGGGAAAGAGAAAGGGAATGGACTGATATCATTCCCTTTGTTATTTTTGTTTGACATGTTTCACCATTCCCTTTACCCAATTTCATTTTTGGGTTACCCCAAAAACCTTCTACCCTGATTCCCCACCCCCCCTATACTTTTCCATTCTCATTCCCCCAACACTTCTAACAAACGTTGACCACCATTCAACTAACCTTGACCACCTTATAACACCCAAAGGTTACCTGAACCACCACATAGCCACCTGCACCACCCCCACACGGACCTCACCATACTCAACCACCACTACCTGAAACCACCTCCAAACCCACCAACACCACCCGAAAACACCCCCTGACCCAACCCCACAACCCGAAACCACCCCCTGACCAACCCCCACCACCCGAAACCACCCCCTGGCCCACCCCACCACCCGAAACCACCCCCTGACCCACCAACACCACCTGAAACCACCCCCTGACCCACCCCCACCACCCGAAACCATCCTCAGGCCCACCACCACCACCCGAAACCACCCCCAGACCCACCACCACCACCCCGAAATCCATCCCAACCCTAAAAATTTGAAGAATAAACAAGAAATAGAATGAAAATTTTTGTGCAAATCATGTCTTGAAATGGTCAAATTCGGCTATGGAATCTTCAGATCTGAGGATTTCATAGTCGAATTAGAACATTTAAACATCAAATTCACCCATAAAATTGTGAGAAAATAAAAGGTAGAGGGAGGGAGACGGAAGGAGGGCGACGGAGGGGGACGTATGGCGGTGGAGGGAACAAGAGAAGGTGGTTGGGTGGGCGGCGGTCGGGTGGGCGGCGAAGGGAGGGAGAAAGAGAGGCATTGAGGGATAAGATGAATGGAAAATGAAAAAAACATCACAAACAACTTTTTAAATCAAAGGGTTTCGTTCCCATTCCCCTTCTATCCCATTCTTGATTCCATTCTGTTTATCTCGTGTGAACCAAACGCCCCCTTAAAGGATTAGAAATGGGAATCATAGTGATCACTAATCAGAATACCATCTTTGTTCGCTAACCTCTAGGCAATAAGCATCCCCTTTTTTACGTGTTACACTTTTTGTTCTATATTATTCTTTACTCCACATTTTTTATTTTATTTTTTAATTTACCATTGTACAGTGGTGTATATCTTTATTAAAGTACGAATTATAGGGTAAATGATTTACACAATCCCTTATAAAATCTCAAAATAAATATATAGAGCATGTTATGTAATTGGCTCTTTGTTGGTATTTTTTTTATTGGCTTTTGACTTTTTAATATGGTCAAAGACCTAAAATTGTGTTTTGTTAATAGGCGCTGAAAAAGCCATATTTTACACTAAATATGAAAAGGCGACGTCACTTGCTTTTTGGGTTGACTTTTAGCTTCTCACTATCTAAATTACTTTTCTATCCTTGTTTTTTTCTATTTAATTACTACCCCCGTCCCAGATTAGTTGTTACACTTAACTTTGCACAAAGTTTTAGGTGATAAGTGGTTGTTTGGTTATCAAATGATATTTTATTGAAAAAGTGTATGTGATAGGAGTTAGTGGGGATTTTTTTTAATTGAATGAGAGAGGGTGTGGAGACAAAAAAAATTAGTGGGAATAAAGAGACAATATAATAATTGTTGGGGTCATTCCTAATTTAGAAGTGTAACAACTAATCTGGGAGGGTCGAAAAGGAAAAATGTAACAACTAATCTGGTACGGAGGGAGTAATAATTAATAATTTAATACTCCATAAATAAATAAATAATTAATTAATAAAATAATGAAATAATTCATGATTAAAAAATAATATTAAATAGTTAATAATTTATAAAATTAATAATTAAATAATTATTGATTAGTTATATTTCAACAAATAATTACAATTTAATTAATAAATAAATACGAGCACTGATATTAATGATTATGAAATAGAGAATGATTAATAATTATTAATAATTTACTACAACTTTATAAATTAACATTAATCATCAATAATGAATAAATTAAAAACACTCAATATTGCCCGAAATACTTATATAAACTAAACTATAAATGGTAACAATAATACTCTAATTAATAATTTATTTTTAATTAATAATTTATGTACTAGTTATTACTTACTACTCCGTACCTAATATTATTTAAAAAACAATAAAAGTCATAAAATTTCCTCAAATGCCATTTTAGATAGCTACAACCAACGACCAATAATTGATTTTACCAAACATATTTGTAAACATTCAATAGGCAAAAAAGCAACAAAAACCGCAAACTTAAACAAATAGCCAAATCAACCAAGTGAAACAACCGACAACCAACAGCCAACAACCAATTGTCAAACAAGACCGTGTTGTACGAAGTATTTCCTAAATTGGAAGTAATTTATATATGAATGAGTGCGATCTTGTTTGACAATTAGTTGTTACTCCGTAGTATTTAGCTGGTTTGACTAGTTGCGAGTTGTTAGGTGGTAGTTGTTTGTATTAGTTGATCGACTAGCTAGTTGAATTAGTTATTCATGTTAAATTATTTGGTAAATTAGTTGTTAACTGAACGATTTTGGCATAATTAACTTGGGTTGCTAATGGTTGTAATTTTAGATAATACACTAGTGGAAAAAGGGTCATTTGCATCGCACTTTTAAGCACATTTGCGTCGCACATTGTGCGTGGCAAAAGATCTCGATGCAAATGACTAAAAGTCATTTGCATCGCACAAAAGTGCGATGCAAATGACCCTTATTTGCGTCGCACATTAAGCAAATGTGCGTGGCAAATGACTTTTCAGGCACCATGTTGAAAAGTCATTTGCCACACACATTAGCTTAAAGTGCGTGGCAAATGACTTTCAGGCGCCAAAAAAAAAGTCATTTGCCACGCACAATAGCTTAATGTGCAACGCAAATGACAATTTGAGCGCCAAAAATTAAGTCATTTGCCACGCACAATAGCTTAATGTGCGACGCAAATGACATTTTTGGCGCAAAAAAATTAAGTCATTTGCCTCGCACATTAAGCTAACGTGCGTGGCAAATGACTTATTTTTTGTTTTTTTTAAAAATTGGTTTTTTAATATTTTATTGGAAATTCCGACATGATCGTCTTTGAAAGTAGACGCTTCCCAATACCGGGAATACATTTATAAATAATACCTGTCACAATAGTTTACAACGTAATTAACGTTCCCAATAAAAGGCAATTAAATTCGTCATAGATCAACCAACATGTTACAGAAGATGATAATTGCAAAGATGAATCGAACATGTTGCAGAAGATGAAGAAGCTTCATCTTGTAGAGCTCTACCAACAACTTGGTATTGATGAAACTGTACCAAATATAAAATCCAGAAAATTAATCGATTAATTTGTAGAAGTTTGAGAAATTTAAATCAGAATTTTTAAAGTATAAACAATACCCATAACATCTTCATCGTATGGCCTTTGAGCCTCTGCATATGCAGATCAACAAGTGAACATCAGAACAAATTAACCAAGTTTTGTTTGTTTTTTTTACCATGTTAACAGTAGTCAACAACTCACAGATTTAGATATTAAAGCTAGAAAATCATAATAGCTTGCAAGCATTACCAATTCAAAACAACCTAAACAATGTGAAAGTGACACATTTTAGAATATAAACAAGAAGATTTGTTGGATTTTGACCATAAAAGCAGAACTCTGGAAATCATAAAACGGGACAGGATTCACCATAAAAGCAGAACTCTGGAAACCATAAAACGGGACAGGATTCACATGAAATATGGTTAACATTATATACAGGTACATATCTAGGTGACATCCTCAGCCATTTTATGGAAATTATGTGCATGTACTTGGTACAAACTGAAGTGTTAATGCACATACCACTGTCATAAAGAAAAGGATCCAACATAGATACCACTGTTGAAATAAAAAGTTTAAATAACATGCTGGGTAGGCTTATAAATTAGAATAGTGGCATAATTACATTTAGATTCAGTTTATGTGATGCTTACACATCTAGAGGAAAAAGCTAGCAGTTTAGGACATATATGTACACCTGTTCTACCAGAAGGATATCTATCATGATATCTGGTGAAAGAAAAACTAAATCAACAATCTTCTCGGTGGTTTGATTGCTTCTAGGCATGCAGAAGTAAAAACTTCACGAAAGTGAAAAGGCATAACAGAAACATTGCATGCATCAATACAGGGAAAATATCAGTTATATAATCCAAAGAAAACAAAGGGTTGTATGCTGGTTTATGGACTGATTGCTATCAGTTATATAATCCAAAGAAAACAAATAGATGACGATAATAACAAATTAGCAATTATGACGATGTCTGCAACTATAATGGGGATTCACTAATACATTAGCGTGGACACTTGGAGACTAACAGTCTAGTCAATGTATCAAGATCGGAGTATTGAATCAGGAAGTCTAATCATTACTAGTCACTATTATCCATCTTGTGAACTTGTGTTCTATACAAAAAATAATTGTCAAACTTTGCAGAAGAGAGCCCCTATTGGGGCATGGTTGAAATTCAGAGACTGTAAGAATTAAGAAACAGAAGGGAAATGCACAAGCATGTACGAATAATCTAATACTACTACATATTAGACTTAGTTGCAAGCAGCTAGAATCTAGACCTGGGGTGAACCAGGGTTTGGTAATGACTAATCCATTGAAATTCAAAAGTAAAAGAACTCAAACCCCACTAAACACGGTTAACTACTAGGGGTAATTAGTCCTTATTATAATAGGCATTTAAAGTCACAAAATCTACTTGTGTTGTACTCCATCACATAAATGCAGGTAAAGCGGAGGACATTCCAGAATAAAATATAATTCAACCGTGGAGAAACCATGGAGACAAGAAAAAACATGATACCCTACGCTGAAGTTGGCTTAAAAGATTTCCCTCAAAAAAAGAAAAAAAGTACTTCCATCACAATACAATCAGAGTTAGATCCAACAAGAGTTAATGTTTTTCCTAGTCCAGATCTTCTAGGAACACAAAAGACGATAATGAAAAGAGAGATAAAAAGACAGATAATGCAATGAATTGAACTGACCTATTTTACTGGTTTCCATGTAAGCATCAGTAACTTTACTTATGATCTTTTGTCTTGAGCAGACTTCCATCAAGCACCATGGCCGAGCCACCAAACTGGATATTTATGTCATATTATCCTTGCTTCTCACCAGTTGGATCCTCAATGTGAAATTTTCGCTGCGAAATAAATAGATGTTAAACTTCAAATAGATAAAGAAAAAAAAAGACTACGCAACCAGATACAAGGAGCTCCTAATAAAACATAACACTCTGCAACTAGATTCCTAATACTAAACCAAAGCAATATATATTTTGGTGGGGGTAACAGGAGAAGAGAAGAGGAGAACATTGGTTGGATGCAGGGTGTTGGTTTGATGCTTGACTGCAATAGTATCCGAGGGTTTCAACCAGAAATCCCTAAAACAAAACTCACATATGAACTTTAATGGGGTTAGAGTTTCCGCTAATAAATAGATGGGGAATGACAGAGAATAATGGCTAACAACCATACCACCCCTTCATACCACCCCTTATTTAAACCACAAAAATGGCTAACAAACCCCAATTCACCATCCTAAAATAGTATTAATGATTAAAACTAAGTGATTGCGAATCCAGAAACAGATCTACGGCACCTCAAGGAGTAGTTCATCACATCTTGATGAACCCAACTGCCGTTTTTACACCAAATTATCATTATTCAATAATTTGTTGGACATCAATACCAACAGATCTCTTCTCAATTACAGTTTAAAGAAAGAAAAGAAAAACAAACACACAACATTTGAAGAATCCCCAGCAAAATTAAAACCCATAAAAAACAAACCTAGAAATAGAAATTAAAATCAACAAAAACATGACAAAAGAAAACTAAAAATACAATAACATACCTTGCACCTCAAAGCAGATGAGCTGAAGTCAGCCTTAACACAGTCCGGCAGAGATTCCAAACAAGCTAGAGTCCTTGAGGGAAGCAGATGACTTTCCCTATACGAATTAAACGTTCATAAACATTTGTGTAAGATTAGCCTATGTTCCTTCTGTTGTGTATACAAATGTGTATGCATTTTGGTTGTCCTTAATTGCCACAATAGCTGTCCAACTAATTTTACATTTCAGGTAATCCATGATTTCAAATTCTAGTTACTAACTACTAAGTAGTAACAAATCTAGCAATTCAACATCAATAAAAAAAATGTCACATTACATCAAATTCAATTCAACACTTAATTTATCATCAAATTCAAATCAATCACTTAATTTATCATCAAATTCAAAGCGAAACTCATAAAAAATTGAAAAAAAAATACTTGAATTCACAAACTAACCAACATAACTAAACCCTAAATTCAAATGAAAAAAACCAGAGAAAATTAATTGAACATGGAAATCAAGATACTCAAATTAACAATCCAAACAATCGGGCAAAAAGATACTCAAATTCACACATTAACCAAAATAATTAAACCCTAGATTCATAAGATTTTTTTTAAAATGTGCAAAACTAATTGAATTTGGAAATCAAGCAATATGACCCAGCGTGTTTCTTACCCTTCAAAAACCAAGCAATATGACCCGCCGGAAAATGCAAACCAATCGTATTGACATTTTCGCGGCGCCGACACCTAGGGTTTGCCTCTTCGCGGTAGTTTAGCATGTTTCTTAGAGGCAGTTCGGCGTATTCGGCGTTTCTTAGCCTTCTTCGCGGCAGTTCGACATGTTTCTTAGCCTTATTCGCGGCGCCGACACCTAGGGTTTGCCTCTTCTTGACATCGCAGATCTTGAATTTTCAGAGAAACCCAATTGACTATATTTGTGACAGCTTTGGTGAGAGGAGATGTCGAAAAATAAGGTTGATATTGTGTTGTTGGAGGAGAGATGAAGAGGTGTTGGAGTACCAACAATGGAGATTCTAAAAGAATAGATGAGAGAGAAAGATAGAGGAGGCGGAAAGTTTGCGGTGTTGGTGTGGTGTGCTGGGTCAAAGCGAGAAAGTACATTCCTAGGTGGACACGCATTACATCGTAGATTTACAAATCTGCGTGGCAAATGACTCTAGGCTCCTAGAGTCATTTGCCACGCAGATTTGTAAATCTGCGATGCACTTGATTGAGTCATTTGCCTCGCAGCTTTGTTAATCTGCGATGCAAATGACTCTGGGGGGCATCCTAGAGTCATTTGCCTCGCAGTTTAACAAAGCTGCGACGCAAATGAGTAAATTTTATGCTAAAATTTGTTATTTGCATCACATGTTCAGAATGGCGTGGCAAATGCGGGGATGCAAATAAGCCTTTTTCCACTAGTGATACTTTGTATTAGGATAAACGGGTCATTTTTTTTTTGTTCTACTACTAGGAGTTTCCACCGCCTTCGACGAGTGGACTAATCTCTCGCTGGAGTTTGCATGTGTATCTCCATGGGTAGCATCCCTCGCACTTAAATTTTTTCCATACCCGAGACTTGAAGTTAAACGGACCATTTTATGGTAACACATTCCTAACCAAACATTTCCATTAAATTTAAAATAGTCTACAAATCTTTCTTTTTTTCTTTAAAACTCTCCTAACCAAACCCTCGGCCTAAACCGCCGAGAATCAGAAGGTAACATAATTTAAAAGGATAATGCTATCCGTAATACCAATTCATTATTAATATAAACAGGGTGGGCTCAAATTCCAAAGCTTTAATATTTAGTGCCATTGACAAAGTAATTAGTTTAGATAATCTAACCAAAACTAAAACTTGATTAATTAATCGGAAAAGGCTATACGTACACATAGTGTACAAGACATTTGTAGACCTAGTGTACATGACATTTGTACACCATGCTTTTTTATTGGTTGAAATGACATATTTATTGCCTTTTATTCTAATTTTTTAGTGGGTTTGATGATGTGTCAACAAATTAATGGTGTTGTACAAGAGAATCTTATACACTAGGTGTACATGTAGCATTTTCCGATTAATTAATCAAGTTTTAGTTTTGGTTAGATTATCTAAACTAATTACTTTGTCAATGGCAAAAGTTTACTTTTATCGGAAGTGGGAATTCACAAAATGGGATTGAAATGACAATTAAGCATATTGGAATATTTTGACAATTTAGAGCCTCAAATTTTTGAAATTCCATATAGTACCACTATAAATGTTTTTGTGGTATACGTGTAATAGTTCTTATACCTCTTAATGATTTTATAACTCTTTTAGTCAACTATTTTAAAAGTATTACTTCCTCTATTCTTATTTATATGACACGATGGAATTTTAGACACTATTCACACAAACACCTTTGACTTTCTTTTGTGGTTTCTACATAAGAAAAAACATAGTCGTGTGGGGTTTTATTAGATTTGTATCAGTAAATATTATTTAAATATCAACTTTTCATAATTTTTTCCGATCCACAATTAGAGATATTAGTGTTTGAAATCGTATGTTAGCAAACGTGCCTAAATAATTGTGTCATTTAAAAAAGAACGGAGGAAGTATTACATTAATTCCCAGTGAATTTTAAAGCGTACTTTTAATTTCTAGGTAAATTGATTGTGCCTTATGTATGGCTTACACGATAAATAACCGCCTTTCGATCACAAATTATGTATGTCCATTTATAATTAGTAATCATACAATCACAAAATATTTAAGAAAATCTATTTTTGGTGTTAGCACCCGGTTCACCCTTAGGGCTAATCCGGATTCGGGAGGAGTTCTGGGTGTATAGGTTCCAGTCTCCTCCCAATTGTTATTACGGGGATCGAACACAAGTTCTCCCTACCAAGTTCAGCCCCAATCACCACTGAACCAACAGACAATTGGTTAAGAAAATCTATTTAGGCGATTCACCACTGAACCAACAGACAATTGGTTAAGAAAATCTATTTAGGCGATGATTACTTTGGTTAGCATTCAATAATACTCCGTAACATCTTTGTAAGCAATCTTTATATTTTTGAAAGCCAACTACGTAATTATACTCTTGCATTTTTGGTAATTTGCAAAAGTTTTCTTACATAAGCTCACTCTCCTAAATCTATTCAGCCCCAATTTAGAAATTGGGGTAGTTAATTTCGAATCTCCTCTCCCCATTTATCATTTGTATAGGTTTTTTGACTCATTTGTACAAAAAGAAAAAGAATAAAAAGACTATAACTGATCATGATGGATTCGAATAAATAAAGATATAATGCGAGTTTGCGAAAATACAAGTGTGAGCAATGAGAAAATGTGTTGAACAATGAATTTTGAGTTATTGAAAGAGAAAATCCTAAATACTTGAGCATGTGATTATGGTCATAAATCATTAGACGGAATAGAGTGTCAACAAATGAACAGGAAAACCCCCTTATTTAGGTATACTTGTGATCCCATTTTTTAGGTAGCGACAAGGCTTTTGTATACCAATATTTTCCAGGCTGCTGCCCAATCATTCTTGTCCTTTTCTCTCTCTTAGCTTGCTTCTTTACAATCTTTGTTTGTGCTAGCTCCATTTGAAATAATATGGACACTTTGACTTTTTACAATGATGGTTCCGTGAATTGATAGAATTAGGCCATAAAGGTTCTAGCTACACATCAATACGTAGTACGGAGTAGTTTCCGTAAAAGAGAGTAAGCTCTATGTCTAAAATAACATATACAAGTTTAAGATAAGTTGAGCTGAATAACAAGAAATTGTCAAATTGTCGTAGTATTAGGCTGTATTTTTTGGGTCTGAATGAATCTGAACTGAATTGAACAAAGAATTACTCCACTTTTTTTCTTTTTTTTTTTTGTGAGGGACACCACGTGTTGATGGTTTTATATAGATAGTAATATATATCATGTCATATATGACATGATATATATTTTGCTATCTTTGTTCAGATAATGAGTTTATTAAGGTTTTTTTACATGAAATCACATATGGAAGTCTGTTGTGGTGATTATCACTCTTCTAGGTTCATCACTCTCTTTGAAAATCGGGTTTTCCACCGCCGTTGTTCCTCACCGATGGTGGCTTTTATCCACGCTCCGCCCCTCCGCCCGCTTATTGGTGGTCTGCCATCGCCGTCGGATGCCTCGGCCCTGTTCGTCACCATTGTTCCTTCCACCGATTCGATGCCTCGTTTGTTTGACCGATCTCTCTTCAATGGTAGTCTGCCGTGAAGATTAGATCTTTGTCCCAGTCGGTGGTTCATATCCAGTTGCCAAGTGTCAGACGTTTGTTAAGAAGTCTTAGTTTAGTTATTTTACTTTCTTTTTTAGTTTAGTTTGTTTTAGTTTCTTTTTATTTTTATGTATTTTGTTCTTATCTATTAGCTTTTCCCTGAGATAGGGAGTGGCTTTTAGATCCTTTGATCTTTCCCTGTGACAGGGAGGCCTTAGGAAACGTGTACCTTTCCTTATTAAAAAAAAAAAAAAAATTACACAAATATATAATCCATTTGTAATAATATGATTGTGATACTTTAATAAAGTAGAATTAAACATAAGTTGAGAATAATGGTATCCCTTACCCTTTTACATTTGGACATACACTATATAATAGCATAATAAGTAAATAATACAGCATAAAAATAAGAAGAAGAAAACAACAGAAATTAGGTAAATATCGTTTTAGTAAGCTGTTTATGAAGTAACAACTCGAGAATAGTCAACAGAAGTTTGCCAATGATCTTCAAGTAACAACGAACATAAAAACAGTAAAAGTACTGTTCACCAATTTAATCTTCGATGCCAACTTGACGAACTTACATTTTGACTCTAATTTTGAGACAAGAATTCAAGGAGATGAGATGAGATGATTCTAGTTGTTGTATGCCCAAATCTCCACGTTTCGGCTCTTTTTCTTTTTCTGAATTGTTTTAGGGAGACTTCCGTTAATTAAAAGAGTCAACTTTTGGCATTGTGGACATCTAATCTATTGCACTTATTACTAATCCAATCCAAAAAAATTGGACTTGAATGTTTGAGTCTAAGTCCGAACCAAATTAATTTTGAGTCCGATCCACTCTGATTCATCCGAAAATTCTTGAGTTTGAATGCAATCCAGTTCAATCCGATCTATTTTAATTTTTAGAAAAAAAAAATTAATTTTATAAAAAGTTGAACTCAACGTTTCGAACATAAATGAAAACAACATGTTACCGGCTAAATCATCTACGCATAAAATAAAAAACATGAGTATTAAATATTGGGTATGAAATTTTTTAATACCTATAACTACAAGTCACTCTTCCATAAAGGGAAAATATAAAGTCAGAATTCACTTAAGTAATACGAAGTAGATATAATTGCAAATAACAATATGTCTTGCACATCTAAATACTTAGTCGAAATTAATGTTTCAGTTCTTAAAAAATCATAAATTTTAAAATACATTAGCCAACGAGAGAAAAGGGCCTTCACTCGATCGATTAATTTTTTTGTGTGTCAAAAAACGAGTTGTCGTCTTAGCCTTCCCTGACTAGGCTCTAGAGGCTCTAGAGAATATTTTTGAGTTATGGGTTTATTGTGCAGTGTAACATTTGGGTTTTTTTTTTTTTTTGCACATAGTAAATAAAGACCCAAAATCACATACTTCAATTTCACAATAGTTTTAAAATTACTATATAAATGAAATGTTAAAACTTTGGACTTAATTGGGTTTATGGACTCCAAAAGGCTGAGGCCAAGTCCAAAAATAACTGGACTTGGAAATTTGAGTACGAGTCCGATTTAAAAATTTCCAAGTCCGACAAGTTTGGACTGGACTGGATTGGATTTTGGAATTTTATCATTCCACTTACACCCCTATTGGTTAATGATAGTTATTATACGTATTATCCGGTGCAACCATGATCTGCGGTTGTTTAATTTAAAATTTTGATTATATTGTTTATGTACCTGCTTCTTGCGGGAGCCTTTTTGAGGCAATGGGGTAATGATAATGAAGATTGTTTATGTACTACCTTCGTTTTATAAACATCTTTACGGTTAATATTTACACAAATATTATGACAAAAATAGAAAATTTGGTTAATATAATTAAATAAGATAGTAAGAGAAATGTGTAACAATGTGGGTGTATAAAAGAAAGTGAATGAGAAATTACATTGTGGGGTAAGAAATGTAAGGTAGTAAAGTTACATGTAAAAAAATAGAATAAAACAAAGTGTAAAGAACATTAAACAGATTAAAACGAAAGTGTAAAAAAAATTTTAAAACGGAGGTAATAATATAGAGGACTAATACAAGGTAGGATACGGATTTTTTTTTTAAACCAACAAAATAGGATTATTTGGAGTGTGATGAACATTGGAATTGGAATATAAAACTAATACTCCCTCTGTTTCTTTTTGTTTGTTACGTATTTTTTTTAGGGTGTTTCACAATGTTTGTTACGTGAGAGAATATTTTCTTTCATAAACTTATTATACTGTCATTTTTTGTGCCAGCTTTTAATTTTAATTGGTCCAATTTTTCAACTCATTACTTTTTCAGTTCTTTTAGCCAATGATTCCTACCAACCCGCAATCTGTGTGCTTTTTCCATTATTGGTTCATTTTGATAAATAAAATAATTTTATTGGTTGTTGTAATGATTAGTGGATTGAGGTTTTAATTGGGTTTGATTTTTTAATATAAATGATGGAATCTAAAACATTTAAAATTAAAAAAAATACCTTTATTATACGTTAATAAACATGCAATAGTCCAAACATTAAAAAAAAAAAAAAAAAAACGAAGGGAGTAAATTAATGTATGGAGGAAAAAGAGGAAAGGATAGATAAAGAGTAATTAATTGTTACATCTTAGGAAAAGAGGAATGATAAATAAAGAGAAGTTCATTATAACATCTTAGGGGAGAAGAGGAAAGGATAGATAAAAGAGAATACATAGAAAATGAAATACCTCCGTTTCAAAATGATCTTTGTTCTTTTTGTTTTAGTTCGTTTCATAATGTTCTTTAAATTGTGTTCTATTTTATTTTAACATAAAATTTACTATCTTACCCCTCTTACCCCACAACATTTACAACTTTCCACTCACTTTCTCTTATTGTATTTACCTCTTACACCAACCCACATTTTCTACACATCTACCTTGCTTTATCACTATTTTATCGTATTCACCCACCTTTTATGCACTCTTTCTATTTTGACTTAATATTCATGCAAACAGTAACCGTAAAAATCATTTTAAAAGGGAGGTAATACGATTTAAAATTATATATACTTCCTCCGTTTCGGAAATATTGCACCATGGTTGACTTTTATTCCTCTAACCATTAGTTTGACTCTTAATATCTCAAATCGTGTGCAAATAAAAATTATAAAAAATTAATATTTAAAAAATATTTATCGATACGTATCTAACATGACCCTACATGACTAAAATTCCCTTATGTACGAATCACAAAAAATGACCAAAGTCGTAGTGTGAATAGTGCAAAAAACAAATGATGTGATATTTCCGAAACGAAGGAAGTATATAAAAAATACACATTAAAAAGAATGTAAAGTGTTATTCAAAATTTCAGCAGTATAGAACTTAGGCTCCGTTTGGTAGGGCGTAAAACGTTTTCATGGAAAACGATTTTCCCCTTTTCAATCATTTTACGTTGTTTGGTTGGGTAAGGGATGTAAAACAATTTTACATGACTCCCTCAAATGTGGAAAACCCTTTTCCATTTGAAAGGGAGGGAAACCCCTTTTCCTTCTTTCCTCCCTACTCCCCTCTCCTTTCTTCCCCTCAATCTTCACCATTTTCTCCCATTTTCCTTTAAGTTACCAAACAAAGGAAAACTAGTTTGGAATTGTGTTTTCCCTTGAAAATTGTTTTCCATGGAAAATCATTTTACGTTGAAAACGTTTTACGCCCTACCAAACGGAGCCTTAGTGCTCAAAATGTATACACCTGTATTTGGAAGTGATAGTCACATTAGGATATACGGAAACATAGTTACATTTTCTAAACAATAACTCGTACATGTGTGCGACGGATAGTTATGATCATCATATACTCTTACTTTGTAAAATTAAAGAAAATGGGTGTTGGTGATCATGGGGGCGTGCGGGTTGGTAGGAATCATTGGCTAAAATAACTGGAAAAAATAGTAATTAAGGGGGTTAAATAATTTTGAATGGGGGCCATGAAAAGTGTAAAAAAAGAAGATGGTGGAGGAGAAGGTGCATGGTGGTAACTGGCAAGTGACAGAAGATTGGGCATATACTGTAAGAAATAAGCAGGCAGATGGAACAAATAAACAGAAACATTGGGGGAAAAAAAAGGCAATAACGTGTTCCAATAATAACCATTAAAATTGTATCCCTCTTTTTAGAGCAATGTATTAAGGTGTCTCTTCAATGGGTGCACAAATGCAAATGCTCCCAGTTTCTGAGGCACCACCCCTTAAAATTAAGGACCCTCCCTCCCCTTGCTGCCCTCCTCTGCTTCTGCCTGCCACCACTTTGTAACTAGCACTTATCTCTGTGCACAACCTCCCATTTATTATTTTTTCTCCCTTGTTTGACAGTCTGCATTTCACTCTTCTCAAAAGCTCCAGTTTTCTTGTATTTTTCTGTTATTTGACAATTATTTCCATTGAAATACAAACAATCCCCCCTCCCCCACCTTCTACTCTTTTTTTAAAATTTTTTCAATGAAAAATGTCAGATTTTTTTTTTATATAAATCTCCATTAAGTTGCACTATAGTGCTACAGTGGTCAGTGATTCTGCTGATCATAAACATCAGAAAAATATTTGTGAGGTTGAGATGAACTCGGAAATTACTTTTCTGTATTTTTTTCTAGAAAAGAAAGTGGGGTTAGATGATTACAATATACAAGTGATAGAAACAGACAAGGATGTACTGCAGTAAGGCAGAAGAGAAATAATTTTCTGAAGCTAGAAATTTTTTTGGGAACAAAAGTCTATGCAGCATATTGTTCATTTCCTAATTAGGGTTGTTGGAGACTTGGAGGGAGATTAACAAAGACTGAGTTTACAGTCTTACAGATATTATAAGCTACAAGTTGAGTGTGTCAAAATAATAATATTACATGGCCTAAAGGATGATTAAGGAGGAAATTATTGTACTTAAGACAGATAACCCCCTCTGTAAGATGACGAACACGTGACTTCTTGTAGTGTTGAACTTACTGACACCCTGATCTGAGGGAAACTCTTATGCAAGTTGATGGTTGGTTTAAGTGCAGGATACGGTCATGCTTACAGCACGATGATCGTCTGTTCTTCTCCACCTATTCTAGTTTAAGTAGTCTAGTTCGTGATTAAATCTTGTTTAATGTTTTTTTCTAATCACATGTTAGCAATAACAAGTCACATGAAATGATTCTGCAAGCAGGGACACTGAGACCATCACAAAACAGGATTGTACAGTTAACGGATATGATCTAAGGAATCGATTCCATAATTCCTGAAGCGAAAGGTAGAATATGATAATGAAGAACATTCCCTTGATAAAAATATCAAATAATGTGCTAAATCCTGGAGCATGAAACAAGGGGTCTCCATCAAAGTTTCAAAATACGTAGAATTTAACATTTCAAGGATTCCCCACCACTTGGGCATATATTTCAACTTACATTCATGCATGAATTTTAAGCAAAACACTGCTGAAGATTCCAGCACCAAGAGAGAATAATGAAAAGGACATCACAAAAAATGTAGGGTAAAATGACATTTTTATCATACAAGAATAAATCCTAAACCAACAACAGCACATCTTGGTTGGCAAAGATGTTGAAATGGGGGAGCAATACTTCCCCGTATCCAACAGCATATGCTGCTGCTGCTTTTCTTACAACGATAAGTCGTCAATAAAGATAACTAAAAGAACATGGCTCGTTCTTTTTTTTCAAAGTGATTCTCCATTAGATGCTGGAAAAACTTGACCTATACAACAACCAATAGCAACAGTTGTACCAAGTGAAGATCCATTGTTTGTCTCGGCCATTTAAAGTGATGGGTCTTATTGTGCTAGAACTTACTCCTCTCCTAGTGGTATAACATGCATATCATGTCACTTTAACCTCCAGTATCCTGTCTATGTTTACGGTGTGTACCTCCATAAATACCCAAAATGATCCTCCGCAGTTAAAAATATATAAATAGGCAACATAATTATTGCTGAGTCTTTATGAATGTTTTCTTCCTAAAATGTTGTCTATATCTCAAAGCAAAGAGTGGCTGGAATCTTTAATTTTATCCATAACCTACTGAAAAGTTGTGTAGGGCTCATGGGCACACAAGTATAGTGGACGGCCTAGTGATTCCTTTTCCGTCACTGCATAATACTGTGGTATGCCCTCACCAACAACTCTTTCTGGCTCATGCATTTATCCTTTTACATACCGAAACATAGAGAAAGATCTTACCTCTATAAATGGCACCTACAACACTGCTCCCAACAGTGCATCAAGCAGAAATGTTTTCATTTTCCCATTTCTTTGCTTTTTTAAAAGTTACTTTTGTGATAGATTTTCTTTATTTTTTGCAAATACTCGATAATGTCTAGGATGTGTTTGATTGGACGAAATCAATTTCCTCCATATTTCTTATCCAGTAGCATTTTACCAAATCCTCTCAATTAAGAAAACATTGATTCTATTAGCAGAAAGGCGCTGATATCTTCCTCACTGTACCTAATCCTTATTATACCCACTTCCCCTCCAAAAGGGACCTGTGAGATATAAACAGATACAAAATGCAAAGTAATTCAAATTGCTTCCTGAACAAAAATAGAACTTCTGTGAGTAGAAACTTCAGTTTCCGATTGAAATAAACAAATTCGAAACAATTTTACCAGAAAACTATGTTCCAAACAGCACCTCAAAGAAAATACAGATTGAATTAGAAAATAAGTGAAACTGGAAAGCCAGTAAGGACTGCCTCTCTTTAATCTGAACAATAAAGTTCAGAGAATTGAAAAAAAAAAGGTTCAAAGAAATCAGTGCATTGATTCTTCATTCTATGTCATATATGAACACAACAATACCAAAAACAAAAAGCAATATAAAATCACTAATCTTAGCAACATGACGTGCCTTGCGTAACATTGGTTCCTATATCATACGCATGCAGCCACACTTGTGCAGCATACACAAATATCAAAGGTAGGTTTTAAAACTCTATGAATGCTTTGAGGTGTTATCCGCAAGGACGGTCCTATTTGATGTTATGAGCCTACATCTGAATGTATAAAATGCAACATGAAAATAAAAAAGATTCCATTCTTTGAACACCAATCAAACAGACATCTGATAAATAATGCAAAGCTGCAAACCCAATTATGTGTTGCATTGGTAATAACTGAACCATTTTCGAGTGGAACATGTTCTTATTTTATAATAAAATAAATGGAGGTATCACTATGTACAAATCTCATGATTCACAGTTTGCCATTCATATGCATGAATAGCTATACAAAATCGAAACACTGAAATACCTCATACATGCATCACACGAACTTTGGTTTTCTCAGTTCTTGATCGAGGCAGAACTAATATGGCCATGAGTCCACTAGCAAAGGCAGCAACTCCCGCTATAGCTATGGCTGGTGAGTTTCCCCCACCAAACAATTGATCCCATGGCCCACTTCCCAATGACACAATCACCTGCATGTTCACCAGAGCATTTATTAAGGCACAAAGTTTGACCATGAAACTTACATGGAAGCTCCAAAAAGAAAAAGAAAAAGCTAGAAATTCAAAGATCTTATAGCAATATTTTCTGTTGACAAAAGCCAATAGAGCACAAGATCTAGAATGTCAACAACAAAAGTTTCTCTAGAAGTCTACAACATCAAAGAGAAAAAAAAAATAGTTCAAACTAATTAAGAATAGCAACGTTATGGCACCAACAGGGAATTTTAATTTTCAATTGATATGATGCACCAAATAACATTATGAAACACAAAACAGGTGCTGTTAATCATACGAGAAATTTGCAATGAAGAATGGGGATAAATTTTCAGATTTAAAAAAGGTAATCAAAAAGTGAAACGGAATCGTACACACAAAGCTTTAAATCAAAAGGAGCTTATGACTAGTTGAAGCATCAGACTTAGTCCATCACCCCATTGGCGTTCCATCATTGTCAACTAATGATATGGATCTAAGATCCTTAGGCCTTCTTTTATTTTTATTTTTGTAAATTTAGCTTTTTAATTTTAGTGTTAGATGGATGAAACATTAAAGTGGATTGTTGAAAAATCCTAACATCAATTTTCATAAGCACGCAACTAGAAAATCCTGTAAACTATAGACGTTACACACCCCTATTATGATGCCTAACTGAATAAAACTCCTAACTCAACCATGCCTTAGATTTCTACTTAGTAAGTAGTGGTGATTTAAACCAGTTCATTTACCACCCTTTTAACACTTAATGGATACTCCACCTTCAATTCCATGATGCATACTCTCCTATCATACGGGAAGGATATCATAAAAGTAAAGAACATGCAATGATCATAGGTGTAATATCCCGACATTATAAGTTCCCACTGAAAACAAAAACCAATGCTAGTTTGCACACCCAAAGTCCGCACAAATAATCTATATGGCCTAGGAAGATCTTTGGTAGGAAATTTCTTCTTTCTTATTTTCCCCTTGATTAGGTCCATTCTCATTTCTTTAACTTTCGTTTCCGTTCTCTCTACTCCCTTAAATTATCGTGGTCCCCAGTTTCTATCAACTCAATAAGCACTGCTATTTTTTTGTTCACTTGTATTGATCAAATCTCCTCTATTAAGGTGCACTCTCTTCACCTTGAAAATAAATAAGTGTATAAGTTCTGGTAAGTTCACAATCATGTCCTATAAGTTCCAATCATGTCATATAAGTTTTCTTCTTCAAGTTAACTCGTTTAAAATCAGGTGTTATTAAGTTTCGATCAGCTACTATCAGGTCATTTAGGATCGATCATTAATACAATAAGTTACAAGTCTAGGTGTTATAAGGTAAAGAGAACGCACCCTAATACTCTCCTAAATACAATGCGCCCCTGGAAACAAGAAGCTTTTAGCATCTTCTATCATTCATGAAAACTAGTGTATTAAAAACTCAATGGAATACTAAGACAATAAGGATCCTGCTGTGCTACAAGTGCCTTGCGCAGTCTCATTAGAGTGAGGCGCACTTAATAAAATATAAAAAATATGGTGAAAAACGATGTTTTGCGCCTTAAGTGTTCAGAATTAGAAATTATATTTGGTAATGAGCCTTCTTGTTGATTCCTTAAGTATCTCATACATATACCTATAAGTGGAGATTGTAGATTTGTGGTTGCTTACTAGCGACCACCCGACAATCATTATAAGCACCGCTTAGTGGGAATCATGGGGTGGTAGTCACTTGGCCTAGAAACTACCCAGTAGTTACCATGATCATGGATAATGTTACCCTATGATGGAGCTTGGGCTTGGAGGCTGTAACCAACTGACGGTTATTCCAAGATCCATGCGCTCCTAGAACAAGAAAGCATCCTCCTAAAATACACGAGTCTAGTATGTAGTTATAGAGATTGGAGTGTGAATAAGATCAACGTATCATTTGTAAGGGAAGAAAAAAATCCTCCAAGCCTTGTATTTGCTAAGCTTGTTCGGAGATCAATAAAGTTACACGTCTTGAAGTTATTGTTGCTTTCTTTGTTCGTCGAGTGGTCACTCGGGCATTCGAAAAACCGGAAGGTTGGACCAAAATGTTTTTTCAAAGACATCTTGACAACCTTACACTCGAACAAGAAAGAGAGGAATAACATGGACACGACAAGGAATAATACACACATTTATTAATCTTCGTACATGCTTAGCTCCACCAATGATACTTAGTCTATTAGTTCTGGGCACAAGGGGTGTTAACTTGACTATTCCCTAGCCAACTACTCCCTCGAATTACTCGCCCCAATTTCCTTATAAAGCCGTCCTAATTTACTTGCCTCGTTTCCATAAATGTCATGAATTTACTAACTTTATATAATTTCTCTGACTTAAAGGACCCACATGTATTTTTACTTTCTAAAAAGCTTTGACAAATTTTGTGGGAAAATAATGTCTCACCATTTACTAAACATAGTAAAGTAGTTTACTATTTATCACAATTCAAATTATGTGAATTATCTACTTTTGCGTGAGGAATGTGTGCTTAACCATTCCTATAATTAGCTATGCTGTTTTTATCATTGTTATGCTATTATAAATAGCTTAGTGTTTGTTTAGAATTAATTTTACTACAACAACATTGTATATTATTCTCACCTTATTTATTAACATTCCCATTTCATATTTGTGGAATTAATATTGCATCTTTCACTAGTATAATTTTATCATCTTTATTAATTTCTCTTAATCTTTTGTTGAATTTATTGCTTCCGCGCACTCTGAATCCTACAAATTGGTATCAGAGCTTTATATATTCAACTGGGATTTTTTTTTTTTAATCATGTCTACAAAATTTGATATTGAGAAGTTTGATGGTAAAATTAGTTTTGCCATATGGTGAATTCAAATGCAAGCCATTCTTACCCAGAATGGTTTAAAGAAGGCTTTGGATGGAAAGTCCAAAAAGTCATCCACTTTGACAGATGAACAATGGGATGATATGGATGAGAAAGCGTTGTCTGTAATTCAGTTATGTTTGTCTCGTGAGGTGTTACGTGAGGTCATGAGTGAAAAGTCCGCTGCAGATATTTGGGCTAAATTATGACCAAAAGCCTTGCAAACAAACTTCGCCTCAAGGAAAGACTCTTTACACTCAAAATGGCAGAAGGTACTCCTATTCAAACTCACCTTGATGAGTTTAATTCTATTATTGTTGATTTGGAGAACTTGGATGTCAAAATTGATGATGAGGATAAAGCCGTTTTACTTATTATTTCATTACCACTCTCATATCGACACTTTAAGGAAATAATGTTATACGGAAATTATGTTACATTATTCTTTAAAGATGTCAAGTCTCACCTATTATCAAAAGAAAAATTTGATACTGATATAAATACAGAACATTCGGGTGAAGGCTTGGTTGTTAGAGGAAGAAGTTTTGAAAAAGGTAGTACAAGTAAAACAGGTTTAAATCAAAATCTAGAGATACCAAATCTAAATTTTGCCGTTATTGCAAGAAAAAGGGACACGAAATATGTGATTGCTATAAATTGAAAAATAAGCAAGAAAAAGAACAAAAGGGTAAACAACCCGAAACTCACGCTGAAGCTAGTGTTGTTGAGTCCGGGTCAGATGGGGATTTATTATTAGCGGCTGACTCCGAACAAAGATTTAGAAATGAATGGATTCTTGATTCTGGTTGTACATTTCACATGTCACCGAATAGAGACTGGTTTACCACCTATGAACCAGTTGATGGTGGTCTTGTTTTGATGGGCAATGATGCCCAATGCAAGGTTGTTGGTAAAGGTACGATCAAAATTAAGACAAATGATGGCATTACTAGAACTTTGACCGGTGTTAGACACGTTCCCGATTTGAAACGAAATCTTATTTCTTTAGGCACCCTTGAATCACTTGGGTGTAGGTACTCAGCTGAAGGTGGAGTGCTTAAAGTGTCCAAAGGTGCTCTTGTTATACTAAAGGCAAATCGATCTGGTAGTTTATATGTGCTGCAGGGATTTACTATTACAGGATCTGCAACTACTGCCTCATCCGATAATGATAATACAAAGTTGTGGCATTTGAGATTGGGCCACATGAGTGAAAAAGGAATGCATGTCCTTAACAAAAGAGGATTCCTTGGCAATCATTGTACTGGTAAGGTTGGTTTTTGCGAGCATTGTATTTTTGGCAAGCACAAAAGAGTTAGCTTTTCAAAAGGCGTTCACCGAACTAAAGGTACATTAGATTATATTCATTCGGACCTTTGGGGTCCTTCACAAGTTCCTTCCACAGGAGGACGTCATTATATGTTGACCATTATTGATGATTTCTCAAGAAAACTTTGGGTCTATTTTCTTAAGTATAAAAGTGAGGTATTTTCAACTTTCAAGGATTGGAAATCTTTAATTGAAAATCAAACTGGTAAGAAATTAAAAGGCTAAGAACAGAAAATGGTCTTGAATTCTGTTTAAATGAGTTTATAGGTTCTGCAAGAAAGAAGGTATTGCAAGACATCATACCATTCCAGGTACTCCACAACAAAATGGAGTTGCAGAACGAATGAACAGAACTATTTTGGAGAGAGTTCGTTGTATGCTCTCTCATTCTAGCTTGAAAAAGGGATTTTGGGCTGAAGTGGCAAACACGGCAAGCTATTTGATAAACCGCTCCCCAAATAGTTCACTTGATGGTAATATTCTAGAAGGAGTTTGGTCAGGTAATCCTGTTGATTATTCTAATCTTAGAATATTTGGTTGTACTGCTTATTCACACGTTAGCGAGGGGAAATTCGAACCTCGTGCTAAAAAGTGCATATTTTTAGGTTATGGTTCAGGGGTTAAAGGTTATCGTTTACATGACCCTGAGTCTCGTAAAACCTTTTATAGTAGGAACATAACATTTAATGAAAATGAAATGTTATCTTCTAGAGAAGAAAATTGTGTTTCTCCTACCATTACAGATTCTGAAAATATCGGAGATAAGGTGGAGTTTGAGGTCCCATCCTCAAAATCAGAGGAAGATGTCCCTACTTTCTTAGCTCAACCTGATTGCGATGATAATATTGTTACGACTGAAAATATGAGTCCACAACGTCTACCACAAAGACGAGGTTTACCAGATCCATGGTCTATGGCTCAAAATCTGCCCGATCAAAGACCAAGAAGACAAAATCAAAGATATATTGGTCAAAGTGCTAATATTGCTTATGCTTTGGTTGCTGCACAAGAAATTGATGACTCCAATGAGCCTAAAAATTATTATGAGGCTATATCTCGTGCAGATTCAGCAAATTGGATTGCAGCGATGCAAGAAGAAGTTGAAAGTCTTCATAAAAATGAGTCTTTTATATAATTATTACTCTATGTTGATGATATGTTGATTGCTGCCCAAGATAAATCTTTAGTCAGCAAGTTAAAGACTCAATTGAGTAGTGAATTTGATATGAAGGACTTAGGTCCTGCCAAGAAAATTCTTGGAATGGAGATAAGCAGGGATCGTCAGGCTGGAAAACTCTTTTTATCACAGAAAAATTATATCGTGAAGATGCTTGACAAGTTCAATTTGAAAGACAGTAAACCTGTTAATACTCCTAATTGCTGCTCATTTCAAATTGTCCTCTGAACAATGTCCACAAACAGACGAAGACAAAAGGCGCATGATTCATGTTCCTTATTCTAATGCAGTTGGAAGTTTAATGTACGCCATGGTGTGTACTCGACCAGATTTGGCTTATGCAGTAAGTGTTGTTAGTCGATTCATGCACAATCCAGGCAAACAACATTGGGAAGCTGTAAAATGGATACTTCGATATCTTAAGGGTTCTTGTGATATTGGTTTGATATTTGATAAAGGAAGAGCTGATCCCGGTGGTGTAGTTGGTTATGTGGATGCTGACTATGGTGGTGATTTAGATCGGAGAAGATCACTCTCATCTTATATTTTTACACTTTGTGGCTCTGCTATTAGTTGGTATTCTTCACTTCAAGCTATTGCGGCTTTGTCTACAACTGAAGCAGAATATATTGCTGCCGCTGAAGGTATGAAAGAGGCTATATGGCTCTGAGGTTTGGTGTATGAACTTGGTTTACAACAAGATATTCTTGTCGTGTTTTGAGACAGTCAAAGTGTTGTCCACTTGACTAAGACTAGTAAACATCATTCAAAGACCAAGCATATTGATATCAAGCACCATTTCATAAAAGAAATTGTTGCCACAGGAGAATTAGTTGTCGAAAAGATTCATACAAGCGATAATCCTGCTGATATGCTTACCAAACCACTTCCCACAGCTAAGTTTGATCATTGCCTTAACTTAGCTGGAATCACCCGGTGATATGGCGAGCCAAGGTGGAGATTTGTGGGAAAATAATGTCTCACCATTTACTAAACATAGTAAAGTAGTTTACTATTTATCACAATTCACATTATGTGAATTATCTACTTTTGCGTGAGGAATGTGTGCTTAACCATTCCTATAATTAGCTATGCTGTTTTTATCATTGTTATGCTATTATAAATAGCTTAGTGTTTGTTTGGAATTAATTTTACTACAACAACAAACATTGTATATTATTCTCACCTTATTTATTAACATTCCCATTTCATATTTGTGGAATTAATATTGCATCTTTCGCTAGTATAATTTTATCATCTTTATTAATTTCTCTTAATCTTTGGTTGAATTTATTGCTTCCGCGCACTCTGAATCCTACACATTTCCCACTAATTATTATTACTCCCCCTGTCCCTTAATTCTCGCCCCGGTTTGACCGACACAGAGATTTAGGCAATTTAATTGACTTAATAATTTCTTAGGTGGTAGTTGATAGTGGGACATTTTTTTTTTAATATAGGTAGTGGGGAAATGTGTCAAACTTTGGAGTGGAAATGTAGGTGGGTCTTTGATTAAGTGAGAGAAATGATATAATATTAGTAAACTTATATCAATTATAGAAACAGGATGAGTATTAAGGGAGGGTTTCATAAGGAAAACGGGGCAAATATTAAGGAACAGGGGGAGTAAAATAATATTCCACTATCAACTACCACCTAATTAAATATGAAGCCAATTATATTGTCTAAAACCATGTGACAGTCAAAGCGAGGCGCGTAAGTCGGGACGGATGGAGTAGTTGTGTATGAAATAATAGTCTTTATTCCCTAATTATCACTTACGTTGCACGGGATTAGGGGCGGACACCAATTTTTTTTTTTAAGTTCAGAAAGCATACAATGTGAAAAAAAAAAAAGTCTTCTTGGCTACCAAAAGTCTGAGTCATGGTGAAAGACACGTGCAGCAATGGCAATGTAGTTGTAGTTTAGACTCAGTTTTCATGAAATACCCCACGGTTTTCAATTACTCCCTCCGTCCCTTAATACTCGCACCGGTTTGACCGGTGCGGAGTTTAAGACACTTGAATTGACTTATTAATTTAATGGGTGTTAGTTGATAGTGAAATATTTTTTTAATATAGTTAGTGGGAAATGTGTAAGCGATGGAGAGTGGTGAGTGGGGTATGTGAATTTTTAAATGATTTTTTGTAGGGAGTAGTGGTGTAGATGGTTAGTAGGTAAGTGTGAGAAATAATATAATATTGGTAAAAATTTCCATTTATAGAAGCGGTGCAAGTATTAAGGGACGACCCGTAAAGGAAAGCGGTTCGAGTATTAAGGGACGGAGGGAGTAATTCATGAAATACCCATCAAGTGTTCAAAATTCACCAATTGCCCTAAGTTCCAAATATCCTTCCTACTAATAGAAGTCTAACTCCATTGACATTATCCCCTAATTAAATTTTTTTCTTATCTTTTTTCTCTCCCCTTCCCTTCTCTTTAGCTTCCACGGTAGCTTGAACACCATGGTCGTTCTTTCTCTTTCCTCAGCACTTATCAATGGCAACCGCCCCTCTCCCTCCTCCTAGGTTGCATTGAAACGGCTACGGGAACGGGTACTGGGACGGGTACGGGGACGGAAAACGGCAAACTCAAAATTGCAAAAAAAAGGGTACGACATGGATTCGGCAAAAAATCAAAATATTAAAAAAACTCAGAATAAAAAAATATTCACCTACTGTGTTCAATGTATAAAATAAATAAAATAAATACATGAATAACCAAAAAAATATAAATAAAGAAAAATAAATACATGAATTACCAAAAAAATTATAAATAAACAAAAAAAAACAAAGAAATCTAATGCAGCCCCAAAAAGGATAACATCTGTCCATAAATAAAGGAATCTTTCTCCCTTTAAAAAGGACAAAACAACCTAGCTGTACATTCTACAGTAAATAAAAGAAAAATAAAATAGTAAAGGGAATGGGCCTTGAAGTCCTTAATCACGCCGGTCTTCTTCGTCTTCTTCCGCCAGTCTTCTTCATCTTCTTCACGCCAGTTTTCTCTTCCACCGCCATTGTTAAAATAAAAAGCCATCTTCTTCCTTAATCAACCGGTGACGAGGGGTTGCAACGGCCGACAAGATCTTGACTGCTGGTTGCTACGACCGCGGCGAGATGAGAGATCTTGAAAACCCTAAAATGTGAATTTGGCCTCAAAAATATCATAATACTTGTTGGGTACGTCCATTCGTATTCAAATACGTACCTATGCCATACCCGAGTTTACCTAAACCGTAGCCATAAGCTACCCGCGTACCCGCCGGTTTGGATTCGTCATGGGTACATATCCCGGGCGTACCCGTACCGTATCCGTACCCGGTACAGGAAACGGTACCCAGGAGCCGTACCTGTACCTGGGCTTCATAGCCCTCCTCAATACAACAACATAGATCTCCCCGTACAATGACATCCTCCATGCCAACCTCTAACAGCATCGACAACCGCTCCCAGGATTACCAGATTCGCGGTTTGCTTCGGGTACGGGTTCGGGTTTTAGGTTTGCTTCGGGTACGGGTTCTTTTTCCCCGACTTTTTTTAAAAGATGTTCAAAATATCATATATTATAGAAATTTAAATTATGCTCAAATAACGTGTAATTCCATCTCAAATAAAAACCGTTAACATAATTTGTTTCTCCGGACCTTCAAGAGCTCAAACTAGGGCTTCGGGTCGCTAGAGAACCCGATCCAGTACGGACAAACCATATTTTTTGACAACCCTAGCCATCAAATAAACCCCAAAATTCGGTGACTCCCTTAGACCCTTCCCAAGAGTGCATTGGCGAGCAAGAAAAGGAAAATTGCAGCGACGAGCAAGAGGAGGTAGCAGGGGTTCGCGAGGATGGAGGAGAGAGAAAAAATATTTTCAATTTAGAGGAGTATTGGAAAAGGGAACAAAGTTGTATTTGCTTATTTTTGTATTTTATGGATTTACAGCAAAACTTAAATGAAATAAATCAGAGAAGTAGGCAACGATGATTTGTATTAGCTCAATCAAGAGTAATTAAACAAATTACAAACCTCCTCACTTTAGAGAGGTGAGAATTCTCTCCTCATACTACTCTTAACAATTTAGCACTGCCTTTCTCTTATTATTACATTGCCTTATATAGCAAAAGCGTAACTAACTTCCTGACGATAAGGACTGATATTGTCTTGCCCTTGCCTCTTCTTTTGTTGTAGGTGTGTATGAGAGGGGTCTAGTTCGATTCCTTGCATTACCTTCCTCCCAAACTGCCACCTTGTACTCAAGGTGGAACTTAGGTAACCTTGTGAGGTAACCTTGTGAGTCAGAAAGTGTAGTCTTCACAAGTAGCTTTGACCATTTGATCACCACCTCTGTGTGGACTTGGGTGGGGAGCCGCACATCAGGCACAACTTCAGGCTGCACCTCCATAACCGAATAATTGTTCTGGAATTGAGGGAGAAACCAGCACATCCCCTACTGCTGCCTTCAATTGT
Source organism: Spinacia oleracea (assembly GCF_020520425.1). Classification (NCBI taxonomy): domain Eukaryota; kingdom Viridiplantae; phylum Streptophyta; class Magnoliopsida; order Caryophyllales; family Amaranthaceae; genus Spinacia; species Spinacia oleracea. The sequence continues at coordinate 84,770,515 of NC_079492.1, read as the reverse complement.
GAGACATGGAAAGCACATCCCCTACTATTGCCTTCAATTGTGAGACATAGAAGACAAGGTGGATCTCCTTGCCGTTGGAGGTAACCACTTCAAATGGACCATAGATTCTGGGAGCTAGCTTTTCTGACATTCTGGTTGCCAAGGAGTGTTGTCTGTGAAGTCACAAATACACAAAATCTCCGATCTGAAATTCTATTTCCCTTCTCTAGGAATCCTCTAAAGCTTTGGGGCATGTCAAACACCTGCTAGACTATCCAACACAAACGTGGGTTCACCTCCCTCCAATCTGTCCTTCACGCACTCTCCCTCTAACATATATAAATCCACCACAAATCCACCCCCTTCCTTCCTCAAAGTTCTAATCATTGCCTTCAAAGAGATGAGAGTTCCAACCAAGGAGGGGTTTCCCCTTAGAGTCACGGTCTCCCCCTGACTTTGAAAGGTAAGGGTTTGTGTTTTCCAGTTTATGATCATGGTTCCCAAATTTTCTAATCACTGTATGCCCAAAATATGTCGGAATTGCCCAAGGTGAATGGAAGAAAATCCTCCACAACTTCGACTTCTGGGAAAGACAACTTAACTCCCTTGCATTCACCTTCAGCCCGCACTGCCTCCTCTGTTCCGAATGATACATCGAAGGATTCGATGGCAATACAGTTACACCCGATTTTTTAACGGCCTCGAGAGAAATAAAATTATGGGTGGCTCCTGGGTCCACCATCACTACCACCTCTTGGCCGTTAATAATTCCCACCATCTTAATGGTTTTTGGATCCGAAATCCCCATCACAAAATTCAAAGAAATATGGGGTTATGTTTCCGACAAACTGTACTTGTTGTCGATCTCCTGCATTCTCATCTCCCTTATTTACATTTGTGCCCGATCACCCATTTCTCATCACAACGAAAGCATAGCCCCTTCTTTTTATTCTGCCATTCTTTATCACTCAACGTTCTTATCTCTCCAAAGGGTTTAGGTTTGCACTGATTGTACGTCGGAGTAGTTGGGTTTGAAGGGCTGCAAGTGTTTAGGCTTGTGTTTGAGTTGGGTTTAGAATTGTCAAATAAGGTTGGCTCCCTTATGAGGAGTTGAGTTTGGCCCACTACTTTGTTTAACACTGCTAGCTCCATGGCTTGATCCAACGATCTGGGGCTATGTAACCGGAGCTTCGTTTTAATTTCTGGATTTAATCCACTCATAAATTGGCCAAAGGGCCACCTCCTCATATTCTCCATTCAATGGTGCCAACAACTGCACAAAACGACGCCTATATTCCATCAGGCCCACTACTCATGGAGAGATCCAGCGGCGTTAAGGCGAAATCGACACAGCAACATCGACTTCATCTCATCCCATGAACGCAAGGGATGCCGTTCATTCTCATATTGGAACCAGAGAAGAGTGTCTCCGTCAAGCGCCACCTCGGCTGCTTCCAGCTGGTCCTCTTCGCTTAACCTATAAAATCGAAAATATCGCTATGCTCATCCACCCATCTGGGTTGTCTCCGTCAAACGTGGGACTAGATCCAGCTTCTTATGCCTCCATGATCCTCCCTAATAATTGTTCAGCCCACTAAATGCACTACCGGTTTCTACGTCATCACCATTAGTCATTAAGGATATTTTGTGTGTTTGTTAAGATTTTGAGGGTATTTGGTGAATTTTGTAAACTTGAAGGGCATTTCATTAATTAATTGAAAACTAAAGGATATTTCACGAAAAACCGTTTGGACTAAAAGAAATTTTAGTCGACTTGTTAAAGAGAGATTTTATTTTAGGTTTGAAATAGAGTTTTTGTACAGTATTTTAGACGGAAATTGTTCTTTTTTTTCCACGTTGGATATATTAAGTTATTTGTTTTCTTGATTTATTAGTTTGTTGGTTTCGGTTAGTTATCTTGATTATTAACATAAAATAAACCATATTTATTCCCCCATCTACTGAAACCTTTCAAGCCAAGACCAACGGAATAGTAAATAAGAATTCCTTTTTTGGCACAGCTGTTTACGGCATATTCTAAGCAAAGAACATCAAGGCTTGTATTAGATGGAGTACTTATAACTTTTTTGAATATGGTGTATGCATTAGTTTTATCAAAGGAAAACAAACATACTAGCAGATTAGGAAGAAAAAGAGTGACATGTGTCTTAGAAGTAATACATAAAGACATTTGTGATCCTTTCCCAACAACTTCTTGGACTAGTGAGCAATATTTTATAAAGTTGATGGTGGATTAATCTCAATTTTGTTCTTAGTTTTAAAAAGCGCGAAGCGCACAAGGGCCCTGGAACCTAGGCACAAAGCGCAAAGCAAAAGCGCACGCTTTTCGTAGATGAAGCTCACCGTCAGTGCCAAAAACCTTTACAATCATTTCTAGAACATATTTGTACTTAAAACAACATGATACTTATATTATAAATTCACAAATTAACATAGGGAAGCATAATTCATTACTAGACACCAAACCGAAATACCTCTAAGAGGCTAAAGTACTACCCAAGATTGAGTAAGTGACAAGGTCACAAAAGTCACAACCAACATAAAACAAGTAAGTAGAAAGACTAGAAAAAGGAAAAAGAAAAGCAAACCGGTTCTTCAAGCTTATAATCGCCCCTAAGCTGAAGAATCTGGGGAGAAGGCCGGAGAAATCCGGCAAGAAGTGATGAGAGAAATCCCACGAGAAGGTGGGGCGGATGCTTGCCGGAGAAAACCTCACAATTCTCACTAGGGTAAATAGTGGAAATATTTTCTCTTTCACTTCCTCGTAGAAAATAAGTCACGTGCTTTTTTTAAAAAAAAAACAAACATGTGATACTTTAAAAAAGAAGGAAAAGTCACATGGTTTATTAACTTTTTAAATGCTGAGCTCAGATTATAGGAAGCCCACGCCTCCATTGCCCTTCGCTTCCCCAGAAGCGCTTGGAAGCGCGTTGTAGTTGCGTTGCTTCTGCAAGACGCTTCTGGGATCTCATCGCTTTAAGCGCGCTTTCTAAAACTAAGATTTTGTTACCTGTATTGTTACATTGTTACCTATATGTGATTCATGACAAATGCCATGCACGGGATTCGTTCAAATCTTTAATGGCTGAAGGGGAAAAAAGACTGAAAAAGTAACGTGGTGGTGAATAGTAGGAAATAAATAGATACGTATATAATTTTTATTTTTATTTTGAAGGAAAAAATGACACATCCCGGACCGTTTGCTAATTTAGCAGAGGAATGTTACATCTTCTCTAATCATTCCAGGAAATCTGTAACTGAATGGTGCTTCTGAATGAAGAAATAGAACATTAAAGGATATGGTAAGAAACCTGATTAGTCATACTACCTTACCAGATTGACTCCTGAACTCTGTTACTAAAGTTAAGTCCTTATGGGTACAAGTTCTATACTTCTATGATCATGCTAATAATTCAGTGGTCTGAGGTTTCAACATTGAAAAAAAAGAATTAACTATTAAGTTTACAACACTGTTAGTCTGCTACACTTATGATCCCTCATTTGGTAATGAATGTTCTTTTATACAAAATTGAGGATGAATACTCCATTGCCTTTTATGTCAAATAAATAAGACCAATAAAATAACAGGGGTTAGAAACTGACCTGAGGGATGACAATCGCAAGATTTAGCACACCCATTGATAATCCTGCAACAAGGAATTATAAGCACATGCAGTTGCGGTAAAGAGAAAAATAAGATAATATACAGCAAAATTTACCCTGGCCAAGACCCAAAGACTCAATCCTGGAAGAAATCAGTGCATAGGGGACACTATAAGTGACCTGCAATCAGAAAGAAAAAATTATCCCTCAAAAAAAAAAGAAAGAAAAAATTAGATCAACTTACTGCACATTGGCCACATTGTTCAGAGGAAAAATCAATCTAAACTAATTCACAGCATAGATACTGTCAAGTGATGGAGAACCAATTTTAATGAGATTCTAATATACATGCAAATGTCCCTCGCTTGCTCCCTTCTTCAGATATCTACAGTAATTTTGTCTGCAATTTTTTTCCTTCTTTGATCGCTCCTGCTGTCAATATTTTTTTGTGATTCACTTATAACACCCTAAATATTTGATATTAAAGAAAATTTAATGCCACCTCTCCACACAAATATAGCAGGATCCACGTTCACCAGCAATAAACTCAGTTCCTAAGATGCAGACATATTCAGTTCATCACTCTGATAAACCTGATCTCCAAAAGACCACGTATATATTTCCCCACCACACCACCTTTATCATCCCCTTTGCCCCTTATTCCCATTTTATCGTTAACAAATTTTGCGCATAATTGTTAGAATTGAGCACAGTTAGTTCACTAGATTGTTCAACTAAAGATTTAATGTGTTTCATGCTCAAAGTCCATTATTATACTTCTTTTTGTGCACACCGCTGCACGCCCACACCCACACTGAGATATGTATAAAGAACTTTACTTACCGCCAGTGGCATACCCAGAATCGTGAAAACAACCACTGCTGCAATAACAGCTCCATTTGGGGGCCTCCCAGAACCAAAGGACTCTGTTTTGCTCACTACAAATGATATGACCAGCATTGCAACAAAACACAAGGACATAATAATATTTGAGATGCCCCATAAAATACCAGAACCCAACTTCCTGCAAAGCTTTTCCATCAACACCGAAGTTATACCCAGAATAACTGACTGCAACATTAGGCCAAGAGCACCGGTACTGACTCCTTGATGGTAAATTTTACCTTCATCTGGATTACCACCATAAACCTCACGACCCATCCAGTCCGTGTCAAAGAGAAGGAAGGGAAACCACCCGATCCAAGTCAGTGCGGTAACAGAAAGGATTAACCAAACTGCTCCAGGAAGAAATCTAAAGGTTCCAAATAGCTCCCAAAAGAAGGCCTCCTGATCATTGCTAGATGGTTGAGATCCTTCAGATATGTTGGTAACTTCATTACGAGAACTTAAAGGAACTTCGTGGGAAGCCGTGATGCTTATATATGTCGTTATTACTATAAATATAATGTCTATGAGGAAAGCTGACTTGAGATTGGCACAACTTTCCTTGCAGGCATGAGTGAGAGTGAATGGAAGAATAGTGTACCAGCTATTAAATGAGCCTGTGGCAAAGCCAAGGATATTTCCAATAGCCATAAACAAAGAGTAATATGCATTTGCCACTCTGTTCCTTCTGTGATCCTTTCCTAATACAAAATCAATATTACAAAGATAATCCATTAGCTTCTACACATATTCTTAATAACATCTACTTCAATTTATCAGTAAAAAAAAGGTAAAATTATTATAACTTATGGATCTTAAACAGAAGCCACACAAAGAAGGAAGTTAACAGCAAAAAACCAGAAACATTAAACTCAGACAACAGTTAATAGGGCTAGGTTTCTTATTCTTTGCATTTTAGTTTCATATTTTCATTCCTTCTTTTCTCTCCCTTTTGTCATCACTCTGTCATAGACTTTGAGAAAACAATTATGACTTCAAGATATAATTTCCATATGTAAGCCCAAAATGTGGAAGAAAGAGAAAGCGTGCAAATTTACTCATGAGCATGTTTTGTTCAAACATGATTTTGGATGCTCAATAGGATTGGGTTTGTTTTCCTCTTTATTTTTTGTTTCATATAAGTAATCCTCTTCGCCCTTCTTTCATCACTCTCTCACAGTGGCTGAAAATCAAGTTAAAAGATGATGAATCTAGTACATTACTCCAACTAGATATGTTCGTCATCTTCACCAATATAGGCCCAATAATGTCAATCATCCTAAGGTAATATCAATTTTATTACTATCTATCCTATATTACAACCTCCCTGGAGATTTCTACCTCTTTCATTTTAATACTTGATTGCAGAGATATGCAAAAAATATTTTCATGCAATTTATGTAAATGCATTAAACTAGTTAACACATGAAACCACATCCATTAAATGAACCCACATCCATTCTACGGCCTAGGAGGGCTAGAATAACTGAACTTCTAGTTTCTTTAGTTATGGGTCGCATCCTCCAATTTTCAATATTAAATATGATACATCAATGTATAAAAATGCTCAATGCGCACAAAGGCGATTGGGAACTCCTCAATACGCCTGATTAAAAGCGTATTTTTTAAAAACTACGATAATGTTAGAAGCGGGGTGGGAAAAACAAAGGCACTCAATATATATTATATAATCTCTTAATGTGTGTGTTCCAAAAATAAATTACATATTTCGTTTATATAATGCTATTGCAAACTAATAAAACAATGATATTCCTAATACTTCACTCATTCTCACATATTAATAGTTTTCCTTGATTTTCTCCTTCTCATGCAGCATATTGTCAAGTTTATCAAATTTTAAGACTCCCCCTTAAACTCGACTTACTCACTATACCAATTAACTTTTGCATCCTATTAAAATCTTTAAACTTCAGCGGTTTTGTAAAGATGTCAGCAATTTGATCCAATGACATTACAAATTTCAATTCAATTTCTCTATGAAATCTTGTGTCAATATGTTTGCTTCGGTCATGAAAGACTGGATTTTTCACCAAAGCAAGAGTTGACTTGTTATCAGTCATTATCACAGTGGGTTCTATTTGTAGTAGTTGAAGTTCAATAATCTACTTAGTCTTAGCCATATCGAAAGACATGCAGCAAAACCACAAATCGGTTGTTTCTTTGAACTCCATGAGACAACATTATTTTCTAGTAAAAACACAAATCCGGTTGTACTCTTTTGATCATCTATGTCTCCAACAAAATCATTATCACAATATCCCATAAGATTAAAATCTTATGAAGTTGAATATAACATTCCATGATCCGACGTGCCTTTCAAGTAGCGGAGAATTCTCGTTGCTGCTTTTAGATGTGAAACCTAAGGATTCTCCATAAAGCGACTTACTAGCCCAACAACAAATAAGATGTCTATTCGATTACAAGTTAAATATCTTAAACTTCCTACGACACTCTTGAATAAAGTTGGATTCACCTTCTCTCCATATGGATCATTCCTTGACAATTTCACCCCACATTCCATTGGAGTGATGACTGGATTGACATTCTAACATATTAATTTTCTTTAATACTCCTATTGATATGCTTCTTGTGAGATAAAGATTCCATCATCACTTTGTATGACTTCAATTCCCAAACAGTAGGACATGGGTCCCATATTCGTCATCTCAAATTCACGTGCCATTCCTTTCTTGAAATCTTCAAACATTTCAATACTACTTCCTGTGAATATTGTTGGTAATTATAATGCAATACGGACCCCTTTAACATGATAATGTTTGTGGGCCGTTTAAATGTTTGTCGTGGGTATTGGTTTTGGAGTATTTTTTCGGAGTTGCGGTTTACATCAGATTCCTTATAAATACTCCTTTATTTATTCCAGGAAATATACCCCGACACAGAGAAACGAAAAAACCCTAAAATATATTATCTTTGTCATTAATGTCAAATAGAGATCTGAGCAGTTCTTGAAGTAATTCCAGCTTTCCAATCGGGGTACAGAGTTGGAAGGTAGTTGTGTTACCCTTGGGGAGCCATCATCACTGAGAACCTTGTACCGGTGGTGGCGAAATATGCTTCTAGGGCAGGCGTAAAACCCATCACAACTTTTGAGATCAATTATTGAGTATTGTGTTCTTCCCTATTATTTTATTGTTAATTTTCATGCTTACAACCTATTATTTACAACAATCTAGAAGCGTATTTTGGTTGTTACCATAATTAACGATCGATTTTGTGACTTTTGTCTCGTATATTTATGTGATTTCGGTTGCGGCATAAATATTTATTCTTTTGATCTGCTTCCCATACTTTGGACTTGCCGCTAGCTATTGAGTTTTGATTTTGGTGGAATCTCTATGCTTGAATCTTATTGAAACCCAAACAGTTACTATAGCCAAGTCATGTTCGTCTTGCAAAAGTGTGGAAACTGAATCTACAAGATACGAATTGGACGGAGGTAAATAGTTGGGTGGCCGAGCTTTTTCACTCAATGATGATAATACTGTCTAGTGGTGTACTATGACAAAATTAAGTGGAGATATTGAGAGGGGTTGTCTATATCTTTTTTATGGTTATTCCTTATATCTCTGTCAATAATACAATTGAGAAGGTCTGGTGGGATCTTCATCAAATTTGAAGGAAAGTCAGTGAACTTCATGTCCTGATCCTATTAATCGGGAAATACAAATTTATATTATCTGTCGAAAATCTCATATTACATATTTATTTGATTATTGTAAATTAACAAATCAAGGTGCTTTCGTTGGGAGCTGAGGATAGATTTGGAGGGACTATTGTATTAAGGTAAAAGGGTTTGCAAGGTATTCAAGTGGATACAACCACAGTCTACTTCACGGCTTGGGTGTGGCCAAATCCTCTTGCCGCGGGTAGGTTGTGGCTCGTCTTATTGTGTCGCGAGTAAGTCGTGGAGTAGGCTGCCCCATGACGTATTTGTACGAGAATAAAAGCAGAAAGCACTCTACAAGCATGGGTTAAAATCATCGGTTGAGAATGATCAAGTTCGTATATCCGACCTTTGCATTCCAACAAGTTTGTGCGGAAAGAAGGGAGTTCCTTATTTTAATTCACCTTTGTAGAACTTTAATTTATTTACATAATTTATTTTATGTACTCTTTTGTGCAAAAGTGGACATTGTGAGGGTTAAAGCTAAAGTTCGAAGACTAACAAGTGTGTTAGTTGTGATTTTGTGCGTTGGACACTAACAAGGTTGTGCAGGTTCATTATACTTGGACGCGTAGCTAATGTGAATACCTGTTTGCAAAGCTAGCAATAAAAATGAGGATGCTCGTCTACTACTTTGGAGAGCACTATCAATAATGATAGTGTATCCATCATGATTGATGTCAGGGAAGTTTCTTATCTAAATTTATGTTGGCAAACTCTAACTTATTTACATAATATGTAGATATGTCCCCTCCTTTGATGTGTGGTACATTATTATCTGATACTTTGTTGGTCAATGTGGGGGTGTGAGTTAATGTTTGAGGCCAGTGGGCTAGTTTACTAGCTAGAAATGAGGAGTATGTTGGAAAACGAACACTTAAGCATTGGTATGAGTAGTTTTATTAAAATAAATTCATGCTATTGGTTTTTTATGAGCATACTTGATGCATATGTGTGTGTTCCTATATGTGGTTGGCTTTGATAGTGTTCATATGCCTTGTGTGAATCATATGTTGTTGCATGGTACACACGTTAGTGCTTTAAATGAAACTAAAGTTTCTATTTACTCAATTTAAGATAAAAGACAAACTGAGACAAATGAATCGGTAAAGGTACGTCCTAACTACATTTGAGTTTGTAGAGGCTTTTTGGTAAGTACCAATTCTTAATTGAGTGGCAATTATACTATTGTTTTATCCTAGCATATTGTGGAAATTTATCTAGAAATAGTTTTTCATAAATTGAATATGCTAACATGCTTGAAGTTCTAATATTGTGTGATTAATTCATGACTTGATGATGCTTGTGTTGTAAGCATACCTTATAGATAATCCTATATTGCATAGGTGGAGAGCGTGAAAGTGATCTTCATTGTTCACCAAAAGGTACAATGGGAAGAGGATCAAATAAAACGAGTAGGTTTGAGATGCCCATTGAGTCAATATGAATTTATGGCAATATCATTGGATCCTACAAGTCAAGATTCATACAATTAGAAAAGGCTATTGGATGATGACTCATTGTGGGGGTAAGTAATTTTATCGCATCTCTTTATACTGTCATTCACTAGTTACTGTATGTGTGAGTTGTCAGGTACAATGAGTTAATTGGCAAAGTGAGACACATTCGTGCAATTTAGACACGGAAAGATACAATTATTGGTGAACGTGATACCTTCTTTGAATATGTGAGATTAAAGAAAAATATTGTTTAAGTAAGGTCTTGGCACGAGTTGGTGTCAAACTAGTTACGAGGAAGGGTTTCTAAATCTATGTTGTGCTCAATTTCTACGGAAAACACTTGTTAGGATGAGCTTATGCTCTTAATAAATCTATATTCCAAATTTGGGTGGTTCTATGAGAGAACTTGATGGATTCACCTTTTTGTGTGAGGTTGAGTATTTTACTCTTAATGTATCTAGCCTTATGGTCCCCTAGAATGGGTGGTACTATAAGAAGCCTTGATAGTTACACCGCTTTATGATTGGGAAGGTTAATCCTTGTTGCTCTTATGAGTCCATAGTCCTATTGTGTGGATGGTTCTTATTATTGAACTTGATGGATTTAAGATTAAAGTATCTAGCCTCATTGACTTCACTTACTAAGTGATTTCATGAGAATGATACATTGTGTAATTCGTGAGGTTGAACAATATGTTCTTAATATATCCATAGCTCCTTTGAGTGGTCCTAATAAAACGGACTTGATGGATATACCGATGGGTAAGGTTGGACGTTTAAAGTTCTTAATGTCTTGGTATCCCTTTTGGGTGGTTTATGTGGTAAAATAGACTTGATGAGACAATTATGTGAGTAAGAGGGGATGACATTCTTCTATGAAAATCATGTTTGTTGTTTTTCTGATAATACTCACTAGAATCCAAGGGAATGTTGGCCTCGTATGACGTTTCATGCGGTCGCGGAAATTTTCAAGCTTCTAAAGGTGAAGCGTGTGGTGTTGGGTTTTTTCAATAGTCGTAGTGTTCAATCTTCGGATACTTTATTGGTTGTAGAATACCTCGCTCCACTAATGTGTTAGTTCAAGTCTTTAGACACTAACATTTATGCGCTAAACCTTTCATTTACTGCTCAGGTTTCAAGATCTCTTGTCTGTATGCATTAGCGGGGGATTGTTGGTAATTATAATGCAATACGGACCCCTTTAACATGATAATGTTTGTGGGCCCGTTTAAGTGTTTGTCGTGGGTATTGGTTTTGGAGTATTTTTTCGGAGTTGCGGTTTACACCAGATTCCTTATAAATACTCCTTTATTTATTCCAGGATATATACCCAGAGACACAGAGAAACGAAAAAAACCCTAAAATATATTATCTCTGTCATTAATGTCAGATAGAGATCTGAGCAGTTCTTGAAGTAATTCCAGCTTTCCAATCGGGGTGCAGAGTTGGAAGGTAGGTAGCTGTGTTACCCTTGGAGAGCAATCGTCACTGAGAACCTTGTACCAGTGGTGGCGAAATACGCTTCTAGGGCAGGCGTAAAATCCGTCACAGCTTTTGAGATCAATTATCGAGTATTGTGTTCTTCCCTATTATTTTATTGTTAATTTTCATGGTTACAACCCATTATTTACAACAATAAGATCATCCACATAGATGCATACATAGAAAATATCATTGTTTTTCTTCTTCACATACAGTGCACACTCGTGAATGCACCTTGAAAAACCATTTTCATGCAGGTACTTATCTAGCAAACTATTTCAGGCTCATGGTTCTTGCTTTAATCCATACAAAACTTTCTTCGGTCCAAGTACCTTACTTTCATGCCCCTTTACGACATAGCCCTCTGGTTGCTCATTGTACACCTCTTCCTCTAGAAATCCATTTAGAAAAGCAGATTTTACATCCATTTGATGAATCTTCCGTTGAAATTGTGTTGTTATTAAAATTAGCAACCTTACCGTCTCTAGTCGAGCAACTGGGGCGTATACCTCTTCGTAGTCAATGCCTTGCTTTTGCTTGTAACCTTTAGCAACAAGCCTTGCTTTGTATCTCTCTACATCACCCTTGGCATTCTTCTTGATTTTGAATATCCACTTGACTCCTATTGCCTTCTTTCCTTTTGGAAGTGTTGTCAATTCCTAGGTTTTATTTTTCTTGATGGCATAAATTTCTTCAGTCATTGCTTCATTCCTTTCTTTCTGTCTCTTTGCCTCATCAAAGCTCATTGGCTCAATATCAAAGAATAAACAAAATAGAGAAGTATTATCTTCTAGTCTTTCAGTCACTTCATAAAACTTCATAAAGATCAGAAAGACTTTTATATTTCTTTGGTCGTTAACTTGAACTATCCACTTGAATGCAATAAAGGTGATGACGTGTGAGGAGAAGGCGGTGGAGTAGCTGGAGCCTGGAGGAGTCTCCAACACATGGTTAACTGAATTTTCTTCCTCAAAATAAGGAAGAAAATTATAAGATTCTTCTTCTTCTTCCAATCCCATATCGCTTCTTCATCAAATTCTACATCTCTGTTAATTACCGAATTACCGACTTGTTCATGCTTGGATTAAACAACTTATAAGGGTGAGTTTATCCCAAGTCCTAAGGTGAGTCTCGAGTATAAGTCTTTGGATAATGTGGTAAAAGACTACAACAAGTCTTGAAGTTATTTTGAAAATCCAAGACTCACTTAAGACTCCACTTCTTCTCCAACCAAATCAAATTATACCATATCATCATACTTTATCCTATTTAATTATCTTTTTTTAGGAGTTTAGTCGAGTCTAAGCCGAGTCTAGGGATAATGTGTAAAAAAAGGGAGAGTCTTATGTAAGTCTGGATAATGAAAAAGTTAGTGGAAAGCTGATGTGGAAGAGTTTGAAGATTGGGGGTGAGCCTAAGGGATAAGCTCACCCTAACCCTTAGATTTTTCATCATATCAAATGAAAACTAATTTCTCGCTTCGATCATCGAGTTTGGACCTTACTTGCTTAGGAATCTGTGCATAACCAATAGATCCAAATACTCGAAAATGTGATACACTTGGTTTCCATCCACTCCAGGCTTCTTTGAGGTGTCACATTCTCCAAACTCTTAGGGGAACGATTCGATAAGTATATTGCACATGAAACTGTTTCAGCCCAAAATTCCTTTGGCATTTTCTTATTTTTCAACATGGATCTAGCAATATTGAGAATGATCTTATTCTTCCCGTCAGTTACCCCGTTTTGTTGTGGTGTTCTAGGAACATTAAGTGGTCGGCGAATTCCATGGTCTTCACAATATTTGTTAAACTTATTAGATGTGAATTCACCACCTCTATCTGTTCTTAATGCTTTTATTTCATAACCACTCTCATTCTCTACCAATGTTTTGAACTTCTTAAAAGAATCAAAAGCATCATATTTATTTTTCAGAAAATAAACCCATGTCTTCCTCCTCTAATCATCAATGAAAATAATGAAGTATGAACTTTTACCGAGTGATGAGGGTTTAATAGGTCCAAATATGTCCGAATGCACTAGTTCAAGCGGCTTTAATGCTCTTGTGATAGATTGTTTTGGAAATGGCGTTGTAGAATGTTTGCCAAGCAAACATGCTTCACGGAGCTAATTAGGATGTTTAATACGTGGTAATCCTCTTACCATTTTCTTGTGTCCCAATTCCTTTAGTCCTTCAAAATGAAGATGACCAAACCTCATATGCCACCTTCAAGAAGGATTTTCGACACAATTCTTCAAACACATTAGACCAACCGTTGGTAAATTTATTAAGAAACATTCTATTTTTCGTTATAGAAACTATAGCTATGAGATTTGAGTTTCTATCAGGAAGCCATAGCTTTTGTCCCTCCATTAAAATCTTGTAGCCATTAAACTCCAGAAGTTGTCCTACACTCAAGATGTTACTTCTCAAATTTGGAATATAATATACATCTGGAATTATTTTCTGACTGAAATCTTCCGGTTCAATTATGATTGCACTTTTTCTTTCAATCAGCCATCGCCGAGAGTTACATCACCGGTTACACAAGTATCTAAGATCAACAAATTTTTTCCTATCTCCTGTCATATGGTTATATGGTTCCTTGCTCCATTGTTAACATACCATGTTTTTGTTATCATCTTTCTTATCTTCAACTTTGAGAGTTAATTACATGGTTCCTCTTCTACGTTTTCCTTATTTTCAATAAGATTTATTTCTTGCTGCACCTTTTTTCCATAACATTCCCATGAAAAATGCCCATATTTATCACAATTGTAACATTGAATATTATCCTTATTGCTATTTCTATGGTAATTATTTACTCGTCTGCGTTTGGGAGTTTTGGTCTTCTCTCCCTCTTCCTTGACCACGTCCACTGCCACGACCACGACCTCGATGGCCGCCTCTACTATGTGATTGATACATTTGTTTATCAAGCGTATAATTAAAAGAATCTTTGGCTTGCAACACTTGTTGCTCATCTTCCTTTTTTTCCCTTTTAACCATCCTTTGCTCATGGGCACAAAGAGAACCATTTAATTCATCAATCATCAAAGAATCTGAGTCTTTATTTGACGCTTCAATAGCAACCACAATATGGTTGAAATCAGAATAGTATTTTTTTAACTTGCACGAGCATCTTGCATTGACTCACCTAGCCTTTGCATTTGATTCACAATGTATAAAACTCTTGTGAAATAATCTGAGATGGATTATTTCTCTAACATCTCAACTTTCTCAAATTCCCCTCTTAGAGTTTGAAGCTGAACATTCTTAACTCTACTTACTCCTTCAAATGAATTTTGAAAAGTATCCCATGCTTGTTTGGAACTAGATGTATTAGCAACTTTCTCAAACATATCATCATCCAAACCTTGATGGATGATAGTTTATGCACATTGATCTTTTTTCCTCTCGCTTTCCAACGCTTCTTTCTCCGTATGGGTTAATTTTGACTCATCTTCGGATTGTGTATAGCCATTCTCAACAATCTCCCAAACTCCTTGTGCACCAAGAATTGTTTTCATCCAAAGAGACCACTAATCATAATTTTCTTTTTATTTTGTTAGTCTAGGATATTTAAAAACTACAACATTATTTTTTGTTGCCATATTTTATAACTAGCTCTGGTACCAATCTATTAGAAGCACGGTGGGCTCACACACAGTAATTTCACACAAAAAAATAGAGACAAAAAAAGACAAAGGCACTCAATATATAATATACTAGTTTTATATGCACGCGATGCGTGCGAAAATATATTAAAAAAAAAAAAATTATAATATATAGAAAAAGTATTCGAAAATTTCTCTACCGAAAACGTGAACATCAATTATAGTGGGTATATTTTTATTAAGGAGTATATTTTTTATTCAAAAATTTTAAATTAAAATATGATTTATTTGTAACAATACAAAAATGTGACTAATAAATACTTGAAAGGAAAAAATAAGTAAGGGATTAACAAGGAGTATATTTGGCTACGATTAAGTGTTTGATTGTGACTTTTTTTTTTATATATATATTTGACTCATTGTCTGTTGTGATTAAATCCAATTGACTAACTATTTTCTTTTATTTTACAATTAATGTTAATATAATTGATAAGCAATATTAATTGATTAATTTCCTTTACTTACATTTTTTTATTGGTAAGCATTATTAATTGATTAATTTTCTTTTATGTCTTTTTTAGGGAGGGGGGAAATAGATGATTTAAAAGGTCGACGAATAGAAAAATGGTATTATTAGAGAGGGACCCATGAACCGCTACAATGATGCTGCAAGTAGCCACGTATTGTTCCACCCTCATCCCAAAATTTAATCAATCAATTCCTTATCCAATTAACGTCATCATTATGCTCTCACTCTTTGCTCCCCACCCTTTCTCTCTCCTACCCTTTTCCTCTCAACTCAATTTCTTCAACCCAATTTCTTCAAATTTAACCAAAAATGACGTTCCCAATTCCTGCTCGATAATTTTATTTCTCCCCCTGATTCAACCGCCATTTGGATTATACACCCGGGTGAATAATGCATCCCGATGAACATTCATTGAGAATCTAATGAACATGGACAATGATTTCAATGTACATGTACAAGTGAAATATTTGAACTATATATTCTTTGAATTTGAACTATATGTTCGTTTGCTATATGTTCTTTGGATATGAACAATATGTTCTTTGTATTTGAACTTTATGTTCATTTCAAATTAGGGTGCACGATGAGCATTGTGCACCCGGGTGCATAAACCATATTTTGTAATTCATCTGATTTGTGAAATTCGGAGTGATCCTCTTCATCGATTTTAGCACTCCGATTCAATTGATTTGTGAGAATGAAAATCGGAGCCTATAAAGCGACAGTAAACGAGGGAAACGGCGCGCCTAGAAGTGTTGAGAGAGAAGAGGATTACGAAGATGAAGAAAATGGCGGAGAAGCGTAGCCGCTGGATCTCCCTGGGCCATGGCGATTATACCGAGATCTTCAGTGAGTTCTTCTTGCATTAGTTTTGTCCAATTCGTTAATTGTCTAAGGGAAATGATTGGGTTTTATAGCTCTTTGATTTCTAAATGTATTTTGTAATATACTCCTTAATTAGCATAATGTAACCGTAGAATAATATAGTCAGTAATTAGTTGGCAATTAGACCAATCACCTCCTTGATTATAAGAATTAATCTAGGAGAATATTATGTATATTAGCTTGATTTCCATTAACTGTAGCATAATATAGTCAACAATTAGTTGGAAATTAGACCAATCACCTCCTTGATTCGGATTTATTGCAATTGATGTAAATGTTATGCCAATCAACGTCCATATTTAGTCAACGTCCATATTATTCTGTAGCATTAGTTAACGTCCATATTTAGTTAACGTCCGTATTTCATTCATGATCTTACAACCCCATATACAGAATACATGGGGAATAATATGAGAATAATATGGCAGTTGTTATGCCAATCAATTACGTCAATGACGCTAACTAAATATGGACTTTGACTAATGCTACAACATTTACATCAATTACAATAAATCAGAATATCTTAATTGTTTCTTGATTTGTGATACTTTTTTACTGACTTCTTTGTTTGGATGTTTGCTAGACTATTTTATTCTTTATTTTTTAATTAATTATTTAAATTGTAAAGTAACCGAGGGTAGTTTAGTCTTTTAAATAACACCAACTGAAATGTTCACAGCTCCTAAAGATAATATCTTAATGTGTGTGTTCCAAAAATGAATTACATATTTCGTTCATATAATGCTATTGCAAACTAATAAAAGAATGATATTCCTAATACTTCTCTCATTCTCATATATTAATAGATTTCCTTGATTTTCTCCTTTCCATGCATCATATTGTCAAGTTAATCTAATTTAAAAGATAAATTATTATTCTATGAATATATCGCTTCAGCTATGAGATTTTCGCTTCCCCTTGAAAGCTTTTTTCCTCATCACTGCTGAAAGATAGGAATTTTACTAGTTGTCGGGGTACTTTCTAATAATTCCATTTCCGTAACTAAACTAACATCTGCTTTTTACAATAGCAACTAGAGTATGGTTCAATTTTTTTAACTATTTTTAGTATTTAAGAAGCGATTTTTTCATATCTGTCAATGGTTATGTTAAAGGAATTATTCGTATAATAAGAATCACCTATCAAATTATCTCATAGGTCTAGGAAGCAGCATGACTTCCCAACAAAAGTTTTATCACAGCAATACCTATGCCGCGATGTTGGATTACTCTTGAGCATGTTTGACCTTAAAATAATAGGGAAAAGAAAAATGTTTTGACAAGTTACATTTGGTTCGACACTGTTCATTTCTTTGTAAAATGGAAGCGCTAAGAAACACTATAAGATGCAAAGCAAGGTATCGATTTCAACAATAGAGGAAGGTATGACTAACAGGCAGAGCTCCATAGTCAATCTGTGGACTATGGACCATGGTGCACAGTGAGCATGGTGCACCAAAAGAACATATGACACTACGACAAAAGAACATGCATTATAATAATTCACTTTTTTGTTATAAAGAATATTATATAATTTTCACTATTTATTAAAAATATAAAAAAAAATATATTCATGTTCTTTTCACGTAACCAGATGTTCTTTTGATTATAAACTAGTGTTCTTAAGGTGCACCATGCTCACTGTGCACTATGGTCCACCTTCTAAATTGCACTCCATAGTCCCTCCTGAATCAATGTCAGCAGATCCTACTACTAAAAAGACTAGACTAAGCTCGTAATGTCCACATAAATATGGAACATAATTGGATTTATGAGATAAACGTCCTAAAATACTCTGTTTTAGAGAGACAGAAAACTAATGTAGACTATTCGAAGCACCCTTGCACAACGTGTGTAGGATGATTTATTCCAATGGAGAAACTGGTTGGTGTTTGTTTTTTGTTTGGTTACAAAAGAGTAACAAGTTTCCAGTATGAGCATTAGAATCCCGCAGTCAAATGCAGTGTCGTAGTTATTGTGATTGGAGATAAATATGAATACCTCCAAATCCAATGGAGACAAAGCTTCAGTGTTGTTCAGGATTTTTATGAGAAAAGATCAACCAAACCCTTGTTTAATAAGGTAACTAAACTTGCCAATTTCTATTATCAAAACCACATATTAAGACCCTTGAAATCAAACCGGTCTCACACAAAAATCACAAATCCGATGAATTAACTCCTGCACCACGAAACCCCCCCCCCCCCCCCCCACGGTCCCAGCTGCCTTAACTCCCTCGTCTGGGGGAAGTAAGTTGTCGTGGTCTTGCTCTAAGGCCTCTAACAATTAAATTATTACGACTCAATAAAACGGACCCCCTTCTTTCTTTCAACCGGAAATCACCTCAATGGCTCATTATGACAAAATTAAAGACTACATATATCCAAAAGCTCATTTCCTTGCCTAAACCAGACGCCACAAGAGAGACATTGGGGTAATGTTGATGTTCTGGTTGGATAAAAAACGAAAGAACTTTTAATTTTGCGGAATATTTCTTCACACAGCTTCATCTTGGAATGGAGGGCTAAGCTTCACTTAGGGCTGATCTCTTAGTCAAATAAAATATGGAGTTCTCTTTGGAATTTGTGCTTTTCTGGAAGACTTTTGGTCTTTCCTCTCTGTAATTTACCCTTTTTTCTCTCTCCCCCTCCAACCATCCCTCTCTCCGAGAGACCCTCATTCCCCTTGACAAACCCCCTTCCCCACAAAAAATTAAAAGGGAAAAAGTTCACTTTTAGCAAGCAAATCATATCAAAAAACACCCTTTACCATCGGATCACTTGTAATCTGAAACAAATTTCAAAGGTGTGCTTGAATATCAACTTAAAATTAGAGGCATTAAGAAAATGTTATATATTTCCTTTTTTTTTTTTGGCAACAGTGCCTCATGACTCGCACTTTGAGGACAATTTACTCCCATTTAGTGTGCCAACTTTTTTTCTTTTATCCCAATTTATTTTGCTCCTTTAAATTTTTGGCAAGTGACCACTATATTTTCTTAAGAGTTCTTTCTTCCCACTAGTAAAAAGTTAGGGTTTCATATCCTTCCTCATTCAAATAAAATAATACCCCACTATCTCCCATCACATCCACATTTCCATTAAAATAACAATTGAGAACAACAATATAACTTATCACCTAAAAGGCTAAAACCATGTGTCAAAAGAAAGAGAAAAGCTATTATGGAAGGGAGGGATAGGACGGACGAAGTATTTTCCTCTGAGACACGAATAACACGAAAACATTACCATTAGTGGAAACCTATTTGGAAAAGTTTTGATCCTCCAGCTTGTCCGCTTGGTAATTTACCCTTTTCCATCCCTCCATCCATTTTTTGTCCATCCAAAAGGGACGATTCACTCTTTACAAGCAAATTTCATAGCAAACTCATTACCAGTGGACCAATTGCAGTTTAAAACACCGCGTAAGAAAAAGCATTAACTAAAAGGTGTATTACACTGAAGGCTCTTTTTCGGTGGGGATGAAATCGCATTAGAAGTGTTAGTTCACCGTAGAATATGTCTCTCCTTTACATTAGAAAGTAAGAGAACAATATCCACTAAGTTTCTGCATAAATTTGTGGGTAAATATCTTATCCTAAAAAGTGGTCTTTTGTAATATGGGTAAAATATGGCTAGCCATGTCTCTAGGACTTGTGAATCTGTACTCCTAAATTGAGCTCACATTTTTATATATATTCCACAACAAGATTAGTATCACAGAAACTAAAGGAGCAACTAGTGGCAGTGATCTAACAATAATAATGTTACTTTATGTGCATCCCCTATCTCTCTATGGCAAGTTGGAAACACATCTCTATTATATAAGTGGGTGTTTGAGATGCTTAACTTTTTGGTGTTTCTCCCTGAAATATCTATACCCTTATTAACGTATTAATTTTGTTATAATAAAAAAAAATTATCCATTTCTAGAAAAAATATCATTTTAAACCAAAAGTATCTTTCCACCCCTTTAATAAAAATTAGAATCTTTCCATTTACCTAAGCATAAAAAGTTCATGGCCTTTGCTTTATAAACTTACAATTTTCATATAAAAGGTCACTCATGCATCGTGTGCATAAACACAAATTTTGTGCAATACAAGGATATCGAGAACTCAATCCTGCTTTAGAAAACACAACAATCACAAGCCTTAGTCCCAAATGGATTGAGGTCGGCTAACATAAACCGAAGTAGGGAACCGTGTGCAGAACGTGAAGTAAGAAAAGTAAAAGATAAAGAGAGTAAACACGCAAAAATGGGAAAGTGAAAGTGAGGGTAACGAGGCACGAAAAATTGGGAACAAAGAAAAAAATAGATTGGTTCAAAGAAGAGGGACAAATATATTTTGAAAATAATAAAACTTAAAATAGAAAATGAGAGAAGTTTGCAAAGGAAAATATATAACAGAGAAAAAAATTAAAAAAAAAAGAGAAAAAAATAAGTGATGTAGAGTCATGGGTGTATATTATCTCCCTCCACTCCGCCGTATATAACACCATATTTTCTTAATTCCCAATAATAAACTCATATCACTCTCTATCACCCTCTTCCATGTTCGTTTTGGTCTTCTTCCCTACCCCTTACAATTCCATCCGTTTGTCACCCTTCTAACCTTTTAACCAGCGCATGTTACAGGAGAGGCAACCTCTCTTGTAATTCAAAGATAGAAACACATTATTCTGGGAATTCTGATCCTGATCCAAAAGGACCAAAACAGTGGAGAGAGAAAGAGATAGAGAGATGAATAGAATATGAGATAAGAACGAATCGTGGTTACTGATTTCTTAGATGATCATTGCAATGTATTGTTGATCCTATTTATACAACAATCCCTACTAATGTTAGAAACAAAGTAACAAATTTTCCGACCAAAATGCTCAATTACAAAAGTCAACACAAGTCAACTTTGTCCAATATTTAAACCAACCCTTTATCTAAATTAACCCGTATGATATCCTCCTCCTCAAAAAAAGACTTGTCTCAAGTCTTTGGAATACATTCAAAATCAGGAAGTTTGTGCTCATAATCTCCAGCATCTTACTACTAGATATGAGCCTTGTTCTGAAACTATTCAGGTCTAATCACTTTCTCTACTAGCTTTATGACTTGGGCAACCTTCCCATCGAACTAAGCCTTGCAAGATTTGTTTCAGGTCTAATAATTGCATCATCATGTTTGCCTTGCAACCAAACTGGAATATGAGCAACCACAGGAAGTGTTCTTAGAAACTTCTTCTAACTCAGATACTTGGAAAAATCGTGTCTTATCTCTGTGATGTGTGTCAATTTGTAGGCTACCTTCCCAACCTTTGAACGAACCTGAAATCGGACCATGGACCATAATATTGAGCCTACTATTAGCATCTGGTCTATGTTTATTTGTGATTGCATTCTTGACTGAGCTCTTGTTATATGAAATTTAATTTCACCAAGAGCCTCTATTGATGACTCTCTTGGTAGATAGGGAAAATGTAAGGGTGGTGGTTGATTGTAAGCCACTTCATAAGGTGTGAACTCCAATCCTGAATAAAAGTGGGTGTTGTTAAAGGTAGCCACATAGACCACTCCTTGGGTTTTTCACTACACATGCACCTCAAATAAGTTTCTAAACACCTATTCACCACTTTTGTTTGGTCATCAGTTTTAGGATAGTAAGCAGAAGAGAGGAGAAACTCTATACCATGTAAAGAGAAATGACCCTTCCAAACTAACTCAGAAATATAGCATACATGTCATTCACTATGCTCCTTAGAAAAAATGTGGAAATTCATCAGAAAAAGAAGTGTAACTATTATTAGAAAAATAGAAAGTAATTGTGAATTGTTTAGTTATGAACTGAACTTTGTACCTTTAATTGCACTTAACTTCATCTACTTGAACTTTTTTCGGAAAGGTATTTATCTGAACTTAATCAACCCTAAATTTAATTTTTACTAACCTATGTTTTAGAAACATGTGAAAAGAATGTAAAGAGAAGAGAGTAAAGACCAACTTTTTTATAGACCAACTTTTATATCGAACATTTCAAAAATAGAAACATCTCACCCAAAAAAAAACACTACCATTTTGAAAGGCTAAACATCTCGAAAATATAACATTAGTTTAATATCTACAAATCTACACAATCTGATCTGATAATTTTAAATGACAAAGTGATGAACACTGATTCAACAAAATGCATTTGCCCATGAAATAAAAATCAAATAATAATTCCTTTGTTTCCCAACTAAGGAATACTATAAAATAAATATATTTGCCACACTCGTGACATCCTCTAGGACACTATGCAATAGCTTATCTAAATATAAAAAAGAGGTTTTGAAATTAGAATTGTCGGTTTAGCTCTAGTAGCCCCATGTCAAAGATAACATAAAACTAACTGATTAAAACAATTCAAAAAAATAACAAAATTATTGGTAGAATGTCAGCATCAAAGAGACAGTGACAATGGACAAACAATTTATAAATGATCTTGAAGGGGGTAAAGTTATCTTTCTGACTATTAGAACAAATTGAATCGTTAAGACAATCTTTTGTACACCGTACACCCAAAGAATTTTTTTTGACAATGATATTACTCCGTAATATTCGAGTCTCTGGTTCACTACTCTGCTGCGCAATTCTTAAGTTGGTACATTTATACACAACGCCTAGTATCAAAAACCTTATGTCTCTCCACCAAACTACTCGAACCCGAAATCGAAAAGAAATAAAAATATCTTTTTATTTTTATATTTTTTAGTCAAATAAATGATTGGCCTTAATTTAATGCTAAATATCAATGGCCTACATATATTTAAATTATCAAGTATTTTAGTAATAAAGATTCCAGAATAAAGGTGTTTATTTTTATAACATAAACGAAGAAGCAAATTGCTAAAGGAGGAAAAAAGCAGTGTTCTCCGCCACCTCCCTCTCCTTTGATACGCTGACACTCAAACCAGCAAAAAACAACATTCGTCTCACTCATACTTTCCAGTTCTTTTTTCTGCCTTTCTATTTAAAAATTCAAAATTAAAAATTAAAATTAAAAACAAAATACTAGAAATTTAATCGAAAAAAATTAACAAAGGAAAAATCAAAATTTGTGTAACATACCAGTAAGATCAGCAAGCAGCGCTCTACAAGGACCTTGGGTAGTATTGTTAGCCACATCAAGCAACCAAAACCCGATGACGAACGCGACGATTGCCATCGGCCGTTTTCTCTCTCCTAAATCAACTTTATCACCCATCAAATACCCAATATCGGCGGAAAATCCAACAATTAAAACGGCAACAATGATCATCACCGCCCCTATGAGGATGTAGGGACGGCGGCGGCCGAACCGGCTGGTTGAGCGGTCGCTGAGGTGACCAACCAGCGGCTGCACGAAAAAGCCGGAGACGGGACCACATAACCATATGATGCTGGCAAAGGCGTGAGGGATACCCAGCTCTTGAACGTAGGGAGTGAGGAGTGAAAGCTGTAGGGCCCACCCAAACTGAATTCCGCCTGCTACTGAAGTTACTTTTAGTAGCTTTTTGAGTGGGACTCGATTGGTGGGCCGGGTTGTGGTGGGCTGTGGTGGTTTTTGTCTTGGTCGGGTGGGGGCGGTGGTGGTGGTTGTAGGCCGGTTTTGACGACTTGATTCGGGTTTTCTCTCTCTAGTGATCTCGGATTTTTTTTCTGCGTGGGTTGCCATTTTTGGGTTTTTCTTTTTTTTGGGGAGGAGAAAAATGGAGAGTTTGGGAGAGGAAAAGGTGGCAAAGAATATGGCGGAGACAGTAGGGGATGATGATGTACGCTTGCAATTTTTTGGAAGGGGGTAAGGTGGGGCCGTGTGTGGGGTCGGGGTTCGGTATTGCTGGAAAGTGGAAGTGAGTGTTGCTGTTGTCCCTTTCGCTTGAGGAGCTTACCGAAAGTATGTGGTTAAGAGTTCGATCGGGGTAGTAGGATTATTTACAAATTTAGATAAACGGTTTGTTTTTTAGTTACTTCCTCCGTCTTTTAATACTCGCAATGTTTGGACTTTTGCCACTATTCATATAATCTACTTTGACTATTCGTAATATTTTTTATATAAGATAAAACATAGTATGTGGGATCTTGTTAGATTCGTCTCAATGTGTATTTTCAAAATATCAACTTTTTATAATTTTTGCATAAAGAGAATTTAAGATATAAATGATCAAAGTTGTGCATTGGCATGCGTGAAACTAACAAACGTTGCGAGTATTAAAAGACAGAGGAAGTACATAACTAGTAGAGTACTCGTGTGATGCACAGTTTATAATATAATTATAGATTTAAATGAAATATAAACTATATTGGTATATAATAATCATCAAAATATAGGTTATAGATATTTTCCTTATTGGTATATAGAAATCATTAAAATATAGGTTGTCTTATTTATTAGGCAAAATTGTCAAAAAGTACCTTCTTTTTACCTCACTTTGTGAACTAGTACCTTATTTGTTCAGTTTTGTCAAATAATACCTTGAATTAAAAAACTGTATTAAAAATGGCACCTTAGAGTAACAATCCGGCCAAATTGTAAACTTTCCGGCCATTGACTCTGTTTGTTGGCACACTTTGAGTGTGAAAAATACGCGTGTGAACACTCTCTCAGCAATTAACCACATTCAAAATTTTGGTTGAGAATTCCAACGCTCTTTCTTCTTCCCATTTACTACACTGCTCTCATTACTTCACTCAACCACCATTTTCAGTAAAAATAAAACCTCAACTCTACAATTTATCTCTTTCATTCTGATTTTCCTTTCACAATATTGATAAACTTGTCATGATTCAACAAAAGACGATTCCAAACAGATAGGTAATCTGGATACAAGTATAACCAGAATACATTTCCATTTGCAAAATCTCCTTAACACGAGCCATAGACTGATCCTTCATCCGAGAAATCAGATTACCAATAGCTCTTTTGCTGAAGCTCTGAAGGAGTGGGATATGAGATTATTGGTTGGTATTGTTGTTCTTATGAGATTGCTGGTTGTTAGTGTTGTTTTTATGATATTGTTGGTTGGTAGTGTTGTTCCCACCAAAAAAATCAGTTTATTTTTCCCCAAAAAACTTCAGATGGATATGAGATTGTTGGTTGGTAGTGTTTTTCTTAAAAGAGTTCGAGAGGCGCGTGATTTTTTGGTTTGTTTTTTCACACGCACAATATTTTGGAGGGAAGCATGAGTCAATGGCCGGAAAGTTGACAATTTGGCCGGATTGTTGCTCTAAGGTGCCATTTTTAATGCAACTTTTTAATTCAAGGTATTATTTGACAAAGCTGGACAAATAAGGTACTAGTTCACAAAGTGAGATAAAAAGAAGGTACTTTTTGACAATTTTGCCTATTTATTAAAATAAAAATTAAAAAAGGGTACATAAATTATATGCATCCTCATTCATAACCTGTGTCAAAAATAAATATATTTTCATCTACCAAACCTTTCGGTAGTCATATCTACTTAATAATTGTCTCATCTGCCTTATTATCCAACCACTTAAACCCCATCATTTACTTTATTTACCTAAAGATGAATTTGACGCGGGGCGCGACCTTTACATCATATCCGCCTAAAAAATTCCATCCCCATCCCCGCCACTAGTGATCAGAACGATAATCACCCCTCCCAGTGCCCCTCTCGAGGGGTAATAAACAAAATTCATCCCTACTCCACCACCCACCCGTGTATCCACATCCGCCTCAAACCCTCCCCTAGACTCACCTATTTTTTTCGGTAAGAGAGTTTTGTATTTTGAATTTTTTTTCTAGGGTATTCGACAATTCGGTTATTTGATTAGTGTAATTGAGTAAATAAAAAAAAATATTATGCTACATTAAGTAGGATTTGGCTTATCTATTATATTTAAACACAAAATTATTTTAATTGAATGAGAGAATAAGTGATACCTTAATTTTTGATGGTGAGAAGAGAGATGTAATATATTCTTGAGTTCATGCCATAAAAAAAGTATGAAAATTAAATTGATCGGTCGAAAAAAAGAAAGTGTGACGATTAAATTTGAATAAAAGGAGTAGTAAAAAAAAGGTTGATATATTTAAATGAATTAGATGAAGGATAGTCAAGGAAGGCAGGTCCAATCTAAAATCCATCACTGTCTCATCACCCGTGTGTGATACATTTCTTGACCATATCACCCACCAAACTTTCCTCCATCCCCGCTCGACCACGAGACGAATCCGCGGGGGGATCTCCTAAAGAACCCGCCTCGCTAACAATCTAACATCCCTATATTCGGTAGATAATTTACTGTTGACCTAATGTTTTGATGATGACAAAGCAAACTCCTAACTATTTGTTAAATTATGTTGCAAAATAGGTTCCAAGATCCTTAGAGGGATAATGCTAAGTTAGGGAGATCCTGAGTTGGATAAACTAAGCAAAGTGGAATATATGCAAGTCACTTGATCCATGTCAGACACTACGTTGAAGAATTAATCATTTGGCAAGTTACGAAGGCGAGATCCTCATATATTATGTGGATCCTCGATGTTCCAGAGAAGGAACAAACTGTGAAGTCTTCCAGTGAAGCTTCCTAAAGGTGCAAGCATGAAGACTATAACATATGAGACTATGTTTAGGATTTATGTAAGTATTTAATATTGTTTATACGTAATTTGGAACGAAAGGAACATAAGTATTTTGGTACGTTTTAAATGAAAATATTAACTGTAAATATAGAAGAGTTTTAAACAAGAAAATCTTTGTTAAATAATAAAATGAATTTAATTAATAAATATAAACATAGGATTCTGATTTACATTCTCCTTGTTTCTCAAGCAAAAGATTTTCCATGATCCTTAAAACTCTCCCCAGTATTTTCATTTAAACGTGCAAGTAGTGTTTTGATTTGGTCTCCCCTGTTTCTCTCCAACTATGCCCATGTTACTGAGCAGTAACAGTTAGTGGGTAGTTGAGGGTAACATGGGTATCCAACCTTAGGTAAAACTCCTCTATAAAAAAAAGAGTTTTTGTTTTTCAAAACACAACTGATCTCTACAAAATATATCTTAAAGAGCTTAAACGTTTTAAAAGAATCCGTTTACAAAAAGAGTGTTCCTTGAGTTCCTTATTGCTATAAGCTTTATTATGTACTAGAGTTTTTCTATCAAATTGTATTTTGGGTTTGAGGGTTGAGTGATCCTTGAGTGACTTAGAGTTAAGTCAGAGAGAGAAAGAGTGACTTAGAGTCAAGTTAGAGAGAGAAAGAGTGACTTAGAGTTAAGTCAGAGTGAGAAAGAGGAGCACAGTAATCGACAGGGATTATTGTGGAGAACTTGTGTTCGAGAAGAACTCGAGTTAAAGAGTGTATTTGTAATAGAGGTATTACATTAATACAAAAGAGTTGTGAGGTCCTTCTTGATTAGGATTGTAATCCCCCGTAAATTTATAAATTTTATTAATATATTTTAACGTATATTATTTATATTTAAATAGAATTTATGAATTTTAAGTAATAAATATATAATTAACGTATATTTATTTTATTTTAAGTACGTTCTAAATATTTAACGATTTTTGAACTTTATTATATTTATATATCAAATGTATATTTAATTTTATTTAAATATATTCTAAATATTTTAACGGTTTGTGCAATCAAAAATAATGTTTGAATTTTAAGTTGAAAAGAATTCGAATTACGAAAATCGATTGAATTTAGAAAACGATCCCATTCGGTTTTAAATTCAAATCCTAAAACTAATATCCTAAGTCTAGCCCAAATGGGTAAAGCCCAATAGTATAAACCAATAACCCATACTCCCTTCCTCTCATTCAACTTCACGTGAAAACTAAAACAAAGCAAAAACCTCCTTCTCTGTTCTTCCTCCTTCACGTTCGTTTGCTCCTCCTTGCGCAGCCACCACCTCACCACCGTCGGACGCCGCCTCCGTCGCTGGTAACCTCCTTCTTCTTCGTCGTCCTTCTCCTTCCTCCTCCACGCAAGCACAGCATTCTCTTGTTTCGGTTTGTTTGCGGCAGCCACCACCACCGCACGCACCACCAGGCCTGACAACCTCCGCAAGCCGCCGCCTTGCCGCCGCCGTGATCTGTCCGCCTGCCAACCCTTCCCTCTCTCCTCTTCTCTTTTTGGTATTTCTTAAACCCTAAGTAACTAATTATTTTAATTTTGTTTATTAAATTAATTTATGTTTCTTGAATTAAATTTATGATTTTTATGATTAAGTTATGAAATTTCAGATTATATGTTGTTGACACTAATTTAATTATTTTCAGATCTGTTAATTACGTTAAGTTAGGGTTTTAATGGAGTTTTAATAATTTAATTCATGTTTCTTGAATATAAATTATAAGCTTTTATGATTAAGTTAGATTTTCAGATTACATACTATGCTTAATTAATAATTTAATTTTCAGATTACATAATTGAATTGAAAAAAGAGTTTTTAATTATTAAAGTGTGAATTTTTAAGGTTTTTAATGATTAAATCATAATAGAATGACTATATATTATTAAAGCTATTATTTTTACGATTTTAAGAACGTTGATTATGTTTTGTGGACGTTTGAAATTATTCTATATTGCTGGAAATTTTAAAAGGGATGTTTTATTGGAGTTTAGAACGTTTTGGGATCATTAGTTTAATAGTTATTATGCTTGGAGATTATTTAATTAAGTTTCGATATTGGGGAATGTTCTAAATAGGTTTAGGATGTATTTAGAATACGTTAGTGTTGCTGTAAATTATTAGGAATTGATTTGGGTACGTTTCTTGATTATTTTAGGCGGAGAATTCTTTGTGGGCGACTTTTGAATTCGTTAAAGTGGCCTATCAGTTTGTTTACACAAGGTACGTACATACCTGTGTGCTTGGAATGTGTGTGATTTGTGGAAACCATGTTGAAATGATTCATGAACTTCGTTATGTCGAAATGATTAAGGAACTTGGTTATGTTGAAATTGTTGATGAACTAGATTATGTTGAAAGTGCATGTTTAATATTGTTGGATGGACATGTTAAGCATATATATTTCGTTATGAGAATTATAGCATGTTGGTATGGATGATTGATGCGAACATGTTGGTTGTGAACATTAAATTATTATATATGTTGATTCAGATCGATTGTTCATTGTTCCCTTTTAGCTTTTCACTACTTTATAAGGGCCGAGGACCTTGTTTAGTAAGTTGAAACCTTATACCCATATAGAGGGGTTTATCAGTATTAAAGGAAAGGTTGAATTAATTGGAATAAGTCTTGTGTGACGTCTCTGTGATCACTTGTTTAATTCAAAGATAAAAGAAGTTGCGTTTACTTGTTGAATATAATATTTATGTTTGATGAGTCATAACCAAGTATTAAAAGTTAAGTCATGTAAAGTGAAAATGAGTAGCAATAGCTTTAGACTGTGCACGTCTAAAGTGTCGGACAATCAGGAGTTGGGGTCATGGGTCGCCTATGGCTTTTTCTGGGGCCGGATTGATCACCGGTTCTATTTTATTCAAAAGTCCCTCGATATCGCAGGTCATTGGGGTTTACGGAGTCGCGCCCGTACCTCGTCTTCCTTAGTGAAGAAGAAGAAGTTTCTAGTAGACAACTCAGTTCATTGACTATTTCAATTAAAATAATGTTAATGATACAAAGGTCTAGTTCAGTCAAATATAGTCTTCAAGTCAATATAATTTGATTATCCTTGCTTATGTTTTAGTTAGTACCATGTTAGGATTGTTCGTTTAATAGAATCATGTTAGAATTATTATTGATTTAGTATGTAGTACTCAGCTTTGCTGATTACGTGCTTTTGCTTGTGCATGTTGATCATGGCTATGCCTTATTGATCCTGTGATGACCCAATCTTTGGTGAGCAGTCTCTAAGGATCAATAAGCATTGTCCATCTGCAGGTTTGAAGATGTTGCATCATTGGGATCGGGAATAGAGAGCTTGTATTTAGTTTTAATTTGCTAAGTTGACTTGAGTTTGTTTAATTTGACTATAAACTTGTCGTACTATTTATATTTCCTTATTTTCTTTTATTGGTTTTTGGGATTAAACCTGTAATCGATTATTTATAAACCTAAAGTTAGTTTTATGTTTTCCGCTGCAAAATTCTGAATAAGCCGTTACGTTTTCACACGGGCGATAATGCTTTGATAATTCTCTACGTTTTATATTAGAAGATTATTTTAGAAAAGAGAGAATTGTCGGGGTGTTACAAAGTGGTATCAGAGCTAAGGTTTTATTTTAATAAATTTTAGGCGCCTAACTATCTAGCTATTTAAAATAAATTTCTTAAAAATCGAGCTTCTACGGATTATAGTGTTAAAAAATTGGTACTTTTTTTTAGGGGGCCGATTTCCTTTTATCATGTTTGAAAGTATATAATATTTCTTATTTAAGTTCGAAATCAAATTATTATTAAAGTTAAAGTGATACTTTCGACATTTCTATTTTTCTTATTATTTATTATTCAAAAAAAACAAAAAAAAAAAAAAAATTAGTACATTTTTTTTTGGTTGTTCAAGAGTTAGAATTCGTTATTAGAAAATATAAATCTTTTCGAATTAATAACTTTATTTTCTAATTTATTCGCTACGCATTTCCTTAATTTATTTTACTTTATTTATTTTATATTTTTATTTATGTTATTATATTAGCGTCATCTTACCTTGTTATTTAAATTATTTCAATGCTTTAGCTTATGAGAGATGGGTAGTATAAGAAGGGCATATAAGATAGAATTATATGTGCATTAGTGGCTAGTCAACGCTAGCATTAGAAATTGATTGTTATGTACGTGCGTGTGCTAATTGTTTAAGTGTTACATTTACATGTGCATAAAGAATTGTTTGATTCCACCAAACTTATTGCGTTATTGAACTTTGTTTATGATTTGGTTGGAAAATCGTTAGTGAGACATGGAATTGTTTATTTCAGGAATAAAATGTTTCTTTCCAAGTATACCAACATAGGATCCTTCGAGAAACTTGATATAGAAACCCCTGATATTTACGTGAAGAAAATTGTGTTTGGATGTGAATATTATGCTAAAGTTCAAGGGCAACCTATCTTAATGAGAAAGGATATCATAGCAGCCACTATCATTAATTGCTTACCTAACAAATTTCCATACCTAGAACTCAAGGAAAAGTTTAAAGACATGCATTCTGATAATGGAACTCCAAACTTGACTAAGTATGGGACTTGGGATGGTAGATGGAAATATGATTCAGAAATTCTGACCACCATTATTGAAGCGGCAGAAAGTGGGTTTAGAGACGGTAAAATCGTAGGGAGTCATGTTGGGGATTCAGCTACAGAAGAACCTATGGGAATAAGTGTAAATAATGACCTAGAGGAAAATGATGTAGCTGTGGAGAATGAGAATGTAGGTGTTGAGGCAGAGAATCCTAACCTAGTGGCCCATGAGCCAATCATTGAAATTTCTAGTGATTCAGATGCAGAGCTCGAAAGTGAACAGCAGGCGGCAAATGAGCCTAATCAAGATGAAGATATGGAAGAAGATGAAGACCCTGAAGAAGAGTTCGATGATCTTGAGATCTAAATTTCACTCTGCAAGTTTCAGGAGCAATGATTAGGCAAGAGGCCACAAATATTTTGAAGTCATAAATAGTTAATTAGCTCTTTCATGTTTTAAAGAATAAGTAGCAAGCAAAGCTACAACTGTTTAAGGTTTAAGTTTATTGAAGTTTGAGATGTTCTTTATTATTTTCAAGGATGTAATAAACCTCTATGGAGTTAGCAATAAAAGTTAAAGTTTTCAAGGAATTGTTCTTTATTCTATTTTGAGGATTCCATAATACCCCAACCTCTAGGTAGTACGTCATGGATTAATTGTTTGCATACTCAATGTGAATTGTGGATCAATTTAATTGCCACAATAATATTAAATGATGAGTACATAAAGGAAGTGAGGGCCAATCTAGACCCTCATGACCAATATAATTCAAAATGTTATGCCTTACGTGCAGTGTGAATGTCTTTCGTGAACTATTGAGGATGATTTTTTTTTTTTTTTTTAATGATTATTGCATCTTGTAGACGATCGTTGCACATTTGTAAACGATTGTCGTGCCTTCGTAAATGATGTGTATTAATGTGAACATTGTTGGTTGAGGCGATCTTTATGGCCAATTCAAGTATTAAATTGTATGGGATAACGTATAGGTGATGATTCAAACCTAAAGTAGAGTATACTAATTGCAGGTCGCGTTCTAGAATGGCCAACAACCATGATCTAGCTGCTGCGATTCGCCTCTTAGCGGAAAAGCTAACCCAAGAGAGAACTGAGCGCCCCGATTCTGCAGGGGAAATGTTTGAAAGACTTTCTAAGGTTAAGCCACCGTATTTCAAGGGACAAGCAGACCCTACCTTCCTGGAAAACTGGATTAGGGAATTTGAGAAACTATTTGAGGCTGTGAGTTGCCCTGGGAGTATGAGAGTAAGTCAAGCTGTTCTATACCTAAAACATGAAGCCGACCTTTGGTGGAAGGAAAATGGAACTAGACTAAGTGCTGTTGAGGGATTCAATTGGGATTCATTTATTGTTGCCTTGAGGGGGAAGTTTTATCCTCCTTTTATGAGAAAGCAGAAAGCGCAGGAGTTTATCAACCTTAGGATGGGGAATATGACTATTGCTGAATACTATAGCAAGTTTATAACTTTATCGAGGTTTGCACCTGAGGTGGTAGCTACTGAGGAGCTAAAGGCTCAAAGGTTTGAGCAGGGGCTGACTGATGAAATTCAACTGGGTTAGGTGGTGAAACTTTTACATCCTTAGACATAGTGTACGGGAGAGCTGCTCATATTTATGGGCTACAGTCTAGAAGGGACAAGAAAACTGTGGTAATTGGGGAAAAGAGAAAAGATTTTAATGCTGGGGGTAACCAAGAAAACTTTAAAAGGAATAGAAACGGAAATGGGAATGGAAATGGAAATTTCCAAGGAGGAAACAATCAGGGGCACCACAACAACTCGAACTCATCTGAGAGAGTGCATCATTGCAAGATGTGCAGTAACAATCACCCTGGTAAGAACTGCAAAGGAGAATTAGTGACCTGCAACTATTGTCAAAAAAGGGGACATAGGGAGTATGAGTGCTTCACTAAACACAGAAAGGAACAAAATAGTAATGGAGGTGGAAACCAAGTGAGGTTTAACCAGTCTGAAGGTCAAAATTCAAAGCCTGGAGGGGCACAAAACAATCAAGAGAACTATAATAAGCCTGCAAATGATAACAACAACCCGAATAAGGCTCCAGGAAAGTTGTACATGATGAATCAGAATGAGGATGAACGATCTGCCGATATAGATTCTAGTACTTTTTCTATTTACTCCGCGCAAGTTAAGCATTATTTAGTTCGTGGGTGACTTGTTCTTTTGTTTCGTCATCTGTTGTGAAAAGTCTAAAGTTAGTAGTTTTAATGAAATAGGAATTTTGAGAATAGAATTCGTCGAAATAGAATTTTGGTTAGCTATTCCCTGAGGTGAGTTACGAGGGCGTAACTCGTTTTCTTTAAGGGGGTAGAATGCGATAGAAATTCGCGCTTTTCACCTATTTTATGGCATTTTTATGCATTTGTATGCTTATTTTAGCAAATTTTACAAGTTTAGGCAAGACAAA
The DNA here is from genome assembly GCF_020520425.1 of Spinacia oleracea. Taxonomy (NCBI): domain Eukaryota; kingdom Viridiplantae; phylum Streptophyta; class Magnoliopsida; order Caryophyllales; family Amaranthaceae; genus Spinacia; species Spinacia oleracea. The sequence continues at coordinate 84,736,717 of NC_079492.1, read as the reverse complement.
TAGACTCTCCGCATAAGAAAAGGTGTTCATGAGTAACACAAACAACTTTGAGTTGGCAAAAGAGTGCACATAGGTGGCACAAGTACTTCTCTAGTAAGAATAAGTTAAAAGCTTTTGGGGAAAATGTGGGAAATTTCGTGTCAAGTTTCGGGACGAAACTTCTTTTAAGAGGGGTAGATTGTAATCCCCCGTAAATTTATAAATTTTATTAATATATTTTAACGTATATTATTTATATTTAAATAGAATTTATGAATTTTAAGTAATAAATATATAATTAACGTATATTTATTTTATTTTAAGTACGTTCTAAATATTTAACGATTTTTGAACTTTATTATATTTATATATCAAATGTATATTTAATTTTATTTAAATATATTCTAAATATTTTAACGGTTTGTGCAATCAAAAATAATGTTTGAATTTTAAGTTGAAAAGAATTCGAATTACGAAAATCGATTGAATTTAGAAAACGATCCCATTCGGTTTTAAATTCAAATCCTAAAACTAATATCCTAAGTCTATCCCAAATGGGTAAAGCCCAATAGTATAAACCAATAACCCATACTCCCTTCCTCTTATTCAACTTCACGTGAAAACTAAAACAAAGCAAAAACCTCCTTCTCTGTTCTTCCTCCTTCACGTTCGTTTGCTCCTCCTTGCGCAGCCACCACCTCACCACCGTCGGACGCCGCCTCCGTCGCTGGTAACCTCCTTCTTCTTCGTCGTCCTTCTCCTTCCTCCTCCACGCAAGCACAGCATTATCTTGTTTCGGTTTGTTTGCGGCAGCCACCACCACCGCACGCACCACCAGGCCTGACAACCTCCGCAAGCCGCCGCCTTGCCGCCGCCGTGATCTGTCCGCCGGCCAACCCTTCCCTCTCTCCTCTTCTCTTTTTGGTATTTCTTAAACCCTAAGTAACTAATTATTTTAATTTTGTTTATTAAATTAATTTATGTTTCTTGAATTAAATTTATGATTTTTATGATTAAGTTATGAAATTTCAGATTATATGTTGTTGAAACTAATTTAATTATTTTCAGATCTGTTAATTACGTTAAGTTAGGGTTTTAATGGAGTTTTAATAATTTAATTCATGTTTCTTGAATATAAATTATAAGCTTTTATGATTAAGTTAGATTTTCAGATTACATACTATGCTTAATTAATAATTTAATTTTCAGATTACATAATTGAATTGAAAAAAGAGTTTTTAATTATTAAAGTGTGAATTTTTAAGGTTTTTAATGATTAAATCATAATAGAATGACTATATATTATTAAAGCTATTATTTTTACGATTTTAAGAACGTTGATTATGTTTTGTGGACGTTTGAAATTATTCTATATTGCTGGAAATTTTAAAAGGGATGTTTTATTGGAGTTTAGAACGTTTTGGGATCATTAGTTTAATAGTTATTATGCTTGGAGATTATTTAATTAAGTTTCGATATTGGGGAATGTTCTAAATAGGTTTAGGATGTATTTAGAATACGTTAGTGTTGCTGTAAATTATTAGGAATTGATTTGGGTACGTTTCTTGATTATTTTAGGCGGAGAATTCTTTGTGGGCGACTTTTGAATTCGTTAAAGTGGCCTATCAGTTTGTTTACACAAGGTACGTACATACCTGTGTGCTTGGAATGTGTGTGATTTGTGGAAACCATGTTGAAATGATTCATGAACTTCGTTATGTCGAAATGATTAAGGAACTTGGTTATGTTGAAATTGTTGATGAACTAGATTATGTTGAAAGTGCATGTTTAATATTGTTGGATGGACATGTTAAGCATATATATTTCGTTATGAGAATTATAGCATGTTGGTATGGATGATTGATGCGAACATGTTGGTTGTGAACATTAAATTATTATATATGTTGATTCAGATCGATTGTTCATTGTTCCCTTTTAGCTTTTCACTACTTTATAAGGGCCGAGGACCTTGTTTAGTAAGTTGAAACCTTATACCCATATAGAGGGGTTTATCAGTATTAAAGGAAATGTTGAATTAATTGGAATAAGTCTTGTGTGACGTCTCTGTGATCACTTGTTTAATTCAAAGATAAAAGAAGTTGCGTTTACTTGTTGAATATAATATTTATGTTTGATGAGTCATAACCAAGTATTAAAAGTTAAGTCATGTAAAGTGAAAATGAGTAGCAATAGCTTTAGACTGTGCACGTCTAAAGTGTCGGACAATCAGGAGTTGGGGTCATGGGTCGCCTATGGCTTTTTCTGGGGCCGGATTGATCACCGGTTCTATTTTATTCAAAAGTCCCTCGATATCGCAGGTCATTGGGGTTTACGGAGTCGCGCCCGTACCTCGTCTTCCTTAGTGAAGAAGAAGAAGTTTCTAGTAGACAACTCAGTCCATTGACTATTTCAATTAAAATAATGTTAATGATACAAAGGTCTAGTTCAGTCAAATATAGTCTTCAAGTCAATATAATTTGATTATCCTTGCTTATGTTTTAGTTAGTACCATGTTAGGATTGTTCGTTTAATAGAATCATGTTAGAATTATTATTGATTTAGTATGTAGTACTCAGCTTTGCTGATTACGTGCTTTTGCTTGTGCATGTTGATCATGGCTATGCCTTATTGATCCTGTGATGACCCAATCTTTGGTGAGCAGTCTCTAAGGATCAATAAGCATTGTCCATCTGCAGGTTTGAAGATGTTGCATCATTGGGATCGGGAATAGAGAGCTTGTATTTAGTTTTAATTTGCTAAGTTGACTTGAGTTTGTTTAATTTGACTATAAACTTGTCGTACTATTTATATTTCCTTATTTTCTTTTATTGGTTTTTGGGATTAAACCTGTAATCGATTATTTATAAACCTAAAGTTAGTTTTATGTTTTCCGCTGCAAAATTCTGAATAAGCCGTTACGTTTTCACACGGGCGATAATGCTTTGATAATTCTCTACGTTTTATATTAGAAGATTATTTTAGAAAAGAGAGAATTGTCGGGGTGTTACAAGGATCAAGAAGGTTCCTTAGTTTCATATCTTTCTCCGCTTATTGTTCTCAGTCTCTTTATTGTTTAAATTCCGCAAGAAACTTACCCAAGTTCCCAAGAAACAATTCACCCCCCCTCTTGTCAAGTGTTCCTACTGAACTATCATTTACTTTATTTTCAGCTAACTTTTGAATGTATTGATATAAGTTTATTACGGGTATTAAAATTGATTATGTTGATAAGATTATTTAAAAAAGTAACATGCATAATTAGGATTTAGTGAGTGTTTCCAAATTCAATAAATTTAAACTCGCTCCATCACAAAGGTGGGTACATGATATCTTTAAACCCGCTTATCAACACCAAACGTCTATTTATTAGTCAATATTAGTCAATTATCTATGTCTATCTTCGTCATAAGCCCAACCTAAAACCAAACTCGACCGATCATAAAGTGTGATGCACGGTTTACATATCAAAATGTTAAATTTGCACGAAATTTTATATATAAGTGATATTGCAATCCTTTACATTAACATATTCAAAATATTTATGTTGTTTCAAACATGTTAATATATAATAATTTTATTGTAATACTACCACTGTTTTTAAATAGTTGCACAATTAAATTTTTAGTTTGAGAGGTATCTGAACATTAATTTTAATTTAAGTTTCTATAGAAAATTTTATCATAAGTTATTTTTATTGATTATTTACTTAATTTCTTAATTTTCTAAATTTTCAATCGAACTTATTTACTTTGCTTAATTTATGTCTATTCCTTAAATAAATAATTACTTTCTTACCCAAATGATTTTGTTTGAAATGACAATTTTATTGAATGCAATTTATAATAAATTATTTCCTTAATTAGTTTCATTCACAGTCAATAACAATTAATAGTCAATTCATGTTAGGTTCATACATGTTAGGCTAGCTTCATTTACTTGAGTCTATACATGTTAGGTTCTTGCATTTTTAGAATTTTGTCGGATTGCATGTCTTTTGAAATTTATTGTTGGTTCTAAATTGCGGAATTTGAGGGATAAATTAAGTATTTTGTTATTTACACTGTAATTTTGACTCTGAAAACATTAGTTTTATCATGTTTTAGAAGGAAAAAAATGTAATACGTATTAGTTTTATCAACTTTTGTCAACAAATTATTAAGTACATATTGAGATGAAATAAAATGAAGTTTGTAGTAAAATAAATGCATAAAAAATAGTAGAATTTGAAAGTAATAAAAAAGATGAAAATTAATTGTACGCCCGTATTTTCATGAATTTGTGATGAAAATTATTTTTACGCCCTTATTTTCATGCAAGTTAATTTTCCATAATTTATTATATAATAGCGTAGATATCGAAATATTCGTGCAATAATTACTTAAGGCTCTGATTACATGCATAAATAGATGTCCATATATTTTGCATAATCTTTTTATCTAAGTCAAAATAATATAATGACATGGATTTTTTTTAATTAAATAGAATATAAATAGCTTTTTAGGTTTATGAGAAAATATTTAGCATAATATATGAATCTTTAAGAATGAGATTCTTGGTAGTTTGCAATTTTATTATGTACATAATATTTTAGGGTATTTATTATCAACATAATATTTAAGTTTTATAATGGCAATCGATAATATCTTTTCTAATTCTTCCCTGATAAGACAAAATAAATTTAGACTAATAATTATTATTTTTAAAATTAAAAGAGAGAACAATTAATGAGTGTCATTTGTCATCACCACATTGATTTTCTCTCTTTTAGTATATTATATAGATAGTATATGTAGATATATAGATTTAGATATCCTAGTTTTTGAGTAACATATAACATCATCGATCAAGTGTTATGAGAATCAACAAAATGTATAACATAATTGAAATAAACAAAATGTTTGAAATACCCTGCAAATATGGATAAAAAACATAAACTTATTTCAGTTTTTAAATCTTCTAATGCTGAAAGTGCAACAATCTCTAATTGGGAATTTGATCAAAGTTCATGTAGACTTGCCCTTGCAAAAATGGTTATTGTTGATGAGCAACCTTTATCTATTGTTAAGCGTGAAGGATTTAGTTCTTTTGTAATGTAGTTGTTCCTCGATTTCACATTCCTCCCTGTTTCACTGTTGCGAGAAAAGTTAAGAATTTGTTTATTTATAAGAGGGGGAAATTGAAGAATATTCTAAAAGGTTTAAAATCAAAAGTTTCTCTCACAACTGATTGTTGGACATCAATTCATAATTTTAATTACCTTTATTTGACCGTACACTTTGTTGATGATAATTGAAAATTGCATAAGAAGATTTTGAATTTCCAATTAATGGATAGTCATAAGAGTAAAGAAATTGGGAAAGTTGTGGAAGCTTGTATTCTCCAATGGGGTATTGAGATAAATCGACATATGCTTAGTAGTTGATAATGCTAGTTCTAATGATGTTGTTGTGGGGTATTTGAAAAGAAGCTTTCGTGACAAACTAGTTTTCGGAGGTGAATATTTCATATGAGATGTCAGCATCCAAATTCAATTCCAATCAAAGAGATCAGTTATTTAAATACCCGGTCTCTTAAATTAAGTTATTATTTTCACCATGCACATGAAACCCGTAGAGAACAATTGTAATAATTTTAGGTATTTGATTGTAATATGAATATTTATTAATTTTGGGACGATACACTTTTTAGTATACATTGTTTGTTATGGAAGATCACCATACACATCACTCTAAAAATCCTGGATACGCCACTACCGACACCCCGAAAAAAAATACTAGCTCCACCACAAAGAAGAAAATGGAGAGCGATAGAGAGCAAGAGAAAAAACTATCGAGTGAAGAGAGCGATCTCCTCCGTAGACCAAACAAGAATTGCAAAAGGAACTTCGGCGAATCGGTAGGGCCTGAAGGGCCTCAATGCGATGGGATGCAGGATGAGGACATGGATACGGAAACCTACGTGGCGGAACCCATTGATTCAGGTCTTAAAACTCAAGGTTGAAGGAAATAATGCCCTTGGTCCAAGTATGCATTCAATGTTAAGTCTAATAAATGCGGTTCAGTATTAATTAACAAGTTAATAATTCAGTAAGATCAAGTGAGCTGAATGCCTAGCTAGAGGCGGCTTCAGTTCAAGTGGAATTAATGATATTAATCCACAGCTTACTCTTGACTGAACCCGTAGGGTCACACAAATAGTACGTAAACGGATCAAGTATTTAATGGCATTAAATACTCCATCTATGGATATTCGGAATCGACGGATCTTGGTTTCAGTGGGAGCTGAGATCGTCACAAGCAAGAAATGAATACTCCGGAAACGATGATATTGCCGGAAACGGAAATATGGATCGTATCGGAAATATAAATATTATCCAAGTCGTAGATTTTGCCGGAAACGGAAACATGGTACGTATCGGAAAATATTAATGGAAATGGAAATATTGCCGGAATCGGAAATATTCCCGGAAACGGGAATATTGTCAGAATCGGAAATATTATCGGAATCGGAAAATAATTCCGGAAACGGAAATATTAAATATTTGTTCGAAACGGAAATTAATTCCGGAATCGGAAATATTAAATATTGTTCGTATCGAAAATAAATTCCGGAACCGGGAATTTAATCGGAAGCGCATCGTGCGAATAAGCATCGGACGAGGCCTGCCGGACGAAGGCCCAGCACGAAGCCGGGCCATCGCCCAGCAAGCCAGCGCGCCACAAACGCCCCAAGCCAAGGCAGCGCCCAGGCCCACCGCAAGGCAGGCCCAGCGCGCGCCAAGGCCAGAGCAGCGTGTGGGCCTCGTGGCATGGGCTGCGAGCTCGCAGGCCGCGCGCGCATAGGCGCCCCTCGTGGGATGCCGTGCGTGTGTGTGTTTGTGTTCATACACGAATCCTAAAACTATTAGGATTTGATATATGATTAAATTCCTAATCCTAAAAGGATAAATTAATTAATTAGAGTTCTAATAAGATTCTAGTTTAATTAATTCGTATCCTAGTAGGATTCCACTTCCCTTTCCATACCTCTATAAATAAGTGCCTAGGGTCATTATTTAGAGACACAATTGAAGTATTCTAAAGGTAAGATTTTGAAGAAAAATCAGCCACTCTCTTGCCCCTAACCAGCCAAAAATCTATACTACCTTAAGGGCGATTCTAGTTGGTCAAGCTTAAGGCGGATCCGGACGTGCTGTGGACTATCTACGGAGGGACGACACTTGGAGTCCTAAAGACTTGTTCTTGTTCGGGTCGGGCGCAGCTAGGGAGGGCACGCAACAAAGTGTATGCACCTAAACTATGCTAAATGATTATGTGTAAATAATATGCTTTCCTGGCTTTATGGTTTTTCCGCATGATTTATGTTTTGTCATATGTATCATAACCTTTCAGTGGTATCACGAGCCTCTTATTATTTTCATAATCTAAATTGCATAAACATGGTTAAATATTACAAATTTGCAAGGAATTAAAAGGGGTGATTAATTTTCGTAATTGTTAATTAATTGCAAATTGCGTTTATTTAATTATATGTACCCAATTTTTTCGGCAGTTTCTTCGTTACTCATCCAAATCGAGTGATTTTTTTTGTCAATTCTGCATGTAAAAGGCATTCTAAAATTTTGACAAAAACAGTATTTTTCGGCCGAACCCAGAATTCCCAAATTCGAAGCCTAACTATGACTTTTCGGAGGTTTTAGTTTTTCGAACGCAAAAGTTTGTAAATTTAAGATGTTAAATTAAATATTTGCGATTCTTGTTGATAAATCTTGAATTTTTGATTGACCTACTGTATATGTTTAACAAGTTTGAATGCCTAGCCTTGTTAATTATGCAATCTAATTTGTAATTATGATTAATTTGCTGAAATTCGAATAATTTAGAATTGATTTGATTTTCATAATTAATTAATAATTTAATTAGATACCTATGATTAAAATCCACCATAAAAATTGTTAATTTGTGTTAAATTTTAAATTTTTATGACCTAGATTTGAATCCATGTTAATCGGAAATTAATTGATTAATAAATTTTCGATTTTTCGCCCTAAAATTATGAAATTAATATGTTTTATTAATTTGTCGTTAATTTTGAATTAAAAATTTTAAATTTTTATGAAATTCGCTCATAAACTTGCACGCACAAAGCAATGGACGCTACGTGTTACCCTTAAGGGGTGTTGTATAGTGCGGGCATGCGACGATGAGCAAGGGAGCTCGTCGCCCATGCGGTACGAATGCAGCGAGCAAGGCGAGTAGCGCGCGAGCACAAGGCAGCTGCCCTGCCTTGTGTCGAGTGCTGCGCGCATGTGGGCGATGGGCGAGCAGCGATGGCAGGGCACGAGCAGAGGCGCGCGCGCGAGGGCGAGAGCTGGTCGCCCTGCGATCGCAGCTCAGCGCGCCAACACGCGTGGCCTCGAGCGCATGCTTGCGCGAGCGAGCGAGCGAGCACATCGTAGCTGCTGCGATGCTACGGGCGGGCAGACTGCGCGCAAGCGTAGCTTGGCTTGCTGCGTTTGCGCGTGGCTGTTGCGATGACCTGCCATGGGCCAGCGATGGTCGTGCAATCGATGGGGCTTGGGCGCAAGCCCAAGTGCTCGTCATGTTACGATTGTCGAGTTTTAAATTTTAATTTAGTTCATGTAATTTTAATTAATTTTAAAATTAATAATTTAAATTGTTTTCTTGGATTTTAATTTTGAATATTATAATTATTATAAATTTTATTTATTCTAATTATTTTACTAAAATTAAAAAAACCTTGAATTAATTTAAATTCGACTGAAAATAAATTAAATAAATGGATTCAATTATAAATTTATATGTGTTTTAAATTTTAATTAAATTTGTATGTTTCCGGTTAGACTAGAAATACATTTTTATGTTTAAAATTAGTAAAACATTTAAATTTATTGGTTTAAGTGGGAGCCCTTTTTAGTCATAAACTCTGGATTAGGTCTACAAATCCTTTAAGGTTAAACAACTTGATTAGAATTAATAAGGACTGAATAATTGGTAGATTATTGGTGCCCTTGATTAATTGCTGCAAATGTTTATATGATGCATACAATGTGTTTTAACTAACCAATTATGTGGGCCATTCATGATAATGAATGGATGAATGGTATATATTGTATATGTACTGTTTTGCAGGTTATGAAGTGACTAGTATGGCCCAAATAGGATAGAAAATATGGTCTGCGTACCATTAATTTGAATGTAATTGGTCTAATGCACCAAATTTGTTTTTCAATTTAAATATGGTCTGCGTACCATCAAATAGTTGTAATTAGTTTTAATTATAGCTTATCCTATTTGGAGAAAATGGCGCCTCCCACGGTGAAATTCAAGACGAAGTTTCCATTTTCGAGACGGACTTTGAAGTTGAAGCTTCAAGATGAAGTCGGGCCATACTAGATCACATTTATCTTATGCATGCTTTAAGTTATTTATTGCTTTTAAATATGTCTTAAATATGCATGAGATTGTGGCTTGATTATGTTGCATGATTAAGGATTTTAGTTCACTTAAAATCTAACCAACATAGTAAGAGCCTTAAGTTCCAAACTTAAAAATTGAGTTAAAAGGTGCCATGCCAAAATAACACTTACTTGGATATCCTTTACATCGATCTTAGTAATAGTTTTTCGCCATAGCGAGGTGTTACTTATCGATACTAAAGGGGTAAGGTACACAAATAATTGTGAGTACATGTTAGTTTTGGTGAAACTCAACGATATAAGTAAGGAGTCCTTTTATGTCGTGGCAAAAACGATAGGTTTACCTAATAAAGTTCTTAGACGTACCTATCAACCAAGAGTAGTTTCTAGACTATTAGCAAAAGGTTTTTGCTTACCTAAAATGTTTTAGAATTGAGTCAAAATACATAATGTGCTTAATTCTTCAATGGTTTTAGGGTCTTGGAATCATTTTATTCACACATGCCGGAACAATAAATTCGAATAAAATGCTAATAACTTGTTTGAATTGCATGATTGCTTTAATTTTCAAGTTATTATTCATGATAAATGTTTAGACTTTGCATGCTTCAATGTATGTTTTAATTATTGGTTAAAATTAAATATCTTGCACTGCGGTAAATCCTTTTAGAAAGGTAACAATAAATTTCCCCGGTTGGTAGTGAATCCAAGAACGATTCACAGAAATAAGAGAGAATGAGCAATTTAAGATGTACGTTTCTTTTAGCGACTTTTATGGTTGTTTTCGAATATCAAAATCGAATGGCAAACCGATTGGTGCTTGTGAATTCAAAATACAATGTTGTTTTGAGATCATAAAGCATTGAGTTTAAACACTCATCTTTACCAATGGTTAACAACCTAATATCTTTGTCCATTTAATTCTCGAATGAGTCTAGTCCCTAGACATTCGAATAGATCGATGCTTAGAGAACTTTAGAAGCTTCTGGTAAGATCATCTAGTTGAAACAAAATATTCAACATAAATTAAAATGGTAAGAACTTTGTTGGAGTGATGTTGAGGCAAAGTATAAAAGTCAACACTAGAGAATTCAATTCTTAAGGCTATTAGAAAGGGTACAAGAAATAGGAAAACAAGGAACAAGTGAAAGGAATTTACAATTCCGTTTCTACCTAAAAGTTAATGTTTAAAGAGAAGTGACCTAGCAATCAAACTTCCTTGGTATCATATACCGCTTGAGGTTCTTATTTCGGTAATAACTCAAATAATGGATGCTAGGCTACACTAATGACCTACAAGTTGGAAATGAAGCATGGAAATGCTACATTAGTTGTAGGGTCATCTAGTTTGTTTTAAGTCCTTTTAAGGCTGGAACTTAATGGTTATTTTGTTCCACAATCAGCATACCTAAATTTCTGCTTCAAAAGACTCACATTCAAGAAAAACAAAAACAATGTTTGTTTGTTTATTTGAATGAAATGGTCATTTACGGGTTGAGTCAATATGCTTGATTGAAAACAAACAACTCTTTAACAATAAAACTTTACTAGGTTCAAATCAAACCCTTGATTTGAGTTCCACTAATCTTTGGCATTGTTTCTTAGACCATATCAACAAGTTAACATTCAAAAGCTCTATTTTGATGGACTTTTGAAAGTTCATTGATTTCTAGATCAATTCAAGACAAGCTAGTCTTACTTGTTGAAAGTAACAAAAGATATGAACTATTGTTAGAACGCCTAGACAATAGAGTTCAAAGCTAAAGAAAGGTTTTATGACTTTATTATTTCACATAGATTTGAGTGAATATAGTTTTATTTACTCAAAGTGATATAAGTTTGAATCTGTTTGGCTAGTTCAAAGATTCAAAAGTATAAAATCCACATGGCAAGAAATCATTAAGATCTAGGTTAGATCATGACGATGATTACTTTAAGACCAAATATGATCATCTATGATTGTGTGTTTCACGATCTAGCTCCATAAGATATGGCATATCTACGTTGGAATGATCGAAGTCAATTGGTACTTGATTCGATCAATGATGAATCATATAGACTTTTCCTATAATTTCTAAAACAAAATTCTCAACTACCACCAAACTAAACCAAATTCGTCAAAGCTATTGAAAAGTAATTTCAGAATATCTTTTCATAATATATATCTAAGGAGTTGCAAAACTCAGTGGGAGCTTAGTGTTCGTTATTCAACAAACTAAGGCCCAAGAATAGATATATTTTTCATTGTGATTTATTCAAATGAGACACAAGGGTATTATTTCTACCACGAATTTTGAGAACATAATGTTTGTTTGCTCGAAATGATGTCCTTTTGGAGATTCGTTTCCAAAATGACAAGTGGCAGAAAATAGACCTCGAAAGTCTTCGAGGCGAACAACAAACATAAACGGACATTCCGAAGGCTTTTCGAAGTGCTTCAGAAAATCCGAACTTATTTTTTAAGGACTTTAGAAGTGGCTTTAAAAATAGACATCTCTTAGAAGACTTTACAAGTGCTTCAAGGAGAACAGAATATTCAAAGGACTTTCAAGTGTCTGTTGATATTCTATTGTTTAATGTTCTATACCCAAGTAGGCATAGAGTTCAAGTCACTGAAAACTATGAGATTCTTCTATTAGATAGTGAAGAAACATAGAGTTCAGGTCAATGAAGCTATGAGATTCTTCTATTAGATAGTGAAGAAACCTACAACTTGCAGTCAAACTATTATGTAGATTAATGAGTTTGTGACTTGTAAGAATGCTATGACGAAACCCAAATTCCCTAAAATGGTTAAAGGCCATATATAGACTCAAATGTTTTAGATGGTTAAAGGCCATAAAAACATACTCAATGTTTTGATGACAAAATTGAAATTTTGTTGATTTGCAAGAATAGTTTCACACCTATTGGTTGCAAGTTTGTTTTAAGGATAAAAACCATAAAACATGGAATTGTGTTCACACACAAAGCTAGATTAGTTGCTAAAGGTTACAAGCAAATTCATGGCATGGATTGTGCTGAAACCTCATGCATAATCATAATGCTCAAGTCTATAAATCAAGCAATGATTGCATATTGGTACATATGGCAATTGGATGACAAAATATCTTCCTCAAATCAAATGTTGGAAGAAACTATGTACATGGAATGTCATAGGATTTGTGGATCCAAATAATGCTTGAAAAGGAAAGCTAGCTTATGAAATCTAAGTACAGATTTAAGCAAGCAATTGGGAATTAGAAATGTATTTTAGTGAAGCTAATAAGTATTTTAGTTTCATAAAATGTACATGATTCTTATAGATATATAAGAAGTTTAGTGGGAGTACGTAAAACTCAATTGGTCATATGTGTATCTCACACATATCTCTCTATTGTGAAATAACATTCAAACGCTAATAACTTAGATTTGAAATCATTCATCAATGATGGACCAAGGCGAAACTTAGTACATACTGGGTTTTAAGATCTATTTACAAAGATCTTATAATATTATTTTGGATTAAGTTATGGCATTTACTAAATCAAGCATGAAAGACTCCATTGGAGATATTCGACCCATATGAATAAATCTAAGTAAAGAATGTTTGAACTATGTATAAGCATTTACTAAGTTAAACATGAAAGGATCTAAATAAGATTCCTAACCTATATTATATGTCAAAGAATTTAGCTGGATTCAGTATCTACTGAAATTGAATGAGCTAAAGTTACATGAATAGAATTCAATTGGGAATAATTTTGCAAAAGAATTTATCATGTAATGATATAATATGAGGATCGCCAAAAACGTATCGTGTGACTTTGGGCATGACGAACATATACAATCTCTATTGATCTAAGTAAAGATCAACTAGATTGAGATCAAGAAAAACTTATGGTACTTGAAAAGGTACATAAGATTAATTCTTGATTCAAGGAAATAAAGATATGCTAAATATTGGTGCTTCACGCATAAACACTTGCAAAGGATCAAGCAATATCCCTTTGGAGTTAACCATTGACAAGGACGAGCTATAGAGCATCGTGTTTTGAAATGGCAACATGGATTGGAGACCATGAGTTGTTGCGTGGGAAATTAAACATTAATTTCTATGTTCAAAGATACAGCTGGAAAGACTTCCACATATATGTGAACTGCTTGGATAAGTAAATCCAAACAAAGCATCACTAGCAACCTATACAGTTGAAGTAAAAGTACTTATTGCCTGAGAAGCAATAAAACAGGGTTGTTTATGTTAAAGAGTTCTTTACTGAACTTGGGTGGATCATATGTCTGCTGACTTGATAGTTCTTCATTGCAAAATGCGTAGAACCACTCTTGTAGCTAGAAAGAATAGATCACAAACTAAACACACTCGAAAGATCTTATCATCAGATCTCGAAAAGACATTCGATGAAAAGGATATTAAGATTGGCAAAGCATGATAACTAAACCTATGCAACAAGTGAAAAGCAACACTCACATTGTAGCACTGGAAATCAAGCATAGCTTTGAAATCCATGAACTGTTTTAAAGATGGGTTTGAGGCCCATGGTTGTAAAACATTGGGGTTGAACATTTATCATATATGAAATGTATTTTCATATTCCATTTAATCTTGGTTTAGTATTAAATGATGAGTCCGTTCAATTTGACGATATATTCAAGATAGACTGTCAGGACCAGTCCTGTGACTAAGAAATGTCTATCAAGTGAACTTGAATGTCAAAAGTTGAAAATGGTCCCTGGTCGGAGTTTTCTATAAAATGGACGCATAGAAAACGTTAGACGACTAGAATGCAAGATGACTAGTAGTTTTGTTTCTTGAACTATGTGGACATGGCAATGTCATAATCATTTGCATAGATACTTACTTTGGGAAGACTAGTATCAGACAGACCTATGAAACTTTACTGTAAGAGATGAAAATCTGTCATAAGTAAATTTCATTAAAATTATTAGACACTAAATCCTCAATACCTGAGTGATTTGAGATTACTTGTTTGAGAACTGGTTACTTTGACGTTGACCAACCGTCGCACCGTAAAAGGAGGCTATAAAGGCAACGCTCAGGTAATCACCTATCAAACGAAGTCTAATCTCAAGATCGCAAGATTGGGATTGTCCTCCCATAAATCGGGATGAGATGCTGAAAGTTGTACAAGGCCACTCGGAGAGCTAGAAACTGTAAAATGCATGGCCGTGCTCAGATGAATCATAGGCTATGATTATCTGTTTTATTTGATCAGTTGAACTCTGAAACCGAGAAACACCTCTGGACATAATAAGGATGGCAACTCTTACCTTATGTTCAAGAGCAAGCATCGAGCGACAAAGGAATTAGGTAATGCACACTTGTCCCTAAGGACAAGTGGGAGACTGAAGGAAATAGTTCCCTTGGTCCAAGTATGCATTCAATGTTAAGTCTAATAAATGCGGTTCAGTATTAATTAACAAGTTAATAATTCAGTGAGATCAAGTGAGCTGAATACCTAGCTAGAGGCCGCTTCAGTTCAAGTGGAATTAATGATATTAATCCACAGCTTACTCTTGACTGAACCCGTAGGGTCACACAAATAGTACGTAAACGGATCAAGTATTTAATGGCATTAAATACTCCATCTATGGATATTCGGAATCGACGGATCTTGGTTTCAGTGGGAGCTGAGATCGTGACAAGCAAGAAATGAATACTCCGGAAACGATGATATTGCCGGAAACGGAAATATGGATCGTATCGGAAATATAAATATTATCCAAGTCGTAGATGTTGCCGAAAACGGAAACATGGTACGTATCGGAAAATATTAATGGAAATGGAAATGTTGCCGGAATTGGAAATATTGCCGGAAACGGAAATATTGTCAGAATCGGAAATATTATCGGAATCGGAAAATAATTCCGGAAATGGAAATATTAAATATTTGTTCAAAACGGAAATTAAATCCGGAATCGGAAATATTAAATATTAAATATTGTTCGTAATATTATCGGAATCGGAAATTAATTCCGGATTCGGAAATATTAAATATTGTTCGTATCGGAAATAAATTTCGGAACCGGGAATTTAATCGGAAGCGCATCGTGCGAATAAGCACCGGACGAGGCCTGCCGGACGAAGGCCCAGCACGAAGCCGGGCCATCGCCCAGCAAGCCAGCGCGCCACAAACCCCCCAAGCCAAGGCAGCGCCCAGGCCCACCGCAAGGCAGGCCAGCGCGCGCCAAGGCCACAACAGCGTGTGGGCCTCGTGGCATGGGCTGCGAGCTCGCAGGCCGCGCGCGCATAGGCGCCCCTCGTGGGCTGTCGTGCGTGTGTGTGTTTGTGTTCATACACGAATCCTAAAACTATTAGGATTTGATATATGATTAAATTCCTAATCCTAAAAGGATAAATTAATTAATTAGAGTTCTAATAGGATTCTAGTTTAATTAATTCGTATCCTAGTAGGATTCCAGTTCCCTTTCCATACCTCTATAAATAAGTGCCTAGGGTCATTATTTAGAGACACAATTGAAGTATTCTAAAGGTAAGATTTTGAAGAAAAATCAGCCACTCTCTTGCCCCTAACCAGCCGAAAATCTATACTACCTTAAGGGCGATTCTAGTTGGTCAAGCTTAAGGCGGATCCGCACGTGCTGTGGACTATCTACGGAGGGACGACACTTGGAGTCCTAAAGACTTGTTCTTGTTCGGTTCGGGCGCAGCTAGGGAGGGCACGCAACAAAGTGTATGCACCTAAACTATGCTAAATGATTATGTGTAAATAATATGCTTTCCTGGCTTTATGGTTTTCCCGCATGATTTATGTTTTGTCATATGTATCATAACCTTTCAAAGGTGCAATATCATACAATGCGGCGGCTCGAGGCATGAGAAAAGGGGGTAATCCAGAGGGAGAGAAACCCAGGGAGGAGGAAGAGGTGGTGTCGGATGATGATGTTCCGCTTGAGTGTGACTCCGATGATGAAAGTTTCCCAACAGTCCTTTTTGACAAAAGAGGAGAAGAGAAGGTTGAGAAATCCTTGGAAAAACGCCATTATTATCAAACTGTTTGATCGAAGATTAAGCTATGAAATTCTGATGAAGAGATTAAGGGCAAAATGGAGTTTAAAGTGAGATATCTCTTTAACGGATGTAGGGCATGCTTACTATGTCGTAAGATTTAATAATATGGAAGATTACGATTTCGTCATGTCTCAAGGACCATGGATGATAGGAGAAAGCTACCTTACTATTCGTAAATGGGTACCGAACTTCATTTCGGATGAAGAACCCATTCGGAGACTGACAACTTAGGTCAGGATTCCTCAACAGGGGTCAATATGTTCGGTTCTCTATTGAAGTTGACCTAACTAAACCTTTGTTAACGAAGTTCCGGCTAAATGGAAGGGTGTGGAAGATTCAGTATGAAGGGCTAAAGATGATATGTTTTAAGTGCGATCGTCTAGGCCACAAAGAGGAAAATTGCAAGATTTTCAGAACCAGTAATGCCATTGAAAGGGATGAAGGATTAAAACATCCCAATAACGAGCATGTAAAGGCTCAGGAGGAGCAAGTTGTCAAAGATCGACCAGAAGTTAATGATAAGTATGGTGCGTGGATGATGGTTCAACGATCAACCAGAAAATATGCCCCCAAAGGGAGGAGTGTCAGGGTAAGAAACAAGGTGCTACAGATGGGGCTAGACAGTCGAACCTGGTGTCGAAGGGTAGAAAAGAATGGGGGAGCTCCCAAGGTCAGGTGGATAAAGATAAGAGTCCAAATGGTTCGAGATTTGAAGCCCTAATCCATAATGATGGGTCAAAACTGAGGGTATGGTGTGAGGGGGTCGAAAAAGCACGAGGCTAATGCATGACCTCGTCCCTCGTGGGCGTGACGTCGTCAGATCAAGTGTAGTTAAATTTCCTGTGAGTTTACACCCAATCGACTAGTAATATAGGAGTCGCCATTCAGTTTTTAACGACAATGAGAAAAACTGACAAAACCCGGTTATCATGACATAAAGGGAGTGCAATTATGTTCGACCATGACGGCCATAGGTTCCCTTGTGATTCTTGGTGTGGGGATCGCTCAACGTACACCCGCAGGGCAGAGATTGAGAGTTCGGGGGGACTGTAGCTACCGAGAGGAGTGCTCATCGATAATACTCCAGAGGCAGGTTATCCTTACTAGCTCAGCATAAATAATTGAAGGGACATGCGTTAAACTATTAAACTATTCTGAATTGATTTTAGCAATATGCAACACATAATACTAAATCGATCGTGATTATCTTATTTAGATTGATTTAAGGTACCTAGCATGATAATTCAATTGTCCAAGGTATTATCTTATTAGGCGTGATAGATCAATCAAGTTAATAGTTTGACAATTTTATAAAAGGGTGATGAAAGCGATTAAATCATATGAGGGACACATTACAACGCACCCTTGAGAGGTGCGTTGTGGTTCTCAGAAAACTAACCACTTGGCTTTGCTATTTCTCCTTTTATTTAACGAATCTCGGGTTTCTAAGCAATATTCTAGTATTTAGTCTGAATTCATCAAGCTACAAGGGGCAGGATCGACTTTTGGGTCGATTGCGACAGAACGCTGGATCAATTTCGCAGCGTGAGGCTTAGGCTTAAGGCTAGAGTCAATACTCAGGTTATGGAATTGTGTGTTCTCTTCACGTCGGTTTTGAGGCTTGTATTTATAGGAAAAGGGTGTGTGGAAAGATAGATTTTAAGATACGAATCCAAAAGGAATCCGGAGATAAAACGGCCCCAGGCATTTTCAGCGCCCAGGGCTGGGCGCCAAAGATTTTGGCGCCCAGGGATGGGCGTTGAAAATGTGATATGGGCCGAGTTCTTTGTCAGATTTGGACTCTTAGAATACGGAGCTTTTTGAGATTTATCCGAGTATTTTAGTGCGTATTAACTTTTTGACGGAATGCGTCTGGGCCCATTACGAACTCTAGGTTCGTAAGGAATTTAATTAATACGTAACTCTTATTTTCGAATTATACCAGGAATGCAAATTCTATCTCTTTTAGGATTTATGCATGTTAGAGTGCAACACCTAATTCTGACAGGTTTCTATCTTTTATGACTTGCCACTTTTAACAACTACCTTTTACGGTAATTACTATTCTTAGCAGGTTTCTATAAATAGCAGTTTTGGCTGAACTGAAAAGGTGATTGAGATTCGTTATTTTATAGGAGATGCGTTGCCAAGTGGAGATTTACGTTCTCATCCTCGAACCTTCCCTTTCGGGAATGGGGACAAAAGTAGGTGTCTACAGTTAGCCCCCACTTTGACTGAGTCTCGAGATGAGACGATGGTCAAAGTACTAGACGGAGTGCGTCATACAAGCCATGGCGTAGGTGACCTGTTTTGCGAGGGTCTCACGAGCCCCCGAGTGATAACATTTGACTTAAGGGTCATCACTTGAAGTTTTAACACATTCCTCACGTGTCATTGGAATTTGTTAACTGATAGTATAGAAACTCCCTCACTTTGTCATTGGAAGTATCTAAGATGTTTTCGAAATCAAAGCTATAAAGTGTAACTAGGCCTGGCCAAGCCCAATTACGAGGTAAAACGTTTTTAAAGACTCTCGTTTTTAGGGTTAGCTAAACGAGAAAACCCCCTTGTTTTTATAGGACGTAAAACGAAGGAAAATCCAGCACATCGTTCTTTTTTGGAAAAACGGAAAACCAATCCTTTGATTTTTGGAAAAGGGAAACCATCCTTTGATTTTTGGAAAAGGGAAACCATCCTTTGATTATTGGAAAAGGGAAACCATCCTTTGATTATTGGAAAAGGGAAACCATCCTTTGATTTTTGGAAAAGGGAAACCATCCTTTGATTTTTGGAAAAGGGAAACCAGGAAAAGTTATCGCTGCAGCGACTAAGGACCTGCGCGGTTAGTGGCGCAGACCCCGCCCGATGAAGGTGGGCGAGCCTGTCCGCTGAGGGTGGACGCCCCGTCCGATAGAAGTGGAAGAATCTGTTTTGATGTTTTTAAAATTAGGACCTACGCGGTTTGTGACGTAGACCCCGCCGGTTGAAGATGGCGAGCCTGTTTTTGTTTTGAAGATTTTTTATTTTGAAGATTTTCTTTTCTTTTCATTTTCGAAAACTGAGGACCTGCGCGGTTAGTGACGTAGACCCCGCCCGTTGAAGGTGGGAGAGCCCTATCCGCTAAGGGTGGACGCCCCGCCCGCTGGAGGTGAGCGAACCTAAATTCGTCTTTTCGATTTGGGACTCGCGTGGTATGTGCCGCGATCTTGCCCGATTGAGGTGGCAATTCCCTATTTCATTTGTTCTTGTGATTTTTTTTGAGAATTTTTTTTATTCAGTCTTGTAAGAGCGAATTCTTTCGAGGGATGCTCGGATTTAGTTGCAACCTAAATGTGGGTTGACAACGTGCTTAGACGGACCATTGTCTCGTGGTCATCATCTTTCATGGTTTTGAGCTAGTCTTTACGGCTCAATTTTGCCACTACCTGGGTCCTTGGTTAGGGGACTATGTATAAGTATCAACGGAGACCTTTGTCTTGAGGTCGTAATCCGGTTTTTTCTTTTGAGATTATCCAAACACGGGACTTCGTACAACGTAGTATGGGAATATTGTTTTAACTTTGCATACTCTCTTTGAGAAATATATATTTTCTTTCGAGCCCCCAAGCATTCGTGCTTGACGGTCATTTCTTGTCAAAGAGGTTCCTTGGGGATACGCATTTTGTAATGTCCTTGATGTGTTTGGGATCGTGCTCGTAAGTGCGAGCGATCTTTGTAGTGGTGTGCTACTCTTAACAAAGCCGTGAGGTGCGACTTTCAGTAAAGAAATCGGCAATTTTCGAGTCGAATGAATACGGCAGGACCCTCTAGAAGTTAGGGAATTTTTTTTTTTTTGGTCCTGGGCTCATTTTCGGCGCCCAGGCATGGGCGTTAGAAATAATTCACGCTCAAGTGGGGCGTTGAAAATATTGTTTGGGCTGGTCTTTTGATGACACAGTTGGCCTCTTGTTCGTTTGTTTATTTCACTTGGAAATTCTACGTATTCTCTTCTCTTTTGTTTTTCTTTATTTTTGGAACGTAGAATTTTATTGGAGATCACAATGAGTTGAGTGATCGTGATGATTTCTCGAGAAGCCGTAGCCGATTGGTGGACTACGGTGTTTGTCGCTTTGGGGCGATTATTTAAAGGAACTGTCGCTCTTAAGGCGTTGCAATAGTTGGGCGAGTCTATATGGCCCGAGGAACATACCTTGAGGCGTAAGACTTTGATCGCGTATATATATTTTTTTATTTTGCTACGGTCGTTTCGTAGCTTGGAGCCCCCAAGTATGCATGTTGGGATGCTTCCTTTTGGCGTACGATTTTTGTAGGTTCTTTCGAGAAAGATGCCTTGGGGTCCCGCTCGTGTAGGTGCGAGCTATCCCTTCCGTGGTAGGTAATATTTTGCTACTTTTAATCCTTAATGTAGAAGTCGTGTGGCTTGCACTTTAAATTTGGGCGATAAGTAGTCTTTGCCTTATACTCTTGGTCGTGCCCGCATTAGTGCAATATGCCTTACTCTTTTTTTTAGACTTGTACCGTGGGATTGTTGAACTTATGGTACGACGTAGGCTTGTGTGGCCTAACAACGTGTCTTAGAACATTCCTCCGGGTGTTGGGATATCATTATTTTTTGCATTGGAGTACTTCATCACGCCTCGTTCAGGTGCTCGAATAAGTGTAGCACCTTCTGCGTGGGTGTGCACGGCTTATTAATTCGTTCGATGCGAGGATTCATAGATGTTTCTTTTTTTTTTCCCTTTTTTTATCCTTGATTTTTCTTTCGCTTTTGCTTTGGAACGACGTAGACTGTGTAACGGGCGCTTGTAGGGCGAGCGTTATGTGCAGTAGTTTGATCGGAGTTTTGGTGACTCGCGATTTTCAGTTACCCTTGTTAGTGGGGTGACTTTATACATTCTAAGTAGCGCTTAGAATTTGGGAGGGGTTGTAGCCATTCTAAGGTTCGTTTTACACGATCAAACCTTAGGATTTTGCCCCAATGACGTGTGTATAGCATTAGCGACGAGAATTTGCGATAAAATCGTCATTTCGAGCATTTTTAGAGTGTTTTTCTCAAGCCTCCAATTGTAGCTACGGGATTGGCTTGGTGCTATAATGCTTGGCATACGTTTTTATGCATTCATGGTGACATGGATCATGAATAGTTTGAACCAGACTCGTTTAGTGCGAGGTACGTTCGAGTAGTGATTTGCTACTTCTCTTGTAGATGTCGTATTGTGCGACATTGCCATAGTCAAGGTAGTCACATGTTGAAGTGTGCCTTGACCAAAAGCTAGGTGCCTTTCTTTACCCATAATCATATTTAGAAATCTTTTGACTCACTTGTAACATCGAGATAAACGCATACTTAGCTTAAACCAACGACACTTTATTATGTTTGAAGAAGCCTTTGAAAATTATTTGAAATCCGAATCCTACTGTGTACCATCCGAGGTGTCCTAAGCAAGTTGACTTATAGAAGGGTTCGTACAGGATGAGTGAATCAAAGTACTGTTATGATTTTTGGAATGCTGTCTAAGGATTTGCTAGAAACCAGGGTGCAGGCGTCAAGATATTACTTGTGCCCGTGTGGCGCATGCTTTAGGCTTTTAGGGCCATCTTTTCCAGAATTGCGGGAATATAAACCGTTTTCAAATTGACTTAGATTTACTTGGTGTATGTCTTCACAAAAGGTTAAGGTATACTTAGTTCTTTCCCTAGTTCTTTCATTTCAATTTTTAGCCCCCAGTTGCTATTATGTCTTCCCATTAATGATGCTTTCAGATTTCGATTTTAGATGCCCGTGTCATATGTCTGAGTAGGGTGAGCCTTGGTTAAGTGCCAAGTCCTATTGACAATGTCTGATTTTTTTTCAAAGGAGATTCGCAAGCATTTGAAATACCATGAACGGGTGCCCTGAGTTCGAAGGAACGATGGGGCGATGCCGTAGAACAATTCTCTTTATTGCAAGCTTACTGCCTTTACTACTTATTGGCGATTATGACTGTGTCTAGTGGTGAAAGGAGGTCTTTAAGTGAGTTATTTCGCTTTAGGGAGGGTCAAGTCGAGTACTTTAGAGGTCATGGACGCTCGCGCTAGCCCCCGTTCAATTGAGGCAAAGCGATCTTTTGAGTAGTGGCTAAGTGCCTAGGAGTGTAAGTGCTCCTTCTGGCAAGGGTACGTGCCCTTATTATTTTTCGATGTGTGCTCATTTTGGCATCTTGATGACTTGGATTCTTTCCTTGACTTAAATTTTTTCTTTCGATTTGGATTGCAAGTAATTAAATTTCAATAAGGGACTCTATTTTTTATTTTTGTTATTCTACAGGCTTTAACATTTTTGCAAATTGGTTGGACTGAATCATGGATGGCCTACGTATCCGCCTTAAATAGATTTAATTTGGAATCAGGTCTTGCGTAGTTCTTAGCTAGAAAATGGTTTCTTAGAATGCCGATTTTAAACAAGTACGTTCGAGTGGAATCGTAATGTTTGAAATAGGGTGGAATAAGTGTACGAAAATTTTGGAGCGCGCGTATTTTGCGTATTTTATACGATCTTCTATCCCCCAAGTGTTCGTCATTCTTCCGCAAATATACGAACACTTTTAGGAATTGGGAGAAAAAGTGATAAGCAAGAACGGCGCCCAGGGCTGGGCGTTGAAAACGTGTTCTGGGCTGCCTTTTTGCGCTGCTCCTTTTCGTTTTATGCCAAATATTTGCGAATTTTTTTTTGTGCGCTAAATGCTCCTTTTTCTTTTTAGACGAACTTTTAAAGGTGCTTTGCAAAGTTTCTTTTTTATTATATATTTTTTTTACGTTAAGCTTAGAATGTATTTTCATTTGTCTTTTTTTTTTTTTTTTACTCGTGACTCGAGACGGCTTGAAAGATGGGTTGAATGAGATAGGATAATTTGTATAGGTATTAGTCAAGCATGAGGATTGGAAAGGGTAGAAGATCGTAGAACTTTACGTAGTTTTTGTGGTATGACTTGGATTGGTTGACTCAATTCTTTTCCTTCGTTTACTTGGGTAAATTTCGCACTTTGGGAGGTACGGGCTAAGTATTTCATGGCTCGCTCTTTTCGCTCTCCCTTTTCTCTTTCTCTTTTTTCCTTTTTTGCTTGGGATTTCTCCCCCTTTTTATTTGGGCTAAAAGGTAGATGGTTGTGGTCTTTGAGTCACGAGGCGAGACTGAGTGAGCCTCGTTTGGTAGGCCTATAGTGGACCTTTAATTTTAGTAGGCCTAGGGTGAACCTTTAAATTGTCTTACTTTGCAAGCGTATTTAGTCGTTTCTTAAAATGTGCAAATAGCGTAGATTCAAAATGTTGTTTTTACTTTATTGAAATTTAACGAAAGAATTACATCGAAAATAATTTTTTTTTGCTTCTTTTCAGATTCCAGTTTCCGGGATTCAATTGGAAGTTGTGATTTAGACTCGAACTTTCATTAATTTTTCTGATTATAACCCGTGTATGAATACAAGGAGGTGGCCTAGACTCAGAATAATGACTTGACCAAGAGACTCTCAGACTTAGGCTAATTGGACCATAACTTTCGTTGGTTGACACTTTAGATTTTAACCCTTGGGTGTTCATTTGTCATGCGCCATTTTGCTTAAATGTTGGCAAGGTAGTTAGTTGGGGAGATCGAATTTTCATTTTTGCAAGACTAGAATCATTAGTGCGGCTTCCCTCTTAGTGTGTATTGCTTTACCCCAATGGTAGCCTTATGGCATGCCGATTTGGGTATTTTCATGGTTCGTCATGTTGCATTCATGGAAAATCTTTTAGTCCGTACTTAGGAGTACTTCAAGGAGCGAGTGGCTCGAGAGGACTATGATAGTCGTGACCCAATGTGATCATAAGCCTTGAGGCCATTAATTTTTTTTTTTCCAATGGTATTGACACCTTAGGCTCACTTTGGGGGTTGTGCGACTATGGAGGAATGATTTTCAGAATGTGACTGTTTCCATTTTGCAAATACTTGAATTACATAATACAATCTCTTTATTGGTGAGAGAGAGTATTGAGGCCGTAGATTCTTAGCAAGGGATGACAATTACATATGGGTGCTTATTGATTTCTTTTAAATGTTAGGAAGGGAGACTCCATATGGTTTAACCTTTTAACTTGCAGAACGACACCAAGCATTAGGACCGGTTCTATGTATAAGACAACTAAGACTAAGGATTTAGATTGTACTTTGGCATAGCCTAGTCTAGACTCGGATTTATTTATTTTTTATTCGAACATTATTTTTCCTTGAAAACTTTATTTGAACATCATTTTTGAATACTTTGCCCATGTGACATTCAAGGTCATTTAATCAGCGTGCTCGGTTTTGGTGCCGAACATTGTCGTCATAGGAGGCCTAATGACGACACAAGGAGCTGTTTATTTTATAAGTCGTTCTTAGAATCGAGTGCCTTTTTTCATACGTCCTCGTAGCAAATTTTGTTACGAATTTTTTTTTATTGCTACGTATATTTTATGCGCGGGTACCGAGGCTGCTGTGCCTGACCAAAAGGCCAGGCAGCAACTTCAGCGCCCAGCCCTGGGCGTTGAAAATGATTGGCGCCCAGCCAGGGGCGCTGAAAAATGTGTCCCTGACTGGTACTCGTATTCTGTTCGCGTATCCTTTTTTCGTATATACGACTTAATTTTGCGTGCTCGCCTAATAACGCCCTCTATGCGTTGTGCAGCGTTGTGGGATCCGTTACAGGCTGTCTTGGGCGTCGATTATTTCTGTGGCGATCGCCCGGGGCTACGGAACACGTATTTTGGTATAACTCTTTGGCCAATTGGTGTCTATGAATGTTTGGGAAATTTTTAGGGTCGTTGGTTTTCTAGTATTATTTGTCGCACACAATCACATAATTCGCTACACGTAACTAATATTACAACAAGAAGCAAAATAATATGTCACGTAGTTTATGATAGGCTTCTATGGGTAATATTTGCGCCGGCTTGGTATCGCTTCTATCGTCGATCCAACACATGCCCCGGTCGAGGTAGTGCATTCACGAGCGAATTTCGTCCTAAGAGGCCAATCACGATGTAAGCCAAGGGGGCATGCACCAATGAGAGGGACCTAATGGGCGAGCGATTGGGTTCGGGACAGGTGTACTACTAGCGAAAGTGCCGAGTGGACAACATTCGAAGCGTATGGACCCCCCGGGTGGCGATGGGTATCCTTATTCCCAACTCCCGAGATGAAACATGCCAAGGGAGCCAAGATTCGTTATGCGGTTCTGTCCGTTCACATTAATATGCTGATTTTCAGGTCATCCCAACTTGATAGGGAAATAAACGCGGGGTAGGATCGTTTCACCCTTTGGCTATTTTGATTACCTACGAGCACGAGTATTTCATTAACATCCCCAGTGGAGTCGCCACTGTGAGGGGGTCGAAAAAGCACGAGGCTAATGCATGACCTCGTCCCTCGTGGGCGTGACGTCGTCAGATCAAGTGTAGTTAGATTTCATGTGAGTTTACACCCAATCGCTAGTAATATAGGAGTCGCCATTAAGGTTTTAACGACAATGAGAAAAACTGACAAAACCCGGTTATCGTGACATAAAGTGAGTGCAATTATGTTTGACCACGACGACCATAGGTTCCCTTGTGATCCCTGGTGTGGGGATCGCTCAACGTACACCCGCAGGGCAGAGATTGAGAGTTCGGGGGACTGTAGCTACCGAGAGGAGTGCTCATCGATAATACTCCAGAGGCAGGTTATCCTTACTAGCTCAGCATAAATAATTGAAGGGACATGCGTTAAACTATTAAACTATTCTGAATTGATTTTAGCAATATGCAACACATAATACTAAATCGATCGTGATTATCTTATTTAGATTGATTTAAGGTACCTAGCATGATAATTCAATTGTCCAAGGTATTATCTTATTAGGCGTGATAGATCAATCAAGTTAATAGTTTGACAATTTTATAAAAGGGTGATGAAAGCGATTAAATCATATGAGGGACACATTACAACGCACCCTTGAGAGGTGCGTTGTGGTTCTCATAAAACTCACCACTTGGCTTTGCTATTTCTCCTTTTATTTAACGAATCTCGGGTTTCTAAGCAATGTTCTAGTATTTAGTCTTAATTCATCAAGCTACAAGGGGCAGGATCGACTTTTGGGTCGATTGCGACAGAACGCTGGATCAATTTCGCAGCGTGAGGCTTAGGCTTAAGGCTAGAGTCAATACTCAGGTTATGGAATTGTGTGTTCTCTTCACGTCGGTTTTGAGGCTTGTATTTATAGGAAAAGGGTGTGTGGAAAGATAGATTTTAAGATACGAATCCTAAATGAATCCGGAGATAAAACGGCCCCAGGCATTTTCAGCGCCCAGGGCTGGGCGGCAAAGATTTCGGCGCCCAGGGATGGGCGTTGAAAATGTGATCTGGGCCGAGTTCTTTGTCAGATTTGGACTCTTAGAATACGAAGCTTTTTGAGATTTATCCGAGTCTTTTAGTGCGTATTAACTTTATGACGGAATGCGTCTGGGCCCGTTACGAACTCTAGGTTCGTTAGGAATTTAATTAATACGTAACTCTTATTTTCAAATTATACCAGGAATACAAATTCTATCTCTTTTAGGATTTATGTTGGAATGCAACACCTAATTCTGACAGGTTTCTATCTTTTATGACTTGCCACTTTTAACAACTACCTTTTACGGTAATTACTATTCTTAGCAGGTTTCTATAAATAGCAGTTTTGGCTGAAATGAAAAGGTGATTGCGATTCGTTATTTTATAGGAGATGCGTTGCCAAGTGGAGATTTACGTTCTCATCCTCGAACCTTACCTTTCGGGAATGGGGACAAAAGTAGGTGTCTACATATGGTCCTCGACAGGAATGGTACTAGGGCTATAGTCGATGAGGACGAGGTTAACATTGTGGAAAACCCTAGTGGAGAGGTAGTTGAGTTAGGCGTAGAAAGCGGAGTGAATATTGGAATTAATTTGAATCAAGATCTTATTCTTGATGAGGAGATGGAAATTATAGATAATGTTCAAACTGTTGAATTAGGAGATCCTAAATTAGGTAGGAGTTTGCATGGGAAAAAAGATATTATTGACTTGGGCGTGGAAAAAGATTCCTATGGGATTAGGTCTCACCCAGAGATCGCAAATCTTAAGTTACCTAATCATAATAGATTACCTCTAGCAAATAATATTAATAGAGGAAATACTAGGATTCCCCTAGCGAATAAAGGAGAGGTGAATCTTGATAAAAGGAAAGACGTCGATAGAATCTCTAGTGGTAAAGCAAACTCAATCGAAGTGTCCTCCGGCCCCCTGTGATTCTTCGTAAGAGTACAGAGCTGATTGACAAAGTTCCTTTCCAAATTCACCTAGTGAGAAGGACTGACCATGAACCCGGCAGCGGATGTGCCGATAACATTGGAAACCAGGATCCCACCATCGTTCGATGTGTTCATAGACTACTTGATGAAAGGGCCATCGATGGCCACAGTCCACCCCTTAGCCAACAAGGTCTGGATGCAAGTGCATACATATCTACCTCCGGCTCACAACCCGCCAGATATGATGACAACTTTGCAACTGTCGTTCGAGACGGAGGGGCCGATGACAGCGCTCAGGGAAGCGTATATGGGCATATTTCCTAGCGTTCCTTTGAACGTGTACGATAGATACCCCCTTTTTCCGATGTTTAATATGCCGATAAAAATCATGGCCTGGAATGTTCAAGGTGTAGGCAACAAGATGTCTCTAATTCGTGAACTTAAACGAATTGATGATCATACGGTGTTAGCGTTGGTGGAAACTCATATTAGTAGAGAACAAGCCCAAACTCTCTGTGATAGAATTGGTTTCTCTAGTCAGTTGAGAGTAGAAGCGCATGGATTTAGTGGAGGTATCTGGCTTTTCTAGAAGGCAGAGATTGTGTGTGTAACCCCTTATGACAACCATACTCAACATCTCAAGGTAGAGGTGAAGAAAGTGGGTGATGAACCCTGGCTGTTTTCGGCTATATATGCGAGCCCGAATTCGGCCATGAGAAGGGAATTGTGGTGTGAGTTAGAGAAAATCCGAAACCAATATTCGGGACCTTGGTTATTAGCAGGAGACTTTAATGAAACAACGAGTATGACAAAACGGAATGGTGTTTGTGGGTCTGAAATGCAACGTAGGTGTACTGATTTTGTCAATTGGATCGAAAACAATGCTCTCATTGACCTAGGCTGTTCAGGTCCGGAGCATACGTGGTTTAGAGGAGTGTCCATGGAAACTTTTAAGTCAGCACGTTTAGATAGGGGGTTGGCAAATGATGCATGGAGATTGAAGTTTGAAGAGGCTGCGGTTCGGAACCTACCCAAGACCCAATCGGACCATTGTCCAATTCTTATCAATACTACGAGTTTTGCGCCGGTTCCTATGGCAATCAAACCGTTCCGTTTCCAAGCGGTGTGGCTTAATAATCATTCTATGAGTTTGTTCATCAACACTGGCAGGCGAGAGAGCTTATTGTTCCTTTTTTAGAAGTCTTTGCCCGAAAATTAAATGATTGGAACAAGCGAGAATTCTATAATATCTTTCGCAAGAAGTCTGAATTGTGGGCAAGATTAGAAGGCATCCAACCTGAACTTGCACGAGGAAGACAAAGGCATTTTATTAAGTTAGAGTCGAAGTTAAGGAGAGAGATGGATGAGGTACTACGTGATGAGGAAATGTTGTGGTTTGAAAAATCAAGGATGGATGCAATTTGTGATGGAGACCGGAACACACGCTACTTCCATTTATCGACTGTCATTCGTAGACGAAGGAATCGCATTGAATCCTTGCAGGACAGAGATGGTAATTGGGTAGCGGACCCAATTCGAGTTCAAAATTTGGTATGTGGTTATTGGCAGCAGCTTTTCCAAGAGGAGGGAGGAAATATGAATAACTGCCAATTGCTATGGGGCTATTTTCCTATGATAGATGATAGTAGTCTTGAGAAGATTACTAGACCATTTAGTTCTTGCGAGGTTTATGCTGCTTTAACGAGTATGAAGCCTTATAAGGCACCTGGGCCAGACGCGTTTCAACCGATCTTCTACCAACGGTTCTGGGAACTAGTGAGACCGAATGTGGTAAGTCTCGTCAAAGATGTGTTAGATGGCAATAGCTTCCCCGATGGACTAAACGATGCATTTTTTGTTCTTATCCTGAAAGTTGATGTCCCTCAAACTGCTAATCACTTTAGGCCCATAGGACTATGCAATATATGTTAGGTTATGATACATATGAATAAACATAAATCATGCAGAAAAACCATAATGCCAGGAAACATATTATTTACACATAATCATTTAGAATAATTCAGATGCATACACTTTGTAGCATGCCCTCCCTAGCTGCGCCCGAACCGAACAAGAACAAGTCTTTAGGACTCCAAGTGTCGTCCCTCCGTAGATAGTCCACAGCACGTCCGGATCCGCCTTAAGCTTGACCAACTAGAATCGCCCTTAAGGTTACTAGGATTTTCGGCTATTTGGGTTGCAAGTGTTTGGCTGATTTTTGCTTGAAAATCTTACCTTTTGAATACTTCAAATCTCGATGTAAATATGTGACCCTAGGCACCTATTTATAGAGTTTATGGAAAGGAATTATAATCCTACTAGGATATGGATTTATTAATTAGAATCCTATTAGAACTCCAAAAAAATAAATTTAATGTTTTAGGATTAGGATTTAATCAATGCACGAATTCCGATAGGATTAGGATTCGTCACGAACACGAGCACACGCACACGCATGCACGCCCGCACGCAGGCCTTGCGGCCCACGCCGAGCGCACAACGCATGCGGCCTCGCAGCCCATGGGCTTCGTGCGCGCCCGCCATTTGCTTGGCTGGGCCTGGCCTTGCGCTGGGCCTGGTCGAGCACTTGGCGTGCGGCTTGCTGGACGTTGGTCTGACCTCGTGCTGGGCCTTCGTCTAGCAAGTCTTGTCCGATGCTAATTCGTACGATACGCTTTCCGATTAAATTCCCGATTCCGGAATTCATTTCCGATACGAACAATATTTAATATTTCCGATTCCGGAATTAATTTCCGTTTTGAACAAATGTTTAATATTTCCGCTTCCGGAATTATTTTCCGATTCCGATAATATTTCCGATTCTGACAATATTTCCGATTCCGGCAATATTTCCGATTCCGGCAATATTTCCATTTCCGATAATATTTTCCGATACGTACCATGTTTCCGTTTCCGGCAACATCTGCGACTTGGATAATATTTATATTTCCGATACGATCCATATTTCCGTTTCCGGCAATATCATCGTTTCCGGAGTATTCATTTCTTGCTTGTGACGATCTCAGCTCCCACTGAAACCAAGATCCATCGATTCCGAATATCCATAGATGGAGTATTTAATTCCATTAAATACTTGATCCGTTTACGTACTATTTGTGTGACCCTACGGGTTCAGTCAAGAGTAAGCTGTGGATTAATATAATTAATTCCACTTGAACTGAAGCGGCCTCTAGCTAGGCATTCAGCTCACTTGATCTCACTGAATTATTAACTTGTTAATTAATACTGAACCGCATTTATTAGACTTAATATTATTTGCATACTTGGACTAAGGGAATTATTTCCTTCAGTCTCCCACTTTTCCTTAGGGACAAGTGTGCATTTCCTAATTCCTTCGTCGCTCGATGCTTGCTCTTGAACATAAGGTAAGAGTTGTCATCCTTATTATGTCCAGAGGTGTTTCTCGGTTTCAGAGTTCAACTGATCAAATAAAACAGATAATCATAGCTTATGATTCATCTGAGCACGGCCATGCATTTTACGGTTTCTAGCTCTCCGAGTGGCCTTGTACAACTTTCAGCATCTCATCCCGATTCATGGGAGGACAATCCCAATCTTGCAATCTTGAGATTAGACTTCGTTTGATAGGTGATTACCTGAGCGTTGCCTTTATAGCCTCCTTTTACGGTGCGACGGTTGGTCAACGTCAAAGTAAGCAGTTCTCAAACAAGTAATCTCAAATCACTCAGGTATAGAGGATTAGTGTCTAATAATTTTAATGAAATTTACTTATGACAGATTTTCATCTCTTACAGTAAAGTTTCATAGGTCTGTCCGATACTAGTCTTCCCAAAGTAAGTATCTATGCAAATGATTATGACATTGCCATGTCCACATAGTTCAAGAAACAGAACTACTAGTCATCTTGCATTCTAGTCGTCTAACGTTTTCTATGCGTCCAATTTTATAGAAAACCCCGACCAGGGACCATTTTCAACCTTTGACATTCAAGTTCACTTGATAGACATTTCTTAGTCACAGGACTGGTCCTGACAGTCTATCTTGAATATATCGTCAAATTGAAGGGACTCATCATTTAATAAACCACAAATTAAATGGAAAAATGAATTATATTCATTTATTGTGAATGATTAACCAATAATGTTTTACAAAGAATTAAACTCTAAAACTTTAAAACATTAAACAAGGACATCAAAGCCATTCTCCAATATGCTTGATTCCCATAGCTGCAGTGTGCGAGTTGTGCTTCGCCTGCGGCAGAGGTTTAGTCAATGGATCTGAGATGTTGTCATCAGTTCCAATCTTGCTTATCTCGACTTCTTTTCTTTCAACGAACTCTCGTAGAAGGTGAAATCTACGAAGTACATGCTTGACTCTTTGGTGGTGTCTAGGCTCCTTTGCTTGTGCAATAGCTCCGTTATTATCACAATATAGGGCTATTGGTCCTTTAATGGAGGGGACTACACCAAGTTATCCTATGAACTTCCTTAGCCATATAGCTTCCTTTGCTGCTTCATGTGTAGCAATGTACTCCGCTTCAGTTGTAGAATCCGCAATGGTGCTTTGCTTAGCACTTTTCCAGCTTACTGCTCCTCCGTTGAGGCAGAAGACAAACCCAGATTGTGATCTGAAATCATCTTTGTCGATTTGGAAACTTGCGTCCGTATAGCCTTTAACAATTAATTCATCATCTCCACCATAGACCAGGAAGTCATCTTTAAGCCTTTTCAGGTACTTTAGAATATTCTTGGCAGCAGTCCAATATGCCTCTCCTGGGTCTGACTGGTATCTGCTCGTAGCACTGAGTGCGTACAAAACATCCGGGCGTGTACATATCATAGCATACATTATTGAACCAATTAATGATGCATATGGAATCCCATTCATTCGTCTACGCTCATCAAGTGTTTTTGGGCACTGAGTCTTGCTTAGAGTCATTCCATAAGACATGGGTAGGTAGCCTCGCTTGGAGTCTGCCATCTTGAACCTTTCAAGCACCTTATTGATATAAGTTCTTTGACTAAGTCCAATCATCTTTTTAGACCTATCTCTGTAAATCTTGATGCCCAATATGTATTGTGCTTCTCCTAGATCCTTCATCGAAAAACATTTCCCAACCCAAATCTTGACAGAGTTCAACATAGGAATGTCATTTCCGATAAGTAATATGTCGTCGACATATAGTACTAGATAAGCAATTTTTCTCCCACTGACCTTCTTGTATACACAAGATTCGTCTGCGTTCTTGATGAAACCAAAGTCACTGACTGCTTCATCAAAACGTATATTCCAGCTCCTGGATGCCTGCTTCAATCCGTAGATTGATTTCTTTAGCTTGCATACCTTTTTAGCATTCTTTGGATCCTCAAAACCTTCAGGTTGTGTCATAAACACAGTTTCTGTTAAAACGCCGTTTAAGAAAGCGGTTTTGACATCCATCTGCCATATTTCGTAATCGTAATATGCAGCGATTGCTAACATTATCCGAATAGACTTTAGCATTGCAACTGGTGAAAAGGTTTCATCGTAATCCACACCGTGGACTTGCCTGTAACCTTTTGCAGCCAATCTAGCTTTGAAAACTTCTAGTTTCCCATCCTTGTCCTTTTTCAGTTTGAAAACCCATTTGCTTCCAATGGCTTGGTAGCCATCTGGCAAATCGACCAAATCCCATACTTGGTTTTCTGACATGGAGTCTAATTCAGATTGCATGGCTTCTTGCCATTGCTTGGAGCTAGGGCTCGTCATAGCTTGTTTGTAAGTCGCAGGTTCATCACTTTCAAGTAATAGAACGTCATAGCTCTCGTTCGTCAAAATACCTAAGTACCTTTCCGGTTGAGATCTATATCTCTGCGATCTACGCGGGGTTACATCTCTAGATTGACCATGATTCTCACCAGATACTTCTAAAGATCTCTGAGTTTCATCCTGAATGTCATCTTGAGCATTCTCCAGAGTTTGTTGTTCGACTCGAATTTCTTCGAGGTCTACTTTTCTCCCACTTGTCATTTTGGAAATGTGATTCTTTTCCAAAAAGATACCATCTCGAGCAACAAACACCTTGTTCTCAGATGTATTGTAGAAGTAATACCCCTTTGTTTCCTTTGGATAACCCACAAGGATACATTTGTCAGATTTTGGATGAAGTTTGTCTGAAATTAATCGTTTGACGTATACTTCACATCCCCAAATCTTAAGAATAGACACATTTGGAGGCTTTCCAAACCATAACTCATATGGAGTCTTTTCAACAGCTTTAGACGGAGCTCTATTTATAGTGAGTGCAGCTATATTTAGTGCATGTCCCCAAAATTCTATTGGAAGTTTGGCCTGACCCATCATTGATCTAACCATGTCTAGCAAGGTTCTGTTCCTCCGTTCCGACACACCGTTCCATTGTGGTGTTCCAGGAGGAGTCAATTCTGATAGAATTCCACATTCTTTCAGATGGTCATCAAATTAATAGCTCAGATATTCACCGCCTCTATCAGACCGCAACGCCTTAATCTTCTTGCCTAATTGATTCTCTACTTCACTCTGAAATTCTTTGAATTTGTCAAAGGATTCAGACTTATGCTTCATTAGGTAGACATAACCATATCTACTGAAGTCATCAATGAAAGTGATAAAGTAGCTGAAACCTGAAGGAAATAATGCCCTTGGTCCAAGTATGCATATAATATTAAGTCTAATAAATGCGGTTTAGTATTAATTAACAAGTTAATAATTCATTGAGATCAAGTGAGCTGAATGCCTGGCTAGAGGCCGCTTCAGTTCAAGTGGAATTAATGATATTAATCCACAACTTACTCTTGACTGAACCCGTAGGGTCACACAAATAGTACGTAAATGGATCAAGTATTTAATGGCATTAAATACTCCATCTATGGATATTCGGAATCGACGGATCTTGGTTTCAGTGGGAGCTGAGATCGTCACAAGGAAGAAATGAATACTCCGGAAACGATGATATTGCCGGAAACGGAAATATGGATCGTATCGGAAATATAAATATTATCCAAGTCGTAGATGTTGCCGGAAACGGAAACATGGTACGTATCGGAAAATATTATCGGAAATGGAAATATTGCCGGAATCAGAAATATTGCCGGAAACGGAAATATTGTCAGAATCGGAAATATTATCGGAATCGGAAAATAATTCCGGAAACGGAAATATTAAATATTTGTTCGAAACAGAAATTAATTCCGGAATCGGAAATATTAAATATTGTTCGTATCGGAAATGAATTCCGGAACCGGGAATTTAATCGGAAGCGCATCGTACGAATTAGCATCGGACGAGGCTTGCTAGACGAAGGCCCAGCACGAAGCCAGGCCCGCGCCCAGCAAGCCGAGCGCCCAACATGGAGCTGCCACGCCTCGCCAGGCCCAGCGCAAGGCCAGGCCCAGCAAGGCCTTGGCGCGCGCACGCTAGGCGTGCTGTTGGGCTGCGAGGAACGGCTGCTCGTGTGTGCCGCAAGGCCTGCGCGGGTGGTGCGATGCTCGTGGCCTTACGATGCTCATGTTCGTAACGAATCCTAATCCTATCGGAATTCGTGTATTGATTAAATCCTAATCCTAAGAAGATTATATTTATTATTTAGAGTTCAAGTTGGATTCTAATTAGTAAATCCAAATCCTAGTAGGATTATAATTCCTTTTCCATACCTCTATAAATAGGTGTCTATGGTCATAATTTATAGACACAATTGAAGTATTCTAAAGGTAAGATTTTGAAGAAATATCAGCCATACACTTGCACCTAATAGCCGAAATTCCTAAGCTACCTTAAGGGCGATTCTAGTTGGTCAAGCTTAAGGCGGATCCGGACGTGCTGTAGACTATCTACGGAGGGACGACACTTGGAGTCCTAAAGACTTGTTCTTGTTCGGTTCGGGCGTAGCTAGGGAGGGCACGCAACAAAGTGTATGCATCTAAACTATGATAAATGATTATGTGTAAATAATATGCTTTCCTGGCTTTATGGTTTTTCCGCATGATTTATGTTTTGTCATATGAATCATAACCTAACAAAACCACCTCTAGCATTTGTACTCATTGGTCCACATACATCTGTATGGATTAAACCCAATAGTTTATTTGCTCTTTCTCCAACTTTAGAGAAAGGTTGCTTTGTCATTTTGCCAAGTAAACATGATTCGCACTTACCATAATCCTCTAAGTCAAATGGTTCTAGAATTCCTTCATTTTGAAGTCTTTCTATACGTTTCAGGTTAATATGGCCGAATCGACAATGCCACAGATAGGTGAGATCTGAATCATCCTTTTTGGACTTTTTGGTATTTATGTTATAAACTTGTTTGTCGTGATCTAATAAATAAAGTCCATTGACTAATCTAGCAGATCCATAAAACATCTCTTTAAAATAAAACGAGCAACTATTGTCTTTTATTAAAAAGGAAAATCCCTTAGCATCTAAGCAAGAAACTAAAATGATGTTTTTAGTAAGACTTGGAACATGGAAACACTCTTCCAGTTCCAAAACTAGCCCAGAGGGCAACGACAAATAATAAGTTCCTACAGCTAATGCAGCAATCCGTGCTCCATTTCCCACTCGTAGGTCGACTTCACCTTTGCTTAACTTTCTACTTCTTCTTAGTCCCTGAGAATTGGAACTTAAGTGTGAGCCACAACCTGTATCTAATACCCAAGAAGTTGAATTAGCAAGT
This sequence comes from Spinacia oleracea, assembly GCF_020520425.1. Taxonomy (NCBI): domain Eukaryota; kingdom Viridiplantae; phylum Streptophyta; class Magnoliopsida; order Caryophyllales; family Amaranthaceae; genus Spinacia; species Spinacia oleracea. Next base: position 84,700,273 of record NC_079492.1, on the reverse strand, counting down.
ACACAGTCTATAACGAAAATACCTGAAGATGGAACGACTGTTCCGTTCTTCTGATCTTCCTTTAGCTTCAAGCAATCTCTCTTCCAATGCCCCTTCTTTTTGCAGTAGAAGCATTCGGATTCAGAAGTGGGTTGACTGACCTTCCTCTTTTCAGATTTGGCGCCAGCTGGTTGCTTAGTCTGGCTGGCCTTGTTGCCACCTTTCTTAGCATTCCTCTTCTTTCCAGATTTCTTGAACTTGCCCCCACGCACCATAAGCACATCTTGCTTATCACTTTTGAGCGCCTTTTCAGCGGTCTTCAGCATACCGTGAAGCTCAGTGAGCGTTTTGTCCAGACTATTCATACTGTAGTTCAGTTTGAACTGATCATACCCGTTATGAAGAGAATAGAGGATGGTGTCTACAGCCATTTCCTGAGAGAATTGCTGATCTAGCCGACTCATATTCTCAATGAGTCCAATCATTTTGAGAACATGTGGACTTACGGGCTCGCCTTTCTTAAGCTTGGTCTCAAGAATTTGCCTATGAGTCTCGAATCTTTCGACCCGAGCCAGATCTTGGAACATGTTCTTTAACTCACTGATGATCGTGAAAGCATATGAGTTGATGAACGTTTTCTGTAGATCTTCCCTCATGGTTGCAAGCATTAGACATTTCACATCCTTGTTGGCATCAATCCAACGATTGAGGGCTGCCTGAGTGACCCCTTCGCCAGCGGCTTCGGGCATCGCCTCTTCCAGGACATACTCCTTTTCTTCCTGCATAAGAACTATTTGCAAGTTCCTTTGCCAGTCAAGGAAGTTTTTCCCGTTCAACTTCTCCTTTTCGAGAATTGATCGAATGTTGAATGAATTGTTGTTTGCCATAGTTCAAACTACAATTGAAAAGAATAAACAAATAAATAACCATTCACAGTTTCTCTTAATAAACTTAAATTCTAGCATACATGCATAATTCAATGTTCATTAAGCATTTTATTCCAAGACCCTAAAACCATTGAAGAATTAAGCGCATTATGTATTTAGACTCAATTCTAAAATCTTTTAGGTAAGCAAAAGCCTTTTGCTAATAGTCTAGAAACTACTCTTGGTTAATAGGTACGTCTAAGAACTTATTAGGTAAACCTATCGATTTTTCCACGACATAAAAGGACTCCTTACTTATATCGTTGAGTTTCACCAAAACTAACATGTACTCACAATTATTTGTGTACCTTACCCCTTTAGGACCAATAAGTAACACCTCGCTGAGTGAAAACTATTACTAGATTGATGTAAAGGATATCCAAGTAAGTGTTTATTTTGGCATGGCACCTTTTAACTCAATTTTTAAGTTTGGAACTTAAGGCTCTTACTATGTTGGTTAGATTTGAAGTGAACTAAAATCCTTAATCATGCAACATAATCAAGCCACAATCTAATGCATAATTAAGACATATTTAAAGCAATAAATAACTTAAAGCATGCATAAGATAAATGTGATCTAGTATGGCCCGACTTCATCTTGAAGCTTCAACTTCAAAGTCCGTCATGAAAATGGATTGAAAACTCCGTCTTGAATTTCACCGTGGGATGCGCCATTTTCTTCAAGTAGGATAAGCTATAATTAAACTAATTACAACTATTTGATGGTACGCAGACCATATTTGAATTGAAAAACAAATTTGGTGCTTTAGACCAATTACATTCAAATTAATGGTACGCAGACCATATTTTCTATCCTATTTGGGCCATACTAGTCACTTCATAACCTGCAAAACAGTACATATACAATATATATACCATTCATCCATTCATTATCATGAATGGCCGACATAATTGGTTAGTTAAAACACATTGTATGCATCACATAAATATTTGCAGCAATTAATTAAGGGCACCAATAATCTACCAATTATTCAGTCCTTATTAATTCTAATCAAGTTGTTTAACCTTAAAGGATTTGTAGACCTAATCAAGAGTTTATGACTAAAATTGCTCCCACTTAAACCAATAAATTCATATGCTTTACTAATTTTAAACATAAAAATGTATTTCTAGTCTAACCGGAAACATACAAATTTAATTAAAATTTAAAGCTCATATAAATTTATAATTGAATCCACTTTTTTAATTTATTTCAGTTGAATATAACGAATTTAAATTAATTCAAGGTTTAATTTTAGTAAAATAATTAGTATAAATTAAAATTATAATAATTATAATAATCAAAATTCAATCCCGAGAAAACAATTTAAATTATTAATTTTAAAATTAATTAAAATTACTCGAACTGAAAATGTCAAATTAAAATTTAAAACGCGACAATCGTAACACGACGAGCACTTGGGCTTGCGCCCAAGCCCCGTCGAGTGTTCTGAAGGAAATAATGCCCTTGGTCCAAGTATGCATTCTATGTTAAGTCTAATAAGTACGGTTCAGTATTAATTAACAAGTTAATAATTCAGTGAGATCAAGTGAGCTGAATGCCTAGCTAGAGGCCGCTTCAGTTCAAGTGGAATTAATGATATTAATCCACAGCTTACTCTTGACTGAACCCGTAGGGTCACACAAATAGTACGTAAACGGATCAAGTATTTAATGGCATTAAATACTCCATCTATGGATATTCGGAATCGACGGATCTTGGTTTCAGTGGGAGCTGAGATCGTCACAGGCAAGAAATGAATACTCCGGAAACGATGATATTGCCGGAAACGGAAATATGGATCGTATCGGAAATATAAATATTATCCAAGTCGTAGATGTTGCCGGAAACGGAAACATGGTACGTATCGGAAAATATTATCGGAAATGGAAATATTGCAGGAATCGGAAATATTGCCGGAAACGGAAATATTGTCAGAATCGGAAATATTATCGGATTCGGAAAATAATTCCGGAAACGGAAATATTAAATATTTGTTCGAAACAGAAATTAATTCCGGAATCGGAAATATTAAATATTGTTCGTATCGGAAATAAATTCCGGAATCGGGAATTTAATCGGAAGCGCGTCGTACGAATTAGCATCGGACGAGACTTGCTAGACGAAGGCCCAGCACGAAGCTAGGCCTACGCTCAGCAAGCCCAAGCGCCCAAAAACACGTTGCAAAGCCACGCCCGGTCCAGCGCAAGGCCAGACCCAGCAATGGCCTTGGCGCGCGCGCGGGGCTGCGACGAGTGGGCTGACGCTGTGCGTGGGCCGCAAGGCCTGCGTGCGGTGCTAGCGTATCACTCGAAGTGTGTTACTCGAATCGTAAGGCTACCGGGATTTGTCATATGATTAAATCTAATCCTAAAAGATTTAGTTTATTTAATTAGAGTCCTAGTAGGATTATAATTAAATAAATTAGTATCCTAATAGGATTCCAAATCCTTTTCCATAACTCTATAAATAGGTGCCTAGGGTCACATATTTACAGAGAGTATTCAAGTATTCAAAGTGATTTTTGAGAGCAAAAATTCAGTCATACAATAGCCTATAAGTGCCGAAAATTCTAAGTACCTTAAGGGCGATCCTAGTTGGTCAAGCTTAAGGCGGATCCGGACGTGCTGTGGACTATCTACGGAGGGACGACACTTGGAGTCCTAAAGACTTGTTCGTTTTCGGTTCGGGCGCAGCTAGGGAAGGCACGCAACAAAGTGTATCAAATTCGAAGCCTAACTATGACTTTTCGAAGGTTTTAGTTTTTCGAATGCAAAATTTCGTAAATTTAAGATGTTAAATTAAATATTTGCGATTCTTGTTGATAAATCTTGAATTTTTGATTGACCTACTATATATGTTTAACAAGTTTGAATGCCTAGCCTTGTTAATTATACAATCTAATTTGTAATTATGATTAATTTGTTGAAAATTGGAATAATTTAGAATTAATTTGATTTTCATAATTAGTTATAATTTAATTAGATACCTATGATTAAAAACCACCATAAAAATTGTAAATTTATGTTAAATTTTAAATTTTTATGACCTAGACTTGAATCCATGTTAACCGGAAATCAATTGAATAATAAATTTTCGATTTTTTCGCCCTAAAATTATGAAATTAATATTATTTATTAATTTGTCATTAATTTTGAATATAAATTTTAAATTTTTATGCGATTCGCTCATATGACTTGCACGCACAAAGCAATGGACGCTACGTGTTACCCTTAAGGGGTGTTGTATAGTGCGGGCATGTGACGACGAGCAAGGGAGCTCGTCGCCCATGCGGTACGAATGCAATGAGCAAGGCCATGGTGCACGAGCACAAGGCAGCAGCCCTGCCTTGTGTCGTGGGCTGTGTGCAATGGGCGAATGGGCGAGGGCGAGAGCAAGGCACGAGCAGCCGCGTGTGGGCAGCAAGCGAGCTGCGCCACAGCGCGCACTGCCTCGCGCAAGCGTGCGGAGCCTCGCGCGCAGCGAGCGTAAGCTCGCGTGCCACGAGTGCTACGCCCAGCATCGATTGCTCGCGCGCAGCGAGCGCTATTGTGCGTGCGACAAGCGCTGCGCCCAGCGATGGCGTACAGCGTGCTTGTTGCGACGTGCGACGAGCGCTACGCCCAGCGATGGGCTGCGGCAGCATGCTTGTTGCGTCGAACGCTGGCGCGCGCAGCGAGCACCAGCTCGCGTGTTCGATTGATGCCTTGCAATGGTGAGCAGCAGCGATGCGACGCAGCGCATGGGCTGCGCGCACATGGCCAGCGATGGCTGTGTGCGTGTGGCCCATGGGCGTGCGATGCGTGGAGTTGTTGCGTTGCGATTAGATCGTTTTGAAATTTTAATTTGAAATTTTCAGTTTACGTAATTTTAATTAATTTAAATTATTTTCTTGGATTTTAATTTTGAATATTGTAATTATAATAAATTTTATTTATTCTAATTATTTTACTAAAATTAAAATCATGAATTAATTTAAATACGACTGAAATTAAATTAAATTTATGGATTCAATTATAAATTTATATGAGCTTTAAATTTTAATTAAATTTGTATGTTTTCGGTTAGACTAGAAATACATTTTTATGTTTAAAATTAGTAAAGCATATGAATTTATTGGTTTAAGTGGGAGCTCTTTTAGTCATAAACTCTTGATTAGGTCTACAAATCCTTAAGGTTAAAACAACTTGATTAGAATTAATAAGGACTGAATAATTTGTAGATTATTGGTGCCCTTGATTAATTGCTGCAAATGTTTATGTGATGCATAACGTGTTTTACTAACCAGCTATGTGGGCCATTCATGATAATGAATGGGTGAATGGTATATATTGTATATGTACTGTTTTGCAGGTTATGAAGTGACTAGTATGGCCCAAATACGATAGAAAATATGGTCTGCGTACCATTCATTTGAATGTAATTGGTCTAAAGTACCAAAATTGTTTTTCAATTCAAATATGGTCTGCGTACCATCAAATAGTTGTAATTAGTTTTAATTATAGCTTATTCTATTTGAAGAAAATGGTGCCTCCCACGGAGATTTTCAAGACGGACTTTGAAGTTAAAGCTTCAAGATGAAGTCGGGCCATACTAGATCACATTTATCTTATGCATGTTTTAAGTTATTTATTGCTTTTAAATATGTCTTAAAATGCATGAGATCAAAAGCTTGATTATGTTGCATGATTAAGGATTTTAGTTCACTTAAAATCTAACCAACATAGTAAGAGCCTTAAGTTCCAAACTTTAAAATTGAGTTAAAAGGTGCCATGCCAAAATATACACTTGCTTGGATATCCTTTACATCAATCTAGTAATAGTTTTCGCTCAGCGAGGTGTTACTTATTGGTCCTAAAGGGGCAAGGTACACAAATAATTGTGAGTACATGTTAGTTTTTGTGAAACTCAACGATATAAGTAAGGAGTCCTTTTATGTCGTGGCAAAATCGATAGGTTTACCTAATAAGTTCTTAGACGTACCTATCAACCAAGAGTAGTTTCTAGACTATTAGCAAAAGGCTTTTGCTTACCTAAAATGTTTTAGAATTGAGTCGAAAAACTGTGCTTAATTCTTCAATGGTTTTAGGGTCTTGGAATCATTTTATTCACACCTGCCGGAACACATAATTCGAATAAAATGCTAATGACTTGTTTAAATTGCATGATTGCTTTCATTTTCAAGTTATTATTCATGATAAATGTTTAGACTTTGCATGCTTCAATGTATGTTTTAATTATTGTTTATAATTAAATATCTTGCACTGCAATAAATCCTTTTAGGAAGGTAACAGTAAATTTCCTCGATTGGTAGTGAATTCAAGAACGATTCACGGAAATGAGAGAAAATGAGCGATTTAAAATGTACGTTTCTTTTAGCACTTTTATGGTTGTTTTCGAGTATCAAAGTCGAATGGCAAACCGATTGGTGCTTGTGAATTCAAAATACAATGTAGTTTTGAGATCATAAAGCATTGAGTTTAAACACTCAGCTTTACCAATGGTTAACAACCTAATATCTTTGTCCATTTAATTCTCGAATGAGTCTAGTCCCTAGACATTCGAATAGATTGATGCTTAGAGAACTTTAGAAGCTTCTGGTAAGATCATCTAGTTGAAACAGAATATTCAACATAAATAAAATGGTAAGAACTCTGTTGGAATGACATCGGACATCTCTAACAAAGTATAAAAGTCAACACTATAGAATTCAATTCTTAAGACTATAAGAAAGAGTACAAGAAATAGGAAAACAAGGAGCAAATGAAAAGAATTTACGATTCCGTTTCTACCTATAAGTTTATGTTTAAAGAGAAGTGACCTAGCAATCAAACTTCCTTGGTATCATATACCGCTTGAGGTTCTTACTTCGGTAATAACTCAAACAATGGAAGCTAGGCTACACTAATGACCTACAAGTGGGAAATGAAGCATGGCAATGCTACATTAGTTGTAGGGTCATCTAGTTTGTTTTAAGTCCTTTCAAGGCTGGAACTTAATGGCTATTTTGTTCCATAATCAGCATACCTAAATTTCTGCTTCAAACACAGAAAGACTCACATTCAGAAGAACAAAAACAATGCTTGTTTGTTTGTTTATTTGAATAAAATGGTCATTTACGGGTTGAGTCAATATGCTTGATTAAAACAAACAACTCTTTAAAGAACTTTACTAGGTTCAAATCAACCCCTTGATTTGAGTTCCACTAATCTTTGGCATTGTTGCTTAGACCATATCAATAAGTTAACATTCAAAAGCTCTATTTTGATGGAATTTTGAAAGTTCATTGATTTCTAAATCAATTTAAGACAACTAGTCTTACTTGTTGAAAGTAACAAAAGATATGAACTATTGTTAGAACGCCTAGACAATAGAGTTCAAAGCTAAAGAAAGATTTTATCACTTTATTATTTCACATGGATTTGAGTGAATATAGGTTTATTTACTCAAATGTGATATAAGTTGAATGTGTTTGGCTAGTTCAAAGATTCAGAAGTATAAAATCCACTTGGCAAGAAATCATAAAAGATCTAGGTTAGATCACGTTGATGATTACTTGAGACCAAATATGATCATCAATGATTGTGTGTTGTAATTTCACAATCTAGCTCCATAAGATATGGCATATCTACGTTGGAATGATCGAAGTCAATTAGTACTTGATTCGATCAATGATGAATCATAAAGACTTTTCTAATAATTTCTAAAACAAAATGCTCAACTACCACCAAACTAAACCAAATTCGTCAAAGCTATTGAAAAGTAATTTCAGAATAACTTTTCATAAAATATATCTAGAGAGTTGCAAAACTCAGTGGGAGCTTAGTGTTTGTCATTCGACAAAGTAAGGCCCAAGTATAGATATATGTTTCATTGTGATTTATTCAAATGAGACACAAGGGTATTGTTTCTACCACGAATTTTTAAGAACATAATGTTTGTTTGCTCGAAATAATGTCCTTTTGGGATTCGTTTCCAAAATGACAAGTGGGAGAAAATAGACCTCGAAATTCTTCGAGGCGAACAACAAACATAAACGGACATTCCGGAGGCTTTTCGAAGTTCTTTAGAAAATCCGAACACGTATTCTTTAAGGACTTTAGAAGTGGATTTTAAAGAATAGACATCTCTTAGAAGACTTTACAAGTGCTTCAAGGAGAACAGAATATTCAAAGGACTTTCAAGTGGCTATTGATATTCTATTGTTTGATGTTCCATACCCAAGTAGGCATAGAGTTCAAGTCACTGAAACTATGCAATTCTTCTATTAGATAGTGAAGAAACCTACAACTTACAGTCAAACTATTATCATGAAGATTAATGAGTTTGTGACCTATAAGAAAGCTATGACGAAACCCAGATTCCCTAAAATGGTTAGAGGCTATATATAGACTCAATGTTTTAAATGGTTATAGGCCATAAAACATACTCAATGTTTTGATGACAAAATTGAAATTTTGTTGATTTGCAAGAATAGTTTCACACCTATTGGTTGCAAGTTTGTTTTAAGGATAAAAATCATCAAACATGGAATTGTGTTCACACACAAAGATAGATTAGTTGCTAAAGGTTACAAGAAAATTCATGGCATGGATTGTGTTGAAACCTCATGCATAATCGTAATGCTCAAGTCTATAATTCAAGCAATGATTGCATATTGGTACATATAGCAATTGGATGACAAAATGTATTCCTCAATCAAATGTTGGAGTAAACTATGTACATGGTATGTCATAGGATTTGTGGATCCAAATAAATGCTTGAAAAAGAAAGCTAGCTTATAGAATCTAAGTACAGATTTAAGCAAGCAATTGGGAATTGGAATTGTATTTTAGTGAAGCTAATAAGTATTTTAGTTTCATAAAATGTACATGATTCTTATAGATATATAAGAAATTTAGTGGGAGTACATAAAACTTAATTGGTCCTATGTGTATCACACACATATCTCTCTATTGTGAAATAACATTCAAATGCTAATGACTTAGATTTGAAATTATTCATCAATGATGGACCAAGGCGAAACTTAGTACATACTGGGTTTAAGATCTATTTACAAAGATCTTATATTAATGTTTTAGATTAAGTAATGGCATTTACTAAATCAAACACGAAAGACTCCATTGGAGATATTCGATCCATATGAATAAATCTAAGTAATGAATGTTTGAACTATGTATAAGCATTTACTAAGTTAAACATCAAAGGATCTAAGTGAGATTCTTAACCTATATTATATATCAAAGAATTTAGTTGGATTCAGTATCTACTGAAATTGAATGAGCTAAAGTTACATGAATAGAATTCAATTGGGAATTATTCTGCAAAAGAATTTATCATGTATGATATAATATGAGGATCGCCAAAAACGTATCGTATGACTTTAGGCATGACGAACATATACCAATCTCTATTGATCTAAGTGAAGATCAACTAGATTGAAATCAAGAAAAACTTATGGTACTTGAAAAGGTACATAGGATTAGTTATTGATTCAAGGAAATAAAGATATGCTAAATATTGATGCTACACGCATAAACACTGGCAAAGGATCAAGCAAGACCCTTTGGAGTTAACCATTGATAAGGACGAGCTATAGAGCATCGTGTTTTGAAATGGCAACATGGATTGGAGACCATGAGTTGTTGCGTGGGATATTGAAATATTAATTTCTATGTTCTAAGATACAGCTGGAAAGTATTCCACATATCTTTGAACTGCTTGGATAAGCAAATCCAAACAAAGCATCACTAGCAACCTATACAGTTGAAGTAAAAGTAATTATTGCCTAAGAAGCAATGAAACAGGGTTGTTTAAGTTAAAGAGTTCTTCACTGAACTTGGGTAGATCACATGTCTGTTGACTTAATAGTTCTTCATTGCAAAATGCGTAGAACCACTAATGTAGCAAGAAAGACTAGATCACAAAATAAACATACTCAAAAGTTCTTATCATCATATCTCGAAGAACATTCGATGAAAAGGATGTTAAGATTGGCAAAGTGTGATAACTAAACCTATGCAACAAGTGAGAAGCAACACTCACGTTGTAGCACTGGCAATCAAGCATAGCTTTGAATTCCATGAACTGTTTTAAAGATGGGTTTGAGGCCCATGGTTGTAAAACGTTGGGGTTGAACATTTATCATATATGAAATGTATTTTTCATATTCCATTTAATCTTGGTTTAGTATTAAATGATGAGTCCCTTCAATTTGACGATATATTCAAGATAGACTGTCAGGACCAGTCCTGTGACTAAGAAATGTCTATCAAGTGAACTTGAATGTCAAAAGTTGAAAATGGTCCCTGGTCGGAGTTTTCTATAAAGATGGACGCATAGAAAACGTTAGACGATTAGAATGCAAGATGACTAGTAGTTCTGTTTCTTGAACTATGTGGACATGGAAATGTCATAATCATTTGCATAGATACTTACTTTGGGAAGACTAGTATCGGACAAGACCTATGAAACTTTACTGTAAGAGATGAAAATCTGTCATAAGTAAATTTCATTAAAATTATTAGACACTAAATCCTCAATACCCGAGTGATTTGAGATTACTTGTTTGAGAACTGGTTGCTTTGACGTTGACCAACCGTCGCACCGTAAAAGGAGGCTATAAAGGCAACGCTCAGGTAATCACCTATCAAACGAAGTCTAATCTCAAGATCGCAAGATTGGGATTGTCCTCCCATAAATCGGGATGAGATGCTTAAAAGTTGTACAAGGCCACTCGGAGAGCTAGAAACTGTGAAATGCATGGCCGTGCTCGGATAAATCATAGGCTATGATTATCTGTTTATTTGATCAGTTGAACTCTGAAACCGAGGAACACCTCTGAACATAATAAGGATGACAACTCTTACCTTATGTTCAAGAGCAAGCATCGAGCGACAAAGGAATTAGGAAATGCACACTTGTCCCTAAGGACAAGTGGGAGACTGAAGGAAATAATGCCCTTGATCCAAGTATGCATTCTATGTTAAGTCTAATAAGTACGGTTCAGTATTAATTAACAAGTTAATAATTTAGTGAGATCAAGTAAGCTGAATTCCTAGCTAGAGGCCGCTTCAGTTCAAGTGGAATTAATGATATTAATCCACAGCTTACTCTTGACTGAACCCGTAGGGTCACACAAATAGTATGTAAACGGATCAAGTATTTAATGGCATTAAATACTCCATCTATGGATATTCGGAATCGACGGATCTTGGTTTCAGTGGGAGCTGAGATCGTCACAGGCAAGAAATGAATACTCCGGAAACGATGATATTGCCGGAAACGGAAATATGGATCGTATCGGAAATATAAATATTTTCCAAGTCGTAGATGTTGCCGGAAACGGAAACATGGTACGTATCGGAAAATATTATCGGAAATGGAAATATTGCCGGAATCGGAAATATTGCCGGAAACGGAAATATTGTCAGAATCGGAAATATTATCAGAATCGGAAAATAATTCCAGAAACGGAAATATTAAATATTTGTTCGAAACAGAAATTAATTCCGGAATCGGAAATATTAAATATTGTTCGTATCGGAAATAAATTCCGGAATCAGGAATTTAATCGGAAGCGCGTCGTACGAATTAGCATCGGACGAGACTTGCTAGACGAAGGCCCAGCACGAAGCCAGGCCTACACTCAGCAAGCCCAAGCGCCCAAAAACACGCTGCAAAGCCACGCCCGGTCCAGCGCAAGGCCATGCCCAGCAATGGCCTGGGCGCGCGCGCGGGGCTTCGACGAGTGGGTTGGCGCTGTGCGTGGGCCGCAAGGCCTGCGTGCGGTGCTAGCGTATCACTCGAAGTGTGTTACTCGAATCCTAAGGCTACCGGGATTTGTCATATGATTAAATCTAATCCTAAAAGATTTGGTTTATTTAATTAGAGTCCTAGTAGGATTATAATTAAATAAATTAGTATCCTAATAGGATTCCAAATCCTTTTCCATAACTCTATAAATAGGTGCCTAGGGTCACATATTTACAGAGAGTATTCAAGTATTCAAAGTGATTTTTGAGAGCAAAAATTCAGTCATACAATAGCCTATAAGTGCCAAAAATTCTAAGTACCTTAAGGGCGATCCTAGTTAGTCAAGCTTAAGGCGGATCCGGACGTGCTGTGGACTATCTACGAAGGGACGACACTTGGAGTCCTAAAGACTTGTTCTTGTTCGGTTCGGGCGCAGCTAGGGAAGGCACGCAACAAAGTGTATGCATCTAAACTATCCTAAATGATTATGTGTAAATAATATGCTTTCCTGGCTTTATGGTTTTTCCGCATGATTTATGAATTGTCATTTGTATCATAACCTAACATGTTCGTGTAGCAATACGCAAGCAGGCCACACGCAACGCAGTAGTGCAGGCCCCGCTGCGTGCGTCCGCTCGCTCGTCGCGCCTGCTTGCCTCGCGTCTGCTTGCTTGTTGGGCGTGGCAGCGCGCGCTGAGGCGCAGCACGCTTGCTGCCCACCCGCATCTGCCCGATGGCTTGCGCCTTGGCCCTTCGCCCTTGCCCACTCGCCCCTATGCGCACATCACTCGACACAGGGCAGCGTGCTGCCTTGTGCTGGTGTGCCATGGCTTTTGCTCGTTGCATCGTACCGCATGGGCGATGAGCTCCCTTGCTCGTCGTCGCATGCCCGCACTATACAACACCCCTTAAGGGTAACACGTAGCGTCCATTGCTTTGTGCGTGCAAGTTTTATGAGCGAATTGCATAAAAATTAAAACTTTTATTTCCAAAATTAATGACAAATTAATAAATCATATTAATTTCATAATTTTAGGGCGAAAAATCGAGAATTTATTAATCAATTAATTTTCGATTAACATGGATTCAAATCTAGGTCATAAAAATTAAAAATTTAACATAAATTAACAATTTTTATGGTGGATTTTAATCATTGGTACCTAATTAAATTATTAATTAATCATGAAAATCAAATCAATTCTAAATTATTCGAATTTCAACAAATGAATCATAATTACAAATTAGGTTGTATAATTTGTTAGGTTATGATACATATGACATTACATAGATCATGCGGAAACAACCATTAACCCAGGACAACATATTATTTACACATAATCATATAGCATAATTTAGATGCATACTCTTTGTCGCGTGCCCTCCCTAGCTGCGCCCGAACCGAACAAGAACAAGTCTTTTAGGACTCCAAGTGTCGTCCCTCCGTAGATAGTCCACAGCACGTCCGGATCCGCCTTAAGATTGACCAACTAGAATCGCCCTTAAGGTACTAGAAAATTTCGGCACTTTTAAGCAAGATGTGTTTTAATTTTCTCTCAAAAACTCACTTTTGAATACTTTGAAACTTGTGTATAAATTATGACCCCTAGGCCTTTATTTATAGAGTTATGGAAAAGGAATCGTAATCCTAGTAGGATACGAATTAATTGAAATTAGAATCCTACATGAATTCTATTTAATTAATTTATCCAATTAGGAATAGAAATTTAATCATACACTGACTCTTGTAGATTTAGGAATCACGCATGAGCACAAACTCACACACACACGGCAGCCACAAGGGCTGCCCATGCGCGTGCGAGCAGCAGCCCACGCAGCGCGGCCCACGCAACGGTGGCCCTTGGCGCGCGCTGGGCCTGCCTTGCGGTAGGCCTGGGCGCTGCCTTGGCTGGGCTTGTGGCGCGCGCGTGCTTGCTGGGCGATGGCCCGGCTTCGTGCTGGGCCTTCGTCCGGCAGGCCTCGTCCGATGCTAATTCGTACGATACGCTTCCGATTAAATTTCCAGTTCCGGAATTTATTTCCGATACGAACACTATTTAATATTTCCGATTCCGGAATTAATTTCCGTTTCGAACAAATATTTAATATTTCCGTTTCCGGAATTACTTTCCGATTCCGGTAATATTTCCGATTCTGACAATATTTCCGTTTCCGGCAATATTTCCGATTCTGGTAATATTTCCATTTCCAATAATATTTTCCGATACGTACCATGTTTCCGTTTCCGGCAACATCTACGACTTGGATAATATTCATATTTCCGATACGATCCATATTTCCGTTTCCGGCAATATCATCGTTTCCGGAGTATTCATTTCTTGCCTGTGACGATCTTAGCTCCCACTGAAACCAAGATCCGTCGGTTCCGAATATTCATAGATGGAGTATTTAATGCCATTAAATACTTGATCCGTTTACGTACTATTTGTGTGACCCTACGGGTTCAGTCAAGAGTAAGCTGTGGATTAATATCATTAATTCCACTTGAACTGAAGCGGCCTCTAGCTAGGCATTCAGCTCACTTGATCTCACTGAATTATTAACTTGTTAATTAATACTGAACCGCATTTATTAGACTTAACATAGAATGCATACTTGGACCAAGGGCATTATTTCCTTCAGTCTCCCACTTGTCCTTAGGGACAAGTGTGCATTTCCTAATTCCTTTGTCGCTCGATGCTTGCTCTTGAACATAAGGTAAGAGTTGTCATCCTTATTATGTCCAGAGGTGTTCCTCGGTTTCAGAGTTCAACTGATCAAATAAACAGATAATCATAGCCTATGATTCATCCGAGCACGGCCATGCATTTCACAGTTTCTAGCTCTCCGAGTGGCCTTGTACAACTTTTAAGCATCTCTTCCCGATTTATGGGAGGACAATCCCAATCTTGCGATCTTGAGATTAGACTTCGTTTGATAGGTGATTACCTGAGCGTTGCCTTTATAGCCTCCTTTTACGGTGCGACGGTTGGTCAACGTCAAAGCAACCAGTTCTCAAACAAGTAATCTCAAATCACTCAGGTATTGAGGATTTAGTGTCTAATAATTTAATGAAATTTACTTATGACAGACTTTCATCTCTTACAGTAAAGTTTCATAGGTCTTGTCCGATACTAGTCTTCCCAAAGTAAGTATCTATGCAAATGATTATGACATTGCCATGTCCACATAGTTCAAGAAACAGAACTACTAGTCATCTTGCATTCTAATCGTCTAACGTTTTCTATGCGTCCAATTTTATAGAAAACTCCGATTAGGGACCATTTTCAACCTTTGACATTCAAGTTCACTTGATAGACATTTCTTAGTCACAGGACTGGTCCTGACAGTCTATCTTGAATATATCGTCAAATTTGAAGGGACTCATCATTTAATACTAAACCAAGATTAAATGGAATATGAAAATACATTTCATATATGATAAATGTTCAACCCCAATGTTTTATAACCATGGGCCTCAAACCCATCTTCTAAAACAATTCATGGAATTCAAAGCTATGCTTGATTTCCAGTGCTACAATGTGAGTGTTGCTTCTCACTTGTTGCATAGGTTTAGTTATCATGCTTTGCCAATCTTAATATCCTTTTCATCGAATGTTCTTCGAGATATGATGATAAGATCTTTTCGAGTTTGTTTATTATGTGATCTAGTCTTTCTTACTTCGATGGTGGTTTTACTCACTTTGCAATGAAGAACCATCAAGTTAGCAGACCTTTTTCTTGCTTCAAGAGTGGTTCTACGCATTTTTCAATGAAGAACCATCAAGCCAGAAGATAGGTGATCTACCCAAGTTCAGTGAAGAACTTTAAACAACCCTGTTTTATTGCTTCTTAGGCAATAATTACTTTTACTTCAACTGTATAGGCTGCTAGTGATGCTTTGTTTGGATTTACCTATCCAAGCAGTTCATAGATATGTGGAAGACTCTCCAACTATATCTTAGAACATAGAAATTAATATTTTAATTTCCCACGCAACAACTCATGGTCTCCAATCCATGTTGCCATTTCAAAACACGATGCTCTATAGCTCGTCCTTATCAATGGTTAACTCCAAAGGGTCTTGCTTGATCCTTTGCCAGTGTTTATGCGTGTAGCATCAATATTTAGCGTATCTTTATTTCCTTGAATCAAGAACTATTCCTATGTACCTTTTCAAGTACCATAAGTATTCTTGATCTCAATCTAGTTGATCTTCACTTAGATCAATAGAGATTGGTATATGTTCGTCATGCCTAAAGTCATACGATACGTTTTTGGCGATCCTCATATTATATCATACATGATAAATTCTTTTGCAGAATAATTCCCAATTGAATTCTATTCATGTAACTTTAGCTCATCTAGTTTCAGTAGATACTAAATCCAGCTAAATTCTTTGACATATAATATAGGTTAAGAATTTTACTTAGATCCTTGGATGTTTAACTTAGTAAATGCTTATACATAGTTCAAACATTCTTTACTTAGATTTATTCACATGGGTCGAATATCTTCAATGGAGACTTTCGTGTTTGATTTAGTAAATGCCATTACTTAATCCAAAACAATATCATAAGATCTTTGTAAATAGATCTTAATACCCAGTATGTACTAAGTTTCGCCATGGTCCATCATTGATGAATAATTTCAAATCTAAGTCATTAGCATTTGAATGTTATTTCACAATAGAGAGATATGTGTGTGATACACATAGGACCAATTAAGTTTTACGTACTCCCACTAAACTTCTTATATATCTATAAGAATCATGTATATTTTATGAAACTAAAATACTTATTAGCTTCACTAAAATACATTTCTAATTCCCAATTGCTTGCTTTAAATCTGTACTTAGATTTTATAAACTAGCTTTCTTTTTCAAGCATTTATTTGGATCCACAAATCCTATGACATACCATGTACATAGTTTCTTCCAACATTTGATTGAGGAATACGTTTTGTCATCCAATTGCTATATGTACCAATATGCAATCATTGCTTGAATTATAGACTTGAGCATTACGATTATGCATGAGGTTTCAACACAATTCACACCATGAATTTGCTTGTAACCTTTAGCAACTAATCTAGCTTTGTGTGTGAACACAATTCCATGTTTGATGGTTTTTATCCTTAAAACAAACTTGCAACCAATAGGTGTGAACCTATTCTTGCAAATCAACAAAATTTCAATTTTGTCATCAAAATATTGAGTATGTTTTATGGCCTTTAACCAATTAAACATATAGTCTTTATATGGCCTCTAACCATTTTAGGGAATCTGGGTTTCGTCATAGCTTTCTTACAAGTCACAAACTCATTAATCTACATGATAATAGTTTGACTGCAAGTTGTAGGTTTCTTCACTATTTAATAGAAGAATCTCATAGTTTCATTGACCTGATCTCTATGTTTCTTCACTATCTAATAGAAGAATCTCATAGTTTCAGTGACTTGAATTCTATGCCTACTTGGGTATAGAACATCAAACAATAGAATATCAATAGCCACTTGAAAGTCCTTTGAATATTCTGTTCTCCTTGAAGCACTTGTAAAGTCTTCTAAGAGATATCTATTCTTTAAAGCCACTTCTAATGTCCTTAAAGAATAAGTTCGGATTTTCTGAAGCACTTCGAAAAGCCTCCGGAATGTCCGTTTATGTTTGTTGTTCGCCTCGAAAACTTTCGAGGTCTATTTTCTCCCACTTGTCATTTTGGAAACGAATCTCCAAAAGGACATTATTTCGAGCAAACAAACATTATGTTCTCAAAAATTCGTGGTAGAAACAATACCCTTGTGTCTCATTTGAATAAATCACAATGAAACATATATCTATACTTGGACCTTAGTTTGTTGAATAACAAACACTAAGCTCCCACTGAGTTTAAGAACCCTTTAGATATATTATGAAAAGATATTCTGAAATTACTTTTCAATAGCTTTGACGAATTTGGTTTAGTTTGGTGGTAGTTGAGCATTTTGTTTTAGAAATTATAGGAAAAGTCTTTATGATCCATCATTGATTGAATCAAGTACTAATCGACTTCGATCATTCCAACTTAGATATGCCATATCTTATGGAGCTAGATTGTGAAATTATAACACACAATCATTGATGATCATATTTGGTCTCAAGTAATCATCAACATGATCTAACCTAGATCTTTATGATTTCTTGCCAAGTGGATTTTATACTTCTGAATCTTTGAACTAGCCAAACAGATTCAACTTATATCACATTTGAGTAAATAAACCTATATTCACTCAAATCCATGTGAAATAATAAAGTCATAAAATCTTTCTTTAGCTTTGAACTCTATTGTCTAGGCGTTCCAACAATAGTTCATATCTTTTGTTACTTTCAACAAGTAAGACTAGCTTGTCTTAAGTTGATCTAGAAACCAACCAACTTTCAAAAGTCCATAAAATGGAGCTTATGAATGTTAACTTGTTGATATGGTCTAAGCAACAATGCCAAAGATTTAATGGAACTCAAATCAAGGGTTTGATTTGAACCTAGTAAAGTTCTTTAAAGAGTTGTTTGTTTTAATCAAGCATATTGACTCAACCAGTAATTGACCATTTCATTCAAATAAACAAACAAACAAGCATTGTTTTTGTTCTTCTGAATGTGAGTCTTTCTGTGTTTGAAGCAGAAATTTAGGTATGCTGATTATGGAACAAAATAGCCATTAAGTTCCAGCCTTTGAAAGGACTTAAAACAAACTAGATGACCCTACAACTAATGTAGCATTGCCATGCTTCATTTCCCACTTGTAGGTCATTAGTGTATCCTAGCTTCCATTTATTTGAGTTATTACCGAAGTAAGAACCTCAAGCGGTATATGATACCAAGGAAGTTTGATTGCTAGGTCACTTCTCTTTGAACATTAACTTTTAGGTAGAAACGGAATCGAAAATTCCTTTCATTTGTTCCTCGTTTTCCTATTTCTTGTACCCTTTCTTATAGTCTTAAGAATTGAATTCTTTAGTGTTGACTTTTATACTTTGTTAGACATGTCCAATGTCACCAACAAGGTTCTTTACCATTTTAATTTATGTTGAATATTTTGTTTCAACTAGATGATCTTACCAGAAGCTTCTAAAGTTCTCTAAGTATCGATCTATTCGAATGTCTAGGGACTAGACTCATTCGAGAAATAAATGGACAAAGATATTAGGTTGTTAACCATTGGTAAGGCTGAGCGTTTAAACTCAATGCTTTATGATCTCAAAACTACATTGTATTTTGAATTCACAAGCACCAATTGGTTTGCCATTCGATTTTGATATTCGAAAACAACCATAAAAGTCGATATAAGAAACGTACATTTTAAATTGCTCACTTTCTCTCTTTTCCGTGAATCGTTCTTGGATTCACTACCAATCGAGGAAATTTACTGTTACCTTTCTAAAAGGATTTATTGCAGTGCAAGATATTTAATTATAAACAATAATTAAAACATACATTGAAGCATGCAAAGTCTAAACATTTATCATGAATAATAACTTGAAATTAAAGCAACCATGCAATTCAAACAAGTTATTAGCATTTTATTCGATTTTATTGTTCCGGCAGGTGTGAATAAAATGATTCCAAGATCCTAAAATCATTGAAGAACTAAGCACAGTTTGTCGACTTAATCCTAGAACATCTTAGGTAAGCAAAAGCCTTTTGCTAATAGTCTAGAAACTATTCTTGGTTGATAGGTACGTCTAAGAACTTGTTAGGTAAACCTATCGATTTTGCCACGACATAAAAGGACTCCTTACTTATATCGTTGAGTTTCACCAAAACTAACATGTACTCACAATTATTTGTGTACCTTGCCCCTTTAGGACCAATAAGTAACACCTCGCTGAGCGAAAACTATTACTAGATTGATGTAAAGGATATCCAAGCAAGTGTATATTTTGGCATGGCACCTTTTAACTCAATTTTTAGGTTTGGAACTTAAGGCTCTTACTATGTTGGTTAGATTTTAAGTGAACTAAAATCCTTAATCATGCAACATAATCAAGCTTTTGATCTCATGCATTTTAAGACATATTTAAAAGCAATAAATAACTTAAAACATGCATAAGATATTTGTGATCTAGTATGGCCCGACTTCATCTTGAAGCTTTGACTTCAAAGTCCGTCTTGAAAATCTCCGTGGGAGGCACCATTTTCTTCAAATAGGATAAGTTATAACTAATTACAACTATTTGATGGTTCGCAGACCATATTTGAATTGAAAAATAACTTTGGTACTTTAGACCAATTACATTCAAATTAATGGTACGCAGACCATATTTTCTATCCTATTTGGGCCATACTAGTCACTTCATAACCTGCAAAACAGTACATATACAATATATACCATTCACCCATTCATTATCATGAATGGCCCACATAGCTGGTTAGTAAAACACATTATGCATCACGTAAACATTTGCAGCAATTAATCAAGGGCACCAATAATCTACCAATTATTCAGTCCTTATTAATTCTAATCAAGTTGTTTTAACCTTAAGGATTTGTAGACCTAATCAAGAGTTTATGACTAAAAAGCGCTCCCACTTAAACCAATAAATTCATATGCTTTACCAATTTTAAACATAAAAATGTATTTCTAGTCCAACCGGAAACATACAGATTTAATTAAAATTTAAAGCTCATATCAATTTATAATTGAATCCAAAAATTTAATTTAATTTCAGTCGTATTTAAATTAATTCATGATTTTAATTTTAGTAAAATAATTAGAATAAATAACATTTATTATAATTATAATATTCAAAATTAAAATCCAAGAAAATAATTCAAATTATTAATTTTAAAATTAATTAAAATTACGTGAACTGAAATTTTCAAATTAAACATTCAAAACGATCTAATCGTAACGCAAACACCCTACGCGTTGCACGCCCATGGACCGTACGCACACAGCCATTGCTGGCCATGTGCGTGCAGCCCATGCGCTCGTCGCATAGCTGCTGCTTCCCTATCGCAAGCCTCCGCACACATTGTGCTCGCTGCGCGCGCCAGCGCTCATCGCACGCGAGCTATCGCTCGCAGTGCGCGCGCGCGACATCGCTCGCAGTGCGCGCGCGCGACATCGCTCGCAGTGCGCGCGCGCGACATCGCTCGCTGGGCGCGCGAGCCATCGCTCGCTGGGCGCGCGACATCGCTCGCTGGGCGCGCGACATCGCTCGCTGGGCGCGCGACATCGCGCGCTGTGCGCGCGAGTGATGCTGGGCGCAGCGCTCGTGGCACGCGAGCTTGCGCTCGCTGCGCGCGAGGCTGCGCGCTCTTGTGCGAGGCAGCGCGCGCTGTGGCGCAGCTCGCTTGCTGCCCACACGCGACTGCCTTGGCTCGCCCTTCGCCCATGCCCATTCGTTCATTGCTCGTGGCACACGACACAAGGCAGGGCTGCTGCCTTGTGCTCGTGCACTACGCCCTTGCTCATTGCATTCGTGCCGCACGGGCGACGAGCTCCCTTGCTCGTCGTCGCATGCCCGCATTACACAACACCCCTTAAGGGTAACACGAAGCGTCCATTGCTTCGTGCGTGCAAGTTATATGAACGAATCGCATAAAAATTTAAAATTTATATTTAAAATTAATGACAAATTAATAAATATTATTAATTTCATAATTTTAGGGCGAAAAAATCGAAAATTTATTATCCAATTGATTTCCGATTGTTATGGATTCAAGTCTAGGTCATAAAAATTTAAAATTTATCGTAAATTTACAATTTTTATGGTGGTTTTTAATCATAGGTTTCTAATTAAATTACAATTAATTATGAAAATCAAATTAATTCTAAATTATTCTAATTTTCAACAAATTAATCATAATAACAAATTAGATTGCATAATTAACAAGACTAGGCATTCAAACTTGTTAAACATATGCAGTAGGTCAATCAAAAATTCAAGATTTATCAACAAGAATCGCAAATATTTAATTTAACATCTTAAATTTACGAAATTTTGCATTCGAAAAACTAAAACCTTCGAAAAGTCATAGTTAGGCTTCGAATTTGAGAATTCTGGGTTCGGCAGAAAAATACTATTTTTGTCAAAATTTTAGAATGCCTTTTACATGCGGAATTGACACAAAAATCACTCAATTCGGATGAGTAACGAAGAAACTGCCGAAAAACTGCGTACGTATAATTAAATAAACGCAATTTTGCAATTAATTAACAATTACGAAAATTAATCACCCCTTTTAATTCTTGCAAATTTGTAATATTTAACCATGTTCATGCAATTTAGATTATGAAAATAATAAGGGGCTCGTGATACCACTGTTAGGTTATGATACATATGACATTACATAGATCATGCGGAAACAACCATTAACCCAGGACAACATATTATTTACACATAATCATATAGCATAATTTAGATGCATACTCTTTGTCGCGTGCCCTCCCTAGCTGCGCCCGAACCGAACAAGAACAAGTCTTTTAGGACTCCAAGTGTCGTCCCTCCGTAGATAGTCCACAGCACGTCCGGATCCGCCTTAAGATTGACCAACTAGAATCGCCCTTAAGGTACTAGAAAATTTCGGCACTTTTAAGCAAGATGTGTTTTAATTTTCTCTCAAAAACTCACTTTTGAATACTTTGAAACTTGTGTATAAATTATGACCCCTAGGCCTTTATTTATAGAGTTATGGAAAAGGAATCGTAATCCTAGTAGGATACGAATTAATTGAAATTAGAATCCTACATGAATTCTATTTAATTAATTTATCCAATTAGGAATAGAAATTTAATCATACACTGACTCTTGTAGATTTAGGAATCACGCATGAGCACAAACTCACACACACACGGCAGCCACAAGGGCTGCCCATGCGCGTGCGAGCAGCAGCCCACGCAGCGCGGCCCACGCAACGGTGGCCCTTGGCGCGCGCTGGGCCTGCCTTGCGGTAGGCCTGGGCGCTGCCTTGGCTGGGCTTGTGGCGCGCGCGTGCTTGCTGGGCGATGGCCCGGCTTCGTGCTGGGCCTTCGTCCGGCAGGCCTCGTCCGATGCTAATTCGTACGATACGCTTCCGATTAAATTTCCAGTTCCGGAATTTATTTCCGATACGAACAATATTTAATATTTCCGATTCCGGAATTAATTTCCGTTTCGAACAAATATTTAATATTTCCGTTTCCGGAATTACTTTCCGATTCCGGTAATATTTCCGATTCTGACAATATTTCCGTTTCCGGCAATATTTCCGATTCTGGTAATATTTCCATTTCCAATAATATTTTCCGATACGTACCATGTTTACGTTTCCGGCAACATCTACGACTTGGATAATATTCATATTTCCGATACGATCCATATTTCCGTTTCCGGCAATATCATCGTTTCCGGAGTATTCATTTCTTGCCTGTGACGATCTTAGCTCCCACTGAAACCAAGATCCGTCGGTTCCGAATATTCATAGATGGAGTATTTAATGCCATTAAATACTTGATCCGTTTACGTACTATTTGTGTGACCCTACGGGTTCAGTCAAGAGTAAGCTGTGGATTAATATCATTAATTCCACTTGAACTGAAGCGGCCTCTAGCTAGGCATTCAGCTCACTTGATCTCACTGAATTATTAACTTGTTAATTAATACTGAACCGCATTTATTAGACTTAACATAGAATGCATACTTGGACCAAGGGCATTATTTCCTTCATAATTAACAAGTCTAGGCATTCATAATTGTTAAACATATACAGTAGGTCAATCAAAAACTCAAGATTTATGAACAAGAATCGCAAATACTTAATTTAACATCTTAAATTTACAAACTTTTGCGTTCGAAAAACTAAAACCTCCGAAACGTCATAGTTAGGCTTCGAATTTGGGAATTCTGGGTTCGGCCGAAAAAGACTGTTTTTGTCAAAATTTTAGAATGCCTTTTACATGCGGAATTGACACAAAAATAACTCGATTTGGATGAGTAACGAAGAAACTGCCGAAAAACTGCGTACATATAATTAAATAAACGCAATTTGCAATTAATTACGAAAATTAATCACTCCTTTAATTCTTTGCAAATTTGTAAAATTTAACCATGTTCATGCAATTTAGATTATGAAAATAATAAGAGGCTCGTGATACCACTGTTAGGTTATGATACATATGAATAAACATAAATCATGCGGAAAAACCATAATCCCAGGAAACATATTATTTACACATAATCATTTAGCATAATTCAGATGCATACACTTTGTAGCGTGCCCTCCCTAGCTGCGCCCGAACCGAACAAGAACAAGTCTTTAGGACTCCAAGTGTCGTCCCTCTGTAGATAGTCCACAGCACGTCCGGATCCGCCTTAAGCTTGACCAACTAGAATCGCCCGTAAGGTTACTAGGATTTTCGGCTATTTGGGTTGCAAGAGTTTGGCTGATTTTTGCTTGAAAATCTTACCTTTTGAATACTTCAAATCTCGATGTAAATATGTGACCCTAGGCACCTATTTATAGAGTTTATGGAAAGGAATTATAATCCTACTAGGATATGGATTTATTAATTAGAATCCTATTAGAACTTTGAATAATAAATTTAATCTTTTAGGATTAGGATTTAATCAATGCACGAATTCCGATAGGATTAGGATTCGTCGCGAACACGAGCACACGCACATGCATGCACGCCGCACGCAAGCCTTGCGGCCCACGCCGTGCGCACAGCGCATGCAGCCTCGCAGCCCATGGGCTTCGTGCGCGACCGCCATTTGCTTGGCTGGGCCTGGTCGAGCACTTGGCGTGCGACTTGCTGGGCGCGGGCCTGGCTTCGTGCTGGGCCTTCGTCTAGTAAGCCTCGTCCGATGCTAATTCGTACGATGCGCTTCCGATTAAATTCCCGGTTCCGGAATTCATTTCCGATACGAACAATATTTAATATTTCCGATTCCGGAATTAATTTCTGTTTCGAACAAATATTTAATATTTCCGTTTCCGGAATTATTTTCCGATTCCGATAATATTTCCGATTCTGACAATATTTCCATTTCCGGCAATATTTCTGATTCCGGCAATATTTCCATTTCCGATAATATTTTTCGATACGTACCATGTTTCCGTTTCCGGCAACATCTACGACTTGGATAATATTTATATTTCCGATACGATCCATATTTCCGTTTCCGGTAATATCATCGTTTCCGGAGTATTCATTTCTTGCTTGTGAAGAATTAGCTCCCACTGAAACCATGATCCGTCGATTCCGAATATCCGTAGATGGAGTATTTAATTCCATTAAATACTTGATCCGTTTACGTACTATTTGTGTGACCCTACTGGTTCAGTCAAGAGTAAGTTGTGGATTAATATAATTAATTCCACTTGAACTGAAGCGGCCTCTAGCTAGGCATTCAGCTCACTTGATCTCACTGAATTATTAACTTGTTAATTAAAACTGAACCGCATTTATTAGACTTAATATTATATGCATACTTGGACAAAGGGCATTATTTCCTTCATTATAGTCTATAAATTGGTCACGAAAGTTATAGTCAATCGCCTAAAGCCGATTCTACCTACTATTATATCTCCAACTCAATGTAGTTTTGTTCCAAAGCGCCAAATTACGGATAATGTTATCATTGTTCAAGAGATGCTACATACGATGAGGAATAAGCAAGGTAAAGCAGGGATTGTGGCGGTGAGTTGATTTCGAGAAGGCTTATGATCGGTTGAGGTGGTCTTTTATCTGGGAATCTTTAATGGAGCTAAGACTGCAGCAAAACTTAGTTGAGGTAGTAATGCAGTGCATAACATCGGCAAACCTACAAATTTTGTGGAAGGGGAAACTTTGGACGCTTTCAAACTGTCTCGAGGTATCCGCCAAGGAGACTCATTGTCAACGTATCTGTACGTGATATGTATGGAGCGTCTAGTGCATTTGATTGTGAGGGAGGTGAACCTGGGTGCATGGAAACCGGTCCGGGAAAGTAGAAACGGCCCGCCAATCTCCAACTTGGCCTTCTCGGATGATCTTATTTTATTTTGTGAAGCGTCTGTTGAACAAGCTAAGACTATGCAACATTGCCTCAATTTATTTTGTGGGGCTTCAGGAAGCAAAGTAGGTATAGAGAAGTCAAGAGTGTATTTTTTCAAGAATACTAATTATGAAGTTCGTGAAGCAGTTTGTAAGTAATAGTCTTTGTATGCAAGCTACGAAGGATTTTGATAAATACCTTGGAGTTCCCGCAACTAATGGTAGGTCTTCCAAGGCAGATTACCAATACCTGGTGGAAAAGATTAAGGCAAAGATTAAGGCTAATCTTTCAGGGTGGAAGACAAAAATGTTGTCTATGGCAGGAAGGGAAACGTTAATTTAGTCCACCTTGAGTTCTATCCGTTTGTACACAATGCAGTCCACAAAGCTTTGTGATGATATAGACCGTCGAACCTGTAGTTTCGTGTGGTCTGGTCAGGAAGGCCAAAGGAGAGTCCATTTGGTCTAATGAGACAAAGTTACAAAGACCAAGAAGGAAGGTGGGCTAGGAATTCGTTCAATGAATTTCCAATTAATGGATAGTCATAAGGGTAAAGAAATTGGGAAAGTTGTGGAAGCTTGTATTCTTCAATGGGGTACTGAGATAAATCGACATGCTTAATAGTTGGTAATGCAAGTTCTAATGATGTTGTTGTGAGGTATTTGAAAAGAAGCTTTCGTGACAAACTAGTTTCCGGAGATGAATATTTCATATAAGATGTCAGCATCCAAATTCAATTCCAATCAAAGAAATCAGTTATTTAAATACCTGGTCTCTTAAATCAAGTTATTATTTTCACCATGCACATGAAACCCGTAGAGTATAATTGTAATAATTTTTAGGTATTTGATTGTAATATGAATATTTCTTAATTTTGGGACGATACACTTTTTTTAGTATATATTGTTTGTTGTGAAAGATCACCAGACACATCACTCTAAAAATCCTGGATACGCCACTATCGACACCCCGAACAAAAAATCCTAACTCCGCCACTACCATAAGTCAAAAAGGTTCCTGAAAAAGCCGACACAGAAATATTACCAATAATCACATTCAATTTTCCACATAAAGAACTTCGGAAAACGTAGGTTTAAAAAGTAAAAGGTACCCACCAAAGTCTTAACATAAGTCAAAAATCCATGTTAGGCTGTTAGCAATTACTTGAGCACGGAAAATATGATGAATAATACTTGGTATATTTATAAAAATGTTGTGACCACCTGGTATGATAACATAAGGTGAAAGTAAAGATAAATATAAACCTCTGACATAGATATCTAAATCTACAAGTCCACATATCATATCGTGAATCATTAGAAAATTACCAAAAGCCTCTAACTCTTTGTTAGTAGGATTCTTCAGAGTTCACAAATCAGTTTTATTTCTCTTTAACTTAGGTGTCAGCATATTTAATCTGCGAGAAAGCCAAATAAGCAAGCAAATGAGAGAATCTGAAAAATAAGGATAATAGTAATTTCTTGAATGACTACGTCAACAATGTTGAAAACCATTTACCAACATATACCAACACCAAGAGCATTCTATGCCAACAACTGAATGACATAAGACTATAAGCCTTCTCTCTTATTAATTGTTACTTAACGTCCCCATTTCCCCACAACTAGCCTTGACTCTTTTTTTCAAGTGTTTAGTTCCCCTTCAGACATCCACACCAACAACAACAATAACAACAACAACAACAACAATTCAAAATTCATTCTTTGTTCTCTAGAAAGAAGAAATCATGGGAATTCTATTCTTTTTCAGCTTCCAGCATTAGAGAGGATGATGCAGCTACAATATTGGGTATCTTTTAGTTCTCTAATTCTTTAATGAATTCTTCCACAGAACATTCCTCTTTTGCTAAAAGCCTATCAATGGATTCAATGCAGTCATAACTAAACATTATTTTTTACAGAAGCAAACACAAAATCTTACAGGTCACAAGGTTAGTTAAGATTCCGATTATCACTTGGAGAGGTATGCAATTTTTGGAGACAACATAGAAAAGATGTAGTGGAAACAATGGTGATAGTCAAAGACATAAAAGACATTCGGAAATAAGGTCTGATATTTAGCCTCTGGATAAAACCGCCTAATAGCTTCTTTTTGGGCATGCAGAGAAGAAGAATTGACAAGGCTTTCACTAAAATCCCAAGCAACTGAGGAAAATCTAGTCCGGTTAGTAAAGAGCTTTTTTTTGCAGGTTTTAGCGGTTAGGAAGAAAATTAGAGGTTTGACCAACTGCCAACGAAACTTCTGTGTTTCCTGTCCAGTAACAAGCAGGTTTAATCAGTTGATTGGGAATAATTTGCCAACTTTAAAAACACTCCTTACCCCGGCTTTTTAGTTGGGAGAGGATTGGAATTTGTGCAAATTTATACAACCTTTCTCCAATATATATTAATTCTTAGAACATACTTATGCCCTTTTATGTAAACCAGTGAAACCCCTCCCTAAGGCTGCAACTCTGCTGGTATTTATGACACAGGACCCTCACACTAGCACGACCCATAGTGTACCGGCCAATATAGACAAAGAGCACAAAAATAGGAAACAAGATGTCCTCAATCATAAGTATCTTAAAACCAACTACCCCAACTCCTTTAAAACTATCCAATAAGGCAATAAGTAATTCATGAAGGCTTCCAACTGCTTAAGCTAACAAAGACAATGAAATACGCTTCCTTTATTCAATAATAAGATCGTACCAGCACATGCAGTCATGCATTTAATCCAAAAATTACGAAGGAACCTTGCCAAATTTTGTAAGTTGTGTGACTTATGTCAATGTTTTTTCCTTTCTACTGTGAGGGGGTCGAAAAGCACGAGGCTAATGCGTGACCTCGTCCCTCGTGGGTGTGACGATTCTTTTTATTCAATCAAGTGTAATTGGATTTCCTGTGAGTTTACACCCAATTGACTAGTAATATAGGAGTCGCCATTCAGTTTTTAACGACAATGAGAAAAACTGACAAAACCCGGTTATCGTGACATAAAGGGAGTGCAATTATGTTTGACCACGACGGACGTAGGTTCCCTTGTGATCCCTGGTGTGGGGATCTCTCAACATACACCCGCAAGGTAGAGATTGAGGGTTCGGGGGACTGTATCTACCGAGAGGAGTACTTCGCTCGTCGATAACTCCAGAGGCAGGATATCCTTACTAGCTCAGCATAAATAATTGAAGGGACATGCGTTAACTATTAAACTAATCTGAGTTGATTTTAGCAATATGCAACATATAATACTAGATAGATCGTGATTATCTGATTTAAATAGTATTAAGGGACCTAGCATGATAATCCAATTTCCCGAAAATATTATATTTGTTAGGCGTGATAGAACAATCAGATTTATTTAGTTTAACAGTTCATAAAAAGGGCGAGGAAAGCAATTAAATCATCGAGAAGGGGCACGTTACGACGCACCCTTAAGAGGTGCGTCACGGTTCTCAGAAAACTAACCACTTTGACTTTGCTATTTCTCTTTTTTATTTAACGAATCTCAAATTATGGGACAGGATACGTTCTGTTCGATTTGTGGATCGATTGCGACAGAACGCGTGAACAGTTTCGCAGCGTGAGGCTTAGGCTAAGGGTTGGAGTCAATACTCAGAATATAAATTGTGTGTTGTTGTGTTCTTTTCACGTCGAATTTAGGGGTCTATTTATAGGGAAGAGTTCGTGGAAAGATAGAATTGCAGAGTTCTAATCCACAAAGAATTAGGAAAAAACACGTACCCAGGTATTTTCAGCGCCCAGGCCTGGGCGCCGAAGATTTCGGCGCCCAGAGCCAGGCGTTGAAAATAGGGTCTGGGCTGTTTTCTTTAGTCAGATTCGGATTCTTGAAATCCGTAGAGTTTGAGACTTAATCGAGTCTTTTAGTGCGTATCAATTTTATAACGGAATGCGTCTGGCCCCGTTACGAACTCTAGGCTCGTTAGGATTTTAATTAATACGTAACTCTTATTTCCGAATCATATTAGGAATAGGATTCTCGCAGTTTTCTATCTCATTTAGGATTTATGTTGGAATGCAACACCTAATTCTGACAGGTTTCTATCCTTTATGATTTGCCACTTTTAGAAGCTACCTTTTACGGCAATTACTATTTTTAGAAGGTTTCCATAAATAGCAGGTTTCGGGTGAAATGAAATGGGGAATCGAGATTGGTTTATTTTATAGGAGATGCGTTGTCAAGTGGAGATTTATGCTTTCATCATCGAACCTTTCCCTTTCGGGAATGGGGACAAAAGTAGGTGTCTATAGTTAGCCCCCACTTTGACTAAGTCTTGGAGTAAGACGATGGTCAAAGTATTAGACGGAGTGCGTCACACAAGCCATGGTGTATGTGACCTGTTTTGCGAGGGTCTCACGAGCCCCCGAGTGATAACATTTGACTTAAGGGTCATCACTTGAAATGTCGACATATCCCTCACGTGTCATTGGGATTTGTCAACTGATAGTATAGAAACTTCCTCACTTTGTCATTGGAAGGATCTAACGTTGCGTAGAAACTCCCTCACTTTGTCATTGGGAGTAGCTACAGATGTTTTCGAAATCAAAGCTATAAAGTGTAATTGGGCCTGGCCAAGCCCAATCACGAGGTAAAAATGTATTTAAAGATTCTCATTTTCAGGGCTAGCTAAACGAGAAAACCCCCTTATTTTTATGGGACGTAAAACGAAGAAAAATCCAGCACATCGCTCTTTTTTGGAAAAAACGGAAAACCAATCCTTTTAATTTTTGGAAAAGGGAAAACCAGAAAAAGTTATCGCTGCAGCGACTAAGGACCTGCACGGTTAGTGATGCAGACCCCGCCGGCTAAAGATGGCGAGCCTGTCCGCTAAGGGTGGACACCCCGTCCGATAGAAGTGGACGAATCTGTTTTTTGAATTTTGAAAATAAGGACCTACGCAGCTTGTGACGTCTCCCCGCCGGCTAAAGATGGCGAACCTGTCCGCTAAGGGTGGACACCCCGTCCGATAGAAGTGGACGAATCTATTTTGAAATTTGTTTGTGTTTTTTTTAAAAATAAGGACCTACGCGGTTTGTGACGTAGACCCCGCCGGCTGAAGATGGCGAGCCTATTTTGAATTTGAAGACTTTATTTTCCGAAAACTGAGGACCTGCGCGGCTAGTGACGCAGACCCCGCCCGCTGAGGGTGGGCGAGCCCTGTCCGCTAAGGGTGGACGTCCCTGAATTCGTTTTTTCGATTTGGGAACTCGCGCGGTTGGTGACGCGATCTTGCCGACTGAAGATGGGCGAGTTCCTATTTCTTTGGTTCTTTGTGATTTCTTTTGAGAATTTCTTTTTATTCATTCTTGCAAGAGCGAATTCTTTCGAGGGATGCTCGAATTTAGTTGTAACCTGAACGTGGGCTGACAACGTGTTCAGACGGATCTTTGTCTTGCGACCGTCTGCTTTCGTGATTTTGAGCTAGTCTTTACGGCTCGACTTGGTCTTTGATCAGAGGACCGTGCACAAGTGTCAGTGACGTCCTTTCGATGAGGTCGAACCTGTTGTTGTTCTTTTTTGAGATATCCAAACATGATATGGTGTATGGCGCAGTCCGGGAATGTGATTTTGATAGCGCGCTCCTTGTTGGAGTCTATTTTTTCGCGAGCCCCCAAGCACTGGGGCTCGTCGGTTGTTTTTCACATCTGGTAATCATGTTTGGGGTCATGCTCGTATGTGCGAGCGACCTTTTATAGTAGTGTGCTACTTTAGCGAAGCCGTGGAGTGCGACTTTAGTTTTCAGGCGACATCCGGTTTTAGCTTGGCCCGGATTAACCCTTTGATAGACAAACAATTTTTATTTGGAAAACCAATGACTTGACGACACATATTTTTGGTGTTTCGAAGAATGACCATGATATTTAACTTGTTTTTTTTTGAAAAGTGTACATAAGCATTTTCTGAGATGAGTCTAAGTTTCGACCAAGTTTTAATGTTATATTTTTTCTTGCTTATTTGGGAGCTAAAGGTGCTTTGGGCTTGATCCTACTTGCAATAGGGCCTTGTGTTTAGCAACACGGTCTTAAGTCCTTTCCTCTTCCGTGTTTTGTGAAATCTGGGCCTTGGGCTGCATTTTTAGCGCCCAAGGCCAGGCGTTAAACATTTCGGGGCCTAGCCGTGGGTGCTGAAAGTCTTTTCCTGGTAATATTTGACTTTCGGATTTCCTAACACGTTTCCGAATGGGATCAGGATGTCATTGGGTGCGTTCAGCTATATATAGGGGGCTAGATACGTCTCTATTTTCTTCTACTCTCAAATTCTTTCTTTTCTTTTTGTTGTGCTTTAATTATTCATTGCTTTTGCCATGTCGATCCCTACTTTCTCACTCCAACGGACTGTTAAGCGTTGGCTACGGGCCCTTACTACCACAGAAAAAGCTTTATTAAAAGAATACCACTTAGAGGCACTTTTAGGCTTACAACAAATTAATATTGATTATAACTTTCTGCATGCTGCCCTACGCTTTTAGGACTCCGATCATCATGTTTTTGCCTTTCGGGGCAACGAAATATGTCCTTTGCCCGATGAATTTGCTGCGATCCTTGGTTATCCTACTAATGCTACTCCTGTTACCCCTGGCACTATTGAAGAGGGTAAAACAACCATAAGGGCTTTCCTAGGGCTAGATGATAACATGTTTGCTGAAATTGTTGTAGATGATAAGGTCAACTTGGCAAAACTTGTAAAACATCACTTTAGGCCTAGTAAGAATATGACCGAACAGAAATTGAATATTCGAGCCCTTGTATTTTGCTTGTTGAATCATTATTTGCTATCGAATAACAATGGTGAGTTCGGTGACATAAGGTTGATCCCCTTGATTAGCCAGATGGAAAGTTGCTATTCTATCATGCCGTTGGTTGTTGCCGAGACTTTGCTGAGTGCGGATGAGTTGAAGAAGGATGCCAAATCCGAACATTTTAAGGGAAGCCCCCTATTACTGCAGGTGATCGATTTTTCCTTGCGCACGTATACGTCCCTTTTGCATATATTCTTTTTTTCCTGGGGCTGAGTTTCAGCGCCCAGGGCTGGGCGCTGGAGTTTTCGGCGCCTGGTCCTGGGCGTTGAAACTGCGCCCCAGGGACCATTTTTTTCATTCTTTTGATTCGATCGTACCCGTTTTTGCAGATTTGGCTTGCGGAACGGCTTAGACTTTTGGAAGCTCCTGCCGATCCTAAACATTATCGCCCTATAGCCTTGGGTAACCGAAAATACTTGCACCAAGGCCAGGACGAGGCCGAATGGACCTCATTTTTTACTTATGGCATTTGTTCTATTAAGTGGGTGGTACCATGACAGGGGGTTCTGATGTATCGGTTTATGTTTCTTTGTTGGGGCTATCTCGTCCCATTTATATTTTCCCTTACCGAGTCATGCGTCAATATGGTTTAAGGCAGACTATCCCCTTTTCTGATACGGTACCACCTAAGGTAGCGGCCTTTTCACAAACACGGGTCTTAGCGTGGGCTAAGTATTATGATGGTCTCCCCCGTTGGGTCGTAGCTACAAATGGCTTTGTGGGTCTTTCTGAAAACTACAAGTTGTGGATGAGCTCCGATGACAAAGATGTGAGGACCGAGGCTCGTAATGGGGAGCCGGCTGAGCTTTTGATACCTCGTATTCGTGTTAAGTATGAGGGTCCTGATTCTGCCAAACCTCGTACCTATAGTGTTAAGACTGTGAAAGCTCATCCTGATCGAAAGCGAAAGGAAGTTCCTCCCCGTTCCAGTTTCAGGCCTAAAAAGATGCCTAACATGAAGGGGCCTGTTGTTGTTAAAAGAAATGCAAGCTCTCGCGGAGATCGTCGCCGGAACAATGTATGGGTCAGGAAGGCTCAGCCGCCTGTAGAAACAGTGGCTAGTCTAGTTGATGATAATAATCCTTCTCCCACCATTGTCTGTGCCCTTGAGGCTGAGCGGGCTATAACTGAGAATGTTTCTGAAGCCTTGGCATCTTTGGAAGTTAGTGTCCAGGAGCCGGTTCTTATGGAGATTGACATTGGGGCAGCGCAGAAGACTGTGGGGGTGGATCCTGCGAATATTGCCCTCTACAAGACTTTATTTGATGATCCAGAAGAACTAGAGTAGTGTAGTTCTTGCTAGGGTGTAGGTGCCCTCCATTTATTTCAGTCGTGTATGTTTTTATTTTTAGCACTCTGTTTTCCTTCTTATTATATTTTAATAAAGGCGCATTTTTAGTTTTCATTTTCATTTATTTTTGTTTCTCCTCTTTTTTATGTATTTTATATGTCTAACACTTTTTGCACAAAGAATATTTTTTTTATTTGGACCGAATCCTTGGTAAGGATTGCCTACGTATCTTGTCAGAATCAGGTCGCGCGTAGTTCTAGCTTTTGAATAAGTTCTAGTATGCCGGATTTCGGTAGATATGCCCTGAGGTGGAAACATATTACTTAGTCGGTCAAATGAGTGAAGTATTATCATTATTTTCATCTGCTATTTTTTGCCATAGGTCGTGTAAAATATGAAATTCGAAATTCGACTAATTTGTATGGCTATATTCTTGGTTGGTAAGCCTATTTGGATACGTACTGTACCCCCCAAGTGTTCGTTATTTTTCCGTTGTGTGCGGATAAAATGACGAGCACTTCTGATTTTTTTTTTGTCAGGCAGAGAGTTTCAACGCCCAGGCTGGGGCGTCAGAAATTTCGGCGCCCAGCCCTGGGCGCTGAAAATGACTTGGGCGGTCAATTTTTGACGCTTTGCTTCACATGTTCTTGCATTTCTTTCTCTTTCTCTTTTTTTTTTGTGCCTTGATATTTTGCTCGTATTTAAAGGCCAATTTTGAGGCTACTTTGGAGGCTTTTTTACTGTTAGCGTGAAATG
Source organism: Spinacia oleracea (assembly GCF_020520425.1). NCBI lineage: Eukaryota > Viridiplantae > Streptophyta > Magnoliopsida > Caryophyllales > Amaranthaceae > Spinacia > Spinacia oleracea. The sequence goes on along the minus strand of NC_079492.1, from coordinate 84,665,744 downwards.
CGTTTTTGTCCGAATCAATTTTTTCTATTCGTGACTCGAAACAGTTTTGAAAATGGGGTTAGGGTGCGGAAGTTATGAAGGTCCTTGTGTAGGTTTTTGAGGTGTTGTTAAGGGTATGATGGAATCTATGTTTTATGAATCTGTTTTTTTTGGTAACATTTGCATTGTTTTGGATTTTGATTTCCTTTGATTCTGGGTTTGTATGGATTGACTCTTATGATGACGCTGGTTTGGCTTTTTAGGTTTTGGGGATATGAATGGGATAGTGTGGTTTATTTTGTGGGTTTCAGGAATTGGTTCCCATGGCACTATTTCAAAACCGAGTGGGCTTTGTTTGTTGGGCCTGGAGTGGGCCGCCTCTTTATTTTTGTATTTTGCAAGTACATTTGGTGTTTATTTAGTGTTAGAATAAAATTTTTAGGAGAAATATTACGCCTTTATTGATTCGGAAAGTAAGAAAAACACACTGAAATAAAACTGACCCATATTCTAAGGGGCCTTAGGACCATCTAAAGTCTCTATTATTTTTTCTATCAATCTAAAGAACTACTAGGCGCTTTTTACTAATGGTGCTCTATGTGGCTCAAGCCTGGGGTTTAGTCTCATAAAACTTCGGTCCTTCACCGGTACTCATCTTGAATTCCATTCCTTTTGCATTGACCCACTGATATGTCTTCACCCATCCGTTCTCGACCTCTTCTAGTGTTGATGCAGGAGAGATTAACCGGGTTGGATCGAAACCTTCATCTTGTAAAGCTAGGGTAGTCATCACAGTCTCGTTCTCCATAGGCCTCGATTCGTTAAACAATGTCCATAGAGCCTGGTTGTCCAATATTTCAGATATTTTAGTCTTGGTGAGGTGGGGTGCCTCATCCAAGATGTGGCAGTCATGGAAAATTTCAAATCCGGGTTTTAGCCAGCCATCCTAAACGAAGGGTTCAGGGAAATCACAGCATGGGTGTTCTTCTCCTTCCTGAACGAACATCCCGTTAAGGGTCCTTTGACATGGGGGAAGGAGGGTGGTTTGTTTGGCTTTGTTAAGGCGTAGCCTAGACAGGCGGTCAGCAATATCTTCCTCCGTTGGTTCATAACCTAAGCCAAAGGGAGTAGATTTGTCGGGAAAAGGATGGAATGTGTATTCCTTCTTCCTTATGCCCAATGGGGTTCCTGGGAAACAACCTTGAGCTAACAACATTCTATGGATGACTCGGGATGCATGCGGGTCTAGGAATGCTGGGTCATAATCTTCGATGAACTGCATTGTTTCTTCTATTTGAAACCCGTAAAGGTCGTCTGCAGTTTCGGCCGTTCCAACCATAGTGCAACTGACGTCGAGAGGAGGAGCGCGGATTTCTAGTATTACCCCGTTATGGTTAAGTTTAACCATTTGGTGCAAGGTAGAAGCCACACCTCCTAAGTCATGGAGCCAAGGTCGCCCCAAGAGGAGGTTGAAAGTGGGCTTGATGTCGATTATTTGAAACTCCGTGGTGCGTGCCACAGGCCCGGTTTGTATGGTAAGGTTGATTTTTCCCAATACATTCCTTTGGGAGTTATCATAAGCTCGTACCCCTTGCGTGGAGGTTTGGAAGTCATCGTTTCCTAGCCCCAAGCAATGGGCGGTTCGCAATGGGCAGACGTTAACCGCCGAACCATTATCTACGAGCGCTAGGGGGATGTTTTGTCCTTTGCATCCAACCACTAGGTAAAGGGCTTTATTGTGAGCACCCCCCTCTTTGGGTAAGTCTTTATCGGTGAAAAATATGGCCTTTTCTCCGGCATCTCTCGCCAATGAGTCAGGTGTGATATCTGTAGGTACTGAGATGAGATCAAGTGAGCGAATAAGCTTTTCGCGATGTTCCTTTGAAGTACACATAAGATCCCAGATGGTAATCTCGGCCTTGGTTCTTTTTAGTTGTTTCAGGAGAGGATTTTCAATGACTTCTGCGACGGTGGCGTGCCGTCCATTCTCATGAGTTTGCCTAACCGGGATGTCGTCCATAGGAGGTGGGTGAATATCCGGTTGGTATATTCTTCCGGATCGGGTGAGGTTGTCGACCTCGGGCTCCTGAAGGATGGTGTCAATGAGAGCATACCCGGGCCAAGTTTCAGTGAAGAGGTCCTGGCCCGACACTTGAGATAGGTAAATATCTTCAGCATCATCATTCCACACACCGCACACTTCCCTCTCGATTCGATCCATAGGGACCACAGCGAGTGATGCACCTTGAGGTGTAATATACACCGTGGGGTCGAAATTCTCTGGTTGGTCGAGAGAGATGTGACAAGAGCCGAGTGGGCTCTTGTTGTTGTTGGGTTTGCCAACGTTAGGGAGAGGTATCACTTCATCCTCTATCATGTCCTGGATCGTATGTTTTAGATTCCAGCAGTTTTCAGTGTCATGCCCATTTCCTTGATGGAATTTGCAGTAAGTACCTTCGACCAAATATTTGCTTTTGACAGGAGGGTCACGAGTGGGGCCTATAGGTCTCAACTTTCCTTGATTGGTTAGTCTTTCGGTCTCGGACCCATCTTCCAGGGTTTCTTCGGGTGGGAGTCTCTTCTACAGCATGGACTTCTTGGGCTTGGGATGTGTTACCCCGATTATAGGTGTTGTTCTTATATGTGGGTTTGCTTTGTATGGTTTTGGCGAGGTCGTCCTCGATCTTTATTCCCACATCATAAACTCTTTTGAAAGTGTCAAGTCCCAGGTACCTAAGGTGTTGTCTGTAAGCCGGGTCCAGGTTGTCAATGAATTTTTGGACAAATTCTGTTTCGGGAGGCCTATTGATTAGCTGGGCCGCCTGGTCCCTCCATCTAGCAAAGTAGGTCGTGAAACCCTCGTTTTTCTTTTGGAAGAGAACTTCCAGTTCGCGCATGGTGACTTGGAAATCCATGTTCGACGAGTATTGCTTGATGAAGACATTGACAAAGTCTTCCCAAGTGGGGAAGAGCTTAGGGTCCTGGTGATAGTACCATTTGAGCGGCACTGGTTCCAAGGACAGAGGAAAGGCAGGTAAGTACATGGACTTGTCCACGCCTTTCAAGTTCATGGCATTCACAAAGCTCAGTAGATGATCACGGGGGTTGTCCGTGGCCTTGAACTTTGGTAAGTCAGATGAACTGAACTTTTCTGGTAGTTTGCCAGGAAAAGGTTCAGGATCGAGGGAGAAGTATTTGCTCCCCATGGTTTGCTGTAGGACCATTTTTTCAATCCTCTTCTCGTTATCGAGGTCATTTTTGGCTTGCGCAGCCGCTAAAGCTTCATTTTCCATTTTTAGTTGGCCCATGAGTCGGGTCATTTGAGCCATCTTCTCTTGCAAATCTTCGATGGACATGTTTGAAGGTGCGAATCGAGGTTGGGGAAGCGGAGATCCTTGAAATGAGGGATGACGGACGGAGCTTGGAGTCACTAAACCTGGTGTTGGCGATGTATCTTCGAGACGCACTAACCCTTGATTCCCTGATCGGCACCAAGTGGCAGGACCAGTCCTAGGCATAAGATAAGATAAAGTTTAGGTTCCCAAAGTTTCAAGCATTACTTAGTCTAGACTTCGACTCTCTAAATTGGTTTTTCACTCTTTTTTTGTCGGTACACTTTTTGGTTTTTTTTTATTTTGGTCATTCTTTGGATTTTCGAAACACTTGCCCGTGTGACATTCATAGTTATTAGCACATTCGGTTTTGGTGCCGAGTATTGTCGTCGTAGGAGGCCTAACAACGACACAAAGAGTTATTTTTTACGAGTTGTTTTTGAAATCGAGTGCTTTTCTTACGCCTCGTAGAAATTCTTTTTACGAACATTTTTTGTGCTACGTATTTTTCCTTTCGCGCGGGTACCGAGGCTGCTGCGCTTGACCAGAAGGCCAAGCAGCAACTTCAGCGCCCAGCGAGGGGCGTGAGAAATTCTGGCGCCCAGCCAGGGGCGTTGAAAATGCGTCCCTGGCTGGTTCTCGTTTTCTGTCTCCTGTTTATGCGAATTCGATTTGCGTGCTTGCTTAATAACGTCCTTTACGCGTAACAGCGTTTGTGGGATTCGTTACAGGCCATCCCGAGCGTCGCTTATTTTTGTGGCGATCATTCGGGTTTGCGGAACACGTCTTTTGGTATAACTCTTTGGCAAATTAGTCTATAAACATTTGGGCAATTTTTAAGGTCGTTGGTTTTCCGGGATAGTTTGTCACACACAATCACATATTTCGCTACACATAACTACATTACAAACATGGATTTGAAAATTAAATATGTCACGTAGTTTATGATAGGCTTCTATGGGTAGTTTATTTGCGCCTGGCTTGGTACCGCTTCTATCGTAGATCCAACACATGCCCCGGTCGAGGTAGTGTCTTCAACAGACGAATTTCGCTCAAGAGGTCAACCCGCAAGTGCAAGCCAAGGGGGCATGCAGGCGAGAGGGACCTAATGAGCGAGCGATTGGGTTCGGGATAGGTGTACTACCTGCGCAAGTACCGAGTGGGCAACATGCGCGGCGTATGCACCCCCCTATTGGCGAAAAAAGGTATCCTTAGTCCCAACTCCCGAGGGAGCCAAGATTCGTTATGCGGTTGTGCCCGTTCACGTTAATATGCTGATTTTCAGGTCGTCCCAACTTGATGGGGAAATAAACGCGGGGTAGGATCGTTTCACCCTTCGGATATTTTGATTACCTACAAGCACGAGTATTTCCTTCACTATCCCCAGCGGAGTCGCCACTGTGAGGGGGTCGAAAAAGCACGAGGCTAATGCGTGACCTCGTCCCTCGTGGGTGTGACGATTCTTTTTATTCAATCAAGTGTAATTGGATTTCCTGTGAGTTTACACCCAATTGACTAGTAATATAGGAGTCGCCATTCAGTTTTTAACGACAATGAGAAAAACTGACAAAACCCGGTTATCGTGACAAAAAGGGAGTGCAATTATGTTTGACCACGACGACTGTAGGTTCCCTTGTGATCCCTGGTGTGGGGATCTCTCAACTTACACCCGCAAGGTAGAGATTGAGGGTTCGGGGGACTGTATCTACCGAGAGGAGTACTTCGCTCGTCGATAACTCCAGAGGCAGGATATCCTTACTAGCTTAGCATAAATAATTGAAGGGACATGCGTTAACTATTAAACTAATCTGAGTTGATTTTAGCAATATGCAACATATAATACTAGATCGATCGTGATTATCTTATTTAAATAGTATTAAGGGACCTAGCATGATAATCCAATTTCCCGAAAATATTATATTTGTTAGGCGTGATAGAACAATCAGATTTAGTTAGTTTAACAGTTCATAAAAAGGGCGAGGAAAGCAATTAAATCATCGAGAAGGGGCACGTTACGACGCACCCTTGAGAGGTGTGTCACGGTTCTCAGAAAACTAACCACTTTGACTTTGCTATTTCTCCTTTTTATTTAACGAATCTCAAATTATGGGACATGATACGTTCTGTTCGATTTATGGATCGATTGCGACAGAACGCGTGAACAGTTTCGCAGCGTGAGGCTTAGGCTAAGGGTTGGAGTCAATACTCAGAATATGAATTGTGTGTTGTTGTGTTCTATTCACGTCGAATTTAGGGGTCTATTTATAGGGAAGAGTTCGTGGAAAGATAGAATTGCGGAGTTCTAATCCACAAAGAATTAGGAAAAACACGTACCCAGGTATTTTCAGCGCCCAGGCCTGGGCGCCGAAGATTTCGGCGCCCAGAGCCAGGCGTTGAAAATAGGGTATGGGCTGTTTTCTTTAGTCAGATTCGGATTCCTGAAATCCGTAGAGTTTGAGACTTAATCGAGTCTTTTAGCGCGTATCAATTTTATGACGGAATGCGCCTGGGCCCGTTACGAACTCTAGGCTCGTTGGGATTTTAATTAATACGTAACTCTTATTTCCGAATCATATTAGGAATAGGATTCTCGCAGTTTTCTATCTCATTTAGGATTTATGTTGGAATGCAACACCTAATTATGACAGGTTTCTATCCTTTATGATTTGCCACTTTTAGAAGCTACCTTTTACAGCAATTACTATTTTTAGCAGGTTTCCATAAATAGCAGGTTTCGGGTGAAATGAAATGGGGAATCGAGATTGGTTTATTTTATAGGAGATGCGTTGTCAAGTGGAGATTTATGCTTTCATCATCGAACATTTCCCTTTCGGGAATGGGGACAAAAGTAGGTGTCTACATCTACAAATACAAAATTTCCGAACACTCCAAATAGCTTCTCCATTGCTATAAATTAAAATAGCTTAACATCATACATGACAGATTATAAGGAAAAAGATGATGATATGATTAACGAAGTGAAATTACAGCAAAATGTAAAGATATTCAAGCATTCGAGAGGCTTGATTCTCTTAAACTCTTAAAAGCTCACCAATTTACTCCACAATATTCAACATAACATTCCCTCTCTACTAAGCTCTCTCTCTATATATATAGTACTACTTCCCTAACTAACCCCCTAACGTATTCCCCGTGCTACTTGCCCTAACTTATATAGCTATTTCCTAAAGTGTCCCCACCCATATATCAGTTTATAGCATCTATTCAATGCACTCTGGACTGAATATCTGACATAAATCTCAAACTTTTGGGGCTTGGTCGACCTGATTGTTCAACTAGTTTGTATGCTCCAATTCTACTTTTTTTCTCACAACAAAGTAATGAAGGACAGTGGAGAGAAAGGGAAAAAAGATAAAGCATAAACCATTAAGATAGGTTCTGGAAGTGATTAAAAGAGCAAGAAGAGGTAATGGAAGAGTTTAGGAGAGGGAGTGGAAGAACATGCACAAGTGTTTAAATAATATCCAAGGACAAAGCTGGAAAACAAAAACAACTTCCACAAATTTGAACCCAAATCCAATAAGAACCAAGTCTTTATTCAAAATTAATTCACATAGGGATAAGGTTAGGCCAGGGGGGTTGGGAGGGAACTTGACAATTTTATATTTTTCGTATCCTTCAGGTAACTAAAAAAAGGATTTTAACAAATAAGTACGGGCACAAACTGAAACAGAAAAGGCACGACTTTTGAACAGAAGCATCTAAGTTGCATACGAGTTTTAGAATGTATAAAAAAAACGTGGGTAATTAAATTACCTTGCCTCAGCTTGCTTTCATGTCTTTCCTTGTTCTCCTGTGTTTGGTTGCTCTTCCGGCTCTACTCTATCCTCCAGGTCTAATTTCAAGAGATTACATCCATCTACCAAATCTGTCAACCCACTTATGAAGGAAATGATGCCCTTGGTCCAAGTATGCATATAATGTTAAGTCTAATAAATGCCGTTCAGTATTAATTAACAAGTTAATACATTCAGTGAGATCAAGTGAGCTGAATGCCTAGCTAGAGGCCGCTTCAGTTCAAGGGGAATTAATGATATTAATCCACAGCTTACTCTTGAATGAACCTGTAGGGTCACACAAATAGTATGTAAACGGATCAAGTATTTAATGGCATTAAATACTCCATCTATGGATATTCAGAATCGCCGGATCTTGGTTTCAGTGGGAGCTAAGATCGTCTAAGGCAAGAAATGAATACTCCGGAAACGATGATATTGCCGGAAACGGAAATATGGATCGTATCGTGGTTTCAGTGGGAGCTAAGATCGTCTAAGGCAAGAAATGAATACTCTGGAAACGATGATATTGCCGGAAACGGAAATATGGATCGTATCGGAAATATAAATATTATCCAAGTCGTAGATGTTGCCGGAAACGGAAACATGGTACGTATCGGAAAATATTATTGGAAATGGAAATATTGCCGGAATCGGAAATATTGCCGGAAACGGAAATATTGTCAGAATCGGAAATATTATCGAAATCGGAAAAAATAATTCCGGAAACGGAAATATTAAATATTTGTTCGAAACGGAAATTAAATCCGGAATAGGAAATATTAAATATTGTTCGTATCGGAAATGAATTCCGGAATCGAGAATTTAATCGGAAGCGTATCGTACGAATTAGCATCGGACGAGGCCTGCCAGACGAAGGCCCAGCACGAAGTCGGGCCATCGCCCAGCAAGCCAAGCGCAACAACCACACGCCAAGCATACGACCAGGCCCAGCGCAAAAGCTAGGCCCAGCCGAAGCTTGGGCGCGCGCGCGGACAAGGCTGCGACAGTGGGCCTTGCGCTGTGCGCTCGGCGTGGGCTGCAAGGCCTGCGTGCGGGTGTGCGGTGCTTGTGCGCCACTCGTGTGTGTTACTCGGAATCCTAAGGCTACCGGGATTCGTAATATGATTAAATCTAATCCTAATAGATAAAGTTTGTTTAATTAGAGTCCTAGTAGGATTATAATTAAATAGATTTGTATTCTAATAGGATTATAATTCCTTTCCATAAACTCTATAAATAAGTGCCTAGGGTCACATATTTACATCGAGGATTGAAGTATTCACAGGTAAGATTTTCAAGCAAATATCATCCACAAACACTTGCCCTATTTAGCCGAAATTTATAGTACCTTAAGGGCAATTCTAGTTGGTCAAGCTTAAGGCGGATCCGGACGTGCTGTGGACTATCTATGGAGGGACGACACTTTGAGTCCTAAAGGCTTGTTCTTGTTCGGTTCGGGCGCAGCTAGGGATGGCACGCTACAAAGTGTATGCATCTGAATTATGCTATATGATTATGTGTAAATAATATTTTTCCTGGCTTTATGGTTTTTCCGCATGACTTATGTTTATTCATATGTATCATAACCTAACAGTGGTATCACGAGCCTCTTATTATTTTCATAATCTAAATTGCATGAACATGGTTAAATTTTACAAATTTGAAAAGAATTAAAGGGGTGATTAATTTTCGTAATTAATTGCAAATTGCGTTTATTTAATTATATGTACGCAGTTTTTCGGCAGTTTCTTCGTTACTCATCCAAATCGAGTGATTTTTGTGTCAATTCCGCATGTAAAAGGCATTCTAAAATTTTGACAAATTCGAAGCCTAACTATGACTTTTCGGATGTTTTAGTTATTCGAACGCAAAAGTTTGTAAATTTAAGATGTTAAATTGAATATTTGCGATTCTTGTTGATAAATCTTAGAGTTTTTGATTGACCTACAATATATGTTTAACAACTTTGAATGCCTAGACTTGTTAATTTTTGTAGACACCTACTTTTGTCCCCATTCCCGAAAGGGATGGTTCGATGATGAAAACGTAAATCTCCACTTGACAACGCATCTCCTATAAAATAACGAATCTCAATTCCCCTTTTCATTTCACCCGAAACCTGCTATTTATAGAAACCTGTTATTTATGGAAACCTGCTAAAAATAGTAACTGCCGTAATGGTAGTTGTTAAAAGTGGCAAGTCATAAAAGATAGAAACTTGTCAGAATTAGGTGTTGCACTCTAACATAAATCCTAAATGAGATAGAAATTGCGAGAGAATCCTTTCCTAATATGATTCGAAAGTAAGAGTCACGTATTAATTAAAATCCTAACAAGCTTAGAGTTCGTAACGGGCCCAGACGCATCCCGTCACAAGGTTAATACGCACTAAAAGACTCAATTAAATCTCAAATACTCCGGATTCTAGGAATCCGAATCTGACTAAGAAAACATCCCAGATCCTATTTTCAACACCTGGTTCTAGGCGCCGAAATCTTCGGCGCCCAGGCCTGGGCGCTGAAAATACCTGGTACGTGTTTTTTCCTAATTTCTCGTGGATTAGAGTTCTACAAATCTATCTTTCCACGAACTCTTTTCTATAAATAGGGCCTTAAGTTCGACGTGAAAACAACAACACACAATTATATTTCTGAGTATTGACTCTGAACCCCTAAGCCTAAGCCTCACGCTACAAAACCGATCACGCGTTCTGTCGCAATCGATCCACAAATCGAACAGAACGTATCCCGTCCCATAATTTGAGATTCGTTAAATAAAAGGAGAAATAGCAAAGTCAAAGTGGTTAGTTTTCTGAGAACTGTTACGCACCTCTCAAGGGTGCGTCGTAATGTGTCCCTTTTCTATGATTTAATTGCTTTCCTCGCCCTTTTATGAACTGTTAAACTAACTAAATCTGATTGATCGATCATGCTTAATAAATATGATATTTTTGGGAAATTGGATTATCATGCTAGGTCCCTTAAAACAATCTAAATCAGATAATCGCGCTCGATCTAGTACTATATGTTGCATATTGTTAAAATCAACTCAGATTAGTTTAATAGTTAACGCATGTCCCTTCAATTATTTATGCTTAGCTAGTAAGGATGTCCTGCCTCTGGAGTTATCGAAGAGCGAGTACTCCTCTCGGTAGTTACAGTCCCCCGAACCCTCAATCTCTACCCTGCGGGTGTACGTTGAGCGATTCCCACCAACAGGGATCACAAGGGAACCTACGGCCGTCGTGGTCAAACATAATTGCACTCCCTTTATATCACGATAACCGGGTTTTGTCAGTTTTTCTCATTGTCGTAAAAAACTGAATGGCGACTCCTATATTACTAGTCTATTGGGTGTAAACTCACAGGAAATCCAATTACACTTGATTTGACAAAAAGAAGCGTCACACCCACGAGGGACGAGGTCACGCATTAGCCTCGTGCTTTTTCGACCCCCTCACAGTGGCGACTCCACTGGGGAAAGTGAAGGAAATACTCGTGCTTGTAGGTAATCAAAATAGCCGAAGGGTGAAACGATCCTACCCCGCGTTTGTTTCCCCATCAAGTTGGGACGACCTGAAAATCAGCATATTAATGTGAACGGACAGAACCGCATAACGAATCTTGGCTCCCTTGGTGTTTCACCTCGGAAGTTGGGACTAAGGATACCCATCGCTAACCGGGGGGTGCATACGCTTCGAATGTTGTCCACTCGGCACTTTCGCTAGTAGTACACCTGTCCCAAACCCAATCGCTCGCCCACTAGGTCCCTCTCGCCTGCATGCCCCCTTGGCTTGCACTTGCGGGTTGGCCTTCTGGGACGAAATTCGTCTGTTGAAAGCACTACCCCGACCGGAGCATGTGGTGGATCGGCGATAGAAGCGGTACCAAGCCAGGCGTAAATAACTACCCATAGAAGCCTATCATAAACTACATGACATATTATTATTGCCTCATGATGGAATGTTAGTTATGTGTAACGAAATGTATGATTGTGTGTGACAAACTATCCTAGAAAAACCAACGACCTTAAAAATTGCCCAAACACTCATAAACCAATTTGCCAAAGAGTTATACCGAAATACGTGTTCCGCAAACCCGAACGATCGCCACAAAAATAAGCGACGCTCTGGATGGCCTGTAACGAATCCCACAAACGCTGCACAACGCGTAAAGGACGTTATTAGGCAAGCACGCAAAATCGAAGTCGCATAAACAAAAGTAGACGCAAACAGAAAACGAGAACCAGTCAGGGACGCATTTTCAACGCCCCTGGCTGGGCGCCAGAATTCACGCCCTACGATGGGCGCTGAAGTTGCTGCTTGGCCTTCTGGTCAGGCGTAGCAGCCTCGATGCCCGCGCAAAAGGAAAATACGTAGCACAAAAAAAAACCGTTCGCAAAAAGAATTGCTACGAGGGCGTAAGAAAAGCACTCGATTCCAAAAGCGACTCATAAAAAAGAATAACTCTTTGCGTCGTTGTTAGGCCTCCTACGACGACAATGCTCGGCACCGAAACCGAACATGCCAATAATTATAAATGTCACACGGGCAAGTGTTTCGAAAATCCAAAGAATGACCAAAAGAAAGAACTAAAAAGTGTACCAACAAAAGAAAGAGTGAAAAACCAATAGAGAGAGTAGAAGTCTAGACTAAGTAATACTTGAAACTTTGGGACCTAAACTTTAGCTTATCTTATGCATAGGACTGGTCCTGCCACTTGGTGCCGATCTGGAAATCAACGGTTAGTGCGCCTCGAAGATACATCGCCAACACCAGGTTTAGTGACTCCAAGCTCCGTCCGTCATCCCTCATTTCAAGGATCTCCGCTTCCCCAACCTCGATTCGCACCCTCAAATATGTCCATCAAAGAATTGCGAGACCAGATGGCTCAAATGACCCAACTCATGGGCCAACTGAAAACGGAAAACGAAGCCTTAGCGGCTGCACAAGCCAAAAACGACCTCGATAACGAGAAGAGGATTGAAAAAATGGTCCTACAGCAAACCATGGGGAGCAAGTACTTCTCCCTCGATCCTGAACCTTTTCCTGGCAAACTACCAGAAAAGTTTAGTTCATCTGACTTACCAAAGTTTAAAGCCACGGACAATCCCCGTGATCATCTATTGAGCTTTGTGAATGCCATGAACTTGAAAGGCGTGGACAAGTCCATGTATTTACCTGCCTTTCCTTTGTCCTTGGAACCTGTGCCTCTCAAATGGTACTATCACCAGGACCCTAAGCTCTTCCCCACTTGGGAAGACTTTGTCAATGTCTTCATCAAGCAATACTCGTCAAACATGGATTTTCAAGTCACCATGCGCGAGCTGGAAGTTCTCTTCCAAAAGAAAAATGAGGGTTTCACAACCTACTTTGCTAGATGGAGGGATCAGGCGGCCCAGCTAATCAATAGGCCTCCCGAAACAGAATTGGTCCAAAAATTCATTGACAACCTGGACCCGGCCTACAGACAGCACCTTAGGTACCTGGGACTTGACACTTTCAAAAGAGTTTATGATGTGGGAATAATGATCGAGGATGATCTCGCAAAAACAATACAAAGTAAACCCGCATACAAAAGCAACACCTACAACAGGGGCAACACGTCCCAAACCCAAGAAGTCTATGCCGTAGAGGAGACTCCCGCCCGAAGAAGCCCTGGAAGATGGGTCCGAGACCGAAAGTTTGCCCCACTCGGGTCAACTTTGGTACAAGCCTTTGAAAGACTAACCAATCAAGGAAAGTTGAGACCTATAGGCCCACCCGTGACCCTCCTGTCAAGAACAAATATTGGGTCGAAGGTACTTATTGCAAATTCCATCAAGGAAATAGACATGACACTGAAAACTGCTGGAACCTAAAAAATACAATCCAGGACATGATAGTGAAGGAAATAATGCCCTTGGTCCAAGTATGCATTCTATGTTAAGTCTAATAAATGCGGTTCAGTATTAATTAACAAGTTAATAATTCAGTGAGATCAAGTGAGCTGAATGCCTAGCTAGAGGCCGCTTCAGTTCAAGTGGAATTAATGATATTAATCCACAGCTTACTCTTGACTGAACCCGTAGGGTCACACAAATAGTACGTAAACGGATCAAGTATTTAATGGCATTAAATACTCCAACTATGGATATTCGGAATCGACGGATCTTGGTTTCAGTGGGAGCTGAGATCGTCACAGGCAAGAAGTGAATACTCCAGAAACGATGATATTGCCGGAAATGGAAATATGGATCGTATCGGAAATATAAATATTATCCAAGTCGTAGATGTTGCCGGAAACGGAAACATGGTACGTATCGGGAAATATTATCGGAAATGGAAATATTGTCGGAATCGGAAATATTGCCGGAAACGGAAATATTGTCAGAATCGGAAATATTATCGGAATCGGAAAATAATTCCGGAAACGGAAATATTAAATATTTGTTCGAAACGGAAATTAATTCCGGAATCGAAAATATTAAATATTGTTCGTATCGGAAATATATTCCGGAATCGGGAATTTAATCGGAAGCGCATCGTACGAATAAGCATCGGACGAGGCCTGCCGGACGAGGGCCCAGCACGAAGCCAGGCCATCGCCCAGCAAGCCAAGCGCGCCACACGAACAGCCAAGGCCACGCCAGGCCCAGCGCAAGGCCAGGCCCAGCAGGCCGTGGCAGCGCGCACAGCGCGCGCAGCTGCGAGCAGTGGGCTGCGAGCATTGCTGCAGCTCGCGTGGGCTTGTAGCTCGCGTGGGCCGTGCGGCCGTGTGGGCTGTGCGCGGGCATGGCCTGCACGCTTGCGGGTCATGCTCGCGTAAGTGTATGTGTTCGCATACGAAACCTAAAACGTGCAGAATTCGTTTAATGATTAAATTCCTAATTCTATTTGATAAATTAATTAAATAAGAGTTTTATTATAATTCTAATTTAATTAATTCGTATCCTAATAGGATTCCAATTCTCTTTCCATACCCCTATAAATATGTGGCCTGGGTTCACAATTTATAACGAGTTATTCAAGTATTCAAAGTGAGTTTTTGAGAGAAAAATTCAGTCACACATCTTGCTCAAAAGTGCCGAAAATTTATAGTACTTTAGGGGCGATTCTAGTTGGTCAATCTTAAGGCGGATCCGGACGTGCTGTGGACTATCTACGGAGGGACGACACTTGGAGTCCTAAAGACTTGTTCTTGTTCGGTTCGGGCGCAGCTAGGGAAGGCACGCAACAAAGAGTATGCATCTAAACTATGCTAAATGATTATGTGTAAATAATATGTATTCCTGGCTTAATGGTTGTTTCCGCATGATTTATGAATTGTCATATGTATCATAACCTAACAGTGGTATCACGAGCCTCTTATTATTTTCATAATCTAAATTGCATGAACATGGTTAAATATTACAAATTTGCAAGAATTAAAAGGGGTGATTAATTTTCGTAATTGTTAATTAATTGCAAATTGCGTTTATTTAATTATACGTACGCAGTTTTTCGGCAGTTTCTTTGTTACTCATCCAAATCGAGTGATTTTTGTGTCAATTCCGCATGTAAAAGGCATTCTAAAATTTTGACAAAATTAGTATTTTTCTGCCGAACCCAGAATTCTCAAATTCGAAGCCTAACTATGACTTTTCGAAGGTTTTAGTTTTTCGAATGCAAAATTTCGTAAATTTAAGATGTTAAATTAAATATTTGCGATTCTTGTTGATAAATCTTGAATTTTTGATTGATTTACTGTATATGTTTAACAAGTTTCAATGCCTAGCCTTGTTAATTATGCAATCTAATTTGTAATTATGATTAATTAGTTGAAAATTAGAATAATTTAGAATTAATTTGATTTTCATAATTAATTATAATTTAATTAGAAACCTATAATTAAAAACCACCATAAAAATTGTAAATTTATGATAAATTTTAAATTTTTATGACCTAGGCTTGAATCCATGATAATCGGAAATCAATTGAATAATAAATTTTCGATTTTTCGCCCTAAAATTATGAAATTAATATTAATTTATTAATTTGTCATTAATTTTAAATATATATTTTAAATTTTTATGCGATTCGTTCATATAACTTGCACGCACAAAGCAATGGACGCTTCGTGTTACCCTTAAGGGGTGTTGTATAGTGCGGGCATGCGACGACGAGCAAGGGAGCTCGTCGCCCGTGCGGCACGAATGCAATGAGCAAGGGCATGGTGCACGAGCACAAGGCAGCAGCCCTGCCTTGTGTCGTGGGCCACGAGCTATGGACGAATGGGCATGGGCGAAGGCAAGGCACGGCAGTCGCGTGTGGGCAGCAAGCGAGCTGCGCCACAACGCGCACTGCCTCGCGCAAGCGCGCGCAGCCTCGCGCGCAGCGAGCGCAAGCTCGCGTGCCACGAGCGATGCGCCCAGCGTCGATCGCGCGCAGCGAGCAATTGCTCGCGCACAGCGAGCGATGGCTCGCGCACAGCGAGCGATGGCTCGCGTGCATCGAGCGCTGGAGCGCGCGCAGCAAGCGCTGGCGAGCGCGCACAACGAGCGATGGCTCGCGTGCATCGAGCGCTGGCGCGCGCGCAGCGAGCACCAACTTGTGCGATGGCTTGCGATGGGTAGATGCAGCAGCTATGCGACGAGCGCATGGGCTGCGCGCACATGGCCAGCGATGGCTGTGTGCGTGTGGCCCATGGGCGTGCGATGCGTAGGGTGTTTGCATTACGATTAGATCGTTTTGAATGTTTAATTTGAAATTTTCAGTTTACGTAATTTTAATTAATTTTAAAATTAATAATTTAAATTATTTTCTTGGATTTTAATTTTGAATATTGTAATTATAATAAATTTTATTTATTCTAATTATTTTACTAAAATTAAAATCATGAATTAATTTAAATACGACTGAAATCAAATTAAAAATTTTGGATTCAATTATAAATTTATATGGGCTTTAAATTTTAATTAAATTTGTATGTTTCCGGTTAGACTTGAAATACATTTTTATGTTTAAAATTAGTAAAGCATATGAATTTATTGGTTTAAGTGGGAGCGCTTTTTAGTCATAAACTCTTGATTAGGTCTACGAATCCTTAAGGTTAAAACAACTTGATTAGAATTAATAAGGACTGAATAATTGGTAGATTATTGGTGCCCTTGATTAATTGCTGCAAATGTTTACGTGATGCATAATGTGTTTTACTAACCAGCTATGTGGGCCATTCATGATAATGAATGGGTGAATGGTATATATTGTATATGTACTGTTTTGCAGGTTATGAAGTGACTAGTATGGCCCAAATAGGATAGAAAATATGGTCTGCGTACCATTAATTTGAATGTAATTGGTCTAAAGTACCAAAGTTGTTTTTTCAATTCAAATATGGTCTGCGTACCATCAAATAGTTGTAATTAGTTTTAATTATAGCTTATCCTATTTGAAGAAAATGGTGCCTCCCACGGAGATTTTCAGACGGACTTTGAAGTCAAAGCTTCAAGATGAAGTCGGGCCATACTAGATCACTTTTATCTTACGCATGCTTTAAGTTATTTATTGCTTTAAATATGTCTTAATTATGCATAAGATTGTGGCTTGATTATGTTGCATGATTAAGGATTTTAGTTCACTTAAAATCTAACCAACATAGTAAGAGCCTTAAGTTCCAAACTTAAAAATTGAGTTAAAAGGTGCCATGCCAAAATATACACTTGCTTGGATATCCTTTACATCAATCTAATAATAGTTTTCGCTCAGCGAGGTGTTACTTATTGGTCCTAAAGGGGCAAGGTACACAAATAATTGTGAGTACATGTTAGTTTTGGTGAAACTCAACGATATAAGTAAGGAGTCCTTTTATGTCGTGGCAAAATCGATAGGTTTACCTAATAAGTTCTTAGACGTACCTATCAACCAAGAATAGTTTCTAGACTATTAGCAAAAGGCTTTTGCTTACCTAAGATGTTTTAGGATTAAGTCGACAAACTGTGCTTAGTTCTTCAATGATTTTAGGATCTTGGAATCATTTTATTCACACCTGCCGGAACACATAACTTGAATAAAATGCTTAATAAACATTGAATTATGCATGTATGCTAGAATTTAAGTTTATTAAGATAAACTGTGAATGGTTATTTATTTGTTTATTCTTTTCAATTGTAGTTTTTAAATATGGCAAACAACAATCAAAACATCATCATGGGTTCTGAGCTTATGGTCAAGCTGAACCTGGCAAATTTTCTTGAATGGGAAGCTAAGATAGTTGAAATAGTCAAACTCAATGGACTTGAGTATGTACTATCACATCCCATGCCAAGCTACTATGCCAGAGACATGACCCCTGAGAGATTTTACTCCTGGGATGCGGATCTCAAAAAGGTTATGAGTCTCATGCTGAACAATATCCCTGATGATTGGGCTAGAAGGTTTGTAGCCTATGAACCTTTTACGCTCATCAAGAATCTGAGGGATATCTGTCGTGGAAGCACGGAGGACAGGGACCTGAACGTCCATGAGTTGATTGAATCAATGTCTGGTCTAAAGGTTAGTTCTCCCAACAGGTGTTATAGGATGGAGGTCCAAGAAACACATGTTCAGCTCCTTCGCACTAAACAGAGGGTAGGCGTCCCACTGAGGTTCCATGTGGATCTTATGCGTTCATACTTTGATCGCCTAAGTCTACTAGGAACACCAATAAGCGAAAGGATGGCAGTCTCTATCTTGCTCAATTCACTACACAGTGGGTTTGGTCGCTTCAAGCAACTATACCTAAGTGAACCAAGAGAAGAAACAGTTGCAGAATTTGTTCACCTTGTCAGAAAGGCTGAAATAATACTGGACTGTGAAGCCAAAGATTTACTCAAGGCTAGAAGGAGACCGTTCAAGAAAGGTGGAAAGTCCAAGGGCAATGCTAAATCAAAGCAGGACAAGTCCACATCAAGCTGTCTTTATTGTGATGGAATAGGCCATTACAAAAGAGAATGTCCAAAGCTAAAGGAAGATCAGAAGAACGGAACAGTCGTTCCATCTTCAGGTATTTTCGTTATAGACTATATACTTGCTAATTCAACTTCTTGGGTATTAGATACAGGTTGTGGCTCACACTTATGTTCCAATCCACAGGGACTAAGAAGAAGTAGAAAGTTAAGCAAGGGTGAAGTCGACCTACGAGTGGGAAATGGAGCACGGATTGCTGCATTAGCTGTAGGAACTTACTATTTGTCGTTGCCCTCCGGGCTAGTTTTGGAACTGGAAGAATGTTTCCATGTTCCAAGTCTTACTAAAAACATCATTTCAGTTTCTTGCTTAGATGCTAAGGGATTTTCCTTTTTAATAAAAGACAATAGTTGTTCGTTTTATTTTAAAGAGATGTTTTATGGATCTGCTAGATTAGTCAATGGACTTTATTTATTAGATCACGACAAACAAGTATATAACATAAATACCAAAAAGGCCAAAAAGGATGATTCAGATCTCACCTATCTGTGGCATTGTCGATTAGGCCATATAAACTTGAAACGCTTAGAAAGACTTCAAAAGGAAGGAATTCTAGAACCATTTGACTTAGAGGATTATGGTAAATGCGAATCATGTTTACTTGGCAAAATGACAAGGCAACCTTTCTCTAAAGTTGGAGAAAGAGCAAATGAACTATTAGGTTTAATCCATACAGATGTATGTGGACCAATGAGTACAAATGCTAGAGGTGGTTTCAGCTACTTTATCACTTTCACTGATGACTTCAGTAGATATGGTTATGTCTACCTAATGAAGCATAAGTCTGAATCCTTTGACAAATTCAAGGAATTTCAGAGTGAAGTAGAGAATCAATTAGGCAAGAAGATTAAGGCACTGCGGTCTGATAGAGGCGGTGAATATCTGAGCTATGAATTTGATGACCATCTGAAAGAATGTGGAATTCTATCAGAATTGACTCCTCCTGGAACACCACAATGGAACGGTGTGTCGGAACGGAGGAACAGAACCTTGCTAGACATGGTTAGAACAATGATGGGTCAGGCCAAACTTCCAATAGAATTTTGGGGACATGCACTAAATATAGCTGCACTCACTATAAATAGAGCTCCGTCTAAAGCTGTTGAAAAGACTCCATATGAGTTATGGTTTGGAAAGCCTCCAAATCTGTCTATTCTTAAGATTTGGGGATGTGAAGTATACGTCAAACGATTAATTTCAGACAAACTTCATCCAAAATCTGACAAATGTATCCTTGTGGGCTATCCAAAGGAAACAAAGGGGTATTACTTCTACAATACATCTGAGAACAAGGTGTTTGTTGCTCGAGATGGTGTCTTTTTGGAGAAAGATCACATTTCCAAAATGACAAGTGGGAGAAAAGTAGACCTCGAAGAAATTCGAGTCGAACAACAAACTCTAGAGAATGCTCAAGATGACATTCAGGATGAAACTCAGAGATCTTTAGAAGAATCTGGTGAGAATCATGGTCAATCTAGAAATGTTACCCCGCGTAGATCGCAAAGATATAGATCTCAACCGGAAAGGTACTTAGGTATTTTGACGAACGAGAGCTATGACGTTCTATTACTTGAAAGTGATGAACCTGCGACTTACAAACAAGCTATGACGAGCCCTAGCTCCAAGCAGTGGCAAGAAGCCATGCAATCTGAATTAGACTCCATGTCTGAAAACCAAGTATGGGATTTGGTCGATTTGCCAGATGGCTACCAAGCCATTGGAAGCAAATGGGTTTTCAAACTGAAAAAGGACAAGGATGGGAAACTAGAAGTTTTCAAAGCTAGATTGGCTGCAAAAGGATACAGGAAAGTCCACGGTGTGGATTACGATGAAACCTTTTCACCAGTTGCAATGCTAAAGTCTATTCGGATAATGTTAGCAATCGCTGCATATTACGATTACGAAATATGGCAGATGGATGTCAAAACCGCTTTCTTAAACGGCGTTTTAACAGAAACTGTGTTTATGACACAACCTGAAGGTTTTGAGGATCCAAAGAATGCTAAAAAGGTATCCAAGCTAAAGAAATCAATCTACGGATTGAAGCAGGCATCCAGGAGCTGGAATATACGGTTTGATGAAGCAGTGAGTGACTTTGGTTTCATCAAGAACGCAGACGAATCTTGTGTATACAAGAAGGTCAGTGGGAGAAAAATTGATTATCTAGTACTATATGTCGACGACATATTACTTATCGGAAATGACATTCCTATGTTGAACTCTGTCAAGATTTGGGTTGGGAAATGTTTTTCGATGAAGGATCTAGGAGAAGCACAGTACATATTGGGCATCAAGATTTACAGAGATAGGTCTAAAAAGATGATTGGACTTAGTCAAAGAACTTATATCAATAAGGTGCTTGAAAGGTTCAAGATGGCAGACTCCAAGCGAGGCTACCTACCCATGTCTTATGGAATGACTCTAAGCAAGACTCAGTGCCCAAAAACACTTGATGAGCGTAGACAAATGAATGGGATTCCATATGCATCATTGATTGGTTCAATAATGTATGCTATGATATGTACACGCCCGGATGTTGCGTACGCACTCAGTGCTACGAGCAGATACCAGTCAGACCCAGAAGAGGCGCATTGGACTGCTGCCAAGAACATTCTGAAGTACCTGAAAAGGCACAAAGATGACTTCCTGGTCTATGGTGGAGATGATGAATTAATTGTTAAAGGCTATACGGACGCAAGTTTCCAAACCGACAAAGATGATTTCAGATCACAGTCTCGGTTTGTCTTCTGCCTCAACGGAGGAGCAGTAAGCTGGAAAAGTGCTAAGCAAAGCACCATTGCGGATTCTACAACTGAAGCGGAGTACATTGCTGCACATGAAGCAGCAAAGGAAGCTATATGGCTAAGGAAGTTCATAGGTGAACTCGGTGTAGTCCCCTCCATTAAAGGACCAATAGCCCTGTATTGTGATAATAACGGAGCTATTGCACAGGCAAAGGAGCCTAGACACCACCAGAGAGTCAAGCATGTACTTCGTAGATTTCACCATCTACGAGAGTTCGTTGAAAGAAAAGAAGTCGAGATAAGCAAAATTGGTACTGATGACAACATATCAGATCCATTAACTAAACCTCTGCCGCAGGCGAAGCACAACTCGCACACTGCAGCTATGGGAATCAAGCATATTGGAGAATGGCTTTGATGTCTCTGTTTAATGTTTTAAAGTTTTAGAGTTTAAATCTTTGTAAAACATTATTGGCTAATCATTCACAATAAATGAAAAGAATTCATTTTTTCATTTAATTTGTGGTTTATTAAATGATGAGTCCCTTCAATTTGACGATATATTCAAGATAGACTGTCAGGACCAGTCCTGTGACTAAGAAATGTCTATCAAGTGAACTTGAATGTCCAAAGGTTGAAAATGGTCCCTAGTCGGAGTTTTTTATAAAATTGGACGCATAGAAAACGTTAGACGATTAGAATGCAAGATGACTAGTAGTTCTGTTTCTTGAACTATGTGGACATGGCAATGTCATAATCATTTGCATAGATACTTACTTTGGGAAGACTAGTATCGGACAAGACCTATGAAACTTTACTGTAAGAGATGAAAATCTGTCATAAGTAAATTTCATTAAAATTATTAGACACTAAATCCTCAATACCTGAGTGATTTGAGATTACTTGTTTGAGAACTGGTTGCTTTGACGTTGACCAACCGTCGCACCGTAAAAGGAAGCTATAAAGGCAACGCTCAGGTAATCACCTATCAAACGAAGTCTAATCTCAAGATCACAAGATTGGGATTGTCCTCCCATAAATCGGGATGATATGCTTAAAAGTTGTACAACGCCACTCGGAGAGCTAGAAACTGTGAAATGCATGGCCGTGCTCGGATGAATCATAGGCTATGATTATCTGTTTATTTGATCAGTTGAACTCTGAAACCGAGGAACACCTCTAGACATAATAAGGATGACAACTCTTACCTTATGTTCAAGAGCAAGCATCGAGCGACAAAGGAATTAGGAAATGCACACTTGTCCCTAAGGACAAGTGGGAGACTGAAGGAAATAATGCCCTTGGTCCAAGTATGCATTCAATGTTAAGTCTAATAAATGCGGTTCAGTATTAATTAACAAGTTAATAATTCAGTGAGATCAAGTGAGCTGAATGCCTAGCTAGAGGCCGCTTCAGTTCAAGTGGAATTAATGATATTAATCCACATCTTACTCTTGACTGAACCCGTAGGGTCACACAAATAGTACGTAAACGGATCAAGTATTTAATGGAATTAAATACTCCAACTATGGATATTCGGAATCGACGGATCTTGGTTTCAGTGGGAGCTGAGATCGTCACAGGCAAGAAGTGAATACTCCGGAAACGATGGTATTGCCGGAAACGGAAATATGGATCGTATCGGAAATATAAATATTATCCAAGTCGTAGATGTTGCCGGAAACGGAAACATGGTACGTATCGGGAAATATTATCGGAAATGGAAATATTGCCGGAATCGGAAATATTGCCGGAAACGGAAATATTGTCAGAATCGGAAATATTATCGGAATCGGAAAATAATTCCGGAAACGGAAATATTAAATATTTGTTCGAAACGGAAATTAATTCCGGAATCGAAAATATTAAATATTGTTCGTATCGGAAATATATTCCGGAATCGGGAATTTAATCGGAAGCGCATCGTACGAATAAGCATCGGACGAGGCCTGCCGGACGAGGGCCCAGCAAGGACACGCCAGGCCCAGCGCAAGGCCAGGCCCAGCAGGCCGTGGCAGCGCGCACAGCGCGCGCAGCGCACGCAGTGGGCTGCGAGCATTGCTGCAGCTCGCGTGGGCTTGTAGCTCGCGTGGGCCGTGCGGCCGTGCGGGCTGTGCGCGGGCATGGCCTGCACGCTTGCGGGTCATGCTCGCGTAAGTGTTTGTGTTCGCATACGAAACCTAAAACGTGCAGAATTCGTTTAATGATTAAATTCCTAATTCTATTTGATAAATTAATTAAATAAGAGTTTTATTATAATTCTAATTTAATTAATTCGTATCCTAATAGGATTCCAATTCTCTTTCCATACCCCTATAAATATGTGGCCTGGGTTCACAATTTATAACGAGTTATTCAAGTATTCAAAGTGAGTTTTTGAGAGAAAAATTCAGTCACACATCTTGCTCAAAAGTGCCGAAAATTTATAGTACCTTAGGGGCGATTCTAGTTGGTCAATCTTAAGGCGGATCCGGACGTGCTGTGGACTATCTACGGAGGGACGACACTTGGAGTCCTAAAGACTTGTTCTTGTTCGGTTCGGGCGCAGCTAGGGAAGGAACGCAACAAAGAGTATGCATCTAAACTATGCTAAATGATTATGTGTAAATAATATGTATTCCTGGCTTAATGGTTGTTTCCGCATGATTTATGAATTGTCATATGTATCATAACCTAACAGATAGAGGATGAAGTGATACCTCTCCCTAACGTTGGCAAACCCAACAACAACAAGAGCCCACTCGGCTCTTGTCACATCTCTCTCGACCAACCAGAAAATGAGAACTTTGACCCTACGGTGTACATTACACCACAAGGTGCACCACTCGCCGTGGTCCCTTTGGATCGAATCGAGAAAGAAGTGTGCGGTGTGTGGGATGATGACGCTGAAGATATCTACCTATCTCAAGTATCGGGCCAAGAACTCTTTAATGAAACTTGGCCCGGGTATGCTCTCATTGACACCACCCCTCAGGAACCCGAAGTCGACAATCTCACCCGATCCGGAAGGATATATCAATCGGATATTCGCCCACCTCCTATGGACGATATCCCAGTCAGACAAACTCCTGAGAATGGACGGCACACCACCGTCGCGGAAGTCATTGAAAATCCTCTCTTGAAGCAACTAAAAAGAACCAAGGCCGAGATTACCATCTGGGATCTCATGTGTACTTCAAAGGAACATCGCGAAAAGCTTATTCGCTCACTTGACCTCATCTCGGTGCCTACAGATATCACACCTGACTCATTGGTTAACCACGTTACGAGAGATGCTGGAGAAAAGGCCATAGTTTTCACTGACAAAGACTTGCCCAAAGAAGGGGGTGCTCACAATAAAGCCCTCTATCTAGTAGTTGGATGCAAAGGACAAAACATCCCCCTAGCACTCGTAGATAATGGTTCGGCGGTTAATGTTTACCCATTGCGAACCGCCCATTGCTTAGGGCTAGGAAACGATGACTTCCAAACCTCCACGCAAGGGGTACGAGCTTATGATAACTCCCGAAGGCCTGTATTGGGAAAAATCAACCTTACCATACAAACCGGGCCTGTGGCATGCACCACGGAGTTTCAAATAATCGACATCAAGCCCACTTTCAACCTCCTCTTGGGGCGACCTTGGCTCCATGACTTAGGAGGTGTGGCTTCTACCTTGCACCAAATGGTTAAACTTAACCATAACGGGGTAATACTAGAAATCCGCGCCCCTCCTCTCGACGTCAGTTGTACTATGGTTGGAACGGCCGAAACTGCAGACGACCTTTACGGGTTTCAAATGGAAGAAATAATCCAGTTCATCGAAGATTATGATCCAGCATTCCTAGACCCGCACGCATCCCGAGTCATCCCTAGAATGCTGTTAGCTCAAGGCTATTTCCTTGGAACCCCATTGGGCATAAGGAAGAAGGAATGCACATTCCATCGTTTACCCAAAAAATCTACTCCCTTTGGCTTAGGCTATGAACCAACGGAGGAAGATATTGCTGACCGCCTGTCTGGGCTACGCCTTAACAAGGCCAAACAAACCACCCTCCTTCCCCTGTATCAAAGAACCCTTAACGGGATGTTCGTTCAGGAAGGAGAAGGACACCCATAATGTGGTTTCCATGAACCCTTTGTTTAGGATGGCTTGCTAAAACCAGGATTTGAAATCTTCCATGACTGCCACACCTTGGATGAGGCACCCCACCTCACCAAGACTAAAACAACTGAAATATTGGACGACTAGGCTCTATGGACATTGTTTAACGAATCGAGGCCTATGGAGGACGAGACTGTGATGACTACCCTAGCTTTACAAGATGAAGGTTTCGATCCAACCCGGTTAATCGCTCCTGCATCAACACTAGAAGAGATCGAGAACGGATGGGTGAAGACATATCAGTGGGTCAATGCAAAAGGAATAGAATTCAAGATGAGTACCGGTGAAGGACCAAAGTTCTACGAGACTAAACCCAAGGCTTGAGCCACATAGAGCACTTTGATAAAAAGCGCCTAGTAGTTCTTTAGATTGGTAGAAAAATAATAAAGACTTTAGATGGTCCTAAGACCCCTTAAAATATAGGTCAAGTTTATTTCAGTGTGTTTTCCTTACTTTCCAAATTAATAAAGGCGTAATATTTCTCCTAAAATTTTATTCTAACACTAAGTAAGCACCAAATGTACTTGCAAAATACAAAAATAAAGAGGCGGCCCACTCCAGGCCCAACAAACGAGGCCCATTCGGTCTTGAAATAGTGCCATGGGAACCAATTCCCGAAACCCACAAAATAAATCGCACCATCCCATTCATATCCCCAAAACCTAAAAAGTCAACCAGTGTCATCATAAAAGTCAATCCATGCAACCCAAAGAAATCAAAGGAAATCAAAATCCAAAACAAATACAAATGTTGCTTAAAAAGGGAATTAATAAAATGTAACCCCATCATATCCTTCAAAAGCGACACGCACCTCAACCCACTCAAAAGCCTACACAAAGATCTTCATATCTTCCACACCCTAACTCCATTTTTAAATCCGTTTCGAGTCACGGATAGAAAAAAAAAAATCCGGACAAAAATGCATCTCACGCTAACAGTAAAAAAAAGCCTCCGAAATAGCCTCAAAATCAATTTTTATACAAGTAAAAAAAAGCATAGCACTAAAACGAAAAAAAAGAAATAAATGCAAGAACACGTGAAGCAAAGCGTCAAAAACGACCGCCCAAATCATTTTCAGCGCCCAGGGCTGGGCGCCGAAATCTTTGACGCCCCAGCCTGGGCGTTGAAACTCTCTGCCTGCCTAAATTTTTTTTAGAAGTGCTCGTCATTTTATCCGCACATAACGGAAAAATAACGAACACTTGGGGGGTACAGCACGTATCCAAATAGGCTCACCAAAAAATATAGCCATACAAAAAGTAGTCGAATTTCATTTTTCACGCGACTTACGGCAAACAAAAAACGGCAGACGAAAATAATGATAATACTTCACTCATTTGACCGATTAAGTAATATGCTACCACCTCAGGGCATATCTATTAAAATCTGGCATCCTAGAACTTATTAGAACTACGCGCGACCTGATTCTGACAAGATACGTAGGCAATCCTTACCAAGGATTCGGTCCAATCAAAAAAAAACAAACATACATAAATTGTGCAAAAAGTGTTAGACATGTAAAAATATAAAAAAGGAGGAGAAACAAAAAAATAAAAATGAAAAAATAAAATACACCTTTATTGAAAAATAATAAGAAGGAAAACAAAGTGCTAAGAAATGAAAAAACAAACACAACTGAAATAAATAAAGGGCACCTACACCCTAGCAAGAACTACACTACTCTAGTTCTTCCGGATCATCAAATAAAGTCTTGTAGAGGGCAATGTTCGCAGGATCCACCCCCACAGTCTTCTGCGCTGCCCCAATATCAATCTCCATAAGAACCGGCTCCTGGACACTAACTTCCAAAGATGCCAAGGCTTCAGAAACATTCTCAGTTATAGCCCGCTCAGCCTCAAGGGCACAGACAATGGTGGGAGAAGGATTATTATCATCAACTAGACTAGTCGCTGTTTCTACAGGCGGCTCAGCCTTCCTAACCCATCATTGTTCCGGCGACGATCTCCGCGAGAGCTTGCATTTCTTTTAACAACATCAGGCCCCTTCATGTTAGGCATCTTTTTAGGCCTGAAACTGGAACGGGGAGGAACTTCCTTTCGCTTTCGATCAGGACGAGCTTTCATAGTCTTAATACCATGGGTACGAGGTTTGGCAGAATCAGGACCCTCATACTTAACACGAATACGAGGTATCAAAAGCTCAGCCGGCTCCCCATTTCGAGCCTCGGTCCTCACAACTTTATCATCGGAGCTCATCCACAACTTGTAGTTTTCAGAAAGACCCACAAAGTCATTTGTAGCTATGGCCCAACGCGGGAGACCATCATAATACTTAGCCCACGCTTGAACCCGTGCTTGTGAAAAGGCCGCTACTTTAGGTGGTACCGTATCGGAAAAGGGGATAGTCTGCCTTAAACCGTATTGACGCATGACTCGGTAAGGGAAAATATAAATGGGCCGAGATAGCCCCAACAAAGAAACATAAACCGATACATCAGAACCCCCCGTCATAGTAGTCAAACCCCACCATGGTACCACCCACTTAATAGAACAAATGCCATGAGTAAAAAAGGAGGCCCATTCGGCCTCATCCTGGCCTCGGTGCAAATATTTTCGGTTACCCAGGGCTATAGGGCGATAATTTTTAGGATCGGCAGGAGCTTCTAAGAGCCTAAGCCGTTCCACGAGCCAAATCTGCAAAAAACGGGTACGATCAAAAAAATAAAATAAAAAGAAAACGGTTCCTGGGGCGCAGTTTCAACGCCTAGGACCAGGCGCCGATAATTCTAGCGCCCAGCCCTGGGCGCTGAAACTCAGCCCCAAGGCAGGGCGAATGAAAATATATATGCAAAAAAAAACGTATACATGCGCAAAGAAAAAAATCGATTACCTGCAGTAATAGGGGGCTTCCCTTAAAATATTCAGATTTGGCATCCTTCTTCAGCTCATCCGCACTCAGCAAAGTCTCGGCAACAACCAACGGCATAATAGAATAGAAAATTTCCATCTGGCTAATCAAGGGGATCAACCTTATGTTACCGAACTCACCATTGTTATTCGACAGCAAATAATGATTCAACAAGCAAAATACAAGGGCTCGAATATTCAATTTCTGTTCGGTCATATTCTTACTAGGCCTAAAGTGGTATTTTACAAGTTTTTCCAAATTAACCTCATCACCTACAAATACTTCAGCAAGCATGTTAGCATCTAGTCCTAGGAAAGCCCCTATGGTTGTTTTACTCTCTTCAATAGTGCCAGGAGTGGCAGGGGTAGCATTAGTAGGATAACCAAGGATCGCAGCAAATTCATCTGGCAAAGGACATATTTCGTTGCCCCGAAAGACAAAAACATGATGATCGGAATCCCAAAAGCTTAGGGCTGCGTGCAGAAAATTATAGTCAATGTTAATTAGTTGTAAGCCTAAAAGTGCCTCTAAGTGGTATTCTTTCAACAAAGCCTTTTATGTAGGATTAAGGGCCCGTAGCCAACGCCTGACAGCCCGTTGGAGTGAGAAAGTAGGAATCGACATGACGAAAACAAGGAGTAACTAAAACACAGCAAAGAAAGAAGGAAATTGAGAGTGATGGAAAATAGGGACGTATCTAGCCCCTATATATAGTTGAACGCATCAAGTGACATCCTGATCCCATTCGGAAACGCGTTAAGAAATCCGAAAGTCAAAATTCGCCAGGAAAGGACTTTCAGTGCCCGAAGCTGGGCGCCGAAATAATTAACGCCCAGCCTTGGGCGCCGAAAATACAGCCCAAGGCCCAGATTTCACAAAACGCGGAACAGGAAAAGACTTAAAACCGTGTTGCTAGACACGAGGCCCTATGTACAATTAAGATCAAGCCCAAAAGCACCTTTAAGCTCCCAAATAGCAAAAATAAATGGTAAAACTTGGTCGAAACTTAGACTTGTCTCCAGCAACATATATGTACACTTTTCAAAACAAATGTGAAATATCAAGGTCATTCTTCGAAACACCAAAAAATGTTGTTAAGTCGTTGGTTTCTCAAATAAAAAAATGTTTGTCTGTCAAAAGATTAATCCGGGCCAAGATAAACCAGATGATATTAAACCTTGTCGCCCAAAGACTGAAGTTGCACCCCACGAATTCGCCAAAATAGCACACCACTATGAAAGGTCGCTCGCACATACGAGCACGACCCCAAACATGATTAAAAGACGTTATGAAGTGTGCGAAAAATGACTAACAAAGCCCAAGTGCTTGGGGGCTCGCGGAAAGTATACTCCAATAAAAAGCGCGCAATCGAAATCACATTCCCGGACTGCGCTATACGCCGTCCCATGTTTGGATGATCTCAAAAGAACAGGTTCGACCGCAGAAAAGGGTCGTCACGGACACTTGTACATGGTCCTCTGATCAAAGACCAAGTGGTGGCAAAAATCGAGCCGTAAAGACTAGCTCAAAACCACGAAAGCAGACGGTCGCAAGACAAAGGTCCGTCTAAATCCGTTGTCAACCCACGTTCAGGTTACAACTAAATCCGAGCATCCCTCGGAAGAATTCGCTCCTACGAAGAATGGATAAAGAGGAAATCTCAAAAGAAATCACAATGAACAAAAAATAGACACTTGCCCACCTCGATCAGGCAAGATCGCGTCACGAACCACACGAGTTCCAAATCAAGAAAAAACGAATTCAGGGATGTCCACCCTTAGCGGACAGGGCTCGCCCACCTTCAGCGGGCGGGGCTTGCGTCACTAGCCGCGCAGATCCTCAGTTTTCGAAAAACAAAATCTTCAAGAAACAAAATGAAACAGGCTCGCCATCTTCAGCCGGCGGGGTCTACGGCGCAAACCACGTAGGTCCTTATTTTCAAAAAAAATGAACACAAAACAAATTTCAAAATAGATTCGTCCACTTCTATCGGACGGGGGTGTCCACCCTTAGCGGACAGGTTCGCCATCTTTAGCCGGCGGGGTCTACGTCACAAGCCGCGTAGATCCTTATTTTCAAATTTCAAAAATAGATTCGTCCACTTCTATCGGACGGGGTGTCCACCCTTAGCGGACAGGCTCGTCATCTTTAGTCGGCGGGGTCTGCGTCACTAACTGCGCAGGTCCTTAGTCGCTACATCGATAAATTTTTCTGGTTTTCCGTTTTTCCAAAAAAGAACGATGTGAGTAGCTTTCCCTTTTTCCAAAGATTGGTTTTCCGTTTTTTCCAAAAAAGAACGATGTGCTGGATTTTCCTTCGTTTTACTTCCCATAAAAACAAGGGGGTTTTCTCGTTTAGCTAACCCTGAAAATGAGAATCTTTTAAAACGTTTTTACCTCGTGATTGGGCTTGGCCAGGCCCAATTACACTTTATAGCTTTGATTTCGAAAACATCTGTAGCTACTCCCAATGACAAAGTGAGGGAGTTTCTGCACACCTTTAGATCCTTCCAATGACAAAGTGAGGGAGTATTCTTCAGCCGGCGGGGTCTACGGCACAAACCACGTAGGTCCTCATTTTCTAAAAAATAAACACAAAACAAATTTCAAAATAGATTCGTCCACTTCTATCGGACGGGGTGTCCACCCTTAGCGGACAGGCTCGTCACTAACCGCGCAGGTCCTTAGTCGCTGCAGCGATAACCTTTATCGGTTTTCCCTTTTTCCAAAAATTAAAGGATCGGTTTTCCCTTTTTCCAAAAATTAAAGGATTGATTTTCCGTTTTTCCAAAAAAGAACGATGAAATTGGTTTTCCCTTTTTTCCAAAAATTAAAGGATTGGTTTTCCGTTTTTCCAAAAACGAACGATGTGCTGGATTTTCCTTCGTTTTACGTCCCATAAAAACAAGGGGGTTTTCTCGTTTAACTAGCCTTGAAAATGAGAATCTTTAAAAAACATTTTTACCTCGTGGTTGGGCTTGGCCAGGCCCAATTACACTTTATAGCTTTGATTTCGAAAATATCTGTAGCTACTCCCAATGACAAAGTGAGGGAGTTTCTACGCCTCTTTAGATCCAATGACAAAGTGAGGGAGTATTCTATACTATCCGTTGACAAATCCCAATGACACGTGAGGGATATGTCGACATTTCAAGTGATGACCCTTAAGTCAAATGTTATCACTCGGGGGCTCGTGAGACCCTCGCAAAACAGGTCACATACACCATGGCTTGTGTGGCGCACTCCGTCCAGTACTTTGACCATCGTCTCATCCCGAGACTCAGTCAAAGTGGGGGCTAACTGTAGACACCTACTTTTGTCCCCATTCCCGAAAGGGAAAGGTTCGATGATGAAAACGTAAATCTCCACTTGACAACGCATCTCCTATAAAATAACGAATCTCAATTCCCCTTTTCATTTCACCCGAAACCTGCTATTTATAGAAACCTTCTATTTATGGAAACCTGCTAAAAATAGTAACTGCCGTAATGGTAGTTGTTAAAAGTGGCAAGTCATAAAAGATAGAAACCTATCAGAATTAGGTGTTGCACTCCAACATAAATCCTAAATGAGATAGAAATTGCGAGAGAATCCTATTCCTAATATGATTCGAAAGTAAGAGTCACGTATTAATTAAAATCCTACCGAGCCTAGAGTTCGTAACGGGCCCAGACGCATCCCGTCACAAGGTTAATACGCACTAAAAGACTCAATTAAATCTCAAATACTCCGGATTCTAGGAATCCGAATCTGACTGAGAAAACAGCCCAGATCCTATTTTCAACGCCTGGTTTTGGGCGCCAAAATCTTCGTCGCCCAGGCCTGGGCGCTGAAAATACCTGGTACGTGTTTTTTCCTAATTCCTCGTGGATTAGAGTTCTACAAATCTATCTTTCCACGAACTCTTTTCTATAAATAGAGCCTTAAGTTCGACGTGAAAACAACAACACACAATTATATTTCTGAGTATTGACTCTGAACCTAGGGATGTCAGTGGGGCGGGTTTCGCAGGAGACCCGACCCGCATCCGCCCCAAGTAGGCGGGGATGGAGGTAGGTTTGGCGGGTGATGGGGCGGGGATGGGTATAAAAATCGTACCCGCCATGGGTGATGGGGCGGGTGTGGATTTTGTGTGGAACCCGCCCCATCCCCGCCCGCCCCGCCCCATACCCACTCGCCCCGCTTCTTACCCGCCATGGGTGATGGGTTGAGTTTGGATTTATTTGCATGTTTAGGTGATAATATGAATTTAGGTGAGATTTTTTTTGTTATGACATTTTTTTTTTCCGATTATATATGTTACTTTAGTCATACGGTATTTTTTTTCGAATGTTAACTTTCATTACTCCGTATACATGGAAAATGTTTGCTAAATAAGAAAAATTTGGCGGGTACTGGCGCGGGTATGAGGCGGGGATAAGACGGGGATGGATACCCAGTTGGGTGGTGGGGCGGGGATGGATTTTAGTTTATACCCGTTGGGGCGGGGATGGGGATGAATTTTGTACCCGCCATGGGTGATGGGGCGGGGATGGAGATGAAAATTTTAGGTGGGGATGGGGATGGAGGGACCTACATCCGCATCCGCCCCGCCCCATTGACATCCCTATCTGAACCCCTAAGCCTAAGCCTCACGCTGCAAAACCGATCACGCGTTCTGTCGCAATCGATCCATAAATCGAACAGAACTTATCCCGTCCCATAATTTGAGATTCGTTAAATAAAAGGAGAAATAGCAAAGTCAAAGTGGTTAGTTTTCTGAGAACTGTGACGCACCTCTCAAGGGTGCGTCGTAATGTGTCCCTTTTCTATGATTTAATTGCTTTCCTCGCCCTTTTATGAACTGTTAAACTAACTAAATCTGATTGTTCGATCACGCTTAATAAATATGATATTTTTGGGAAATTGGATTATCATGCTAGGTCCCTTAAAACAATCTAAATCAGATAATCGCGCTCGATCTAGTACTATATGTTGCATATTGTTAAAATCAACTCAGATTAGTTTAATAGTTAACGCATGTCCCTTCAATTATTTATGCTGAGCTAGTAAGGATATCCTGCCTCTGGAGTTATAGAAGAGCGAGTACTCCTCTCGGTAGTTACAGTCCCCCGAACCCTCAATCTCTACCATGCGGGTGTACGTTGAGCGATCCCCACCACCAGGGATCACAAGGGAACCTACGGCCGTCGTGGTCAAACATAATTGCACTCCCTTTATGTCACGATAACCGGGTTTTGTCAGTGTTTCTCATTGTCGTTAAAAACTGAATGGCGACTCCTGTATTACTAGTCAATTGGGTGTAAACTCACAGGAAATCCAATTACACTTGATTTGACAAAAAGAAGCGTCACACCCACGAGGGACGAGGTCACGCATTAGCCTCGTGCTTTTTCGACCCCCTCACAACTATACTACCTAATTTGTAATTATGATTAATTCGTTGAAATTCGAATAATTTAGAATTGATTTGTTTTTCATAATTAATTAATAATTTAATTAGGTATCCATGATTAAAATCCACCATAAAAATTGTTAATTTATGTTAAAATTTTAATTTTTATGACCTAGATTTGAATCCATGTTAATCGGAAATTAATTGATTAATAAATTTTCGATTTTTCGCCCTAAAATTATGAAATTAATATGATTTATTAATTTGTCATTAATTTTGAATTAAAATAATTTAAAATTTTATATTACACGCCCATAAATCTTGCACGCACAAAGCAATGGACGCTACGTGTTACCCTTAAGGGGTGTTGTATAGTGCGGGCATGCGACGACGAGCAAGGGAGCTCGTCGCCCATGCGGTACAATGCAGCGAGCAAGGGCCATAGTACACGAGCACAAGGCAGCACGCTACCCTTGTGTCGAGTGTTGTGCGTACAATGGGCGAGTAGGCAAGGGCGGTGGGCCAAGGCGCAAGCCAGCGAGCAGACGCGTGTGGGCAGCAAGCGTGCTGCGCCACAGCGCGCGCTGCCGCTCCCAACGAAGCAAGCAGACGCGAAGCAAGCAGGCGCGACGAGTGAGCGGGCTGCGCACAGCGTGGCCTGTGCTTGCTGCGTTGCGTGTGGCCTGCTTGCGTGGTGTTGTACGATCGGTCGAGGGGCGTTAAGCCTCGTGCACTCGACAGGGCTTGGGCGCAAGCCCAAGTGCTCGTCGTGTTACGATTGAGTCGTTTTGAATTTTAATTTAAAATTTTTCAGTTCGGAAATAATTTTAATTAATTTTAAAATTAATAATTTAAATTGTTTTCTCGGATTTTAATTTGGAATATTATAATTATTATAAATTTTATTTATACTAATTATTTTACTAAAATTAAACCTTGAATTAATTTAAATTCATTTAATTCAACTGGAAAATTAATTAAATAAAATGGATTCAATTATAAATTTATATGAGCTTTAAATTTTAATTTAAATTTGTATGTTTTCGGTTAGACTAGAAATACATTTTTATGTTTAAAATTAGTAAAGCATATGAATTTATTGGTTTAAGTGGGAGCAATTTTAGTCAGAAACTCTTGATTAGGTCTACAAATCCTTTAAGGTTAAACAACTTGATTAGAATTAATAAGGACTGAATAATTGGTAGATTATTGGTGCCCTTAATTAATTGCTGCAAATATTTATGTGATGCATACAATGTGTTTTAACTAACCAATTATGTGGGCCATTCATGATAATGAATGGATGAATGATATATATTGTATATGTACTGCTTTGCAGGTTATGAAGTGACTAGTATGGCTCAAATAGGATAGAAAATATGGTCTACGTACCATTAATTTGAATGTAATTGGTCTAAA
The DNA here is from genome assembly GCF_020520425.1 of Spinacia oleracea. Classification (NCBI taxonomy): domain Eukaryota; kingdom Viridiplantae; phylum Streptophyta; class Magnoliopsida; order Caryophyllales; family Amaranthaceae; genus Spinacia; species Spinacia oleracea. The sequence continues at coordinate 84,631,101 of NC_079492.1, read as the reverse complement.
GCACCAAATTTGTTTTTCAATTCAAATATGGTCTGCGTACCATCAAATAGTTGTAATTAGTTTAATTATAGCTTATCCTATTCGAAGAAAATGGCGCCTCCCACGGTGAAATTCAAGATGGAGTTTCCAATCCATTTTCAAGACAGACTTTGAAGTCGAAGCTTCAAGATGAAGTCGGGCCATACTAGATCACATTTATCTTATGCATGCTTTAAGTTATTTATTGCTTTTAAATATGTCTTAAATATGCATGAGATTGAAGCTTGATTATGTTGCATGATTAAGGATTTTAGTTCACTTAAAATCTAACCAGCATAGTAAGAGTCTTAAGTTCCAAACTTAAAAATTGAGTTAAAAGGTGTCATGCCAAAATAACACTTACTTGGATATCCTTTACATCGATCTTAGTAATAGGTTTCCGCCATAGCGAGGTGTTACTTATCGATACTAAAGGGGTAAGGTACACAAATAATTGTGAGTACATGTTAGTTTTGGTGAAACTCAACGATATAAGTAAGGAGTCCTTTTATGTCGTGGCAAAATCGATAGGTTTACCTAATAAGTTCTTAGACGTACCTATCAACCAAGAGTAGTTTCTAGACTATTAGCAAAAGGCTTTTGCTTACCTAAAATGTTTTAGAATTGAGACAAAATACATAATGTGCTTAATTCTTCAATGGTTTTAGGGTCTTGGAATCATTTTATTCACACCTACCGGAACAATAAAATCGAATAAAATTCTAATAACTTGTTTAAATTGCATGATTGGTTTAATTTTCAAGTTATTACTCATGATAAATGTTTAGACTTTGCATGCTTCAATATATGTTTTAATTATTGTTTATAATTAAATATGTTGCACTGCAATAAATCCTTTTAGAAAGGTAACAGTAAATTTCCTCGATTGGTAGTGAATCCAAGAACGATTCATGGAAATGAGAGATGTGAGCAATTTAAAATGTACGTTTCCTTTAGCGACTTTTATGGTTGTTTTCGAGTATCAAAGTCGAATGGCAAACCGATTGGTGCTTGTGAATTCAAAATACAATGTAGTTTTGAGATCATAAAGCATTGAGTTTAAACGCTCAGCCTTACCAATGGTTAACAACCTAATATCTTTGTCCATTTAATTCTCGAATGAGTCTAGTCCCTAGACATTCGAATAGATCGATGCTTAGAGAACTTTAGAAGCTTCTGGTAAGATCATCTAGTTGAAACAAAATATTCAACATAAATTAAATGGTAAGAACCTTGTTGGAGTGACATTGGACATGTCTAACAAAGTATAAAAGTCAACACTAAAGAATTCAATTCTTAAGACTATAAGAAAGGGTACAAGAAATAGGAAAACAAGGAACAAATGAAAGGAATTTACGATTCCGTTTCTACCTATAAGTTTATGTTTAAAGAGAAGTGACCTAGCAATCAAACTTCCTTGATATCATATACCGCTTGAGGTTCTTACTTCGGTAATAACTCAAACAATGGAAGCTAGGCTACACTAATGGCCTACAAGTGGGAAATGAAGCATGGCAATGCTACATTAGTTGTAGGGTCATCTAGTTTGTTTTAAGTCCTTTCAAAGGCTGGAACTTAATGGCTATTTTGTTCCATAATCAGCATACCTAAATTTCTGTTTTCAAACACAGAAAGACTCACATTCAAGAAAAACAAAAACAATGTTTGTTTGTTTATTTGAATGAAATGGTCAATTACGGGTTGAGTCAATATGCTTGATTAAAACAAACAACTCTTTAACAATAAGAACTTTACTAGGTTCAAATCAACCCCTTGATTTGAGTTCCACTAATCTTTGGCATTGTTGCTTAGACCATATCAACAAGTTAACATTCAAAAGCTCTATTTTGATGGACTTTTGAAAGTTCATTGATTTCTAGATCAATTTAAGACAACTAGTCTTACTTGTTGAAAGTAACAAAAGATATGAACTATTGTTAGAACGCCTAGACAATAGAGTTCAAAGCTAAAGAAAGGTTTTATGACTTTACTGTTTCACACAGATTTGAGTGAATATAGGTTTATTTACTCAATGTGATATAAGTTTGAATCTGTTTGGCAAGTTCAAAGATTCAGAAGTATAAATCCCACTTGGTAAAAAATCATAAAGATCTAGGATAGATCATGTTAATGATTGCTTGAGACCAAAAATGATCATCAATGATTGTGTGTTGTAATTTCACAATCTAGCTCCATGAGATATGGCATATCTAAGTGGAATGATCGAAGTCAATTAGTACTTGATTCGATCAATGATAAATCATAAAGACTTTTCCTATAATTTCTAAAACAAAATGCTCAACTACCACCAAACTAAACCAAATTCGTCAAAGCTATTGAAAAGTAATTTCAGAATATCTTTTCATAATATATCTACAGAGTTCCTAAACTCAGTGGGAGCTTAGTGTTTGTTATTCAACAAACTAAGGCCCAAGTGTAGATATATGTTTCATTGTGATTTATTCAAATGAGACACAAGGGTATTGTTTCTACCACGAATTTTTGAGAACATAATGTTTGTTTGCTCGAAATGATGTCCTTTTGGAGATTCGTTTCCAAAATGACAAGTGGGAGAAAATAGAACTCGAAAATCTTCGAGGCGAACAACAAACATAAACGGACATTCCGGAGGCTTTTCGAAGTGCTTCAGAAAATCCGAACTTATTCTTTAAGGAGTTTAGAAGTGGCTTTAAAGAATAGACATCTCTTAGAAGACTTTACAAGTGCTTCAAGGAGAACAGAATATTCAAAGGACTTTCAAGTGGCTATTGATATTCTATTGTTTGATGTTCTATACCCAAGTAGGCATAGTGATCAAATCACTGAAACTATGAGATTCTTCTATTAGATAGTAAAGAAACCTACAACTTGCAGTCAAACTATTATCATGTAGATTAATGAGTTTGTGACCTGTAAGAAAGCTATGACGAAACCCAGATTCCCTAAAATGGTTAGAGGCCATATATAGACTCAAATGTTTTAAATGGTTAGAGGCCATAAAACATACTAAATGTTTTGATGACAAAATTGAAATTTTGTTGATTTGCAAGAATAGTTTCACACCTATTGGTTGCAAGTTTGTTTTAAGGATAAAAACTATCAAACATGGAATTGTGTTCACATACAAAGCTAGATTAATTGCTAAAGGTCACAAGCAAATTCATGACATGGATTGTGTTGAAACCTCATGCATAATCCTAATGCTCAAGTCTATAAATCAAGCAATGATTGCATATTGGTACATATGGCAATTGGATGACAAAACTTATTCCTCAATCAAATATTGGAATAACTATGTACATGGTATGTCATAGGATTTGTGGATCCAAATAAATGCTTGAAAAGGAAAGCTAGCTTATGAAATGTAAGTACAGATTTAAGCAAGCAATTGGGAATTGGAAATGTATCTTAGTGAAGCTAATAAGTATTTTAGTTTCATAAAATGTACATAATTCTTATAGATATATAAGAAGTTTAGTGGGAGTACGTAAAACTTAATTGGTCCTATATGTATCACATACATTGTGAAATAACATTCAAATGCTAATGACTTAGATTTGAAATTATTCATCAATGATGGACCATGGCGAAACTTAGTACATACTGGGTATTAAGGTCTATTTACAAAGATCTTATAATATTGTTTTGGATTAAGTAATGGCATTTACTAAATCAAACAAGAAAGACTCCATTGGAGACATTTGACCCATATGAATAAATCTAAGTAAAGGATGTTTGAACTATGTATAAGCATTTACTAAGTTAAACATCAAAGAATCTAAGTAAGATTCTTAACCTATATTATATGTCAAAGAATTTAGCTGGATTCAGTATCTACTGAAATTGAATGAGCTAAAGTTACATGAATAGAATTCAATTGGGAATTATTCTGCCAAAGAATTTATCATGTATGATATAATATGAGGATCGCCAAGAATGTATCGTATGACTTTAGGCATGACGAACATATACCAATCTCTATTGATCTAAGTGAAGATCAACTAGATCAAGAAAAACTTATGGTACTTGAAAAGGTACATAGGAACAGTTCTTGATTCAAGGAAATAAAGATATGCTAAATATTGATGCTACACGCATAAACACTGGCAAAGGATCAAGCAAGATTCCTTTGGAGTTAACCATTGGCAAGGACGAGCTATAAAGCATCGTGTTTTGAAATGGCAACATGGATTGGAGACCATGAATTGTTGCGTGGGAAATTAAATATTAATTTCTATGTTCTAAGATATAACTGGAAAGTCTTCCACATATCTGTGAACTGCTTGGATAAGTAAATCCAAACAAAGCATCACTAGCAACCTAAACAGTTAAAGTAAAAGTACTTATTGCCTAAGAAGCAATAAAACAGAGTTGTTCATATTAATGAGTTCTTAATTAAACTTGGATAGATCACATGTCTGCTAACTTGATGGTTCTTCATTGCAAAATGCGTAGAACCACTCTTGAAGTAAGAAAGACTAGATCACTTAATGAACAAACTCAAAAGATCTTATCGTCCTGTCTCGAAGAACATTCGATGATAAGGATATTAAGATTGGAAAAGCATGATAACTAAACCTATGCAACAAGTGAGAAACAACACTCACATTGTGGCACTGGAAATCAAGCATAGCTTTGAATTCCATGAACTATTTTAAAGATGGGTTTAAGGCCCATGGTTATAAAACATTGGGGTTGAACATTTATCATATATGAAATGTATTTTCATATTCCATTTAATCTTGGTTTAGTATTAAATGATGAGTCCCTTCAATTTGACGATATATTCAAGATAGACTGTCAGGACCAGTCCTGTGACTAAGAAATGTCTATCAAGTGAACTTGAATGTCAAAAGTTGAAAAAGGTCCCTGGTCGGAGTTTTCTATAAAGATGGACGCATAGAAAACGTTAGACGACTAGAATGCAAGATGACTAGTAGTTCTGTTTCTTGAACTATGTGGACATGGCAATGTCGTAATCATTTGCATAGATGCTTACTTTGGGAATACTAGTATCGGACTGACCTATGAAACTTTACTGTAAGAGATGAAAATCTGTCATAAGTAAATTTCATTAAAATTATTAGACATTAAATCCTCAATACCTGAGTGATTTGAGATTACTTGTTTGAGAACTGCTTACTTTGACGTTGACCAACCGTCGCACCGTAAAAGGAGGCTATAAAGGCAACGCTCAAGTAATCACCTATCAAACGAAGTCTAATCTCAAGATCGCAAGACTGGGATTGTCCTCCCATAAATCGGGATGACATGCTAAAAGTTGTACAAGGCCACTCGGAGAGCTAGAAACTGTAAAATGCATGGTCGTGCTCAGATGAATCATAGGCTATGATTATCTGTTTATTTGATCAATTGAACTCTGAAACCGAGAAACACCTCTGGACGTAATAAGGATGACAACTCTTACCTTATGTTCAAGAGCAAGCATCGAGCGACAAAGGAATTAGGAAATGCACACTTGTCCCTAGGACAAGTGGGAGACTGAAGGAAATGATGCCCTTGGTCCAAGTATGCATATAATGTTAAGTGTAATAAATGCGGTACAGTATCAATTAACAAGTTAATAAATCCAGTGAGATCAAGTGAGCTGAATGCCTAGCTAGAGGTCACTTCAGTTCAAGTAGAATTAATAATATTAATCCACAGCTTACTCTTGACTGAACCCGTAGGGTCACACAAATAGTACGTAAACGGATCAAGTATTTAATGGCATTAAATACTCCATCTATGGATATTCGGAATCGACGGATCTTGGTTTCAGTGGGAGCGATCGTCAAAGGCAAGAAATGAATACTCCGGAAACGATGATATTGCCGGAAACGGAAATATGGATCGTATCGGAAATATAAATATTATCCAAGTCGTAGATGTTGCCGGAAACGGAAACATGGTACGTATCGGAAAATATTATTGGAAATGGAAATATTGCCGGAATCGAAAATATTGCCGGAAACGGAAATATTGTCAGAATCGGAAATATTATCGAAATCGGAAAATAATTCCGGAAAAGGAAATATTAAATATTTGTTCAAAACGGAAATTAAATCCGGAATCGAAAATATTAAACATTGTTCGTATCGGAAATGAATTCTGGAATCGAGAATTTAATCGGAACCGTATCGTACGAATTAGCATCGGACGAGGCCTGCCAGACGAAGGCCCAGCACGAAGCCGGGCCATCTCCCAGCAAGCCAAGCGCAACAACCACACGCCAAGCATACGACCAGGCCCAGCGCAAAAGCCAGGCCCAGCCGAAGCTTGGGCGCGCGCGGGGACAAGGCTGCGACAGTGGGCCTTGCGCTGTGCGCTCGGCGTGGGCCGCAAGGCCTGCGTGCGGGCGTGCGGTGCTTGTGCGCCACTCGTGTGTGTTACTCGGAATCCTAAGGCTACCGGGATTCGTAATATGATTAAATCTAATCCTAATAGATAAAGTTTGTTTAATTAGAGTCCTAGGAGGATTATAATTAAATAGATTTGTATTCTAATAGGATTATAATTCTTTTCCATAAACTCTATAAATAAGTGCCTAGGGTCACATATTTACATCGAGGATTGAAGTATTCAAAGGTAAGATTTTCAAGCAAAAATCAACCACAAACACTTGCCCTATTTAGCCGAAATTTATAGTACCTTAAGGGCGATTCTAGTTGGTCAAGCTTAAGGCGGATCCGGACGTGCTGTGGAATATCTACGGAGGGACGACACTTGGAGTCCTAAAGACTTGTTCTTGTTCGGTTCGGGCGCAGCTAGGGAGGGCACGCTACAAAGTGTATGCATCTGAATTATGCTAAATGATTATGTGTAAATAATATGTTTCCTGACTTTATGGTTTTTCCGCATGATTTATGTTTATTCATATGTATCATAACCTAACAAGTTAATCCTGGCAATTACAAGTCATTCACTTCTCCTTTAACGTGTTGCATCAAAATAAACCCTGCAAAAGCACGCAGATGAGGAAATTTATCAATTAGACAGAGCAAACTCCAGTTTTTTTGTTCAAATTATGTGTAGTGCAAGCTGTTTGGTTTTAAAATATGTCACATTTTAGTTTCAAACAAGCATAGCAAACAAAAGGCACAATACTGAATTATGCAAATAAATCTTCCAGATTTCTTACTCCTAGCTGTCACCCAAAAGGTGCATCATCATCACAAAGGTCTGAGATAACTTGATTTGACCAAGTACCTTATTTAAGATTTAGGATATACAATATAACAGAAATAATAGGCACAGAGATAATGATCCAGAGGGGTGAATATTCCACTTAGCCTCGTTTGTTTCATTGGAAAACGATTTTCAACGCAAAAGACGTATTCTTTTGACTCTTTTTTTACAAAAAAAAATTATAAAAGGGAAATTACAAGGAAAGGAGAGGATGGATGGGAGGAGAGAAAAAGGAATGTAAGAAAGTAGAGAGGAAAATTTGGCATTCCAACTTGTTATTTCATTATATAAAACATAGATGGAACGTGCCAAGTGCTCGAAGCATTTTCAGATCAAACTTCTGGGCAGGGGCGGACCCAGAAACTTATGAATGGGGTCAAAAAAAAATTATGATTTGCTTTCTAATTTTTCATATTTGCTCTTTATAGAGGGTTAAGGTTGAGAGGTAAGTACTCGAAATATTAAAAACGCATAAGTAAAATATGTGGAGGATTTATATATGAACTTTAATTTTGGATTTTCATAGCAATAAAACTCAACACCTAATCCAAATTGCAAACAATAACTTGGCGCGATTTCAATTTAAAATGAAAAAAATGAGTTTTTCATACTTTGAATGAGATTTACTTTATTACAATAATTACCACTAGAAGTATATCTTATGAAAAATACAAAATATTTTTGAAGAAAAAATAACATTACTATTTTTTTATTTTTTTGTAAAAGCAAAATCATAAACCATTCTAGAAAAAAAAAAGCGATGAAGAAAAAAAATAAACATAAAGAATTTAGATGATCAACAAAGGGGACAAGTAAAAGACAAAAAAAATAAATGGAAAAAAATAATCTCTAACTTGCTTATAAGGGTTTGAACCTTGGTTACATGGGAACCATAATATTCACAGAACCATTATGCTTCAAGTACATTTCATTGGTATTAGTGTAAGTTAATTATACATAACTTAACTATTTCAAGTGTAATTTATTACCCTAATATTAATTTTACAGTTTTTTTTTTCAAAAATAATGGGGGTCCCTTTGGACCCCTCTAGAGGTACGTAGGTCCGCCCCTGCTTCTGGGCAAGACTTTCATGCCCTACAGTTAGAGCTCGTTGAAGGGCAAGTTTCTTCAGGCTGATCAGCATGTCCTGTTAACATCGTATAGACACCGAGTCAATAATAAAATTCTGGGTACAAATTAAGCATCAAGGAAATATTACCTTACGTTTTATCAATGAGATTCATATTTATAAACGTTAAGGGGTAAATGATTCATACTTCCTCCGTCTTTTAATACTCGCAATGTTTGTTAGTTTCACGCATGTCAATGCACAACTTTGATCATTTATATCTTAAATTCTCTTTATGCAAAAATTATAAATAGTTGATATTTTGAAAATATACATTGAGATGAATCTAACAAGATCCCACATGACTATGTTTTATCTTATATAAAAAACACTACGAATAATCAAAGTAGATTATATGAATAGTGGTAAAAGTCCAAACGTTACGAGTATTAAAAGATGGAGGAAGTATATAATATCAGCTAGCCACAACGAAATCATAAAATGTTTGAAAACAATAGCTTTCTGCAGTAGTCAGATCAATCTTTACATAGGTGAACCCAACAAATAGTTGCAGATCCTTAATGAATATGCAGACCTAAATTACTACAGAAAAGCCCCTTTTCGCACTGGCACCACATTGAAAATTGTGCTACTGGACTTGGTGCTAGTTAGCTACTTAGCTAGTGTAGAAAAACATGACATGGATATCTAAATGCTTCTAGATTTTAGAGAGAGAAATAAACAGCATTATAGTAAGTAAAGACAATTTCAAAACAATTAGTTTATTCTGCTTGACTTTAAAAACCTGAATCTGTTAATTGCCACCAACTAAGCTCGTCTGTCCTAAATACTATAACTTCAATTGTTTCACTAATTTGATGTGTTGCAAGATCCATTATCCCAAAATCAAAATGACGACCAATTTAATTTGTTTTTCAGCAAAGTAATCAACAGGAAGGTTATGATGGTGAGCATTAACAAATGCCGACAGCGGGAGATTTTATTTTACGAGGAGCGACACAACAGAAGTATCTGCTATGTCGCTCTCTTTAGTATCTATCTCTCAAGAATTAAAGATTTCAGCAACACAACTCTATTACAATTTCAAAAAAAGTTCCTTGATTCAAGAGACATCAAGAAATCCCAAGTCCCATGAAACAAAAGGGAAGGTTACATTAGAAAGCTTTTAACAAGTTAACCAAAGGTAGGCAGTGGCGGAGCCAGGATTCCACGGATGGTGGGTCACCATTCTACGCCACTCACCATACAATCATAAATCAATGTTTAAATTAAAAAAATATTAATACTTAAAAAAAATCTGATTTTGAGAAGAATTATGTGAGGAGAAGATTGTTGCTCACTTGCTTGATGTGGAGGAATATTTTGTTCACTTGCTTGAGGCGAGGGAGGATTTTGTGGAGGAGGAGGGGGATTTTGTGGAGGAAGATGATCTTGTGTAGGAGGATGATCTTGTTGAGGAGGCGTTTTTTTAAGAAAAAAACTAGAAATATCTTGTGTTTTCTTCCTTTTCATTATGAAAATTAAGTCACAAATACAATCAAGTACTCCCTCCATTCCTTTTTGTTCTTCCCATTTCCTTTTTTAGCATTTCTTTTTGTTTTTCCCCTACTGAATCTTTACTATTTTTGGCCATAGTTTTTTTACCAATTTACCCTAAGATTCCCCACTATTTACCAAAAATACCCTAAGATTCTACCCTTTCCCACCCACTTTTACCCCACCCACCTTATTTAATTATTTAACCTAACCCTATCCCCCCTCCCTTTATTACCCGTCCCTTTCTCATTCTGATTTCACTCTCTCACCTCTGATTTCTCTCTCTCTCATTCTGATTTCTCTCTCTCACCTCTTCGGATCTCTCTCTCTCTCTTATTTCACTCTCTCTCTCTCTCTTAAAATCCCTCCCCTGTTTTTGAGAAAACCCTAGGTTTTCCGCCTCTGATCTGGGTTTTCCTCTCCAAATCTCACAAATCTGAAACGTTTTCGCCGAAAAACTTTCATAAAAATTACTCGGATTCATTTTCCGATCAGATCCCCTCTATTTTTGTCCCCTTTTTGGTCCCTAATCGTCGCTGATCTTTGTTTTTCTGGTACGTTATGGGTTCTTCTTTGTCTAGAACTCGAGGTGATTCTGGGGTGGGAACTACTGGTCAAAGAATCCCCGATTCCAACTGTGATTGGGGATCCAAGTGCAACTGTCCCAATAACGAGCATTCCTACTCCGCCGAATATAAAAACAATCTGTATTTGGCCCAAAAAGAAAATACGAGTACTCGAAACTATTTGGAAGAATGGTTTCGGAAGAGGTAAGTGGAGCCAGGAGAGGAGGTTGAGTCAAAATATGACGATCGGAAACCCACTCCCTCAGATCTGCGTTTTTTCGGTGAAGGAGATTCCGATGAGGTATTACTTTTGATTTTTTGCGATTTATTTAGGGTTAGTGATGTCGGTTTTATTAAAATGGTTTGATGATTGTTTGCATGTCTAAAAAAGTGGGATTTGATAAATGTTGGATTTATTTGGAGTATTGTTCATTAAACTCGGATTATTTTTTGGATAAGTTGCTCTGATTTCCCATTGCATGTGTTAAAAATGCAGATCTGGTATTATTTCGAATTTTTTGGGAATTTTTTGGAGATTTGTTGGATTCATTCGGGCTTTTTATGTTATTCTTTGCTCTGTTTTCTCATTGCATGTTGTTAAAATTGAGTTCTGATTTTATTTTGTGCTCTGTTTTTTCATTGCATGTTGTTAAAATTGAGTTCTGATTTTATTTTGTGCTCTGTTTTTTCATTGCATGTTGTTAAAATTGAGTTCTGATTTTATTTGGAGATATTTGGAAATTATTTGAAGAAAATCGGAATATTCATGTGTTTTGTTGATCTGTTTTCCCATTGCATGTGGTTAAAAATGGGATCTGGATGTATTTGGGATATTATTTGACATTTTTTGGGTAAAAATGGGATCTGGATGTATTCGGAAAATTAGTTGGATTTTAATGGAATTATTGTGTGATTTGCTCTCATTTATCTCATTGCATGTGGTAACCATGGTGATCTGAAATTATTTGGAACTTTATTTTGAGTTGTTTGATTAAATCTGATTTTAATTCATGGTCCCCTGTTATTTTATGATGGCACTAATCACGTTGTTTGTCCCCTATTGATTGCAAGGAACCAAGTGGGTCTGATTCATTTGATCTGGTGTATGTTGGAGAGTGTGAAAATGAGAATGGTGATGCTGTTGGGTCTCCAGGACAACTTTCATCTGGTTATCCCTCCTCAAAGAAAGGAGGAATAACCAAAAAATCGGCTTCAGCATCTGATGATGCTTAGATAAGTCTGTCTCCTTTCTCCCTTTTTTCATTTTATTGAATGCTGGCTAGCTGTGGAGTCATAAGGTGGATGCCAACAACTGTGATCTGTTGTTGGCCAGGGGTGTTGTTGTTTGGATGATGATGTTGTGATTAGTTGTATGGATGTTGATGTTAGATAATGATGTTATGATATTGATATTGATAATGATGATTGGATGATGGTGTTTCCATATGGTTATGAAATTTTGTGGAATGTTGTCTGTGTGATGAACATGATTTGATGGCTTAATGTCCCCTGTTTTATGGTATGTTTTGTGTATGATAAATATGATGCTTTGGTGAGTATGAGATTTGATCAGTATAACTATGTTTTGGATTAGTAAAGGCATGAAATGAATATAATTTGGGGATAGGGTTTGAGTTATTTCAGTCCTCTCAGTGTGGCCTGGTGTTGAATGCTTAATGTCCAAGCATGTCCCTTTAGGATACAGTAATGTCCCTTTATTTATTGTGATCGATGATGAGTCTTTTTATTGCTGAGGAACAAGTCTTACTAACCACAAATGCTCGTGCTGCCATTAGTATCAGTAATGATATTTCTCGGGCGCTAAGTGTTTGTGGTTTGGAGTTGTTTCAATGATGCTTGGGGACATTCTGAGATCAATATTAGGAGGTTTGTGATCTTCAATGATGTGATTGTTGATATTCTGAGATCTTTGTTTTGATAATTGTCCTTTAACTTCTTTTGTCGAACGGAGTGAATGTCATTTCACACAATGGAATGTGAATATCAATCATTCCGTTCGCAGAAGAATGTTAAAGATATGATAGTATTGAAACTACTTGATCAATGATGTGTGTCAATATGTCTGAGAAATGAAACCCTACATGTTAATGATCTGTTTAATGCTTCATGTCCCATGAATCAGTGGAGGTCTATGATGAGTCTTTCATTTGATGAGGTTCAAACCCTATGTTTTGATCAGTTCATGGTGATCTGATGCATTGTTGATTGTTATTGTTATGCTTGATCTGTGATGAGTCTTTCATTTGCTGAGACTCAAACCCAATGTTCCAATAACACTTGTGCACCATTAGCATCATTGATGCTCTTCCGGAGCTAAGTGTTAGGGGATAGGGTTTGTGTCAATGATGCTTGGGGACATTCTGAGATCTTATGTCATGTTTGACAGGAGAGGCAATTCATGTCTTGCAAAACATGTATAATGTGTTTCTGATATTCAATGATGTTAGTGTTGATATTCTGTGATGTATGTGTTGATAACCTGAGATATTTGATTCTAAACATGTCCTTCACCACCAATTACCAAAGGGAATACAGATCATGTCACATCATTGATTGATCTAGTATCCCCTTTGGTGAATTGGTGGTGAGGTTGTAAATCATTTAGAAACAAATCTGTCAATGATGTAAAACAACTTAACTGAGATTCAATGATGTTGCCTTGTTCATTGCTTCCTTGTTTTTGCTGCTTTGTTCTTGTTTCCTTGTCCATTACATCTTTTGGCACATCGGCATCCAATTGGGAAGAATTTCCATCTGAAAATGATGTGATATACATTCTTTCCATTTGGATGCCGATGTGTTTAGAGATGTGATGTGTTAAAGTTGTGTACTTATGCCTTGTGATCTGTGATGAGTCTTCATTTTATGAGTGTCAAACCCTATGTTTTTCAATCAAACTCATGCACCATTAGCATCCATGATGTTTTTCAGGAGCTAAGTTTAATTGGAAAGGGTTTGATTCAATGACTTTTGGGGACATTCTGAGATAATTATGATTCTTTGTTTATGTGAGGCATATTTCATGTGTTATCAATGATGAATTGATTGTTTTTGTCAAAATTACATCTTTTGACGCATCGGTTTCAAAATGGGAATAATTTCCATCTGAAAATGATGTGATATTATTATTTATTTCCATTTTGAAGCCGATGTGTTTAGAGTTGTGATATTGCAAATGCTGCCTTGTTCTTAATAACTCAATGCTGCCTTGTTTATAGTGTTGCCAATGCTGCCTTACCTCTTGTGCCTTGTTCTTTTTCTGCCAATGCTGCCTTGTTCTTGTTATGTACTCATTTGATATTTATTGCCTTGCCTTGATTACTCTACATTGATGTGAATAAGAATGATGGAAAAAAACTTTACTAAACTTAAACATGAGATTCATTCATTGATGCTTCCAAAAGATATGCTTACAAAATGTTTTGCCTACATGTTATGCTTGCATTTAAGCTTACAAAAGTGACACATTGGTTTTACTTGTCAATTTAAAAACATGTCCCCAAAACACAAAAAGTTATCTAATTGTTTTCACCTTGCTTCACTGGTTTGCTTTCCATTCATCATAGAGTTGCATGCATTCATTAACTGCCCATATAGGTGCCTTGACTTGCTCTGGCAGTCTGCCTTCATCTTCTAAAATCTTCTTCTTGTTGTGTGGAAGTTGGTAATCATTGTTGCCTTTGTGTTTTAGAATCTCATTAGAAACAAACTGTAATGTCATCCACACATTAGACAATGTCTTAGGATGCAACTCATTAAAAGAATCATACACTGCTCCACTTAAGTCCTCCACAGTTTTAGGCATTTTCTTGTGCATAAGTGATTGTATTGACCTGAAAAATCCCAAGTCCAAGATGTTGCAATCTGGACTGTTTGCTGGCTGTTGAGTCAACACAAAAGTGAACCCATCTTGTTTGTAGTGTAGTTGCCATTCAGGATCATTTTGCAATATATGTGCCTTTGCATTATCTTGAATGATATAGATGACCTTTTCCCCTTCATGTGGTGGCCACTTTGCCTTGATTGCTGGAATTAGCATGTTGATCATCATTGCCCTTGTTTCAATTTGATTCACAGACTTCACTGGCTTTGTTTCAATGGTCCCCTTTACTCTGTTTTTTGATGTCCTCTTGGCTGCAACTGCATTTGTGAATGGAAATATGCCTATTTTACCATCAAATTCACAATTCCCATTTTCACCCCACCTTGGTCTGGCTACTGCTGCCATGAACATGAATTTTGGTATCTTGGTTCTTGAACTTGCACTTCTATGTGGATAGGGTTCATTGTTTGCAAGATAAACTCTCTGGTTTTTTTGAGTCAAATAAAACCACTTCTCATCAATATGAATGAAGTCATACATGCTGTAATATGTTGGTTCTTGTGGTATAGTGTAATCCATTATTAGTCTGAGTACCCACCTCATCCTTGCCATTTTGCATGCATCTGAAATGCCTGGATGCAAGGGACTTGAGTGTGGCTTAATAATTTTCCTCTTGATGAGCCTCCATACTGTTGTTGGTCCCAAATTGAGCATTCTTGCAAGATCTACAATGCATGTTCTGTCCCCCATGGCTATTTGTGCAATAGAGTCATATGTGACTTGAACCTTTTTCCTGCCACACTTGTGATACTTACTTTCCACCACATATGAATTCATTGCTGCCTTCTGCTTCTTTGCTTTGTCCCATATTGACCCTATGGTTTTTCTGTTGTAATCAAATTCTATGGCTGCATCCCTTATTGTCCCAAACAAAAGAGTTTCTGAATCTGGAATTTTTCTATTCAGCAGGTACACCAAAATTTCAAGCTTCAATTCATTATTTATTCTAGGAGTCCTAGGCTTATGATGATCTGTTCTGGGTGTTGCTGTTTGATGATGAATTGGTGATGCATTTTCTGATGGTGGTGGAAAGTTCAAATCAAAAAGAAATGGTACCTCTTGAAAGTTGGTAGTTTGCTGCTGCCCTTCCCCTTCTACTTCTAGTACTTGCTGTACATATTCAGTGCTGTTTGGTACATCTTCATTAAACCCAATGTCCCCAAAATCAGCAGCAGTATTTTGAGAAGCTTGTACCAAGTCAGCAGCATCATCACCTACCTCTGAGTCAGAATCGGAGTTAATGCCATCGCCTTCATCATCAGAAAATCCGAGGAAATCGTCATCCTCTTGATCTGAAGCCATTAAGTCCCCTGTTTTTTTGCTATTTAATGCTGAATTGAGGAAGAAATTTTGGTGTTTTCCTTGTATTTATTGAACTTGGTAAAAGTCAGATTTTGGTCTTTTGTGGGGGGAAAGTGACCCTATTTATAAAGGGAATTCACTATGTCAACCCCTCAAAAATTTGGAGGGAAATTAAAAATCCCCTATTTTTTTATTTGGGGGGAAAATTTGGAGGGAAAACTGAAATCAATTGTTTGGGCTTAATTTCCAGCCAAAAAAAACGTGAGTCATTGTATGATTAAATCTGATTGGTCCATGTAACATCTGATGGGTCCCCATACCCCATGTGACTGAAATTTTTTGCTGATTTCTTTCATTACTTTAATAAAATATCTACTTTTCTCCCTATTAATTAAATACTTTCTCTCTCTTTACTTTATTCAATTTCTTACACCCAATCATTATTCTTACACCCAATCATTACTCATATCCCAATACAAACCAAGATTCAGTTTTCTTAAACCACACCCAACATTCTTTAGGGGAAGAACAAAAGGGAATGGAGGGAGTACTTAACATTGAAACAATATATAAATCCTAAATCAACAAATTCCTAAATCAACAAATTCCTAAATCAACTATTTAAATATCAAAATCAACAAATTCCTAATTCCTCAACAATTCAATTCAACTCAACAATTCAACAATTCCTCAACAATTCAATTCAATTCAACAATTCAATTCCTCACAAATTCAATTCAATTCTTAATTCCTCAACAATTCAATTCCTAATTCCTCAACAATTTAATTCAATTCCTAATTCCTCAAAAATTCAATTCAATTCAACAATTCAATTCAATTCAATTCCTAATTCCTCAACAATTCAATTCAATTCAAAAATTCAATTCAATTCAAAAATTCAATTCAATTCAAAAATTCAATTCAACACAAATTCCCAAATATCACCATTCACAAATATCACAATATACAAACAATATGTAAATAATCCAAATTCACAAATTCACAAATATCACAATTTACAAATTATCAACGTATTACAATTCACAAAAATTCACAAATCAAAATTCAATTATTATCAATAGTTTAAAATTTATAGGTTCAGTAATTAAAAATTTAATGTTTAATAATTAAAATTATATATTTTATACGGTTATACCTCAAAATCGGTCCTCGCCTCCTCCGCTCCTCGACGGCAGCAGTGCTCGACGGCTCCTCCTCCTCGAGTCCTCGCCTCCTCCGCTCCTCGAGTCCTCGGTGGCTCGGCTAGTCGCTCCTCCTCCTCTTCCTCGATGCTCGACGCTGCTCGAGTGCTCGGTTCCTCTTCCCTGTGAGTCCGCGACCACGGTGCCTCCGACTTGGTTCTGCTGCGGATTACGGGATCTGGGTTCGGTCACTTCGGTGGTCGGATGACCTGGTGGGCCGGTGGGCGGTGGCTGCGGCCTGCGTGACTGCGTCGAATAGAGAGGGAGGCAGGGAGAAGTTTTAGGTTTTCTGTTTTGATTTGGATGCTGCTACACTGCTTGCTTGCTTTCCGCGTTTCTGGGTTTTCAAAATTAATTTTTTTTTTTTTTAATATTAGTGGGTCACGTGACCTAGGTTGCCCAAGCCTAGGTCCGCCACTGAAGGTAGGAGTGTCCAGAAAACTTATAATATAAGTTTAGAAAGTTATTATGAGAATGGACTTCTAATTAATGGGCTCACTATGAGACTGCATATCCTTTCTAACCACCTTTCACTACAACACGACCAAAAGTTAACAAAACAAACTGAAGGCTCCTTCGGCTTTTGCTATGCACCCCTTCTACAATGTTTTATCTACCACACCCCTACTATAGATTTGTAATTCTGTAAACACAAATTTACAAGCATATGAGCAAGTATATTGAGCATAAGACTTCTAGTTCTTTAACAAGAGAAGATGAACATTTCTGTTAATCTATTTATATTATTGCTATAAGGAACTTCCAGGTCACCGATTTCTATACTTCTAATTTGGCAGGTATTATCCATTTTGAAGACAATGACAATTTAAAAGAAGTTACTTGATTATGACTCAACTAGGAGTAGGATGCTCTACTAGTAAATGATGCAAAAGCCATAGGAATCAGAGGGGGGGTTAGTATCAGTGGAGCGCAACAGTGCAGCCTTATGAAAACAAGATCAGCATGAATTAGTTGCCATCATAACTTGATTCACACTTATGAATCAAATTACCGTGCATCAGGCATAACTTTCGAATAGTTGCAACCACCTTTTCTCAACTTACAGGTGAACATCAATAGACGAAATAATAATCACAAAAATAATACAGAAGTTCCTGACAGTATTGATTAGTGAACTCCTACTGTGCAAAACCAAGTACTTCACATATTAAACGGGCAACTGTTATGATATTTATGTTGGTTAGATAAACTGTAGGTTATCATTAAAAAAACACACTAAGTGATTGTCCACCCAGTACAGGACATGGTCAAAAAACATATCATGCCCCCAAAGTCACTTAAAAGTTTCACAAGCCAAAAATCTTAGACAATATCAACCTCTCAATCTTATAACCAAGCCTGATCCTATCTGCAAAATCATAGGCACAAGGCTGTTTCCGGACTAGCAGTAAAGTGCTATGCGCCAACTATACAAGCTCCTCGGAAATAAAAGAACAAAAGGTCTTGCGCGCACAAGGTGTACAATAAATTTATTGTACACCAAGATAACTTTTACCCATTTTTTTGTAACTTTAACCTAGTTTTGATTAACTTTTATATTAGTAAAAATGTTGATAGAAATGATTAAATGATTAATTTTATACATTATTAGTGGTTTTGAACAAATATGTTTTTACTGAAATGAAAAAATTTATCAATAAAAAATAGATAACTTTTACATAAATAAGCTTAACTTTTAAACATTTTGAGTTAACTTTTTTGTAAATAAGAATTTTTTAAATATCAGATAAATTAAATTCCAAATTTTAAAACAAAGCATCCAAGCTCCTCTTTTAAAGCACCAAAACGTCTTTCGTTCTACCGGATAGAACTTCACTTAAGTACCAAAAAGGAAGCTCCTAGATCTGGAAAGTAGGAAATGAATGAATATCTATCATCACATGTTTGTCTGGATTAAAAAAAGAAAAGGGGAGGCGATAAGAGAAGAGAGATGGGTAGATGATTCAAATAAATCAGCTAGCCACAATTAAACTCAATCTGTGCTATTCGGACTTTCATTTTATCTCAATACCCGTGTCAGACCCTCCACGCCCCGGCATGGGTATGGGCATTCCAACTCTTCATTAGTCTGACTCATGGACACACTCGTGTCCGTCACAAATACCCGAGTCCTATTAACATAGAACTCAACAACTTCAAAGTATTTGATACACTACATAAGCAACACAAGTGAAAGACTTCAGTCATCTGATCACAAAGCACGGACATTGCCCACAAGTAAGGTTGAGCTTACTAGTTCGGACTCGGACAGTGAACAAAGCCATCTGACATCTTCAGGATGATTATCTCCAATGAATTTGATCTCATCCATACAAAAAATAGCCCTTATCGCCGACGATTACGAGTTTTGCGACCACAAAAACTATAAATATAAACAAAAGCAATAAAAGAATTAACAGTTTTACATGAATTAGATTAAACATCAACAACAAAAAAAAGTTCTAATTCCATAAATATATTTTTATAAGTTTGGACATTGAAAAGAAGAATTGGAAGAAAGAATCATCGAAATCCCCAATACAATAAAAAGAAGCAACACAATTACCTATAATGTGCTACTCTCACTATTCCAGCGAAATCCAATGTCCTCTGTCGTCCGCCCTCACCAGCCAGCAGTGACTGGTATCCTCCACCGTCCGATTACCGTCAGCAGCTACCGCAACCGTTTCTGTTGCTGCTGTTGTCGTCGTTGATATTTTTTCTTTTTGGTCTTTGTCAATGTTGTCTTTCGCAAATCGTGCGTGGGCTGTGGGCCAGCCCATCTGATTGATTTACTAATTCACAAAATTAGGGCTTATCCTATCCTACCGCAATTTTTTGGCTGCCCTCGGGTACAGCCAAGCTGGCTGTACCCCTAATCAAACGACGTCGTGTGATGCGGGTACAGCCAGCGCTGGCTGTACCCCCCGAAAACGACGTCGTTCAGCGTATTTTTATCCCCTTCCTGAGTTTCCTAAGTTTTCTAACCCTTTTTTTTTTGTTTCTTCTTTTTCAAGTTGCGATATATCTTGTTCTTAGGGTTTATTTCGATTTTTTCTCTCCTATTTTCTCTCTCCTCTGTTTCCATGGAGCTCGCAGTTATGGAAAATTCTGAAGCTCTTTTCGAATCTAATTCTGGAATTTTAAGTACATTGATGTCAGAACGTAAGTTTATATTTTTATTATTTTCATTTATTTGTTTTGATTTCAATGTTTTTGGTTTTGATTGTTTTCGATTTTATATTTTGATTTTGGATAAAATGTGTTTAGAATTTTGTTATTTTTCGTGTTTTCGCTGGATATTTCGATTTTGATTTGTTTCTTTGTTTTTGTTTTCTGCAGATTTTCTTATTTTTTTGCAATTGTACGTTATTTTTTGTTCGATTTTTATTCATAATTTTATTTATTATCAATGTATATAATGTTAATGAATTTTTAGCTCAGATCTTATGAACATTATATATTTTGATAAAATACATATTATGTTATGAATTTTTGAATTGTTTTGTCCCAAAAGAAAATATTGTTCATTGTTTACTTATAACATTCTTAACAAATATATGAATATTCAGTTCAAGGAAATTGAACATTGTCTACAACAATAATGAACATTTTATTGAATGACTTTGAATGTTACATATATTAGTAATGAACATTGCATTGAAATATATTGAATATTTTTTATTTAGATAATGAACATTGTATTGTATTATATTGAACTTTCTATTAAGAGTTATTGATCATTACCTATGTTACAATGAACATTTAATTCAAGTATTTTATCATTATTTATAATTTATAATGAACATTTTATTTAATGATTTTGAATATTACCTATGTTCGTAATTACCATTTTATTTAAGTACATTGAACAACACCTAATTAAGCAATGGACATTCTATTTTTAACATTACTATTTTAATATTGAATATTTTATTTAAGGATATTGAACATTTCAATTTTCCATTGTTAGTTATTATTGAAATTGATCATTCACTATTTTAACATTGAACAATCACTAGTTTAACATTGAACATTTCTTCCTTTCGCAGTGAATAAGGAAGTAAGTCTTTTTGTTGAAGGGTCAGAATCTATGTTAATGATGAAGGAAGTTAAAAATGAAGACGAAGCTTATGATTTGTATAATGAATATGCTTTTAGTAAAGGTTTTGGTATTAGGGTTGGGAAAGGTCGGAAGCGTCAAAACAGTGAATTTTATACTATGAAACGGTTCTTGTGTAGCTGTGAAGGGGTTAAAGATGAAAAAAGGAAGAGAACAAGGTCTTATGCTAGATTGGATACGCGTACTGGGTGTACTGCTTTTGTTCAGTTTTCTATTGGTAAAGATGGTGTATGGATGGTTGTGAATCATAATATGATTCATAATCATGCTATGGTTCCTCTAAATAAGAGGCATTTGATAAGATCACAAAGGAAGGTTAGTAAGGAGGCTCTTTACTTTATGTCTACTTTAAAAGCTAGTGGTGTTAAAGTGTCTGATACCTTGAGGGTTTTGAGGAAAGAAGTAGGCGGATCACCTATGGTCGGTTTTACAGCTAGTGATGCTTATAATGCTTTATCACGTGCAAAAGCTAATAAACTTGAAGGTCATGACTGTCATCAGTTAATCAAGTATTTTTCTCAGAGAAATTCCAGTGAAGAAGGTTTTTATTATGACTTTGAGCTTAGTGAAGAAGAGGGACTTTTAAGTTTCTTTTGGCGTGATGGTCGGATGAAGAGAGATTATGATTATTTTGGGGATTTATTGGTTTTTGATACTACTTATAGGACCAATAAATATGATATGATTTGTCACTAGTAGAAAATTATTTATTTGCTGCCATGACTTAGCGGCGTTAATTTGAGAACGCCTCTAACTAAATGACAAAGTAGATGAATTAGGTGAAAAAAGATTCCTTTGCGGCGTTATCTTGAATTATGACGCCTCAAACCATTTTAGTTTGCCGCGTCATCACGTTTAACGCCGCAAAGTGTTGTCCCAACAAACATATTCACCAAGCGTTTAGCTTCTTTCTTTTGCTTCTCGTCCTTTCACAAAACCACATTCTTCTTCCTTCAACCTCATCTCCACCATCGTCGTCTGTCCTTCGCCTCATCTCCACCACCGAATTCACCGGGAAAGTGAAGCTTCAGATTCATCTACGCCGTCACTATCCTTCGACCTCATCTCCACTACTACTGTTCTTCCTTAAGGTAAATTATGCTTCCTCTGACTCCTCCTCATCCTTGCCGTTTATTCGGTTCAATTACTCTATTCCCCTCGTTTCAGTCTCTCAATTAACATGAATTGTGTATGAGTTATCGAATCTCTCTTGCTCTCTCCTCTCCTCTCCTATCTCCACCGAAAATGTAAACCCTAATTATCAAATTCAAATTTTGGCTTAGAAGAACCTTAAAATTGCTTCAAATTTGAGGTAAGGTAATTTCGTATGTCTAATTTCTTTTGCAAATTTGATGTTTAGTTGAGGTGCTTCGAAGAAAGAAGATCACAAATTTAAGAAAAACACAAGTTTTATTCCAGTAAGACATAATTTTTCTTGCTGAAATTCTACTAATTTTGTTAATTTTACTTTAATTGTTGAATTGTTTATTTATATTTTCTGGGTTTGATTTGAAATTAGTGCAGAAATGATGGAGGCTGTTGCAACCTCAAGTGTTAGAAGATAATTCAGGAGGTGAATTTTTGAATTAAATTTATTGATTTGTTGTGGTCTAAAAAAACATGGAGGTTGTTCTGCTATCTTTAGTCTCATTTTCAGAAACAATATTGCTGCATGAAATTAAATTCGTGTCATTCTAGGTCAGTTTAGGGTTGAATTAGATGCGTGTCATGCTAGGTAGTGTGTCCACATGGACTGAATTTGTTCTTGGGTTACATTTGGCTATGACTTAGTTTTAGACTTCACTATAAATGCAGTGGTTATTGAGAGCAAAATAGAACATTAACTGTACCTTCTAATTAACTGGGCAAATGGATGGAAGCAAACAAAGAACCAAATAAGGTGGTAAATAAGTTAAACATTTCTTCTAAAATTCAAACAAGAAAACAAATACTCTGCCTATTACTTTATATAAACTACCATTAAGCAATAAAAGACTGAAAGAATCAGGTTAGAATAAATTGAAGAGTATCAGTGTAGCTGGTCTTTCCAACTAATTAATGGATGTGGTGAAAATCGTATATGTATAATCCAGACATACCATTTTTTTTACCTATATCTCATTGTACAGCAAAATATCACAGTTCTGTACTCTTCTAAATTTATAACAGTATTGCGTCGTCTTGATGTGTATGAGTAGATGTCTGATGCTGCTGCCCTTCTCAGAGTTATCTGTTGAGCTGGTTTTTCTGGTTTATTTTCAACATGGATGTCGTTGGAGAAGGCTTGTGTTTCTTATTCGAGGTTTTGTTTATTTTTCTTCTCCAATCGCTTAATTTAGGAGATTGGTAACACCTCTATGGAACAAACAAATCTTTTATATACTTATTAGGTAACCCGAAATTAGCTACTGGTTAACTTTAACAGATGGGATGATCCTCTGTGGTAGAAAAAATTGGGATGGAACTGGTGGCAACAACCATGCTGTCGAGCATTACAATGAGACAAAATACCCACTTGCTGTGAAGCTTGGCACATTAACTGCTGATCTAGAAGCTGCAGGTAGTGTTCCTGTTAGTTATTAAGTGTCTCATACAACAGCATGATATTTTATTTTATTTATTTTCTGCACTTATGTTTCAAAATTGTCATCTACTTCTGTCCTTTGTCTGTCCTTTCTTCGTGTGAGTAGTATCATCTTCCAGAATAAAGAACTAAGGATGCCATATTTATGATTCATTGCTTTTTCTGATTGCCATTTGTTTTTTCATTTGATTGCATAGTGTATGATGGTTGGTGTGCACTACAACTTATATCTGTCAGGGAATGTTTCTCAAGTGCAAACTTGAGTTTGAAGCTGAAAGTCTTATTCATATTGATTGCTAATAATACTACAATTACATTTAAGAACATTGAAGTTGTATTTCCGGAAGTCCGGAACCATGATCAACTCCATAATGAATCCCAACTTTAGAATTAGATACCAATTATTTTGGATCAGCATTAGATACCATTTTTCTTCGTCTTCATTGTTATGCAACTCCATTTGAAAAAATCCGTTTCATCATTCTTAATTTTCTGCTGTGTATTTGTATATGTCGTAAACCTGTTTCTTTAGAAAACTTGTAAAGTGAGGTAAATTGGTTGGTTGCTGATTAAATTTGACACAAGGCCTAGAAATGAAGGAATTTACTTGCTCATAGTTTGTAAGATGCCATTTTGACTCCTGATCACTTTCAAGTCTTTTAACCCCCTCATTTCCAAGCTATCTTTAATTTTATCTCGCATGTGTTTCAAGCATGGTATTTGGAGCTTTCTTATTCCAAGGAGGGAAGAATTTGGTGCAGTGTTGGGACTAGAAACATGTTATCATGAACCTTGGAATTTTGATACAGAGCAAGTAGAATAATCTTGGAAGTTGTGGATTGATATCCTAAAGGAGAAATTCAGTTTAAAAAGAATTTATGCCTTTGTAGAAGCTGAGCTAAAGGAATTCAGACTGCTTTTTTTTTTTTTGATTTCAAATACTGAAGCTTTTGGCACTGCTGAGGTAGTGTATGATAACGTTTGATCTCTCATGTGGGCAAATTTTTCTATCACAAATCTGTTTAAACTGATATTCGCACCATTTTATATGTGTATGCATATGCATGCAATCGTACTCTAGATCTCCTATCTGCTACCTAAGTGTTTCGGTGATCTTTACTCATTCCCCACCCCCCCCCCCCCCCCCCACCCCCTTCTCTCATCTTATTGCTGGAAACAAGTGACAAACTACAGTATAGCTTATTGACTATTGCCACTTTTGTTTCTTTTAATGACCAACATCCAATATGATAACTTCATATGTTAACTTTTATCCGGCTGGTCATGGTCTAATTGCTCTTATTTTGTGAAACTTTCATGTTGTTAATAATATATGGCTTGAGCCCTTTCTTGGGAGGTTAGTTATTTTGTAACCTTATTTTCTTTTGCTGATATATTTTCCACTTTTTATGGGAAAGCTTGCAAAGTTACAATTTTTTAAAGAATATGATTTAACAATGACGATAGTTAGAACTCAGACGTTAATTTCCAAAAAAAAGACACATTTGTCTCTTTGAATAAAAACTCATCTATATCTTGTGAGTTTCTATCGGTGCAAATCAATTATAAGTTTGAACGGACAGTATTATAAGGAATTAGTTGTTTAATATCTAAATTTAATTTGGAACTCTCGACTCTTTATGGTTACACCATTCATCAATTTTGATTCTTAGTTTTAATATTTTTACAGAGAAGCATCAATCTGGTGAAAATTCATGGTTATGGTTAGTATTGTCATATACTGGAGTTCACATTATTATGCATCAATAATCCTTTGATTTCCAATGAACCTAAGAGAAAAGGTCTTGCATAAAATTAAAAATAGTTGTCTGTTTAAGCATGAAACAGAAAATTTGAATCTCAAATGTTAAAGATAAGAAGGAATGACAAAGTTTCCTGGGAGAATATTCATATCGGCGCAGTTGAAAGAAACAAAACACAAGCTTTGTTCTGATCAGACTTTCAGTTCTGATTAGTTTCAGACTTTCAGTTCTGATCAGTTCAAGCTTTGTTCTGATCAGACTTTCAGTTCTGATCAGTTTCAGACTTTCAGTGCTGATCAACTCAAGCTTTGTTCTGATTAGACTTTCAGTTTTGATCAGTTTTAGACTTTTAGTTCTGATCAGATGCAAGCTTCTGTTTTTGTTTTGAGCTATGTGTACGTTTATCTGACACAACACAGCAGAACACACACACACACACACACACACCTGAAATACACACAACACACTCAAACACACAGCACAGGTAACACAGACAGCAGAACACACACACAACAGAACACACGCAGCCATTCTATTGCATGTTAGTTCTGGTCAAAGTTGTACAACAGAGGAAGGAGACATTCCTTTTGGAATTGAGGACTTGCTATATTATGTAAAAAAGGATGAAGCAGATAAGTTCCATCTAGGTTTTGGATCCCTTAAAGAGTATTTTCCTCTTGTCTTTGATTTGAGCTCTTCTGAACTTATGGGCTATGCGTACTTCGATCTCTACTCCAGGTTCTGCAACTATCTCTCTTTCTGATGACCTTATCCTCATTGTACTTAACAAACTGTCTGACAACAATGTCATTAATCCAGGAAAGGAAAATATGGCCAGACTTGTGTTTCGCCTCTCCAAAATGGTTCATTATCAGCAAATGTTGCTAGACAGGTGATACGCATACGTCTTCTCATTTAAAAATTTGATATATGCGTGTTATCCGAATTCCACATTCTTTACTGGATTTTCACCGTGCATCATCATTCTATACTCAGGTTCCAGTTGTTCTACTGATGTCTGATATTTTAAAGGGGGATGTTAACTTTCCTGCATTACTGCGATTCTCTAAAGTTGTTAGTCTTTTCCATGAATTTGGCCATATGGTAAGTTCTAAATGTTTTTTTAGCCCAAAGGTACGACTTGTTGAGTTTCTCTTTGTAATATCATCTTCTTGTGTTGTATAGTCATTGGCTCGCATGAACAAGAAGGACTCGTGGCTGTTTTGGTGGAGCCTTTATCTTACCGTGAGTGAAGTTACTTTTTTTTCCTTTTCCATCTCCTTTAAAAACCATGTACTCCCTCCTTGCACATAAGTAACACTTATACTTTAGGGCATTGTAAATTAGCTGTCACGTGGTACTTTCTTAAATATAACTTTCGGTTCCTGAATTTCTGTGAGGTCTTGTTTTGGTACTATATATTATGTTACAAGCTGGATGAAGATGACAACCGCACTTTTATCTTCTATAATTTGTGATTCTTGTTTTGGTACGTTTCTATTTTCCTAGCTGTTTTTAGATCATCTAACAGAAGATAACTTATTTTATGATATATATATATATTATTTTGTTAGTTTTTCCCGTCACTAAGTGGAGATCCTTTCACCGATGAGCAAATTGATGAAATACGAGACAAATGGGCATCATACTTCACCGAACATTTTTTGTAGATAATTAACACTTCATCGGTCTCTTTTTTTGGATGTTTCCTGCTATTGAAATTATATATAATTGTTTTATTATACTTTTGGTGTGAATTTGTAACGTACGAAGTGTAAAAGATATAGTTATGATCAACTTGAAACTATTTAGGTGGTTTATTTTTGTAAACATATGATGGTGGTATTATATGTAAAAATCAAAGTTTCTTGGAAGTTATTGGTGATTGATGATACTTTTGGACATTGTATAAATGTGGCGTGAGTACAGGTTCTACATTTTGGGTTTGTTGAATACAGAAAAGAAATTATTTATAAAAAAAATATTACACATTATTCGCGGCGTTTTATGTCCAGCCATTTTACAATGTTTGAGGCGTTTAGGTAGAAAACGCCGCTTAACCATACTATTAATTTGAGGCGTTTTTCTACATATACGCCGCAAATCAATTATTCATTTGAGGCGTTTTTAAACGCCGCAAATCAATCCTATTCATTTGCTGCCACTCTATTTGCTGCTACGCCAAAAACGCCGCTAATGAATATAAAAGTGACGCCTCAAATGAATGTTTTTCTACTAGTGTGTGCTCCTTTTGTTGGTATGAACCATCATTCTAATAATGTTATGTTTGGAATGGGTTTTGTTATCAATGAAAAAACCGAATCTTTTAATTGGCTTTTTCAAACTTTCCTTACATCCATGGGTGGAAATCCCCCAATAACCATTATGACAGACCAAGCTCCATCCATTGCTGCTGGGATAAGGAATGTTTTTCCAGATGCTAGACATAGATTATGTACGTGGCATATTGGGGAGAATTCAAAGAAGCATATTGGGCAGTATAGAGCTTTAGATGGTTTTTCTGACATATTCAATTATCTTCTGAAGTATTGTGAAACTGCTGCTGAGTTTGAATATCATTGGCCAAGGTAATTAATTTGGATTACTTATTTACTTTTAATTAATAAATAATATGTACTTGTAACCTTATGAACATCTACTTACAAACAAATGAACATTTAGGAATTTCATGTTATTACTAAGTTATATGCTTTCTGACTTTGATCAAATAGGTATATTCTGATGAACAAATTTGATTTTTATATTGAACATTTTGTTTTTCAGAATGTTGACTCACTATAAATGCGTTGAAAATCCATGGTTGAAGAATTTATATACAATTAGAGAGATGTGGTGTCCTGCTTATTCTAAGAATTATTGGTCTGGTGGTGTGTTATCATCACAGCGTTGTGAAACTACCAACAAGTCAGTTTCCCATCGACTTGATAAGACACAAGGGTTATGTGATTTTTATCATGTTTTTTTGGATGTTATTTCTTATTGGAGGAGCAAAGAGAATGGTCATGACTACAGAAATTGGAAAGGTAGACCAGAAGTTGCAGCTGCAAATTGCGGAATTCTTCTTCATGCGAGAAAGATTTACACTATAGAAGCATATGTTTTGTTTGAAGAACAATTTCTTAAAGGGATGGCATGTTCTCAAGAAGAAATACGTGGAAACACAGCTATAGAGAAAAATTATTATGTGTGGAGGCCTAAAAAAGACTTGATTAAACATGAAGTTCGGTTTAACCAAGAGACTTTTGCAGTGGATTGTACTTGTCAGTACTTTACTGAAATGGGTTTTTTATGTTCTCATGCGCTTCGTGTTTATCATGTGCATTGTGTCCCAGAGATTCCCAATCTTTATATATTGAAGAGGTGGACAAAAGCGGCTATGTGCAGTCATTTGGTTGAAGATGATGGTGAAAAGTCTAATATAGTTGCGGCTTCTGTTTGGAGGGCACAGACCCTTAGGAATTTTGTTAAGCTTGTTATGTCTAGTCAAGATTCTCTTCAAGCTAGGACTGAGGTTGATTCTGCCTTTGGTCTTTTAAAAGAAAAAGTGGAGAGTATTAGGGGTACTATTGATTTTTCTGATCCTAAAGAGGGTGAAGATATCTTTGTGCCGTTAGTAAAAAAACCCACAGAATTTAAGGAAAAAAGGTGAGAGGAATGACAGATTGAAGGGTACAGTTGAAAAAATCTACAATAAAGCTAAAGGGAATTGGAGGAGGAGGAAAGCAAAATTTACAGATGCAACAAGGTTTAAGGCTCAATCTGCAGTCATGGTAAATATTTATTAATATTGAACATATATGTTTTATAAACTGATCATTTGCTTATAACTAATTGAACATTTTTGTTTTTCTTTTTTTTTGCTTGGTTTTTGCAGGAGTTGGATGAAGTTGGTGCTCCTGTGATTTTTTCTAATTCTCTTAATGACTCATCTGATCTAGTTGTACTAGATCCATCACTATTTTAGGGTTTTTTTCTTGCGAAGTTTGAACATTTAGTTATAAATATAGTAACATTTATCTGATAAATGATCACTATATTATTTCAGGTTGATGCTTCTTTTCCGAAGCCACCTCCAAAATATTTTAGAAGAGGTGCTGCTGTTGATAAAAATGTGGAATCATCGGACAAGGTAGATATTAATATTTAATTCTTTAAAGTGAATATTTAAATTTCTGTTTTTGAATGTCTTTACATTTTGTGTCAATTTTAGGAAAACAATTCAACAAATGAAACATCAAATGATTCATATGTTCATGGAAGTACTAAAACCGATGCATGTACAAAAGTTAAAGCACCATTGGCTACTAAAGCACCACCGGCTACTAAAGCACCATCGGCTACTAAAGCACCATCGGTTAATAAAGCACCATCGGCTACTAAAGCACCATCGGTTAATAAAGCACCATTGGCTACTAAAGGAACATCAGCCACTAAAGCAAAAAAGGATCAGCAGAGATTTGAGTATAATATCTAGAGTGCATTTGACTTGGGACTTTCACCAACACCGATGCTTACTAAAGTTTCATCTGTTACTAAAGCTCCATCTTGTACTGAAGCTAAAGTTCAAGGACCTATTCATGCTTCAGAAATTATTCAAGTAGTACCTACAGTTCACGGATCTATTCAGGCTGAAAAAATTACTCAAGTTGGATCTAAGGTTCAAGGACCTCAAGTTTCATTGGTTACTAAACCTCCGTTGGGTACTAAAGGATCTCATCAATCTGCTAATGATCAAGCTTATTTGAAATTTAAGTATGATGCTTTCTTAGCTCTTTTTGATGAATCAATGGCTGCTGAAGAAGCCATTAAAAGTCAAGGATTTAGTAACTGTTGATTATTGAGTTGAACATTTAGTTTTAATAGAATGAACATTGAGTTCAAACATTTTGAACATATAGTTTTAATAGAATGAACATTGAGTTCAAGTAGTACGTGCTCTTTTTCTGTTTGATCATTTAGTTTTAATAGAATGAACATTGAGGTCAAACATTTTGAACATCACCATTTTTCATAATATTTTATGTTTGAATTTTTTTTTTTTTTTTTTTAAGGCATCCTTCTGAAGTTTATGAACATTTTAGTCAAATATATTCAACATTATCTACTTTTGTTCACTTGATTTTGAACAATACGTATTTGTCAATGTGTTTTCTTTAAAGGTTTTGAACAATACGTATTTCAAAGTGAATATTCTATATGAAAATTTTGAGCATTAAGTATTTTAATAATGAACATTTTATTGAAATACAATAAATATCAGTAATTTAATAATTGAACGTTGTATGAATCATATTGATTATTACCTATTTTTACAATGAACATTGTTTAACGATATTAATCATTATATGTAACTTTCATAAATCAAGCAGTTAAAAAACATTTATTTTGTATGCATTATTGATTTGGAGTATTTGTTTGTGCATTGGATTTTCTACAGCAAAGGAAACTGAATATTAAACATAAAAGAAATGAACACCAAGTTATATGTTTTTGAACAAACCACCAAAATACCAAAATATTGTCTTTACATTGTACTAAAAATCTATCTATTGTTTGTTAACCTTGAAATACTATCTGCTTAATTTTTCATTAACTCCTCCATGCTTCATTTATGTTTGACTCATGCATTTCATTTTGCTTTGAAAGCATTAGGAGACCACAGAAAGTGACACGAAGCTTCCTTATTTGATTTGTCTGTATATCAAAATAAAAATAAAAAAATAAAAAATGTTTTATAAAATCCAAATATTAAATTATAAATTTGAGGAATATAAAAGAAATTCAACAGGCAGAACAATAAAACAGAAAAGACCAAAACAATAAAAATAAATGAACAAAATACAAAAGAAGAATGAACAAAATTCAACTTACATCATTTGCCTTCAAGTCACAGATCCATTCATGTTCTGGATCACCAGTATAGGTCTCCATGTGCTTCATGACATACACACCGCAGTTTGTATAGTCTTTCATGCTTCTCCATTTCATCTTGACCAAATTCATTTCATACTTTTGCATTGGTTCTACCTCATAACCAAATGTGCCCATATATTTTGCAAAAGCATCCAACTGGAATTTATTTTCATAAATGTAAGATAATTATCTACGATGTTTCAAATATACATTTTATGAATGATTTATTTCTTACCACAACTTCTGGGTGTCCCTCATATTTAGCCTCAAATTTTACATTTCTTGGTAGAGGCCTGTTGTCAATTACATCCACAGTTGCATTGTAATGGTTGATGACTAGGAGATAGAAGTGTTTTGCAGCAAGAACAGGGATGAATATCTGAAAAAGAGGTAATTATTTAACTTAAAAACAATGAACAAATTACATACATTAAAATGAACATTAAAGTTTGAAGAATGGGTTAGTAGTTATATAGGTTTACCTGTTTAAATTGATGAATGTTTTTGAAATTATAGTTAACCAGTTCTTCGTTAACCCTTCTGTTAAAATCCTCAAGCCTTTTTTCGTAGGAGGATCCTGCTGGATACACCTTGTTTGTGCACATAATATGCTGCATTTAAAGATAATCAACATTCAATTATAAATATATGTAAAATTAGTTACAATGATAATGAAAATTTCAATTTAATCATTTGTATTTTTTATCTTAATTTTGTAGAACATTAATTATTTCAATAATGAATATTGTATTTCAAAATTTTGAACATTATGTATTGTAATTATGAACATTCTATTTAAATATATTAAACATTACTTGTTTTAATATTGAACATTCTTTTTAAGAAAATTGATCATTTTATATAAACAAAATGAACATTTTAAATAACATCAATTATTATACTTACATATGGAACTGTTGAAAGGAAGAGTTTATCTTTATGGCCCTTTGCATTTAGATACTTTGACCATGAATCAATCACACAGTCAACCACTTCCGCTTCATCAACCAGTGTTTTCATGTCCTCTCTATTGATGTAGTTGTATCCATCAAAATAAAGAACCTCACTACAAACAGGAAGTAAATTAGGAGGAAGTATAAGAATTTAAATTTTAAATTATTTTTACGTGAAATTAAAGAAAATACCTGTTGTCCTGACCACTTAAGACATAATCTGCTAGGCTTTGATGCATTGTGTCCAGATTTTTGAACAAGTCTCGATACTTGACCAAATATGGAGAAGAGAAGGTAGCCGGTAGTTTGTGAATCCTTTGAGGTCTTTTTCCTTTGTCACCTTTCTCATTTCTGTATATACAAAAAATTTAACAAAAATCAACATAATTATAAATTGAACATATAAGATTAATAATATGAACATATAAGATTAAGAGTACCAAAAATTTAACAAAAAATCAACATAATTATAAAATGAACATATAAGATTAAGAGTATGAACATATAATATTAAGAGTATGAACATATAAAGTAAAAAGAATGAACAAAAGGTACAAAAAGAAAGAACATAACATTCCAAAAGAATGATCCAAAAAAATTTAACAGGTTTGAAAAAGATAGAACAAAAACTAGAAGAGTATGACATATTATTATGACATTTTAAATAACCAAAACATTATTATGTCTTTAAAATAGTTTTCATAATATAACCAAAGTTTCACAAATACTAATTCAGTTTTAATACAGTTAAAATTTACCCTTCTCCTTCATCTTCTTTTTCTCCTTTGTCTTCAAAAATTTCGTCCAATTTCAAATCTGTTTTTGTGCTTGAAATTAATGTTGATATTGAGACTTCATTCAATGGAGTTTTTGGTGAAGGAAGAAAAGATTGTTCTGCACCAACAGATAGTTCAGCTTCCACTGGTTGTTGCACCTACGGCTGTGTAGGAGTATGAGGTTCTGCTGGCTCCTCAACCATTTGTTGTGCAACCGTGTTCTCAAGCACTTGTGGTTCAGCACTTTCATTTGTCTTATTTTTTGCAGGCTGCTCCTCGACCCCATCTGGTGTAACCTTCTTCTCAATCACTTGTGGTGCAGAATCCTCTTCATTTCTCACTTCTGGTGCAGGCTCCTCTTCAATTACATTAGTTACAGGCATCATTTCTGATACATGCAACTCAGGCTCCACTGTAGCTTCATCCGAGCTCACAATCTTCTCTTCTTGTACAACAATCTCCTCCACTGTTGTTTTTGGTTCTTCTGAAGCTGGTTCACTCACTTCTGATTCTGCTTGCATCATTTTCTTAGCTTTTGCAATTTCATTTTCTTTTTTCTCTTCCTCCCTTCTTTGTTTTAGATTCAGCATAGCAGAAGCCAAAGATTCATCTATTTCTTCAAGTGACAAACTTGGCGTAGAGGTGGATGTACCAGCTTTCTCACGTTTCAACTTGTCATCATCTATTATCGGTGATGGTGAAAGTCCCAAGTCGAATGCATTCTTGATATCATACTCATATCTCTGCTTATCCTTTTTTGCTTTGTTTTTCTCCAGCTCAATTGCATCCAACAACTCTTTTTCTTTTTCCAACAGAGCCTTAATGAAGTCATCAGACCACTCATCTTGGCTTAATGATGGTTCTTTTGCCATTTTTGACAAGAACTCTTCCACTTTAGATACCAACTCATTTCCTGGGAAGAATTCTTGCGCCTTCTTCAATGAATCAGAAAGTTTTGACAAATTGTCACCAACAGCTTGAATTATACCGACAAACTCATCCATAAACTCCTGTGTTTTAAAACCCATTGACATATATTAGGGAATAGTAAACTTTTAGGTGTTTCAGTTTGAACATTTAAAAGTAAAAGTATGAACAACTATATATACTGAATGACACTTGTGCACATATACAATATATAAATAAATAGGCTTGAACACTTATTTTTTATCATTTATTGATACAGTTTGAATAAATAACTAAAGAAGTTTGAACATTTTATCTTTATATATTGCACTAATTCTTCATTATGTTATGTTATGATATGTCTTAGAGAGGTATGAACATTATATGCAAAAATAAAGAACATTTAAGCAAAGGGTTATGAGCATTTATTTATATATGTTCTAAAAATATTATTTAACATATTAAAGGAAGGAACATAAAATTAATATTACCCATATTTATATTTGGCAGAAGAATTAAATTTAATCTATTAGAATTTGATGTATTTAGTAATACCTTGCGAGTTTGTTTTTCTTCAATATTGATTTTGGGTAACACCTTCCCCAATCCAAAGCCACTTTCCTCCAATTTATTCCGTTTGTGTCCTATTTCCTTTGTCCAGCAGGACACAAGTGGAATTCGTCTTGGAGGAAAAAAGTTCATTCTTTGAACTCTGTCAAAATAGAAAATCTGACATACAAAGTATAAGTGTTAGAAAATCTCTAAGATTGATCAAGTACATTAAAATCATCAATTTAGAAGGTGTAAATGAAGTTATACCGTCAATAACGGCAATGGTCCTGTGAAAAATGTTGCTTTGTCCTTTTGTTTCAGGTTTTTCTTATACTGTGCAGTAGTTGAGAGCAGTGCCTCCCACACATACTTGCACCAATTCAAGTTCCGGATTTGCTCATGATTCATCATTGAGAACAAAAATTTGAAGTATGCTTGGTTTGACAACGTGCTCTTGATCAACGTGTTGACAGTGACCACCAAGAAGCTTGTAATGAAATTTGCATCCTGTCCAGCCTCAATTTGGTCTTCTTGACTGTAGTACTTTAAAATTTTCTGAACTGATGGGACCTTATTCCCATTAGGATTCCACTTTGAATCTATAAAGATCTTTTTCCAACTGTTTTTTTAAATGAGCAAAATTTAATTAAGATAAACATTCCCAAACAGAAAGAACAACCAATATAAAAAGAAAGAACAAACTCAACAACAACTATGAACAATTATGAACAATTATATGAATCAGGGTTATAGAAAAAGAACAAGCATAGACATATGAACAAAATTTAATTAAGAAAAACAAAATTTAATTAAATATGAACAAAATTTATTTAGGATTCCACTTTTCATGTATTACTGTCTTCTTCCATCTGTTTTTGTTAATGAACAAAATTTAATTAAGGAAAACATTTTGAACATAAGACTAAAAACTTTGAACATAAAGGAAAAAAACTTTGAACATAATGGAGAAAAGGTTTGAACATATTGGAGAAGCTTTAAACATATTAGGGAAATTTTTTGAACATAATTGATAAAAACTTTGAACATAAGAAGGAAAAACTATGAATAATTCTATGAGAAACACAGAAAAAACTTTTTCTCATTATAATTGTAGTTAAACTTTCAAATTCTGAATGTATATTAAGCCATACACAATTGAACAAATAACTTTAAGAAAAAGAACATTTGTAGTACATGCATAATGCAGTTAGATTTTTGAAGTCTATAATATATTGAAAATTTAAGTATAGATTTAAGATCATTTACCTTGCCATGAATGCAGAAAATTCTTCACTAGCCTTGTCAGACTTTGCCTCAACTATGTCTACTTCACCGCTAGGAAGGCCATATATCTTTTTCACGTCCTCAAATTCTATCAGGATTTTCTCATTCTTCGGCAGATAAAGATATTGGCTGTTTTCCTGAAAGTTGTTACATAGCCATGTAACAAATTGTTGGGATGAAGTAGGTAGCTGGAAATCTAGCAATGCTCCTAGACCGATATTCCGAACGGCCTCCTTCTTCTGTTCATTCATCATGGAAATGAAAGTGATGAATTTTCCATGTCCTCCTCTAACTCCAGTTTTTTCTTCCTCTTCTTCTGCTACTCTCTCCTTGTAAACAGCAATTGATTTCTTTGGTTTCTTTTTTGCAGGAACTTCTTTGGTAATCATCGCCGAAGGGGAAACCTCCCGTTCCACAATTAAAGCTGATTAACAAAACCAAAAATTAATGCAGGAATAATAAGAATAAAAATAAATTACATAGATTCATTCAAGTATTTTTATTTTACCTTTTTCTATATTTTCTTCCTTCACTTCATATTCTTCATCAGTTATTTTCCTTTTTGTTTTTCTTTCAGCAGGTAGGTTTGCTTTTGTTGCTGTTCTTTTTGATGCTAGAAAAGGAACACATATAAGTAAGTTTTAATAACAATTGTAGAATTTTTAATTTTATGGAGAACAAATAAATTTTAATTTTACCTATTTTTTGTCTTTGTTTTTCAAACTGAACCAACCTATCTTTCACCGGTACCGTTTTCTCTGTTGGAGAAGAACATACAATTAAGAAGTTTTGATAAACATGTAATACAATGTTTAATATTTTAGTATACTAAATATACCTTTTGGCATCTTATTTTGTTCTTTTTCTTCTTCTTCTTCTTCCCATTCTTCATCTTCCTCATCTTCCTCATCTTCTTCCTCTTCTTCCTCATTTTGTTCTTCCTCCTCTTCTTGCTCTTCTTCATCATTTCCCTCTAACTCCTCTTCTTCTTGAACCTCTTCTTCTTCTTCTTCCTTTCTTTTTTTCATTCTCCTTTTCCCTTTAACATTGACTTTTGCAAGTTCTGTGAACAGAACAAAATAGTAAAAATGTTTGAACATATTACCCAAAAACTTTGAACGAAATAGTAAAGTTTTGAACATAAGATAATAAACTTGGAACATAATGGAGAAAACTTTGAACTTAATATAGAAAACTTTTGAACATGATGGAGAAAAACTTTGAACATATAACCAAATAGTTTGAATAACTGTGAGATAAAAACAGAAAGAATTTTTATCCAAACAAAAATAACATTTTATGATAACCAAATGAACGTTCCTTGAAAAAACTTTGAACAATGTTAAATGTAATACCTGTTTTCTGTTCTTCTTTCACTTCTTCAATATCATTTTTCTTATTTCTTTTCAATGCACTCCTAAGAGGAAGAATTCTTCCCTTAACAGGTGCTTTTTTTTCAACTCCTGTAAAAAAAATTACAATGTATTTAACATATTAACATTTTATCAAATATCTTAGATTATTTTTTAACAATGTTTTTTTGTAAATATGTTTACCTTTTTGTTTTTTTATTTTTATTATCTCAACATCCAAAGGCTCATCCTCATCTTCTTTCTCAACCGCTTTCCTTTTCTTTGGAGTATTTGTTACTTTGGAAGTAACTCCAGAAACATCTACATTATTAACAAATACTAAGTACAACTTACATAATAATATATTTTGAATATTTATTGAAATAAGATTGAACAATGTAAATAGTTACCTTTGCCTTCAAATTCTTCTTTGCTAACTACTTCAGCACAAACATTTTGTTGCACTTTCACTATTGATCTTGTACTTCTTCTCGGATTGTATGAATCTGATATGTTATGCAACTTCTTTTGTAGTTCTTCATCCATAGTAATACTTAGAATGGTCTTCTTCTTGGTAGCTGTTGTCTTCTTTCCTCTTTTTGTGCCTTTACCACCAATGGTTTGAGCTTCACTCTCTGAAGCATTTACATTTTCAACCACCATGGCAATTGCTTTTGTGGCATCATCGTCTTCTTTTTTCTTTCTCTCATCTTCTCTTTTCTTTCTCTCAGCTTCTTTCCTTTCCGCTTCCTTTATCAACTCTTTGTTGTTTTTAGCCATAAGCTGGCTAATTTTTTCTTCATATTCTTTCTTTCTTTCCTCTAAATCCTTCTTCATTGCTTCAGCTTTATCTTCTTCTTCCTTCTTCTTATTAGCCTCGATCCTCTTGTTTTCAGCTTCTTTCAGCTCAGCTTCTCTTTGGGCATCAGCTGCAGATGCCTTCTCCTCATCCAGTTTTTTCGCTTCTGCATCAGCTGCAGATGCCTTTTCCTCAGCCACTCTTTTTGGCTTCTTTCTCAGCTGCAGACGCCTTTTCCTGAGCGACTCTTTTGTCTTCTGCATCAGCTGCAGGTGCCATTTTCTCAGCTTCTATTTGTGCTGCAACGGCAGCTATATCTATCCTTTCGTCAGCTTCTTTGCTGGCCATTGCAGCAGCAGCAGCTGCAGCTACCATTTGTGCAACCTTTTTTTTGTTGTTCTGCTTTATGCTCTTTGCTAAAAGTTGTTTCAGTAAGTTGTTGCCCCTGATAAACAAAGAACAAAAAAATTCAATAAATTAAACCGACAAATGTGTGATCATATATATGAAAACGTATGAAGAATATCATTTATATATAAAGTTACAAATAAAGAAGAAAGAAAGAGTTGTTCAATAATAAAGAATAAACCATAAAAAATAAAGAACAAACAATTCCAAATGAATGAACAAACAATGAAACCATTATGAACAAATATGCAGAAGAAAATGAATTGTAAAAAAATGCCAAATTCTACCTATTTTTTGTAGCAATCTTTCTTTGTACCAAAGATTTTGAAGACTCTTCTTGATCTATTTCACTGTTATTTGAATAATATATTTTTAATATACATGCTATTTTATATAAAAATTATGAACGATTCAACTAAATTGAAAATTCATATTAATTTTTACCTTGATGTTTTTTGAACTTCAGGTTGTGATTTTGATGAAGATTTCTTATCTCCTTCACTGTAATTTGAATAGTAAGGTGTAAACGTACAAGTCATTTTATATAAAATTAATAAAAAATTATTTAAAAAGCTAAAAATGGACATTATATTATACTGTGAAATTTGAACCCATGACTAAAAACTTGAACATTAGGGTAAAAACTTTGATCATAAAGGTAATAAACTTTGAACAAAATGGAGAAAAGTTTTAAACATAATAGGTAAATTTGAACATTTGACTAAAAACTTTGAACATAAAGGTTAAAAACTTTGAACAAAATGGAGAAAAGCTTTGAACATATAACCAAATAGTTTGACTGAGATATAAACAGAAAGAAAGGCTTTGAACATATGACTAAAAACTTTGAACATAAAGGTTAAAAAATTTGAACGAACAATGGAGAAAAGCTTTGAACATATAGGAGAAGCTTTAAACATAATAAGTAAATTTTTTGATCATAATTCATAAAAAATTTGAACACAAGGAGGAAATTTTTTGAACATAATTCATAAACGCAGATGAGATAAACTTTCAATTTATGAATGAATATTAAGCCATACACAATTGAACAAATAACTTTAAGAAAAAGAACATTTATATTACATGCATAATGTAGTAAAAAAATGGACATTATATTATACCTCAATGGTTTTTGAACTTCTGTCTCAGAAGTTGTACATGCCTTCCCATCTCCTTCACTGTATTTTTTTATTAATATGATGTTAATGCACACATTATATTATATAATATTAAAAATCATTCAAATTTAATAAAAAATTGATATTATCTTATACCTTAATACTTTCTGAACCTCTGGCTGGGATTTAGTTGGTCTTCGCTTAAATTTGAGTATTAACCTTTGTGGTTGTTCTCTAGATTTTATAAATGTATAACTAATGAGTGTCCAGAGCAAAATTCAGTTTGAAGAAATGAATATTTTATGAAAACAAAATGAACATTTAACATAAAAACAGTTATCATGAGTTTTAATAATAAAAAGGACTGAAGAAATGAACAAAAGTTCAAACATTGAAATTATGAATATAGTAGTTGAAATAATTGAAGATTTCTAAACCAAACTTAGTATATCAGAGTAAACGAACATTTTATTAAAAAGAATTGAATATTTTAGCAAAATAAATTGAACATTTTTCGCAGATGAGTGTAGATTTAAAATTATACTGTAGAAAAATTGAATATTAGTACAAAGAACATTTCCATTATGAATATAATACTAGAAATAATTCATAGTATATTCCAAAACAAAACTCTGTAACAAAATATATTCCAGAAAAAAAATTGAACATTTTATAAAAAGAAAATGAACTATCAAAATATATTGAATATTTTATAAAAAGAAAATGAATATTTTATCAAAATATATTGAACATTTTGGAGACAGACAGTTACCATGATTTCTGGATTTAGTTTTTGGACATATGAATGAACAAATGTTCAAATCATTTTAATTATATATATAACATTCGAAATAATTCAGTATTCCTAAAGAAAATCTCAGTAGACCAAAAAGGATATCCAGTTTGGAATATATGATCATTTTCCAAAAAGATATTGAATATTCTGCTATAATCAATTGAACATTTTGCATAAGATAGTTATCATGAGTTCTCAAGACTTAATTTATTTTACAGAGGAATGAACAAAACTCAGTGGACCAAAATGAATATCTAGCTTAAACAATATGAACATTTTACACATAAATTGAACATCTAACATAAGATTAGAAAAACTCAACAAAAGTTCATCACATTTACATTATTATAATAATATTTAAATTAATTGACATTCCCAATCCAAATTTTAATCATCAATAAGATTATTGTTAAATTTCTATGAATATGAACAATGTATCATTAATTTGTATTTGTATTGTATCAAATGTCAAAAACGGCACATTCGCAAATTAAATAGAAATAGATATTCAAAAACATAAAAATTACTTACTGGAATGTGTCTATTTGCTTTTCAGCTTCAATTTCCTTCTCAATTTCGTATTTTCCAGTTCTGTGATCAAAAAACCAATAGTTAGGGTTTGGTTAAATCATCACGCAACGAAAATGAACATTAAATTAAAAACGATTGAACATTAATATAAAATTGATTGAACATATGTAAATTAAAATGAATTTATCTACGAAAACTTAAAATAACTTACTCCTTCATGTCTGGTTGCTTTGCATTCCCGATTTTTTGCTCTTCACTAGATCTTCCAGTCCTATAGCCAAAAAATCAGAAGTTAGGGTTTGCTAACATCATAAACCAAAAAATTGACCATTATAATGAAATTATTTGAACATTATAAAGAAAAATACTTAAAATAACTGAATTAAACAAATATTTAAGTAATAAAACAGTTGCATGTTCGAAATCTGAAATTAAATTACATACGTTTCCTTTTTTTCTTTCGGCATCTTCGTTTTTCTGAAATAGAACGAAAATAAGCAAAATTAGATTTCATTTTAGTTCGAAAATAAAATCGAAACATCAGAATCAATTGTAATTACTTACTTTTTGCTTTTCGGTGGATTTTGAAGCTTGTTCATGTCAATTTCGTCACGAACATCCATTTTTCTCTTTTTTTTCAGTAAAAAGAAGTCACAGATTTCTTCTCTTGATATTTTGTGGAAATTCAGCTTTAATAATGAAGATTAGTAGCGGTTTGAAGAGAGAGAAAGTTGATTGAGGTGGTTGCAGGAAGTTTAATGGCGGTTTTAAGAGAGAGAAAACAACGAAGTAGAAGAGTGGGCAGAGGAGAGAGAAAATTTTTTGCGTGCTGAGAATTTGAAAGGTTTTCGAAATGATTTTTCTCCTTTTTTTTTGTATTTATAGGCGATTCTTGCGCGAAATTTATTCCCATAACGTGCCACAATATTTGCTTACCCGCGCGTGGGTTCCACGCGCCTAACAATGGCAGGGGGTACAGCCAAGTTGGCTGTACCTGGGTATTTTACCCAAACGACGCTGCGCGTCGTTTTGGGCAGGGGGTACAGCCATCTTGGCTGTACCTGGGTATAGCAATTAGGGATATCTATCCTACATCCTATATAATAATAAAAAAGTCACTGGAGTATGTGAGACCTCCAAAACCCGAATCCAGCAATCTCATCCACTCCCTCCAAAACCAATCAAAATACGCTAAAATCCAAAATTCAAATAGATATTAATAAATAAATTATATATATAAAAAAAAAAAAAATCAACCCACGTTCATTAACCAACTCACCCATACAAGAAACTACCACTACTTCTCCTACTTTATCCTATTTTTATGGAGACCATTATCACAACAACTAAAACACAATCCCACTTGTATGGACCCGGTCCACCATAAGATTACCATGGACCAGGTTAATTAGGTAATTTTAACAGTGAGTAATTATGGAAACTGTAGGTTCTGTAAAGTAACTATATCTCCAGAATAATAACTATGAACATAATAATGATAAGAATAACTATTCTATCCAAAGAGTAACTATATCATATAGAAAAGTAATTTTAACTGTAAAATAATTACTACTATATATTCATTCTTGCAGACAAAAAGAGTAAATTATAGAAACTATAGGTTCTGTAAAGTAACTATATTTTCAGAATAGTAACTATGAAATAAATAATAATAATAATAATAATAATAATAATAATAATAATAATAATATAGTAATTTCGATGAGAACAATTATTCTATCCAAAGATTAACTATATTATATAGAAAAATAACTTTAGCTGTAAAAAAATTACTATATTATAAAAATAAACAATATGAAATAGATGGTTTAGAGGTCATATAGTAATTTTTTCTATTATATATCACATAATTACTGAAATATAAAAGAGTAACTATATCAAAAGTAACACTAATTATAACTCTTGAACAATAATAAAGAAAACATTAACTACTTGGTTAGTTGTTTTAGCTACGACATTCTAATTCTTTGCATCTATTAAATAAACCATGTTAAACTCAAATGTTTTTTGAACTAAAAAATACTAATCGACACGTCCACGTGGACCACGTCTCTTTTTTCCACCAA
Source organism: Spinacia oleracea (assembly GCF_020520425.1). Taxonomy (NCBI): domain Eukaryota; kingdom Viridiplantae; phylum Streptophyta; class Magnoliopsida; order Caryophyllales; family Amaranthaceae; genus Spinacia; species Spinacia oleracea. Next base: position 84,588,325 of record NC_079492.1, on the reverse strand, counting down.
CACATCATGTGCTTCCTCTACCACATTCTTGGTTTCCATTGTTGTCAGGATTTTCTTCTTCTCCTCCTGCTTTTGTTTTCCTTGCAGAATTTATTCTTTGCACGATTTCAATTTTGAGTGCATCATCTTTGTATTTCTGAATCAATAATATTTAAACTAAGTTAATAATTTAACATTTAAATATGAAAAAATAACATAATAACTATGTAAAACGTGTAGTTTCTATTATGCATCATATAGTAACTCTTACAATTAACGATGGTAAAATACTTGCAGAATTGCATATATAGTTATTGTTATTGTTATAGTCATATAGTTACTGTCAAAATAATATAGTCACTTTTATTAATAATAACATGGAGTACAAAGAAAGATCATTAAAAGAACATAATGATAAGATAATAACTATTAAATATATATAGTTATTATTATACATGATATAGTAACTCTTAATATTAATGATAGTCATATACGAGCAAGGTTGTAGATATAGTTATTGTTATGATCATATAGTTGTTGTGATCATAACATAGTAACTTTTATTACTAATAACATAGAAGACAACAAAGAACATAAAAAGAACATTATAATATACACAAAAAACTATACCAAACATATAGTTACTATAATACAAGATATAATACCTATAAATATTATTGATGGTCATTTAGTCACAGAGTTGCAGACATAGTTGATGTGATAATAATATAGTAACTCTATCCATAATACAGTAACTATATCATTAAAAATATAGAATAACATAAAAACATGCACATAACATAATAAACTAACATAGTACTTATTTCAAAAATATAGTAACTATATAAAACGTACAATAACTATTAAAGAAAATAAACATATGGTAACAAGTCATGATAAAATAAACATAATATCTATTTCAAACATATAGTAACTATATAAATAATATAGTAACTATATAAATAATATAGTAACTATTGAAGAAAATAAACATATGGTAACAAATCATGATAAAATAAACATAGTACCTATTTCAAACATATAGTAACTAATATAGTAACTATTGTACACATATAGTAACCATTATAATCACACAACAACTAGCTTAACATATAGTGACTATTATTATAATATAGTAACTATTGTACAAATATAGTAACCATTATAATCATATAGTCACTATCTAAGAAGCAGACAAAAATACACTCGAAATAACATAGTACATAATGTAATCGTATAGTAACTATTATTTATCAAAAAGTCACTATAAACTGTTCTTAACATAGTAACTATCTTAAACACATAATTATTGTTTTAAATTTATAATAACTTTCTAAAAAATATAGTAACTATTTTAAACACATAGTTACTGTTTTAAAGTTATAGTAACTTTTTAAAAAATATAGTTACTCTAAAAACTACTACTAACATAAACACAACGAATATTCCAATGACTATTAAAGACATTATTTCGCAACATAAATTAAAGGTAACTATATCATTTATATACTAACTATATGAAACACTAACCCTAATTTCACCAGAACAACAAACACTATTTCTACCTCTTGTGCTTTGCTGCATCAATTCTTAAAGTTCACAGCCTTTGTCTCTTTTTTCTAAATTTAAGGCATTATTTCTTCTTATACAAATGATATTGTAAAGTATTTTTGGAGATTCGTCACTAGATAGTGCAACTTTAGGACCTGGAATAACATGTGATTGATACTTCGTATTCTTTTCTTATACAAATATCAAATATATAGTAACTATATAAACCATATAGTAACTATTATTAAAATATAGTAACTATTGAACACATATAGTAACCATTATAATCATATAGTCACTATCTAAGAAGCGGACAAATACATACTCTAAATAACATAGTACATAATGTAATCGTATAGTAACTATTATTTATCAAAAAGTCACTATAAACTGTTCATAACATAATAACTATCTTAAACACATAGTTACTGTTTTAAACTTATAATAACTTTCTAAAAAATATAGTGACTATTTTAAACACATAGTTACTATTTTAAAGTTATAATAACTTTTTTAAAAAATACAGTTACTCTAAAAACTACTACTAACATAAACACAACGAACATTCCAGTGACTATTAAAAACACTATTTCGCAACATAAATTAAAGGTGACTATATCATTTATATACTAACTATGTGAAACACTAACCCTAATTTCAACAAAACAACAAACATTTCGAATCACTCAACAAAATAATAACTATTGTACACATATAATAACTGTTGTGCACATATAGTAACCATTAAAATAATATAGTAACTATTGTACACATATAGTAACCATTAAAATTACATAGTACCTCTTTAATCCATATAGTTACTGTATTACTCATATAGTTACTATTTAAAATCGTGAAGTCACTGATCGAATTCGCGAAGTGAAAACGATACTTCGGTAAAACACAAACATTAATTTCTTCAAAACAACAAATATTTTCAATTTTAAGTAAAAATAGACTTAAAATTCTTTAAAAAACAACAAACCGAGATGTGATCTCTAAAAATTCTTGCGAAGATTGGTAGGCGAGCGCAAATTCTTCGATTCGATTTCGGCAACGACGAACCTCCTTCTTGATCTACTACTTCCTCCAATTTTTCCTCATCTAATAGATCCAATCATAAGAACTATAAGATAATTACGAAGAAAATCGAACAAAACCTAGAAAGTCGGGCTTTTGAAAAGCATAGAGAGAAAATGAAGAGAGAGAAAATGAAAGAGAATGAACAGATTGTAGATCTGAAATTTTGAAAAATAAAAAAGTTTAAAACGTATATAAAGTGGGCTAGACACAAATCGCATTAAAACTCTTCAAAACACATAGTTACTCTTTAAAACACATAGTTACTGTAATACGCATATAGTTACTATTTAAAATTACAAAATAACTGTCACGTGACAGTTACATAGGTTACCCATACAAATTACTCCGTTGCCCTGGTCCACGCTAAGTTAGCATGGACCAGGTTTATATTAGTGTAAATAACTAAAATACAGCGTCTTCAACAGCGTTCAACCAAATCAATTATTTTTCTATCTGAAAGAAACAACTCCATACCCTTTAGGCTTTAACTGATCTCTAATTCACGTCCAAAACTTAGTATTTGAATGTGTTTTAACCCTCAAATTCACATGCTTTGTACACCTTGTGCGCGCAGACCTTTTGTATTTTAAATGTAACCTTCTTACATTTTATGTAACCCGTGCTTATGCACGGGCAAATACTAGTATGTATAATAACAATGCATTTTGCTAAGTTTAATTTTGCGGTTTGCTACTATGCTACTATTTTAATTCCGATGTGTAAATTTGATGAAATAGTAACTGCTCATAATTATAAGGATAGCTATTCCATCAATACTCTGCAAAAAAAAAAAAAAAAAAAAAAGGACAATATGCTAAAATTTTAGTTACTAATGTAAAATGATTTGATTATAATTATTATTAGGGTTTTTTTCGTAGAGGTTACTATGATACCAATTACAATTACCATGTCTACAGTTTTGAACTTTTAAACAAACTTTCAATTTTAAGGGTGACTATTCAACCAAAAGGGCCGGTCACTATATATGTTTGTAATAGATTGAATCTTGTGTTTTCTTTTTAAGGTTACTTTTCTGATGTATAATACATTTTGTTGATAAATCAGTGCATTAGTTTGTCTTAGCTCTAAATCTTGATTGCAACTTGTTGGTTTGAACTTCAGAGGGAAGGTGAAGTTTTTTTCCTGGACATAGACACATAGTTGAATAGAAGACTGTTTTGCGGTCTGATGTTGTGCAGTCTGTTTAACCAAGTTTGTTGTGCAATCTGAATTTGGCTCTGTTTAGTTTCAGTTTCAGTTTCATAGAAGACTGTATTGTCTGTTGCGTTTTCAGTTTCAAGGCTAATTGCTCATTTGTTGGTCTTGTGATTATTCATGTATTGTGCTCTTGGTCTTGACTGGTGCAGACCTGATGCTTGTGGTTTGGTGTTATAATATGCTCACTAAAGGTTTGCTCCAGTGGTGTTGGTCTGACTTAGGTCTCTGGTGTTGTGTTCTGCATGAGCAGTGTTGAAGTTAGTGTTTGTTTTAGTTATGTTAGTTATCATGATTAAGTTGACTCGCATTGACTTTGGGTTTTTTTTCCAGTTAGTTTTATGCTTGTTTTTTCAGTTGGTTGTATGGTGGAGTATTCGTTTGGGCTGAGGTGATTTGTAATGGGAGGGATGCCTCAGTTTGGTAAAACCTATTAGCTCAATTGGTAGAGCCAAGTGCAAGTGCACTACAATGTAGGTTCGAATCCTACATAGGCTATGTAAAGATAACAATATGTTAGAAAGTTAACTTTCAAGGCTAATTAATGAGTAACTCATGTAAATAGGGGTCATTATATATAAAATAAAGTTAAATTTAACAGTAGTTAGGGTTGGGGTCACTATATGTGAAAAATCGGTAACTATAACATTAGTCACTATTTTATAAATAGGAGTTACTATATGTCAAAATTCCAAAATATTTTTCTGAACTCAAATCCTTACAGCAAGTCAGTATTAAGGAATGTGTGGACCTGGAGAGAAGACATCAGTGATAGGCTAAAGTCGTATCACCTAATCAAAGATAAACCTAATTCCACTAACCACATAGCAAGGAAAGTAAGGATCGAATCCACAGGGAAATAACGTTCTTCCTATTACTAATTTGAAAGGTCTAGACTACTAGGTAACAAGAAATTTATTTGGTTTGAGTATTAAACTACGATAATAATTAAACAGGGAGAAATCAATTAATAAAACGCCTAGGGTATAAGTTCACCATAGAACAATATCCGGGATGATAAACAATCACTAACAGCCAATAAAGCAATTAATAAGATTAACATGCTCTCTGGAATCAATACTAATCACAGAATTGGAATTAACAGGCTCTCACAATTTATAAAACTCAATTCTACCTATTAAAACTAGCTTAAACGTCAAGTTGCATCTCTCAGACTTTAACTTGATATTGCTAGACTAATACAATAAAACCTGCGCAAATCTAATCGCATAGTATATAAAATCAATCAATAGGAAATTAACCAACAATACCAACAATTAACAATAAGCAATCATCCCTTCATACTAGTTCATGGATTCTCAAAATCCTAAATTAAAACTACTCTCACATGATTGAAATAAATAAGGCACAAAAATTTAATGGAAAAATAATTGAAATTGAATAACAAAAGAAAGAAATAATCAATACCTAATTGATGAATGGTAGAGATAATCGAAAGATTGAAACTTTGAATTGAAAATAAAACTAAGTGTTTGACAAAGCTGGAGAGCAATAATTAAACTAAGTAAGAGTCTAAATGCTGAAAATAAGATGTTTACCGATAACTCAGGACTTAGTATTTATAGTCTTACCCAAAAAAAAAAAAAATCGGAAATCATTAAGTAAAACTCGCGCCTAGGTTATCGTCCCCCGATCGGGCGAACAACTCGACAGAAATCAATGCAGCAGCGCAGGAGCCCGATGGGCACCGGGCGATCGGCGCCAGATCGAGCGCTTGCCGAAAGGTTAATTATTGCCCGAAGAGCATCCAGCTGCCCTTGGAGAGGTTGACGAACCCAGAGCCCGATGGGTATCGGGTGAATGGCGCCCGATCGGGCGCATGCTAATTGGAGCTTTTCTCCTTTTTGCACGCCTGGTTGGGCTCCTTTCGCCCACAGATCGCAGGGCGACCGACTTGGCACGTCATTCTTCCTCCCAATCACCAAGTCTAACTCTTGGGGCTAAAATATGAACATCCTAGGCTCTCAAGAGTTGACAATGATCATCCCGAACATGCTCGAGATCGTGTAGTGTCCCATAATATCGTGAAATGAGCCCAAAAAGGCCAATTTCTCTTCAAACAACCTGAAAACTCAAAGCACACTACATAACGCACATTAGTACTAAAAACGACTCCTAAGAGCTCATTTGACATAGAAAAGTACTAAAGGATGGGGGTAAAAACACTATATAGTATGCATATATCAAACTCCCCCAAGCTAGATATTTGCTTGTCCCTAAGCAAACAAATCATCGATGAATACATAGATCAAACTTCACCCCAGATACATTTCAAAATAATGGATACGATTCAAGGTAAAATCTAACAAATATGCATAAATGTAAACTAATCAAATCCATTCGACTACAAAATCCTCCCCAACAATCATAACGCAGAGCAAACAACAAGTGCACATGGAATTCAAGACTAGTTCTTCTCTTCACTCATTTATGTGGCGGGTAAAAGATGTACCCGATCGATCTCCTCCCAATAATTTATGTGAACAATGCCCTCCCAAACTCACAACACTCATGTGTTTAAAAGGACATGCACTCAACCTAACAGTCGACTCGAAATAATGTCATGTCATAACTTGCATTGATAGACAACTACTTTCACATTAATATTACTATATGCACAAAGGTCGGAATGTCTTCAAAGCTTGTAATGTAAGGCTTAGGTAAGGGTATGGTGAATTTGGGTAAAATGTGACCGTATAGCATTAGCTTTGGAAAGACCTTGGGTCTTCCTAATGTATCCCATTTTAAAAAAGTGAACAATGACCACAACTCTCTCTCTCTCAACACATAAAAATGCAACAAACAAACCATACAATACTTTTTCACCTTTTTTTATGTATACAACCGTCCACTCACAAGAATAAAGAATAGTAACACTTGAGTGAAACTATGCTTTGAATTTTTTCGAAAGTAATGAATTTTAATTTTTCTTTTTCCTCAATTTCTTTCTTCTTTTTTTTTTTTTTTTTTTTTTTTTTTTTTTTTTTTTTTTTTCTTTTTCTCCCTTTTAGGAACCTTCATGTTTTCCATCTATGGATTTAAGCAGGCATCAAGGAGCTGGAATATACGATTTGATGAAGCAGTCAATAAGTTTGGCTTCATCAAGAATCAGGACGAATCTTGTGTATACAAGAAAAGTCAGTGGGAGTAAAATTGCATTCCTAGTATTGCATGTAGACAACATACTGCTTATTGGAAACTACATTCCTATGCTGGAGTCTGTAAAGACTTGACTTGGAAAGTGTTTCTCAATGAAAGACTTAGGAGAGGCACAGTACATATTGGGCATCAAGATCTATATGGATAGATCTAAGAGGATGATTGGACTAAGCTAGAGCACTTACATTGACAAAGTGCTAGCTAGGTTCAATATGATAGGAGCCAAGAGAGGCCATCTACCCATGTCACATGGCATATATCTAAGCAAGACTCAGTGTCCCAAGACATCTGATGAGCGTAGAAGGATGAGTGAAACTCCATACGCTTCGGCTATTGGGTCCATCATGTATGCTATGATTTGTACAAGGCCGGATGTTTCGTTCGCACTCAGTGCAACGAGCAGGTACCAGTCAGACCCAGGTGAAGAGCATTGGACTGCTGTCAAGAATATCCTAAAGTACATGAAAAGGACTAAGGATCAGTTTCTGGTCTATAGTGGTACAGATGAGTTGATTGTTAGAGGCTATACGGACGCAAGCTTTCAAACCGACATAGATGATTTCAAATCACAGTTTGGTGTATTGTTCTGCCTCAATGGAGGAGCAGTAAGCTGGAGAAGTGCTAAGCAAAGCACTATTGCGGATTCTACAACTGAAGCCGAGTACATTGCTGCCTCAGAAGCAGCAAAGGAAGCTGTTTGGATTCGGAAGTTCATCGAAGAACTTGGGGTTGTCTCCTCCATTAAGGACCAATGGCTTTGTATTGCGACAATAACGGAGCCATTGCCCAGGAAAAGGAGCCTAGGAGCCACCAGAAGTCCAGCACGTACTGCGGCAATTTCACTTACTTTGAGAAATCGTTGAAAGGAAAGAAATCGAGATTTGCAAGGTTGGAACTGACCACAACGTCGCAGATCCATTGACTAAACCGTTGCCACAAGTGAAGCACAACGCACATGTAGCAACCATGGGAATCAAGCATATTGGGGAATGTCTTTGATATGCTAAGTTTTGTTTTAGAACATCTGTTAGATCTGTGTTTCAAAAACAATTGGTTTAATCATTTCATATTTATGAAATTCTTTATTACATTATTCATTTAATTTTGGTTTAGTATTAAATGAAAAGTCCAAGTGATTCAAAACATTTAAATAGGATGTCAAGATGGATTCTTCGACAAATAAACACCCATAAGTGAACTTGAATACTGAAGTCACAAAAGATCCCTAATCCAGGTCATTGAAAGGTGGACGACCAATGACTAATGAAGATTAGATTGCAAGTAGATTTATAGTTCGGTTTTTTTGAACTGGATTGACTGCATGTCAAAATCTTTTGCATAAATACTTATTGGATCTTGTATCGGATTGACCATGAGAACACTTTAAGAGATTAAAGTCATGTCATAAGCAGTTCTCATTAATGGTGATTAGAACCATTCCTCAGAACAAGAGTAATTATGATTGCTCGTTTGAAGATTACGTCACACCGTAAAAGGAGGCTATATAAGTAGTTATTGGGCGTACTATGAATCAAAGTGAGTGTTCATAGATTGCAAGAATGGATTGTCCTCCTGTAGGGGGTATTTTCGTTGCTTTTTCCCTTCCTACGGGGGCAGTTTTAGAACCTTTGTATCTTTGTATTTTAAAGGAGTCGCCACCAAACATTATTTAGGGTCTCGTTTGGAAAGACCAAAAAGTGACTCTATTAGGATAAGGCATTAAATCTTAGAAACGGATGGGTGAGATCTGGGCAAGAGAACGAGATGCTTATACCGAGAGCTTTAGAAATAATTCAAATGCATGGCACAACATTTTCGAAAATACCCCAGTTTAGACTATGTGGGTTTGAATTTAGAACACATAGAATTTCTACTTTGTATTGTGACCACTTTGCTTTAAAGTTAATTTAAGGGAACCTAAGATCGGTTTGTCCAAGAAATTATCTTTGTTAAGCGTGGTGTAACCTCGTATTTTGTTGTAGTTAGCATGTGAGGTGATGAAAGCAATAAACAAGTAAAGCAACATCACAATAGAAAATAAGTGCGAAATTAGTAAAATACATCACCACCTAGAAATAGACTAGGTGGGAAACCACATTGCCTAGAAGGACTAGGCAAGTAAAGTTGCATAATTGAAAGTGCGGAATTGAAATGCGTTATTGAAATTGCATAATTGAAAGTGCGGAATTGAAATGCGTTATTGAAATTGCATAATTGAAAGGATTTTTTGGCATTTACTACCTTGAAAATACACCACTTTTGTATATACTACCTTATGAAAATTTTATTTTAAATTACTACCTTACAGTTCCAATTTATTTTTATTTACTACCACTTTATAGTTTTCTCATTTTCAAATTGAGATATATCTTTCGTTTCTTAATCATTTTAAGTGATTCAAAGCCCATTCTTCTCATTATGTGTAAGGATTCCATAGGGATCTTGCTTTTAAAATTTTGTAAAACGTAAAATGAATTAAATATTATTTGTAAAAGTCTAAAATAAATATGAATTATCAAATTAATTGTTTTGAAATGTCGTTCTCAATGAAATCCCTATAGAGCAAGGAGAATAATGAACTTTGAATCACATTAAACGATTAAGAAACGAAATAGATATCTTAATTTTAAAATGAGAAAACTGTAAAGTGGTAGTAAATAAAAAAAATTGGAAGTTTAAGGTAGTAATTTAAAATAAAAATTTCATAAGGTAGTAAATACAAGAGTGGTGTATTTTTAAGGTAGTAAATACAAAAATTTCGTAATTGAAAGTGCGTAATTGAAAGGTGCGATATTGAAATTGCAATATTGAAATTGAACTTAAGCACATGAGATCCGAACGCCAAACGACTTCTTAAGAATAAGTGCGTTCGACACGGATTCAAAGCCAAAAATCTCAACTTTAGGACAAGTTGTTCATCAAAGTATCCTAGATTTGTGAAGGAAATAATGCCCTTGGTCCAAGTATGCATTCAATGTTAAGTCAAATAAATGCGGTTCAGTATTAATTAACAAGTTAATAATTCAGTGAGATCAAGTGAGCTGAATGCCTAGCTAGAGGCCGCTTCAGTTCAAGTGGAATTAATGATATTAATCCACAGCTTACTCTTGACTGAACCCGTAGGGTCACACAAATAGTACGTAAAGGGATCAAGTATTTAATGGCATTAAATACTCCATCTATGGATATTCGGAATCGACGGATCTTGGTTTCAGTGGGAGCTGAGATCGTCACAGGCAAGAAATGAATACTCCGGAAACGATGATATTGCCGGAAACGGAGATATGGATCGTATCGGAAATATAAATATTATCCAAGTCGTAGATGTTGCCGGAAACGGAAACATGGTACGTATCGGAAAATATTATCGGAAATGGAAATATTGCCGGAATCGGAAATATTGTCGGAAACGGAAATATTGTCAGAATCGGAAATATTATCGGAATCGGAAAATAGTTCCGGAAACGGAAATATTAAATATTTGTTCGAAACGGAAATTAATTCCGGAATCGGAAATATTAAATATTGTTCGTATCGGAAATGAATTCCGGAATCGAGAATTTAATCGGAAGCGTATCGTACGAATTAGCATCGGACGAGGCCTGCCAGACGAAGGCCCAGCACGAAGCCGGGCCATCGCCCAGCAAGCCAAGCGCAACAACCACACGCCAAGCATACGACCAGGCCCAGCACAAAATCCAGGCCCAGCCGAAGCTTGGGCGCGCGAGCGGACAAGGCTGCGACAGTGGGCATTCCGCTGTGCGCTCGGCGTGGGCCGCAAGGCCTGCGTGCGGGCGTGCGGTGCTTGTGCGCCACTCGTGTGTGTTACTCGGAATCCTAAGGCTACCGGGATTCGTAATATGATTAAATCTAATCCTAATAGATAAAGTTTGTTTAATTAGAGTCCTAGTAGGATTATAATTAAATATATTTGTATTCTAATAGGATTATAATTCCTTTCCATAAACTCTATAAATAAGTGCCTAGGGTCACATATTTACATCGAGCATTCAAGTATTCAAAGTGAGTTTTTGAGAGAAAAATTCAGTCACACATTTGCCTATAAAATGCCGAAAATGATAGTACCTTAAGGGCGATTCTAGTTGGTCAATCTTAAGGCGGATCCGGACGTGCTGTGGACTATCTACGGAGGGACGACACTTGGAGTCCTAAAGACTTGTTCTTGTTCGGTTCGGGCGCAGCTAGGGAAGGCACGCAACAAAGAGTATGCATCTAAACTATGCTAAATGATTATGTGTAAATAATATGTTTTCCTGGCTATATGGTTTTTCCGCATGATTTATGAATTGTCATATGTATCATAACCTAACAGTGGTATCACGAGCCTCTTATTATTTTCATAATCTAAAATTGCATGAACATGGTTAAATATTACAAATTTGCAAGAATTAAAAGGGGTGATTAATTTTCGTAATTGTTAATTAATTGCAAATTGCGTTTATTTAATTATACGTACGCAGTTTTTCGGCAGTTTCTTCGTTACTCATCCAAATCGAGTGATTTTTGTGTCAATTCCGCATGTAAAAGGCATTCTAAAATTTTGACAAAAAAAAAATATTTTTCTGCCGAACCCAGAATTCTCAAATTCGAAGCCTAACTATGACTTTTCGGAGGTTTTAGTTTTTCGAATGCAAAATTTCGTAAATTTAAGACGTTAAATTAAATATTTGCGATTCTTGTTGATAAATCTTGAATTTTTGATTGACCTACTGTATATGTTTAACAAGTTTGAATGCCTAGCCTTGTTAATTATGCAATCTAATTTGTAATTATGATTAATTTGTTGAAAATTAGAATAATTTAGAATTAATTTGATTTTCATAATTAATTATAATTTAATTAGATACCTATGAATTAAAACCACCATAAAAATTGTAAATTTATGTTAAATTTTAAATTTTTATGACCTAGACTTGAATCCATGTTAATCGGAAATCAATTGAATAATAAATTTTCGATTTTTTCGCCCTAAAATTATGAAATTAATATTATTTATTAATTTGTCATTAATTTTAAATATAATTTTTTTAAATTTTATGCGATTCGCTCATATAACTTGCACGCACAAAGCAATGGACGCTACGTGTTACCCTTAAGGGTGTTGTATAGTGCGGGCATGTGACGACGAGCAAGGGAGCTCGTCGCCCATGCGGCACGAATGCAATGAGCAAGGCCATGGTGCACGAGCACAAGGCAGCAGCCCTGCCTTGTGTCGTGGGCTGTGAGCAATGGACGAATGGGCAAGGGCGAAAGCAAGGCACAACAGTCGCGTGTGGGCAGCAAGCGAGCTGCGCCACAGCGCGCACTGCCTCGCGCAAGCGTGCGGAGCCTCGCGCGCAGCGAGCGCAAGCTCGCGTGCCACGAGTGCTACGCCCAGCGTCGATGCCTCGCGCAGCGAGCAATGGCTCACAGGATCGAGCGCTGGCAAGCGCGCGCAGCGAGCGCTGGCGAGCGCACGCAGCGAGCAATGGCCCGCATAAAGCGAGCGATGGCGAGCGCGCGCAGCGAGCGCTGGCTCGCATGATGCGAGCGCTGGCGAGCGAGCGCAGCGAGCGATGGCTCGCGTGCGTTGAGCGCTGGCGCGCACAGCGAGCACCATGCGTGAAGCCTTGCAATGGTAAGCAGCAGCGATGCAAGGCAGCGCATGGGCTGCGCGCACATGGCCAGCGATGGCTGTGTGCGTGTGGCCCATGGGCGTGCGTTGCGTGAGGTTGTTGCGTTGCGATTAGATCGTTTTGAAATTTTAATTTGAAATTTTCAGTTTACGTAATTTTAATTAATTTTAAAATTAATAATTTAAATAATTTTCTTGGATTTTAATTTTGAATATTGTAATTATAATAAATTTTATTTATTCTAATTATTTTACTAAAATTAAAATCATGAATTAATTTAAATACGACTGAAATTAAATTAAACTTTATGGATTCAATTATAAATTTATATGAGCTTTAAATTTTAATTAAATTTGTATGTTTCCGGTTAGACTAGAAATACATTTTTATCTTTAAAATTAGTAAAGCATATGAATTTATTGGTTTAAGTGGGAGCCCTTTTTAGTCATAAACTCTTGATTAGGTCTACAAATCCTTAAGGTTAAAACAACTTGATTGGAGACCATGAGTTGTTGCGTGGGATATTAAAATATTAATTTCTATGTTCTAAGATACAGCTGGAAAGTATTCCACATATCTGTGAACTGCTTGGATAAGTAATTCCAAACAAAAGCATCACTAGCAACCTATACAGTTGAAGTAAAAGTACTTATTGCCTAAGAAGCAATAAAACAGGGTTGTTTATGTTAAAGAGTTCTTCACTGAACTTGGGTAGATCACATGTCTGTTGAATTAATGGTTCTTCATTGCAAAATGCGTAGAACCACTATTGAAGTAAGAAAGACTAGATCACATAATAAACAAACTCAAAAAGATCTTATCATCATATCTCGAAGAACATTCGATGAAAAGGATATTAAGATTGGCAAAGCCTGATAACTAAACCTATGCAACAAGTGAGAAGCAACACTCACATTGTAGCACTGGAAATCAAGCATAGCTTTGAATTCCATGAACTGTTTTAAAGATGGGTTTGAGGCCCATGGTTGTAAACCATTGGGGTTGAACATTTATCATATATGAAATGTATTTTCATATTCCATTTAATCTTGGTTTAGTATTAAATGATGAGTCCCTTCAAATTTGACGAAATATTCAAGATAGACTGTCAGAACCAGTCCTATGACTAAGAAATGTCTATCAAGTGAACTTGAATGTCAAAAGTTGAAAATGGTTCCTGGTCGGAGTTTTCTATAAAGATAGACTGTCAGATCTCGAAAAGACATTCGATGAAAAGGATATTAAGATTGGCAAAGCATGATAACTAAACCTATGCAACAAGTGAAAAGCAACACTCACATTGTAGCACTGGAAATCAAGCATAGCTTTGAATTCCATGAACTGTTTTAGAAGATGGGTTTGAGGCCCATGGTGGTAAAACATTGGGGTTGAACATTTATCATATATGAAATGTATTTTCATATTCCATTTAATCTTGGTTTAGTATTAAATGATGAGTCCCTTCAATTTGACGATATATTCAAGATAGACTGTCAGGACCAGTCCTGTGACTAAGAAATGTCTATCAAGTGAACTTGAATGTCAAAGGTTGAAAATGGTCCCTAGTCGGAGTTTTCTATAAAATTGGACGCATAGAAAACGTTAGACGATTAGAATGCAAGATGACTAGTAGTTCTGTTTCTTGAACTATGTGGACATGGCAATGTCATAATCATTTGCATAGATACTCACTTTGGGAAGACTAGTATCGAACAAGACCTATGAAACTTTACTGTAAGAGATGAAAATCTGTCATAAGTAAATTTCATTAAAATTATTAGACACTAAATCCTCAATACCTGAGTGATTTGAGATTACTTGTTTGAGAACTGGTTGCTTTGACGTTGACCAACCGTCGCACCGTAAAAGGAGGCTATAAAGGCAACGCTCAGGTAATCACCTATCAAACGAAGTCTAATCTCAAGATCGCAAGATTGGGATTGTCCTCCCATAAATCGGGATGAGATGCTTAAAAGTTGTACAAGGCCACTCGGAGAGCTAGAAACTGTGAAATGCATGGCCGTGCTCGGATGAATCATAGGCTGTGATTATCTGTTTATTTGATCAGTTGAACTCTGAAACCGAGGAACACCTCTGGACATAATAAGGATGACAACTCTTACCTTATGTTCAAGAGCAAGCATCGAGCGACAAAGGAATTAGGAAATGCACACTTGTCCCTAAGGACAAGTGGAAGACTGAAGGAAATAATGCCCTTGGTCCAAGTATGCATTCAATGTTAAGTCTAATAAATGCGGTTCAATATTAATTAACAAGTTAATAATTCAGTGAGATCAAGTGAGTTGAATGCCTAGCTAGAGGCCACTTCAGTTCAAGTGGAATTAATGATATTAATCCACAGCTTACTCTTGACTGAACCCGTAGGGTCACACAAATAGTACGTAAACGGATCAAGTATTTAATGGCATTAAATACTCCATCTATGGATATTCGGAATCGACGGATCTTGGTTTCAGTGGGAGCTGAGATCGTCACAGGCAAGAAATGAATACTTCGGAAACGATGATATTGCCGGAAACGGAGATATGGATCGTATCGGAAATATAAATATTATACAAGTCGTAGATGTTACCGGAAATGGAAACATGGTACGTATCGGAAAATATTATCGGAAATGGAAATATTGCCGGAATCGGAAATATTGCCGGAAACGGAAATATTGTCAGAATCGGAAATATTATCGGAATCGGAAAATAGTTCCGGAAACGGAAATATTAAATATTTGTTCGAAACGGAAATTAATTCCGGAATCGGAAATATTAAATATTGTTCGTATCGGAAATGAATTCCGGAATCGAGAATTTAATCGGAAGCGTATCGTACGAAATAGCATCGGACGAGGCCTGCCAGACAAAGGCCCAGCACGAAGCCGGGCCATCGCCCAGCAAGCCAAGCGCAACAACCATACGCCAAGCATACGACCAGGCCCAGCGCAAAAGCCAGGCCCAGCCGAAGCTTGGGCGCGCGCGCGAACAAGGCTGCGACAGTGGGCAATGCGCTGTGCGCTCGGCGTGGGCCGCAAGGCCTGCGTGCGGGCGTGCGGTGCTTGTGCGCCACTCGTGTGTGTTACTCGGAATCCTAAGGCTACCGGGATTCATAATATGATTAAATCTAATCCTAATAGATAAAGTTTGTTTAATTAGAGTCCTAGTAGGATTATAATTAAATAGATTTGTATTCTAATAGGATTATAATTCCTTTCCATAAACTCTATAAACAAGTGCCTAGGGTCACATATTTACATCGAGCATTCAAGTATTCAAAGTGAGTTTTTGAGAGAAAAATTCAGTCACACATTTGCCTATAAAATGCCGAAAATAATAGTACCTTAAGGGCGATTCTAGTTGGTCAATCTTAAGGCGGATCCGGACGTGCTGTGGACTATCTACGGAGGGACAACACTTGGAGTCCTAAAGACTTGTTCTTGTTCGGTTCGGGCGCAGCTAGGGAAGGCACGCAACAAAGAATATGCATCTAAACTATGCTAAATGATTATGTGTAAATAATATGTTTTCCTGGCTATATGGTTTTTCCGCATGATTTATGAATTGTCATATGTATCATAACCTAACAATTTGCACATAGAAATTAAACTTGAAAAGTTTGAATCTTGAAATATTGGACTTGAAATATTGAACTTTGAAATGTTGAACTTTGAAATATTGAACTTGAACTTGAAATATTGAACTTAAGAGTCTTGAATCTCAAAGATTAGACCTTTTAATGTTGAAAAGGTTTGGTCTTTGATATGCTCTTATTTTGAAATGATCCTAGTTTAGGGAAGTGATTACAAACAACCCTAAACATTATTGGATCTTGAAACTTGAACTTGAAATTTGAAAAGTGGAGTCTTGAATCTCAAAGATTAAACCTTTAAACATTAGAAAGGCATCATCTTTGATTACTCTATATTTTGAAGATGATTCTAGTTCAAGGAAGTAATTACAAACACCCTTGACCATCATTGAGTCTTGAAAGTTTGCATTTTTGTATCACATAAAGTTTGGATTTTGTAAGAAATGTATGATTGTTGTAAGTGACACTTTTAAGATTAAAAGTGCCAACTTACTAATCATTTTTGAAAGAGAAAATCAAGGAAACATGATAGATTAGGGTTGGGATTCGGAATTACCTAGTTAGGTTTAGGCAAGAATTCCTTTTAGAGATCCCAATTGCTTAGAACTTGGAAATTGTATGTGATTTTGGAGGATTTTTGTATTTTGATTTGAGTGCCAATTTTTGTATTACGACGTTGTGTTTTCGATTTGCCTCCCTATAATGCTCAAAATTAGGGGTTTAAATAGGAAAATTTGCTGCTAAACGCCAGCCCACGCCAGCGTCCAGTGCAGCTGCCAGCGCCAGGCGCTGCTGACGTGGCGTTGAAGCTGCCAAACAAGGACGAAAGATGACGTCCTTGCTTTTGGCTTGTAATGGTGTACCTTTGTAAGAAGTTGGCACGTAGTGTTTTCTTTATGATTAAGGCTTGGTTTGCGTCTAAAAACAAGCCGTTTCAGGTTTTTGAATTTGAATTTACGGGACGAGGCCAGGCTTGCTCGGTTTTGTGGGTCGGCACCCGAATTTAGGTTGCTTAATGTCATTTCGACTGGAAAAGGCCTTGTAAAACCAATGGGATAGTCCATTGGGTGAGATTGTACTTGGATTTTGAAATTGATTTTTGGAAATTGTATTTTGTACCGAGTTCCGGAATGGGAACGACCTCGGGGATTGGATTTTGGCTCTTGGATTTTGGAAATGTTCTTAGCAATTGGGACTTCCACACGGAGTTGCTCCAGCCGCCTAATAAGGATAATGGTATCGTCATCATCCCAATGGGGAGACACGATTTAGGTGTCTACAGAAGCCCCCACTTTGACTGAGCGTCCGGTTAGGAAAGCGCAAGTCAAAGTTTTCGACTTGGGACGGAGAACGGTCAAGATGTTCTGCAATCAAGACCATTCTTCGTATGCCGGTACATGCACAAAACAGGTGTTAGAAAAAAAAAGATAGAGTCTACCTCCGTGTGGTCGTGATGACTCCGATTTATACTTGTACTATTCTTCCACCTTTGGTTTAGGACGGAGCTTGGCATCGAAAATTTTGAATTTCGAACTCTTGAACCTTGAATTTTGAATTTTGAATACCCGGAATTGATCCGCTGGGGATGTGCTTCACTGGGGATAAGATCTTTTTATTGGCTCTTAAGATTTTGAAATTTCGGCTGACTTTCCTGGAGCTTGGGTCCGTTGAGAGTCGAACGCCTAAATTGTTGTATTTTTCGGACTTTGTATTCTTGAAATGCTCATCTGTTTGTGTTTGGAGATACAGGTATATAACCGTATTTTCGGAGGATAGCATGATTTGATGTTTGATGCCTGTTGTAGAAAACCGTAGCAGCAAAGGACGTGCAATCAGCACGGAGGACCGTGCGCTGAAGATTCCTGCGCATGCAGTAGGTCAGCGCCCAGCGCTAAGCTCGGCGTTTGGCGCGGGGTTGTGCTATAAAATCCCCCTTGCCGTGCCATTTAAAGAGCAAGCACTTTCATTCTCTTGCCTTTTCTCTCTCAAAGGTCGAATACTCTCCCCTTGATCTTGTTCTTGCCTTGTCCATGTAAGTATTTCATGTTTTGCTTATGAAATAATCTCTAGGATTGCATGTAGCTTTGACTTTTTGTACTTTTAAATGATGCTTGTATGATATTAGGCTTCTTGAATCTTGTAGAAAATTGTTTGGTAGCCACTTGAACTTGAACTGCTGGAACTTGTAGATTTGAATTTTTGAATTTTGAAAATTTTCTTGAACTTTGTACCTGGCATTCATAAATAGTGGTCTCACCGGCGACCTTTTCGGGTCTTGGGAGAGAATAGGCTAGGATGCCTAGATGTTGCTTGTAGAACTTTAAATATTGGCTTCGGCATGGATAGCCTAGGCGTTGGTGTAGAACTTGTATGTTGAAGTAGAGGTCCCTAGCTGAATTTGTACCACCGCTGGGGATTTTTTGAATCTTGACTCTTGTACGGGCTAGTATAGGATAGCCCCCAGTTTAGAATCTTGACATTTGGTATTCTGCGTAATTTAGTATGCCTCGTCACACTCGGAGAAAGCTTGCCGAACGTTCGGTGGTTCGAGCTGCTATAGAGGATTCTTTGGATGATGAAGCAGCTGCAACAAACGTGCTGGAGGAGGGCATGGTTCCCCGAATAGTACCCGCCTTCGTTGGCACTGGCTGGAGTCCCTCCGGTCTAGTGTTCCGACCGGAGTTTCATTTGTCTCAGCGGCCTCGCGCTGTTTGGTGAGTCTTGTACTATGCATTATCTTTTTTGAACTTGTATAGGTTTTGAACTGATCGGCTCATCCATAGGCTGATGGAGATCCGTTGCGTACTTTTTGGTCCTTGGCGGACCTTCACAAAGTTTTTCCGGCTGTCCGTGCCGACGCGGAGGCTATGGAGATCTGGTTGCAAACGGGCATGGATGTTTGAGGCACATCGCCAGTTCATGGCGATGCCGCAACCTTATCAGTACCCTTCCCCTCAGCAGGGAACTTATCGTATTTCGGAGCAGGAGCCTGGTACCCCTGGGACAGAGCTGGATCGGGATCTGGAGCGCTTTAGGAGCCGAAACAGGAACAAGGAGCCTGTGGTTGACATTACGGATGATGATGACTCGGATTGACCTTGCATGGTAACGAGTTCCAGCTTGCCTAGGCTGATTTTTGTATGGATTGTATTTGTATGGATTTTGTATGGTTTGAATTTGAAATTTGAACTTTGTATGGCTTTGAATTTTGCAAGGTTTGGAATTTTCGGATCTTGTATGGATGAATTTTGGTTTTTGTACGGTTGAAAATTGAATTTTGTATGCGTTGTGTGTGCTTTTTGAAATTTGTAGCTATATGCATGCATGAAAAATTTTGCAAAAATTTGCCTATTTTTTCGGGTGTACATACCCACTATAAGCCCCCACTTTGACTGAGGTTTTTTGGTTCGAAAAAGCGCAAGTCAAAGTATATTCAACTTTTGCTGATGCATATGCAGACTCGACTTAGGACGCCGATCTAGGACTAGAATGCTTGAATTTTGAACAGATTGACCCGAAATTAGCCTGAGGCGCTGACTCGGACTGCTTGAAATTGCGCGGCTTGCGGCTTTGGAATCTTGAATAATTGAGGCTGTACTCTGCTGTCTGAAGCACTAAAGGGTGCGTACTTGGAATCATAAAGGGGACGGTGGCCTCGTCCATCGTTGCAGGCCCCTGCGCTTGGCGCAGGCCTCGGCGCTTGGCGCCGGTGTACTGTCACGAGAGCCGGTTTTTGTATAAATAGGGAGCTTTCCGGATCATACTTTGCATCAATCCTTCCCTGCTTTGGTTTGTATACTGCTTCCTCACGAAAAAAATGGCCATGTCTTTTGAAAATGCCTTGAACTCTTGGCTCGGTTCACTAGGCAAATTAGAGAAAAGGGAGCTCGATCGTATGCATCTTGGGGTGCTTGCCTCCTTCCGGTTTGTAAAGCTTGATGTGCACTTCATTCTTGCTGCTCTGGAGGCCTGGGATCCCAATCATCATGTCTTTTGCTTTGGAAATAATGAGGTATGTCCCCTCCCTGAAGAGTTTAGTGCCATATTGGGGTGGCCCATTATGCCGGAGCCATGTATGCCTAGTGTTGAAGAACACTTTTTCTTGGGCTTTGAAAGATATTTGGGCTTGAAGCCCCCACTTTTGAGTGCTGTTGTATATGGCAGAGGGGTGGGTTTGTCCCTCCTTGTCACCTATTTTGCTGGGCTTGATGTCCCCAAGGTTTTCTGCTTGAGGGCCTTGAGTTTTTGTATCTTTGCTCGCTTCCTCTTTTCAAAACAGGGTTTGGCAATGGTGATGCCTCCCTAATAGAGATTGTAGAGCAATTTTCTAGTGGTCGGGACCCAATGTCGCTCGTGATTGGCGAAACATTGATGGGCCTTGATATGTTGAACTTGGACCCCTCTTCTTTGCCGTCGGGAAGTCCGGTATTACTCCAAGTAAGGATCTGAAGCTTTCTTGTATATTGAATTTGTATATTGTATCTTGAAGGTTGAATTTTGAATTGCTTTTATTGTATACTCCCCAAGGCCTGGCTCATGGAGAGACTCATGTTGGTGGCAACACCGGAGAACATGGAAAGCTATAATAGAAATTAAAGGGGTTCACTGTGCAGCCCATGGTGTATAGCCGGCTTTCATTGGATGAGTGGCGATGTGCACTTTTCGGGATTGGATCTTGTATAAGGTGGGTAGTTCCTTTGTGGGGAATTGCTGCTATGAGACATGCCCTAGGTTCTACTTCCTTGAGGGTGCCAAGCCTCACAATATTGGTCTTCTACTCGCCTGCTCGAGTGATGAGATAGTATGGCTTGAAACAGGAAATCCCAGATTGTGCTGAAGAGAACCCTAAACCTGTTGCGCTGAATGCAAATCGACTTGAAGTTTGAAGGCGGTATTAGGTCGTCAAACCATTCTTGAGTGTGGAATACCCGTCCGAGCCTGATACTCTGCCTGCGGGGTACATTTCTCTCTCCGGACCAGCTAGAGTCCGAGGTTCTAGGGCTAGACGCCCTGCATCAACTGATTACGAGGAATGTGACGGGAGTGTGGCCCGTCCGGTGCTTGACCGTTCTGAGTCCAAAGGAGGTTCGTCATCCTCCCGTCTTGGGAGACTAGCAAGTTCTTTCTCTCGCCGCTTGGGCAAAGGGAAGATTGATGAATGATTGCGGGAGGAGCCGGGGATAGTACTCAAGGTGCCAGGACTCAAGAGCATAGTCGCCCGACTCTAGATCACTGTAGGCTAATTGTGTTTGAAGTTGTATTAGTAGGAAGTGTGTTTTGGAGTGTGTTTAGAAGATGTGTTTAGAAAATGTGTTTGGTAGGAGTGAAAAGGCTTTGAACTTTGCTTCACTTGATTCCAACCTTGTTCTTGACTTTTCTTTGAAGGCCTTAGAGCCAAATAAAAAGTTATTGTGTTAAATTCTGCTTGAACATGCTTTGTTTTGAATTAGCACATTTGGAATAAAGACAACAACAACAATTGAATTTTGAATTTGATTTTTAGGATGCCCTTAATTGAGGAAATTTTGAATTTTTTTGTATTAAAGTGGCCGGGCCTTGGAATGAGGTTGCCTATGTGTCCCGTTAAGTAATTATGGCGAACGTAGTTCTAACCTTACAGTACTTTTTGAATTGGATTTTGAATTTGAACATAGAACTTAGACATAGAACTTCTTGAGTTGATCGAGGTTTGTCAGAGATCGGAACATCGACATCTGTTAATTCGACTGCTCCCCCGGAGAGGATTTTCTTGACAATGTATGGTCCTTCCCAGTTGGGTTTGAATTTTCCCCTTGGGTCCATGACGCTTTTGCGAAGGGCTTTCAGGACAAGCTCGCCTTCCTTGATGTTTCGGGTTCTGACCCTCTTGTTGAAATGTCTGGCCACTCGGGCGCTGATAGACTTGTACGTGGTGAGCGGCTTGAAGGCGATGCTCATCAAGCATGATTAGCTCATCATACCTTGCTTGTACCCATGCAGCTTCTGGGATTTTGCTTTCGAGGACTATTCTTATAGAAGGTATCTCCGGCTCGATAGGTTGTACTGCTTCCATTCCATAGACCAATGAAAACGGGGTTGGACCAGTTGAAGTACGGATTGAAGTTCGATACCCCCACAATGCGAAGTGCAGCTTCTGGGGCCAGTCTTTGTAATTGGTTGTCATTTTCATGATGATGGTTTCGACATTCTTGTTGGCTGCTTCGACTGCCCCATTAGTTTGCGGGCGATAAGGCGAAGAACGATGATGTTGGATTTTGTACTCGGTGAATAGATCTTCACACTCTCCTTGAAAATGGGTTCCCTGGTCACTAATGAACTCGTGAGGAACTCCGTATCTGCATATGATGTTTTCTTGTATGAACTGAGCCACTTGCTTGGAACCCTACACTGTGAATGATCTGGCTTCAACCCACTTAGTGAAATAGTCGATGGCAACCAGTATGAACTCATGACCCCAGGTGCCTGTTGGAGTGATTTTGCCAATGACGTCGATACCCCAAGCTGAGAATAGCCATGGCGATGATTGAGAATATAGCAATGATGGGGGAATGTGCTTTAGATTCGCACACTTCTGGCAGGTAGGACATTTATTGACAAAGAAGTAGCAATCCCGCTCGAGGGTAGTCTAGTAATATCGAGCCCTGATGATCTTGAGGGTCAACATCTTCCCATTCATGTGGGTGCCACAGACTCCGGCATGTACGGTGTCCATGACTCTTTGAGCTTTGTGCTTGTCAACACATTGAAGATTGGGGTCGTTAGGGGACCTCTTGTATAGAATGCCGCCTTCTATGACGAAATTGGCTGATTGTAGTCGTAAAGCCCTCCGGCTCTTGCATGAAAAGTGTGGGGGATACTCAGAATGTTGTAGATACCTTTGAATGTTTGTAAACCAGGGCTCGTCTCTGTGTGGCTCGATGTCGTCAATAGCATGGACATATGCTGCTTCTTGACGCGTTTCAATTGTAAGTGGCATCTCAGCCATGCCATTTGGAATGTTGATCATTGAGGCCAGCTTTTCTAGTGCATCGGTGAATTGATTCTCCTCTCTCGGGAGGTATGTATAACGAAGCTCTTCTACTTGCTCAGACAGCTTCTCAAGATAGGACTGGTATGGGGTCTAAGCTTTCGCTCCTTACTTTCCGTTTGCCGGAAATTTGATTGATGATTAGGGAGGAATCCCCGTACACTCGAAGCTTCTGGATACCCAATGCTAAGGCGACTTTCAGGCCCATAATGCATGCTTCATATTTTGCCGCATTGTTTGTGACGTTGAATTGCATTTTTGCTGATATAGGAATGTGGGTGCCGTCCGGGGCTACTAGAATTACTCCAACTCCACATCCGATCTGATTTGAAGCACCGTCAAAATGCATCGACCAACTGTCATCGCTTGTCATTAAGATTTGCTCGTCGGGCAGGTCGTAATCCTCCTCTTCTGCCTCGATGGGACAGTCGGCTAGGAAGTCCGAGACTGCTGAACCCTTGATGGATTTTTGAGGAATGTATTTGAGATCGAATTCTGCTAGCATGACCAACCATCTGGACAACCGTCCGTTGAGAGCTGGTTTTTCAAATAGATACTTGAGAGGATCCGTTTTGCTGATTACATACACTGTATGGGAGAGCATGTAGTGTCGTAGTTTCTTTGTGGCCCAAACCAAGGCGATGTTGAGTTTCTCGAGCTGAGTGTATCTGGTCTCGTACTCGATCAGCTTTTTGCTTATGTAGTATACGACATTCTCCTTGCCTTCAATCTCCTGGGCGAGCATGGCCCCTACTGCCAAATCTGTTGTCGTGAGGTAAAGCCCGAGGGGAATCCCTGGCATGGCTGGCTTTAGAACTGGCGGGTTGGAGAGGTAATCTTTGATAATGTCGAACGCGTGCTGACAGTCTTCATCCCACACTTTGGCCTCGCTTTTTCGGAGCTTTCGAAATACCGGTTCAAAGATCATAGTAAGTCTTGAAATGAACCTACTGATGTATTGTAGTCTGCCCAGGAAACCTCGAATTTCTTTCTCATTTTCCGGAGGCTTCATGTATAGGATGGCCTTGATTTTCAAAGGATCAGCCTCGATGCCCCGAGAGCTGATGACATATCCGAGCAACTTGCCTGACGTTACTCCGAATGCACATTTTTAAGGATTGAGCCTCATATTGTATTGCCTGAGCCTATTGAAGAACTTTCGAAGTACTGAGGTATGCTCACGTCGCTCTTTGGACTTGACAATCATGTCATCAACATATACCTCAATTTCCCTGTGAATCATATTGCTCATGATGGATGTGTTCTTTGATACGTAGCCCCTGCGTTCTTCGGTCTGAACGGCATAATTGTGTATCAATATGTACCCCACTGAGTGATGAAGGTTGTCTTCTCCATATCCTCCTCTGCTACGGGAATCTGATTGTAGCCTGCATACCCGTCCATAAAAGAGAGTAAGGCATGATTTGCGGTGTTGTCGACCAAGATGTCGATGTGCGGCAATGGAAAACCGTCTTTAGGGCTGGCCCTGTTAAGATCTCTATAGTCCACACACATTCGTACTTTGCCGTCTTTCTTTGGAACTGGGATGACATTTGCAATCCATTCTGGATACTTGGCTTATCGAATAAACCCGGCCTCTAGCTGCTTAGAGACCTCTTCTTGAATTTTGAGAGAAACGTCCGATTTCATGCGACGGAGCTTCTGCTTGACGGATTTTGAACCTGGGATGAGGGGAATTGTATGCTGACCGATGCTTGGATCAACCCCTGGCATATCATGATAGGACCATGCGAAGACGTCTATGTACTCTGAAAGTAGCTTGATAAGATCATCCCGCTCTGCTTGAGATAAAGTCAAGCCAATCTGAACTAGTTTTGAATCACTGTTGTTAGAAAGGTTAACTTTTTCTGTTTCCTCAATTATGGGCGTCCTGTTTTCATGATTTTCAATAGCTTTTAGTATTTCAAGGTCAGTTTCTTGTGAAGCAAAGTTGTTTGGATTAGAAGTGTGTTTAGAATTTGGACTCGAAGAGTAAGAGGAAATTGAAGTGTTATTGAAATCAGCAATCATTACATCGACAGTTTTGACTTGAAGCTCGGCCTTTAGAGGCTCTTGATTGATGCAAGACTCTAGCCCTAGACTCTTACACTCGTCACTAGACCCGGATCCAGACTCATCCTCTGACTCGGACTCGCTCATCATAGATCCTTCGCCCACAATAATCTTGAACATTTTGCCATTTGGAGCAGATATCTTGAGGGACTTTCTCCAGCCATTGACCATCTTCTCACTTGGAGTAATCAGCTTAGATGGGTCGAAATCTTCGATTTGAGTGATCATTTGGACCATAGTATCTACGGAAATTGTTGGTGTTACTTCTTGGCCAAACAAGAGACCAAAAGCTGATGAATCAAGGCATTCAAGGGTGGCCTTG
The DNA here is from genome assembly GCF_020520425.1 of Spinacia oleracea. Lineage (NCBI taxonomy): Eukaryota > Viridiplantae > Streptophyta > Magnoliopsida > Caryophyllales > Amaranthaceae > Spinacia > Spinacia oleracea. The sequence goes on along the minus strand of NC_079492.1, from coordinate 84,562,662 downwards.
TCTTGTATTGGAGGGGCTTCCTCGACGAAGTGACAGTCTTGAAAGATCTCGAATCCAGGGTATAGAATCCCTCTTGAAGTGTCGTAGAAAGGCTCTGGAAAGTCAAAGTACCAGTCATCCTCTCCTTCTTTTGTGAATTACCCATTGAGTGTACTTTGATGGGGAGGTACTTTGAATTGATCATTGCCAGCTCGACGGGATCTTAGCTTAGCCTTTTGCTGCTTGTTATCGAACTTAGTCGACTTGTATCCCATACCACAACAATCAGTCTGTCCATGAGTCACTACTACAAAAGCCGTGCCTTTTGGACGCTTAAAGGTCGACGCCTAGGTGTGAACGATGGGAGGGAAAAAATTCGCGTGTTTTGAGGTCGCTTATTGGCGTCGAGGCTTTTGAGGACGTTGTTCAGCGTCCAGAACGCACGTGTCTTACATGTGATGTTGGCGTGAAAATTTAATACAGATCACTGGAAATATCACAAGTTCAGGCCCACGCTCAGAAATTTAGAGGAATTTGAAGAAACCGTTTGCCATTATCTCCCAACACAAGCTTCCTCTCAAACCCTAACAATTTCTATCGATTTGCAATTCTTGTGATAGATGACGCTCTATTCTCTTTTCGCCATTGTCTTAAGGTTTGCTGCACCTTCTTCATACGTTTCTTTGGTACTTTTTTGTCAAATATTATCTTTCGATTTTGGCAGAAAACCCAATCGAAGTTCTTCAGATTTAAAGTCGTTTTTCATTGAATTTCTCTTCCTTGTGTTCGAATTTCGAAGGTAACCTCTAAACTATTGCATGTCTTGTTCTTTTCATTCCTTGCAATTCTCATTGATATTTACTTTTGTAGATACATGTGAATTGCGAAATTAATTATGTAGAAATGGGTGAATTTATGTCAATTTTAATAGATTTTGACCATTTACTTAGTTTCGAATCAAGTAAATTTTGAATGAGAGATTGGGAAAGGAGGAAGATAGGTGAATGAAGTGAGATCGTGGAGGAATTGCATTACCCTGCTATTATTATTTTATGAATGTTAAACATTAGGTTTATTGATCGATTTATTTGTTAGGGAATTTTTTTATTTATGCTTGTTCATACTTTAAGGTTTCAGACTCCCTTGTTTTTATAATCTTATCTTCTATGTCTGGGTGAATATATACACTGACTAAGTAGACTAATTATAGTGAGAGAGACTAGCAATGCCGAAAGGATCATTAGAGACCAAAGTTGTGTCCACTCTTGTTTTTCGAGTTAAGATAATGAATGAGGTCTCACCTTTGCAATTTTTCACCGTTAAGGACCCAAACCTTTTTTTTTCACCGTTGATAACCCGTAAAGAATATTCCGGCCAAAATTAACTATTAATTCTGAAAGTTTAATCCCCTTGGTCAAAAGGTTAGTCCCCATAGTTAAAAGGTTAGTCCCTTACACGTGTCATCGTATCATTTGCGGTGCAGAAAAACAACCAATTGAACCTTTACACGTGTCACAACAAATGATGTACTGAACTAAAAGAAGGATTGGCGTTTTTGCGCGAAACATTCATCTCCTTCTTCTCTCTCCTCTGTTCATTCAAGTCAAATAAGTTCTTAATTAATAGAAAAACCTGGATTCCAAAACCTAAAACTTCGTTAATCACTCACAAACTTTTATATACCTAATACCATAATCTGTAATTTTCTATCTCCTCTGAAGTAGTGAAGTTATACAAATATGGCACAATCATTAAGTAGTGGCTAAACTTCAAACCGAATTGATTTAGGGTGCTGTTTTGTGTGATGAATGGACATATAAGAAGGTTTTCCCAAACTTTTATATACTAGGGTGTTGTTTTGTGATTAATGGACAGACAAGAATCTGAAATGCAGATACAAAAATATGTGAGTTATTTGATGTTTTTGTTTATGTATTCGTATTTTCTTTCTCCAGAATAATTTTCCTTCCACAAAATAGAACCTTAATGACTTAATTCTATCTCCTGGAGTATTGAAGTGGTTTTATGAATTTAAAAATGATATTGGAGTTTCTAGTACATAAGAAGAGTGAAATGGAGATCGTTTTGAACTCGAATGCACTTATCATTCATTAGTCTGAGCAAACAAACTTTTGAATAGTTTGGGTGAAGCCAACATTGAAGCTGCCTTTCTGTAACATGTTGGTCATGTACCAAAGTTGACATTTTGCAGTTGTGAAATGCTTGCTGAACTCTTCCGTTTTTTCTTAAATTTACATGATTGCAAATCATAGGAAGTGGATTTGGAATGCTTGCAGAGCTTCGACAGTTACTGTGTTTTTCTTCTTTTTTGGTGTTTGATGATTAAAATGATTTGTTTTGGCCAGAGCAACAACAGAGTTTAATAGCAGCGCATCAAGCATCTAACGGCTCTATGTTGTGAAATTTGGGATATTTTACCTTTGTTTAATTTTCAGAAATCAATGCTTTAAATTGTATTTTTTTTTTAATATTCAGGTTGTGGTTAAAGGTGAGTTAAAGGTGAGTTAACTTGCCGGAAAGTAGAGTTGAGGTCCTAAAGGGTGAAAAAAAAAAAGGTGTAGGTCCTAAAGGGTGAAAAAATAAAAAGGTGTAGGTCCTAAAGGGTGAAAAAATAAAAAGGTGAGACCCCAAATGTTGGCTTAACTCCTTGTTTTTCTCAGAAATAAGATATAGTGTCCTAGTTACTTAGTTAGACAATCCAATCTTGACCTTATATGTTGTGATGGTATTTTTCTTTTTGAATGTTGGTTCTGGGCATACTATGCATGATGTTTATCAGATCTGCTGAAGCTAATGTTGTCAACTATAGACTAATATAACTTAGAAGTGTATGTTTTCATGTTTTGGGATCCGAATCAGCCTCATTCGGTGCTTATTATTAGTGGTGTTAATCATCCCTAGTTCTACTTGAATTATATCTATCTCTATATAAAAAAAGCCCCAACAACACTTTCAAGGAAGTTTTGCGTAATTTTTCATGCCAATTTGACCCATATTATTGTTTATTTTTTATCTTTAATATAGTTTTTCGTTATTTTATTGGTATGAGACCAATGTCCATCCATACTCTACGTGTAAACATGCTTACATGCATGATCTTCTTGTAAGTTCAAACTAAATCTGATCATATTCTCCTTCTCACGCCTTTCTCTTTTTGTTTTCCATTTTATTTCTTCTTCTTCCTTCTCCAAAAAATGGCGCATTTGTATTTGATTAATAGAAATTGGAAGTTTTTCCATGTATTGCCTTCAATAAGTTGGCTTTGGCTTCTGGTTGTTAGGCTTATCACTTTTGTGTAATTGGCGTCTTGGTTGTGATAATTATCAATGATGTTGGGTATGCTTTTGAAATAAACTATTGGCTGCAGATTTGATTTGAGGGGTTTAGTGTACTAATATTGGGGGTTTGGGGGTTTTGTCTGAACACATTGAGGGTTTAACCTATTTCCAACATGTTCTTTAGTGGTAAAAGTTTTCTTGGAGCATGTTCTATTATAGACCGATTACAGAGGCTAAAGTAGTTGCATTATCTTAAAAAGGGAAGATAATGCAACTACGTTAGCCTCTGTATTTCCTGCTTTTGAAGCGAATATTTCCTATGCTGGGTTTTTCGTGTGGCTGCTTTTCTGTGCAGTGGTGTGCCAGTAATGTTTTTGTTCATGTGATTCATTGGTGATGTGAGGTTTTCTGCATCTTTCTGCTTTCTGCTGTTACTCTTGAAATTAGAAGGTGGATACTTTTTTGAAGTGGATTTACTTGTAGTTTGTGGTGTGGTGATGCGATATACTTTGTAATAATCTAGCAGAATTGGATACTTTAGCTAATATTCAAAGTTTGAGTGAGTTAGACATAACACTCTTTTATCACTATCATCATTTTCTAATTTAAAATAGCTTGATCTGGTATAGGTTGTCTGAGTTTAATATCGGCTCATGTTCACTTTTTACTGAATGTCAATGTTGAATTCTAGTAATGTGGAAGCTTTTGTATTGTATTTCTTGCTGCTAACTAAACTGTTTAATATTTAGGAATTGCACAACATTGGTGCTGGAGTTTATATTCTAATCGAAACAGTCGCTAGAGAGTGTACTGGACCGACCCGACCCTGACTCTCTCCTTTCTGTTTGTCGGTATTTTTCTCAATTTGAAAGTGGAGAGGAGTATTTCTCGTTGCTGGTCTTGGTGACTATGTGATCCTGTGTGCTGAAAGTGGATAAAATACTGTGAGTTCTTTCTTTTTCCCTGCGGTGTGATAATAATTCTTGCATATCTGATCAAGAAGCGTTGCATGACTAGGTCTGAAGCTCTTGAATATGTGAGAAGCAAAAGACTGCAGCCATCCCCTAATTCCGGCTTTAAAAAGCAGCTCCAGAAGTATGAATAATTCCTAGGAGGTGTGTAGTTCTTACTGAATTTTATGTTTCCTTAAATAACTATTATCTCTGTTGTATTTGTCTTTCCTTTGAAATTTAATTATTCTCTTGTATTCTTCTTTGGACTTTCTTTGTTTCCTTCTGGATCATCTATTTTGCTTCGTTTATCAGTTTCAAAGACAAGGATCCAGTAATGTTGGTTATATAACTACACAGTAACAGAATTTAGTGCAATTTTGAGACAATACCATAACATTCCTGCTCATGGAAGCTTTGCGGTCAAATGTAGGGGAAGTATTTTAGGCTATGAGAAATGTTGGTGTAAAAGTAGTTGTTGTCTCAAACTTCGATACTCGATTAAGACCTCTGTTGAGGGATCTAAATTGTGAACATTGGTTTGATGTTATGGTTGTCTCAGCTGAACTCACTGGTTATTAGTTTGCCAGACAGATTTTGGGTTATTGGGTTTGAACTAGATTTCTCTTTGTAATATTATGAACAGGTTGCTACTGAGAAGCCAAACCGACTATATTTCTGAAGGTGTGTGATCTTCTGGGTGTAAAGTCAGTGATGATGTTCATGTTGATGATGATCATAGAAATGATTATGGGCCGCTAGGGATACAGGCTTCATGTACGTAATTTTAAAGTTTTTAATCGTTTCTAAATTGAACAAGTGATGTTTGTTAGTTCTGGCTTCGACTGATTTAACCTATCTATTCTTTCCAAGGTTTTTTAGCATGTGACATGGATGATATCCGGCAGCTCTAGATTTGCAAATAGAGAGAGTGCTAGATGTTGAATGTAATATGTGGAACTTATGTGCCTTTCTTTTAATTGTTTTATTAATTTTATTAGATAATAATGGTCAATATGTCAATATTGAACTAAATGTTGTAAGTTATGTAGCACGTTCTCGTGAATTGTAACATACACCATACAAATATATAATTAATTTGTCAATTTTTAAAGCTTACTTTGTCTAATTTTAGCATCGACTAGTATCTTCTTATTTTAAATAGTTTGTCTAGTATGATATCTATAAATCCGAATAAGGGAAAAAAGAGCGTGGTGAAAAGTCTAAACCTTTTTCTATGTCAAAGAGTGATTCCAACACCAAAATGGCAGTAAATTGTTACCACACTGAAGCCCGACGTAAAAAAAAGCGTTGAAAATGTCAACACCTAAAGCTTTTGAACATGGCGGGTGAGATAGATGACTCTCGACGCTTTATAACATCACTGGACGCGAAAAAGCGTCAAGAACCTCGACGCAAGAGAAACAGATAGGACGAAAGAAAGCGTCCAGGAAGAGGACGCCTAAAAGCGTCTAGACATTTTCTCGACTCTAGTTTTGACGACGCTTCCCTAAAGCGTCGAGAAGAAATTTACCGACACTTTTTTGCGTCGAAAATTGGCGGAATAAGCGTCTTTAAACAGCGGGATTTGTAGTAGTGAGTCTTGAAAGGAAACTCGGTAGGCGGTGGTAGAGTAGTACCCAAGAAGCGCCCACGCTTAACCATTATGTGCCTCGCCATGGGATTCATTTTAGACTCAATGGCTCTAACTTCGGCACTGAACCCCCAAAGGTCTTCATCATTGTCATCGTGTTCTATTAATATCAGAGCCTTGTCGGCTATCTTGGTTATTGGATGGGATGCATTTAGAGTAATGACATTTCCTTGTACCTCCATTCGGACTTTCTGATGGAGTGAGGATGGCACAGCTTTGAGGTCATGGATCCAAGGCCTCCCCAAAAGGAGATTGAAACTTGCTTTGATGTTGAGCACTTGAAAGCTCACTTTACGCTCAATTGGGCCTGTGCGGAGTAGAAGAGTGAGAGTTCCCATTGCTTCCCGACGAGTGTTGTCATAGGCGCGAACACCTTGGGAGGAACTAGAAAAGTCGCTAGGGGTGAAACCCAAATTTTCAGCAGTGCGAAGAGGACACACATTGATGGCTGATCCATTGTCCACTAGAGTCATGGGGATGATTTTGTCTTTGTATTCAACAGTCAGATAGAGAGCCTTGCGATGGCTTGCCCCCTCAGGTGAGAGGTCTTCGTTTGTAAAGGTAATTCCTTCTTCCAGGTTTGTTAGTAACCCGACCAATTCGTCAGGAGTGACTTCCTCAGTGACATTCAACTTGACAAGAGCATTGATTAGAGCAGTGTGGTGTTCCACAGAGGAAGCCATGAGTTACCAAATGTTATCCTCTGCCTTAGTGCTCTTCAATTGCTTGATCAAAGGATTCTCCTCGGTGAGTAGAGAGATGTTAGTTGTCGGTGTCGTCCTGTTGACTGGCTCTTGAATTCGATCGGATCTAGTCATGACCTGAACACTATTTTCTGCCTTAGGGTCTAAGTACCAGTCGTCGTTCACAATTTCTTGATATTCATCGTCAGAGATGTTCTCAATATGAGGGTCCTGATATGTGTCTTCATCGTCGCTGGCCCATATCCCATAAATATCTTCTTGAGGTAATCCAGGTTTCGAGTTTTCACTTGGCTGCGCAAGGTGTGGCACAAGCCTTTGGTTATGAAAGATTTCCTCTACCTCGAAAGGACCCACAGCATGGAAGAGAGTTTCTTGATTATCTTCGAGAGCCCTTATGCGAGCCTCAGCTTCCTCAACACGTTCATAGAGCTCTGCTACGGCCGCTGCTAGTGAGGTCATCTTGTATAGGATTTTGAGAGAATGAGTCCGAGCACCTAGTTACCATATGATTTTGAACTTTAGAACTTGGATTTCCCGACACATGATATGATATGCATGCAATGAATGAGACCTAGACTTGACTCTAAGTGCCACTCCGAGGATTTGGGATTTTGGATTTTGTATTTGTACTCGGGATTTGTAACCCGTTGGAAATATTTGAGAGGAGCTTCATTCTTTTGTGGAGGCTTTCTCCTTGTACTGAACTTGGAATATTGAACAAAGAATATCTCGACCTATTGGAACTTGGACTATTTTAGGGGAATTTCAACCCATTGAGAATTTGGAAATTGGACTTGTATTATTTCAAGGGATTTTCAACCCATTGGAAATATTTTAGGAGATTGGATATTGTATTATTTCAAGGGAGTTTCAACCCGATCGAAAGGGAATTGATTTTGTATTATTTCAAGGGAATTTCAACCCGTCAATATTTTAGGGGAATTTCAACCATTGGATTTTGGAATATTTTTTGGGAATTTCAACCCAAAGTAGAATTTGGAATATTTTAGGGGGATTTTAACCCAAAGGTAGGACTCGGAATATTTTAGGGGAATTTCAACCCGTCGAATTTCGAAGTATTTTAGGGGAGTTTCAACCCGTTGGATTTCGAAGTATTTTAGGGGAGTTTCAACCCGTTGGATTTGAAGTATTTTAGGGGAGTTTCAACCCGTAGATAGAATGTGGAATTTGAATTTGTATTATTTCAGGGGATTTTCAACCCGTTGGATTTTGTATTATTTCTGGGGATTTTCTACCCGTTGGACAATTGGACTTGTACTATTTCAATGGATTTTCAACCCACTGGAAGTATTTGGAATTTTGTATTTGGGAGTAATGGAAGAAAAGAATTTTTTGAAATTTGAAATTTGAATTTGATTCGAAGTTCGAACTTTGAAATGGAAGAGACGCACTTTTGTATAGAATATGAGGCTTTGAATTTTGAACATCCCGGCATTACGCCGCCATGGATTTGAGACATCGGATTTGGAATTTTGAAAGTCCGGCATCATGTCGCCGTGGACTTGGAATTTTGAAGTGTTTGTTTATGGAATTTTGAATTTGAAATTGAGTGAGGAAAATTCGGCACTACGCCATCATAGATTTGGAATTGGAATGTTTCGAATATGGGACTTGAGATTTGGAAGATTGAATTTAGAACTTCGAACTTGAGGTTTGAAATATGGAATCACTAGTAGAAAAAACCCCTGTTGCAGCCCCCTTGTTGCAGCGTACATGTATTAATACGCTTCAACAACCTGTAGGTCAACGCGGGTCAAACCCTTTAAAGGGTTGTTGCAGCGTACAAATTAATTGCCCTCTGCAAAAGAGTTTTTTGCAGCGTACAAAGTAAAAGCCCCCTGCAATAACCCCTTTATTTTGCAGCGTACGTGTAAAAGCCCCCTGCAATAACATGTTAGTAATTTTCTTCGGCTGCAAAGTTAATTCAGACCAAATATTTCATCTCAAACCTCAAATACCAAATTCGAAAATCATATCTGCGCTCACTCCCTTCTTCTTCCCTCAGCGTTCCCTGCATCTCGCCCGTCGCTGGTGGTTCTCGCCAGTCACCGTCGCCTCTGGGTCTCTCCCGTCGCCGGTGGTACTCCGGCAAGGGTCTGTTTCCTCGCCTCCTCACTGGTGGTCCCTTGCTCAAAAAAACCACTTTCCCTGCTCGAAAAACCACCGATGAAGTCCATCCTTGCTCGAAAAACAAAGCTACTTTCCTCGGCCGGTGGTTCCAAGTGATATTGTTGCTCGCGAACCCTCTTCTCCGTCAATCCTCGCCGCGGCAAGTAACTTTTTTCCCTTTCCCTCTTGATTTTCGTTTTCAGAATTAGGGTTTGTTCATTTTTATTAATTTTTTTTTTGTGGCAAGTTGTTCAATTCGTTATTAAGACTGTAATTTTGTTTAGAAAATTTCAGGTGAGTGCTGCTCTACTAAGAGTGTAATTTTGTTTAGAAAATTTAGCTAGTGGTCTTTTCTTTCATCTTACTTAGCCGTATTGTCAAGGTTTTAGCTTGCATTTATGAGTCAAAACAAGATTCGAAAGCTCATCATTGATTCTGCTTGGTCTTTTTTTTGTATCAATGCTGATTATGTTTTGATGGAAACTAATTTCACATTTTTGGGAACTCTTGAGGATTGGATGCCTAGCATGTTTTAGATCAAGCTCTTGCAGATAACAATTGAAATTGGGAAAAAACTGAACTGAAACTTACTGTGAGATTCAGCAGGCTCTTGAATTGATTTAGTTTTGAGTTGAAAATGGATCTAACTCAGAGTTCAGCCTCCAAAAGACGATGGCCATATTTGATTCTTCATTCTTGATCTCTTTTTTTCTTTTCCGGTTGAATTCTTGATCTTTTTATTGTACCAGTGCTGTTGATATTGATGCTTGATATTACTTCGTAGATAGCCTTAGTTATACCCTCTCTATCAAAGTTGTGTTTAGTTTAAGTTCTATTCTTAGAAATTGGTAATTGCAAATTGAGATTCGTATTAACATGAATCTGACGCAAAGCGTATGAAGATAATTTGAGTGATGGGCCTGAAGACTTGACAGGTCATTCTCGGTTTGGAGTAAGCTTGATCACCTCTTGCTGCTTGCAGTGTAGTGCAACTTTGATTGCCATGCTTGCTAGTGTAATCGGCTTTAAAGTACGAGTAGACTGCTTTTGATGTTTGCTAAAGATTAACTGTAGAACTTTGTTATTAAATCATTGTATAGGCTACATAAATAGCCTGATGTTAATATGCAAACTTTTCACTTCCCTTTCATATCTCATTGGTCTTCATCAAGTACTTACTATGCAGTTTTATCACTTTATGTAAACTAATGAAGTGGGCAAGAAATCAAATCACACATCAGGTAGTGCTGTAATTTAGTTGTTTGAATCTATTGTGACTATGAAGTGATCCGGCCGGGATAGTTCTTTGATTGTGAATCTATTGGGAAATCATAGAGTGAAATGTCAATGCATTGCTAGTTGTCTTTACAGATGAGGCCGGGATAGTTCTTTGATTTCCAGTGCTAATAATTGTGTCGACAAGTATTATTTGAGTATGTTTAATTGTTTATCTATGTTCTTTCTCTTGCAACTGCATTACAGCTTGAATTGGAGATTCGATTTTTCTTAAGTTCTGTTGTGGAAAATGGGGATTTGATGCCTATATATTCTATGGACTTGTGGGGGTTTGATTCTTGTATATTATTCTGACTTGCTAAAATCTCTATCAGGTATGAGTTTAAAACAAATCATGGAGAATGGATCACTTCAATGAAACCAAAGTTTGGGGATAATGTATCCGGACGTGTTCGTACAACAATCAAGTCAGTACCTCAGAATGTAAAAAAGTTCTGTATAAAGTGAGGACCGGATGTACCTCAGAATGTACCTCATAATCCTATTCCCATTTCCTGTAGTTTTCTGTTTTTATCACTTAATCTTTTGGTGTTAAGAGTATACTATTTATGTTTTTTGGTGCAGATTTCGCAAACATTATACATGCCGTATATAGAAAAAGCTCCTCTTTTTAAAGGATGTTCTCCAGAGTTCATCAATCAGCTGGGGCCTCCTTCATATGAATATATTGCTCCTGAGAAAGAATTAGTTGTGCATATGGATTATGGCAAAGCTGTAGATGATGACGCAGTACTGCATTCAAGAGCATCCTTCTCAAATGAATCTATTTCACAAGATCATTCTAATGAAGGCGTTCCCTCTACACCACGACCTGCAGTCACATTAACACCTGAACTTATTCCTACACTTCACGCATTTCTCCCACCCAATTCCCAATCTCCGGTGGCTCAGAGTGCTCAGCCACAATTAAGTACTTCCACAACAGCACACTCACATCCTCATTCGACAAATGAGAAAGGAGCTTTCTCGCAGGGTTGGAGCCAACAGCCTCAAGCTACTGATCCAACTGAACAATCTCAACAGTTTGGGGTACAAGGGTATTCAAACGCGCCCCTTTCTTCTAATTTCCAGTCATATGCGTCCAACTTAAACATGGGCCGCCACCCTGTCCCAGTTCCTTCAACAATTATGCAAATGCAAAATCCTGTATACAACTTCCAAGAGCAGGGTTCTGTCTTCCAGGCCTCCTGGTAATCACCCAGTTACAACACAGAGCCAACAGTTTGTGCCTTTAATGCAGAATATGCATCATTATCACCCAGAGGCTCCTCATTACAATTTGCAGCACAAAACCAACGATATCAGTATACATTACAATTTGCTGCCAGTCTTCTCCTTCAAATACAGCAGCAACAACAGCAGCAGCAGGCAAGTCCTCATATGGGAAACCAGCTGTGATATTTTGGTAGGTAAGTACATCTCATTCAACCAATTTTTTGTTTGTTTTGGCATTTCTTGATTACTGCTTTGTTGTATGATGAGCTTGGTAGCTGATTGGTGGTTTGTTTACTTCTTCATGTGCACACGATATGCAGTGTATTTCCTTTGTCTTTGTCTTTTTCTTTGTTCTGGCCGGGGCCGGGGCGGGGGTGGGGGTGGATTGAGTGTTTTGAGTCCAGCAACACTAGATCCATCTTCTGATTATGTCTCCTATTATGCTATTATGAGATTCGTGTATGTTGCAGCTTTCATAGCCACTACTAGGCTGCTCTATTTGTCATGCTCACATTGAGTGTTATACTATTATGGATTGTCTAGTCATTGAGGCCTTTTTCCATTTGGTTCAGTCGGGGAGCGGTGTCACTTTTGGTTGTGAAGATCTTCAAAATTTCCTCTATATTTGCATTCTTGTGTTTGGTTAAGAACTCATTTCAAACTTACTACATGATTCATATGATTAGTTTTAACTTTCCTAAACTCAATCCAATCTATTTATACACATCTGAGACTTGTTTGGCCATTATACGTCATATTTAGGCTAAAATGAAATTTTCGCTCCCAACTTTGAACTAACGAACTTAAGGACTCACATCCAACTTATTACATGATTAATATGATTAGTTTTATGTTTCCAAGATTCAATCCAATCGATTTATGCACATTTGAGACTTCTTTGGTCGTTATAGGTCATATTTAGGCTAAAAGTGAGGCATTTTCGCTCCCAACTTTGAACCAACGAACCTAAAAACTCATTTCAAACTTACTACATGATTCATATGATTAGTGTTAACTTTTCAAGACCCAATCCAATCTACTTATACACATTTGAGACTTGTTTGGCCATTATAGGTCAAATTTAGGCTAAAATGACATTTTCGCTCCCAACTTTAAACTAACGAACCTAAAAACTCATTTCAAACTTACTACATGATTTATATGATTATTTTTAACTTTCCAAGACTCAATCCAATCTATTTATACACATTTGAGACTTGTTTGGCCATTATAGGTCATATTTAGGCTAAAATTACATTTTCGCTCCCAACTTTGAACTAACGAACCTAAGGACTCACATCCAACTTATTACATGATTAATATGATTATTTTTATGTTTCCAAGATTCAATCCAATCGATTTATGCACATTTGAGACTTGTTTGGTCGTTATAGGTCATATTTAGGCTAAAATGAGGCATTTTCGCTCGCAACTTTGAACTAACGAACCTAAAAACTCATTTCAAACTTACTACATGATTCATATGATTAGTGTTAACTTTCCAAGACTCAATCCAATCTATTTATGCACATTTGAGACTTGTTTGGCCGTTATAGGTCATATTTAGGCTAAAATGACATTTTCGCTCACAATTTTGAACTAACGAACTTAAGAACTCATTTCAAACTTACTACATGATTCATATGATTAGTTTTAACTTTCCAAGACTCAATCCAATCTATTTATGCACGTTTGAGACTTGTTTGGCCATTATAGGTCATATTTAGGCTAAAATGACGTTTTCGTTCACAACTTTGAACTAACGAACCTAAGGACTCACTTCCAACTTATTACATGATTAATATGATTTTTTTAAGTTTCCAAGACTCAATCCAATCGATTTATGAACATTTGAGACTTGTTTGGTCGTTATAGGTCATGTTTAGGCTAAAATGAGGCATTTTAGCTCCCAAGCTCCCAACTTTGAACTAACGAACCTAAGAACTCATTTCAAACTTACTACATGATTCATATGATTAGTTTTAACTTTCCAAGACTCAATCCAATCTATTTATGCACATTTGAGACTTGTTTGGCCATTATAGGTCATATTTAGGCTAATATGACATTTTCGCTCCCAACTTTGAACTAAAAAACCTAAAAACTAATTTCAAACTTATTACATGATTCATATGATTATTTTTAACTTTTCAAAACTCAATCCGATCTATTATGCACATTTGAGACTTGTTTGGTCGTTATAGGTCATATTTAGGCTAAAATGAGACATTTTCGCTCCTAATCTTGAACTAAAGAACCTAAAGACTCATTTTAAACCCTTTACATGATTAATATGCTTAGTTTTAAGTTTCCAAGACTCCTTCCAATCTATTTATGCACATTTAAAGCTCATTGGGTCGTTATAGGTCATATTTAGCATAAAATGACATTTTCGCTCCCAACTTTGAACTAAAGAACTTAATGACTTATTTTAAACTTATTACATTATTAGTATGTTTAGTTTTAAGTTTCCAAGACTTATTCCAATCTACTTATGCACATTTAAGGATTGTTTGGTCATTATAGGTCTATTTAGGCTTAAATGAGACATTTTCACTCCCAAATTTGAGCTAAAGAACCTAAGAACTCATTTTATACTTATTTTACATTTAATATGCATAGTTTTAACTTTCTAAGACTCATTCGAATCTATTAATGCACATTTAAGGCTCATTGGTTCGTTATAGGTCATATTTAGGCTAAAATGATATTTTCGCTCCCAAATTTGAACTCAAGAACCTAAGGACTTATTTTAAACCTTGTACATGATTAGTATGCTTAGTTTGAAGTTTCCAAGACTTATTCCAATCTATTTATGCACATTTAAGGTTTGTTTGGTCGTTATGGCCATATTTAGGCTAAAATGAGCATTTTCTCTCCCAAATTTGAAATAAAGAACCTAAGGACTCATTTTAAACCTTTTAAATGATTAATATACTTAGCTTTAAGTTTCCAAGACTCGTTCCAATCTATTTATGCACATTTAAGGTTCATTGGGTCGTTATAGGTCTTATTTAGGCTGGATTGACATTTTCGCTCCCAACTTTGAACTAAAGAACCTAATGACTCATTTTAAACTTATTACATGTTTAATATGCAGAGTTTTAACTTTCTAAGACTCATTCCAATCTATTTACGCACATTTAAGGCTCATTGGGTCGTTATAGGTTTTATTTAGGCTAAAATGACATTTTCGCTCCCAAATTTGAGCTACATAACCTAAGAATTCATTTTATACCTTTTACATGATTAATATGCTTAGCTTTAAGTTTCCAAGACTATTAGGACATTGTCATTATTTGCTTGAATGTTAAAATGTGATATTTAATTTGCATTTAATCTAATGCTTAGTTGAAATTTCTGTTTTTGTAAAGGTCTACACTCCGAGGAATGCGCCTATACTAGTGAGGAAATTGATGTGGTTCGTGAGCAACGGGCTAAGTTTTTTACCCGCAAGTATTTACTATTGGCTTGAGCGCGCTTGATCGAGGTGGTTTAGTTGTTATAGAACAATCGTTTACATTAAAATGTATGCGTACATTGAAATTGGAACGTATATTTGAATGTAGTACGTGCACTTTGGTTTTGGGATATATATATATGTATACAAAACACCAGTTATTATTTTTTATATTTGTTCTACAGGTTGCGATATTTTATTTATTGTTGTTGACAGGTTCCTATATTTGGTGCAAGACACCCTAGATATAGATAAATAAAACTAAAATTTTCCCGCCAAAAGCACAGCTTTGTTGCAGGGGGCATATACTTGTTCGCTGCAACAAGTGTGTAAAATTAGGCAAAAATCAAGACTTGTTGCAGCGTACAAAATGATGTACGTTGTAACAGACTGGTTTGTTACAGCGAACAAAATGATGTACGCTGCAACAGACTGGTTTGTTGCAGTGTACAAATTGTTGTTCGCTGCAACAAACCAGTCTGTTGCAGCGTACATCATTTTGTACGCTGTAACAAGTATTGATTTTTGCCTAATTTTACACACTTGTTGCAGTGTACATATATATGTACGCTGCAACAAATCACTTTTTGCAGGGTACATTGTACGCTGCAACAAGTTCAGACTTGTTGCAGGCCCCCCAGTTGCAGCATACGATGTACGCTGCAACAAGGGTCTAAAAGCCCGCTGCAACAAGGGTTTTTTCTATTAGTGAATGGAAAAGTCGGCATTATGCCGGCAATAATTTGGAACTTGAAATTTTGAGTATAGGACTTGAAGTTTGAAAGATTGAATTTAGGAATTTGGTCTTGAAGTTTGAAAGATTGAGTTGAAAAGTTGGCATTACGCCGGCATGAGTTTGGACATTTGAATTTGAGACTTTGAGATTGGAATTGGCAACTTGAATTTGAGGTTCGAAAGATGGAATTGAAGATTTGAATGCTTGAACTAGAAAATCCGGCATGACGCCGTTGGATTTGAATTTTCAATTTGGAATTTGGAGTTTTGACTAGAAAATCCGGCATTATGACGCCGTTGGATTGAATTTTGAATTTGAAACTCGAAATTTGGACTAGAAAATCCGGCATTATGACGCCGTTGGATTGAATCTTGAATTGGGAATTTGAAATTTGGACTAGAAAATCCGGCATTATGACGCCGTTGGATTGAATCTTGAATTTGGAATTTGAAATTTGGACTAGAAAATCCGGCATTATGACGCCGTTGGATTGGATTTTGAATATGGAATTTGTGCGTGAGGCGTGTTTGAGGGTTTTGAATCAAATGGAGTGGCACTTCTTAAAGACCTTAAATCGGCGATTTTAGATGCATGAGGTTTGAATGATGCTCCTAGGGGTTTGGTTTCCTAGTTGGAGGATATTGGTTTTGGCAAAGCTAGAACTCGAGGTTAGCCATTCACGCGTTCAAAGACGCCCACACAATGCACAAGTAGCACGTTGTCACACTAACATGGATATGAATGCAACATGCAAAGTTCTCAACCTTAGGTCGGTCTAAGTTTTGTATGATGCAAGTGGTCGGCTTTGGGTGTCAAAAGGTACTCGACTAAGAGGCGGATCCGGCGATAACTTGCACATCCACCTAAGGGACGTGTGTGTCGGCAGATGACCTCCATACTTGACATCGGGAATGTCAAGCAAATGCCAAGTTTCGGTAGGCGCGGAAATGGTCACACACTTTGGTCGGGAACCGTATGGAGAGTCACCATTTCGTTTCCCCCGGGGCTAGCCCCAATGTAGAACACATCCGTTTGGGCAAGGTAGAAATTCGTTTTACACAAATATGGTTTTCGAAATATGCATGAAATGCCTAGAAATTGAAAATTGAAATCGCAATTGAATATTGTATTTGAAAAGCTCGTTTTTTGATATTCGTTCTCAAGGTTTAGGAGCGTCCTTCAAAATTCAAAAACAGACTGACTCCCACTTGAAAACTTGAGCAACATGGGCAATAAGCCACTGTGAGCCACTGTGCTGGATGCTGGCAGTGGCGTTTGGCGCAGGGGCCTGCGCCTGGCGCCAGTGCTGGCATCCCGAACTTAAGCAGATCAGTGGCTTGCTGCTCAAATTCTGCTCATATTTTCGAAGTTGAAATCAGGAAGTCCCCAGTGAAGTCGCCAGAATTGTAAGGGGTATTTTCGTTGCTTTTTCCCTTCCTACGGGGGAGGTTTTAGAACCTTTGTATCTTTATATTTTGAAGGAGTCGCCACCAAATATTATTTAGGGTCTCGTTTGGAAAGACCAAAAAGTGACTCTATTAGGATAAGGCATTGAATCTTAGAAACGGATGGGTGAGATCCGGGCAAGGGAATGAGATGCTTATTCCGCGAGCTTTAGAAATAATTCAAATGCGTGGCACAACATTTTCGAAAATACCCTAGTTTAGACTATGTGGGTTTGAATTTAGAACAAATAGAATTTCTACTTTGTATTGTGACCACTTTGCTTTAAAGTTAATTTAAGGGAACCTAAGATCGGTTTGTTCAAGAAATTATCTTTGTTAAGCGTGGTGTAACCTTGTAATTTGTTGTATTTATCATGTGAGCTGATGAAAGCAATAAACAAGTAAAGCAACATCACAATAGAAAATAAGTGCGGAATTAGTAAAATACATCACCACCTATAAATGGACTTGGTGGGAAACCACATTGCCTAGAAGGACTAGGCAAGTAAAGTTGCATAATTGAAATGCGTTATTGAAATTTCATAATTGAAAGTGCGGAATTGAAATGCGTTATTGAAATTGCATAATTGAAAGTGCGTAATTGAAAGGTGCGATATTGAAATTGCAATATTGAAATTGAACTTAAGCACATGAGATCCGAATGCCAAACGACTTCTTAAGAATAAGTGCGTTCGACACGGATTAAAAGCCAAAATCTCAACTTTAGGACAAGTTGTTCATCCCAAAGTATCCTAGATTTGCACATAGAAATTGAACTTGAAAAGTTTGAATCTTGAAATATTGGACTTGAAAATTGAACTTTGAAATGTTGAACTTTGAAATATTGAACTTGAACTTGAAATATTGAACTTAAGAGTCTTGAATCTCAAAGATTAGACCTTTTAATGTTGAAAAGGTTTGGTCTTTGATATGCTCTTATTTTGAAATTATCCTAGTTTAGGGAAGTGATTACAAACAACCCTAAACATTATTGGATCTTGAAACTTGAACTTTAAATTTGAAAAGTGGAGTCTTGAATCTCAAAGATTAAACCTTTAAACATTAGAAAGGCATCATCTTTGATTACTCTATATTTTGAAGATGATTCTAGTTCAAGGAAGTAATTACAAACACCCTTGACCATCATTGAGTCTTGAAAGTTTGCATTTTTGTATCACATAAAGTTTGGATTTTGTAAGAAATGTATGATTGTTGTAAGTGACACTTTTAAGATTAAAAGTGCCAACTTACTAATCATTTTTGAAAGAGAAAATCAAGGAAACATGATAGATTAGGGTTGGGATTCGGAATTACCAAGTTAGGTTTAGGCAAGAATTCCTTTTAGAGCTCTCAATTGCTTAGAACTTGGAAATTGTATGTGATTTTGGAGGATTTTTGTATTTTGATTTGAGTGGCAATTTTTGTATTACGACGTTGTGTTTTCGATTTGCCTCCCTATAATGCTCAGAATTAGGGGTTTAAATAGGAAATTTTGCTGCTAAACGTCAGCCCACGCCAGCGTCCAGCGCAGCTGCCAGCGCCAGGCGCTGCCGACGTGGCGCAGAAGCTGCCAAACATGGACGAAAGATGTCGTCCTTGCTTTTGGCTTGTAATGGTGTACCTTTGTATGAATTGTATGAAGTTAGCACGTAGTGTTTTCTTGGATTTTGAAATTGATTTTTGGAAATTGTATTTTGTACCGAGTTCCGGAATGGCAACGGCCTCGGGGATTGGATTTTGGCTCTTGGATTTTGGAAATGTTCTAAGAAATTGGGACTTTCGCAAGGAGTTGCTCCAACCTCCTAATAAGGATAATGGTATCGTCATCATCCCAATGGGGAGACACAATTTAGGTGTCTACACCTCCTATCTTTGATAGGATATGGTGTTGTTGTGTAACAAGGCCTCTCGGAGAGTTAGATACTGTGAAAATGCATGGACGTGCTTAGAATGGTTAAGGCTTAACCTTCTGTAAAAGTTTAACGGTTGAACTCAGTAATCCGAGAAACACTTCTTGACCAAATAAGGATGGCTTGGATCTTACCTTATGTTCAGCAAGTAACACTAAGCGGCAAAGGAATGTGAATGCACACTTGTCTAAATGACAAGTGGGAGACTGAAGTAAATATGTCCTTCACCCAAGGTGCATTAGTCTAATACCAAGGTTCAGATTAATTACGAACAATTAATTCAGTGAGATCAAGTGATCGAAACAACTAGCTGGAGCAATGCTTTCGATCAGTGATTCTAATCTATATTAGGCTCACAGCTTACTCTTGACTGAACCTATAAGGTCACACCATTGACATGTAATAGATC
This sequence comes from Spinacia oleracea, assembly GCF_020520425.1. Taxonomy (NCBI): domain Eukaryota; kingdom Viridiplantae; phylum Streptophyta; class Magnoliopsida; order Caryophyllales; family Amaranthaceae; genus Spinacia; species Spinacia oleracea. The sequence continues at coordinate 84,543,475 of NC_079492.1, read as the reverse complement.
ATCGGATTAAATGAATCGGAAATTCATTTAATATCTTTTCGGGAATTAGTTCGGAAAAACATAAATATACGATATGACGTTGGATCGGAACCGTATATCGTATCGAGAATATTCGTAAGCCATGCGAAACGAATAATCGTATCGTACGACGGTGATTCGTCAAGTACTATACGATAAAAAATAGCCGTAAGGCATTGGACGCGGATACGAGCAAGGCAAGGTTGTCGGCCCATCAAGCCAAGCGCGGAAGTGCACAAGGCCTAACGAGCCAGCAACTCGCCAGCGCGAGAGCAAAGCCTGCAGGCTGCGGCTAGGCGCGGGCGGACAAAAGCATTGGCAGCAAGCAAGCAGCGAGGCCCAAGGCCCACGGCTGCGTTTCCTTGTGCGCGCTGCTTCGGTGGGTTGTGCGTGAAGCTGGCCGGTTGAGGCCTTGTGCCTTGGCCGGTCATGTTATAACCTTAGGGTTATAACAACTCACCTCTCATTATGTTTTTCCACATACAACACAACTAATTTACGTACATCAGTTTTAACCTAAAAGAGAAACCTTATTCTCTTTTGCCTCCGTTCAAACTGTTCTTCCCTAAAAGCTAAACTATCTTGAGTGACGTCTAAGCTACGAATCTCAAGACGGATCTGAACGTGTTGGTGTACCAAGTAGAGGAACGACATTTTGAGTTCTTGTTCATGTTCGTGATTCGTTGAACTAGGGGAAACACGCTAGAAACGTAAGTTTGCTTAATCTGTACTTTATACATGCTTCCTGGCTTTGGGGATTATTTCGCTGCGTTAATATGTATTTAACTGTATTCCCCTACAGATTCTTTGTGAATAATTGCAAGACATTCATACCAAAGAAAACCGACCATAATTTATTAATAGATAGATAGATTTTCACTCTCCGTGGATTTTTATAATTTCTAAACAATGAGATAGACAAACTAATGTAAACAAAGTGCCACGATAATGAATAAAATTATACTAGTAGTTAGAAATACCAATTACGTACATGCATGTATGTAGTATGCTAAGAATGAATTTAGAAGAAAAACATGACATATTTACTGGAAGCATACCAAAAAAACACTTCAAGGATCGGTGTTGGATCCTAGAAGTTGAAGGCAAATTAGACAGAGAAACTACAGTCGTGTTATTGTTATGCATAATTTTATTTTCTGATATGGTGGGTGATATTTGTATACGAAATCATCCATAAGGATATTGGTGTAGAACTTTAAGCCAACCCCTTGTGTTTATATAGTCAAGGAAGATAAACTCTTTCTCACATCTCAGTGCTCCTCATTCAATACTTAGTAGACCAAGGAAGACCAAATTAAAAATATTGCGTTTGACATGCAACTTGTATCTAATAACAATGTTTTGTATTATAAAAAATTCAATGGATAATGAAGACCCATCTTATACTGAATGAGCCTAGTTTGAACACATATTAAGGTTCATTACCTTGACTCGGACGAAGCTCTTTTACGTCCTCTTATCTAACTAATGAGACGAGTATGACCACCAATTGAATTTCGTTAAATAATACTCTGATGAAATTGAATTTCGCTGAATAATACTCGGATGAGCTTAGCTTGAACAAATATTGAAGCTCGTGAAAAGAAGACCCGCACGTACAAATTGAAGCTTATTTACGTTAAATTATGAGACGAGATAGAACACAAATTAAGGCTCGTTAAACAAATCAGTTTCAACATGATCTTAACATAGACCGTGCTCGTTCATGTTACAAGCTCGCGAACAAGATCGTTTATGTTCATTTATTTAATTAATGAGACGGGCTTGAACACATATTGAAATACTGATAAATAAATGAGCTTGAATATGAAATATTGGACATATTGGTAAGTACAACCTATAAGCCTAGCTTGAACATATATTATTTGTCATTTCTAACAACGTACGTTATAACATATTGGTACGTTGTTTCTTATATCTCAATGAATAAGGCCGAGAAGTTGTTAAAGAACTTGGCATCAAGCGCTTTGATTTTTGTTTAGCTATTGTGTCACACATGCAACTTGTATCTAATACAAGTGTTTTGTATTATAAAAAATTCAATGGATAATTAGGACCCATCTTATAGTGAATGAGTCTAGCTTGAACAAATTATGTTCCTTATTACCTTGATCCACTTGGACGAAACTCTTTTACTTCCTCTTATCATACTAATGAGACGAGTATGAACACCAATTTAATTTCGCTGAACAATACTCGAATGAGCTTAGCTTGAACAAATATTGAAGCTCGTTAAAAGAATACTCGCACGTAAAAATTGAATCTTGATTACGTTAGTTTATGAGACGAGATAGAACACAAACTAAAGCTCGTGAAACAAATCAGTTTCAACATGATCTGAACATAGATCATGCCCGTTCATGTTACAAGCTCGTGAACAAGCTCGTTTATGTTCATTTATTTAATTAATGAGACGGAATTGAACACATATTGAAACTTGATAAATAAATGAGCTTAAACATGAAATATTGGACATATTGGTAAGTAAAACCTATAAGCCTAGCTTGAACAGAGATTATTTTCCATTGCTAACAACGTACGTTACAACATATTGGTACGTTGTTTCTTACATCTCAATGCTTGAATAAGGTCGAGAAGTTGTAAAAGAACTTGATATCAAACAATTTGATTTTTATTTAGGTATTTTGTCACGATATTGTTACTAAGTAAGCTTAGGTTGCACGAGTTGTTTTAGCTTATTTGTCATTTACACCTTATTGATACGAAGTTAGCTTATGTGTTACGATATTTTTTGCTAACCAGGCTCGTCCCATATTCCATGGTTTATGGAGTTATTGCTCTATATTTTGGGGAAAAATCAATTTGGGGGAAAATTCTAGGTTTAAAAATTAGTTTAACAATCAATATTTTCGAGCATCATTAATCATCAATTACTTCATCCGACCAGTAATTTAATAAATCGACAATTTCTAGGGTTTAACATATTCAAAATCAATTTGGGGAAAATTCTATGGTTTATGAAATTTATAAAATTAAGCAAATCAGATCTAAGACTAAATTGACATTGTAACAAGAGTAATAATCCATAAACTATATTTTTTGGGTAGAATAAATTTTCTCCAAACATTAATCTAATTAATCAAAAACTGATAAAAAATTGGAAAACTAATTAAAATTTTCAATTTTTGTTTAGAATTTTCTCTCTCCTCTTACAAAATCGACAAAAAAGAAAAGATAAAATCAAAAAAATGATTTGAATTTCAAATCCAAAACAGGTCTGAAATTTCAAATGAAAATTCAAAATGAGTGGAATGTGGGTCGCACAAATTCAGCCAATGAGAGGTCATTGTATGTTGTGACCACATACACCCATTGTGTGCGTAGACATTTCGCATCAAAAAAGTTTAACATGACAAAGTATTAGAGATATGACAAAAAGTACTTTCATAGTACTGTATACTTATCTTGTTTTTATACTAGCATACGAAGTAAAATTTAAGCTTTTAAACGCATATTAATACCAAACCGTGCATCGTACAGACTTAAAGCTATTAAATAATGTATCTAATTTACTATATGACCCACCAACACATTAAAAAATTAATACCTAGTATTTAAAAAAGAAAACCAACTTCCTTTTTACGACACGTAAGCAACACTATTTTGAATACATGTGGCGGAAACATAATTATGACCACTTAGAAGACATGTGGCCAAGAATACATAATCAATTCTTCATTTAAAACATAACTAGCTCTTAACCCCGTTCTAAGAACGGGTAATTAGTAGTTGTTAAACTGTCTTTTAGAATTCAATTTTTTTGGAGGGCTAGCTTGTATTTGAGTAGGAATATATGATTTAAAAAAGGTGAGAAATTTGAAGGTTAAAAGTATACTTCATTAAATTAAAATTAAATGATGAAATTATTATTAAGTGTTAAAGAAAGAGAGAATTGGAAAAGATTGAATAATGATATATGAATTAAAATGGTAAATCGATGTTGAATGAAGAATATGAAGTGGAAAAGGTGCTAGAATCGTAAAATATAAGTAAACATTGGAAAAAAATGATGAATTAAAAAAGGGGATGCCACATGTCAAAAAATGATGTATGAAAAAAGGGGATGCCACACGTCATCTAACACTATTTTGAAGACATGTGGCGGACACATAAACATGACCACTTAGAAGACATGTGGCTAATAATACATAATCAATTCTTCATTTAAAACAAAACTAGCTCTTAAGCCCGTTCTAAGAACGGGCAATTAGTAGTTGTTAAACTGTCTTTTAGAATTCAATTTTTTTGGAGGGCTAGCTTGTATTTGAGTAGGAATATATGATTTAAAAAAGGTGAGAAATTTGAAGGTTAAAAGTATACTTCATGAAATTAAATTAAATGATGAAATTAATATTAAGTGTTAAAGAAAGAGAGAATTGGAAAAGATTGAATAATGATATATGAATTAAAATGGTAAATCGATGTTGAACGAAGAATATGAAGTGGAAAAGGTGCTAGAGTCGTAAAATATAAGTAACAATTGGAAAAAAATGGTGAATTAAAAAAGGGGATGCCACATGTCAAAAAATGTTGTATGAAAAAAGGGGATGCCACATAGATAAGTCACCTCAACCTTTCATCATTCGCTTTCCAATTTTAGTTTACCACCGTTTAGAACAATTTAATAGAGACATTGATGAATACATTGGCGGTTATGGTGAATCAAGAATGAGAAATGTTTCAGTGGTTATAATTCTCTGGTTAATGAATTTGACTATTTATTAAACCTACATGTTTACAATTTTTTATAGACCGATATTCCACCCTGGCTTATTTTGCTAAATTTCTTCAATTTGAAGAATTTTATTATTTTTCTATAGGTGGGTGGAAGTTAAAATTATGTTATGAACTTCTAATTCATGTCCACCCCATTGTTTTTTGGAAAAATATTTCTTCTAATGAGGTTGGTATTAGTTAAAGCTATCATTATATTCATTTTTTTAGCCCATTTAAATCAACGGCGCATCTTCTTTGCATCCCGTTGCCTGACTTGCCTCAAGCGTCATCATATTTCAAGTTCTTTTACAAACAACTTAAAAACTGACAAACATGGATGCATTTTTGTTTTAAAATTTGTATGACATCTACTACGTACTACCACACCCCAACTCTATTAGCATGATTTCGAGTTTTAAAAAAATGGTTTAGTCTTTGATATTTTCCAGAATTTTGACATATCACGTGCCGTTCTTGATCACAACTCTTAATTCTTAGGTCATTTTCCCTTTGTGTATTTTTCTTTATTGTGATGCAAAGGATAGGGTGCGAAACTTCATATATACTTGGTAACTGAAACATAGTTTTTAATCCAGCAAACAACAATGGTGAATTTCTTAGCATATTGAAGATTTGTTGATTTCTCTAGTTTAATTCAAAGAATACATATGCTTAACTTAGTTACTCCGTACTAGCATATTTATCTTATTCTCATTTTTTTAAACCCCTTGGATAAAAAGATATTTCGATACTCCTAAACTAAGAATGTATTTGTGGTCTTGGGGAGCTCATAATATATTCCATAAAAGTAATGCTTGCACCTAGAGCTGTCAAAAATTGACCCGACCTGAAAACCCGACCTGAACCGACCGAACCTGTAACCGACCATGACCCGAAATTACGGTAAAACAGGTAACCCGAAACCCGACCTATACCCGACCCGAAAAAACCGATAACCGTTTTTAACCCGATGTTGTAACACCCGAACCCGAACCCGACACCCGACCCGAAAATGACCGATAACCGAACTGACCCGACCGAACAATGACCCGAACCCGATTCGATACCCGACCCAAAACTGATTGTAACTCGATGAAACCTGCTATTGACCCGACCTGTGACAACTCGCTACCCGATTTACCCGAGTTATCAATGACACGATCAAATATTAACTTCAACGATAAATCTATTTTAATTATTTATTGCTAGATACTGAAAAATTTAACTCTAAAATAAGTAAAACAAAAAAATTTAGAATATAAAATATCAGACCCGAGTTTGACCCGTCCCTGAGAGTGACCCGACCTGAATTCTATTTGATTTGATTATTATCCGATCCAAACAAAGACCCGGACCCGAAAATAACTGTGTTGCAAACCGACTTAAAGACCCGAACCCGAAATTATCTGCTACAAACTGACTTAAACCCGACCCGATAAGACCCGAACCCGAAATCAAACCTGACCGAAATGTGACCCGACCCGACCCCGACCTGAACCCGGGATAAGAAAAAACCCGACATGACCCGACCTGAAATCGACCCGACCGAACCCGAAATTGACCCGATACGACCCGACCTGATCATGACCCGAGACCCGGGATGACCCGACCCAAACCCGACCCGATGACCTATTTTGACAGCTCTACTTGCACCCAATATATCTTGGGAATTTTAGTATGTCTACGTACTATCAAAATTATTAGTGAAAGTTTTTAGTGAAGTATTATACATTTATACGTTTAACATTTTGGTATGTCAATTTATCATTTTTTTAAAATTGAGTTTCTTAAAATATAGCCCGTGCGTAGAACGGGCCAAAAGCTAGTTACTTTCAAAAACCCCAACTCCCCCACCCTTAGGTGAACCCAACCCCACCCCCACTCTTCCAAAATTTAATGGTCTTCACTTCTTTTATTTGATTAAAATATTTACCTTTATTCCACTTGCTTTATTATTTTATTTCATTAAACTCTTTTCCTTAATTCTCATGTCCGGTCATATGTTACTACGATTTTAATATGAAGGGAGTATGAAATAAGTTTTGGAAAACAATAGATTGAGAATTTATTTAATTTCTAACATTAGATCTGAAAATGGTTCTAGCATTAATGTCCTAGCGATCATCTTTGACATAACCACTTTAAAATTTTCGGGCAAAAATAATACTCCCTCCGTAACTTAATACTCGACCTGTTTTATCCGGACACGCTTGTTAATACACAACTTTGACCACCAATTTCTTTAACTACATATTATAAAAACTTATAAAAATATTAATATTTTGAAAATATATATTAAGATAAATCCAACAATATATTATATATTAACATGTGTTTTCACATACTAGAAATAAAAGGGTCAAAGTAAATTATGTGAATAGTATAAAAGTCAAAACGGATCAAATATTAAGGGACGGAGATAGTATTCAAATTAACCATAAAAAAAAATATTCAAAAGGGAAAACTAGTAGGATCACACGAGAATTTACTACACTATTTGGTGAGATAAAAAAAAATCATGAGTGTGTAGATAAATCTCACGAGAAAACTCACGAGGAAACAGTGTAAAAATATGAGTGTGAGATTTTGGTGAGGAAGCTGCGTGGGATTGGTAGTGGGCCCCCCACTTACTTTATCTTTTTTTTTTTTCAAATTTGTTGGCAGTTGTACGTAATTAAAAAAAAAAAAAAAAAAATATTAATTTACTGTTCACGCTGACTGTGCGCGTGGTGGCTGCGAATCACACGCTGCCACGTGTCACTGTTAGCCAATAGAAAAAAAGAACTGTTATTTGTAACGATTATATTTTGTAACGGCTATTTTAGCCAAAAATAATTTATAAAAAAAAAAAAAAAAATCACCAACGGCCATAAATTTTTTTTCTATATAAATAGAGACCAAATTTGCTATATTTCTACACACTTTCAAAAATCACTTATTTCTCTCTAAATTCATTAAAATCATTTTCCTTTAAAGTTATTATTATTATTATTATTGAAAAAAAAAATAGTTTACCAGAAAAAAAAATTACGACCTTTCATATTATTATTATTATTATTATTATTATTATTATTATTATTATTATTATTGTTGGTGTTGTTGTTGTTGTTGTTATTGTTGTTTTTTTAGTCAATATTGTTATTATTATTATTGTTGTTATTGTTATTAATATTATTATTGTTATTATTATTATTATTATTATTATTATTATTATTATTATTATTATTGGGTAAGTATTTATTTTTATTATTATTATTATTTTGCGTATTATTTAGTACTAAAATGGATCGTAATTATTATTCTCAAAATGCTCAAATTGTTGATGATTTTGATGTTACTAACATCAATGATCCTCAATTTAGTTCATATTTGCAAGGAATTGGAGGAAATTCTACCTCTCAAAATTATCAGCAGGTTGATGGTGAAGATGAGGAAGAGGAAAATGTTCCTGAGACCCAAGAACCGATCATGACGCATCCGTTGGCAACAAATCCAAATCAACAAGTTGCAGTTTCATCATCTTCTCGAAGTTGGTCTGTTAAAGAGGATGAAGCGCTGATTTCTTCCTACATGTTACATTGCACTGACATACTTGTTGGAACCGACCAGAAAGCATGCGAGCTTTGGAAGAAGGTTTCGTCAACGTATGACGCGATTCAGGTACAAAGGCCTTATGAACTTCCTCCAAGAAGCCTTAAAATGTTAGAGAGCCGTTGGAGAAGGATGGCTACCGACATTATTCTCTGGAGTGGTTGCGTAGAAGAAGCTCGTAGGTTAATGGGTAGTGGGAGTAATGTTGTGGACGAAAATAGTACCGCCCACAAGTTATTCCGCGACTCTGTAAAACCTAAACCTAGAAACTTCTTATGTGAGCATGGTTGGAGGATGGTCACTGCGTACCCGAAGTGGAGAAAAAAATTGAGGTGGGGTATGTCCAAGAAAGATAGAGATATACACGACACCGAAAGTGATCCCGAAGATATTGGTGGCAGTGGCAAGAGAACTAGAGTTGATGCTAATGGTGACACCATCATAGAAAGTGGTGGTAGCTATGTATCTGGAGGCATTCAACGACCAGATGGTGTGAAGAAAACTAAGGCCAAACGAAAAGGAAAAGGGTTAGCATCAGAAGAGGAAACTTCGAGTTTCAGCGAACAGCTCAAGGCTAACAATGAAATGAGAATCAATGACCACCAATTACGACAACGAAAATTTGATTTTGATGTGTCAAGGGAAGCAAATAGAAGAGACACAAGGCAAAAAGAAATGGAAATTGAGGAGAGGCATGTGGCTGTGGAAGAAGAGAAACTACAAATGGAAAGAGTCAAGATGAAACATCTCACGTTACAGACATTAATGATGAAGGGGACGCTAACTCCTAATGAAGAACAATACAAGGATAAATTGTTTCAAGAGCTCGTTGGTGATAACAATTAGCTTCTAAGTATTAAGGATTTAATCGCTTTATTTATGTTGTGTGTTTAGATTTCACGTAGCAATGTTTATTAATATGTGTTGTATTAGAACTCTAGCTTGTATTACTTAGGTTTATGTCTTTATTAAAATTTGTTAAGCCAATCAATATTTACTTTTTACATTTTCTGTCATGCCAGTCAATAATATCATGGAGTAGTCACACTACAAAAAATGACAATAATATCAGGAAATCTAAAAGAATCTTATCAAGAGAATCTTATCAAGAAAATATTATCAGGAAATCTAAAAAAATCTTATCAAGAAATCCAATAAAATCTTATCCAAAAATTAAACCAAGAAAATCTTATCCAAATAAACCAAGAAAATCTTATCCAAATAAACCAAGAAAATCTTATCCCAAATTTTGTATATAAGCACATCTACTTGATAGTCAGAAACCCAAACATTTTTCTTTAAATCAATAACTTACAAAAAATAAAAATATGTTGTTTCAAAAAAGTTCTAGCTCTGAATCTTCTGATGAAGATCAATACCAAAATACTGATGAAATGGTTGACGAATTCGTCACTAATCATTTACTAAACACATCCTTTCCACGAGGTCCTAGACCTCCAAATACTGACATTCTCGTTCGAGCTAATAGACAACGTGAAGAAGGGCATAATCGCTTGTTCAACGATTACTTTGCAGTTAATCCCGTATACTCAGAAAAACAATTTCGTCGGAGGTTTCGAATGAAAAGACCTTTGTTCTGTCGTATCATGAACAAAGTGGTTGAAAACGAAGTATGGTTCCAACAGAGACGAGATGCTGCCGGAAGACTAGGGTTATCAGGATTGCAAAAATGCACTGCAGCTATCAGAATGTTAGCATATGGTGTTGCTCCCGATGCAGTTGATGAATATCTACGAATAGGTGAAACAACTACAAAAAAGTCATTATTATTATTCACTCAGGGTGTGATCAAGCATTTTGAAGAGGATTACCTAAGAAGTCCTTCATCTGAAGACTTAAGAAGGATCCTTTATCAAAATGAAATGCGTGGATTTCCTGGCATGATCGGTAGTATTGATTGCATGCACTGGGAGTGGAAGAATTGCCCTAATGCATGGAAAGGTCAATACGCCGGACGAAGTGGGAAAGCTAGCCTCATTTTGGAGGCTGTTGCGGATCAAGATCTATGGATTTGGCATGCATTTTTTGGCATTCCTGGTTCATGTAATGACCTTAATGTTCTTTATCGTTCTCCTGTGTTTGATGATGTTTTGCAGGGTAAGGCACCTCCTATAAATTTTAGAGTGAATGGGCATGAATACAACCTTGGGTACTACCTTACAGATGGTATTTATCCAAATTGGGCTACATTCATCCAAGGATTTACCCTTCCTCAACTTAAAAAGCACAAACTTTTTGCTGATAAACAAGCACATGCTCGGAAAGATGTTGAACGTGCTTTCGGAGTTCTGCAAGCAAGATTTGCCATCATACGGCAACCGTCTCTTGCTTATGATGAAGATACATTAGGCGACATAATGAAGGCTTGTATCATCATGCACAACATGATAGTTGAGGATGAACGAGACAACTACGTCCGAGCTGAGGTGTTAAGAAAGTACTATGAAGATGACCTTTCGAGTACAAGTGCAACGGTGAATAACGATGAACCTTTCGAGTTTCAAAGCGGACAACCTGTCAACATTAACGCGTACTTGGGGAGAAGATCAACTTTGCGTGACAGCCGAATTCATGACGCTCTAAAACATGATTTGATCGAGCACATTTGGGAAAAATATGGATCAAATAATAATAATAATTAAACTCATATGCCGAAGAAGATTTATCATTTTAATGCCTCTTTAGATTCTTAAATGTTTTTTAATTTGGTTTTATGATATGTTCAACGTTTTTTTAATTTGGTTGTATGATGTTTTTAACGTATTTTAATATGGTTTTAGATGTTTTTTAACATATTATACTTCGGCTTTATGAAGTTTTTTAGTCCATCCATGTAATATGTTCTAAATGTTGTAGTGCTCAACTTATTCAAGTAATGTAATGCAATTTAAGTTGTGTTTCGATATATTATCTACATTAATTAATTATTTTCTATTATATCTATTTATTGGACATAAAAGGTAAAAAGTACATCATTACGTTGAGTATAAAAATTATTATTACCAAAATTTTCATTAATTTTAATTACCAAAAAAAAATTATTACCAAAAATTTATTATTACCAAAATCTATAAAATTTTCATTAATTTTAATTACCAAAAAAAAATTAATTAAGTGTTAATAAATATTTAAATAATTAACATAAATGAATGAACATTAAAATAAATACATAATAGATGAAGTATATTGGAGAAATAAAATGTGGTGGGGTATAGTGAATAGTAGAAGATAGAGTGGTGAGGAAATTTTTTTTTCCTCATGAATGGGAAGCAAATTTGTGAAAAAAAAATCTTGTGAGAAAAATGATGTGGAGGAGTAAGAAAATGGTAGAGAAAGAGTGGTGAGATTTTTTTTTTTACTCATTAATGGGAGTGCTCTTAGGCCACAAACTGTACGTTTATTTTATTTTTTTCTTGATGCAGTGCCATCTGTAAAGTGTATACTCCATCACCTTTCAACTTTTTTGTATCATAGAATTGCAGGGCTTCCATCTTCTTCTTCTTCCTCTTTGTAACTCTGAAATAACCTTGAAAATTCACTTGAGTTGAGTGCAACAAAAGAAGGACAGTTGATCAAATACCGAGTAATAATTTTTGTTTAGCTTTCCCAAAGAAAGCACAATACCGACGAAAAACAGTATTGTGTTACTGTGGCTTGTGTCACTGTGCCCGCCTAGCTAGCTAGCTACACATGCAAATGCCATAGCTATATTCATCTTCCCAAATTTAACACACAATATATATTCCCTAAAAAATAGCGTCGATGTTACTGCGCACAATAATCATTGCCGAAAGCAAACCTGGAAAGTTAGGTGGTCATTCCGGCCAAGACGGAAAAACTCATCAGTCATTTCTTCATTCAGTTGTATGTATAACCATGCATGCACAAATGCATATTATTAGTAATTAGTTTGTGGCAAGTTGGTTACTCCTACCTACTCCGGTTACCTTCATTTTTAATTAGTGGGTATGCCATGGTGCAGTGAGTGGTGTGCACCGTATCAAAATCGGGAGTATAGAGAGAGTGATTAAGTGGTGTATGTGTATTGCGTTGCAGGAACAAAGTCACGGGTTTGTCTTGAAAGGCCCTTTATTTTCGCACAGTCCCAGACGACAGACATACTACCAGACACTTATTCTTTCTCTCTCTTTCTCAATAACCCAAAATCTGCCTATTTCAAAAACAAAATACATTAAAAAAAACAAGAGTAGAAAGATACCCTCTAAAACCTCCTTTTTTTAGTCACAAAGCTATCTCTCCTTTTTTTTAGACTTGGCTACTTCTTTGTCTTCCATCAACCCAAAATTTTCACTTTCTTTCTTTCAATAGTGGTTCATCAACAAAATGGCAGTAATGGTGGATAATTGTGAAGGTCTACTTCTGTCATTAGACAACGGAAAATCAGTCCCCGCTCCATTCCTCACCAAAACGTACCATTTGGTCGATGATCCTGCAACCGATCACATCGTTTCTTGGGGCGAAGATGACACCACATTTATCGTCTGGCGTCCCCCGGAGTTCGCCCGTGACCTCCTCCCTAACTACTTCAAGCACAACAATTTCTCTAGCTTTGTCCGCCAACTCAATACATATGTATAAATATAATATATATCTATCCATCTCTCTCTGTGTATAAATCACGTTTCCAAATCAATGTACTAATAATTACTTTTTATTTTTATTTTATTTGTGTCAAAGGGTTTTAGGAAGATTGTACCGGACAGATGGGAGTTCGCGAACGAGTTCTTCAAGCGAGGGGAGAAGCATTTATTATGCGAGATCCATAGGAGGAAAACAGGTCAACAACATCAATTACCAACTCATTTAAACTTCGGCCACCCTTCAGCCACCTCCTACTTACCTAACTACTTCCCATCTGTAAGCCTTTCGCCACCAAACTCAGCCGATGACGACCACCGTGACTTCGACTCTTCTTCCGGATCTCCGCCTTCATTATCTTCACCGTCAGCCTCAAAGTCCTACGCCGACGCCCTCACTTCTCTCTCCGAAGAGAACGAGCGTCTCCGAAAGTCAAATACAATACTTATCTCGGAGCTCACTCACATGAGGAAACTCTACAATGACATTATCTACTTTGTTCAGAATCATGTTAAGCCTGCTGTTGCTCCTACCAACTCTGGATACCCATCTGCGTCCTCATTGCTACTCTCATCAGCTGCTGTTGCTGCTGCTGCTACTACTACGAGTTTTTCCGCGCATCCAAATAACTTCAATCAATTTATCAAAAAAGGTATTAATACTAATAGTAATTACAATGTGGGGAATTTCAGTCAATCTTATGCTGCCAAGAGGAGTAATTTGAGGGTTTTGGAAGATAATGAGAGTAGTAGCACAAGCTGTAACACCAAGTTATTTGGAGTTCCGATTCAATCTAAGAAGCGATTACATCCAGATCAGACGGTTGAGAATAATTACAAGGCTCGTATGGTGTTAGATAAGCATGATCTTGGACTAAATCTCATGCTTCCTTCTCCTTCATCTTAGTTAAATTAGTTCCCTTTTATTAATCTCCTTTTTAGGATATATCAACATTTTCTGAGATTATGTTACTACTAGTATGTAATTTCATGTACATAAACTACCTAGAATCTCCATAGCACGACTGTTATCAAACTTGTATCCAAATTCTTGTATTAGACGGTTTGATAATCGGTGTTTTCCCACCTCATACAGTCATACGGATTAATATTCATCATCGTCAATGCAGGTAGGTTAGTTTTGGCAAAAGAAAAAATTGCAATATATAATTAAGTATACTTCTAAGTATATTACTCGTCATAGGAGGATCGAACTTGTACAACGAGGACTTGATAGTTGTCGGAGTTTTGGTATTAAAAAGACTTAAGAAGAGTTATATCTAAGTAGCATCAATTAGTTCTCGTATTACCGAATGAACTTGTGTTTGGAAATTCTTGTATTAAATGGTTTGATAGTCTTCGGAATCTTGTATACCGTTCAGAAAATTCATTAATGCAGGTGGGTTAGCTTTGGAAATTCTTGTATTAAATGGCCGGTTTGATAGTCTTCAGAATAATCAAAGTATGATGTACTATCATATCTTGTGTTTTGTCCTAATTCCTTTAAAAAATCTGAAATGGTTTTTCCAGTCTCATAAATAAAGAGCAGAGGAGAGAGAGAAGAATATGACAATAATAAGTACTCCGTATTTGTTTGATTGTGTCTGGTTTTTTCCCATGTTCTGAAAAAAGGAAAGCTGAGAAATTGAAATGGTTGTTTCAGTACAGTGGCTGACTTGCAGCTGCATTGGCGTTTCTCTCTTTTTCTTTATTGAATTTTTCTTGGTTGAACACATTAATGGAAGGATGATGCGGACAGTGATTATTAATTAGCTAGCTTGTTTATGTCTCACTCTTTGAATTTTATGAGGGTGCAGAACAATTGTATCTGCATGCAGCAGTGTAGCACTGTGTGGCAAACTTCATTAATTATCAATCTGACTTATCTCTCTGTTTTCTATCTTCTATTTCCCGGAGAATGGAGAATATATGGAGCATGTTGCATGATCTTCTTGGTTGGAAATAAGAGATGTCAAATTGGCTACTCGAGTCGGGTCCGGATCGGATAATCTTGGGTCATGATCTGTTCGGGTTGGATCGGGTCACTTAATCACTCGGATCGGTCGGGTTGGATTCCAGTCGTATCGTATCAAGATCTTTTTCTATTTTAGGGTGTTTCAATTGAGAATTGGAGTTACTATTTAGCCTGGTCAATGACAACTCGAGTCATCAACAGGTCGGTCATATATAACGGGTCACCACATGTCGGTTTACTAACAGGTTTTGTCGGTTATACTCTGATTCAGATCCTTATTGGCTCGGGTTTCGAATCGGGATTGAATAATTGACCGGTTGGGTCAGTTCTGTTTTCGATCATCTATATGTCGAGTGTCGAGTTTGGGTTCGGGCCATACAATATCGAGTCAAAATCAGTTATAGATTTTGTCGGGTTGAATACGATCGGGTTACGAGTTTCCTGTTGTAATAACTATTTTGGGTCCAGTATTTTGCAGATCAAGGTCGGTTCAGGTTTAGTTCTCGGATGAGGTAAGTTTTTGACAGCTCTAGTTGGAATTCACGAATCCATTCACTAATATATGCTCACTTGCTAATTAGGTTTTGTTTTATCAAAATATCTTCTAAATGTGTACCTGGGTACAATAAATTTATTGTGCGTACATCAATTTAACTTTTACCAATATTTTTAGTTACTTTTAATATGTTTTTATATTATGGACAATTATTTTAAACAGTTAATATGCTCTGTTCACCGTAAAAAAATTCAGGTTCAACAAGTTCAGATCAGTTACAATCGGGTCGAATAATTACAATAAGTTCCAATTAGGTCTAATAAGTTTTTTTTAGACAAACAACGAGCCATAGGCCTTAGGTGGTTGTATTATAGGCAATGCAAATGTCTGCAGCTAATACATCCTCTACCTCACTAGGAACACTCCCAGCCAAAACTCTAAGAGAATAAGTAATTGGATTGAGGTGAGCCATCGTGTGCGCAACAATGTTGGCTTCTTTAAAAACATGAGAAAAAAATAACTGATTCAAACAAGCTAGATAAGTGCTTAATCTCACGCAATTATATTATGCCTAAGTATGACCCATCAAACATGCCCTCCTTCAGCTTCTTCACAACAGTCAGGTTGTCACATTCCACCACAACTCTTCTTTCGTGGCATTGCCCAGCCAGTTGGAGACTCAAAACAACAACCTTGGCTTCAGCTACATCCACAGGCCAAACATGCTTTACTTGTGAGCACGATGCTCTCCTCACACACCCTTCATGGTCACGGATTAATACCCGTAGGCTGCACCGTAACGCTTCACTTACAACAGCATTAGTGTTTACCTTTAGCTACCTTTGTTCAGGAACTGTCCACCTCGCATTTGCTTGGTCTGGGCCCTGCATAACATGCTTGTTAGGTTATGGATACATATAGTTGAATATAAATCATGCGGAAAAACCATAAAGCCAGGAATCCAAATTAATTGTCACATAACAATTAGCATAATTTAGGACACATACATTTTGTAGCGTGCCCCCCATAGCTGCGCCCGAACCGAACAAGAACAAGTCTATGACTCCAATGTCGTCCCTTCGTAGATAGTCCACAGCACGTTCGGATCCGCCTTAGATTTAATTAACTAGAATTGCACCTAAGGTTCTATGAATATTTTCGAATATTATGGCAAATATTATACTTAGTTTTAATCCTTAAAACTAGATGTATCAAATATTATACTTAGTTTTAATCCTTAAAACTAGATGTATGATTGAAAATTAAGTTCTCATAAATTTGTGAATGCCATCACATATTTATAGAGCAGGAATATGGAATTGGAATTTTACTAGGACTCAAGAATTCTAACTCTATTAGAATTAGAGTTCCCTTAAACTAGTAATTCAGAAAATTAATCTAATCCTAATCGCTTAAGGATTCGATGCATGCACAAACTCCAACACGCACACGAGCACGACCCACATGCGAGCAGGCCATGCCCGCGCGCGCGCGAAGCCCATCGCTAGCAGCCCACACGAGCTCGCTGCCTCGTAGCCTTGGTTGCAGCCTTGGCGCGCTAGGCCTGGCGTGCCTTTGGCTGCTTGTGTTGTGCGCTGGGCTTGCTGGACGTGGGCCTGGCTTCGTGCTAGGCCTTCGTCTAGCAAGCTCGTCCGATGCTTATTTCGTACGACGTGTTTCCGATTAATTTTCCGATTCCGGAATTCATTTCCGATTCAAACAATATTTAACATTTCCGATTCCGGAATTAATTTCCTTTTCGAACAAATATTTAATATTTCCGATTCCGGAATTATTTTCCGATTCCGATAATATTTCCGATTCTGACAATATTTCGTTTCCGGCAATATTTCCGATTCCGGAAATATTTCCATTTCCGATAATATTTTCCGATACGTCCATGTTTCCGTTTCCGGCAACATGTACGACTTGGAAAATATTTATATTTCCGATACGATCCATATTTCCGTTTCCGGCAATATCATCGTTTCCGGAGTATCCATAATTTGCCTTTGACGATTTCAGCTCCCACTGGAACCGAGATCCGTCGATTCCGAATATTCATAGATGGAGTATTTAAGATCCGTTCACGTACTATTTGTGTGACCCTACGGGTTCAGTCAAGAGTACGCTGTGGATTATTATTATTAATTCCACTTGAACTGAAGCGGCCTCTAGCTAGGCATACAGTTCACGTACTTGATATCACTGAATTATTAACTTGTATAATTAATACTGAACCGCATTTATTAGACTTAGTATTGAATGCATACTTGGACCAAGGGCATTATTTCCTTCAGTCTCCCACTTGTCCTTAGGGACAAGTGTGCATTTCCTAATTCCTTTGTCGTTCGATGCTTGCTCTTGAACATAAGGTAAGAGTTGTCATCCTTATTATGTCCAGAGGTGTTTCTCGGTTTCAGAGTTCAACTGATCAAATAAACAGATAATCATAGCCTATGATTCATCTGAGCACGGCCATGCATTTTACAGTTTCTAGCTCTCCGAGTGGCCTTGTACAACTTTCAGCATCTCATCCCGATTTATGGGAGGACAATCCCAATCTTGCGATCTTGAGATTAGACTTCGTTTGATAGGTGATTACCCGAGCGTTGCCTTTATAGCCTCCTTTTACGGTACGACGGTTGATAACTGTAACACCCTAATAATTCCTTGCTTTTATAAAACCATTTTCCAACTTAAAATAAAGGAATTACTAAAGTATTACCGCCACCGTGATAACGGTTAAGGCTATTACCAGAATTACGCAGCGGAATTTAACGTCAACTAACTTTTAAAAACATAATTAATAAAATATCGAGTCCTCCTACAAATTGGAACCATGACGGCCCAAAAACCAAAGTATAAAAAGTTTGACGAATTCAAACATAATTAAAGTATTAAATAAAATCGTTCAAAATACGAAAGCATGCAACTCTCTCAATCATCCCAAGCCACATGATTTCGATCTACCAACCTGCTAGGGCTGTGCAAAAAATCCGGAAAACCGAAACCGAAAACCGAAAAAAACGAACCGAAAAAGCGGGTAACCGAACCGAAATAATAGGGTTAGGGTCAGTCTTTTTGAATTTTTAAAAAAACCGAACCGAACATGCGGGTAACCGACCCGAAAAGCGGGTAACCGAACCGCCCGAAATTACAATTTTTTTTTACTTTTACCCATTTTTCCAATAATACTTTTTAACAATATTTAATTTTTCTATTTTCTCCGAAATTTCCGTCTCAATTTTTCACTTCCCTCATTTTTCCAGTAATACTGCTGTTTTGCTAATGTTGTGATTGATGTTGGATTTTGCTCGATCTATTACTGTTGGATGATGTATTATTGTTTGTTGCTAGTGGTGTATGATTTTGTTCTTCCATTATTTTTTTAGTCAGACTATTTTAGTAGATATTTAGATTTTTGTACTTACTTTATTTGCAATTTTTATAGAAAATATTTCATATTAATTTGAACTATTACCCGACCGAACTGACCGAAAAAAACCCGAAACCCGAAAAAGCGGGTACCGGTAGTTATGGATACGGTTTAGGGTCGACATTCTTGTAACCCGAAACTAACGGTTACCCGAAATAAATTCATAACGGGTAATCGAACCCGATTTTGCACACCCCTACAACCTGTTGTATTATTCTACTCCCCATCAATGCAAGTGCAAATGATAGATCATTATAGGGTCATTAAGGCAAAGGCCATGACCAAAAACACAAAGTACGTAGTCAGCAAAAGCTGAGTACTTACAAGAATAGAGTGAATCAACTATAAACATGCATTACTCACCAAGTACTAATCAACATGCAAAAGCCATTTAATAATTAACAAACAAATCATGAATACAAGACTCGACTCCTGACTCGGCTCTTAACTCACGATTTAATTAGAATAAGCTTCGAACGGGCCAAAAGAATGTTCCATAAAGGAAAAAGGTGATGGGAGCCAACCATACACCAAATAATAAATAATAAAATCGAGCCATACCGACGGAATTCCTGCGCATAATATAAATGAAACAACGTCTTGTATCATTAGTAGAAGATCAAGCTTTCCGGCAAGTCTCCCCCCATTGTTCATACTCAAGGTATATACGTTCCAAGAGTTTTGAAGCTTGTTCTGGTTGCACTTTACGTTTATTAATATTTTATTAAAGGCGAACTCAAGACTCAACAACATATACACATACAATTAATAAACAACAACCAAAACAATCTTATTTTAATGCTTTAGGACTTGTGATCAACAAAGCAAGACACTTGCGAAATTACTATCATGTTCCTCCTCACAAAAGTGAGATTCCACATCATGCCCATTAACATGAGGGTTGTTCCCTTGCACGACAAATCCTAATTCATTTCATATAATATTCCCAACTGAACCCTACATGTGTGGTGGTTTACGTGAGCAACCCTTCACATGTGGTAAAATAAATAGTACAACGAGGTACGAATAATTAGCTCAAAGTATGCTAGACATCCCGTACAATAGCATAATAATAAATAATCCATCCCTTGCATGTGAAACAAACCATACATGCATAAATATTGAACAACATGATTGACAATGAAATCCTTACTCATAATAATCTCAACATGCTTGTTCAACAATTAATCCAATACACCCAACATCATAATTCACATGATCGTTCACCAAAATAAACATGAATCCACATAATATAATTCACATTAATACAATCATGTAATTCTCTTGACAAATGGTGTGGTCGCCCTAGACTTGTACGTACCTTGAATACCTAAGCGTAGGGGCCACTTTGCAATACGAGCACTCACTTAGAAATCACCTCCTATCACCAAAATAACGAAACTTAAATTATTTCCATGTTCATTAAATTTCCAGCAACTTTATAAAATCTTAAACCTTATTTAAACTTTTGAATTCAATCGTTCTTCAATAAAATAATCGTCTCAATTTGCAAAACCAATCCCTAGTATGAAAACATACTTTTTCCGCCTTTAAAATCAATAAAAATCAACACTTTAGGCCTTTATTTAAATCTGAAAATATAATTGATTATCATAACTAAAATCATCACCTAATTATGCTAATCAATTGACTCATTAGGTCTAGGTTAAAACCCTAACTTGAAAATCCCAATAAAACCAATTTAACATCGTAAAAATCAATTCTTTATTAAATAAACGAATCTGAAAATTCATACTTTAATAATTAAAACAAGCCTAATGAATCACAACACGTAAATCCTCAAAGCACGGTGTTCATAACCGATTCCCAGCATTTTAATTATTCAAAACAATAATAATATCATAATTTAAAATACGGAATTTAAATAGAATAGGTAAGGAAGAAGAGAATTATACCAATCCGGCCTATAGCACGGAACAACCAAGAATTTAAGTGATTGGGCGAAAAAAGATTGAACAACGAACAAAAACAACACACACACACACACAATGTGTGTGCGTGTACGGACGAAGGAACGAAGCAGCAGCAGGCGCGGCATAGCAGCGCGGCACACGGGCGAGTGCACGAGCTGGGGCGCGCAGTAGAGAGGGACGCACGCGCTGGGCCGCAAGGGAGCAGGGGCACTGTGCGCGAAGAAGGGGCGAGAGAGGGAGCAGGGCGCGCGCCCTGGTGCGTGAGGGTGAGCGCAAGGCAGGGCGACGAGAGGGGAGTGTGGGCGTGCGACTGGCAGCACCACACAACAACAACAACGCAACAAGAGGGGAAGGCAGCGGCACGCAGCAACAGCACGAGGCTCGTGCTTGCGGGCCGAGTGAGACGGGCGAACAAAGGGAGAGATAAAGAGGAGTGTGTGGCAAGTAAGAGAGAAAATGATTTATGACAAAATAGGGGGATCATTTAATGTGGGGACTCTTATTTATAGGCTCCCTATTTCTAATGGGCTAGGCTTAGGGAATTTGAATTGGGCTCAGAGAATTAAATGATTGGGCTAGCTTAGGACTTGAATTAAACTCTTTTGATTGGGCTCGTTTAATAAAAAGAATTGGACTTTTCATTTAAAACCCAAACCTTTTCAAATCACTTGCGACTCATTAAATTTCCCGACTCGAAAATTAAATTCGTTTCGTACTTAATTAAAATAATAAATATTCTAATTAATTAAAATACATTTAAATAATATTTAAATGCGAAATAAGTTCAAAAAATCGTAAAATGCTTTATTAATATAATTAAAATATATTTATAAATATTATAAAAATACGAGGTATTACAGTCTACCCATCTTAAAAGAAGTTTCGTCCTGAAACTTGGGTTCAGAAATCAAAATTCAAACTCAAAACTTGAGATTTTATGAGACTTTAATGCGTTCACTTGCAAATTTTTTAAGTTGTTGTACTCTTTACATGATTAAACAGGACAATAATAAGTGCAAATTCAATAGAAAGCACTAAATTTAGCACAAAATAGGGGAAAACAAGGTAAAAAGCGCGAAATTCTACCGCACTCTACCCCCCTTAAAAGACACGAGTTACGACCCCGTAACTCAACTAACCTCGGGAAAAAGCTCGGGATATTTCTTTCTCATTTCGTCCTCCGCTTCCCAAGTTGCTTCCTCAGATTCTTGATTAGACCACAACACTTTGAAAATTTTCACATCTTTAGTACGTGTACTACGCACTTTACTATCCAGAATTTTGACAAGTCTTTCCTCAAAAGTTAAACTTTGGTCTAATTCTATGGTCTGCGGTTGCAACACATGAGACTTATCCGGGACATATTTCCTTAACTGGGATATGTGGAACACATTATGCACTCTATGCAAGTCCATAGGCAAGGCTAGTCTATAAGCTACCTTTCCAATTCTTTCTAAGATTTCATATGGGCCTATGTACTTAGGGATTAACTTCCCTTTCTTTCCAAATCTCATGACACCTTTCATTGGTGACACTTTGAGCAACACCTTATCACCTATGTTGAACTCTTCATCCTTAAGTTTCAAGTCTGCATAACTCTTTTGGCGATCCTGCGCCGCTTGAATCTTGGATTGGATGGTTCGGATTTGGTTCATGGTATCCTCGATCATTTGAGGTCCCAACACTAAGGTTTCACTAATGTCTTTCCAAGAAAGGGGACTCCTACACTTTCGTCCATACAGGGCCTCAAATGGTGACATTCCAATACTAGCATGATAGCTATTGTTATATGAAAACTCAATCAAATCTAGGCTATCTTCCCAACTTCCTTGGAAATCAGTGACGTATGCCTGAAGCATGTCTGCAAGAGTTTGGATGGTTCTCTCAGTTTGTCCATCTGTGGCTGGGTGGAAGGCTGTACTCATTTTCAATGTCGTACCAAAGCTCTTCTCCACACTGTTTCAGAAATTCGAAAGAAACCTTGAATCCCTATCTGATACGATATCCTTAGGAACTCCATGTAACCTTACAACATTCTTAATGTAAGCTTTAGCAAGTTGTTCCATTTTCCAGGTTTCCTTCATTTGTATAAACACTGCTGACTTGGTGAACCTATCTACCACAACCCAAATTGTATCATTTCCGGTTTTCGACTTAGGCAAACAAGTGACGAAGTCCATGGAAATACAGTCCCATTTCCAGCTTGGAATCTCTAAAGGTTGGACCTTTCCTTGAGGTCTCCTATGCTCTATCTTGACCTTCTGACAGGTCAGCCATCTAGCCACAAATTCAGCCACTTTGTTCTTCATTCTTGGCCACCAATAGATCTTTTTCAAGTCCTTATACAACTTGTCACCACCTGGGTGCACAGAATATGGCGTATTGTGCCCTTCTTTAATTAATTTCTCTTCAATTCTCCACACTTTTGAGGCAGGCACTGTTAGGTTATGATACATATGACAATTCATAAATCATGCGGAAAAACTATAAAGCCAGGAAAGCATATTATATTCACATAATCATTTAGCATAGTATTGATGCATACATGTTGTAGCGTGCCTTCCCTAGCTGCGCCCGAACCGAACAAGAACAAGTCTTTAGGACTCCAAATGTCGTCCCTCCGTAGATAGTCCACAGTACGTCCGGATCCGCCTCAAGTTAGACCAACTAGAATCGCCCTTAAGGTTACTAGGAATTTCGGCTAGTGTTTGGAAGTGTATGGTTAATTTTATTTCAAAAACTTACCCTTTGAATACTTCAATCGTTCCCGCAAATAATGACCCTAGGCCCTTATTTATAGAGGTATGGAAAAGGAACTGGAATCCTATTAGGACACTAATTAGTTAAACTAGAATGCTAGTAGGACTCTAACTAATTAATTTTATCCTTTTAGGATTAGGAATTTGATCATCAAACAAATCCTATACAATTTAGGTTTCGTATGTGAACACAAACTTTACACAAGCATGACCTACGAGCGTGCAGGCCATGCCCGCGCACAGCCCACACGGCTGCTCGGCCCACGCGAGCCGCAAGCCCACGCGAGCAGCAGCACAGCTCGCAGCCCATTGCTGCGCGCGCTGTGCGCGCTGCCACGGCCTGCTGGGCCTGGCCTTGCGCTGGGCCTGGCGTGGCCCTTGGCTGTTTGTGTGGCGCGCTTGGCTTGCTGGGCGATGGCCTGGCTTCGTGCTGGGCCTTCGTCCGGCAGGCCTCGTCCGATGCTTATTCGTACGATACGCTTCCGATTAAATTCCCGGTTCCGGAATTCATTTCCGATACGAACAATATTTAATATTTCCGATTCCGGAATTAATTTCCGTTTCGAACAAATATTTAATATTTCCGTTTCCGGAACTATTTTCCGATTCCGATAATATTTCCGATTCTGACAATATTTCCGTTTCCGGCAATATTTCCGATTCCGGCAATATTTCCATTTTCGATAATATTTTCCGATACGTACCATGTTTCCGTTTCCGGCAACATCTACGACTTGGATAATATTTATATTTCCGATACGATCCATATTTCCGTTTCCGGCAATATCATCGTTTCCGGAGTATTCATTTCTTGCTTGTGACGATCTCAGCTCCCACTGAAACCAAGATCCGTCGATTCCGAATATCCATAGATAGAGTATTTAATGCCATTAAATACTTGATCCGTTTACGTACTATTTGTGTGACCCTACGGGTTCAGTCAAGAGTAAGCTGTGGATTAATATCATTAATTCCACTTGAACTGAAGCGGCCTCTAGCTAGGCATTCAGCTCACTTGATCTCACTGAATTATTAACTTGTTAATTAATACTGAACCGCATTTATTAGACTTAACATAGAATGCATACTTGGACCAAGACCATTATTTCCTTCAGTCTCCCACTTGTCCTTAGGGACAAGTGTGCATTTCCTAATTCCTTTGTCACTCGATGCTTGCTCTTGAACATAAGGTAAGAGTTGTCATCCTTATTATGTCCAGAGGTATTTCTCGGTTTCAGAGTTCAACTGATCAAATAAACAGATAATCATAGCCTATGATTCATCTGAGCACGACCATGCATTTCACAGTTTCTAGCTCTCCTAGTGGCCTTGTACAACTTTTAAGCATCTCATCCCGATTTATGGGAGGACAATCCCAATCTTGCGATCTTGAGATTAGACTTCGTTTGATAGGTGATTACCTGAGCGTTGCCTTTATAGCCTCCTTTTACGGTGCGACGGTTGGTCAACGTCAAAGCAACCAGTTCTCAAACAAGTAATCTCAAATCACTCAGGTATTGAGGATTTAGTGTCTAATAATTTTAATGAAATTTACTTATGACAGATTTTCATCTCTTACAGTAAAGTTTCATAGGTCTTGTCCGATACTAGTCTTCCCAAAGTAAGTATATATGCAAATGATTATGTCATTGCCATGTCCACATAGTTCAAGAAACAGAACTACTAGTCATCTTGCATTCTAGTCGTCTAACGTTTTCTATTCGTCCAATTTTATAGAAAACTCCGACTAGGGACCATTTCCAACCTTTGACATTCAAGTTCACTTGATAGACATTTCTTAGTCACAGGACTGGTCCTGACAGTCTATCTTGAATATTTCGTCAAATTTGAAGGGACTCATCATTTAATACTAAACCAAGATTAAATGGAATATGAAAATGCATTTCATATATGATAAATGTTCAACCCCAATGTTTTACAACCATGGGCCTCAAACCCATCTTTAAAACAGTTCATGGAATTCAAAGCTACGCTTGATTTCTAGTGCTACAATGTGAGTGTTGCTTCTCACTTGTTGCATAGGTTTAGTTATCATGCTTTGCCAATCTTAATATCTTTTTCATCGAATGCCTTTTTCGAGATAAGATGATAATATCTTTTGAGTGTGTTTAGTTTGTGATCTATTCTTTCTAGCTACAAGAGTGGTTCTACGCATTTTGCAATGAAGAACCATAAAGTCAGCAGACATGTGATCTACACAAGTTCAGTGAAGAACTCTTTAACTTAAACAACCCTGTTTCATTGCTTCTTAGGCAATAATTACTTTTACTTCAACTGTATAGGTTGCTAGTGATGCTTTGGTTGGATTTACTTATCCAGGCAGTTCACAGATACGTGGAAGACTTTCCAGCTGTATCTTAGAACATAGAAATTAATATTTAATTTCCCACGCAACAACTCATGGTCTTCAATCCATGTTGCCATTTCAAAACACGATGCTCTATAGCTCGTCCTTATCAATGGTTAACTCCAAAGGGTCTTGCTTGATCCTTTGCCAGTGTTTATGCGTGTAGCATCAATATTTAGCATATCTTTATTTCCTTGAATCAATAACTAATCCTATGTACCTTTTCAAGTACCATAAGTTTTTCTTGATTTCAATCTAGTTGATCTTCACTTAGATCAATAGAGATTGGTATATGTTCGTCATGCCTAAAGTCATACGATACATTTTTGGCGATTCTCATATTATATCATACATGATAAATTCTTTTGCAGAATAATTCCCAATTGAATTCTATTCATGTAACTTTAGCTCATTCAATTTCATTAGATACTGAATCCAGCTAAATTCTTTGACATATAATATAGGTTAAGAATCTCACTTAGATCCTTTGATGTTTAACTTAGTAAATGCTTATACATAGTTCAAACATTCTTTACTTAGATTTATTCATATGGGTCGAATATCTCCAATGAGTATTTCGTGTTTGATTTAGTAAATGCCATTACTTAATCCAAAACAATATTATAAGATCTTTGTAAATAAATCTTAATACCCAGTATGTACTAAGTTTCGCCTTGGTCCATCATTGATGAATAATTTCAAATCTAAGTTATTAGCATTTGAATGTTATTTCACAATTGAGAGATATGTGTGTGATACACATAGGACCAATTGAGTTTTATGTACTCCCACTAAACTTCTTATATATCTATAAGAATCATGTACATTTTATGAAACTAAAATACTTATTAGCTTCACTAAAATACAATTCCGATTCCCAATTGCTTGCTTAAATCTGTACTTAGATTTCTTTAGCTAGCATTCATTTCAAGCATTATTTAAATCCACAAATCCTATGACATGTCATGTACATAGTTTTCTTCCAACATTTGACTGAGGAATACGTTTTGTTATCCAATTGTCATATGTACCAATATGTAATTATTGCTTGATTTATAAACTTGAGCATTAAGATTATGCATAAGGTTTCAACACAATCCATGCCATGAATTTGCTTGTAACCTTTAGCAACTAATCTAGCTTTGTGTGTGAACACAATTTCATGTTTGATGGTTTTTATCCTTAAAACAAACTTGCAACCAATAGGTGTGAAACTATTCTTGCAAATCAACAAAATTTCAATTTTGTCATCAAAACATTGAGTATGTTTTATGGCCTCTAACCATTTAAAACATTTGAGTCTATATAAGGCCTCTAACCTTTTTAGGGAATCTGGGTTTCGTCATAGCTTTCTTACAGGTCACAAACTCATTAATCTTCATGATAATAGTTTGACTGTAAGTTGTAGGTTTCTTCACTATCTAATAGAAGAATTGCATAGTTTCAGTGACCTGAACTCCATGTTTCTTCACTATCTAATAGAAGAATCTCATAGTTTCAATGATTTGAACTCTATGCCTACTTGGGTATAGAACATCAAACAATAGAATATCAATAGCCACTTGAAAGTCCTTTGAATATTCTGTTCTCCTTGAAGCACTTGTAAAGTCTTCTAAGAGATGTCTATTCTTTAAAGCCACTTCTAAAGTCCTTAAAGAATAAGTTCGGATTTTCTGAAGCACTTCAAAAAGCCTCCAGAATGTCCGTTTATGTTTGTTGTTCGCCTCGAAGACTTTCGAGGTATATTTTCTCCCACTTGTCATTTTGGAAACGAATCTCCAAAAGGACATTATTTCGAGCAAACAAACATTATGTTCTCAAAAATTCGTGGTAGAAACAATACCCTTGTGTCTCATTTGAATAAATCATAATCAAACATATATCTATACTTGGGCCTTAGTTTGTCGAATGACAAACACTAAGCTCCCACTGAGTTTTGCAACTCTCTAGATATATTTTATGAAAAGTTATTCTGAAATTACTTTTCAATAGCTTTGACGAATTTGGTTTAGTTTGGTGGTAGTTGAGCATTTTGTTTTAGAAATTATAGGAAAAGTCTTTATGATCCATCATTAATCGAATCAAGTACTAATTGACTTCGATTATTCCAACTAAGATATGCCATATCTTATGGACCTAGATTGTGAAATTACAACACACAATCATTGATGATCATATTTGGTCTCAAGTAATCATCAACATGATCTAACCTAGATCTTTATGATTTCTTGCCAAGTGGATTTTATACTTCTGAATCTTTGAATTAGCCAAACAGATTCAACTTATATCACATTTGAGTCAATAAACCTATATTCACTCAAATGTGAAATAATAAAGTCATAAAATCTTTCTTTAGCTTTGAACTCTATTGTCTAGGCGTTCTAACAATAGTTCATATCTTTTGTTACTTTCAACAAGTAAGACTAGTTGTCTTAAATTGATCAAGAAATCAATCAACTTTCAAAAGTCCATCAAAATAGAGCTTTTGAATTTTAACTTGTTGACATGGTCTAAGCAACAATGCCAAAGATTAGTGGAACTCAAATCAAGAGATTGATTTTAACCTAGTAAAGTTCTTATTGTTAAAGAGTTGTTTGTTTTAATCAAGCATATTGACTCAACCCGTAATTGACCATTTCATTCAAATAAACAAACAAACATTGTTTTTGTTTTTCTTGAATGTGAGTCTTCCTGTGTTTGAAAACAGAAATTTAGGTATGCTGATTATGGAACAAAATAGCCATTAAGTTCCAGCCTTTGAAAGGACTTAAAACAAACTAGATGACCCTACAACTAATGTAGCATTGCCATGCTTCATTTCCCACTTGTAGGCCATTAGTGTATCCTAGCTTCCATTGTTTGAGTTATTACCGAAGTAAGAACCTCAAGCGGTATATGATACCAAGGAAGTTTGATTGCTAGGTCACTTCTCTTTAAACATAAACTTATAGGTAGAAACGGAATCGTAAATTCCTTTAATTTGTTCCTCGTTTTCCTATTTCTTGTACCCTTTCTTATAGTCTTAAGAATTGAATTCTTTAGTGTTGACTTTTATATTTTGTTAGACATGTCCAATGTCACTTCAACAAGGTTCTTACCATTTTATTTATGTTGAATATTCTGTTTCAACTAGATGATCTTACCAGAAGCTTGTAAAGTTCTCTAAGCATCAATCTATTCGAATGTCTAGGGACTAGACTCATTCGAGAAATAAATGGACAAAGATATTAGGTTGTTAACCATTGGTAAGGCTGAGCGTTTAAACTCAATGCTTTATGATCTCAAAACTACATTGTATTTTGAATTCACAAGCACCAATTGGTTTGCCATTCGATTTTGATATTCGAAAACAACCATAAAAGTCGATATAAGAAACGTACATTTTAAATTTCTCATTTTCTCTCATTTCCGTGAATCGTTCTTGGATTCATTACCAATCGAGGAAATTTACTGTTACCTTTCTAAAAGGATTTACCGCAGTGCAAGATATTTAATTATAAACAATAATTAAAACATACATTGAAGCATGCAAAGTCTAAACATTTATCATGAATAATAACTTGAAAATTAAAGCAATCATGCAATTCAAACAAGTTATTACATTTTATTCTAATTTATTGTTCCGGCAGGTGTGAAAAAAATGATTCCAAGATCCTAAAACCATTGAAGAATTAAACACAGTTTGTCGACTCAATCCTAAAACATTTTAGGTAAGCAAAAACCTTTTGCTAATAGTTTAGAAACTATTCTTGGTTGATAGGCACGTCTAAGAACTTATTAGGTAAACCTATCGATTTTGCCACGACATAAAAGGACTCCTTACTTATATCGTTGAGTTTCACCAAAACTAACATGTACTCACAATTATTTGTGTACCTTGCCCCTTTAGGACCAATAAGTAACACCTCGCTGAGCGAAAATTATTACTAGATTGATGTAAAGGATATCCAAGCAAGTGTATATTTTGGCATGGCACCTTTTAACTCAATTTTTAAGTTTGGAACTTAAGGCTCTTACTATGTTGGTTAGATTTTAAGTGAACTAAAATCCTTAATCATGCAACATAATCAAGCCACAATCTCATGCATAATTAAGACATATTTAAAGCAATAAATAACTTAAAGCATGCATAAGATAAATGTGATCTAGTATGGCCCGACTTCATCTTGAAGCTTCAACTTCAAAGTCCGTCTTGAAAATCTCCGTGGGAGGCATCATTTTCTTCAAATAGGATAAGCTTATAATTAAAACTAATTACAACTATCTGATGGTACGCAGACCATATTTGAATTGAAAAACAATTTTGGTACTTTAGACCAATTACATTCAAATTAATGGTACGAAGACCATATTTTCTATCCTATTTGGGCCATACTAGTCACTTCATAACCTGCAAAACAGTACACATACAATATATACCATTCACCCATTCATTATCATGAATGGCCCACATAGCTGGTTAGTAAAACACATCATGCATCACATAAACATTTGCAGCAATTAATCAAGGGCACCAATAATCTATCAATTATTCAGTCCTTATTAATTCTAATCAAGTTGTTTTGACCTTAAGGATTTGTAGACCTAATCAAGAGTATATGACTAAAAGGGCTCCCACTTAAACCAATAAATTCATATGCTTTACTAATTTTAAACATAAAAATGTATTTCTAGTCTAACCGGAAACATCCAAATTTAATTAAAATTTAAAGCTCATATAAATTTATAATTGAATCCAAAAAGTTTAATTTAATTTCAGTCGTATTTAAATTAATTCATGATTTTAATTTTAGTAAAATAATTAGAATAAATAAAATTTATTATAATTACAATATTCAAAATTAAAATCCAAGAAAATAATTTAAATTATTAATTTTAAAATTAATTAAAATTACGTAAACTGAAAATTTCAAATTAAAATTTCAAAACGATCTAATCGCAACGCAACAATCCCACGCAACGCACGCCCATGGGCTACACGCATATAGCCATTGCTGGCCATGTGCCCGCAGCCCATGCGCTGCATCGTATTGCTGCTGCTCACCATCGCAAGGCATCAATCGAACACGCGAGCTGGTGCTCGCTGCGCGCGCCAGCGCTCGCTGCACGCGAGCCATCGCTCGCTGCGCTCGCTTGCCAGCGCTCGATCCATGCGAGCCATCGCTCGCTGTGCGCTTGCCTTTCTCGCACGCGAGCTTGCGCTCATCGCACGAGGCAGTGGCATGCGAGCTGGAGCTCGCTGCGCGCGAGCGATCGATGCTGGGCGTAGCGCTCGTGGCACGCGAGCTTGCGCTCGCTGCGCGCGAGGCTCCGCACGCTTGCGCGAGGCAGTGCGCGCTGTGGCGCAGCTCGCTTGCTGCCCACACGCGACTGCTCGTGCCTTGCTTTCGCCCTTGCCCATGCGCTCATCGCACACAGCCCACGACACAAGGCAGGTTTGCTGCCTTGTGCTCGTGCACCATGCCCTTGCTCGCTGCATTCGTACCGCATGGGCGACGAGCTCCCTTGCTCGTCGTCGCATGCCCGCACTATACAACACCCCTTAAGGGTAACACGTAGCGTCCATTGCTTTGTGCGTGCAAGTTATATGAGCGAATCGCATAAAAATTAAAATTTTATTTTCAAAATTAATGACAAATTAATAAATCATATTAATTTCATAATTTTAGGGCGAAAAATCGAAAAATTTATTATTTAATTGATTTTCGATTGACATGGATTCAAGTCTAGGTCATAAAAATTTAAAATTTAACATAAATTTACAATTTTTATGGTGGTTTTTAATCATAGGTCTCTAATTAAATTATAACTAATTATGAAAATCAAATTAATTCTAAATTATTTCAATTTTCAACAAATTAATCATAATTACAAATTAGATTGCATAATTAACAAGGCTAGCCATTCAAACTTGTTAAACATATACAGTAGGTCAATCAAAAATTCAAGATTTATCAACAAGAATCGCAAATATTTAATTTAACATCTTAAATTTACGAAATTTTGCATTCGAAAAACTAAAACCTCCGAAAAGTCATAGTTAGGCTTCGAATTTGAGAATTCTGGGTTCGGCCGAAAAAAATTATTTTTGTCAAAATTTTAGAATGCCTTTTACATGCGGAATTGACACAAAAATCACTCGAATTGGATGAGTAACGAAGAAACTGCCGAAAAACTGCGTACGTATAATTAAATAAACGCAATTTGCAATTAATTAACAATTACGAAAATTAATCACCCCTTTTTAATTCTTGCAAATTTGTAATATTTAACCATGTTTATCCAATTTAGATTATGAAAATAATAAGAGGCTCGTGATACCACTGTTAGGTTATGATACATATGACAATTCATAAATCATGCGGAAAAACCATAAAGCCAGGAAAGCATATTATATTCACATAATCATTTAGCATAGTATTGATGCATACATGTTGTAGCGTGCCTTCCCTAGCTGCGCCCGAACCGAACAAGAACAAGTCTTTAGGACTCCAAATGTCGTCCCTCCGTAGATAGTCCACAGTACGTCCGGATCCGCCTCAAGTTAGACCAACTAGAATCGCCCTTAAGGTTACTAGGAATTTCGGCTAGTGTTTGCAAGTGTATGGTTAATTTTATTTCAAAAACTTACCCTTTGAATACTTCAATCGTTCCCGCAATTAATGACCCTAGGCCCTTATTTATAGAGGTATGGAAAAGGAACTAGAATCCTATTAGGATACTAATTAGTTAAACTAGAATCCTAGTAGGACTCTAACTAATTAATTTTATCCTTTTAGGATTAGGAATTTGATCATCAAACAAATCCTATACAATTTAGGTTTCGTATGTGAACACAAACTTTACACGAGCATGACCTACGAGCGTGCAGGCCATGCCCGCGCACAGCCCACACGGCTGCTCGGCCCACGCGAGCCGCAAGCCCACGCGAGCAGCAGCACAGCTCGCAGCCCATTGCTGCGCGCGCTGTGCGCGCTGCCATGGCCTGCTGGGCCTGGCGTGGCCCTTGGCTGTTTGTGTGGCGCGCTTGGCTTGCTGGGCGATGGCCTGGCTTCGTGCTGGGCCTTCGTCCGGCAGGCCTCGTCCGATGCTTATTCGTACGATACGCTTCCGATTAAATTCCCGGTTCCGGAATTCATTTCCGATACGAACAATATTTAATATTTCCGATTCCGGAATTAATTTCCGTTTCGAACAAATATTTAATATTTCCGTTTCCGGAACTATTTTCCGATTCCGATAATATTTCCGATTCTGACAATATTTCCGTTTCCGGCAATATTTCCGATTCCGGCAATATTTCCATTTCCGATAATATTTTCCGATACGTACCATGTTTCCGTTTCCGGCAACATCTACGACTTGGATAATATTTATATTTCCGATACGATCCATATTTCCGTTTCCGGCAATATCATCGTTTCCGGAGTATTCATTTCTTGCTTGTGACGATCTCAGCTCCCACTGAAACCAAGATCCGTCGATTCCGAATATCCATAGATAGAGTATTTAATGCCATTAAATACTTGATCCGTTTACGTACTATTTGTGTGACCCTACGGGTTCAGTCAAGAGTAAGCTGTGGATTAATATCATTAATTCCACTTGAACTGAAGCGGCCTCTAGCTAGGCATTCAGCTCACTTGATCTCACTGAATTATTAACTTGTTAATTAATACTGAACCGCATTTATTAGACTTAACATAGAATGCATACTTGGACCAAGGGCATTATTTCCTTCACGCACCACTTGCCTTTGTACCTCAAACTTCCATCATCATACATTCGGAAATCTAACTCCTTACCTTGCGAAATCTTTTCCTTGATTCACTCCAACTTCACATCACCAGCTTGATTCTCCCTAATCTCATAAAATATTGACGGATGGATGGTTAAGTCATTCATCATTCCCTCAAGGTTTTCACCACTTACTATTTCAAGGTTCAAACGCTGCATGTCCTTACACAGCTGGTTAGCAACTACTAACGCATTAACACTATGACTTGATTTCCTACTCAAGGCATCCGCAACTACATTCGCTTTTCCTTCATGGTACTGAATATCCAAATCATAGTCCTTGATTAATTCCAACCACCTTTGGTGGCTCATATTCAGATCCTTCTGTGTGAAAATGTGCTTTAAGCTCTTATGATCTGTAAATATACTACACTTCACACCATACAGATAGTGTCTCCATATCTTCAATGCAAACACTATAGCGGCTAACTCTAAATCATGGGTAGGGTAATTGGATTCATATGGCTTCAACTTCCTCGACGCGTACGCAATAACCTTCCCGTTCTGCATCAACACACACCCTAAACCATTCTTAGAGGCATCACTATACACATCATAGGTACCACTCTCATCTGGCAAGGTCAACACTAGCGCGGTTGTCAATCGCGTCTGCAAGGCTTGGAACGCCTCTTCACACTGGTCATTCCATTCAAACTTTGCTTCCTTCTTCATCAAGGTTGTCATTGGCTTGGCTATCCTAGAAAAGTCTTGCACAAAGCGCCTATATTAGCCAGCTAATCCCAGAAAACTTCGAATGTCAGTCACACTCTTGGGTGTAGGCCATTCACTAACAACTTTGATCTTAGTAGGGTCAACTGCCACTCCTTCCTTAGACACAAAATGTCCCAAAAATACAACTCTTTCCAACCAAAACTCACACTTTGAGAACTTGGCATACAACTGGTTATCTCTCAGGGTACTCAACACAGATCTCAAGTGTTCAGCGTGATCCTCTTCACTCTTCGAATACACTAGGATGTCATCTATGAAAACCACTACAAACTTATCCAAATAGGCATGGAATACACGGTTCATTAAGTCCATAAATATTGCAGGTGCATTGGTTAACCCGAAAGGCATAACAGTGAACTCATAATGCCCGTATCTAGTCCTGAATGCGGTCTTTGGTATGTCGTGGTCAGCGATTCTCAATTGATGATAACCCGAACGCAAATCGATCTTTGAAAAGATTCCTGCTCCTTTCAGTTGGTCAAATAGGTCCTCTATCCTAGGTAAAGGATACTTATTCTTGATCGTGACCTTATTGAGCTCCCTGTAGTCTATACAGAGCCTCATACTTCCATCCTTTTTCTTCACAAACAACACTGGGGCTCCCCAAGGCGATGCACTTGGCCTAATGTAACGTTTCTCTAACAGATCCTCCAATTGTCCTTTCAACTCATTCATTTCTGCTAGAGCCATTCGATATGGTGCTTTTGAAATAGGCGCGGTTCCAGGCACTAAGTCTATGGTAAAGTCAATGGGTCGATTGGGAGGCATCCCCGGGATCTCTTCCGGAAATACATCGAGGAATTCATTAACTACTTCAATATCCTCAGGCTGATCTTTGATCACATGCTCTAGGTTTCTCACATTGCATAAGAAGACTGGGTTCCCTTTACCGGCTAGCTTCACGAGTTCCATTACCGTGATAATCCCTATGTTCTTAGGCTTACCAAAACGACGATATGACACTACTTTGCCTAGGCTAGACCTCAAGTGAACCTTCTGCTTCTCACAATCTATTTTGGCTTTGAACATGGCCAACCAGTCCATTCCTAGAATTACATCTAGCTCTCCTAACTCAAACTCGATTAGTTTAGATAAGAACACGGTCTTGGCTATGGTCAAAGGCATATCTCTATGGATTTTGGTACACTTCACTATGCTACCAGTAGGTATGACTATAGGTACTTCAATTGTTTCAGGCTCTTTCAACCCTAATTTCCCTAAAGAATCTACGGATATAAAAGAATTTTTCGCACCAGAATCAAATAGAAATTTAACTACAACGGAATTAATAGAAAAAGAACCCGCTATGACGTCAGAGGAGGTTTCCGCTTCTTGCCTAGATATCACATTCAGCTTCCCTTGCGCAACTCCTTTGTTATAGCCACCTCCATTGGTGTTTCCATTGTTGTTTCGGTTCCCATTCTGCTGTTGGTTTCCTCCAGGCTTTCCATGGTTCTGGTGATTGCCATTGTTGTTACCGTAGTTACCACCTTGGTAATTCCTTTGGTTTCCACCTCCATTTCCCCCATTTCGGTTCTGATTATTCCGATTATTGTTCTGGTGGTTACCTTGGTTAAGCTTTCCATTCTTAGAATAGCATTCATAATCCCTATGGCCTAACTTCTGACAGAATCTACAAGTCACTAGGTTTCTGTCACAATCCTTTCCAGGGTGATTCATGTTACAGCGCCTACAGTCGTAGGTCCTTACTCCATTCCTTCCAGACTGATTTCCACCACCTTGGTTGTTGCGATTGCCACCATTGTTAGCTCTAAACTGGAAGTTCCCATTCCCTTTGTGCTTCTTATAATTCCCCTGATTCTGAGGGTTATTCCTTTGATTCGAGTTTCCACCATCCTTTCTCTTCTTAGTACTCCCATTCTTCCTTTGTTGTAACCCATACAGGTGAGCAGCGTTTCCGTACAGGGTGTCTAATCAGGTAAAGGTCTCTCCAGACAACAACAATTGCAAGTCCATGGTCAATCCATTCTCAAATCTTTGAGCCATGAGCTCTTCCGTTGCCACCACTTCAGGTGCAAACCTAGACAGCTCTATAAACTTAGAATAGTATTCCGTTATAGACAGACCCCCCATATTTAGTTCAATGAACTCCTGCGCCTTTTGCTTCTTCAGATAAGGTGGGTAAAACTTGTTCCTTAAAGCGGTTTTGAATGCTTCCCACCCAAAGTTAGGTGTGGCTCTAAGGGTATTCTCACATCGTTGCCACCATAAATCCGCTTCACCTCTCAGGTAGTACACAACACTGTTAACCCTAAGGTTTTCGGGGTAATTCACAGCTACAATAAGCTTATCAAATTCTCTCAACTAGTTTTCAAGCACACTTGGTTTAATCTCCCCACTATACAGTGGAGGCCTGCTTTGAGCTATTTTCTTAAACATTTCCCCAGCCGGATCATGCACTGGGTTGGCTCTAGTTTGAGCTAGGTCTCGAACTACCTCAGCTAGTTGTCTAACCACTTCAGAAATCTCTTGGTTAGCCATATCCCTTCTCCTGAATAAAATAAAAGACTAGCTTTAATATTGGTTGGACATGACATTACTAAGGCATTAGTTCGACAATGAACCCACTCACAACAAGAACACAATCACACGTGCCCTAGGGTAAGTTGGCGCCACTTTTGGGACTTCTCACCCCACTATTCGATGCATGTAATTTAGATGGTTGCTACTTTGACCACCTTGCACATAAAATTTCATTGAAACAAGTAATCCCTTTGCGATACCCACAAACTTAGAATTGAAAATTGAACTTAAGAGATAACGAAAAGGAAATTCTATGCTTTTATTAATGCTTCAATGAATAGGTCTTACATTCACCAATGATATAACTTTATTTCTCCAACTATAATAGAACTAACAACCATAAGTTGTAGCTTTGCCACTTTATTATCAAACGAAAAATAAATAACTAAGGATTACATTTCTCTAAAGACTAACGTCATCACGACGATCATTTCTTTCCTTGTATTTCTCTGGAGTAAAGTCTTGATCATTAGGACCATCCAAGTCTTCTTCCGGATCGAAGTCTTCGTCCATTGCCTCATCATCCTGTTGTGGCTCACTATCAACCACATTATTCTCTTCAAGCTCATCCTCAGATCCACTGGATATCTCAATTGTTGGTTCAGGAACTATAGGATTAGGATTTTCAATCTCCACTACATCATCATCATCATCATCGTCCTCCTCAACATCATTAGCTTGCTCATCATGGGTCATGCCATCCTCACCATCACTTTCTACTCCTCCATAGCCCATACCTAGACCCGCAGAGTACTTCCCATCCTCATAGCTATTCTCCGCAACTTCTAAGATAGTAGTAAGAACCTCAGTATCATACTTCCACCTACCATCTCCAGTCCCATATTTGTACCAATTAGGGGTACCATCATTAAAATGCATGTCACTAAACTTGTTCTTAAGGTCTATGTAAGGGTTCTTATGGGTCAAACAATGAATAACCATACTAGCCATCATATCTTTGTGCCTAAGGTGGGGCATATCCTTGGTTGAAGCAAAATAGTTGCAAGCAAACACGATCTTCTGGACATACATGTGAGGAGTCTCGTTATCCATCTTCTCTAGGTATCCTAGACTGGTGAACTTAGAAGGTAGCATCCTTAATTCCTGAAAATTCACAACTAGAAAGTCTTACTAACGCGTTCCCATAGAAATTCCAACCCAAAAAGGATACAATAAATAGTTCGTGGAGCCATACAATTTCAATGCACAAGTATATGCTCAACATGAATTATGATGCAAATAATCATTCAAGGCAAGGTAAAACATGGTCAAAACATATACATGGCAATTAATAAATCACATTATCATATAAAATGCATACTTAAACTAATATGCCCTTCTTAATCTACCCATTCCTCACTTTGAAGTAATATTAATTTTCGAAATTAATTAAGAAATAACTCCTAACTTAGTTGAAATTATTTAAATTAAAATCGAAAATTAATTAGAATTATTAATTAATTAAATTAATTAATTTCGGATAAATTTAAAAGGAAAAAAAAAAAGAATCCGAAAAAAAATTAAATTCGAAAAATATTCGAGTAAGTAAATAACAAACAAACAAATAAATAAATAAATAAAATAATTCGGATATTTAAGAAAATCCGAAAATAACAAAATTAATTCGAATTAAATTTGAAATTATCGAATGAATAAAATAAATTTCGGAAAATTTAATTAGATTAAATAATAACCCGAACTTTTCAACTCATTTCAAACGACCCAAAATAATTAATATTTGACCTTTAAAATATTGAGTACTCAAAATAATACGTTTTCACTTTAGGAAAATAATATTTTTTTAAAAAAATCCTAAAGTTCCGCATTAGTCTCCTCCAATTACCACTTTGTAGTATTGCTTACTACAAAGAAGGAATGAAACTAAGCTCTAGTATACCACTTTGTAACACCCAAATAATTCCTTGATTTTATAAAACAATTTTCCAACTTAAAATAAAGGAATTACTAAAGTATTACCGCCACCGTGATAACGGTTAAGGCTATTACCAGAATTACGCAGCGGAATTTAATGTCAACTGACTTTTAAAAACATAATTAATAAAATATCGACGCCTCCTACAAATTGGAACCATGACGGCCCAAAAACCAAAGTATAAAAAGTTTGACGAATTCAAACATAATTAAAGTATTAAATAAAAACTTTCAAAATACGAAAGCATGCAACTCTCTCAATCATCCCAAGCCACATGATTTCGATCTACCAACCTGCTGTATTATTCTACTTCCCATCAATGCAAGTGCAAATGATAGATCATCATAGGGTCATTAAGGCAAAGGCCATGACCAAAAAGACAAAGCACGTAGTCAGCAAAAGCTGAGTACTTACAAGAATAGAGTGAATCAAATATAAACATGCATCACTCACTAAGTACTAATCAACATGCAAAAGCCATTTAATAATTAACAAACAAATCATGAATACAAGACTCGACTCCTGACTCGACTCTTGACTCACGATTTAATTAGAATAAGTTTCGAACGGGCCAAAAGAATGTTCCATAAAGGAAAAAGGTGATGGGAGCCAACCATACACCAAATAATAAATAATAAAATCGGGCCATACCGAGTGTCGGGCCATACCGACGGAATTCCTGCGCATAATATAAATGAAACAACGTCTTGTATCATTAGTAGGAGATCAAGCTTTCCGGCAAGTCTCCCCCCATTGTTCATACTCAAGGTATATACGTTCCAAGAGTGAGCTTGTTCTGGTTGCACTTTACGTTTATTAATATTTTATTAAAGGCGAACTCAAGTTTCAACAACATATACACATACAATTAATAAACAACAACCAAAACAATCTTATTTTAATGCTTTAGGACTTGTGATCAAGAAAGTAAGACACTTGCGAAATTACTATCATGTTCCTCCTCACAAAAGTGAGATTCCACATCATGCCCATTAACATGAGGGTTGTTCCCTTGCATGAGAAATCCTAATTCATTTCATATAATATTCCCAACTGAACCCTACATGTGCCCGTGGCTTACGTGAGCTAACCCTTCACGTGTGGTAAAATAAATAGTACAACAAGGTACGAATAATTGGCTCAAAGTATGCTAGACATCCCGTACAATAGCATAATAATAAATAATCCATCCCTTGCATGTGAAAAAAACCATACATGCATAAATATTGAACAACATGATTGACAATGAAATCCATACTCATAATTGTTAGGTTATGATACATATGACAATTCATAAATCATGCGGAAACAACCATTTAGCCAGGAATACATATTATTTACACATAATCATATAGCATAGTTTAGATGCATACTCTTTGTTGCGTGCCTTCCCTAGCTGCGCCCGAACCGAACAAGAACAAGTCTTTAGGACTCCAAGTGTCGTCCCTCCGTAGATAGTCCACAGCACGTCCGGATCCGCCTTAAGATTGACCAACTAGAATCGCCCTTAAGGTACTAGAATTTTCGGCACTCTTAGGTAAGAAATATGACTGAATTTTTCTCTCAAAACTCACTTTGAATACTTGAATTAATCTCTCTGAAAATATGTGACCCTAGGCACGTATTTATAGAGTTATGGAAAGGGAATTGGAATCC
The DNA here is from genome assembly GCF_020520425.1 of Spinacia oleracea. NCBI lineage: Eukaryota > Viridiplantae > Streptophyta > Magnoliopsida > Caryophyllales > Amaranthaceae > Spinacia > Spinacia oleracea. Next base: position 84,502,856 of record NC_079492.1, on the reverse strand, counting down.
TAGTAGGATACGAATTAATTAAACTTAGAATCCTACAAGAACTCTAATTAATTAATTTATCCTTTTAGGAATAGGAATTTAATCATATACTAATTCTAATAGTTTTAGGAATCATGCATGAACACAAACTCACACACACACGGCAGCCACGAGGGCCGCCCATGCGTGTGCGTGCGAGCAGCAGCCCACGCAGCGAGGCCATGGCCTTGGCGCGCGCTGGGCCTGCCTTGCGGTGGGCCTGGGCGCTGCCTTGGCTGGGCGCGCGTTTGGCTTGCTGGGCGATGGCCCGACTTCGTGCTGGGCCTTCGTCCGGCAGGCCTCGTCCGATGCTAATTCGTACGATACGCTTCCGATTAAATTCCCGGTTCCGGAATTCATTTCCGATACGAACAATATTTAATATTTCCGATTCCGGAATCAATTTCCGTTTCGAACAAATATTTAATATTTCCGTTTCCGGAATTATTTTCCGATTCCGATAATATTTCCGATTCTGACAATATTTCCGTTTCCGGCAATATTTCCGATTTTGGCAATATTTCCATTTCCGATAATATTTTCCGATACGTACCATGTTTCCGTTTCCGGCAACATCTACGACTTGGATAATATTTATATTTCCGATACGATCCATATTTCCGTTTCCGGCAATATCATCGTTTCCGGAGTATTCATTTCTTGCCTGTGACGATCTCAGCTCCCACTGAAACCAAGATCCGTCGATTCCGAATATCCATAGATGGAGTATCTAATGCCATTAAATACTTGATCCGTTTACGTACTATTTGTGTGACCCTACGGGTTCAGTCAAGAGTAAGCTGTGTATTAATATCATTAATTCCACTTGAACTGAAGCGGCCTCTAGCTAGGCATTCAGCTCACTTGATCTCACTGAATTATCAACTTGTTAATTAATACTGAACCGCATTTATTAGACTTAACATAGAATGCATACTTGGACCAAGGGCATTATTTCCTTCAGTCTCCCACTTGTCCTTAGGGACAAGTGTGCATTTCCTAATTCCTTTGTCGCTCGATGCTTGCTCTTGAACATAAAGTAAGAGTTGTCATCCTTATTATGTCCAGAGGTGTTCCTCGGTTTCAGAGTTCAACTGATCAAATAAACAGATAATCATAGCCTATGATTCATCCGAGCACGGCCATGCATTTCACAGTTTCTAGCTCTCCGAGTGGCCTTGTACAACTTTTAAGCATCTCATCCCGATTTATGGGAGGACAATCCCAATCTTGCGATCTTGAGATTAGACTTCGTTTGATAGGTGATTACCTGAGCGTTGCCTTTATAGCCTCCTTTTACGGTGCGACGGTTGGTCAACGTCAAAGCAACCAGTTCTCAAACAAGTAATCTCAAATCACTCAGGTATTGAGGATTTAGTGTCTAATAATTTAATGAAATTTACTTATGACAGACTTTCATCTCTTACAGTAAAGTTTCATAGGTCTTGTCCGATACTAGTCTTCCCAAAGTAAGTATCTATGCAAATGATTATGACATTGCCATGTCCACATAGTTCAAGAAACATAACTACTAGTCATCTTGCATTCTAATCGTCTAACGTTTTCTATGCGTCCAATTTTATAGAAAACTCCGACTAGGGACCATTTTCAACCTTTGACATTCAAGTTCACTTGATAGACATTTCTTAGTCACAGGACTGGTCTTGACAGTCTATCTTGAATATATCGTCAAATTGAAGGGACTCATCATTTAATACTAAACCAAGATTAAATGGAATATGAAAAATACATTTCATATATGATAAATGTTCAACCCCAACGTTTTACAACCATGGGCCTCTAACCCATCTTTAAAATATTTCATAGAATTCAAAGCTATGCTTGATTTCCAGTGCTACAATGTGAGTGTTGCTTCTCACTTGTTGCATAGGTTTAGTTATCATGCTTTGCCAATCTTAATATCCTTTTCATCGAATGTTCTTCGAGATATGATGATAAGATCTTTTGAGTATGTTTATTTTGTGATCTAGTCTTTTCTTGCTTCAAGAGTGGTTCTACGCTTTTTTTTTCAATGAAGAACCATCAAGCCAGCAGACATGTGATCTACCCAAGTTCAGTGAAGAACTCTTTAACATAAACAACCCTGTTTTATTGCTTCTTAGGCAATAAGTACTTTTACTTCAACTTTTTAGGTTGCTAGTGATGCTTTGTTTGGATTTGCTTATCCAAGCAGTTCACAGATATGTGGAAGACTTTCCAGCTGTATCTTAGAACATAGAAATTAATATTTTAATTTCCCACGCAACAACTCATGGTCTCCAATCCATGTTGCCATTTCAAAACACGATGCTCTATAGCTCGTCCTTATCAATGGTTAACTCCAAAGGGTCTTGTTTGATCCTTTGCCAGTGTTTATGCGTGTAGCATCAATATTTAGCATATCTTTATTTCCTTGAATCAAGAACTATTCTTATGTACCTTTTCAAGTACCATAAGTATTCTTGATCTCAATCTAGTTGATCTTCACTTAGATCAATAGAGATTGGTATATGTTCGTCATGCTTAAAGTCATACGATACGTTTTTGGCGATCCTCATATTATATCATACATGATAAATTCTTTTGCAGAATAATTCCCAATTGAATTCTATTCATGTAACTTTAGCTCATTCAATTTCAGCAGATACTGAATCCAACTAAATTCTTTGACATATAATATAGGTTAAGAATCTTATTTAGATCCTTTGATGTTTAACTTAGTAAATGCTTATACATAGTTCAAACATCCTTTACTTAGATTTATTCACATGGGTCGAATATCTCCAATGGAGACTTTCGTGTTTGGTTTAGTAAATGCCATTACTTAATCCAAAACAATATCATAAGATCTTTGTAAATAGATCTTAATACCCAGTATGTACTAAGTTTCGCCATGGTCCATCATTGATGAATAATTTCAAATCTAAGTCATTAGCATTTGAATGTTATTTCACAATAGAGAGATATGTGTGTAATACACATAGGACCAATTAAGTTTTAAGTACTCCAACTAAACTTCTTATATATCTATAAGAATCATGTATATTTTATGAAACTAAAATGCTTATTAGCTTCACTTAAAATACAGTTCCAATTCCCAATTGCTTGCTTAAATCTGTACTTAGATTTTATAAGCTAGCTTTCCTTTTCAAGCATTTATTTGGATCCACAAATTCTATGACATACTATGTACATATTATATTCCAACATTTGATTGAGGAATACGTTTTGTCATCCAATTGCCATATGTACCAATATGCAATCATTGCTTGAATTATAGACTTGAGCATTGCGATTATGCATGAGGTTTCAACACAATTCACACCATGAATTTGCTTGTAACCTTTAGCAACTAATCTCGCTTTGTGTGTGAACACAATTTCATGTTTGATGGTTTTTATCCTTGCAACCAATAGGTGTGAACCTATTCTTGCAAATCAACAAAATTTCAATTTTGTCATCAAAACATTGAGTATGTTTTATGGCCTCTAACCATTTAAAACATTTGAGTCTATATATGGCCTCTAACCATTTTAGGGAATCTAGGTTTTGTCATAGCTTTCTTACAAGTCACAAACTCATTAATCTACATGATAATAGTTTGACTGCAAGTTGTAGGTTTCTTCACTATCTAATAGAAGAATTGCATAGCTTCAGTGACCTGAACTCCATGTTTCTTCACTATCTAATAGAAGAATCTCATAGTTTCAGTGACTTGAACTCTATGCCTACTTGGGTATAGAACATCAAACAATAGAATATCAATAGCCACTTGAAAGTCCTTTGAATATTCTGTTCTCCTTGAAGCACTTGTAAAGTCTTCTAAGAGATGTCTATTCTTTAAAGCCACTTTCTAAAGTCCTTAAAGAATACATGATCGGATTTTCTAAAGAACTTCGAAAAGCCTCCTGAATGTCCGTTTATGTTTGTTGTTCGCCTCGAAGACTTTCGAGGTCTATTTTCTCCCACTTGTCATTTTGGAAACGAATCTCCAAAAGGACATCATTTCGAGCAAACAAACATTATGTTCTCAAAAATTCGTGGTAGAAACAATACCCTTGTGTCTCATTTGAATAAATCACAATGAAACATATATCTATACTTGGGCCTTAGTTTGTCGAATGACAAACACTAAGCTCCCACTGAGTTTTGCAACTCTCTAGATATATTTTATGAAAAGTTATTCTGAAATTACTTTTCAATAGCTTTGACGAATTTGGTTTAGTTTGGTGGTAGTTGAGCATTTTGTTTTAGAAATTATAGGAAAAGCCTTTATGATTCATCATTGATCGAATCAAGTGCTAATTGACTTCGATTATTCCAACTAAGATATGCCATATCTTATGGACCTAGATTGTGAAATTACAACACACAATCATTGATGATCATATTTGGTCTCAAGTAATCATCAACATGATCTAACCTAGATCTTTATGATTTCTTGCCAAGTGGATTTTATACTTCTGAATCTTTGAACTAGCCAAACAGATTCAACTTATATCACATTTGAGTAAATAAACCTATATTCACTCAAATCCATGTGAAATAATAAAGTCATAAAACCTTTCTTTAGCTTTGAACTCTATCGTCTAGGCGTTCTAACAATAGTTCATATTCTTTGTTACTTTCAACAAGTAAGACTAGCTTGTCTTAAGTTGATCTAGAAATCAACCAACTTTCAAAAGTCCATTAAAATAGAGCTTGTGAATGTTAACTTGTTGATATGGTTTAAGCAACAATGCCAAAGATTAGTGGAACTCAAATCAAGGGGTTGATTTGAACCTAGTAAAGTTCTTTAAAGAGTTGTTTGTTTTAATCAAGCATATTGACTCAACCCGTAATTGACCATTTCATTCAAATAAACAAACAAACATTGTTTTTGTTTTTCTTGAATGTGAGTCTTTCTGTGATTGAAGCAGAAATTTAGGTATGCTGATTATGGAACAAAATAGCCATTAAGTTCCAGCCTTTGAAAGGACTTAAAACAAACTAGATGACCCTACAACTAATGTAGCATTGCCATGCTTCATTTCCCACTTGTAGGTCATTAGTGTAGCCTAGCTTCCATTGTTTGAGTTTTTACCGAAGTAAGAACCTCAAGCGGTATATGATACCAAGGAAGTTTGATTGCTAGGTCACTTCTCTTTAAACATAAACTTATAGGTAGAAACGGAATCGTAAATTCCTTTCATTTGTTCCTCGTTTTCCTATTTCTTGTACCCTTTCTTATAGTCTTAAGAATTGAATTCTTTAGTGTTGACTTTTATACTTTGTTTAGACATGTCCAATGTCACCCCAACAAGGTTATTACCATTTAATTTATGTTGAATATTAAGTTTCAACTAGATGATCTTACCAGAAGCTTCTAAAGTTCTCTAAGCATCGATCTATTCGAATGTCTAGGGACTAGACTCATTCAAGAATTAAATGGACAAAGATATTAGGTTGTTAACCATTGGTAAAGCTGAGCGTATTAAACTCAATGCTTTATGATCTCAAAACTACAGTGTATTTTGAATTCACCAGCACCAATTGGTTTGCCATTCGACTTTGATGTTCGAAAACAACCATAAAAGTCGCTAAAAGAAACGTATATTTTAAATTGCTCATTTTCTCTCATTTCCGTGAATCGTTCTTGGATTCACTACCAATCGAGGAAGTTTACTGTTACCTTTCTAAAAGGATTTATTGCAGTGCAAGATATTTAATTATAAACAATAATTAAAACATACATTGAAGCATGCAAAGTCTAAACATTTATCATGAATAATAACTTGAAAATTAAAGCAATCATGCAATTTAAACAAGTCATTAGCATTTTATTCGAGTTTATTGTTCCGGCAGGTGTGAATAAAATGATTCCAAGATCCTAAAATCATTGAAGAACTAAGCACAGTTTGTCGACTTAATCCTAAAACATCTTAGGTAAGCAAAAGCCTTTTGCTAATAGTCTAGAAACTATTCTTGGTTGATAGGTACGTCTAAGAACTTATTATGTAAACCTATCGATTTTGCCACGACATAAAAGGACTCCTTACTTATATCGTTGAGTTTCACCAAAACTAACATGTACTCACAATTATTTGTGTACCTTGCCCCTTTAGGACCAATAAGTAACACCTCGCTGAGCGAAAACTATTACTAGATTGATGTAAAGGATATCCAAGCAAGTGTATATTTTGGCATGGCACCTTTTAACTCAATTTTTAAGTTTGGAACTTAAGGCTCTTACTATGTTGGTTAGATTTTAAGTGAACTAAAATCCTTAATCATGCAACATAATCAAGCCACAATCTTACGCATAATTAAGACATATTTAAAGCAATAAATAACTTAAAGCATGCATAAGATAAATGTGATCTAGTATGGCCCGACTTCATCTTGAAGCTTTAACTTCAAAGTCCGTCTTGAAAATCTCCGTGGGAGGCACCATTTTCTTCAAATAGGATAAGCTATAATTAAAACTAATTACAACTATTTGATGGTACGCAGACCATATTTTAATTGAAAAACAACTTTGGTACTTTAGACCAATTACATTCAAATTAATGGTACGCAGACCATATTTTCTATCCTATTTGGGCCATACTAGTCACTTCATAACCTGCAAAACAGTACATATACAATATATACCATTCACCCATTCATTATCATGAATGGCCCACATAGTTGGTTAGTAAAACACATTATGCATCACGTAAACATTTGCAGCAATTAATCAAGGGCACCAATAATCTACCAATTATTCAGTCCTTATTAATTCTAATCAAGTTGTTTTAACCTTAAGGATTTGTAGACCTAATCAAGAGTTTATGACTAAAAGGGCTCCCACTTAAACCAATAAATTCATATGCTTTACTAATTTTAAACATAAAAATGTATTTCAAGTCTAACCGGAAACATACAAATTTAATTAAAATTTAAAGCTCATATAAATTTATAATTGAATCCAAAAGTTTAATTTAATTTCAGTCGTATTTAAATTAATTCATGATTTTAATTTTAGTAAAATAATTAGAATAAATAAAATTTATTATAATTACAATATTCAAAATTAAAATCCAAGAAAATAATTTAAATTATTAATTTTAAAATTAATTAAAATTACGTAAACTGAAAAATTTCAAATTAAACATTCAAAACGATCTAATCCCAACGCAAACACCCTACGCATCGCACGCCCATGGGCCGCACGCACACAGCCATCGCTGGCCATGTGCGCGCAGCCCATGCGCTCGTCGCATAGCTGCTGCATCTTCCATCGCAAGCCATCGCACGCTATGGTGCTCGCTGCGCGCGCGCCAGCGCTCGACGCACGCGAGCCATCGCTCGCTGTGCGCGCTCGCCAGCGCTCGCTGCGCGCGAGCCATCGCTCGCTGTGCGCGCGAGCCATCGCTCGCTGTGCGCGCGAGCAATTGCGCGCGATCAATCGCTGGGCGCAGCGCTCGTGGCACGCGAGCTTGCGCTCGCTGCGCGCGAGGCTGCGCGCGCTTGCGCGAGGCAGTGCGCGTCGTGGCGCAGCTCGCTTGCTGCCCACACGCGACTGCCTAGGCTTGCCTTTCGCCCATGCCCATTTGTTCATAGCTCGTGGCCCACGACACAAGGCAGGGCTGCTGCCTTGTGCTCGTGCACCATGCCCTTGCTCATTGCATTCGTGCCGCACGGGCGACGAGCTCCCTTGCTCGTCGTCGCATGCCCGCACTATACAACACCCCTTAAGGGTAACACGAAGCGTCCATTGCTTTGTGCGTGCAAGTTATATGAACGAATCGCATAAAAATTAAACTTTATATTTAAAATTAATGACAAATTAATAAATAATATTAATTTCATAATTTTAGGGCGAAAAAATCGAAAATTTATTATCCAATTGATTTCCGATTATTATGGATTCAAGTCTAGGTCATAAAAATTTAAAATTTATCATAAATTTACAATTTTTATGGTGGTTTTTAATCATAGGTTTCTAATTAAATTATAATTAATTATGAAAATCAAATTAATTCTAAATTATTCTAATTTTCAACAAATTAATCATAATTACAAATTAGATTGCATAATTAACAAGGCTAGGCATTCAAACTTGTTAAACATATACAGTAGGTCAATAAAAAATTCAAGATTTATCAACAAGAATCGCAAATATTTAATTTAACATCTTAAATTTACGAAATTTTGCATTCGAAAAACTAAAACCTTCGAAAAGTCATAGTTAGGCTTCGAATTTGAGAATTCTGGGTTCGGCAGAAAATTACTATTTTTGTCAAAATTTTAGAATGCCTTTTACATGCGGAATTGACACAAAAATCACTCGATTTGGATGAGTAACGAAGAAACTGCCGAAAAACTGCGTACGTATAATTAAATAAACGCAATTTGCAATTAATTAACAATTACGAAAATTAATCACCCCTTTTAATTCTTGCAAATTTGTAATATTTAACCATGTTCATGCAATTTAGATTATGAAAATAATAAGGGGCTCGTGATACCACTGTTAGGTTATGATACATATGACAATTCATAAATCATGCGGAAACAACCATTTAGCCAGGAATACATATTATTTACACATAATCATATAGCATAGTTTAGATGCATACTCTTTGTTGCGTGCCTTCCCTAGCTGCGCCCGAACCGAACAAGAAAAAGTCTTTAGGACTCCAAGTGTCGTCCCTCCGTAGATAATCCACAGCACGTCCGGATCCGCCTTAAGATTGACCAACTAGAATCGCCCTTAAGGTACTAGAATTTTCGGCACTCTTAGGTAAGAAATATGACTGAATTTTTCTCTCAAAACTCACTTTGAATACTTGAATTAATCTCTCTGAAAATATGTGACCCTAGGCACGTATTTATAGAGTTATGGAAAGGGAATTGGAATCCTAGTAGGATACGAATTAATTAAACTTAGAATCCTACAAGAACTCTAATTAATTAATTTATCCTTTTAGGAATAGGAATTTAATCATATACTAATTCTAATAGTTTTAGGAATCATGCATGAACACAAACTCACACACACACGGAAGCCACGAGGGCCGCCCATGCGTGTGCGTGCGAGCAGCAGCCCACGCAGCGAGGCCATGGCCTTGGCGCGCGCTGGGCCTGCCTTGCGGTGGGCCTGGACGCTGCCTTGGCTGGGCGCGCGTTTGGCTTGCTGGGCGATGGCCCGACTTCGTGCTGGGCCTTCGTCCGACAGGCCTCGTCCGATGCTAATTCGTACGATACGCTTCCGATTAAATTCCCGGTTCCGGAATTCATTTCCGATACGAACAATATTTAATATTTCCGATTCCGGAATCAATTTCCGTTTCGAACAAATATTTAATATTTCCGTTTCCGGAATTATTTTCCGATTCCGATAATATTTCCGATTCTGACAATATTTCCGTTTCCGGCAATATTTCCGATTCTGGCAATATTTCCATTTCCGATAATATTTTCCGATACGTACCATGTTTCCGTTTCCGGCAACATCTACGACTTGGATAATATTTATATTTCCGATACGATCCATATTTCCGTTTCCGGCAATATCATCGTTTCCGGAGTATTCATTTCTTGCCTGTGACGATCTCAGCTCCCACTGAAACCAAGATCCGTCGATTCCGAATATCCATAGATGGAGTATCTAATGCCATTAAATACTTGATCCGTTTACGTACTATTTGTGTGACCCTACGGGTTCAGTCAAGAGTAAGCTGTGGATTAATATCATTAATTCCACTTGAACTGAAGCGGCCTCTAGCTAGGCATTCAGCTCACTTGATCTCACTGAATTATCAACTTGTTAATTAATACTGAACCGCATTTATTAGACTTAACATAGAATGCATACTTGGACCAAGGGCATTATTTCCTTCAATAATAATCTCAACATGCTTGTTCAACAATTAATCCAATACAACCAACATCATAATTCACATGATCGTTCACCAAAATAAACATGAATCCACATAATATAATTCACATCAATACAATCACGTAATTCTCTTGACAAATGGTGTGGTCTCCCTAGACTTGTACGTACCTTGAATACCTAAGCGTAGGGGCCACTTTGCAATACGAGCACTCACTTAGAAATCACCTCCTATCACCAAAATAATGAAACTTAAATTATTTCCATGTTCATTAAATTTCCAGCAACTTTATAAAATCTTAAGCCTTATTTAAACTTTAGAATTCAATCGTTCTTCAATAAAATAATCGTCTCAATTTGCTAAACCAATCCCTAGTATGAAAACATACTTTTTCCGCCTTTAAAATCAATAAAAATCAACACTTTAGGCCTTTATTTAAATCTGAAAATATAATTGATTATCATAATTAAAATCATCACCTAATTATGCTAATCAATTGACTCATTAGGTCTAGGTTAAAACCCTAACTTGAAAATCCCAATAAAACCAATTTAACATCGTAAAAATCAATTCTTTATTAAATAAACGAATCTGAAAACTCATACTTTAATAATTAATACAAGCCTCATGAATCACAACACGTAAATCCTCAAAGCACGGTGATCATAACCGATTCCCAACATTTTAATTATTCAAAACAATAATAATATCATAATTTAAAATAAGGAATTTAAATAAAATAGGTAAGGAAAAAGAGAATTATACCAATCCGGCCTATAGCACGGAACAACCACGAATTTAAGTGATTGGGCGAAAAAATATTGAGCAACGAACAAAAACAACACACACACACACACACGATGTGTGTGCGCGCACGGACGAAGGAACGAAGCAGCAGCAGGCGCGACACAGCAGCGCGGCACACGGGCGAGTGCGCGGGCTGGGGCGCGAGCAGGAGAGAGGGACGCGCGCGCTGGGGCGCGAGGGAGCAGGGGCACTGTGCGCGAAGAAGGGGTGAGAGAGGGAGCAGGGCGCCCGCCCTGGTGCGCGAGGGTGAGCGCAAGGCAGGGCGACGAGATGGGGAGTGTGGGCGTGCGACTGGCAGCACCACACAGCAACAACAACGCAACAAGAGGGGAAGGCAGCGACACGCAACAACAGCACGAGGCTCGTGCTCGCGGGCTGAGTGAGACGGACGAACAAAGGGAGAGATAAAGTGGAGTGTGTGGCAAGTCAGAGAGAAAAGGGTTTATGACAAAATAGGGGGATCATTTAATGTGGGGACTCTTATTTATACGCTCCCTATTTCTAATGGGGTAGGCTTAGGGAATTTGAATTGGGCTCAGGGAATTAAATGATTGGGCTGGCTTAGGACTTGAATTAAACTCTTTTGATTGCGCTCGTTTAATAAAACGAATTGGACTTTTCATTTAAAACCCAAACCTTTTAAAATCACTTGCGACTCATTATATTTCCCGACTCGAAAATTAAATTCGTTTTGTACTTAATTAAAATAATAAATATTCTAATTAATTAAAATACATTTAAATAATATTTAAATGCGAAATAAATTCCAGAAATCGTAAAATTCCTTAAAAATATAATTAAAATATATCTATAAATATTATAAAAATATGAGGTATTACAACCTACTCTTCTTAAAAGAAGTTTTGTCCCGAAACTTGGGTTCGGAAATCAAAATTCAAATTCAAAACTTTAGACTTTATGAGACTTTAATGCGTTCACTTGCAAAAATTTTAAGTTGTTGTACTCTTTACATGATTAAACAGGACAATAATAAGTGTAAATTCAATAGAAAGCACTAAATTGAGCACAAAATAGGTGAAAACAAGGTAAAAAGCGCGAAATTCTACCGCACTCTACCCCCCTTAAAAGACACGAGTTACGACCCCGTAACTCAACTAACCTCGGGAAAAAGCTCGGGATATTTCTTTCTCATTTCGTCCTCCGCTTCCCAAGTTGCTTCCTCAGATTCTTGATTAGACCACAACACTTTGAAAATTTTCACATCTTTAGTACGTGTACTACGCACTTTACTATCCAGAATTTTGACAAGTCTTTCCTCAAAAGTTAAACTTTGGTCTAATTCTATGGTCTGCGGTTGCAACACATGAGACTTATCCGGGACATATTTCCTTAACTGGGATATGTGGAACACATTATGCACTCTATGCAAGTCCATAGGCAAGGCTAGTCTATAAGCTACCTTTCCAATTCTTTCTAAGATTTCATATGGGCCTATGTACTTAGGGATTAACTTCCCTTTCTTTCCAAATCTCATGACACCTTTCATTGGTGACACTTTGAGCAACACCTTATCACCTATGTGGAACTCTTCATCCCTACGTTTCAAGTCTGCATAACTCTTTTGGCAATCCTGCGCCGCTTGAATCTTGGATTGGATGGTTCGGATTTGGTTCATGGTGTCCTCGATCATTTGAGGTCCCAACACTACGGTTTTACTAATGTCGTTCCAAAAAAGTGGACTCCTACACTTTCGTCCATACAGGACCTCAAATGGTGCCATTCCAATACTAGCATGATAGCTATTGTTATATGAAAACTCAATCAAATCCAGGCTATCTTCCCAACTTCCTTGGAAATCAATGACGCATGCCCGAAGCATGTCCTCAAGGGTTTGGATGGTTCTCTCAGTTTGTCCATCTGTGGCTGGGTGGAAGGCTATACTCATTTTCAATGTCGTACCAAAGCTCTTCTGCACACTCTTCCAGAAATTCGAAAGAAACCTTGAATCCCTATCTGATACGATATCCTTAGGAACTCCATGTAACCCCACAACATTCTTAATGTAAGATTTAGTAAGTTGTTCCATTTTTCAGGTTTCCTTCATTGGTATAAACACTGCTGACTTGGTCAACCTATCTACCACAAACCAAATTGTATCATTTCCGGTTTTCGACTTAGGCAAACAAGTGACGAAGTCCATGGAAATACAGTCCCATTTCCAACTTGGAATCTCTAAAGGTTGGACCTTTCCTTGAGGTCTCCTATGCTCTATTTGACCTTCTGACAGGTCAGGCATCTAGCCACAAATTCAGCCACTTCGTTCTTCATTCTTGGCCACCAATAAATCTTTTTCAAGTCCTTATACAACTTGTCACCACCTGGGTGCACAGAATATGGCGTATTGTGCCCTTCTTTCATTAATTTCTCTTCAATTCTCCACACTTTTGAGGCACGCACCACCTGCCTTTGTACCTCAAACTTCCATCATCATGGATTCGGAAATCTAACTCCTTACCTTGCGAAATCTTTTCCTTGATTCGCTCCAACTTCACATCACCAGCTTGATTCTCCCTAATGTCATCAAATATTGACGGCTGGATGGTTAAGGCATTCATCATTCCCTCAAGGTTTTCACCACTTACTATTTCAAGGTTCAAACGCTGCATGTCCTTACACAGCTCGTTAGCAACTACTAACGCATTAACACTATGACTTGATTTCCTACTCAAGGCATCTGCAACTACATTCGCTTTTCCTTCATGCTAGTGAATATCCAAATCATAGTCCTTGATTAATTCCAACCACCTTCGTTGGCGCATATTCAGATCCTTCTGTGTGAAAATGTGCTTTAAGCTCTTATGATCCGTAAATATCCTACACTTCACACCATCCAGATAGTGTCTCCATATCTTCAATGAAAACACTATAGCGGCTAACTCTAAATCATGGGTAGGGTAATTGGATTCATATGGCTTCAACTGCCTCGACGCGTACGCAATAACCTTCCTGTTCTGCATCAACACACACCCTAAACCATTCTTAGAGGCATCACTATACACATCATAGGTACCACTCTCATCTGGCAAGGTCAACACTGGCGCGGTTGTCAATCGCGTCTTCAAGGCTTGGAACGCCTCTTCACACTGGTCATTCCATTCAAACTTTGCTTCCTTCTTCATCAAGGTTGTCATTGGCTTGGCTATCCTAGAAAAGTCTTGCACAAAGCGCCTATATTAGCCAGCTAATCCCAGAAAACTTCGAATGTCAGTCACACTCTTGGGTGTAGGTCATTCACTAACAGCTTTGATCTTAGCAGGGTCAACTGCCACTCCTTCCTTAGACACAAAATGTCCCAAAAATGCAACTCTTTCCAACCAAAACTCACACTTTGAGAACTTGGCATACAACTGGTTATCTCTCAGGGTACTCAACACAGATCTCAAGTGTTCAGCGTGATCCTCTTCACTCTTCGAATACACTAGGATGTCATCTATGAAAACCACTACAAACTTGTCCAAATAGGCATGGAATACACGGTTCATTAAGTCCATAAATATTGCAGGTGCATTGGTTAACCCGAAAGGCATAACAGTGAACTCATAATGCCCGTATCTAGTCCTGAATGCGGTCTTTGGTATGTCGTGGTCAGCGATTCTCAATTGATGATAACCCGAACGCAAATCGATCTTTGAAAAGATTCCTGCTCCTTTCAGTTGGTCAAATAGGTCCTCTATCCTAGGTAAAGGATACTTATTCTTGATCGTGACCTTATTGAGCTCCCTGTAGTCTATACAGAGCCTCATACTTCCACCCTTTTTCTTCACAAACAACACTGGGGCTCCCCAAGGCGATGCACTTGGCCTAATGTAACGTTTCTCTAACAGATCCTCCAATTGTCCTTTCAACTCATTCATTTCTGCTAGAGCCATTCGATATGGTTCTTTTGAAATAGGCGCGGTTCCAGGCACTAAGTCTATGGTAAAGTCAATGGGTCGATTGGGAGGCATCCCCGGGATCTCTTCCGAAAATACATCGAGGAATTCATTAACTACTGCAATATCCTCATGCTGATCTTTGATCACATGCTCTAGGTTTCTCACATTGCATAAGAAGACTGGGTTCCCTTTACCGACTAGCTTCACGAGTTCCATTACCGTGATAATCCCTATGTTCTTAGGCTTACCAAAACGACGATATGACACTACTTTGCCTAGGCTAGACCTCAAGTGAACCTTCTGCTTCTCACAATCTATTTTGGCTTTGAACATGGCCAACCAGTCCATTCCTAGAATTACATCTAGCTTTCCTAACTCAAACTCGATTAGGTTAGATAAGAACACGGTCTTGGCTATGGTCAAAGGCACATCTCTATGGATTTTGGTACACTTCACTATGCTACCAGTAGGTATGACTATAGGTACTTCAATTGTTTCAGGCTCTTTCAACCCTAATTTCCCCAAAGCATCTACTGATATAAAAGAATATGTCGCACCAGAATCAAATAGAACTTTAACTACAACGAAATAGAAAAAGTACCCGCTATGACGTCAGAGGAGGTTTACGCTTCTCGCCTAGATATCACATTCAGCTTCCCTTGGGAAACTCCTTTGTTATAGCCACCTCCATTGGTGTTTCCATTGTTGTTTCGGTTCCCATTCTGCTGTTGGTTTCCTCCAGGCTTTCCATGGTTCTGGTGATTTCCATTGTTGTTACCGTTGTTACCACCTTGGTAATTCCTTTAAATATATTCTAATTAATTAAAATACATTTAAATAATATTTAAATGCGAAATAAATTCCAAAAATCGTAAAATGCTTTATAAATATAATTGAAATATATTTATAAATATTATAAAAATACGAGGTATTACAACAACGTCAAAGAAACCAGTTCTCAAACAAGTAATCTCAAATCACTCAGGTATTGAGGATTAGTGTCTAATAATTTTAATGAAATTTACTTATGACAGATTTTCATCTCTTACAGTAAAGTTTCATAGGTCTGTTCGATACTAGTCTTCCCAAAGTAAGTATCTATGCAAATGATTGCGACATTGTCATGTCCACATAGTTCAAGAAACAGAACTACTAGTCATCTTGCATTCTAGTCGTCTAGCGTTTTCTATGCGTCCATCTTTATAGAAAACTCCGATCAGGGACCATTTTCAACTTTTGACATTCAAGTTCACTTGATAGACATTTCTTAGTCACAGGACTGGTCCTTACAGTCTATCTTGAATATATCGTCAAATTGAAGGGACTCATCATTTAATACAAAACCAAGATTAAATGGAATATGAAAATACATTTCATATATGATAAATGTTCAACCCCAATGTTTTACAACCATGGGCCTCGGATCCATCTTTAAAACAACTGGTGGAATTCAAAACTATGCTTGATTTCCAGTGCTACAATGTGAGTGTTGCTTCTCACTTGTTGCATAGGTTTAGTTATCATGCTTTGCTAATCTTAATATCCCCTTCATCGAATGTTATTCGAGATAAGATGATAAGATCTTTTGAGTTTGTTTATTACGTGATCTAGTCTTTCTTACTTCAATATTGGTTCTACGCATTTTGCAATGAAGAACCATCAAGTCAGCAGACATGTGATCCACCAAAGTTCAGTGAAGAATTCTTTAATGTAAACAGCTCTGTTTTATTGCTTCTTAGGCAATAATTACTTTTACTTCAACTATTTAGGTTGTTAGTGATGCTTTGTATGGATTTATTTATCCAAGCAGTTCACAGATATTTGGAAGACTTTTCCAGCTGTATCTTAGAACATAGAAATTAATATTTAATTTCCCATGCAACAACTCATGGTGTTCAATCCATGTTTCCATTTCAAAACACGATGCTTTTTAGCTCGTCTTTGCCAATGGTTAACTCCAAAGGGATATTGCTTGATCCTTTGCCAGTGTTTATGCGTGTAGCATCAATATTTAGCATATCTTTATTTCCTTTAATCAAGAACTATTCTTATCTACTTTTTCAAATACCATAATTTTTTCTTGATATCAATCTAGTTGATCTTCACTTAGATCAATAGAGATTGGTATATGTTCGTCATGCCTAAAGCCATACAATACATTTTTGGCGATCCTCATATTATATCATACATGATAAATTCTTTTGTAGAATAATTCTCAATTGAATTCTATTCATGTGATTTTAGCTCATCTAGTTTCAGTAGATACTAATTCCAGCTAAATTCTTTGACATATAATATTGGAAAAGAATCTCATTTAGACTCTTTGATGTTTAACTTAGTAAATTCTTATACATAGTTCAAACATCCTTTACTTAGATTTATTCATATGTGTCGAATATCTCCAATGGAGTCTTTCGTGTTTGATTTAGTAAATGTCATTACTTAATCCAAAACAATATCATAAGATCTTTGTAAATAGATCTTAATACCCAGTATATTATGTACTAAGTTTCTCCTTGGTCCATCATTGATAAATAATTTCAAATCTAAGTCATTAGCATTTGAATGTTATTTCACAATAGAGAGATATGTGTGTGATACACATAGGACCAATTAAATTTTATGTACTCCCACTAAACTTCTTATACATCTATAAGAATCATGTACATTTTATGAAACTAAAATACTTATTAGCTTCACTAAAATACAGTTCCAATTCCCAGTTGCTTGCTTAAATCCATACTTAGATTTCATAAGCTAGATTTCCTTTTCAAGCATTTATTTGGATCCACAAATCCTATGACATACCATGTACATAGTTTATTCCAACATTTGATTGAGGAATACGTTTTGTCATCCAATTTCCATATGTACCAATATGCAATCATTGCGTGATTTATAGACTTGAGCATTACGATTATGCATGAGGTTTCAACACAATCCATGCCATGAATTTGCTTGTAACCTTTTAGCAACTAATCTAGCTTTGTGTGTGAACACAATTCCATGTTTTGATGGTTTTTATCCTTAAAACCAATTTGCAACTAATAGGTGTAAACCATTCTTGCAAATCAACAAAATTTCAATTTTGTCATCAAAACATTGGTCATGTTTTATGGCCTTTAACCATCTAAAACATTTGAGCCTATATATGGCCTCTAACCATTTTAGGGAATCTGGGTTTCGTCATAGCTTTCTTACAAGTCACACACTCATTAATCTACGTGATAATAGTTTGACTGCAAGTTGTAGGTTTCTTCACTATCTAATAGAAGAATCTCATAGTTTCATTGACCTGAACTCTATGTTTCTTCACTATCTAATAGAAAAATCTCATAGTTT
Organism: Spinacia oleracea; assembly: GCF_020520425.1. Taxonomy (NCBI): domain Eukaryota; kingdom Viridiplantae; phylum Streptophyta; class Magnoliopsida; order Caryophyllales; family Amaranthaceae; genus Spinacia; species Spinacia oleracea. The sequence continues at coordinate 84,484,930 of NC_079492.1, read as the reverse complement.
CAGTGACTTGAACTTTATGCCTACTTGGGTATAGAACATCAAATAATAGAATATCAACAGGCACTTGAAAGTCCTTTGAATATTCTGTTCTCCTTGAAGCACTTGTAAAGTCTTAAGAGATGTCTATTCTTTAAAGTCCTTAAAGAATAAGTGTTCGGATTTTCTGAAGAACTTCTAAAAGCCTCCGGAATGTCCGTTTATGTTTGTTGTTCGCCTCGAAGACTTTCGAGGTCTATTTCGAGCAAACAAACATTAGGTTCTCAAAAATTCGTGGTAGAAACAATACCCTTGTGTCTCATTTGAATAAATCACAATGAAACATATATCTATTCTTGGGCCTTAGTTTGTTGAATAACAAACACTAAGCTCCCACTGAGTTTAGCAACTCTTTAGATATATTATATATTATTGAAAAGATATTCTGAAATTACTTTTCAATAGCTTTGACGAATTTGGTTTAGTTTGGTGGTAGTTGAGCATTTTGTTTTAGAAATTATAGGAAATGTCTTTATGATTCATCATTGATCGAATCAATCACTAATTGACTTCGATCATTCCAACTTAGATATGCCATATCTTATGGAGCTAGATCGTGAAATTACAACACACAATCATTGATGATCATTCTTGACTTAAGTAATCATCAACATGAACTAACCTAGATCTTTATGATTTCTTGCCAAGTAGGTTTTATACTTCTGAATCTTTGGACTAGCCAAACAAATTCAAACTTATATCACATTTGAGTAAATAAACCTATATTCAATCAAGTCCATGTGAAATAATAAAGTCATAAAACCTTTCTTTAGCTTTGAACTCTATTGTCTAGGCGTTTTAACAATAGTTCATATCCTTTGTTACTTTCAACAAGTAAGACTAGCTTGTCTTGAATTGATCTAGAAATCAACCAACTTTCAAAAGTCCATCAAAATAGAGCTTTTGAATGTTAACTTGTTCACATGGTCTAAGCAACAATGCTAAAGGTTTGTGGAACTCAAATCAAGAGATTGATTTGAACCTAGTAAAGTTCTTATTGTTAAAGATTTGTTTGTTTTAATCAAGCATATTGACTCAACCCGTAAATGACCATTTCATCCAAATAAACAAATAAACAAACAAACATTGTTTTTGTTCTTCTGAATGTGAGTCTTTCTGTGTTTGAAAACAGAAATTTAGGTATGCTGATTATGGAACAAAATAGCCATTAAGTTCTAGCCTTGAAAGGACTTAAAACAAACTAGATGACCCTACAACTAATGTAGCATTGCCATGCTTCATTTCCCACTTGTAGGCCATTAGTGTAGCCTAGCTTCCATTGTTTGAGTTATTACCGAAGTAAGAACCTTAAGCGGTATATCATACCAAGGAAGTTTGATTGCTAGGTCACTTTTCTTTAAACATAAACTTATAGGTAGAAACGGAATTGTAGGTTCCTCGCTACATTCGTACCGCATGGGCGACGAGCTCCCTTGCTCGTCGTCGCATGCCCGCACTATACAACACCCCTAAAGGGTAATACGTAGCGTCCATTGCTTTGTGCGTGCAACTTTCATGAGCGAATTATATAAAAATTAAAACTTTTTAATTCAAATTTATAGACAAATTAATAAATCATATTAATTTCATAATTTTAGGGCGAAAAATTGAAAATTTATTATTCAATTAATTTCCGATTATCTTGGATTCAAATCTAGGTCATAAAAATTTAAAATTTATCAAAAATTAACAATTTTTTTGGTGGGTTTTAATCATGGATACCTAATTAAATTGTCAATTAATTATGAAAATCAAATCAAATTCTAAATTATTCGAATTTCAACAAATTAATTACAATTACAAATTAGGTTGTATAATTAACAAGCTTAGGCATATAAATTTGTTAAACATATACAGTAGGTCAATCAAAAATTCAAGATTTAACAACAAGAAGCGCAAATATTTAATTTAACATCTTAAAAATTACAAATTTTGCGTTCGAAAAAGTAAAACCTCCGAAAAGTCATAGTTAGGCTTCGAATTTGGGAATTCTGGGTTCGGCATCAAATCTATGATTTTAGTCAAAATTTTAAAACGTCATTTACATGCGAAATACACTATAAAATTATACGATTCCGACCATTATTGACTAAACTGCCGAAAATTCTGCCAACATATAATTAAATAATCGCACGAATTTGCAATTAATTACCAAAAATTGAAAATTTCGAATTAATCACCCCTTTAATTCATTGCAAATTTATAAAATTTAACCATGTTAACTAATTATTATGGAATTAATTAGAGGCTCTAATACCACTATTAGGTTATGATACATATAATTGAATATAAATCATGCGGAAAAACCATAAAGCCAGGAATCCAAATTAATTGCCACATAACAATTAGCATAATTTAAGACACATACACTTTGTAGCGTGCCCTCCCTAGCTGCGCCCGAACCGAACAAGAACAAGTCTATGACTCCAAATGTCGTCCCTCCGTAGATAGTCCACAGCACGTTCGGATCCGCCTTAGATTTAATTAACTAGAATTGCACCTAAGGTTCTATGAATATTTTCGAATATTATGGCAAATATTATACTTAGTTTAATCCTTAAAACTAGATGTATGATTGAAAATTATGTTCTCATAAATTTGTGAATGCCATCACATATTTATAGAGTAGGAATATGGAATTGGAATTTTACTAGGACTCAAGAATTCTAACTCTATTAGAATTAGAGTTCCCTTAAACTAGTAATTTAGAAAATTAATCTAATCCTAAGCGCTTAAGGATTCGATGCATGCACAAACTCCAACACGCACACGAGCACGGCCCACATGCGAGCAGGACATGCCCGCGCGCGCGCGAAGCTAATCGCTGGCAGCCCACACGAGTTCGCTGCCTCGCAGCCTTGGTCGCAGCCTTCGCGCTGGGCCTGGCCTTGCGCTGGGCCTGGCATGCCTTTGGTTGCTTGTGTCGTGCGCTGGGCTTGCTGGACCTGGGACTGGCTTCTTGTTGGGCCTTCGTCTAGCAAGCTCGTCCGATGCTTTTTTCGTACGACGTGCTTCCGATTAATTTTCCGATTCCGGAATTCATTTCCGATTCGAACAATATTTAACATTTCCGATTCCGGAATTAATTTCTGTTTCGAACAAATATTTAATATTTCCGATTCCGAAATTATTTTCCGATTCCGATAATATTTCCGATTCTGACAATATTTCCGTTTCCGGCAATATTTCCGATTCCGGCAATATTTCCATTTTCGATAATATTTTCCGATACGTACCATGTTTCCGTTTCCGGCAACATCTACGGCTTGGATAATATTTATATTTCCGATACGATCCATATTTCCGTTTCCGGCAATATCATCGTTTCCGGAGTATCCATAATTTTCCTTTGACGATTTCAGCTCCCACTGGAACCGAGATCCGTCAATTCCGAATATTCATAGATGGAGTATTTAATTCCATTAAATACTTGATCCGTTCACGTACTATTTGTGTGACCCTACGGGTTCAGTCAAGAGTAAGCTGTGGATTAATATTATTAATTCCACTTGAACTGAAGCGGCCTCTAGCTAGGCATACAGTTCACTTGATCTCACTGAATTATTAACTTGTATAATTAATACTGAACCGCATTCATTTCAGCCAAAGCTTCCATTTATAGAAACCTGCTAAAAATAGTAGCTGCCGTAAAAGGTAATTGCTAAAAGTAGTAAGAATAAAAAGATAGAAACCTGTCAGAATTAGGTGTTGCACTCCAACATAAATCCTAAAAGAGATAGATATTGTAAAAGGAATTCTATTCCTATCGCAATTCGATAAAAGAGTTAACGTATTAATTAAACTCATAACAAACCTAGAGTTCGTAAAGGGCCCAGACGCATTCCGTCATAAATTGATACGCACCAAATAACTCGGATTAAGTCTCTTAATGGACTCCGTACTCTAGAGTCCAATCTGACAAAGAATTCTGCCCAGATCCTATTTTCAACGCCCAGCCCTGGGCGCCGAAATCTTTTACGCCCAGTGCTGGGCGCCGAAAATACCTGGGACGGATTCTTTTCCTAATCCGTTTCGTATTCATATTCCTGAAAATCTATCTTTCTACGCCACTTTTTCCTATAAATAGACCCCTAAAGCCGACGTGAAAAACACACACAACACACAATTCATAATCTGAGTATTGACTCCAACCTTAAGCCTAAGCCTCACGCTGCAAAATCGATCCCGCGTTCTGTCGCAATCGACCCAAAAGTCGAACATAACGTATCCTGTCCCTTGTAGCTGAAGAATTAAGCCCGGATACTGGAACCTTGCTTGGAAACTCGAGATTCGTTAAATAAAAGGAGAAATAGCAAAGCCAAAGTGGTTAGTTTTCTGAGAACCACAACGCACCTCTCAAGGGTGCGTTGTAATGTGTCCCTTCTTATGATTTAATCGCTTTCATCACCCTTTTATAAAACTGTTAAACTATTAATTTGATTGATCTATCACGCCTAATAAGATAATACCCTGGCCAATTGAATTATCATGCTAGGTACCTTAAATCAATCTAAATAAGATAATCACGATCGATTTAGTGTTATGTGTTGCATATTGCTAAAATCAATTCAGAATAGTTTAATAGTTTAAACGCATGTCCCTTCAATTATTTATGCTGAGCTAGTAAGGATAACCTGCCTCTGGAGTTATCGATGAGCACTCCTCTCGTAGTTAGAGTCTCCCGAACTCTCAATCTCTGCCCTGCGGGTGTACGTTGAGCGATCCCCACACCAGGGATCACAAGGGAACCTATGGCCGTCGTGGTCGAACATAATTGCACCCCCTTTATGTCACGATAACCGGGTTTTGTCAGTTTTTCTCATTTTCGTTAAAAACTGAATGGCGACTCCTATATTACTAGTCGATTGGGTGTAAACTCACAGGAAATCCAATTACACTTGATCTGACAACGTCACGCCCACGAGGGATGAGGTCACGCATTAGCCTCGTGCTTTTTCGACCCCCTCACAGTGGCGACTCCACTGGGGAACGTTAATGAAATACTCGTGCTCGTAGGTAATCAAAATAGCCGAAGGGTGAAACGATCCAACTCCGCGTTTATTTCCTTATCAAGTTGGGACGACCTGAAAATCAGCATATTAATGTGAACGGACAGAACCGCATAACGAATCTCGGCTCCCTTGACATGTTTAATCTCGGGAGTTGGGACTAAGGATACCCATCGCCAACCGGGGGGTGCATACGCTTCGAATGTTGTCCACTCGACACTTTTTGCTAGTAGTACACCCGTCCAAAACCCAATCGCTCGCCCCCTACGGTCCCTCTCATTGGTGCATGCCCCCTTGGCTTACATCGTGATTGGCCTCTTGGGATGAAATTCGTCTGTTGAATGCACTACCTCGACCGGGGCATGTGTTGGATCTACGATAGAAGCGGTACCAAGCCGGCGCAAATATTACCCATAGAAGCCTATCATAAACTACGTGACATATTACTTTTGCTTCATGTTGTGACGCTAGTTATGTGTAGAGAATTATGTGATTGTGTGCGACAAATAATACCGGAAAACCAACGACCCTAAAAATTGCCCAAACATTCATAAACACCAATTGGCCAAAGAGTTGTACCGAAATACGTGTTCCGTAGCCCCGGGCGATCGCCACAAAAATAAGCGACGCCCAGGACAGCTTGTAACGGATCCGACAACGATGTACAACGCGCAAAGGACGTTATTAGGCAAACACGCAAAACCAAGTCGCATATACGAAAAAAGGATACGCGAACAGAATACGAGTACCAGTCAGGGACGCATTTTCAGCGCCCCTGGCTGGGCGCCAATCATTTTCCACGCCTAGCCTGGGCGCCGAAGTTGCTGCCTGGCCTTTTGGTCAGGCACAGCAGCCTCGGTGCCCGCGCATAAAATATACGTAGCAATAAAAAAAAACTCGCAACAAATTTTCTACGAGGACGTATGAAAAAATGCACTCGATTCTAAGAACGACTTATAAAATAAACAACTCCTTGTGTCGTCATTAGGCCTCCTATGACGACAATGTTCGGCACCAAAACCGAGCATGCTAATTTAAATGACCTTGAATGTCACATGGGCAAAGTATTCAAAAAAATGATGTTCAAATAAAGTTTACAAGGAAAAATAATGTTCGAATAAAAAATAAATAAATCCGAGTCTAGACTAGGCTATGCCAAAGTACAATCTAAATCCTAAGTCTTAGTTGTCTTATACATAGAATCGGTCCTAATGCTTGGTGTCGTTCTGCAAGTTAGGAGGTTAAACCATATTGAGTCTCCCTTCCTAACATTAAAAGAAATCAATAAGCACCCATATGTAATTTGAAGGAAATAGTGCCCTTGGTCCAAGTATGCATTCAATGTTAAGTCTAATAAATGCGGTTCAGTATTAATTAACAAGTTAATAATTCAGTGAGATCAAGTGAGCTGAATGCCTAGCTAGAGGCCGCTTCAGTTCAAGTGGAATTAATGATATTAATCCACAGCTTACTCTTGACTGAACCCGTAGGGTCACACAAATAGTACGTAAACGGATCAAGTATTTAATGACATTAAATACTCTATCTATGGATATTCGGAATCGACGGATCTTGGTTTCAGTGGGAGCTGAGATCGTCACAAGCAAGAAATGAATACTCCGGAAACGATGATATTGCCGGAAACGGAAATATGGATCGTATCGGAAATATAAATATTATCCAAGTCGTAGATGTTGCCGGAAACGGAAACATGGTACGTATCGGAAAATATTATTGGAAATGGAAATATTACCGGAATCGGAAATATTGCCGGAAACGGAAATATTGTCAGAATCGGAAATATTATCGAAATCGGAAAATAATTCCGGAAACGGAAATATTAAATATTTGTTCGAAACGGAAATTAATTCCGGAATCGGAAATATTAAATATTGTTCGTATCGGAAATGAATTCCGAAATCGGGAATTTAATCGGAAGCGTATCGTACGAATTAGCATCGGACGAGGCTTGCTAGACGAAGGCCCAGCACGAAGCCAGGCCGTCGCCCAGCAAGCCACACGCAATAAACACACGCCAAGCTCGACCAGGCCCAGCGCAAGGCCAGGCCCAGCCAAGCCTTGGCGCGCGCGCATAATGGGCTGCGGGGAAAGGGGTTGTGCGCCGTGCGTGGGCCGCGAGGCTTGCGCATGGGCGTGCGGCTCGTGCGTGCGTAAGTGTTTGTGTTCCTGTACGAATCCTAAAGCTATCGGGATTCTACACATTGATTAAATCCTAATCCTAATAAGATTATATTTATTAATTAGAGTTCAAGTTGGATTCTAATTAATAAATCCAAATCCTAGTAGGATTATAATTCCTTTTCCACACCTCTATAAATAGGAGCCTAGGGTCATAATTTATAGACACAATTGAAGTATTCAAAGGGTAAGTTTTTGAAAGAAAAATTCAGCCATACACTTGCACTAACCTAGCCGAAAATCCTAGTACCTTAAGGGCGATTCTAGTTGGTCAATCTTGAGGCAGATCCGGACGTACTGTGGACTATCTACGGAGGGACGACACTTGGAGTCCTAAAGACTTGTTCTTGTTCGGTTCGGGTGGAGCTAGGGAGGGCATGCAACAAAGTGTATGCATCTAAACTATGCTAAATGATTATGTGTAAATAATATGCTTTCCTGACTTTATGGTTTTTCCGCATGATTTATGTTTTGTCATATGAATCATAACCTAACATAATTGTCTTCCCTTGCTAAGAATCTACGGCCTCGATACTCTCTCTCACCTATAAAAAGAATATATTATGTAATTCAAGTATTTGCAAAATGGAAACAGTCACATTCTGAAAATCACTCCTCCATAGTCGCACAACCCCCAAAGTGAGCCTAAGGTGTCAATACCATTGGCAACAAAAAAATTAATGGCCTCAAGGCTTATGATCACATTGGGTCACGACTATCATAGTCCTCACGAGCCACTCGCTCCTTGAAATACTCCTAAGTACGGATTAAAAGATTTTCCATGAATGCAACATGACGAACCATGAAAATACCCAAGTCGGCATGCCGTAAGGCTACCATTGGGGTAAAGCAATACACATTAAGAGGGAAGCCGCACTAATGATTCTAGTCTTGCAAAAATGGAAATTCGATCTCCCCAACTAACTACCTTGCCAACATTAAGCAAAATGGCGCATGACGAATGAACACCAAAAGGTTAAAATCTAAAGTGTCAACCAACAAAAGTTATGGTCCAATTAGCCTAAGTCTGAGAGTCGCTTGGTCAAGTATTATAGGCTTACGCCACGTCATTATTTTGAGTCTAGGCCACCTCTTTGTATTCATACACGGGTTATAATCAGAAAAATTAATGAAAGTTCGAGTCTAAATCACTACTTCCAATTAAATCCCGGAATCTGGAATCTGAAAAGAAGCAAAAAAAATATTTTCGATGTAATTCTTTCGTTAAATTTCAATAAAGTAAAAACAACATTTTGAATCCACGCTATTTGCACATTTTAAGAAACGACTAAATACGCTTGCAAAGTAAGACAATTTAAAGGTCCACCCTAGGCCTACTAAAATTAAAGGTCCACTATAGGCCTACCAAACGAGGCTCACTCAGTCTCGTCTCGTGACTCAAAGACCACAACCATCTACCTTTTAGCCCAAATAAAAAAATGGGAGAAATCCCAAGCAAAAAAGAAAAAAGAGAAAGAGAAAAGGGAGAGCGAAAAGAGCGAGCCATGAAATAATTAAAGAGAAAGAGAAAAGGGAGAGAGAAAAGAGCGAGCCATGAAATACTTAGCCCGTACCTCCCAAACTGCGAAACTTACCCAAGTAAACGAAGGACAAGAATTGAGTCAACCAATCCAAATCATACCACAAAAACCACATAAAGTTCTACAATCTCCTACCCTTTCCAATCCTCATGCTTGACTAATACCTATACAAATTATCCTATCTTGTTCAACCCATCTTTCAAGCCGTCTTGAGTCACGAATAAAAAAAAAACAAAAGTACATTCTACGCTTAACGTAAAAAAAAATAAAAAAAATAAAATAAAATAAATAAAATAAATAATAAAAATAAATAAATAAATAATAAAAAAGAAACCTTGCAAAGCGCCTTTAAAGTTCGTCTAAAAAGAAAAAGAAGCATTTAGCGCACAAAAAGATTCGCGAATATTTGGCACAAAAGGAAAAAAGCAACGCACCAAAAAAAATCTGCCCATAAATCATTTTCAGCGCCCAGAGCTGGGCGCCGAAATCTTTAACGCCCCAGCCAAGGCGCTGAATCTCTCTGCTTGCCAAATTTTGTCCAGAAGTGCTCGTCATTTTATCCGCACATACACGGAAAAATAACGAACACTTGGAGGGGTACAACACGTATTCAGATATACGTACCAAAAAACACATGAAGAAATTTTTGTGCAAATACATGTACTTAAAAAAATAAAACAAATTTTTGGCTTACGGCAAAGCAGCAGATTAAAATAATAATAAACTTCACTTATTTCACCCTATTTCAAACATTACGATTCCACCTCAGAACGTACTTGTTTAAAATCGGCATTCTAAGAAACCATTTTCTGGCTAAGAACTACGCAAGACCTGATTCCAAATTAAATCTATTTAAAGCGGATACGTAGGCAATCCATGATTCGGTCCAACCAATTTGCAAAAATGTTGAAGCCTATAGAATAACAAGAATAAAAAATAGAGTCCCTTATTGAAATTTAATTACTTGCAATCCAAGTCGAAAGAAAAATTTAAGTCAAAGGAAAAAAAATCCAAGTCATCAAGATGCCAAAATAAGCACACATCGAAAAATAATAAGGGCACGTACCCTTGCCAGAAGGAGCACTCACACTCTTAGGCACTTAGCCAATACTCAAAAGATCGCTTTGCCTCAATTGAATGGGGCTAGCGCGAACGTCCATGACCTCTAAAGAACTCGACTTGACCCTCCCTAAAGCAAAGTAACTCACTTAAAGACCTTCTTTCACCACTAGACACAGTCATAATCGCCAATAAGTAGTAAAGGCAGTAAGCTTGCAATAAAGAGGATTGTTCTACGGCATCGCCCCATCGTTCCTTCGAACTCAGGGTATCCGTTCATGGTAATTCAAATGCTTGCGAATCCCCTTTGAAAAAATCAGACATTGTCAATAGGACTTGGCACTTAACCAAGGCTCACCCTACTCAGACATATGACACGGGCATCTAAAATCGAAATCTGAAAGCATCATTAATGAGAAGACATAATAGCAACTGGGAGCTAAAAATTGAAATGAAAGAGCTAGGGAAAGAACTAAGTATACCTTGACCTTTTGTGCAGACATACACCAAGTAAATCTAAGTCAATTTGAAAGCGGTTTCTATAAGTCAACTTACTTAGGACACCTCGGATTGTACACAGTAGGACTCGGATTTCAAATAATTTTCAAAGACTTCTTCGAACATAATAAAGTGTCGTTGGTTTAAGCTAAGTATGCGTTTATCTCGATGTTGCAAGTGCGTCAAAAAGATTTCTAAATATGATTATGGGTAAGGAAAAGCACCTAGCTTTTGGTCAAGGCACACTTCAACATATGACTACCTTGACCATGGAAATGTCGCACAATACGACATTTACAAGAGAAGTAGCAAATCACTACTCGAACATACCTCGCACTAAACGAGTCTGGTTCAAACTATTCATGATCCATGTCACCATGAATGCATAAAAACGTATGCCAAGCATTATAGCACCAAGCCAATCCCGTAGCTACAATTGGGGGCTTAAGAAAAACACTCTAAAAATGCTCGAAATGACGATTTTATTGCAAATTCTCGACGCTAATGCTATACACACGTCATAGGGGCACAATCCTAAGGTTTAATCGTGTAAAACGAACCTTAGAATGGCTACAACCCCTCCCAAATTCTAAGCACTACTTAGAACATATAAAGTCACCCCACTAACAAGGGTAACTGAAAATCGCGAGTCACCAAAACTCCGACCAAACTACTGCACATAACGCTCGCCCTACAAGCGCCCGTTACAAAGTCTACGTCGTTCCAAAGCAAAAGCGAAAGAAAAATCAAGGATAAGAAAATAAAAAGAAAGAAACATCTATGAATCCTCGCATCGAACGAAGTAATGAGCCGTGCACACCCACGCAGAAGGTGCTACACTTGTTCGAGCACCTGAACGAGGCGTGATGAAGTACTCCAATGCAAAAACTAATAATGATATCCCAACACCTGGAGGAATGTTCTAAGACACGCCGTTAGGCCACACAAGCCTACGTCGCACCATAAGTTTAACCGTCCCACGGTGCAAGTCTAAAAAAAAGAGAGTAAGGCATATTGCACTAATGCAGGCACAACCAAGAGCATGTGTAAAAGAGGCAAAGACTACTTATACAAGCCACACGACTTCTACATTAAGGATTGAAAGTAGCAAAACATTACCTACCACGGAAGGGATAGCTCGCACCTACACGAGCGGAACCCCAAGTCATCTTTCTCGAAAGAACCTACAAAAATCGTACGCCAAAAGGAAGCATCCCAACATGCATGCTTGGGGGCTCCAAGCTACGAAACGACCATAGAAAAATAAAAAAAAAGTGTCAAGGAAAATGTTTGAACGATCAAAAGGGCAAGATGCTTTAGCCCACTTCATGAATGGGCCTGAACCCTATCAAGCTTCTAAGCAAGCTATTCAACATCAGTCATTGCGCGAAAAAAAAATGATTCAAGCAAACTGATTAATGGACCGCACGCAACGGCCATTCTATGAACACTCGTTCGCACATACATTCTAAGTATCGAACATTCACGAACACGTTCAAAAAAATATACGTTCAAAATAACAACAAGAGCGATCAAAGTCTTACGACTCAAGGTATGTTCCTCGGGCCATATAGACTCGCCCGACTATTGCAATAACTGTACGCCTTAAGAGCAACAGTTCCTTTAAATAATCGCCCCAAAGCGACAAACACCGTAGTCCACCAATCGGCTACGGCTTCTCGAGAAATCATCACGAGAAAGTCCTGCCTGGGATGCACTTTCAACGCCCAGGACCAGGCGCCAGATATTCCGACGCCCAGCTCTGGGCGCTGAAAATCAGCTCATCTCATTGTGATATCTAAAATTCTACGTTCCAAAAAATAAAGAAAAAACAAAAGAGAAGAGAATGCGAAGAATTTCCAAGTAAAATAAACGAACGAACAAGAGGCCAACTGTGTCATCAAAACACCAGCCCAAACAACATTTTCAACGCCCAACCTAGGGCGTGAATTATTTCAACGCCTAGGCCCGGGCGCCGAAAATGAACCCAGGCCTAAAAGAAGCCCTGACTTCTATAGGGTCCTGCCGTATCCATTCGACTCGAAAATTGCCGATTTCTTTACTGAAAGTCGCACCTCACGGCTTTGTTAAGAGTAGCACACCACTTCAAAGATCGCTCGCACTTACGAGCACGATCCCAAACAAGATCAAGGACATTACAAAATGCGTATCCCCAAGGAACCTCTTTGACAAGAAATGACCGTCAAGCACGAGTGCTTGGGGGCTCGAAAGAAAATATATATTTCAAAAGAGAGTATGCAAAGTTAAAACAATATTCCCAGACTACGCTGTACGAAGTCCCGTGTTTGGATAATCTCAAAAGATAAAACCAGATTACGACCTCAAGACAAAGGTCGCCGTTGATACTTATACATAGTCCCCTAATCAAGGACCCAAGTAGTGGCAAAATTGAGTCGAAAAGACTAGCTCAAAACCATGAAAGATGATGACCACGAGACAATGGTCCGTCTAAGCACGTTGTCAACCCACATTCAGGTTGCAACTAAATCCGAGCATCCCTCGAAAGAAAATAAATCCTTCAAAAAACAAAAACAGGCTCGCCATCTTCAGTCGGCGGGGTCTGCGTCACTAACCGCGTAGGTCCTTAGTTTTCGAAAATGAAAAGAAAATAGAATCTTCAAAAAAAAAACAGGCTCGCCACCTTCAGCGGGCGGGGTCTGCGTCACTAACCGCGCAGGTCCTCAGTTTTCAAAAATAAAATATTCAAAAAAAAAAAACAAGCTCGCCCACCTTCAGCGGGCGAGGTCTGCGCCACTAACCGCGCAAGTCCTTACTTGTCGCAGCAATAACTTTTCTCGGTTTATCCTTTTCCAAAAATCAAAGGATGGTTTATCTTTTTCCAAAAATCAAAGGATGATTTATCTTTTTCCAAAAATCAAAAGGTGGTTTATCTTTTTCCAAAAATCAAAAGGTGGTTTATCTTTTTCCAAAAATCAAAAGATGGTTTATCTTTTTCCAAAAATCAAAAGATGGTTTCCCTTTTCCAAAAATCAAAGGATTGGTTTTCCGCTTTTCCAAAAAAGAGCGATGTGCTGGATTTTCCTTCGTTTTACGTCTTATAAAAACAAAGGGGGTTTTCTCGTTTAGCTAACCCTGAAAATGAGAATCTTTAAAAAAACGTTTTTTACCTCGTGATCGGGCTTGGCCAGGCCTGGTTACACTTTATAGCTTTGATTTCAAAAACGTCTGTAGATACTTCCAATGACAAAGTGAGGGAGTTTGTATACATCTGTAGGTACTTCCAATGACAAAGTGAGGGAGTTTCTATACTTAACAAATTCCAATGACACGTGAGGAATGTGTTAACACTTCAAGTGATGACCCTTAAGTCAAATGTTATCACTCGGGGGCTCGTGAGACCCTCGCAAAACAGGTCACATACACCATGGCTTGTATGACGCACTCCGTCTGATACTTTGACCATCGTCTTACTCCAAGACTCAGTCAAAGTGGGGGCTAACTGTAGACACCTACTTTTGTCCCCATTCCCGAAAGGGAAGGTTTGATGATGAGAACATAAATCTCCACTTGGCAACGCATCTCCTATAAAATGACGAATCTCAAATCACCCTTTCATTTCAGCCAAAGCTTCCATTTATAGAAACTTGCTAAAAATAGTAGCTGCCGTAAAAGGTAATTGCTAAAAGTAGTAAGAATAAAAAGATAGAAACTTGTCAGAATTAGGTGTTGCACTCCAACATAAATCCTAAAAGAGATAGAAATTGTAAAAGGAATTCTATTCCTATCGCAATTCGATAAAAGAGTTAACGTATTAATTAAACTCATAACGAACCTAGAGTTCGTAAAGGGCCCAGACGCATTCCGTCGTAAATTGATACGCACCAAATAACTCAGATTAAGTCTCTTAATGGACTCCGTACTCTAGAGTCCAATCTGACAAAGAATTCTGCCCAGATCCTATTTTCAACGCCCAGCCCTGGGCGCCGAAATCTTTGACGCCCAGTGCTGGGCGCCGAAAATACCTGGGACGGATTCTTTTCCTAATCCGTTTCGTATTCATATTCCTGAAAATCTATCTTTCTACGCCACTTTTTCCTATAAATAGACCCCTAAAGCCGACGTGAAAAACACACACAACACACAATTCATAATCTGAGTATTGACTCCAACCTTAAGCCTAAGCCTCACGCTGCAAAATCGATCCCGCGTTCTGTCGCAATCGACCCAAAAGTCGAACAGAACGTATCCTGTCCCTTGTAGCTGAAGAATTAAGGCCGGATACTTGAACCTTGCTTGGAAACTCGAGATTCGTTAAATAAAAGGAGAAATAGCAAAGCCAAAGTGGTTAGTTTTCTGAGAACCACAACGCACCTCTCAAGGGTGCGTTGTAATGTGTCCCTTCGTATGATTTAATCGCTTTCATCACCCTTTTATAAAACTGTTAAACTATTAATTTGATTGATCTATGACGCCTAATAAGATAATACCCTGGCCAATTGAATTATCATGCTAGGTACCTTAAATCAATCTAAATAAGATAATCACGATCGATTTAGTGTTATGTGTTGCATATTGCTAAAATCAATTCAGAATAGTTTAATAGTTTAAACGCATGTCCCTTCAATTATTTATGCTGAGCTAGTAAGGATAACCTGCCTCTGATGTTATCGATGAGCACTCCTCTCGGTAGTTACAGTCCCCCGAACTCTCAATCTCTGCCCTGCGGTTGTACGTTGAGCGATCCCCACACCAGGGATCACAAGGGAACCTATGGCCGTCGTGGTCGAACATAATTGCACTCCCTTTATGTCACGATAACCGGGTTTTGTCAGTTTTACTCATTGTCATTAAAAACTGAATGGCGACTCCTATATTACTAGTCGATTGGGTGTAAACTCACAGGAAATCCAATTACACTTGATCTGACAACGTCACGCCCACGAGGGACGAGGTCACGCATTAGCCTCGTGCTTTTTCGACCCCCTCACAAGGGGCAGTCCAAAACGTTCTCTAGCTCCGCTACCTCCCATATTATAGCAGCCCACAAGCACATAACGAGTGTGTGTAACTCATCCTCATCCCCACAGGTGCCTCTCAAACAGGTGACCCCAACACTCTTTATCTTACATTCAAACCCATACAAGTTGGAAGAGCACGCCAAAAATCTCTCCAAATAAAAGAATATACCTTGGGTGGTATGTTCAGCTCCCAAATCATTTGCCAGAAATCATCATTAGTAGATGCAGTAGGACCTCCAACCTCAACGCCTTTGAAGAAAGTTATAAAGTTGTATCCTGACTTCATAGAGTAACATCCATTTTTACTGTAGTACCAAGCAAAGATATCTTCAGAGGGGTTGATAATAAGGGAATAGCCAGCACCTCATCAGCTTCAAATTCAAAAGGAAGAAACAATTAACGGACAACCTCTTCATTCCAAGTGTTAGACTCTTCAGTAATGAGTTTTGAAACCAACGCGGCAGCACACCCCGTCGGCCTAGGAGAGATTGAGCGAAAAGACTGTGGTCTTCCAAGCCATTGATCCCTCCAAATGTCAACTGAATTCCCATCTCCTATTACCCATCTGCATCCCTTCTCTGTAACCCATTTTTTCCCTCATACACTCCTCCAAACATATCTCGGCCTATTGCCAACATTTTCATTCAGAATACCACAGCTAGGGAAATAACGCTCCTTTAACACCCTCGCATCTAGTTTATTAGGATTTTCCAATATTCTCTACACCTATTTAACCAACATATATTTCCTCATTAAATTATGTTATTCTCCGAAAACCCAAGCGTCCAGTTTCCTTAGTCACGCACAACTTATCCCATGCCACCCTGTGGATCTTCCGTCCACATTCGAAAATGTGTTTGAGCTTGAATTGGAGTACGGGGTTATGATTTGAGTCCAAGGTTTGTATCTTTGAATTGGTGGTTCGGAATAGAAATTGAAATTGGGGATTGAATTTGTATGGCCTTGAATAAGGGATTGGAGTTGGATTTGAATTTTTGGAGTTAGAATGTGTTTGGATTGGAATTGTGTTTGCTTTGGATTTGTACTTGAGTTTTGAACGAAAGTTCGGAATTGAATTGAATTATGTCATTTGCAACCGGTAGCTTGCACTTAGAAATTAACTAGTATAGGGCCGTGTGTAGACACCTAATTTGTGTCTCCCCTCTGGGATGATGACGACACCATTATCCTTACTAGGCGGTTGGAATAACTCCGTGCGGAAATCCCAATTGCTAAGAAAATTTTCAAAATACAAGGTTCAAAATCCAATCCCCGAGACCGTTCCCCTTCCGGAACTCGGTACAAAATACAATTCTCAAAAACCAATTTAAAAATCCAAGTACAATCTCATCTGGTAGACCATTCCATTGGTCTTACTAGGCCTTTTCCACTCAAAATCATATAAGGAAAGTCAAATTCGGGCGCCGACCCACAAAACCGAGAAAGCCGGGCCCCGTCCCGTACAACCGGAATTCAAAACCCGCAACGGCTTGTTTTTTTACGCAAAATCAAGTCTTAACATCCAAGAAAGCACTAAGTGCCAAGCATCGTACTATTCGTATGAAGGTACACCCATACAAGACAAATCAAGGACGATAGCTTTCCGTCCTTTTTGGCGGCATTCATGCCACGTCACCAGCGCCCAGCGCTGCCAGCTGCGTGCTGCGCTGGCGATGGCTGGCGTTTTCCAGCCATTTCTCCTATAAATACCCCCTAATTTTCATCATTAAGGGAGGCAATTTCAATATACAACGTTGTAATACAAAAATTACGCCTCAAATTCAAGTCCAAAAATCCTTCAAAAACACATACAAACTTCAAGTTCTAAGCAATTGGGAGCTCTAAAAGGAATTCTTGCCTAAACCTAAATAGGTAATTCCGAATCCCACAATATCCAATCATGTTTCTTTGATTTTCCTATTTCAAAAATGATTAGCAAGTTGGCATTTTTATTACTAAAAATGTCACTGCAACAATCATACATCTTTTCAAAACCCAAACTTTTCAAAATACAAAAATGCATACTTTCAAGATTCAAGGATGTTCAAAGTTGTTTGCAATCACTTCTTCGAACTAGAATCATTTTCAAGTATGGAGTAATCAAAGATGACACCTTTCTAGCTTTTAAAGGTTTAGTCTTTTGAGATTCAAGACTCCATTTTTCAATATACAAGTTCAAGTTTTCAAATTTCAAGATCCCACAATATTTAGGGTTGCTCATGACTACTTCCCTAAACTAGGATCCCTTCAAAGTAAGAGCACATCAAAGATCTAACCTTTTCAACATTAAAAGGCCCGATCTTTGAGATTCAAGTCTCTTAAGTTTCAATATTTCAAGTACAAGTTCAATATTTCAAGTTAAAGTTCAATTATTTCAAGTTCAATATTTCAAGATTCAAACTTTCAAGTTCAAGTTCTATATGCAAAATCTAGGATACTTTGGGATGAGCAACTTCTCCCAAGTTGAGATTTTTGGCTTTGAATTCGTGTCGGGCGCACTTATTTTTAAGGAGTCGCTTGGCGTTCGAATCTCATGTGCCCAAGTACAAATTTCAATATCGCAATTTCGATTATGCACCTTTCAATGTTGCAATTTCAATTATGCACCTTTCAATTCCGCAATTTCAATATCGCACTTTCAATTCCGTATTTCAATTCCGCGTCTTTACTTGCCTAGTCCTTCTAGGCAATGTGGACCTACTCCCTAGTCCTTTTCTAGAGGGTCTTGTATTTACTAATTCCGCACTCATTTATAATTGTGATGTTGCTTTATTTGCTTTATTGCTTTCATCACCATACATGCTAAATACAACAAAATGCAAGGTTACATCACGCTTAACGAAGATAATTTCTTGGACAAACCGGCCTTAGGTTCCTTTAAATTACCTTTAAAGCAAAGTGACCACCATACAATTAGAAATTCTATTTGCTCTAAATTTCAAACCCACATAGTCTAATGTAGGGTATATTTTCGAAAATGCTATGTCACGTACTCGAATAATTTCTAAAGCTCGCGGAATAAGCATCTCATTCCCGTGCCCGGATCTCACCCATCCGTTTCGAGGATTCAAAGCCTTATCCAAAATAGAGTCACTTGCGGTCTTTCCAAACGAGACTTTATAAAATACAATGGTTTTCTAAAGAACTGCCCCTTGTAGGGAAAGAGCATTACTTGCGATGCGAGCTCAAAAACACCCCCTACACCGTGCAATGCACGGCTACTACTAAAACAATTTATTATTTTAATAGTAATTAAAAGACTTGTGATATTAGGAAAACATGAAAGTAAAAAGGACATATGAAAAAGTATAAATTCAAAGATGTGTAAAAAAAAATATTCAAATTAACTAAATTTGCATATTACTATACAAAGTTAAAAATTATAGTCGTTTACTTGTATGTAGAAGGATTTAACAACGTTAAACAAACCCGAATGACTCAAGACTAATTTTCGAAAAGACCCGAGCATAACCGAGTTAGTCAAATACAACATATTTTGAATTGAGTAAAATCTTGATAAATAAACGTATATGTTAATCTACTTACCATGTATTATTATTTTAATTAACATTCTTACTTACCAGTTACCATGTATTATATTATTAATAGTAGACTAACATTAGAAGTTCATTTATCAATATTTTTTTATATTTCTTATCAGATTAAAAAGTTATAATAATACATAAATAAAATTATATCATAAAGCAAAAAATAATATTGATTTAGCTTTCCTCCAATAATATATTTTGCAGTACACATCTATGGTAATTAAAATATATTTTTATCTTAGTTTCCTAAAAAAACGTAATGTAATTTATTTATTTTAAAGTAAATAAATAAAAAACATTTTGGCGGGAAAAAATCGCACCAGTAATGTGTCTCTTTTAGTATATAGTAATAGATTGCCCAAATATATAGGTGACATCGTCATTGGAATCTAGGGGAGACACAAGTTAAGTGTCTACAATACAAAGGGAGTATACACCAAAACGTACACTTGATCCGTTCACATACTATTTGTGTGACCCGACGGATTCGGTGAAGAGTAAGTTGTGTATTTAATACTAACATTAATTACACTTGATCTGAACCGGTCTCCAGCTAGGTATTTCGATCACTTGATCTCATTGAATTATTAACTCGTTAGTTAATCTGACCCGCATTGATTAGACGACTTTGTATAAATACATTAAATGCATACTTGGAGCAAGAACATACCCATCCTTCATTCAACAACGTCCTCATAAAAGTAATCTTACCCCTAGGCTAAGGTACTTATTGTCAACAGGCCTATCCTTAGATATAGGCGAGAAGTGCGACCGCCTAGGGCCCAAGGCCGGAAGGGACCCAAAATTGTTGAATGTCCGCTAACAGTTTACATATATTATAAGCGGCGAATTTGTAAATGCTAGAGTAATGTGGCGTAGTGGTTCTTTTTGTATTTACATTCACTCGAAACCGGGGTTCGAATCTCTCTTATTTTAGCTTTTTTATTTATCTTTTTTAGCTTTGTATTTTTTATCTTTTACTTTTTTTTAATGATAGTTTCTTTGTGTTTCTTACCCAGGAGATGTGTTGATGTCAATATTATAAAATTAAATAAATAAATCAAAATATATATACTAGTAGACTACTAGATTAGTAGTAAATATTTTTCTTGAATAAAATATTATGACTACATTAGTTGTTTATCTATGATCGACCTTAATAAGATTGTGTTAATAATAGATGAAACTCAAATAATATAAGAGTAATTTTATCAAAAAAAAAAATTAATATAAGAGTAATTGATTGTAAAAATAAAATATAATTTTTTAGCTAACGTTTTTTTGTAATCAGTAGTTCGTACTTCCAATTAATGTCTTTCGAGGGGAACGTGCTTCCTGTTATTTGGTTGATTAATATAATTGAACATCTATAGTACGAAATATTTTATTGGAAAAACGAAATTCTCGTTGGTGACCATGAATTATTGCAAATTATTAAAAAAAATTAAAAAGTTGATATTTCGACAATACACATTATTTTGAAAATACACATTGCGACGAATCTAAAAAGAACTCACATGACTATGGTTTATGTTTACATATAAATCACCAAAAATAGTCAAAGTAGAATATTTGCTAGTGTAAAAAGTCCAAACGTTACGAGCATTTAAAAACGAAGTATTATTTTTGTATATTTTAGAGATGTGATGATATTTATCATACTAATTGGTGAATTTATAATATGCACATTAATATCTCTTAACCCGTTGGGTGAACCGTCGAAGGTTTTTGGTCATGAACAAGTATTTTTAAATCCAAACAATTAGATACTCCCTCTATCCCAGATTGGTTGTTACACTGAACTTTGCACAAAGTTGTAGGTGATAAGTGATTGTTTGATTATCAATTGTTATTTTATTGAAAGTAGATGTGATAGGAATTAGTGAGATATATTTTTAATTGAATGAGAGAGGGTGTGGGGACAAAAAAAATATTAGTGAGAAGAGAAAGACAATATAATAATTGTGGGGTCATTCCTAATTTAGAAGTGTAACAAGTAATCTAGGACGGGCGAAAAAAGAAATTGTAACAACTAATCTAGGACGGAGAAGTAAAAGATAGTGGAAGTATTAAATATGACTAGTGGGAGTAAAAAATATAATTAGTGGGGTCCATGGGAAAAGAAGAAAATAAAAAAAATAAAAAAAATAAGAGAGAGAGAGAGAGAGAGAGAGAGAGAGTTTCCAAAAATGGAAAGTGCACCACTTAATAA
This sequence comes from Spinacia oleracea, assembly GCF_020520425.1. NCBI lineage: Eukaryota > Viridiplantae > Streptophyta > Magnoliopsida > Caryophyllales > Amaranthaceae > Spinacia > Spinacia oleracea. Next base: position 84,463,828 of record NC_079492.1, on the reverse strand, counting down.
GATACGGTCGGTTATAAAAAGGGCACCACTTAATAAACTACGCATTATCATTTACGGAGTAAATAAGGTTTTGATCCCTTCTTCAAATAAGGTTGTACTAGTTGTTGTAAAAAAAAATACAAGATCTACTGTTATGTATGCACAAGTTGCATGCGCGATATTTTATAAGGTTAATCGAGAACATGTGCTGAAGGCGCATGATCGTGCAAGGAATGCAGGTCAAGAGGCATTTCTCGGGCTACTTTTGCTAGAGAGCCTGATTAGTTTGGTTTTAGTTTTGTTTCTTTTTGTTTTTCCTTTCGTGTACTTTTCCTGAATGTAAAAAAATAGACATTTTATATGAAGTACATATGTTTTTCCTTTGAAATGACCGGTTACAAAGATACGGAGTGGATGGATTTTGTTTTAACCAAAATTTACACTTTTTTTTTGTTTAAAGGTAAGGATGAAGTTTCCTAGAGGATCGGAATCCAGCTTAAGTCAACCTGTTAGCAGGCTAGGCACTTTAAGAGTGGGGAAATGGTAAGGCAATCCTCCCTCAAAGTGCCCCTGGTGGAGAAAGAAAATTTACACTTATAAGGGCATAGTCTTATACATTACTAATTTTTATATGCACAATGTTTTATCTACATATTTGACAGGCTAAATCGCACTCCTATCAAAGATAAACCTAACGTTCACCAACTAAAAATATAGCAAGGGAAGTAGGGATCGTATCCACAGGGAAACAATGTTATTTCTACTATTAAAGTAAATGTCTAGACTACTAGAAATAGGAAAATGGTATGGTTTGATAATTATAACTAAAACAATAATAAAAACGGAATAAATCAGATATTAAAAGGTCTAGGGCATAGGTTCACCAATGAACAACAATCCAGGATGATAAACAATCAATAATAATCAATAGAATAGTTAATTAGACTAGCATTCTCTCTCGAATCAATACTAATCATAGACTTAGAATTAACAGGCTCTCGCTACGTATTAATCTCAATTCTACCTATTGAAACAAGCCTAAACATCAAATTGCATCTCTCGAATCTTAACTTGATATTGCTAGACTAATACAATTAAACTTGCGCAAATCTAATCGCATAGTAAATGAAACCAATCAATAGGAATTAACCACAATACCAACAATCAACAACATTCAATCATCCCTTCATATTAATTCATGGATTCCCAAAACCCTAGAATATAAACTACTCACACATATTTAATTTAAACAAAGCAAACATGATTAATGAAAACATAATTAAAATTGAATAACGTAGGAAAAAAATAAGAAATACCAAATTGAAAAACATGAAATTTAAAGCTTGAAACTTGAATTGAATAATAAAAGTAATTAACAAAAGTTTAGAGAGAGAATAAAAACTAAGCAATAAACTAAGGTACTAGAAAATAAGATGCCGAAAATAAGATGTCTAAGGGCTATATTTATAGTCTTGGCCAAAAGTAGAAGAAAAAACCGGAAACATAACCTAAAAACCGCACCTAGGGTTTGTCGTCGCCTGATCGGGCAATGGATCGCCCGATCGGGCGATCTGCTCGTCAAACTGCACGATCCCGTATCTTAAAAACATCCTATCTCCTTCGTTATAAGTCGGAATTAGGCGAGTGACCACTTGTTGGAAAGCTCTTGAAGTCTAGAATCCAACGCAATTTGAATCGCTGCACTTGGAGTTGTATAACTTGAGTTATGATTAAAATAGTGGATGAGATTCAGTTTTCTACTTCTTTCACTATTCGTTTTGCTTGAAAATTCTTCCAACTCAATGTTTGCGCTCTCGTAAGTACATAATCTCTTGTATTGATTCAAATGAGTAGAAAATGCACAAAAATATGCTAATTCCTACAATGATGAACCTGAAACTACAAACACACTACAAGGAGCACATTAGTACTAAAAATCGCTCCGAAGAGCTCATTTGAGATTAAAAACTACTAAGGGACGGGGGTAAAAACACTATAAAATATGAACATATCAATATTGTTATTGTACACTATTAAGTACACGAACAACATGGGTTCTAGGGAGGGTGCCAGTTTTTAATTCAGAAGTTTCTCTTCGAAATTTTAGAGATTGGAAGGTTAGCAAACTTATTTTACCATCAGGTTTAAGCTGGAATCATGCTAGGGTCAAAGCTAGTTTTGAATTTGAAGACACTCCGTGAATTGTGGAAATGAAACTTCCATTCGGGTCATGATGACTTCCTTTACTAGAGATATCACAAATCGGGAAAGTTTACTGTCAAATATTCTTACGCAATGCTAGCCTTGGAGGACTTGACCTTGAGCCACAATAGAGCACACTCAAATTTTTATAAGAATCTTTTGTAACTCAAGATTCCACCAAAATGGAAGATTTTTCTCTGGAAACCTCTTCATAATGGAATTGCGAATAAGAATAACCTTAACTCAAGAGGAATCCAGATGGGGGTTGACTGTGATTTTTGTGCGAATGGAGAGGAAAATATTCGTATTTGCTCGGTAGCGCAACGGGCTTGGAGGGATGGTTTTGTTGCAATCCATTCAGAAATCAATAAAAACTATTTCCTTCATGCATTGGTTTATGTTTATATCCGACTATTTCAACGTCATGATGGGAAAAATATTTTTCGGAGTATCTATTTCATTACTACTTTATGGTCATTTTGGTTGTCGAAGAACAACCGAGTTTTCAGGAATGACATCACCACCATTGTCTCTGTATTTTCTTTTTCAAGGAGGGCCTTGACCAGCAGGGGTATTTATTAGCAAACTCTGCAATTCGCTGCAATTTCTTCATCCTATAGCAAATGAGCCAAATATTCCACTAGGATTTTTCAGCTATAATTAACTCTACTGGCATTGAGGGTTCGACTGCGATGATTCAGGTGGATGGTTCTTGGCATAAGAATAACCGCATTGCATATATGGGTTGGTTGTGGTAGAATCACCAAAGGTTTGATGGATTAGTAATGGGTGGGGCAACTTCATGAACTATAGAAAGTGCTTTACAAGCTGAAGCAATGGCTTGTCTCTATGGCATGAAGTGGACTCGATGGGCAAATTTGGAGAATGATACAATTCTTATTGATTCCCAACAGTTGGTGCAAATGCTATTGGATGAAGATTCTCAGGAGCTGCATAGTCATTGGACACTAGAAGAAATTAAGACCCTGGGTAAGGATTTCTCTTGGTGCAGCGTTCACAAGGTAGAGAAGGAGCGGGTGGATCGAGCTCATACTGGAGCTTCTTGAGGTTTAATTTTCTTTTCTAATTTCTTGTAATGTTGTTTAGTTAGCCTTTCTGGAAAAAAAAAATTACAATAAATATTTCTTAAAATATTATTTGGTATATGTATATAAATTTTATTAACAGTAATCGTGTTAATATAGCTAGGTATTTCAAAGGGGGCGACAAATAAATCAACTTCATTTGCTCCCTTATAAAATAGAGTTAATACTTCTTAAAGAAATTTTGGTTGACCTCAAATCAATAGAAAACTTTTAAACCTAATCGGTAGCAAAATCAAAGATACGAGTACTCCCTTCGTTTTCTTAAATTTTACTCACTTTTAGTTGATGTCATACTCCTTACATATTTTATTAAATAGTGCACTTTCCTAAAGCGACCATATAAAACGTTAACATATTTTTCTCCTCTCATGGTCCCCACTCTCACATATTTCGTGTTTTTTTCCCCTTAACCTTTTACATTCTATGAAGAGTTTAACATCTTGTTATCCTTTATAACAATAGTTTATTTTTCACTTGTCGCACTTGTATCTTACTTTAGTAGAATCAACTCACCTTCCTTAAAATTTATTCTGGTCATAGTGCATCATTTAATAAAATACACAAGGAACATTTGGCAATCTCTGAATGTTTGAGAGAAAATGGAGAGAAAAGGCGAAAATGGAGAATCTTCTATGGAAGAAGAAGATATGCTGAAACGCTCTTGCAAAAAGACGAAACATCATGAGAATGGAGAGGAAATGGAGATGGAGAGTCAATCGGCTGCTCTAGTCCCTCCAACAGGACAACATCAGGAAAACAATGGAGACTCGAGACAAACAAGATTGTCTTATAGAAATGCTGCTGGTGGATATCAAACCTAAGACCTCTACCACAACAGAACAGGACAAGATCAAACTACTGGCGAAAATGACATTTTAGAGCAGGAAATCGATGAAGAGAATGATTTGGATGACCCAACTTGTCCAGTCATTCGGCTATCCCATGAAGAGAAGATGAGACTAAGGCGTCCATGGTTGAATGCCTTGATAATCAAAATCTTCGACAAGAGATTGAGATATGAAGATCTCATCAGAAGCTTGAGATACAAATGGAGCCTGAAGGGAGATATCTCCCTAACTGATGTAGGATGTGCTTATTATGTGGTTAGATTCACTAACCTAGAAGATTATAATTTCGTATTGAGTGGGGGTCCATGGATTATTGGAGACAGTTATTTAACCATCCGAAAATGGATTCAAATTTTGTTCCTGATGAATCCCCGATCAAAGTCCTCACAGCTTGGGTTCGTATTCCAAATTTGTCAGTTGAATACTTTGATAAAGATTTCCTCATGAAGATTGGAGAGAAAATAGGCAGGGTGATCAAAATTGATAAACACACAAAGGCGATGAGTCGAGGGCAGTATATTCGTCTATGTATTGAAGTGGATATCTGATATGTGTGTTTTATATAGAGTTTTTACCCCCGTCCCTTAGTACTTTTGATCTCAAATGAGCTCTTCGGAGCGATTTTTAGTACTAATGTGCTCCTTGTAGTGTGTTTGTAGTTTCAGGTTCATCATTGTAGGAATTAGCATATTTTTGTGCATTTCCTACTCATTTGAATCAATACAAGAAATTATGTACTTTCGAGAGCACAAACATTAAGTTTGAAGAGTTTTGAAGCAAGGCGAATAACGAAGGAAGTACAAAAATGACTATAGTCCACTATTTTAAGCATAACTCAAGTTCTACAACTCTAAATGATGTAATTCCAATTGGGTTGGATTCCAGACTTCAATAGCTTTCCAACAAGTGGTCACTCGCCTAATTCCGACGAATAACGAAGGAGATATGACGTTTTGAAGATAGAGGATCGTGCAGTTTCAACACGCGCCCGATCGGGCGGGCTTCGCCCGATCCGGATCGGGCGGTCATTCTGGGCGCTGTTCTGGGCATTTTGCAACCGCCCGATCGGGCGGAATTTCGCCCGATCGGGCCGACTATCGAGCACATTGCCCGATCGGGCGAAGCGTCGCCCGATCGGGCGACGCCAACCTCCAGCATATTTCGCGAGTTTTAATTTCCGATTTTGGGCTCTATTTTGGGCAAACTATAAATACTAGCCCCTTATATTTTTAGTGACACCTTTTATTTTTAGTTTTGAACCTTGAGTTTATTTTCTTAGCTTATTATTCTCTCAAATTTGTTCCAATACTTAGTTTTATTTTCAATCAAAAATTCAAGCTTTCATTATTCATTGTTCTTCAATTAGGTATTGCTTCTTGTTCTAATTTAGTTTATTGCTTTAATCATGTTTTCTATTATATTAATTGCTTTGTTATTTATTATCATGAGTGAGTAGTTTAATTTCTAGGGTTTAGGGGATCCATGAATACATGATTGGGATTATATGTGGACATGATATTTGATTGATTGATTAATTTCTATAGCTTATTATTATTGCTCGTCAATTCTGTTCGGCCGGACTATTTTGATTTGAGTTTGATTAACCTTAGATTATGCGCCGAGAGGTATAAATCTGATGTTTTTGGTTTGTGGCTATTAGATAGGAATTATTTCTAGTACGTAGCGAGAGCCCGCTAGTTGTTCTATCCTAAGGAATTCATAAGATTCGAGAGATGCATGTTTTCCTAGTTATGATTGTTAATTGATTGTTATTGTCCGTTGTCCAATCCCGGTCTGCATTTATGGTGAACCGCTGCCCTAGATTCCTTTAATATTGTTATCTTCCGATTTGATTATTTGCTTTAGTTTAATATACAAACCAATCCAATTCTTGTTACCAATAGTCTAGATTAGTCTTTTAATAGTAGAAAGAACATTGTTTCCCTGTGGATACGATCCCTGCTTCCCTTGCTATATTTTTAGTTGGTGAACGTTAGGTTTATCTTTGATAGGAGTGCGATTTAGCCTGTCAATATCACTAAGCCATTACTCTTTTAATTTAGGCTTAATGGAAGAGTATGTGTAGTCCAATATGAAGGTTTACGCCAAATTTGTTTCAAATGTGGAAAACTAGGACATAAGGAGGAGAATTGTCCAACCTTCCTGCGAGAAGAAGTTACAAGTCCAGGGCAAATCAGTGTTCATGGACCTAATCAAAATGGTGTGCAGGAAAGCAAACAAAAGCCTGAGAACAAAGAACAGTATGGTTCATGGATGCTAGTCCAACGGCCTATACGTCGAACAATAGCTCGTAAACAGGCAGGACCGAACAAAGCTCATGGGTCGAATCCAGAACACAATCAACCAGCCAAGCAACACCATAAAGTCGGAGAACGAATTTGGAAAGAGAAATCTCAGCCGCAAAATCAGGAAAATATTGCCACTGGGTCAAGATTTGTTATTTTGAGCGAAAAAAATAATGTAGAAGATCATGCGAGTGAGGAAATTATGGTAACGGTTGATAGTTCAGTAGAACAAAGGCCTATAATTCAGAAAGTTGTTGACCAAAAAGATGCATTAAAAGAAAAGAACAAAAGGTTAGAGGAGGATATAGTGGCACAGGAAAAGGAAAGAATCGAAACGGAAGAGGTAATTCCCACACCGAAATTGGGTGAAGGAGAGGAACACACAGAAGGTCGGTTTGACTCAATGAATATCCCTACTTTTAGGGAAAGGAAAGACCAAAGGCAAGTGGTGAATGTACACAAGGCTAGCTCGGTTTCAGGCCAAACCAAGAGGGCAATAAGCCCACGAAGAGTCCCATTTAAGGAAAACAACCAGTTGGCTAAAAACAAATCCCTTGATTCTCGGATTTTCAATAATCCTAATACTTCAAATCTAGTTAACTTAGGGAAGGAGAATTCTATCTCTTTATTCCCTAAATCTCAATCACACCAAGACCACTCCTCAGACCCTCCTGAACCAAACTTCTCCCATCAGTACCATGGCATTGAATCCCTCTCGAATCCCAATAACTCTCGAAGTGCGTATTCCCCCGGAATACACAATGCTATTGGAGGATCGTTCAGAGGGCCCAATCTTGGTGTCAGTCCACCCCCTCATCAACAGGGTGGAACTCAATCTCATGGCGTGCCTTCCCCCGGTGCATGTACCGAAAGTATTGTTGGCCTCAATTCAACCCCCGCTAGAACTAGTACACCCAATGAGAATACTTCGAGAAACATGGGTGCAGATGCTGTCGGACGTTCCATTGAACGTCTATGATCGTTACCCCCTCTTCCCAATGTTTAATATGTCAGTTAAAATCATGATGTGGAACGTGCAAGGAGCTGCAAAGCCGGTGTTTATGTCCACGCTTAAGGAGATCATCCGTATTAATAAGCCGAATGTGATGGGGTTAGTCGAAACTCATATTAGTGGAGAGAAGGCCCAACGAATTTGTAACCACATTGGGTTTAGTGGGCAAGTGAGAGTGGAAGCACAAGGGTTCAGTGGAGGAATTTGGCTTTTTTGGAGAAGAGAAGAAGTGTCTGTTACTCCCATCAAGACTCATGGACAATATATTACAGTCAAAATTGCAAGAATTGGAGAGGATCCATGGATGTTTTCGGCCATTTATGCAAGCCCGGACTCTTCTATCCGTACGGAGCTATGGAGAGCTTTAGAAGAAGTCAAAAGAAACTTTAATGGCCCTTGGCTTCTAGCAGGAGACTTCAATGAAACACGAACTATGGAGGAACGACATGGAGTGGGTGGTTCAGAAATGCAAAGAAGGTGCAGTGCTTTCAGTAGATGGATGGAAGAGAATGGACTCATAGACCTGGGATTCTCAGGACCCAATCACACCTGGTTTCGTGGAGATACTGAAGCTACATTCAAATCGGCAAGATTAGACCGCTTCATATCAAATGAAGAGTGGAGATTACAGTTCGAAGAAGGGTCAGTTAAACACCTCCCAAAGGCTGGATCGGACCACTGCCCAATTCTATTGAGTACGTGTGGCTTTGCCCCAATTCCGGTATCGCTCAAACCATTTCGATTCCAGGCATCTTGGCTAACTCATGATAAATTTGAAGAATTCATGACACACAATTGGAATAATTTGGAGCCTCTAATCCCTTTCCAAAAAGAATTTGCGGCAAAATTAAACATGTGGAATAAAGATATCTTCCATAATATCTTTCGCAAAAAATCGCAATTGTGGGCTCGAATTGAAGGAGTGCAGAAGTTGCTAGCTGTTCGAAGATTGCAACACCTAATTGAGCAAGAAAAGACATTAAGAAAAGAAATGGAATTAGTGCTGCACCAAGAAGAAATCCTGTGGTTTCAGAAATCTAGATTGGATGCACTGAAAGATGGAGATCACAACACTAAATTCTTTCATCTCTCAACTATTATTCGCAGAAGAAGGAATCGCATTGACATGTTGTTAGATGGTGAAGGAAACTGGATCTCTACCCCAGAAGAGGTGAAACAGCTAGTAGTCCAATACTGGGAAGGACTTTTTCAAGAAGAGAATCCCAATCCCCAAACTTACGAGTTCATTAATGACTGTTTTCCTGCTATTCCCAGTGAGGATTGGTCTAAGCTAAACCGACCATATGCTGCTTGTGAAGTCAAGGCTGCGATCATGAACATGCATCCTTACAAAGCCCCCGGACCGGACGGATTCCAACCGGTGTTCTACCAACAATTCTGGGAATTGGTTGCCCCATCAGTTACGAAAACATTAACGTGTTGGAAGGTAGAGAATTCCCAGAAGACCTAAATCGAGCATTCTTAGTTCGCATACCAAAAGAAGAAACTCCTCAATATGTTACACAATTTCGTCCTATTGGATTGTGTAACATAATCTACAAAACAGTGACTAAGGTCTTGGTGAATAGATTGAAAAATATGCTGCCATCAGTTATTTCACCAACACAATGTAGCTTTGTCCCGGGGAGACAAATTACAGACAATATCATCATAGTCCAAGAAATGTTACACACAATGAAGAGAAAGCAAGGAAAGGTGGGCTATATGGAAATCAAAATTGATTTTGAAAAAGCTTATGATCGCATCCGATGGAGCTTTATCAGACACTCACTCATGGAGTTACGACTTCCCCAGTTAATGGTAGATGTAATTATGCAGTGTATCTCGTCCACACAGTTACAGATCCTCTGGAATGGAGAACCAACCACTAGCTTTGCCCCTACTAGAGGAATTAGGCAAGGAGACCCTTTGTCTCCTTACCTCTACGTAATATGGATGGAGAGATTAGCCCATCTGATAAATAAGGCAATAGAGTTGGGAGCATGGAAACCAGCTAGAGCTAGCAGAAATGGTCCAGATATAAGTAATCTTGCGTTTGCTGATGATCTTATCCTGTTTGCTGAAGCTACCCCTGATCAAGCCAATATTGTCGCTGCGTGCTTGGACCAATTCTGCGAGGTATCTGGAAGCAAGGCCAGTTGTTCAAAATCAAGAGTGTTTTTTTCTAATAATACGGCCCAAAACATGAGGGAAGAAATATGTTCGAACTTGAATATCACTGAAACGGCAGATTTGGGTCGTTATCTTGGGGTTCCTACAATTCATGGAAGAGCTTCTAAGAAGGATTACCAATTCCTTGTGGACAGAATTAATGGGAAGTTAGCAGGGTGGAAAGCGAAATTGTTTTCAATGGCGGGAAGAGCAACACTAATCCAATCCTGCCTATCGTCAATGCCTTTCTATACTATGCAGACCACAAGATTACCAAGGTCAGTTTGTGATGAGATTGACCGGATTTCGAGAAGATTCTTGTGGGGAGGTTCAGAAGAAAAGCGCAAGATTCACCTAGTATCGTGGGAGAAAGTCTCAAAGCCTAAAAATGAAGGAGGTCTTGGTATAAGGTCGATGAGACAAGCAAACTCGGCATTCATGTCAAAATTGGGGTGGAGAGTATTAGCAGAACCAGAAGCTTTGTGGTCTAGAGTCCTAAGGAATAAGTACTGCAAAGGGAGGTGCTCTATTGATATGTTCAAACCCCGTAGTGATGCTTCGAACGCTTGGAAAGGGATCCTAGAAAACATTGACACTTTACGGAAAGGACTTGGAGTGGCAGTGGGTAATGGGAGTAATACCTCTTTCTGGCGTCATTCGTGGGCAACAACAACACCTTTAATTGACATGGTGGTGAACCCAATTCCTGGTGAAATCACGGATGTGAGGGTACAAGATATGTGGAGTAATGAAGTAGGATGGAAATTCGACCAGTTTGCTGATTACCTTTCACCAGAAACACTACAGGTAATTGATTCCTTTGAACTGCAGGAAGACCCGGAAGCTATTGACACTATTTTCTGGAATGGAGAAGTATCTGGAGGCTTTAGCATTAAATCTGCAATGCAAATAATTAGAAGCAACACAGAAAACGCACAACCAAAGACGTGGAAGCAATTATGGAGAACCAAAATTCCACAACGCATAAAATTCTTCCTGTGGCTGGTTACTCATGACAGATTGATGACTAACACAAACAGGTACATTCGTGGTTTAACTCATGACCCTAGATGTAGTTTGTGTGGGGATACAGAGGAAGATAGTGAACACATATTGCGCAAATGCCCTGCAGCAGTTCAAGTGTGGAAAAAGTTTCCTTGGATTAATGATAATGAGCTATTCTCTAAGCCTTTTCTTGAATGGATATATTGGAACTTAACTGATAATAATCAGTCATGGATGGAGGGTTGGAATGTCATTTTTGCTACAACAATGTGGTGGATTTGGAAATGGAGAAATAACAGGTGCTTTGAAAGAGTTGTGGATATCCCTCTAGACCAACACACTTTTATTATGGCTAGGGTAGGAGAGATAAATCGAGCATGGGCGAAAGAAGATATCATGCTAGGAAAAAGGAAGAGGGACATGATTACGGTGCAGATTCGCTGGATATACCCAAGAAATGGGTGGGTAAAATTGAACACATATGGAGCCTCGAAAGGAAACCCGGGAGTAGCTAGATGTGGTGGTTTAATTCGTGGTCATAGGGGGGATTTATTTGAAGTATTTGCAACAAAATGTGGAAGTTGTTCAAGTGTGAAGGCAGAACTTTTGGGAGTAAGGCGCGGCTTAGCCATAGCCTGGAACGCGGGACATCGGAAGGTACAACTTGAGGTAGACTCGGAAGTGGTTGTGAAACTATTGGTTGACACAAACATCCCAAACTCTCCCTCCTTTCATATTATTAAACAATGTAAGAGCATGATCAATAGAACAGGTTGGGAGGTCACGGTTAATCACTGTTACCGTGAAGCCAACCAAGCTGCAGACTGGCTGGCCAACTATGGAGTCACAATGGAGCAACGTCTTTTGATATTTGAGGCGGTCCCTTCGGACCTTCAGGCCGTTTTATTGGAGGATTTGGGAGGGGTGACTATAGCAAGAAAGGTGGCTGCTTTGGCAGCTTGAGCATCTGTGGTAACAAGCATGGAAGCCCAACTGCTAGTTCTCTGCTGGTCCTTTACTGTAGTCTTTTCTGCTTTCTTTACTTTTAAGTTTTTGTTCTCAGTAGGTTGTATTAGCTTTTCTTAAGGGGCCTGCCCCTCTCCAATCACCAAAAAAAAAAAAACATTTGGCAATCTCTTATTCATATTTTATCATCTCCGCCGCACTCTGTGAGACCCTGCAATATTTGATAATTTTCGTACGGTCTATCTTCCTCTTACATGTAAAAGTATCCACTTGATGGTCCCAAATTTGAGCTCTTTGGTTTTTGTTGCTGAAGTAAAGAAGTAGAACTCCGCAAAACAAAGGTAGTATATTTTTGTTGCATAGACCAAAGGTGCGAAGTTGTGTCCTATTTCTCAAAGTTAGTGTGGCCAAGACGTCCACTTTAGCAAACATAATGCATACATCGGGTCACTTTCGTTACATAAATGTAAAAACGGTAAACTTAATCAAAGCTCAGGAGTCAAGACCTCCAAAGTAACGGCTCCCTACACTAGTATACTTCTGAAATCCCTTGTTTTAAAGACCTACACTAATAACTGACATATTCTAAGAAACCGCCTCCAATCGATGTGAAGTTACATATATACTAATTTGGCAGTTGGGTTTCACCCTCATGCTTCTTCTGTATACCTCCTCAACAACAATAAGAATTGCAAGAAATTACTTTCTATTACACGCCACATGTGTCACAGGGCTTCCTATTCACAGGAGTTGCAACAAATCCTTTCCGATGATAAAAGCCATTCAAGCTCACACAAATACCTGCATTTGTAATCGAATTGCAGTAATATTGTTGAGGAGGATCATTATGTTAAGATTTCTCTTTTCCGGTAAGAAATGGTTGCCAGACCCAGACGCTCCTGCTGATAATATTGACTTCGTGTTAAATCATCACGAGTTCACGACTGGGTGTAAGCCGCAATACATTGACACCACAAAAGCTGTGAGTGCAATTTCTGCTTGGAGAAGAGAATTAGTGTTAGAAGTTAGCAAAAGAATATATAAAAAACAACAAACAGGAGAACAAAATTTGTAAGAAGTATAGAAGAATAAACAAATGAGTACAGGGCAGCTAAATGAGTCACTTTTAGATATCTAGCATGTGGAACAAATTAACGCAAGGGTTGACCTTTATTCTAACAGTACTTTTATCTCTAAATAATACTGCTGGAACATGGAAACTTAGATTATGACATTTTAATCCAACCAAAAATAGCCATGGAAACTGAAAAAAATGCAAACAATTAAGTGACACCCTCCACATTTGATCAAGTAAAATACATGAACATTTAGGAAACTTTCACACAAATTTGAAGTAACCGGTAAATCAAGTTGACATTTGTATTGATTAAAAAAGTAAAGAGTACCTCCATATTCGATAACAAGTGGAGAAGAAACTGCTTGAAGAACACGAATAAGTGCTACGCTAAAAACTGAATTAAATCTAGGCTAACAAAGCTCAATTTGGTTCTACTGAATTTGGCTGAAATTAACTTATCTTTAAGTAACTGAACTTATTTTTGCAGAAAAGAACTTTTTTCCACGTCCAATTGTCTTATATTAACTTATCTGGGCTTATTTTTGCTGAAATAAGTGAAAACAAACAGACCCTAAGCCCAGATGTTCAAGGAAACGAAGGCTAAAGACTAAGAAAAACTGAAGGAGAAATATAAGTTTTTGATATGATGATTCATTTTGCTCCGACTCTTACATTACTATTTAAAGAGGATTCTGCTGAATGCAACTTCCTCTTTCTGGAATGCAAACTTCTCTTTGTTTGTTAGTTTTAAACTCAATATATCACGCCCTGATTGATTTGAACATGCCAACTCTGATAAGATAACTGCCAAATGACTCATCAAAGTTTCCTGATGTAGTATCGCCAGATCATATTCTACATTTCTCCTACATTCTCCTGTGGACCCGATGCTTTGTATAATGAGCCTTGTTGATTGAGGATAGGCCTCCCCTACTTAGGACGCTGGGGTTTGAAAAGTCCCCTTAAAGCCCAAAAAGTATAAAATATTTATAAAAAAAACATACACAAAACACGACATAAAAGTTTGTGATTGGCCAAGATGTATATCAAAAGTCATTAAGCATTCGTAAGATCATAATGCCGGTGAACAAAAACCACTATAAACTAATATAGCACGAGAATTTTTAAAATTGATAGCTTCCATATTTGAGAGACGAGAAGAAAACCAAATATGACTTCAAGAACAATTTGTAACCAAGTTTTCAAATACCAAGACTTCTAATGCTGACAATGTTCGACGAGCAATTACTTAATGATATTACTGGCCTGGCACACCTATAGGAAAAACTACTTAGTGATCCACAGGCGAGAGTTGAAATATATTCGCCACAATAAAACCCTCTTCTGTTAGACATGTGTAATGAACCATTCTGACCCTACACGTGTTCCCTTGGTATACAGTAGGAGGCAGAGGCAGAAGCAGAAGGGACAAACAAGTGCTGCAACAGAAGACAACCAACACCACCAATGAAGAGGTGGGTGTGAGCCAAAAGGGCCTTGCCACCACTACAGAACAAAAGCAGCAGCAGGAGGCAATTAATGAACTTTACTAGATAATAGTTCCTAGTGCATAAGTAGAAGATAGAAAGAGAGCATTGTCTATTTTGTGAGCTACTAAGGAGATTGGTAGCCTAAAGCTACTAGAAGTGTAACACAACTTCCACCTATTGGTGTTGTTAATCAAAAAGCTCTCTTCTTCCCATATTTGTTGTGTTTGCTGGTTGCTGTTGTGACAGGTTGATTGAGGGCATTGCACTTGGTATCAGAGCAGCCACGATCCCAGAAAGAAACAGCCATGGTGCATCCAAACTCGCAGAGGTTGGAGACGCTGAAAAACGGGCTCGCAGAGATGAACCAGGAGATGGAAGGAATGGAAGCGACTATACAGAAGACCCTAGCCGAGGGAATGGCTGCCTTCCAAAAACTTTGCGGCCAAGAGTGAGGAAGAGTATTAGAAAAACAGAGAGAGAGAGTGAATGGGGCCACTACCCGCCTGGAAGGAAGGCTGGACAGGAGATGGAAGGAATGGAAGCGACTATATAGAAGACCCTAGCCGAGGGAATAGCTGCCTTCCAAGAACTTTGCGGCCAAGAGTGAGGAAGAGTATTAGAAAAACAGAGAGATAGTGAATGAGGCCACTACCCGCCTGGAAGGAAGGCTGGACAGGTTCAGAGAGGAACAGAACAACCAAATGGCGGTCTTATAAAAGGCTCAAGAGAAGTTTCAAATGGAAGTTAAGGTGTTAATGGTGAAGACCCCAGAGCAGCCGCTGAGCTTTACAGCGGAGGACGAGGAACATTTTTCAGAGATCGGGGGGATAAACCGAGAAACAGAAGGGTATTCGAATGAGGAGGTGGGTTTGAAGGATCATAAGGCAATGATCCTGATGGTTGGATTCTCAGGGGAGAGAAGTATTTCGATTTTTACAGATTGAATGAGAGTGAGAAGATGGAGGCAGCGGTGATTTCTATGGAGGGTGATGCGCTAAGGTGGTTTACTAAGACCTGGGCTGCCTGGATCTTGTCCAAGTACCGACCAACGAACTCTGGGAGCCTAGCCGCCACCAAACTTCAACAGTGGCGGAGTACCAGCACCGCTTATCGAGTTGGCATCTCCTCTAGGGATGTCGAGTTGGCGTCTCCCCTAGAGGATGTACCAGATAGTATCATGATGGGACAATTCATCAATGGTTTGAAGGAAGACATTAAATCAGAAATTAGGTTGTTGAATCCTTATACTTTGGAGGAGATGATGGATCTAGCGGTTCAGGTCGAAGAGAGGAACCGGGTTAACAGGTTGCAAAGAAACGGAAACGAGTCAGCAAAAACGGGGCAGTTTTGGGCAGTTTTCGTATTTCAGTAAAGACCCAAATTCGTCCCCACTCAACAACACTGCTCCCAAAGCCCAATCTCATGGCCTAGTTTCAAATCACTACAACCCAACAACTAAGGAAGGAGGATTCTAAACACCCACTACAAACATCTGCTAATTCTTATGGAGGCTCCAAACGCCGTAGTTCCAACCAAGTCCACCGCTTCGCATGGTATAAAAACTCATCCGAGTTAACTCGTATCGCCCGAGTTAACTCGGATTTTAGGGTTGGCGATGCGATATTAGGCGATTTATCACGCCGTGTTACAAAAAAGCGAGATCTCGGCCGGTACAACTGTTCCGGTAAAAAATCGCCCGAGATACACCGTTCTGGTCAAAAATCGCCCGATATATACCGTTTGGACTCGCAAATTAACCGATTATTTCATAGAAAAAGAAAAAAAGAAAGAAAGATTTCGAGCAGAGAAGAAACAGAAGAAGACCGCCATGGATGTGGAGCATGGAGGAAGGAAGAGGAAGAGGAAGAGGTTAGGGCTCTGGGATTCTTTTTTCACGTGATTCTGATTCCCAAGTTGGGGGTAGATTGGGACTTCTTTTCCCTTTTATTAAATGAAAAACAGGTGGGTGGGGCTGGGAATTGGGCTTTTATCAGTTTTATTTAAATGTGACAGATCGTTCTTTCACGTGATTCTGAGTTGGGGGTAGACTGGGATTTCTTTTTCCCTTTTATTAAGTAAAGAGGTGGGTGGGGCTGGGTAGGTGGCAACTGGGGATTGGGTATCAGTTTTATTAATTATATAACAGGTGCCAAAGAATACACGTGTTTGTTTTTTTTTTCTTTTTTCCCTCACTAATCTACTTTTTTTATAAAGTCCTTTTTAACTAGTTTTTATTTTCCTCCCTAATTGATCTTGTGCGACCACCGAGACCACTCCGTTACCATATCACCGCACCGATACCGCATTTTTACACCATGCCGCTTTGTCGTCGAGATTCTCCGATGAGACACGGCGGTTGTTCGATCGAGAATTACAGGAAAAGAGAGCGAAAGTGCTTTGCTTCCGATGTGATGAGAGATGGGGCGTAGGGCATCAATGCAAAAGGAAGGAGGTAAGTGTATTACTGGTAGATGAGGACGATGAGGAAGAGAAAGGGGAAGACAACGAATTTCGAGCCATGGATATACCCGATGAAGAAGAAATTCCGACATCCTTGTGTATTAATTCAATCGTGTGGATCACCAACCCAAAAACGTTGAAATTGCTCGGGAAAATTGGCGAAGGGGAGGTGGTCGTGATGGTGGATCCGGGGGCTACCCATAACTTCATCTCTGTCACAGCGATGGAGCAATTGAAGATCCCAGTTACGAAGTCGGGGGATTTGGTGTGTCGCTCGGGAACGGTGTCGCGGTACGAGGTGCGAGCATTTGCAAGGCAGTGTCATTCAGGCTCAATGAAGACGCAATGGTGGCAGAGGACTTCCTACCCCTGGAAAAGACATAAACTGTTACGCTTAAAGGTGACCCTTCTCTAGCTCGTTCGAAGATCTCCTTGAAGGCAATGATGAAGGTTTTACGGAAGGAAGGAAAGGGAATCATGGTGGAGTTTAACAAGCTAGAAGGGGAAGCCAAGGCTGGGTTCCCCCTTCTTACGTAGCTTGCTGGAGGAGTTCAAGGGAGTGTTTGACCAACCAAAAGGACTGCCCCTAGTCCGTGTGCACGAGCACGCTATCACAATGAAACCCGGTGGGTGTGAGACCCTACCATTATCCACAAATCCAAAAAGATGAGATTGAAAGGTTGATTTGTGAAATGTTGGATGTGGGTATTATTAAGCCTTCCACCAGCCCTTATTTCAAGCCCCGTGTTGCATAAATAGAAAGAAGGAAGAGAGAGAGCATTGTCTATTTTGTGAGTTGTGTAGAAATTTGTAACCTCAAGCTACTAAGGAGATTGGTGGCCAAAAGCTACTAGAAGTGTAACTCAACATCCACCTATTTGGTGTTATTAATCAAAAAGCTCTCTTCTTCCCATATTTGCTGTGTTTGCTGGTTGTTGTTGTGACAGATTGATTAAGGGAAATGCAACATGCTAAAAACTATAACCACCTTAGCTTAAATCAAACTCCGAAAACAAATATTTAAATATGAGTTCACAAAGGATTAATTACAACCAAAATGTGTGGATCTTACTTGTCTATTCTTCAGTATCAGCGGCCGTCAGCTCCTCTAGTTCATCCACATCATCAATAGGAATATCTTCATTATTAATAGAATAAGGGCCTACATTAAAGCCAAAACAATTATAAGAAACGAAGACATCCATTAATTACGAAAATTAGGATGCACGAAAGGACTAGAGAAAACAAACCGTAAAAGTGGTGTGCCAATCACGTTGTATATTAAAGAAAAAAAAAGCAAACCTATAGAAAAAAGGGAACCTAAAGGCTAAGAAACACAAATCTATCCCATACGGCCGCAGGTATTGGCTTCCAAAAACTCAATTAGAGAGATGACCTGATTTATCCTCAATGATAGCACCTACAGATATTTCGATCTGTGTGCCGAATATGAAAGCTAATGTGCACATCTCAAACAACCTTTGTTTTAGCAAGGTATTCACAGTGAAGAACTAATCTAAAGGACACCCTATCTCTACATTGTTAAAGCAAACAAGACATTTAGTAAGATTACATTATTTGTTCCCAAATATAAAACTCATCGTTGAGCATACCATAGTTTTTCATAAGCAATTAGCCAAAAGGAACAGTCAACGATGCCTTCATTAGACCATTGGTCTCAAGATGAAATTTGCAGGAGGGAAACAACGGAGATGGAATTATTTTTTTGCACATTTATAGAAGTTACAAGAGTAATAAAACGGTATGTCCACCAATCAACCTGGAGAATGCATGCCAGATTAAGTTTCTAGCATCACAAAACATTTGAAAGTTCCAATCCCGGATATTTTTTTAGGTAATAATAATGGGTAAACTGTATTTAGAAGAGACTGAAATAAAGAGAATTGATTCCCTCTGCCAAGGATTCCCAACAAACGTTCTTCGGCTCTATTGCTGATCGTACACTTGATGGCAGGCATAAGGAAAACATTGATTGCTACAAATTGATATCCATAATTAAGGTTGTTGTAAAATTGAAAGTAAGACTAGGTTTGAAACTTGTACAGGAATTAAGAAATTGAAATAGGAAAAACTAGACAACAAATTAAAGCTGTGAAAATGGGAACATGAAAAGGGAATATTTGTGATTTACTTGCAAGTACTTCTTACAAGTTACAATTACTTATGATCTCCGTAAGGAGGGTAATCACTTTCCATTCTTCAGCAATCAGCACCGTATGAACTCCGCATTCACCATGGCGAACAGGTTTCTCACTATACACAGTCATTAAGGGCTTTTACGGGAAGTTATTGTTTAAACGCTTTGCCTGCTGATAACGAACTGAAATCCATGTCAGGACTAATCCAAATGTTGGTCCGTCAGCATAAGTGAAGGGGAGATACAACAATGTACATGACAAGCAACATTAGGTACACTTATGCGGGCAGCTGGTTTCTCACCCATGGCCATTAGGATGCCATCATGATCAATGTCATAACTTATAATTGTATGGAAGTACGATAACACACCTCTAAACCAGGGAACCTGAATCGATTTAGTTAAGACCTAAGTTACTTCGACTCGGCAGTTTTGCCCTCGTACCCAGGTCGACCCGACACGACAAGGATCCCGGTATGGAATCCGCACCGGATCCTTGTAGGGTCAGTCGGACACGGCAGCTAAAGGAGGTGGAAGAAGCAATTTACTTTTCTTTTTTCAATTTTCAAACCCTAGATCTGTTAATTGGGGTTGAAGATTACCTAGTTTCTTGTTTAAATATTGGGGCTTTTGTTAGAAACGTAATTCCGAACATGGTGGTGTAATTTTGGTCGCCCATCCCACTGATGGTACTCTGCCGGCGGCAACCAGGGAAGCGGCGGTGCTGGTCTTGTTGTTGCACAGTTCCAGGAAGATGAAGTTGCGTAAAAAAGCTTTTTCTTTTTAGATTGAAACTTAGAAACTACAGCTGTACAAAGACAAAAGATATCTTCCCTTTTTTTTATAAAAAGTACAGTGAAAAGGCAACTTTATTTACTTTTGATTTTTTTTGTCTATATATTTTTTATCCCCTTTAATGTTCAAGATTGGAGGAGGACTTGGTGGACCCCTTTAGTTGTATACTACGTATGTTAAAGGACTTGGTGGACCTTTTCAGTGGACCTTTTTAGAATACAACTGTATCTATGTTTATTTGATTTTTTAAGACTTCCTTTCTTTCTTTTTTTTTGTATTTTTTTTTTTTAATTTTCATATCCCCGTACCCGTGTCTAAATTTAGGACAGGGTCCCCGTGTCTTCAAATTTCAGTTTTTCCGAGTCCGACACTCTGATCCATACCCGTTTCCGACACCCGTACCCGAGTCCGAGTAACGTAGGTTAAGACAATGGTAATCTCATGTATATCTCCTATTCACTTTTGCCGATGGACCTATGTTTGGAAGAATCCTCACGAGAATGACGTGTGAAAATCGTTCGCTACACGCAATCTAAACTTATGAAGAAAGCTATAACGTTTTAACCGTTGTAGATGCGGAGTTAAAACAGCACAGAAGGACAAAAAGTAACTCTCCTTCCCCGCTTTGCTTTACACCCTTATCCTGTGTCAAACCATCAAAATACACAAAGAAGAAAAGACAAATCACAAAATAAGCACTTGTAACGTTGTAAGAACTAAGAGTGTGTTTGTTTAGTGGAAATGTTGATGGGAATGGGAATTTATTTCCGAACTTGGCCCATTTCCCATGTTTGTTAAGTGGGAATAGGAAATAAACATGGGTTTGAGAATAGGAAATATTGAGCTCAGTTCCTTTATTTTTTTTTCCCCGTGGAAGGGGGTGGAAATTGATGAACGGAATTGAGAAAGGAGAAAAATGTCCAAAAGCCATTAATGAATAAGAAAGATGAGTTGTATAATAAGGGTGTTTGAGTAATTTTGTAATGTATTCCCAATTTATTTCTCATCATTACAGAAACAAGTCAATAGGAAAAATATGAAGGAATTTCCACCCACAAACTCACATCCTAATCCCACACTCCATTCCCCAAATTCTCATTACCACATACCAAACGCCTCATAAGAATTACATGCAAACAAATCAATAAATAAACACTTGTAACAAGTACTTGCAAAAAAGTCACAACACCTTTTTTGTGTTCCCGCTGCTAAGACTATTATTTGAAATTAATCTATTTTCTATTTTATCATATTTCATTTGTTAAACCCATTTAAAGGTTTCGAAACTATTCTAAAATATTTCCAGTTTTTCCTAGTTTCAATTTTAAAACATAAACTTAACTCTGAATTCCAATTTGTAATCAAAGTAGCTCTATGAACAAGTTTATTCTGCTTGATAAAAGGCTTGAACCAGAATCATAAATGAGCTTCAATGATTGAGTACATAGAGTTCCAAACAGACTTCCTTAATTAGGACTGATTGACCTCATGTTACCTTTGGTTGAACAAAGAAATATTTTTCTCTTGGAAGTGCATCTCCTTTGTTTTGTTGAATATACTTCCTATGTTTTTCTTAGTTGACATGTTTTTTTATTTGGCGAGTTTTGTAATGTACAATACCAGTTTTACCCTTACCCCGCACTACTGAGTATATATTACTATTACTTACGAACTAAATAATCCCTTCAAAATGATTACTTCCTACTCCCCTGTCTCGATCATTTCTTCATCCTATCTTTTCTTGTTACCCAACTCCGCCTGTGAGTGTCGCGTATCTACCGGTCCCAAGCCCGGATAAAGGAGGAGGGTTGCGGTAGGTTGGTGGCGACCAGCGGTAAAACTAAGTCACATATCATGACATGAATCAACATGAATCTCTTCTTGTTCCCCATGGAAGCCTACCTCCCTCCACATGTCCCTATGGCCGACATCTCCACCACCCCTAACACCACAACAATATCTACCCTCTCTCTCCTTGATCACCTCCACGCTTTCTATCCTCTTCACCGCAACCACAAATGAAATTTACCAAAATCAAGGTTGTGGTTGTCGGATTTGGCAGGAGGTTGTGGTTGTCGGATTTGGCAGGAGGTTTCGGATTTGTGAAACGGTGTTCATGTGCAATGATGGAATACTCTCCCTCGTCTCTTTTCTCTATTTCGAACTTGAGGGTGGGTATGGGGCATGGTTCGAAAATGCGGTATCGGTCGCGGTATCGGTCGCGGTGTGGTGTTGAGGGTATCGGAATTGATGCGTTCGTCGCGAATCGAGTCGCGGTTGTGGCAACAAAAAAATTGTTTGCCTTTTTAAACAAGTATTATTCTAATTAATTTTGTAGTTAGTTAATTTAGGATTAATAAATTTTCATACGAATTAAAACCCAAGGCATTCATGTTGACTCATTATATACGAAGTAGTTTACTAGCCCAGCCTATAAAATATTTAACTAATAAAATAGATAAAAGCCCACTACCCCAATCCCCACCTACCCAAATTCTCACCTACCCCAGTTCCATTTTCTACTATTGTGTTTAATAAAAAAAAAAGGAAAATAAACTCAGCCCCACGGCCCCCACCTACCTACCCCAACCTCAAACACGTGTAAATTCAGTGGAACATTTATGATCTCTCTCTTCTTCTTTTTCAGTTGTTAACCTCTGTAAATTGAGCTTCCCCATCGATTTTAATGGAGTTCCTTGATTTCTTCCCTTCTTTCTTTTTTTTTTGTCAAAAGCATGAGAAATTGGGCCGAAATTTAGGCTAATAACGATTAATGCGGACGAAACCGGTTCGGATCGGCTGAACCGGGCCAAATCTCGCTATTTTTCAAAACGGCGTTACAACTTGGGCAAACTTGTATCGCCAGCTTGAAATTCCGAGTTAGCTCGGGCGATCCGAGTTGACTCGGCCGAGATTTTATTCCCTGGTATGGGGTCAAATGGGTTTTTTTATATGTAGTGTTTTTCTTTAATTTAGGTAGTTTTCTATATCTGTGGGAGTATTATTTACGTGTAATTATTTCCATATCTAACTTAGACCTCACGTCCTAAAAGTTTTGTACAACGTGACCGTACACATACAATCAGACAAATGCACATACGCTCATATGCTCATACGCATATCCAGAGTCCATGTAATATAGGAAGAATCTCTGGCTTTTCAATTTAGTCTTGTTGTTTTCTTTCTTTGTTAGATCTCATGCATTAGAGGGAGTTTTTATAATGATCGTTCATTCATTCATTATCATTACCCCATTGCCTCAAAGAGACTCCCGCAAGAAGCGGGGTAAGGGGGGGTCGGGTGTACGCAACCTTACCCCTGCAATTGCAGAGAAGTTGTTTCCTATTGACCCAAAAGCGATAACAGGACGACAACAGGAAGACCATCTTCTACTTCATGAAAGGAAGCGAAGAGGCTTTAAGAGTTTTTATAATGATATTGAAGCAAAATCTGAATGCAAATTATATTAATGCAAAAGATCAAACAAAAAAGAAAGTGTCTACTATGCATAGTCACGAATGATTACCAGCTTTAGATACCGATGGAGAGTAAGAACTCGGCTCATTGCGTGCAGTGGAGTTATCAAGAAGATATGGCAGCTCAAGGAACTTCAAAAGTGCTTTTGTCTGAGGATTCCGATGATGTTCTATAATAAAAAAAATACCACTGACCATCAAATACTTGATTATACCAATTACAATGTCAAACTTGCGATGCTTGATCATAGCAATTACAATGTCAACATATAGAGAAATGGGGGGAAATAAAACTCATCTTGAGTAAAGAAAACATGAATAAACAGCTATTATTCAAACTTGGGAAACAAAAGGGCACCAACATTTTATATGAACAAATGAACACTGGGGTAGGAAAAGATCAATACAGCATATCATCCCATAACCATCGTAATGCACATCAAATTAGGCGTGAAAAAAAATAAGATTGCAGAGCATCTGACAAACACCAATTGTTATCAGATCACCACATTGAGGAACTATTTGAGCATGTTTGATACTCGAACAAAAAAAAGTAACAACATTTGCATTTTGCAGCCACTGATAGTTTCAACAAGAAAGGCAAGATCTACATAGTTACCTAGCCTAAGAAAACTGCTTGCTGGGTGCCCTTTACATAGGAAACTAAACAGAATAATACAGAAAATTGCGTAGCTCTAAAAAAGACAAGCAGAAAAAATAATTTCAGGTACACAATATACTACATGAATCATGATTACCGGCAGAGGAACCGTTAAAAACAGGTTGAGAGGGATCATGGCACGGAGCTGTTCGTGTGAATTCAAAGGGTTTATTCCCTCTTGTGTTTAGCTTACTCCTGACCCACTGACGTGAACCTTCTGTGTCAGCTTGAACACTCCTTCAAATAAAAACAATATTTGTCAACACTTAATCAAAGAGAAAACAGGAATATCGACAAATAGATTAAGTAACACACCGCAAATCAGCAGGCCTTGCAGTTAAGGGGAAGGCTACATTGAATGTCCTAGTAATCGCAAGCCATTCTTCATCATAACATATTTCAAATGGTCCAGGGTCAGATTCGATTTCAATAATCTGACACAACAAAAATCTAAAATCAGCAATTTCAAGCAGTTGATGAATTGGACGGATACTGGAATAAGCAACTCATACCTGTAAGAATTTGCGACCAGGCAAGCACTTGTCAAGTGCAAGAAATTTTGTCATAGGACCACCTTCGCCATGCTGAACAAGGGCAGAAAATTTGCAGTGCAGGTGAGCCGAAAACCAATAAGAAGGCTTCAACTTCTCCAGCAACTTAGCAGCAGGCTTACTACCAAGAGTTCGTTCCTGAATCTGAGAATGAATACTTACACAATAGTAACTAGTAAGTCATGGTGAAAATATTATCATTAATAATAGCCCATTTATTATAAAAGCATGAAAGTGCGTGCTAACATGACCTTCAATAATATTGTGATTTTAAGGGATGACGACAAGAAATTATACACATATACAACACCAAGCATTTCCACCATCATGCAACATGATTAAAGAATCATTAGAATTGGACTTCACACTTCTAACTTGTATTATTGAACTAATAGCGCAACGAGATTTCAATTTATTCAGATATTTGCCAAGTGATTGTTGAAACAATAAGTTTTATTTCCTGATAGTGGAAGATAATCAGCAATTCAGCATAAAAATTTGCGTTAGATTTGACTCAAATGTGTGACTATCGTATTACGACAGACTCCTACAACGCACCAACACAAAAGTTAAAGACAGTGTGAGGGATAGTGGTTCAACTCCTACTAGCTCTTTGAATAATTAGAGACAAACCCTATTTGCTTCTTAGAAACCGAATAAAGCAGAATAGAATGTTACACCATCATATAAGATATTTTCAGTCGCATAATTTAACCTACCTCTTTTTCAAAGGAGGGCTTCTTCTTGACAAGTTCTCTCCAGTTTCCACAATCAGTAATACCAAGCGGCCAATCATGTGAAAGAAATATATCGATTGGCTCCTTAACTTGCATAAGCTTGTGGACGTCATATTCACGAACATGGTAAATGGACCGTATATCACTCTCATTGTATGGAGGTCTTTCAAAATGCCCTGCTCATCCATAACACATGTAGATATGATAAAGTTTTCCCTATTTTGGTTGCTATAGATAGAGATACAGAAAGGTCTAGACAATAAATCTGTCATACAAATATCTAAGGCCATGTTTGTAATAAATAAAAAACAGTTTCTATAGAACACAAAACCACTCAAAACAAAAATATACCACGGACCTACCTAAACTATAATGGCGACAATTGTATATCCCCGACAATCCACCAATTCGAATGCTGCCAAACTTGATCACCCCAGCAAAACCCAAAAAGAATATGTTAGGTGCAGCCCATCCACCATAGTACCTATAACAATCCACGTAACTCCTTTATAGTACAGAATCTATGAAGCATGAATACAGGGGAGCATAAGGAATCTTATATGAACACTTAATTAAGAAACACATTGGCTTGTAATAACAATATACAATATTTCCCTTATTTGGTGAATTTCTGTAGCTATATCAGCAACACGATGGTTTGAGACTAGGACGACATGAGAGTAGACAATAGAAATAGCTCTAACATAGAGGCGCAACATGTTGTTTAGAAAACTCTCTAGATACATAAATGGCCCATCATTGACAAAATATTCAAGTAGACAGTGTGAACTGTGATTATCATAGCTAAGACTGATTACCCCAAGAATGTGCTCAAATCAGTTGAGCTCAAGGAGAAAAGAGGACTCCAATCTAGAGGATATTTTGGAGAGAGAAGCTAGAATGACAATACAGAACAGAAAAAGACTATCCCCATAATTGGAAAGTAGGGAGTAATAGCACATCGAAAACCCTAAACCAAGAAGCCCCAAGAAGGCAACAATAGGGAAAGTTTAGGGTGGAGTGATACAACTTGAAATATCCAGCAAAAACGCTGCTTATTTCCATCAAAACAATTCCTAAGCATTTTAATTTTAATTCATCAGTTTTTTTCATGAGATGTCCCTAAATTTTGAGAAAATTCACCACATAACCCTCAGGTTTCAAAAATTCACCAAAAATCCCTATTTCAAAACTTAATACACATACCCTTAATAACCTCATCAACCCCTAATCACCCCAATGAACCCACTCCCTAATTAACCCACCCATTATCCCAATAATAAACCTTGTTTTTCTTTTCTTTCTCCCCCTTCCCCCATGGTTGCCTGAAAAGCTACCACCACCATTTTCTGCCTCGTCTGACCCCTTCTCCCTCCTCGCCAATCACCACCAACACCGCTAACATCTAACTTCTTCACCTCCAACCTCGTCAATTCTAGAAACTCGCATCCCCTCCCCTGCTTCAGATTCGTTCAATCTTGAATCGTATTGATATAAATTTATCGATTCAAAGCTTAATAAGAGTTAATTGCTGTACTCGTAAATCCTCAATTAAATAATTTTCCAGCAACTAATGGCGAACCCTGAGAATTGTTATGTTTGGTTGTTAGGCAGGCTTATTGGTGAACGGAAAAGGAGAATTTGGGTTCCGGAGTTGTTGAATCCAGAAAATTTTCCACTGATGGTGAATTGAAGAGGAAGGAGGAGACTTGATTAAAGACGACGGGAGTTGCATCGAGCAAAGGGTTGGATGTTGTGAAGCATAACGTAGCCGCCGGCCGCAGAAGGACAGAGAACAAACGTTTCGGCGTCTTGATGCTCTTTCCATCATCATCAAACTCATCATCTTCCTCGAAGCCTCTGCGGCTGATGTAAATGAACGCATAGCTTCATCAAACAGATCTGATCGTTGAGGAATAACTCATCGGCGGACGACATAGCCGAGCTGACCACCGGCGAATGCGAGCCAAATCGGGAGGAGAACTCGATTTGGGGTTCGGGCTTCGGGTTCAGGTTCGACGAGGACGAAGGAGAGAAAGAAGGTGCTTGTGGTCGTCGGCGACAAGTAAAGGGGGAAGGAGGAGGTGGTGGCGGGATGCTGGAGGAGGCAGCAGCAGGGTGGCTTCCATGAAGGAAAGGGCAGAGAGAAAAGAAAAGAGGATAAAATGAAAAAATATGGGTTAATGGGTAGGTTAATTAGGGGTTGATGATGTCATTAAGGGTATTCGGTGATTTAAGTTTTGAAATAGGGGTATTTGGTGAACTTTTGAAAAACTCATGAAAAACTACATGCATTAATAACTTTAAGGGAGCAAGATGAACAAACTCATATTCAGAAAAGAGGTAACGGCTCACGAGTTGGCTGCATTGGTACTCCATGCATAATTGAATAAACAGATAGTAGTTTTTATATTGGCGAGCGGAAATGCATCGTGTTGTTCTTTGCTTACCTTCTGACTTCTGAGTTCCTATATACTCTCTCTATCTCAAACTTCTTCCACTTTGATATTTGTGACTCAATGTGAAGCTACAAATAGATAAATAATACGGAGCAATAATATAGGACATACAAAGTACCGGGTAATAAACTAAGAGGGGGCAAACTAATAGCCATCCCTCAATCTAAGTACCGGGTTTTGGGAAGTACCCGTATAATGATATAAGTTAATCTAAGAGTGTCTTGTATGGATTGATAATACACAAAATGTTAGAAGCCAAGAGTAGTGCACATCACACAACATGCAGCTAGGAGCCTAGGAGTAGCTTGATATCCTCTATGATTATTTTCTTTGATAATCGTTGGAAAAGGCACACCATATAGATATCTCTTCCATACACGGGCCATATTTTCATGGTAATATTATCTCTCTTTTAAGAAAATCGAATAGAAAATAGAATAATTCCAGATTCCACTTTGTTAAATAAGATAAACTTCAAATTATCATAAAATTATCATCATAAAAACTTAACGTGACTTCAAAAGATCAAAATCAAGGTCACTAAACCCTCCACGCAAAAACTAAAAAACAGAAAATCTGTAAGCAAAAACATGCATATATCCACATTCAAACCTGTAGGGAATAAAGTACTGGACTATGTAACTACTTACAGTTCCCAAAGGTAGTTGGATGCTTCGTGATTTCCACCAATGAAAATAGTTGGCACAGGAGCTACTTCTTTTCCTGAGTAGTATTTCCAAAAAGTATTCATTTGCCTATATTTAGGTTTTACATTTAAACTCTCCAAATCCTTTTTGTTTCTAACAGCCTGTAATAAAGGTCAAGCCGACATATCAGTCTAATAAGACGACATTTCAGAATTTCCGTGTACTGGAAGATCTGAAAGAGAAGCACAGACAGTTAGCAACACATGTATTCTACATATCTTTAGTGTGACAAAGACCAAGAATTTCATTCAACATATGAAGTATTTCATACTCGGCACTACTTCATAGCACCTTCTTCCTTCAAAAATTTCTTCTTCTTTGACATATTTCTCCTAAAAGTCTAAAACTATCATCTAGATATTTTATAGCAAATTCTTCTGATGCACTCCGAATGTAATCTGAATAGAATTAGGTCCTAACAGACCTTAACACATCAAACAAGTTGTTTTTATGACATTCTGGTTACCAACAGAAGTAGTTTTATTACCCCAGTGGCTGAAAATGTTTCGAACTCACAGCTCGCAAGAGCTGGATAAGCGATTCCCAAACTTTAAGAAAGTGTTCATTACCTCATAAGTTTGCAAAACGTATGGAACATTTAAAAATCGAGTTTCGGCACTCACAAAGTCACGATCACCTATTTCCATCAAAAAGGTCTTTCCAATTATATTTCCAACCACCTGTGTTAAACCGCTCAAATTATATATTCACAGAAAACTCAGAACAAAATTGCTGCGGGCATTAACGACAAATTTGACGGAAGAATCCACCTCATCAACTCATAAGTTGAATTCATCAGAATTCAAAAATTAAATTACCTATGTACTAAGAACTCAATTATATGTTCTGGTAGAATCAGCCACAACCAATATATCGAAATTCCCTCAAAAAATCAATTTCAAATATAAAAAAAAAAACATTATTTCCACAGAGCCTAACAATAGCGCTGGATATTAACGAAAAACTTCACAAATTACTATAATAATAAAAATACAAGAAAAGAAACAGATAATAAAGGGGATTTGTCGATACTCATAGCAGAAATTAATATGGAGAGGAAAAGATAACCTGAAAGTCGCCGCAGCAAATGAGAAGGTCGATTTTGGTGTTTTCGTCTCTCTCCAAATCAGCAATAGTTTTGTAGACATTGTCGAGATCACCATGCATGCATCCTTCCACTGCTATCTTCATCCTTTTTGTCTTTCTACCTCTGAAAGGGGGTTAGGGTTTATAAACCTATGAATTACCTACGCAAATCGTCGGGTAGACTCGAGAGTATAGCCTTTATTTGGTTGGGAGGAATTGGAAGGAAAACAAAAGAAAGGATTGGAAAAATAATGCTTTTTGTATTTGGTATGGGAAGTGGAAGGAAAACAAAAGAAAGGATTGGAAAAATAATGCTTTCTGTATTTGGTATGGGAAGTGGAAGGAAAGCTCTTTATAAAAACTAGTCTTTGGACCCGTTTACAGAACGGGCTTGTTATATGTGAGTTAACCTTGATGTGTTGTATTGAAAATTCATTTTTGTTGTTAGTGTGATTCTCTATAGTTGTTTCATTCTCGTAAGGAAGGTTTTGGTGTTTTGTGGTTATGTGGATGGGAATATTGTTTTTGTTGTTGGTGGTTTTGGATGTTCTGGTTATAATTTTTGTTTACCTTTGTTGTTGTGTTTCATTAGGCCATTTGGAAACATATTGTCTACAAATATTGAGGGTGAAGTTCTTTGTGAGACTACCTTTTGGAAGATATTGTAATTTATTCGTCATTAAAATGCAAGGAGTAGTGTAATCCAAGAGACTAATTTAAAAGTACATTATGATAGTACGATTTGTAGGGGTTGTTTCGCATTTGAGCCCTGTAGTAGAGTTGACGTCTGGCAATAGTTATATGGAAATCAATAGTAGTTGTATTAAACCCGGATTATCCTTACATTACAACCCTATGAGTTTTTGGCGGACTCCCTCAAGGATTCTAAATCCTCTTTATGGCCCAAGGCCCATCATAATAAAGTCATCAACATTTATTCTGCAATACTATAAACATGACGCATTTGCAGAGGCGGACCTACATGGTCCTTGAGAGGACCAAAGGGACCCCCATTTTTCTGGAAAAAAAAACTGCAAATGTGTATTTTAATAATTAATGTCTGTTTGGAGCAACAACCAATCTCTATAGCTCAATGGTTAGCGGAATTGCCCAAACTTAAGGCTTGCAGCGCGGAGATCAGGCTATGTAGTTTTGTCATTGTTTTGTCATTGTTTTTGCTACTTGTCAAGTGTAATTATAATGTAGCAAATTTCTTTTACCGTATAAAAACTCGTTGCATATGTACACTCGTAATATTTTTTCAACTATGGTTGTAGTTTGGTCCGATATATTGATTTTTATTGCTATTTTTCCTTAATAAAAGAGGTAAAATAGTAGGATTCATATTGCATAAGCAAATAATAAAAAAAATTGGACCCCCATTTCTGAATTCCTGCGTCCGCCACTGCGCATTTGTGCACATTTCAAGGTACGTTCATTTATTGCTTTCATGTACACTTTAACCCAGAGAACTCTCTACATAATCCGAACCTACTCTTATTTAGGCATCGGAGGGGAGTTTCTCGAAACACCCCGAGGGCCAGTTAATCTTAATTGTGTGCGGGTATATTCGACCTCAATCTATCCAAAAACTTGATTAACCATGTATTAAACAGCAACTTGCAGTGAACAAAAACTCCAATAGTTTCATAATTCAAAACAAAAGTTCACAAATTATACAAAGAATACATTAATAGGTAATGTAAGCACTATATGTTCTTATAAATTATTAACCTTGGTTAAGTAAAATATTTAAGGCATGAACTGTTTGGTACAAAAACAGAATATCGCTTGAACATCTATCGTCTCATTAAGGATTTTAAGCCTCCATGCAAACTTGCATCTAGGGAGGATCTGGAACAGTCTAGATTAAAGTGTTCTTAACCCTGGTCAATCTAAAAACTAGTGAAAAGACGATTTCCAAGGCAGCAACGTATACTAAAAAGTTCAAATGACAGGTTGGGTTAGTAGGATAGGATGGCTGTAAAAAAAGCGAGAAATGAGAGGGTAATACGATTAGCCTTAGGTGCTTAGGTGGGCAAGGGGGAAGTGACACAAGTCCACAACAATTGAAAGGGACACTACAACTTTGATGCTTAATTAACTTTGACTAATCCTCCTTGGGCAGTAACCAAATCCTCTATCTACACTTTGTCACCTATACATGACTTTGGCTTATTCTAACTAATCAAAGGGATTTGCATACGTTAATTATGACGTGAAAAGTATTCTTCACAATAACACATAAAAAATTAGAAAATTTTGTTCAGTAATATAAATATCGCAGATGGAGAAATCATATGACAAACTACGAATTCATGAATTCTTCAAGGAATTGCTTGTATCAAAGCAGCATGAAAGTGCACGGATATGGCAATTCGCCAAATACAAGAAAAATGTAAACAACTATTGAAAGATTTGAAACCACTACCCCTACCAAGATAGTCATTTTCCGAAAAGGACCGACATTGTAGTAGGAACAACACTGGTTATTCAATGGTCTGGTATTTGGAAGACTAAAATCTAAATATATCTCTGTTACTAAATAACCCAGCAAAAATCACGCAAAGAATTTAACATTTACACAAGAGTCTTGGAAAAATGTAGCATGATCAACCAGAGAGTAAGTTGCATAAGCAAGTAGAGTTGCTTGCATAAGATACAACTGGAATTATGATTTATAAAGTCTTCAACAAACAACACAACACATCAAAGTATGTTCTATGCTAAAGCCTAGGCAGTTGTTCGTACTCAAAGTGGCTTGAACAAATAAATTGTTATGAAATCAGTTGGCCTGTCTATTTTTCATAAAATATATGTCATAAATCAGTGCAGTCTTGATGTCCGGTATACCTTTTCGAGGGCATTAATTCCTTAAGTTTATTTACAAAGTTGGATAATCTTGGCTGCGTAAGAACATGTGTTGTTGATGACACAAGCAACACAGTGAGTACAATGGCCGTAGGTATTGGTCGTAGGTGTCCCAATAGTGTAATATTTGTATTGAATGCTTTCTAAACTGGATAATTAAGAGCTCCAGCAGACAAGTTCATTTCACCACCTATATCCAGTCCAAGATTAAGCTAGGATAGATGACCTCTAATTGAATCACCTAGGATATATGGCATGTTCTCTTGCACTCTAATTGAATTACCTAGGTAGGGTAACAAAAGATTAAGCTGGCTCTCTCCTTTTAAATTCTAGGCAAGAATATCCATTTCTTTTCCAGAGCTTATTATACCTATTCAATTTATGATAAGGGACCATAAAAAACCAAAAAAAAGATCAAGAACACAGTGATTAGTGATAGCCTTTATGGTTCGGAGTGGGGGTTACTGTGATGGACTTGTTCTGTTGTTCTCATTTTCTATGAATTGGGGTAACTATACGACAGGACATGAAACTCCACCAAATTGTCATCAAAAGTTAACCAAGAGACAAAATCACCCAAGTTAACACGCTCAACAAAATATAAAGTACCACAATTTACTGTTCCATTAACTCCACTCAACCATATTAAACATTGCGCCAAATTCGTAATGTCATATTCACAACATCAGATCCCCCGAACCCAGTAATGTAATATTCACAACCTCAAATCATAATACTCAGAATGTTCCAGCAAAAGTAGGTGCTACTTTAAAGAAAATCAATCAACTTATAGTTCACCTAATTGGGGAAAAATGTCATTATTCAGTATAATACATTTTGAAAATGGGAAAAAAACTACACATCAATTAGAAACCTCAAAAGTGGGAAATCTATGCCCATTAACAAACCATACAACTATTCTAAACTGTAAACTAAGCCAATAAAGAACAGGCACAAATAAGATACAAAATCATACCTGATGGAAGCTGGCGTTCATATCATTACTGAGGCATACCTAGCTATGTTAAATAGAGATAGGATTGGAGTAAGAGATGACAGGTGGAAGGTCAATAACCAATTATGCAAAGAAACCGTAACCGACATGATTAAAGAAATTATTAATGTTTTCTGGGGTAATTAAAGTTAGGGAGAAGATGGTGGGATCGAATTGAAGGTGAAATTGGATTTTGATTCTAGTTCAAGGTCCAATTGAAGGTCCTTGCAAGGGTTTTTTTTGGAGTCTAATGCAGAATTAAGAGGAGTCAATTTCAATTGAAGTTGAAAATGAAGAGGGTTGTTATTCAAGGCCCATGATTCGTAATATTGATTGCGATTAAATCCGAAATGAATGATGATAATTAATGGCGAGGAAGAGGAAGGGGAGTTGATCATAAATGAATGGGGGGATGAAAAGAATGGGGAAACGGTGAGGGCAAGTTCCAGTCTTCCCTTTTGCTTTTTTGCTTTTTCCTTTTCATTTTTTTTAAAATTTTCCATTTTTTTGGATTTAAAACACATGGCCGGCGACGTGGCACTGTAATGGGATGGGCGACGTGGCACTATAATGGGATGAGCCACGTGGCATTGTTATGGGTGTGGTTATATTTTTTAAATACTAGGTATTGATTTCACTTTCTTTTCCTCCCAAAATCAGAGGAATTTGGAAGGAAAGAGAAAATTAAAAGCTGTCATTTATATTTTCTTTCTTTTCCATTCATTTCTTTCCCTTAAACCAAACACAGGAAAATAAAATCTCTTTCTCTTCCCTTCTTTTCCTTTCTTTTCCCTTCATTTCTTTTCTCTTCCTTTCCTTTACTAATAATGAACCAAATAGGGCCATAGGGAGGAAGGTACCCTCGCGCGTTAAAATAAAGTTATGTTCGCTTTTTGTGAAAAAAGTAACATTAGCTTTGTAAAAAATAACATGAAAGTGAAAATAACATATACTCCCTCTGTATTTATTTAAGAGATACACTTGTATTTTCCGGCCGTATTTATTTAAGAGATACATTTGCCATTTTTAGTAACTTATTAACCCCACCATCTAATTAAATAATCTATCTAATATATCATATGTCCCACCATCCTATTAAACAAATAATTTCATAACTAAACCCACCCCAACCCCCTAAAATGACATGATCCCCACTTGTTTTACTTGTTAAAATATCTACCCAATTCCACTTGTTTTATTACTTTATTTCATTCAATTCTTCTTCTTAATACCCGTGCCCGGTCAAGTGTATCACTTAAATAAATACGGAGGGAGTATTCATAGAAAAATAACATAAGTCTATAGTAAAATAACATAGGTTTAAAAGTGTTTGTCTCTAAATTTTAAACGGCTTATCTTGCAAATTTACATCAAATTTGAATCTAATGGACTGAAATATGGTTTAAAAGATAAAAAAAAGTTAAAGATTGAAGAGAAAGAAAATCACATATTAAGTATTAACCTGATTAAGAAACAAATAACACAAAGTGATACTGACATAATATACACAATAACATAAATAACACAAGATAAATAACCCTATGTATCATCGAATATACAATAAATAACATAAATACAAGATAAAGTAACATATATTATGTCAAAAATAACATGTGTAGTACAAAGTTATGAAAATATATAAATTGACGAAAATTACGACTGAATTTTAATTCATGATGCAACTGTGTCATCGTCTTCAAGTTATTCAGAACTACAATTGTACAATTAAAAAGAAAAACAACTCAAAAAATTTGGGTTTATAAGTCCAAAAAACTTAAAAATATGAACAAAAATTAGGAAGAAACTGCATAATAATTTAGAAATTAGTGTTACTCACCTTGTACTTTTGAATTCCTTGTTTTATGGATGTTTTTCACGCTACTTTTCTTCCATTTTACTTCAGAAATATTCAAAAATTGCGAGGAGAAATGTAAATGAAGAGAAGCCTTTTAAGAAATGTTCATGGAGATGAGAGAGAAAGCTTAAAAATCTCCAAAAATGGCGGTTTGTGACAATTGTGGAGTGAGAAAGTGGAGAGGAGAGAGAAAGCTTCGAAATGGAAATGAAGCATAACTGTAATTTTCTTCATTTTAAAGCTATTTATACTTATAATTTTAGCAGTTATGCTATGTTACTTTTTTTCATTTCGTATGTTACGTCTGTCGTTTCACATGTTATTTTATGTTACTCAGCGTTCTATGTCGCGCGCGTTTTATTTTGTATTCGTTGCGTTTTGACATGGGAGTACCATTTGGATGGTACTCTCGGGTGTATAATTCAGTAATTGACCTATCTAGCCCCGATCGATCTTTTTTTAATTGGTTTTCGGATTTGGAGAAAAACACGTTATTAAGAAATGGAAAAAAGTGCGTAAAAAAGCAATTATTAAGAGTGTTTCTATGGTGAAGGGGATAAAATAAATTGTTTATTAATCAAGTAGAAATAAAAGTGGATGGAAGGATCATGATTTTTGTAAGAAAAAAAAGAATCATGATTTAGTACAAGGTTTGAAAAATGTAAGAAAAAAGAAGGCAAATTTGCCAAAAAGGACCTTTTATAACTCAAATTTTGCGAGAAAGGACCTTATATTTTTTTTTTGTGAAATCACACCTTAATGTAATTTTTTGCGAGAAAGGATCTAAGGGAAATTTCCGGCATTGACTAAGATTTTCCGGCCATTGACTTGCACGTGAGCAGCACGTGTGGCTTAAGTTGGCTAAAGACACTGATTTTCCCGAGTCTTGGATTTTCAAACTTGATTTTATTTCGCTTTTTTTTTTGCAACTTTAGGTTTTAAAGCTTAGAATTTTGGAGGAAAATTGAGTGTGGTTAGCAAAATAAAGCCACACGTGCTTCTCACGTGCAAGTCAATGGTCGGAAAAGCTACGTCAATGCCGGAAACTTACTTTTGGCTGTCTTTCGCAAAAAGAAAATTACATTAAGGTGTGATTTCACAAAAAAAAAATTAGGTCCTTTCTCGCTAAAAAAATTTACATTAAGGTGTGATTTCACAAAAATAATTATATAAGGTCATTTCTCACAAAAATTGGGTTATGTCATTTTTAGCAAATTTGCCAAAAAAGAATCATGATTTATGAAAAAGTATGAAAAGTGTATGTCTAAAAACATTTTTTTGTAAGAAAAAAGAATCATGATTTATGGAAAAGTATGAAAAGTGTATGTCTAAAAAGAAACATAGTAACGTCCGATTAGAAGAAGAAAAAAATTTAACTAATATGGAACCGATGGAGTACATTAGGGGACCCGACCTCCACTCGAGAGATACTCCTAAGTAGTCATCATGAATAATAGAAAGTATCTGAGGACTATTACAAGGTTCAATATACATGTTATTCCAAATTAGGTGCCCGACATTTGCAATCCAGTCTGTTGTTGTGTTTGCTTCTCTGTAGGCACTAGAATCAAAATGCTTATTTTTGTCGCTCATTGTAAAGAATGACGCAAATATGACAATTATGGGTTTGAAAATATTACTTTCTTTGGTAGTTAACAAACAGAAAACGCAAACGTATAGTATATGTGTGATTTACTAATCTTCGTCGTATATTTATTAATAATTGACCCAATGTACATGTTACTTTCGACGCACAAATTCTTACTCATCGACGCAATGATATATGGTTAATATTTATTCTTTAAAAAATAAAGTTAGGATAATTTACATTTCCTCCTCCCTTCTTTTTACAACTCTTTCCCTCTCATCCGCTTTCCATCTCAATTTCTCATCCTCTTCCTTCCAAATCTTTATACACCTCCTTCCCCATCTCTCATCGAGCTTTATTACTCTGTCACCAACAAAACCCTAGGTTTTGATGCTGCAAAGAAGGCAACATATTGAAGCAGTAAGAATGGTTTGCAGTTCCGATGGGTCTTCTTGCTGAAATTTTAAAGGCTGGGAAATCCGCCGAGCTCCAGGTTACCTTGCTTCTATCCTTGAGTACCTTGTCGCTGAGGTATTTTTCTCTCCTACTTCAGTTTGAAGTTTATCCGAATTTCCCTTTTTATGTTGATTTTGATGAATCTAGGGTTTTGGATTTTTTGTTATGATTTTTGTTTAAAGTTTGAGTAATTGTGGTTGATTTAAGATTGTTTGAATTTGAGATTTTGATACCTTCACTACAACAAAAGCAATAATTAACAGTGCCTAATTAGTGACATTTATCAAAAAGCTCTATTAATTATATCAAATAAGAACACTTTTTTTATATATATTGTTGTTAGAAGAAGTCATCTTAAATTCCATCTCAATATAATGCAACGCTTTTCTTTAAACATTGTGATTAATTACTAGTAGACTATCTTCAACCAAAAATAAAAAAAGACCCTTCGAGGCGCGTTAAGTTTTTCCCACTTTCTCCATCTTCCTTCCTTCATTCTTCCATGCAAAATTACTTCCTCAGTTAAGGATCGCTTTCCCTGCAATCCCAATTCAAAAGTTCAATACTGAATTCAAGATGTTCAATCTCAATCCAAATTCAAGAGTTCAATCCCAATCCACTCAAACCGAAATTTTAAAAATCCAAAATTAAAGAGTTCCCTTCAATCCAAATCCATAATTTTTTACTACTCTTATTCACCCATACCCGAATCGGAACATGGATGCAGATCAAGATCCACATTTGTTAAATCAGTTGAAGAACAAGTCGTGACTTATGCAATTTCGCCTAATCTTCACCAAATGAAGAACGAGTGGTCTACAATTAAGGTAATTTTTTATGTTATCCTTTGCAATTTTAGATGTTAGGGTATATGATTATCTTCCTGGATTTTTTTGTTCAACAATCTAATACTCGAAATCAAACTAAATTAACAATTTAATACTCAAAATCTATCTTATTTTTTGTGAATTTTGTTCTTATTTTGGATTAAGATTTATTTATTATCGGACTTTTATTTGGTAAATTTACTTTGCCAATGTAGGATTACATGTGGAGGACTATAGAGAATCTAGACTTGAATTGTGTATTTTTGTTGTTTGAAAAATTGCTTAATGTTTCTATTTTTCTATAATTTGTATTTATGGGGTATCCAAACAGGGCAGTAACCATGTTCTAGAATGCTATGATTTCTGGTCATTGATGAATGTTGTTGGTTAGCTATTGATTTAGTGGAACCCTAAATTTTGGATCTTAATCTGCATCCATGTCCTGTTTCGGGTGTGATGGTGTCATGAAAAGTATTAAAGGGTAATATGGGGAAGTCTTAATTCTAGGTTACTAAATATAGAAAGTGATACGAAGTAGAAGTATATTATTTTGGAACATCCCTTTCTGATGATGCATCTTGTCAGTTATAAGTTTTGTAATTGTAAATTGAGCAATTGAAAGTCAACTTTATAATGGTAGATTGAGCAATTGAAGGTTCTTTGTTTGCATAGCTCTTTTGGAAAGATAACAGTTGTTTATAACTGCGAATGCAAAAAGTTTGTGTTCCTTTTTTTCTCTCTTAATGTGTGACCCCCTGTATACTCAGTTGTGAAGGAACATTGCTGGTAAGAATTATTGCAACGCCATAATTAAAATGGATTTCGGCATGAAGTCAATATATAAAACTTTTATGTAGAGAAGCTTATTATGATATAGGTTATTATGATATAGATGACCTATAGCATAATATGCATATGTTAATACTCCTGTACTTTTTTGTTAAAGTGTGGAGAGGGACAAAAATAGATGTTGAGACACATGGTATCATTTCTGAATAGTTACGTGAACATAGATTTTTTTTCTTGAACGCCCATTTATTTTACTAACAAAAATCATGGCTATAATCAAGCAACTAAATTTTTTTATTTCGTAGGATTTTTTGTTGCTGATCTAGGGAAGAAGCACTGGAAAGCTCGATTTGTTGCAATTGGGTTGGCTTGTGTCCTAGCGGTTCTTGCAGGATTCAATGTTTTTTACTTTTTATTAGAGAAGAAAAATTCAAGGTAAGAGTTTCGATTTGGTTGTTGTCCATATATTTATTCTTCCGGGTTACATAGAAACTTCATAATGTGCAAACTACAGACTTTGGAGAAACAGACAATCCCTTGTTTGATTTGGCTAGAATTCAAGCTGCCACGTATAACTTCTCTGAGAAACAAAAGCTACGAGAAGGTGGTTTTGGCCCTGTCTTCGAGGTAAGAATTAGAAAGAAATCTAAGGTTAATCTTTGTGTTAATGATTTGACAACCCAAAGCTTTGATGCAATATAATCTTTATATCGTGTCCTGCAAGACGAAACCAAAGTTGTTGTCAAAAGACTCTCCAACACATCTATTCAAGGGACAAATGAATTTACAAATGAAGTTCTGCTAATCATGAAGCTTCAACACAAGAAGCTGGTCAAGCTGTTAAGATTTTGTATAGAAGGAGTTGAAAGGCTGCTCATCTATGAACTTACGTCTTCTGGCGGCTTAGATTCATGGTTTTATGGTACTACAATGAGAATGTTCTACAACGCCATGGCTAAGATACTTTTTTCCTTTTTCCATTTTTTTAGTGTGTTGACAACATTGCATATGATTTTAAGTTATGAGACATCGAGGTGTTTTTTGATATGATAGAAATGAAATTGGATGTTATACTTCGTATAGATTCAATTTTTTTACTATATTTTTTTTGTGGGGAGAGACATATATATATTCAACTCTTATATTACTGGCTCTAAAATGGTTGTTTTTATTTTTCTTATTACATATATTTAATAATTAAAAATTTAAACTAAAAAAGTGCCCGTTGAAAATTAAAAACAACCTCTAATAGTAGTGCTTTTTAGTTAAACGCTACTAATTGATCGATTTAAATCAAATTAGCCGATCAGTGCATAAATTTTTTCATCTTAACTAGAACTTTAATAACGCTTATAATTGAATGCTGCTAACGAGGCAATATTAAGAGCGCTTTTAAAAAGCGTTGTTATTCTTTTAACAACGCTTTAAAAACGCTTTAAAAACGTTGTCTTTAATTGAAAAAGCACTATTAAAAGGTTATTGTGGATCAAGGATGATTTTCAAGGGAAGGGATCAAAATTGCTATAAAAAAAGAATCTTAAGTACTCGATTCAAATGTGAACACCCCGGGAATATACTTTATGCATGAATGTTGGTAGGGAGTGTTATCGGGTGTTGTGAATTCATGTATCCATCGAATCTTAACAATGATATTGCATGGGGGCAACTTCAGGTTATAATAGTGTATCCATGAATGCCTACGTTGGCCTCATTATTATAGTATTAAATCCTATGAATTGTATCATGTCAGGTTATATATGCTTTCTGATACTATAATACCTAGAGAAGGGGAGCACAAAGTGATATCATTCATACATAGCTACGAACTCAAGGGAGTGTCTATACGGACATGTATGTTAACTGACATTGTCATCATTTTACTGATTTTTCTTCCTCTAATATTGCAGATTTCTTGCTTTAGTTGTTGTAAATATAAAGTTCACCCGCTCCACTATTAACTATGATATTCATGCACACTATACATGGCGCTGCAAGGCTTGGTGGTCCGGTTGTTGTGAGAGGAGTGTATTGAAGGAAATAATGCCCTTGGTCCAAGTATGCATTCAATGTTAAGTCTAATAAATGCGGTTCAATATTAATTAACAAGTTAATAATTCAGTGAGATCAAGTGAGCTGAATGCCTAGCTAGAGGCCGCTTCAGTTCAAGTGGAATTAATGATATTAATCCACAGCTTACTCTTGACTGAACCCGTAGGGTCACACAAATAGTACGTAAACGGATCAAGTATTTAAAGGCATTAAATACTCCATCTATGGATATTCGGAATCGACGGATCTTGGTTTCAGTGGGAGCTGAGATCGTCACAGGCAAGAAATGAATACTCCGGAAACGATGATATTGCCGGAAACGGAAATATGGATCGTATCGGAAATATAAATATTATCCAAGTCGTAGATGTTGCCGGAAACGGAAACATGGTACGTATCAGAAAATATTATCGGAAATGGAAATATTGCCGGAATCGGAAATATTGCCGGAAACGGAAATATTGTCAGAATCGGAAATATTATCGGAATCGGAAAATAGTTCCGGAAACGGAAATATTAAATATTTGTTCGAAACGGAAATTAATTCCGGAATCGGAAATATTAAATATTGTTCGTATCGGAAATGAATTCCGGAATCGAGAATTTAATAGGAAGCGCATCGTACGAATTAGCATCGGACGAGGCCTGCCAGACGAAGGCCCAACACGAAGCCGGGCCATCGCCCAGCAAGCCAAGCTCAACAACCACACGCCAAGCATACGACCAGGCCCAGCGCAAAAGCCAGGCCCAGCCGAAGCTTGGGCGCGCGCGCGGGGCTGCGACGAGTGGGCTGGCGCTGTGCGTGGGCCGCAAGGCCTGCGTGCGGTGCTAGCGTATTACTCGAAGTGTGTTACTCGAATCCTAAGGCTACCGGGATTCGTCATATGATTAAATCTAATCTTAAAAGATTTAGTTTATTTAATTAGAGTCCTAGTAGGATTATAATTAAATAAATTAGGATCCTAATAGGATTCCAAATCCTTTTCCATAACTCTATAAATAGGTGCCTAGGGTCACATATTTACAACGAGTTTTCAAGTATTCAAAGTGAGTTTTTGAGAGAAAAATTCAGTCACTCAATTGTCTAAAAGTGCCGAAAATAATAGTACCTTAAGGGCGATTCTAGTTGGTCAATCTTAAGGCGGATCCGGACGTGCTGTGGACTATCTACGGAGGGACGACACTTGGAGTCCTAAAGACTTGTTCTTGTTCGGTTCGGGCGCAGCTAGGGAAGGCACGCAACAAAGAGTATGCATCCAAACTATGCTAAATGATTATGTGTAAATAATATGTTTTCCTGGCTTTATGGTTTTTCCGCATGATTTATGAATTGTCATATGTATCATAACCTAACAGTGGTATCAGAGGCCTCTTATTATTTTCATAATCTAAATTGCATGAACATGGTTAAATATTACAAATTTGCAAGAATTAAAAGGGGTGATTAATTTTCGTAATTGTTAATTAATTGCAAATTGCGTTTATTTAATTATACGTACGCAGTTTGTCGGCAGTTTCTTCATTACTCATCCAAATCGAGTGATTTTTGTGTCAATTCCGCATGTAAAAGGCATTCTAAAATTTTGACAAAAAAAGGCGAACCCAGAATTCTCAAATTCGAAGCCTAACTATGACTTTTCGGAGGTTTTAGTTTTTCGAATGCAAAATTTCGTAAATTTAAGATGTTAAATTAAATATTTGCGATTCTTGTTGATAAATCTTGAATTTTTGATTGACCTACTGTATATGTTTAACAAGTTTGAATGCCTAGCCTTGTTAATTATGCAATCTAATTTGTAATTATGATTAATTTGTTGAAAATTAGAATAATTTAGAATTAATTTGATTTTCATAATTAATTATAATTTAATTAGATACCTATGATTAAAAACCACAATAAAAATTGTAAATTTATGATAAATTTTAAATTTTTATGACCTAGACTTGAATCCATGTTAATCGGAAATCAATTGAATAATAAATTTTCGATTTTTCGCCCTAAAATTATGAAATTAATATTATTTATTAATTTGTCATTAATTTTAAATATAAATTTTTTAAATTTTATGCGATTCGCTCATATAACTTGCACGCACAAAGCAATGGACGTTACGTGTTACCCTTAAGGGGTGTTGTATAGTGCGGGCATGTGACGACGAGCAAGGGAGCTCGTCGCCCATGCGGCACGAATGCAATGAGCAAGGCCATGGTGCACGAGCACAAGGCAGCATCTCTGCCTTGTGTCGTGGGCTATGAGCAATGGACGAATGGGCATGGGCGAAGGCAAGGCACGGCAGTCGCGTGTGGGCAGCAAGCGAGCTGCGCCACAGCGCGCACTGCCTCGCGCAAAGCGTGCGGAGCCTCGCGCGCAGCGAGCGCAAGCTCGCGTGCCACTAGTGCTCCGCCCAGCGTCGATGCCTCGCACAGCGAGCGCTGGCGAGCGCGCACAGCGAGCGTTGGCTCGCATGCAGCGAGCGTTGGCGAGCGAGCGCAGCGAGCGATGGCTCGCGTGCATCGAGCGCTGGCGCGCGCGCAGCGAGCACCAGCTCGCATGAGGCCTTGCGAAGGAAAGCAGCAGCAGCTATGCGACGCAGCGCATGGGCTGCGCGCACATGGCCAGCGATGGCTGTGTGCGTGTGGCCCATGGGCGTACGTCGCGTAGGGTTGTTGCGTTGCGATTAGATCGTTTTGAAATTTTAATTTGAAATTTTCAGTTTACGTAATTTTAATTAATTTTAAAATTAATAATTTAATTTATTTTCTTGGATTTTAATTTTGAATATTGTAATTATAATAAATTTTATTTATTCTAATTATTTTACTAAAATTAAAATCATGAATTAATTTAAATACGACTGAAATTAAATTAAACTTTTTGGATTCAATTATAAATTTATATGAGCTTTAAATTTTAATTAAATTTGTATGTTTCCGGTTAGACTAGAAATACATTTTTATCTTTAAAATTAGTAAAGCATATGAATTTATTGGTTTAAGTGGGAGCCCTT
This sequence comes from Spinacia oleracea, assembly GCF_020520425.1. NCBI lineage: Eukaryota > Viridiplantae > Streptophyta > Magnoliopsida > Caryophyllales > Amaranthaceae > Spinacia > Spinacia oleracea. The sequence goes on along the minus strand of NC_079492.1, from coordinate 84,420,137 downwards.
TTAGTCATAAACTCTTGATTAGGTCTACAAATCCTTAAGGTTAAAACAACTTGATTAGAATTAATAAGGACTGAATAATTGGTAGATTATTGGTGCCCTTGATTAATTGCTGCAAATGTTTACGTGATGCATAATGTGTTTTACTAACCAGCTATGTGGGCCATTCATGATAATGAATGGGTGAATGGTATATATTGTATATGTACTGTTTTGCAGGTTATGAAGTGACTAGTATGGCCCAAATAGGATAGAAAATATGGTCTGCGTACCATTAATTTGAATGTAATTGGTCTAAAGCACCAAAGTTGTTTTTCAATTCAAATATGGTCTGCGTACCATCAAATAGTTGTAATTAGTTTTAATTATAGCTTATCCTATTTGAAGAAAATGGTGCCTCCCACGGAGATTTTCAAGACGGACTTTGAAGTTAAAGCTTCAAGATGAAGTCGGGCCATACTAGATCACATTTATCTTATGCATGTTTTAAGTTATTTATTGCTTTTAAATATGTCTTAAAATGCATGAGATCAAAAGCTTGATTATGTTGCATGATTAAGGATTTTAGTTCACTTAAAATCTAACCAACATAGTAAGAGCCTTAAGTTCCAAACTTAAAAATTGAGTTAAAAGGTGCCATGCCAAAATATACACTTGCTTGGATATCCTTTACATCAATCTAGTAATAGTTTTCGCTCAGCGAGGTGTTACTTATTGGTCCTAAAGGGGCAAGGTACACAAATAATTGTGAGTACATGTTAGTTTTGGTGAAACTCAACGATATAAGTAAGGAGTCCTTTTATGTCGTGGCAAAATCGATAGGTTTACCTAATAAGTTCTTAGACGTACCTATCAACCAAGAATAGTTTCTAGACTATTAGCAAAAGGCTTTTGCTTACCTAAGATGTTTTAGAATTGAGTCGACAAACTGTGCTTAAATTCTTCAATGGTTTTAGGATCTTGGAATCATTTTATTCGCACCTGCCGGAACAATAAATTCGAATAAAATGCTAATAACTTGTTTTAATTGCATGATTGCTTTAATTTTCAAGTTATTATTCATGATAAATGTTTAGACTTTGCATGCTTCAATGTATGTTTTAATTATTGTTTATAATTAAATATCTTGCACTGCGGTAAATCCTTTTAGAAAGGTAACAGTAAATTTCTTCGATTGGTAGTGAATCCAAGAACGATTCACGGAAATGAGAGAAAATGAGCAATTTAAAATGTACGTTTCTTATAGCGACTTTTATGGTTGTTTTCGAACATCAAAGTCGAATGGCAAACCAATTGGTGCTTGTGAATTCAAAATACACTGTAGTTTTGAGATCATAAAGCATTGAGTTTAATACGTTCAGCTTTACCAATGGTTAACAACCTAATATCTTTGTCCATTTAATTCTCGAATGAGTCTAGTCCCTAGACATTCGAATAGATCGATGCTTAGAGAACTTTAGAAGCTTCTAGTAAGATCATCTAGTTGAAACAAAATATTCAACATAAATTAAAATGGTAAGAACCTTGTTGGGGTGACATTGGATCTGTCTAACAAAGTATAAAAGTCAACACTAAAGAATTCAATTCTTAAGACTATAAGAAAGAATACAAGAAATAGGAAAACGAGGAACAAATGAAAGGAATTTACGATTCCGTTTCTACCTATAAGTTTATGTTTAAAGAGAAGTGACCTAGCAATCAAACTTCCTTGGTATCATATACCGCTTGAGGTTCTTACTTCGGTAATAACTCAAACAATGGAAGCTAGGATACACTAATGACCTACAAGTGGGAAATGAAGCATGGCAATGCTACATTAGTTGTAGGGTCATCTAGTTTGTTTTAAGTCCTTTCAAAGGCTGGAACTAAATGGCTATTTTGTTCCATAATCAGCATACCTAAATTTCTGCTTCAAACACAGAAAGACTCACATTCAAGAAAAACAAAAACAATGTTTGTTTGTTTATTTGAATGAAATGGTCAATTACAGGTTGAGTCAATATGCTTGATTAAAACAAACAACTCTTTAAAGAACTTTACTAGGTTCAAATCAACCCCTTGATTTGAGTTCCACTAATCTTTGGCATTGTTTCTTAGACCATATCAACAAGTTAACATTCATAAGCTCTATTTTGATGGACTTTTGAAAGTTGATTGATTTCTAGATCATTTTAAGACAACTAGTCTTACTTGTTGAAAGTAACAAAAGATATGAACTATTGTTAGAACGCCTAGACAATAGAGTTCAAAGCTAAAGAAAGATTTTATGAATTTATTATTTCACATGGATTTGAGTGAATATAGGTTTATTTACTCAATGTGATATAAGTTTGAATCTGTTTGGCTAGTTCAAAGATTCAAAAGTATAAAATCCACTTGGCAAGAAATCATAAAGATCTAGGTTAGATCATGTTGTTGATTACTTATACCAAATATGATCATCAATGATTGTGTGTTGTAATTTCACAATCTAGGTCCATAAGATATGGCATATCTTAGTTGGAATAATCGAAGTCAATTAGTACTTGATTCGATCAATGATGGATCATAAAGACTTTTCCTATAATTTCTAAAACAAAATGCTCAACTACCACCAAACTAAACCAAATTCGTCAAAGCTATTGAAAAGTAATTTCAGAATAACTTTTCATAAAATATATCTAGAGAGTTGCAAAACTCAGTGGGAGCTTAGTGTTTGTTATTCAACAAACTAAGGCCCAAGTATAGATATATGTTTCATTGTGATTTATTCAAATGAGACACAAGGGTATTGTTTCTACCACGAATTTTTGAGAACATAATGTTTGTTTGCTCGAAATAATGTCCTTTTGGAGATTCGTTTCCAAAATGACAAGTGGGAGAAAATAGACCTCGAAAGTCTTCGAGGCGAACAACAAACATAAACGGACATTCGGAGGCTTTTCGAAGTGCTTCAGAAAATCCGAACTTATTCTTTAAGGACTTTAGAAGTGGCTTTAAAGAATAGACATCTCTTAGAAGACTTTACAAGTGCTTCAAGGAGAACAGAATATTCAAAGGACTTTCAAGTGGCTATTGATATTCTATTGTTTGATGTTCTATACCCTAGTAGGCATAGAGTTCAAGTCACTGGAACTATGAGATTCTTCTATTAGATAGTGAAGAAACATGGAGTTCAGGTCATTGAAGCTATGCGATTCTTCCATTAGATAGTGAAGAAACCTACAACTTGCAGTCAAACTATTATCATGTAGATTAATGAGTTTGTGACTTGTAAGAAAGCTATGACGAAATATAGATTCCCTAAAATGGTTAGAGGCCATATATAGACTATATGTTTAATTGGTTAAAGGCCATAAAACATACTCAATGTTTTGATGACAAAATTGAAATTTTGTTGATTTGCAAGAATAGTTTCACACCTATTGGTTGCAAGTTTGTTTTAAGGATAAAAACCATCAAACATGGAATTGTGTTCACACACAAAGATAGATTAGTTGCTAAAGGTTACAAGCAAATTCATGGTGTGAATTGTGTTGAAACCTCATGCATAATCGTAATGCTCAAGTCTATAATTCAAGCAATGATTGCATATTGGTACATATAGCAATTGGATGACAAAACGTATTCCTCAATCAAATGATGGAATAAACTATGTACATGGTATGTCATAGGATTTGTGGATCCGAATAAATTCTTGAAAAGAAAAGCTAATTTATAAAATCTAAGTACAGATTTAAGCAAGCAATTGGGAATTATAACTATATTTTAGTGAAGCTAATAAGTATTTTAGTTTCATAAAATGTACATGATTCTTATAGATATATAAGAAGTTTAGTGGGAGTACATAAAACTTAATTGGTCCTATGTGTATCACACACATATCTCTCTATTGTGAAATAACATTCAAATGCTAATGACTTAGATTTGAAATTATTCATCAATGATGGACCAAGGCGAAACTTAGCACATACTGGGTATTAAGATCTATTTACAAAGATCTTATATTAATGTTTTAGAATAAGTAATGGCATTTACTAAATCAAACACGAAAGACTCCATTGGAGATATTCGACCCATGTGAATAAATCTAAGTAAAGAATGTTTGAACTATGTATAAGCATTTACTAAGTTAAACATCAAAGGATCTAAGTGAGATTCTTAACCTATATTATATGTCAAAGAATTTAGCTGGATTCAGTATCTACTGAAATTGAATGAGCTAAAGTTACATGAATAGAATTCAATTGGGAATTATTCTGCAAAAGAATTTATCATGTATGATATAATATGAGGATCGCCAAAAACGTATCGTATGACTTTAGGCATGACGAACATATACCAATCTCTATTGATCTAAGTGAAGATCAACTAGATTGAGATCAAGAAAACTTATGGTACTTGAAAAGGTACATAGGAATAGTTCTTGATTCAAGGAAATAAAGATATGCTAAATATTGATGCTACACGCATAAACACTGGCAAAGGATCAAGCAAGACCCTTTGGAGTTAACCATTGATAAGGACGAGCTATAGAGCATCGTGTTTTGAAATGGCAACATGGATTGGAGACCATGAGTTGTTGCGTGGGATATTAAAATATTAATTTCTATGTTCTAAGATACAGCTGGAAAGTATTCCACATATTTGTGAACTGCTTGGATAAGTAATTCCAAACAAAGCATCACTAGCAACCTATAAAGTTGAAGTAAAAGTACTTATTGCCTAAGAAGCAATAAAACAGGGTTGTTTATGTTAAAGAGTTCTTCACTGAACTTGGGTAGATCACATATCTGCTGGCTTGATGGTTCTTCATTGAAAAATGCGTAGAACTACTCTTGAAGCAAGAAAAACGTCTGCTAACTTGATGGTTCTTCATTGCAAAATGAGTAAAACCACCATCAAAGTAAGAAAGACTAGATCACATAATAAACAAACTCGAAAAGATCTTATCATCATATCTCGAAGAGCATTCGATGAAAAGGATGTTAAGACTGGCAAAGCATGATGACTAAACCTATGCAACAAGTGAGAAGCAACACTCACATTGTAGCACTGGAAATCAAGCATAGCTTTGAATTCCATGAAATGTTTTAAAGATGGGTTAGAGGCCCATGGTTATAAAACATTGGGGTTGAACATTTATCATATATGAAATGAATTTTCATATTCCATTTAATCTTGGTTTAGTATTAAATGATGAGTCCCTTCAATTTGACGATATATTCAAGATAGACTGTCAGGACCAGTCCTGTGACTAAGAAATGTCTATCAAGTGAACTTGAATGTCAAAGGTTGAAAATGGTCCCTAGTCGGAGTTTTCTATAAAATTGGACGCATAGAAAACGTTAGACGATTAGAATGCAAGATGACTAGTAGTTCTGTTTCTTGAACTATGTGGACATGGCAATGTCATAATCATTTGCATAGATACTTACTTTTGGAAGACTAGTATCGGACAAGACCTATGAAACTTTACTGTAAGAGATGAAAATCTGTCATAAGTAAATTTCATTAAAATTATTAGACACTAAATCCTCAATACCTGAGTGATTTGAGATTACTTGTTTGAGAACTGGTTGCTTTGACGTTGACCAACCGTCGCACCGTAAAAGGAGGCTATAAAGGCAACACTCAGGTAATCACCTATCAAACGAAGTCTAATCTCAAGATCGCAAGATTGGGATTGTCCTCCCATAAATCGGGATGAGATGCTTAAAAGTTGTACAAGGCCACTCGGAGAGCTAGAAACTGTGAAATGCATGGCCGTGCTCGGATGAATCATAGGCTATGATTATCTGTTTATTTGATCAGTTGAACTCTGAAACCGAGGAACACCTCTGGACATAATAAGGATGACAACTCTTACCTTATGTTCAAGAGCAAGCATCAAGCGACAAAGGAATTAGGAAATGCACACTTGTCCCTAAGGACAAGTGGGAGACTGAAGGAAATAATGCCCTTGGTCCAAGTATGCATTCAATGTTAAGTCTAATAAATGCGGTTCAGTATTAATTAACAAGTTAATAATTCAGTGAGATCAAGTGAGCTGAATGCCTAGCTAGAGGCCGCTTCAGTTCAAGTGGAATTAATGATATTAATCCACAACTTACTCTTGACTGAACCCGTAGGGTCACACAAATAGTACGTAAACGGATCAAGTATTTAAAGGCATTAAATACTCCATCTATGGATATTCGGAATCGACGGATCTTGGTTTCAGTGGGATCGAGCTGAGATCGTCACAGGCAAGAAATGAATACTCCGGAAACGATGATATTGCCGGAAACGGAAATATGGATCGTATCGGAAATATAAATATTATCCAAGTCGTAGATGTTGCCGGAAACGAAAACATGGTACGTATCAGAAAATATTATCGGAAATGGAAATATTGCCGGAATCGGAAATATTGCCGGAAACGGAAATATTGTCAGAATCGGAAATATTATCGGAATCGGAAAATAGTTCCGGAAACGGAAATATTAAATATTTGTTCGAAACGGAAATTAATTCCGGAATCAGACAAAATATTAAATATTGTTCGTATCGGAAATGAATTCCGGAATCGAAAATTTAATCGGAAGCGCATCGTACGAATTAGCATCGGACGAGGCCTGCCAGACGAAGGCCCAGCACGAAGCCGGGCCATCGCCCAGCAAGCCAAGCGCAACAACCACACGCCAAGCATACGACCAGGCCCAGCGCAAAAGCCAGGCCCAGCCGAAGCTTGGGCGCGCGCGCGGGGCTTTGACGAGTGGGCTGGCGCTGTGCGTGGGCCGCAAGGCGTGCGTGCGGTGCTAGCGTATTACTCGAAGTGTGTTACTCGAATCCTAAGGCTACCGGGATTCGTCATATGATTAAATCTAATCCTAAAAGATTTAGTTTATTTAATTAGAGTCCTAGTAGGATTATAATTAAATAAATTAGTATCCTAATAGGATTCCAAATCCTTTTCCATAACTCTATAAATAGGTGCCTAGGGTCACATATTTACAACGAGTTTTCAAGTATTCAAAGTGAGTTTTTGAGAGAAAAATTCAGTCACACAATTGCCTAAAAGTGCCGAAAATAATAGTACCTTAAGGGCGATTCTAGTTGGTCAATCTTAAGGCGGATCCGGACGTGCTGTGGACTATCTACGGAGGGACGACACTTGGAGTCCTAAAGACTTGTTCTTGTTCGGTTCGGGCGCAGCTAGGGAAGGCACGCAACAAAGAGTATGCATCCAAACTATGCTAAATGATTATGTGTAAATAATATGTTTTCCTGGCTTTATGGTTTTTCCGCATGATTTATGAATTGTCATATGTATCATAACCTAACATGTATAAGATTTTGGTGGAAGACAGGGGTTGTTGGGGATTTTTCTAGCAGTGTTGCGTGCTAGAAGGTCTGTGTTGCTGAGGCAATTAATCTCTGGTACTTTCATTTTAAAGTTTATATGATTTTGTGTCTTTCTTATGATGAGCATTCAGTTATTATCTGAATTTGAAGGGGATTGTTGAATCCCGTCACATGTATTCCTTAGTTAGAGACTTGTGATTCTTAGTCCAATGTTGACAATGCCAATTAACCAAACACCCATTCAACGTTAAACAAAATATTTAATAATCCTAAAGATCATGAATGGACGGGTCTCCCATGGGAGGGGGGCATTTCTAGTTTAACCATGTCACTGGAGCAGATTATTGGTCCATACCATGAATGTGGTTGGCTACGATTTTCTAAACGAATCAATTAATAATTAAACAAAGTTGGAGGAACCTAAACAAAATTGACGGAACCTAATGTCTAATGGTTGATCTATAGTAATACTATGTTATAAAACTGAACTTGAATCATCTGAAGTTTAGATTAGAGTTGTGTAATTCTACACAAAGTATTGCATTTTCACTACAAGACAAATACTCTTTGTACTAAATTAGAGTCGAATATTAAATATTGACTAGAAATTTAACTTCAAAAAGATTTTCATTCTACAAATAATACTTTGTGTACAAAAAGTTCTTGCTAAAAAAAGTCAAATAGCAATAACAATCCAGTTTTAAGAAAACTTAAGAAGATTATTATTAAATAGAGCAAAGAAATGAAAACAAGTACCCGAATGTTCTGAATTTCCTTGAAAACTTTTCTGACTATGCTGACTTCTGTTCCTGAAGCGCATCATGAAGATTTTAGTCCTTGCACCTCACATGTTCAGTGTAAATTTACCCATTACCATTTTTTGTTCCCCTTATTTAAATACTCAGTAAATCCTCGTTATATGCTACGGATCGACATTGTTAATTTGTTTAAGAAATTTGTTTTATTAATTAATCTCTCCTTAGTGTTTAACTGTCTGTGACTCTGCAGTCGGCAATAAAAATGTAATTTTTGATGTTCTTGCCTCCATGTTGAATTCATTTGGTTGTTGCATCAGTCCATTGGTGAGCCTAATTTATTTTGACAGTAAGTAGTCATTGTTAGGTTATCAACAATCAAATGTCATGCGGAAATACCATAAATGCCAGAATCCAAATTAAATGCACATAATAATTTAGCATAATTTAGTGAACACACTTTGTGATGCGTGCCTTCCCTAGATGCTCCCGAACCGAACAAGATTAAGTTAGAACGCCAAACGTCGTCCCTCCGTAGAAAGTCCACAATATGTTCGGATCCGCCTTAGATCGTACCTACTAGGATATAATATAAGGTTTATGATTTCGGGATCTCACTTATAGGTGATAGGCAAAGTGTGTTGAATTGTGATTCAATTTATGTGTTTTTTACATGTCCATAGGCCATGTATTTATAGGAAATAAGAAAAACCCTAGGAGCCAAAACCCTATAACGATTTTAGGAAAGTCTTGGAAATATACCAAAAACCAATATTCCTAAAATGCTAGGGCTGGTCGGCTTCTTGCAAGGCAAGAAAACTGACCAGCTAGGCCATGTGTGTACGGCCTTGTGCACATGGCCCAAAAGCGCTGGCCAAGCACAAGCCAACAGTGCTGGCCCGCGAGCAAGGCGCAACAATGCTAGCCCATGCACGCTGGTCAGAAGCGTTGGCCTTGTGTCTTGGTGCGCGCTTGTGCCTTGGCCCATGAGCGATGGGCCATTGCTTCGTGCAATGGTCTGTCGCTCATTTCGTGCTTCCGGTTTGTTTTTCCGATTCTGGAATTTATTTCCGATTCGAACAATATTTACGTTTCCGATAATATTTCCGATTCGGGCAATATTTTCGATTCCGATAATATTTTCGTTTCCGGTAATATTTCCGATTCCGGCAATATTTATATTTCCGATTAATATTTCCGATACGAACCATATTTCCGTTTCCGGCAATATCTTCGGCTTCGATAATATATATATTTCCGTTATTAACCATATTTCCGTTTCCGGTAATATCTTTATTTCCGGCAAGTATTCTTTCTTTGCCTTTTGACAGTTTGTTTAGGTCCCACTGAAACCAACATCCATCATTTCAGAATATCAATAATTAAGAGTATTCATTGAATATAATATTCAACCAAATACTTAATCCGTTCACGTACTATTTGTGTGACCCTACGGGTTCAGTCAAGAGTAAGTTGTGGCATTAATTACATTAATTCCACTTGAACTGAAGCGGCCTCTAGCTAGGCATTCAGATCACTTGATCTCACCGAATAATTAACTTGCTTAATTAATACTGAACCGCATTTATTAGACTTAGCATTAACTGCATTAAATGCAAACTTGGACCAAGGGCATTATTGTCCTGTTTTGCAGGTTAATGAAAGTGACTATTATGACCCAAATAGGATAGAAAATATGGTCTACGTACCATTAATTTGAATGTAATATTGGTCTAAAGTACCAAATTTTATTGCTTTTAAATATGGTCTGCGTACCATCAAATTATAGCTTATCCTATTTGAAGAAAATGGCGCCTCCCATGGTGAAATTCAAGACGGAGTTTCCAATCCATTTTCAAGATGGACTTTGAAGTTGAAGCTTCAAGATGAAGTCGGGCTATACTAGATCACATTTAAATCTTATGCATGTTTTAAGTTATTTATTGCTTTAAATATGTCTTAAATTATGCATGAGATTGTGGCTTGATTATGTTGCAAGATTAAGGATTTTAGTTCACTTAAAATCTAACCAACATAGTAAAAGCCTTAAGTTCCAAACTTTAAAAATTGAGTTAAAAGGTGCCATGCCAAAATAACACTTACTTGGATAACCTTTACATCAATCTAGTAATAGTTTTACGCTCAGCGAGGTGTTAATTATTGATCCTAAAGGGGTAAGGTACACAAAATAATTGTACGTACATGTTAGTTTCGGTGAAACTCAACGATATAATATAAGTAAGGAGTCCTTTTATCTCGTGGAAAAATTGATAGGTTTACCTAATAAGTTCTTAGACGTACCTATTAACCAAGAGTAGTTTATAGACTATTAGCAAAAGGCTTACCTAAAAGATTTTAGAATTGAGTCTAAATACATAATGTGCTTAATTCTTCAATGGTTTTAGGGTCTTGGAATCATTTTATTCACACCTGCCGGAACACATAAATTGAATAAAATGCTTAATGAACATTAAATTATGCATGCATGCTAGAATTTAAGTTTATTAAGAGAAACTGTGAATGGTTATTTACTTGTTTATTTTTTCAATTGTAGTTTTAACTATGGAAAACAACAATCAAAACATCATCATAGGTTCTGAGCTTATGGTCAAGCTGAACCTAACAAATTTTCTTGAATGGGAAGCTAAGCTAGTTGAAGTAGTCAGACTCAATGGACTTGAGTATGCACTGCTCCATCCCATGCCAAGCTACTATGCCAGAGACATGACCCCTGAAAGATTTGCCGCCTGGGATGCGGATCTCAAAAAGGTTATGAGTCTCATGCTGAACAATATCCCTGATAAATGGGCTAGAAGGTTTGTAGCTTACGAACCTTTTATGCTCATCAAGAATCCGAGGGATATCTGTCGTGGAAGCACGGAGGACAGGGACCTAAATGTCCATGAGTTGATTGAATCAATGTCTGGTCTAAAGGTTAGTTCTCCTAACATGCGTTTTAGGATGGAGGTCCAAGAAACACATGTTCAGCTCCTTTGCACTAAACAAAGGGTAGGCGTCCCACTAAGGTTCCATGTAGACCATATGCTTTCATTGTTTGATCGCCTAAGTCTGCTAGGAACACCAATAAGCGAAAGGATAACAATCTCTATCTTGCTCAATTCACTGCATAGTGGGTTTGGTCGCTTCAAGCAACTATACCTAAGTGAACCAAGAGAAGAAACAGTTGCAGAGTTTGTTCACCTTGTCAGAAAGGCTGAGATAATACTCGACTGTGAAGCCAAAGATTTACTCAAGGCTAGAGGGAGACCCTTCAAGAAAGGTGGAAAGTCCAAGGGCAATGCCGAGTCAAGAAAGAAGACAAAGCTGGACAAGTCCACATTAAGCTGTCTTTATTGTGATGGAATTGGCCATTACAAGAGAGAATGTCCAAGGCTTAAGGAAGATCAGAAGAACGGAACAATCGTTCCATCTTCAGGTATTTTCGTTATAGACTGTATACTTGCTAATTCAACTTCTTGGGTATTAGATACATGTTGTGGCTCACACTTAATTATGTTCCAATCCACAGGGACTAAGAAGAAGTAGAAGGTTAAGCAAGGGTGAAGTCAACCTACGAGTGGGAAATGGAGCACGAATTGCTGCATTAGCTGTAGGAACTTATTATTTGTCGTTGCCCTCTGGGCTAGTTTTGGAACTGGAAGAATGTTTCCATGTTCCAAGTTTAACTAAAAACATCATTTCTGTCTCTTGCTTAGATGCTAAGGGATTTTCCTTTTTAATAAAAGACAATAGTTGCTCGTTTTATTTTAAAGAGATGTTTTATGGATCTGCTAGATTAGTCAATGGACTTTATTTATTAGATCACGACAAACAAGTTTATAATATAAATACCAAAAAGGCCAAAAAGAATGATTCAGATCTCACCTATCTGTGGCATTGTCGATTATGCCATATTAACTTGAAACGCATAAAAAGACTTCAAAAAGAAGGAATTCTAGAACCATTTGACTTAGAGGATTATGGTAAGTGCGAATCATGTTTACTTGGCAAAATGACAAAGCAACCTTTCTCTAAAGTTAGAGAAAGAGCAAATGAACTATTGGGTTTAATCCATACAAATGTATGTGGACCAATGAGTACAAATGCTAGAGGTGGTTTCAGCTACTTTATCACTTTCACTGGTGACTTCAGTAGATATGGTTATGTCTACCTAATGAAGCATAAGTCTGAATCCTTTGACAAATTCAAGGAATTTCAGAGTGAAGTAAAGAACCAATTAGGCAAGAAGATTAAGGCACTGCGGTCTGATAGAGGCGGTGAATATCTGAGCTATGAATTTGATGACCATCTGAAAGAATGTGGAATTCTATCAGAATTGGCTCCTCCTGGAACACCACAATGGAACGGTGTATCGGAACGGAGGAATAGAACCTTGCTAGACATGGTTAGATCAATGATGGGTCAGGCCGAACTTCCAATAGAATTTTGGGGACATGCACTAAATACAGATGCACTCACTATAAATAGAGCTCCGTCTAAAGCTGTTGAAAAGACTCCATATGAGTTATGGTTTGGAACGCCTCCAAATGTGTCTTTTCTTAAGATTTGGGGATGTGAAGTATACGTCAAACGATTAATTTCAGACAAACTTCATCCAAAATCTGACAAATGTATCCTTGTGGGATATCCAAAGGAAACAAAGGGGTATTACTTCTACAATACATCTGAGAACAAGGTATTTGTTGCTCGAGATGGTATCTTTTTGGAAAGAAATCACATTTCCAAAATGACAAGTGGGAGAAAAGTAGACCTCGAAGAAATTCGAGTCGAACAACAAACTCTAGAGAATGCTCAAGATGACATTTAGGATGAAACTCAGAGATCTTTAGAAGTATCTGGTGAGAATCAAGGTCAATCTAGAAATGTAACCCCGCGTAGATCGCAGAGATATAGATCTCAACCGGAAAGGTACTTAGGTATTTTGACGAACGAGAGCTATGACGTTCTATTACTTGAAAGTGATGAACCTGCGACTTACAAACAAGCTATAACGAGCCCTAGCTCCAAGCAATGGCAAGAAGCCATGCAATCTGAATTAGACTCCATGTCTGAAAACCAAGTTTGAGATTTGGTCGATTTGCCCGATGGCTACCAAGCCATTGGAAGCAAATGGGTTTTCAAACTGAAAAAGGATAATGATGGGAAACTTGAAGTTTTCAAAGCTAGATTGGTTGCAAAAGGTTACAGGCAAGTCCACGGTGTGGATTACGATGAAACCTTTTCACCAGTTGCAATGCTAAAGTCTATTCGGATAATGTTAGCAATCGCTTCATATTACAATTACGAAATATGGCAGATGGATGTCAAAACTGCTTTCTTAAACGGCATTTTAAGAGAAACTGTGTTTATGACACAACCCGAGGGTTTTGAGGATCCAAAGAATGCTAAAAAGTTATGCAAGCTTAAGAAATCAATCTACGGATTGAAGTAGGCATCAAGGAGCTGGAATATACGTTTTGATGAAGCAGTCAGTGGCTTTGGTTTCATCAAGAACGCAGACGAATCTTGTGTATACAAGAAGGTCAGTGGGAGTGAAATTTCTTTTCTAGTATTATATGTCGATGACATATTACTTATCGGAAATGACATTCCTATGTTGAACTCTGTCAAGATTTGGCTTGGGAAATGTTTTTCGATGAAGGATCTAGGAGAAGCACAGTACATACTAGGCATCAAGATTTACAGAGATAGATCTAAAAGGATGATTGGACTTAGTCAGATCACTTATATCAATAAGGTGCTTGAAAGGTTCAAGATGGCAGACTCAAAGCGAGGCTACCTACCCATGTCTCATGGAATGACTCTAAGCAAGACTCAGTGCCCAAAAACACTTGATGAGCGTAGACGAATGAATGGGATTCCATATGCATCATTGATTGGTTCAATAATGTATTCTATGATATGTACACGCCCGGATGTTGCGTATGCACTCAGTGCTACGAGAAGATACCAGTCAGACCCAGGAGAGGCACATTGGACTGCTGCCAAGAATATTCTGAAGTACCTGAAAAGGCACAAAGATGATTTCCTGGTCTATGGTGGAGATGATGAATTAATTGTTAAAGGCTATACGGACGCAAGTTTCCAAACCGATAAAGATGATTTCAGATCACAGTCTGGGTTTGTCTTCTGCCTCAACGGAGGTGCAGTAAGCTGGAAAAGTGCTAAGAAAAGCACCATTGCGGATTCTACAACTGAAGCGGAGTACATTGCTGCACATGAAGTAGAAAAGGAAGCTATATGGCTAAGGAAGTTCATAGGTGAACTTGGTGTAATCCTCTCCATTAAAGGACCAATAACTCTGTATTGTGATAATAATGGAGCTATTGCACAGGCAAAGGAGCCTAGACACCACCAGAGAGTCAAGCATGTACTTCGTAGATTTCACCTTCTGCGAGAGTTCGTTGAAAGAAAAGAAGTCGGGATAAGCAAGATTGGAACTGATGATAATATCTCAGATCCATTAACTAAACCTCTGCTGCAGGCGAAGCACAACGCACACACTGCAGCTATGGGAATCAAGCATGTTAAAGAATGGCTTTGATGTCCTTATTTAATGTTTTAAAGTTTTAGAGTTTAATACTTTGCAAAACATTATTGGTTAACCATTCACATAAATGAATTGATTCATTTTCCATTTAATTTGTGGTTTATTAAATGATGAGTCCCTTCAATTTGACGATATATTCAAGATAGACTGTCAGGACCAGTCCTGTGACTAAGAAATGTCTATCAAGTGAACTTGAATGTCAAAAGTTGAAAATGGTCCCTGGTCGGAGTTTTCTATAAAGATGGACGCATAGAAAACGTAGGACGACTGGAATGCAAGATGACTAGTAGTTCTGTTTCTTGAACTATGTGGACATGGCAATGTCGTAATCATTTGCATAGATACTTACTTTAGGAAGACTAGTATCGGACAGACCAATGAAACTTTACTGTAAGAGATGAAAATCTGTCATAAGTAAATTTCATTAAAATTATTAGACACTAAAATACTCAATACCTGAGTGGTTTGAGATTACTTGTTTCAGAACTGCTTACTTTGACGTTGTCAACCGTCGCACCGTAAAAGGAGGATATAAAGGTAACGCTCAGGTAATAACCTATCAAACGAAGTCTAATCTCAAGATCGCAAGATTGGGATTGTCCTCCCATAAATCAGGATGAGATGCTGAAAGTTGTACAAGGCCACTTGGAGAGCTAGAAACTGTAAAATGCACGGTCGTGCTCAGATGAATCATAGGCTAGGATTATCTGTTTATTTGATCAGTTGAATTCTGAAACCGAGAAACACCTCTGGACATAATAAGGATGACAACTCTTACGTTATGTTCAAGAGCAAGCATCGAGTGACAAAGGAATTAGGAAATGCACACTTGTCCCTAAGGACAAGTGGGAGACTGAAGGAAATAATGCCCTTGGTCCAAGTATGCATTTAATGGTAAGTCTAATAAATGCGGTTCGGTATTAATTAACAAGTTAATAATTCAGTGAGATCAAGTGAACTGTATGCCTAGCTAGAGGCCGCTTCAGTTCAAGTGGAATTAATGATATTAATCCACAGCTTACTCTTGACTGAACCCGTAGGGTCACACAAATAGTACGTAAACGGATCAAGTATTTAATGGCATTAAATACTCCATCTATGGATATTCGGAATCGACGGATCTTGGTTTCAGTGGGAGCTGAGATCGTCAAAGGCAAATAATGAATACACCGGAAACGATGATATTACCGGAAACGGAAATATGGATCGTATCGGAAATATAAATATTATCCAAGTCGTAGATGTTGTCGGAAACGGAAACATGGTACGTATCGGAAAATATTATCGGAAATGGAAATATTGCCGGAATCTGAAATATTGCCGGAATCGGAAATATTGTCGGAATCGGAAATATTATTGGAATCGGAAAATAATTCCGGAAACGGAAATATTAAATATTTTTTCGAAACGGAAATTAATTCCGGAATCGGAAATGTTAAATATTGTTCGTATCGGAAATGAATTCCGGAATCGAAAAATTAATCGGAAGCGCGTCATACGAATTAGCATCGGACGAGACTTGCTAGACGAAGGCCCAGCACGAAGCCAGGCCCGCGTCCAGATAGCCAGCGCGCCACACAAGACAACCAAGGCCACGCCAGGCCCAGCAGGCCAAGGCTGCCAGCATGGCTGCGCGCGCAATGGGCTGCGAGCATGGCTGCTCGCGTGGGCCGCAAGGCTTGCGTGGGCTGAGCGGCCGCAAGGGCCGTGCTCGTGTGTGTGTGTTATTGTCCGATCCAAATCCTAAGTCAAGTAGGATTCGATTAATGATTGATTTCCTAATCCTAATAGGATAAATTAGTTAATAAAGAGTTTTAATAAAATTCTAATTAAGCTAATTAGTTTCCTAGTAGGATTCCAATTTGTTTTCCATACCCCTATAAATATGTGATCCTAGTTCACAATTTATATAGAAGTTTTCAAGTATTCAAAGTGAGTTTTTGAGAGCAAAAATTCAGTCATATATTTGTCCCATAATAGCCGAAAATTCTAGTACCTTGAGGGAGATTCTAGTTAGTCAATCTTAAGGCGGATCCGGACGTGCTGTGGACTTTCTACGGAGGGACGACACTTGGAGTCCTAAAGACTTGTTCTTGTTCGGTTCGGGCGCAGCTAGGGAGGGCACGCTACAAAGTGTATGCATCTGAATTATGCTAATTGTTATGTGGCAATTAATTTGGAATCCTGGCATTTATGGTTATTTCCGCATGATTTATATTCGTTTATATGTATCATAACCTATCACTTAGAACATAGAAATATTTAATTTCCCACGCAAAAACTCATGGTCTTCAATCCATGTTTTCATTTCAAAACACGATGCATTATAGCTCTTCCTTGCCAATGGTTAACTCCAAAGGGATCTTGCTTGATCCTTTGCCAGTGTTTATGCGTGTAGTATCATTACTTAGCATATCTTTATTTCCTTGAGTCAAGAACTATTCCTATTTACCTTTTCAAGTACCATAGGTTTATCTAGATCTCTATCTTGTTGATCTTAACTTAGATCAATAGAGATTGGTATATGTTAGTCATGTTTAAAGTCATACGATACATTTTTGGCGATCCTCATATTATATCATACATGATAAATTCTTTTACAGAATAATTCCCGATTGAATTCTACTCATGTTACTTTAGCTTATCCAGTTTCAGTAGATACTGAATCCAGCTAAATTCTTTGACATATAATATAGGTAAAGAATCTCATTTAGACTCTTTGATGTTTAACTTAGTGCATGCTTATTGTAACACCCTAATAATTCCTTGCTTTTATAAAATCAATTTCCAACTTAAAATAAAGGAATTACTAAAGCATTACCGCCACCGTGATAACGGTTAAGGCTATTACCAGAATTACACAGCGGAATTAAATGTCAACTAACTTTCAAAAACCATAATTAATGAAATATTGAGGCCTCCTACAATTTGGAACCATAATGGCCCAAAACCCAAAGTATAAATAATTCAAACATTTCAAACATAATTAAAATAAAGTTAAATAGTTCAAAATACGAAAACATGCAACTCTCTCGATCATCCCAAGCCACATGATTCCGATCTACCAACTTGCTATTTTATTCTACTCCCCATCAATGCAAGTGCAAATGATAGATCATCATAGGGTCATTAAGGCAAAGGCCATGACCAACACACACAAAGCACGTAGTCACCAAAAGCTGAGTACTTACAAGCATAGGGTGGATGAAACTAAAACATGCATCACTCACTAAGTGTTAATCAACATGCGAAAGCCATATAATAATTAACAATCAATCATGGATACAAGACTCGACTCTTGACTCGAATCTTGACTCACAATTTAATTAGAATAAGCTTCGAACGGGCCAAAAGAAATATTCCATAAAGGAAAAAGGTGATGGGAGCCAACCATACACCAAATATAATAATAATAAAATCGGGCCATACCGAGTGTCGGGCCATACCGACGGAATTCCTGCGCATAATATAAATGAAACAACGTCTTGTATCATTAGTAGGAGTACGAGCTTTCCGGCAAGACTCCCCCCATTGTTCATACTCAAGGTATATACGTTCCAAGAGTTTTGAAGCTTGTTCTGGTTGCACTTTACGTTTATTAATATTTTATTAAAGGTGAACTCCAGACTCAACAATGTACACACATACAATTAATAAACAACAACCAAAACAATCTTATTTTAATGCTTTAAGACTTGTGATCAACCAAGCAAGACACTTGTGATATTACTACCATGTTCCTCCTCACCAAAGTGAGACTCCACATCATGCATATTAACATGAGGGTTGTGCCCTTGCACGACAAATCCTAATTCATTTCATACATAACATTCCCAACTGAACCTTACATGTGCGGTGGCTTACGTGAGCTAACCCTTCACATGTGGTAAAATAAATAGTACAACGAGGTACGAATAATTAGCTCAAAGTATGCTAGACATCCCGTACAATAGCATACAAATAAAATAATCCATCCCTTGCATGTGAAATAAACCATACATGCATAAATATTGAACAACATGATTGACAATGAAATCCATACTCATAATAATTTCAACATGCTTGTTCAACAATTAATCCAATAAATCCAACATCACAATTCACATGCTCGTTCACCAAAATAAACATGATTCCACATAATATAATTCACATCATCAACAATCATGTAATGTCATTGACAACAAGGTGTGGCCGCCCTAGACTTGTACGTACCTTGAATACCTAAGCGTAGGGGCCACTTTGCAATAACGAGCACTCAACTAGAAATCACCTCCTATGATCAAAATAATGAAACTTAAATTATTTCCATGTTCATTAAATTTCCAACAACTTTATAAAATTTAAAACCTCCTTTAGACTTTAGAATTCAATCGTTTTTCAATAATAAAAACGTCTCAATTTGCAAAATCAATCCTTAGCACGAAAACATACTTTTTCCGCCTTTAAAATCAATAAAAATTGACATTTAAACCTTTATTCAAATCTGAAAATATAATTGATTATCATAATTAAAATCATCACCTAATTATGCTAATCAATTGACTCATTAGGTCTAGGTTAAAACCCTAACTTGAAAATCCCAATAACACTAGTTTATTATCATAAAAATAATGCTTTATTCAATAAACAAATCTGAAAATTCATCCTTTAATAATTAAAACAAACCTAACGAATCACAACACGCAAATCCTTAAACCACGGTATTCATAACCGGTTCCCAGCATTTTAATTACTCAAAACAATATTAATATAATAATTTAAAATACGGAATTTGAATAGAATAGGTAAGGAAGAAGAGAATTATACCAATCCGGCCTATAGCACGGAACAACCACGAATTAAATGTGATTGGGCGAAGGAATTGAGTGAACGAACAAGGACACACACACACACACACACACACACACTTCGTGTGTGCGCGCGCGCAGGCGAAGGAACAAAGGCAGCAGCAGGGGCGCGCACAGCCGCGCGACACGAGGGCGAGTGCGCAGGCTGGGCGAGCAAGAGAGAGGGAGTGTGCGTGCGGCCGGGCGAGAGGGACAGCAACAACGCACCACAGCAACAACAGCAGAAGCGCGCGACAAAGGGGAAGGGGCAGCGCTGGCTGCGAGTGAGGGAGAGAGCGAGGGCTGGGCGCTGATGCGCGAGGGAAGGCGAGCGAGGGCGAGAAGGAGTGCAGCGCTGGGCGCGACACACTCGAAGGCACAGGGGCAGCGCGCGCTGGGTGTGAGGCCGAGCAGCACGAGGGCATGAGCACGGCTGCGTGCGTGCGGGTGTGCGGACGAGAGAAGAGAGGGAGAAAGGAGTGTTGGGCAAGCAAAGCAAAATAGGGTTTATGAATTTTAGGGGCTCATTTAATAATGGGGGAGTCCTATTTATAGGCTCCCTAATCCCTTGATGGGCTAGGCTTAGGATATCTGAGTTGGGCTTAGGAATTAAATGAATTGGGCTAGCTTAGGATTTAAATTAAATACTATTGATTGGGCTCGTTTAGTAAAAGGAATTGGACTTTTTATTTAAAACCCGAAGCTTTAAAAATCATTTGTAACTCATTTAATTTCCCGATTCAAGAATTAAATTCGTTTCGTAATTAATTAAAATAATAAATATTCTAATTAATTAAAATACATTAAATAAAATGCATTTAAATATTATTTAAATGTTAATAAATCGTAAAATGCTTTATAAATATAATAAAATATACTTATAAATATTATAAAAATACGAGGTATTACACTTATATATAGTTCAAACATTCATTACTTAGATTTATTCACATGGGCCGAATATCTCCAATGGAGTCTTTCGTGTTTGGTTTAGTAAATGCCATTACTTAATCCAAAACAATAATCTAAGATCTTTGTTAATAGATCTTAATACCCAGTGTGTACTAAGTTTCTCCTTGGTCCATCATTGATAAATAATTTCAAATCTAAGCCATTAACATTTGAATGTTATTTTACAATGGTGAGATATGTGTGATTCACATAGGACCGATTGAATTTTACGTACTCCCACTAAACTTCTTATACATCCATAAGAATCATGTATATTTTATGAAACTAAAATACTTATTAGCTTCACTAAAATATAGTTCCAATTCCCAGTTGCTTGCCTAAATCCATACTTGGATTTCATAAGCTAGCATTCATTTCAAGCATTATTTGGATCCACAAATCCTATGACATTTCATGTACATAGTTTCTTCCAACATTTGATTGAGGAATACGTTTTTTCATCCAAGTACCAATATGCAATAATTACTTGATTTATAGACTTGAGCATTACGATTATGCATGAGGTTTCAACACTATCCACATCGTGAATTTTCTTGTAACATTTAGCAACTAATCTAGTTTTGTGTGACAACACAATTCGATGTTTTGATGGTTTTTATCCTAAAATTAATTTGCAACCAATAGGTGTAAACCATTCTTGCAAATCAACAAAAATTTAATTTTGGCATCAAAACATTGAGTCTATATATGGCCTCTAACCATTTTAGGGAATCTGAGTTTCGTCATAGTTTTCTTACAAGTCACAAACTCATTAATGATAATAGTTTGACTGCAAGTTGTAGGTTTCTTCGCTAGAAGAATTTCATAGTCATGTTACCTGGACTCTATGCCTACATTGGTATAGGACATCAAACAATAGAATATCAATAGCCACTTTAAAAGTCCTTTGAATGTTCTATTCTCCTTGAAGCACTTGTAAATTCTTTTAAGAGATATATTCTTTAAAGCAAATTCTAAAACCCTTTAGAGAATAAGTTTTTCTTTGTTGTTCGCCTCGAAAACTTTCGAGGTCTATTTTCTCCCACTTGTCATTTCGGAAAACGAATCTCCAAAAGGACACTATTTCGAGCAAACAAACATTATGTTTTCAAAATTCGTGGTAGAAATAATACATGTGTGTCTCATTTGAATAAATCAAAATGAAACTTATATCTATACTTGGGCCTTAGTTTGTTGAAAAACAAACACTAAGCTCCCACCGAGTTTAGGAACTCTTAGATATATAATATTGAAAAGATATTCTGATATTACTTTTCAATAGCTTTGACGAATTTGGTTTAGTTTGGTGGTAGTTGAGAATTTTGTTTAGAAATTATAGGAAAATCTTTATGATTCATCATTGATCGAATCAAGTACCAATTGACTTCGATCCTTCCAATTTAGATATACCATATCTTATGGAGCTCGATCGTGAAATTACAACACACAATCATTGATGATCATTCTTGGTCTAAGTAATCATCAACATGTTGTTAGGTTATGATACATATGACAATTCATAAATCATGCGGAAACAACCATTAAGCCAGGAATACATATTATTTACACATAATCATTTAGCACAGTTTAGATGCATACTCTTTGTTGCGTGCCTTCCCTAGCTGCGCCCGAACCGAACAAGAACAAGTCTTTAGGACTCCAAGTGTCGTCCCTCCGTAGATAGTCCACAGCACGTCCGGATCCGCCTTAAGATTGACCAACTAGAATCGCCCTTAAGGTACTATTATTTTCGGCACTTTTAGGCAAATATGTGACTGAATTTTTCTCTCAAAACTCACTTTTTTTAATACTTAAAAACTCGTTGTAAATATGTGACCCTAGGCACTTATTTATAGAGTTTATGGAAAGGAATTATAATCCTATTAGAATACAAATCTATTTAATTATAACCCTACTAGGATTCTAATTAAACAAAGTTTATCTATTAGGATTAGATTTAATCATATTACGAATCCCGGTAGCCTTAGGATTCCGAGTAACACACACGAGTGGCGCACAAGCACCGCACGCCCGCACGCAGGCCTTGCGGCCCATGCCGAGCGCACAGCGCAAGGCCCACTGTCGCAGCCTTGTCCGTGCGCGCGCCCAAGCTACGGCTGGGCCTGGCTTTTGCGCTGGGCCTGGTCGTATGCTTGGCGTGTGGTTGTTGCGCTTGGCTTGCTGGGAGATGGCCCGGCTTCGTGCTGGGCCTTCGTCTGGCAGGCCTCGTCCGATGCTAATTCGTACGATACGCTTCCGATTAAATTCTCGATTCCGGAATTTATTTCCGATACGAACAATATTTAATATTTCCGATTCCGGAATTAATTTCCGTTTCGAACAAATATTTAATATTTCCGTTTCCGGAATTATTTTCCGATTCCGATAATATTTCCGATTCTGACAATATTTCCGTTTCCGGCAATATTTCCGATTCTGGCAATATTTCCATTTCCGATAATATTTTCCGATACGTACCATGTTTCCGTTTCCGGCAACATCTACGACTTGGATAATATTTATATTTCCGATACGATCCATATTTCCGTTTCCGGCAATATCATCGTTTCCGGAGTATTCTTTTCTTGCCTGTGACGATCTCAGCTCCCACTGAAACCAAGATCCGTCGATTCCGAATATCCATAGATGGAGTTTTTAATGCCATTAAATACTTGATCCGTTTACGTACTATTTGTGTGACGCTACGGGTTCAGTCAAGAGTAAGCTGTGGATTAATATCATTAATTCCACTTGAACTGAGGCGGCCTCTAGCTAGGCATTCAGCTCACTTGATCTCACTGAATTATTAACTTGTTAATTAATACTGAACCGCATTTATTAGACTTAACATTGAATGCATACTTGGACCAAGGGCATTATTTCCTTCAGTCTCCCACTTGTCCTTAGGGACAAGTGTGCATTTCCTAATTCCTTTGTCGCTCGATGCTTGCTCTTGAACATAAGGTAAGAGTTGTCATCCTTATTATGTCTAGAGGTGTTCCTCGGTTTCAGAGTTCAACTGATCAAATAAACAGATAATCATAGGCTATGATTCATCCGAGCACGACCATGCATTTCACAGTTTCTAGCTCTCCGAGTGGCCTTGTACAACTTTTAAGCATCTCATCCCGATTTATGGAAGGACAATCCCAATCTTGCGATCTTGAGATTAGACTTCGTTTGATAGGTGATTACCTGAGTGTTGCCTTTATAGCCTCCTTTTACGGTGCGACGGTTGGTCAACGTCAAAGCAACCAGTTCTCAAACAAGTAATCTCAAATCACTCAGGTATTGAGGATTTAGTGTCTAATATTTTTAATGAAATTTACTTATGACAGATTTTCATCTCTTACAGTAAAGTTTCATAGGTCTTGTCCGATACTAGTCTTCCCAAAGTAAGTATCTATGCAAATGATTATGACATTGCCATGTCCACATAGTTCAAGAAACAGAACTACTAGTCATCTTGCATTCTAATCGTCTAACGTTTTCTATGCGTCCAATTTTATAGAAAACTCCGACTAGGGACCATTTTCAACCTTTGACATTCAAGTTCACTTAATAGACATTTCTTAGTCACAGGACTGGTCCTGACAGTCTATCTTGAATATATATCGTCAAATTTGAAGGGACTCATCATTTGATACTAAACCAAGATTAAATGGAATATGAAAATACATTTCATATATGATAAATGTTCAACCCTAATGTTCTACATCCATGGGCCTCGAACCCATCCTTAAAACAGTTCATGGAATTCAAAGCTATGCTTGATTTCCAGTGCCACAATGTGAGTGTTGTTTCTCACTTGTTGCATAGGTTTAGTTATCATGCTTTGCCAATCTTAATATCTTTTCATCGAATGTTCTTCGAGATATGATGATAAGATCTTTTGAGTGTGTTTATTTTGTGATCTATTCCTTCTAGCTACAAGAGTAGTTCTACGCATCTTGCAATGAAGAACCATCAAGTTAGCAGACCTTTTTCTTGCTTCAAGAGTGGTTCTACGCATTTTTCAATGAAGAACCATCAAGCCAGCAGATAGGTGATCTTCCCAAGTTCACTGAAGAACTCTTTAACATAAACAACCCTGTTTTATTGCTTCTTAGGCAATAAGTACTTTTACTTCAACTGTTTAGGTTGCTAGTGATGCTTTGTTTGGATTTGCTTATCCAAGCAGTTCACAGATATGTGGAAGACTTTCCAGCTGTATCTTAGAACATAGAAATTAATATTTTAATTTCCCACGCAACAACTCATGGTCTCCAATCCATGTTGCCATTTCGAAACACGATGCTCTTTAGCTCGTCCTTGTCAATGGTTAACTCCAAAGGGTCTTGCTTGATCCTTTGCCAGTGTTTATGCGTGTAGCATCAATATTTAGCATATCTTTATTTCCTTGAATCAAGAACTATTCCTATGTACCTTTTTAAGTACCATAAGTTTTTCTTGATCTCAATCTAGTTGATCTTTACTTAGATCAATAGAGATTGGTATATGTTCGTCATGCCTAAAGTCATACGATACATTTTTGGCGATCCTCATATTATATCATACATGATAAATTATTTTGCAGAATAATTCCCAATTGAATTCTATTCATGTAACTTTAGCTTATCTAGTTTCAGTAGATACTAAATTCAGCTAAATTCTTTGACATATAATATAGGTTAAGAATCTCATTTAGACTCTTTGATGTTTAACTTAGTAAATGCTTATACATAGTTCAAACATCCTTTACTTAGATTTATTCACATGGGTCAAATATCTCCAATGGAGACTTTCGTGTTTGATTTAGTAAATGCCATTACTTAATCCAAAACAATATCATAAGATCTTTGTAAATTGATCTTAATACCCAATATGTACTAAGTTTCGCCATGGTCCATCATTGATGAATAATTTCAAATCTAAGTCATTAGCATTTTAATGTTATTTCACAATAGAGAGATATGTGTGTAATACACATAGGACCAATTAAGTTTTAAGTACTCCCACTAAACTTCTTATATATCTATAAGAATCATGTATATTTTATGAAACTAAAATACTTATTAGCTTCATTAAAATATAATTCCAATTCCCAATTGCTTGCTTAAATCTGTACTTAGATTTTATAAGTTAGCATTCCTTTTCAAGCATTTATTTGGATCCACAAATCCTATGACATGCCATGTACATAGTTTTCTTCCAACATTTGATTGAGGAATACGTTTTGTCATCCAATTGTCATATGTACCAATATGCAATCATTGCTTGAGTTATAGACTTGAGCATTACGATTATGCATGAGGTTTCAACACAATCCACGTCGTGAATTTGCTTGTAACCTTTAGCAACTAATCTAGTTTTGTGTGTGAACAAAATTTCATGTTTGATGGTTTTTATCCTTAAAACAAACTTGCAACCAATAGGTGTGAAACTATTTTGCAAATCAACAAAATTTCAATTTTGTTATCAAAACATTGAGTATGTTTTATGGCCTCTAACCATTTAAAACATTTGAGTCTATATATGGCCTCTAACCATTTTAGGGAATCTGGGTTTCGTCATAGCTTTCTTACAAGTCACAAACTCATTAATCTACATGATAATAGTTTGACTGCAAGTTGTCGGTTTCTTCACTATCTAATAGAAGAATTGCATAGTTCCAGTGACCTGAACTCCATGTTTCTTCACTATCTAATAGAAGAATCTCATAGTTTCAGTGACTTGAACTCTATGCCTACAAGGGTATAGAACATCAAACAACAGAATGTCAATAGCCACTTAAAAGTCTTTTGAATATTCTGTTCTCCTTGAAGCACTTGTAAAATCTTCTAAGAGATGTCTATTCTTTAAAGCCACTTCTAAAGTCCTTAAAGAATACGTGTTCGGATTTTCTAAAGAACTTTGAAAAGCCTCCGGAATGTCCGTTTATGTTTGTTGTTCGCCTCGAAGACTTTCGAGGTCTATTTTCTCCCACTTGTCATTTTGGAAACGAATCTCCAAAAGGACATCATTTCGAGCAAACAAACATTATGTTCTCAAAAATTCGTGGTAGAAACAATACCCTTGTGTCTCATTTGAATAAATCATAATGAAACATATATCTATACTTGAGCCTTAGTTTGTCGAATGACAAACACTAAGCTCCCACTGAGTTTTGCAACTCTCTAGATATATTTTATGAAAAGTTATTCTGAAATTACTTTTCAATAGCTTTGACGAATTTGGTTTAGTTTGGTGGTAGTTGAGCATTTTGTTTTAGAAATTATAGGAAAAGTCTTTATGATTCATCATTGATCGAATCAAGTACTAATTGACTTCGATCATTCCAACGTAGATATGCCATATCTTATGGAGCTAGATTGTGAAATTACAACACACAATCATTGATGATCATATTTGGTCTCAAGTAATCATCAACATGATCTAATCAGATCTTTATGATTTCTTGCCAAGTGGATTTTATACTTCTGAATCTTTGAACTAGCCAAACAGATTCAACTTATATCACATTTGAGTAAATAAACCTATATTCACTCAAATCCATATAAAGTCATAAAATCTTTCTTTAGCTTTGAACTCTATTGTCTAGGCGTTCTAACAATAGTTCATATCTTTTGTTACTTTCAACAAGTAAGACTAGTCGTCTTAAATTGATCTAGAAATCAATGAACTTTCAAAAGTCCATCAAAATAGAGCTTTTGAATGTTAACTTGTTGATATGGTCTAAGCAACAATGCCAAAGATTTAGTGGAACTCAAATCAAGGGGTTTATTTGAACCTAGTAAAGTTCTTTAAAGAGTTGTTTGTTTTAATCAAGCATATTGACTCATCCTGTAATTGACCATTTCATTCAAATAAACAAACAAACATTGTTTTTGTTTTTCTTGAATGTGAGTCTTTCTGTGTTTGAAAACAGAAATTTAGGTATGTTGATTATGGAACAAAATAGCCATTAAGTTCCAGCCTTTGAAAGGACTTAAAACAAACTAGATTACCCTACAACTAATGTAGCATTGCCATGCTTTATTTCCCACTTGTAGGTCATTAGTGTATCTTAGCTTCCATTGTTTGAGTTATTACCGAAGTAAGAACCTCAAGCGGTATATGATACCAAGGAAGTTTGATTGCTAGGTCACTTCTCTTTAAACATAAACTTATAGGTAGAAACGGAATCGTAAATTCCTTTCATTTGTTCCTCGTTTTCCTATTTCTTGTACCCTTTCTTATAGTCTTAAGAATTGAATTCTTTAGTGTTGACTTTTATACTTTGTTAGACATGTCCAATGTCACCCCAACAAGGTTCTTACCATTTAATTTATGTTGAATATTAAGTTTCAACTAGATGATCTTACCAGAAGCTTCTAAAGTTCTCTAAGCATCGATCTATTCGAATGTCTAGGGACTAGACGCATTCGAGAATTAAATGGACAAAGATATTAGGTTGTTAACCATTGGTAAAGCTGAGCGTATTAAACTCAATGCTTTATGATCTCAAAACTACAGTGTATTTTGAATTCACAAGCACCAATTGGTTTGCCATTCGACTTTGATGTTCGAAAACAACCATAAAAGTCGCTATAAGAAACGTACATTGTAATTGCTCATTTTCTCTCATTTCCGTGAATCGTTCTTGGATTCACTACCAATCGAAGAAATTTACTGTTACCTTTCTAAAAGGATTTACCGCAGTGCAAGATATTTAATTATAAACAATAATTAAAACATACATTGAAGCATGCAAAGTCTAAACATTTATCATGAATAATAACTTGAAAATTAAAGCAATCATGCAATTAAAACAAGTTATTAGCATTTTATTCGAATTTATTGTTCCGGCAGGTGCGAATAAAATGATTCCAAGATCCTAAAACCATTGAAGAATTTAAGCACAGTTTGTCGACTCAATTCTAAAACATCTTAGGTAAGCAAAAGCCTTTTGCTAATAGTCTAGAAACTATTCTTGGTTGATAGGTACGTCTAAGAACTTATTAGGTAAACCTATCGATTTTGCCACGACATAAAAGGACTCCTTACTTATATCGTTGAGTTTCACCAAAACTAACATGTACTCACAATTATTTGTGTACCTTGCCCCTTTAGGACCAATAAGTAACACCTCGCTGAGCGAAAACTATTACTAGATTGATGTAAAGGATATCCAAGCAAGTGTATATTTTGGCATGGCACCTTTTAACTCAATTTTTAAGTTTGGAACTTAAGGCTCTTACTATGTTGGTTAGATTTTAAGTGAACTAAAATCCTTAATCATGCAACATAATCAAGCTTTTGATCTCATGCATTTTAAGACATATTTAAAAGCAATAAATAACTTAAAACATGCATAAGATAAATGTGATCTAGTATGGCCCGACTTCATCTTGAAGCTTTAACTTCAAAGTCCGTCTTGAAAATCTCCGTGGGAGGCACCATTTTCTTCAAATAGGATAAGCTATAATTAAAACTAATTACAACTATTTGATGGTACGCAGACCATATTTGAATTGAAAAACAACTTTGGTGCTTTAGACCAATTACATTCAAATTAATGGTACGCAGACCATATTTTCTATCCTATTTGGGCCATACTAGTCACTTCATAACCTGCAAAACAGTACATATACAATATATACCATTCACCCATTCATTATCATGAATGGCCCACATAGCTGGTTAGTAAAACACATTATGCATCACGTAAACATTTGCAGCAATTAATCAAGGGCACCAATAATCTACCAATTATTCAGTCCTTATTAATTCTAATCAAGTTGTTTTAACCTTAAGGATTTGTAGACCTAATCAAGAGTTTATGACTAAAAGGGCTCCCACTTAAACCAATAAATTCATATGCTTTACTAATTTTAAAGATAAAAATGTATTTCTAGTCTAACCGGAAACATACAAATTTAATTAAAATTTAAAGCTCATATAAATTTATAATTGAATCCAAAAAGTTTAATTTAATTTCAGTCGTATTTAAATTAATTCATGATTTTAATTTTAGTAAAATAATTAGAATAAATAAAATTTATTATAATTACAATATTCAAAATTAAAATCCAAGAAAATAATTTAAATTATTAATTTTAAAATTAATTAAAATTACGTAAACTGAAAATTTCAAATTAAAATTTCAAAACGATCTAATCGCAACGCAAACATCTCACGCATCGCACGCCCATGGGCCACACACACACAGCCATCGCTGGCCATGTGCGCGCAGCCCATGCGCTGCGTCGCATAGCTGCTGCTGCTATCCTTCGCAAGGCTCCACGCGAGCTTGTGCTCGCTGCGCGCGCGCCAGCGCTCGATGCACGCGAGCCATCGCTCGCTGTGCGCGCTCGCCAGCGCTCGCTGTGCGCGCCCGCCAGCGCTCGCTGTGCGCGCTCGCCAGCGCTCGCTTGATGCGAGCCAGCACGCGCTCGCCAGCGCTCGCTGCGCGAGGCATCGACGCTGGGCGGAGCACTCGTGGCACGCGAGCTTGCGCTCGCTGCGCGCGAGGCTCCGCACGCTTTGCGCGAGGCAGTGCGCGCTGTGGCGCAGCTCGCTTGCTGCCCACACGCGACTACCGTGCCTTGCCTTCGCCCATGCCCATTCGTCCATTGCTCATAGCCCACGACACAAGGCAGGGCTGCTGCCTTGTGCTCGTGCACCATGGCCTTGCTCATTGCATTCGTGCCGCATGGGCGACGAGCTCCCTTACCCGTCGTCACATGCCCGCACTATACAACACCCCTTAAGGGTAACACGTAGCGTCCATTTCTTTGTGCGTGCAAGTTATATGAACGAATCGCATAAAATTTAAAAAATTTATATTTAAAATTAATGACAAATTAATAAATTAATATTAATTTAATAATTTTAGGGCGAAAAATGGAAAATTTATTATTCAATTGATTTCCGATTAACATGGATTCAAGTCTAGGTCATAAAAATTTAAAATTTATCATAAATTTACAATTTTTATGGTGGTTTTTAATCATAGGTATCTAATTAAATTATAATTAATTATGAAAATCAAATTAATTCTAAATTATTATAATTTTCAACAAATTAATCATAATTACAAATTAGATTGCATAATTAACAAGGCTAGGCATTCAAACTTGTTAAACATATACAGTAGGTCAATCAAAAATTCAAGATTTATCAACAAGAATCGCAAACATTTAATTTAACATCTTAAATTTACGAAATTTTGCATTCGAAAAACTAAAACCTTCGAAAAGTCATAGTTAGGCTTCGAATTTGAGAATTCTGGGTTCGGCAGAAAAATACTATTTACGTCAAAATTTTAGAATACCTTTTACATGCGGAATTGACACACAAATCACTCGATTTGGATGAGTAACGAAGAAACTGACGAAAAACTGCGTACGTATAATTAAATAAACGCTATTTGCAATTAATTAACAATTACGAAAATTAATCACCCCTTTTAATTCTTGCAAATTTGTAATATTTAACCATGTTCATGCAATTTAGATTATGAAAATAATAAGAGGCTCGTGATACCACTGTTAGGTTATGATACATATGACAATTCATAAATCATGCGGAAACAACCATTAAGCCAGGAATACATATTATTTACACATAATCATTTAGCACAGTTTAGATGCATACTCTTTGTTGCGTGCCTTCCCTAGCTGCGCCCGAACCGAACAAGAACAAGTCTTTAGGACTCCAAGTGTCGTCCCTCCGTAGATAGTCCACAGCACGTCCGGATCCGCCTTAAGATTGACCAACTAGAATCGCCCTTAAGGTACTATTATTTTCGGCACTTTTAGGCAAATATGTGACTGAATTTTTCTCTCAAAACTCACTTTTTTTAATACTTAAAAACTCGTTGTAAATATGTGACCCTAGGCACTTATTTATAGAGTTTATGGAAAGGAATTATAATCCTATTAGAATACAAATCTATTTAATTATAACCCTACTAGGATTCTAATTAAACAAAGTTTATCTATTAGGATTAGATTTAATCATATTACGAATCCCGGTAGCCTTAGGATTCCGAGTAACACACACGAGTGGCGCACAAGCACCGCACGCCCGCACGCAGGCCTTGCGGCCCATGCCGAGCGCACAACGCAAGGCCCACTGTCGCAGCCTTGTCCGTGCGCGCGCCCAAGCTACGGCTGGGCCTGGCTTTTGCGCTGGGCCTGGTCGTATGCTTGGCGTGTGGTTGTTGCGCTTGGCTTGCTGGGCGATGGCCCGGCTTCGTGCTGGGCCTTCGTCTGGCAGGCCTCGTCCGATGCTAATTCGTACGATACGCTTCCGATTAAATTCTCGATTCCGGAATTTATTTCCGATACGAACAATATTTAATATTTCCGATTCCGGAATTAATTTCCGTTTCGAACAAATATTTAATATTTCCGTTTCCGGAATTATTTTCCGATTCCGATAATATTTCCGATTCTGACAATATTTCCGTTTCCGGCAATATTTCCGATTCCGGCAATATTTCCATTTCCGATAATATTTTCCGATACGTACCATGTTTCCGTTTCCGGCAACATCTACGACTTGGATAATATTTATATTTCCGATACGATCCATATTTCCGTTTCCGGCAATATCATCGTTTCCGGAGTATTCTTTTCTTGCCTGTGACGATCTCAGCTCCCACTGAAACCAAGATCCGTCGATTCCGAATATCCATAGATGGAGTTTTTAATGCCATTAAATACTTGATCCGTTTACGTACTATTTGTGTGACCCTACGGGTTCAGTCAAGAGTAAGCTGTGGATTAATATCATTAATTCCATTTGAACTGAAGCGGCCTCTAGCTAGGCATTCAGCTCACTTGATCTCACTGAATTATTAACTTGTTAATTAATACTGAACCGCATTTATTAGACTTAACATTGAATGCATACTTGGACCAAGGGCATTATTTCCTTCACATGTTCTATCCTAGATCTTTATGATTTCTTGCCAAGTGGATTTTATACTTCTCTGTGAATCTTTGAACAAGTCAAAAAACTCAAACTTATATCACTTTGAGTAAATAAATCCTTATTCACCATGTGAAATAATAAAGTCATAAAATCTTTCTTTAGATTTGAGCACTATTTTCTAGGAGTTCTAACCATAGTCCATTCCTTTTGTTACTTTCAACAAGTAAGACTAGCTTGTCTTCAATGATCTAGAAATCACTCAACTTTCAAAAGTCCATCGAAATGGAGCTTTATAAATGTTATCTTGTTGATATGGTCTAAATAACAATGCCAAAGATTAGTGGAACTCAAATCAAGAGATTTATTTGAACCTAGTAAAGTTTTATTGTTTAAAGAGTTGTATGATTTAATCAAACATACATGACTCAACCTGAAATGACCATTTTCATTCATTCAATCAAACAAAAAAACATTGTTTTTTGTTTTCTTTGAATGTGAGTTTTTCTGTGTTTGAAGCAGAAATTTAGGTATGCCAATTACGGAACAAAATATTCATTAAGTTCCAACCTTGAAAGGACTTTAAACAAACTAGATGACCCTGCAATTAATGTAGCATTTTTATGCTTCATTTCCCACTTGTAGGTCATTAGTGTAGCCTAGCTTCCATGACTTGAGTTATTACTGAAGTAAGAACCTCAAACGGTATATGATGCCAAGGAAGTTTGTTTTCTAGGTCACTTTTCTTTAAACATTAATTTTTAGGTAGAGACGGAATTGTAAATTCCTTTCAATTGTTCCTTGTTTCCCCATTTCTTGTACCCTTTCTTATACTCTTAAGAATTGACTTCTCTAGTGTTGACTTTTGTACTTTGTTAGACAATTCCAATGCCACTTCAAAAAATTTCTTACCATTTTATTTATGTTGAATATTTTGCTTCAACTAGATGATCTTACCAGAAGCTTCTAAAGTTCTCTAAGCATCGATCTATTCAAATGTCTAGAGGCTAGACTCATTCGAGAATTAAATGGACAAAGATATTTGGTTGTTAACCATTGGTAAAGTTGAGGGTTCAACTCAATGCTTTATGGTTTCAAAAATACATTGTAATTTGAATTTACAAGCACCAATTGGTTTGCCATTCGATTTTGATACTCGAAAACAACCATAAAAGTCTCTATAAGAAACGTACATTTAAAGTGCTCATTTTCTCTCATTTTTGTGAATCGTTTCTTGGATTCACTACCAATTGAGGAAATTTATTGTTACCTTTCTAAAAAGATTTATTGCAGTGGAAGATATTTAATTATAAACAATAATTAAAACATACATTGAAGCATGCAAAGTCTAAACATTTATCATTAGTAATAACTTGAAAATTAAAGCAACAAGTCATTGTCATTTTATTCGAAATTATTGTTCCGACAGGTGTGAATAAAATGAATCCAAGATCCTTAAAATCATTAAATAACTAAGCATGCTTTGTCTTGTCTTAATTCTAAAATATTTCAGGTAAGAAAAAACCGTTGCTAATAGTCTAGAAACTACTCTTGTTGATAGGTACGTCTAAGAACTTATTAGGAAAACCTATCCCATTTTCCACGATATAAAAGGACTCCTTACATATATCGTTGAGTTCTACAAAAATCAACTTGTACTCACCACTAATTGTGTACCTCAACTTTTTAGCATCAAGAAGTGACACCTCGCTTTGGCGGAAAACTATCACTAATCGACCTAAAAATGTACTCACAATTGAATGGTGTACCTTACCCCCAATAAATCAAGAAGTGACACCTCGCTTTGGCGGAAAACTATCACTAACTTGACATAAAGGTTTCTATAAAGTAAGTGTTATTTTGGAATGAAACCTTTTAATTCAATTTTGAAGTTTGGAACTTAAGGATTTACTATGTTGGTTAGATTTTAAGTGAACTAAAATCATTAATCATGCAACATAAGCAAACCATAATCTCATGCATAATATCAAGACATATTTAAAAAATAAATATCTTAAAGCATGCATAAGATTAAGTGTGATCTAGTATGACCCGACTTCATCTTGAAGCTTCAACTTCAAACTCCGTCTTGAAAATGGATTGGAACTTCGTTCTTGAATTTCACCTTGGGAGGCTCCATTTTCTTCAAATAGGACTTGCAATAACTAAACTAATTACAACAAATTGATGGTACGCTAACCATATTTAAATAAAAACCATGGTACTTTTGACCATATTTTACATTCAAATTTAATGGTACGCAGACCATATTTTCTATCCTATTTGGGCCATACTAATCACTTTCCGCAACCTGCAAAACAATGTATTTACAATATACCATTCACCCATTCATTTATCAATGAATGGCCCACTTAGCAAGTTAGCAAAAAATGCATCACATAATAATTGCAACAACTAATTAAGGCTCAAGAATCTACCAATTATTTGACCTTATTAGTTATAATCGAGTTTATTAATCCTAAGGTAACAAGGACCTAATCAAGAGTTTAACCATTCATGAATAAAACTCCCACTCAAACCAATAACTATATGCTTTACTAATTTTTAAACATAAAAATGCCTTTCCAAGTCTAATCGGAAATCACATATTTAATTAAATATTTAAAGCTCATATATTTAATATTTTAAATCCCTTTTTATTAATTTTAGTTGAATAAAATAAATTAATCATAATTTATTCAAGGTTTTAATTTTATTAAATAATTAGTATAAAATTAATTATAATAATTAAACAAATAAAATTAATTTCCGAGAAAAATTATAAGCACGAATTTAATTAATTAAATTCAATGCCTAACGAAAAATTAAACGTATATCGAAAAGCTGAGCCAATTCCACGAACAAAAATCCCATGCCTTTCCACGCTAATCTCTACGCCAAGCAGCCATGGGCCGCGTGCACAAGTGCAACGCCCATGTGCGTGCTCTTCGTCGTCGCATAGCACAACATAGCACGCTAGCACAACCAAGCAGGGAGCGTGAGGCATCGATCCCTCGTTGGCTCGCACCAGCGCGCGCTGGGCAGTGGCGTGGCGCAGCAGCGCATTGCTCGCCATTGCACTGCTTTGCTATGCTGCTAATCGCACAAGCGCGGATGTGCGGCTTGCCCAACGCTGTTGCCTTGTGCTTGCTTGCTCGCCCTCGATCACTCGCACAAGTACGCACGCACAGGCCGTAGCCCATGTGTGTGCTTGTTCCTTGCTCGCTGCCACAACACCGCATGGGCGACGAGCTCCCTTGCTCCTCGTTGCATGCCCGAACTATTGCAACACCCCTTGAGGGTAACACTAGGCTTCCATTGCTTCTTGCGTGCAAGTTTTGTGAACGAATTTATAAAATTAAAATTTTATAACTTTTCAAAATTTATGACAAATTAATAAATCATATTAATTAAAATAATTTTTCGATTACATAAACCTTCGAGATTAAAACATGGTTCATAAAATTTTAAAGATTCAAACATTAACAAATTTTAGGTGGTCTTTTAAACATAAGATCCCAATTAAATTACTAATAAATTATGAAAAACAAAACAAAATCTAATTTATTCGTAATTCAACAAATTAATTATAATTACAAATTAGGTAGCATAACTAATGAATTTAAAACTTAAAATTGTTAATCCTATGTAGTAGGTTTTTTATTAACTCAAGATTATTAAACAAGATCCGCAAAAATTAATTTTTAATATCATTAGAATTATAATTATGCATTCGAAAAACTAAAACCTCCGAAAAGTCATAGTTAGGCTTCGAATTTGAGAATTCTATGTTCAGCCGTTTACATGCGGAATTCACTATAAAATCATAAAATTCCGATCATTATTGACAAAATTGCCGAAAATCCTGTGAACATATTAATTAATAATCGTATGAATTTGCAATCAATTATACCAAATTAATTCACCCCTTTAATTCTTTGCAAATTTATAAGATTAATCCATATTAATTTAAATGATTATGCAATTAATTAGAGGCTCGTGATACCAATGTTAGGTTATGAACAATCCAATGTCATGCGGAAAAACCATAATGCCAGAATCAAAATTAAATGCACATAATCATTTAGCATAATTTAGTGAACACACTTTGTGATGCGTGCCTTCCCTAGCTGCTCCCGAACCGAACAAGAATAAGTTAGAACGCCAAACTTCGTCCCTCCGTAGAAAGTCCACAGTACGTACGGATCCACCTTAGATCGTACCAACTAGGATATAATATAAGGTTTATGATTTTGGGATCTCACTTTTAGGTGATAGGCAAACTGTATTGAATTGTGATTCAATTGATATGATTTGTACATGTCCATAGGCCATGTATTCATAGGAAATAGGAAAAACCTTAGGAGCCAAAACCCTAGAACGATTTTAGGAAAGTCTTGGAAATATACCAAAAAGCAATATTCCTAAAATGCTAGGGTTGGCCGGCAGCTTGCAAGGCAAGCAAACCGACCAGCTAGGTCATGCGTGCACGACCTTGTGCACACGGCCCAGCAGCGCTGGCCAAGCATAAGCCAGCAACGCTGGCCCGCGAGCAAGGCGCAACAATGCTGGCCCATGCGCGCTGGTCAGCAACGTTGGCCTTGTGCCTTGGTGCATGCTTGTGCCTTGGCCCATGAGCGATGGGCCATTGCTTCGTGTAATGCTCCGTCGCTCGTTTCGTGCTTCCGATTCGTTTTCCCGATTCCGGAATTTATTTCCGATTCGAACAATATTTGCTTTTCCGATAATATTTTCGATTCTGACAATATTTCCGATTCCGATAATATTTCCGTTTCCGGAAATATATCTATTTCCTATTAATATTTCCGATACGAACCATATTTCCGCTTCCGGCAATATCTCCGACTTCGATAATATTTATATTTCCGTTATGAACCATATTTCCGTTTCCGTTAATATCTTCATTTTCGGCAAATATTCTTTCTTTGCCTTTTGATAGTTTGTTTAGATCCCACTGAAACCAACATCCGTCATTTCCGAATATCCATAATTAGAGTATTCATTGAATATAATATTCAACCAAATACTTGATCCGTTCACGTACTATTTGTGTGACCCTACCGGTTCAGTCAAGAGTAAGTTGTGGCATTAATTACTTAATTCCACTTGAACTGAAGCGGCCTCTAGCTAGGCATTCAGCTCATTTCATCTCACTGAATAATTAACTTGCTTAATTAATACTGAACCGCATTTATTAGACTTAGCATTAAATGCATTAAAGGCAAACTTGGACCAAGGGCATTATTTCCTTCGGTCACTCCAATATATGATAATCGTAATAGTTGAAATTTATCGGAGAAACAAATTCTAAAGCATTTGATCACGCAGTATGAATAAACAACGTAGAAATATTTAAAAAATTACTATATGAATTTTTTTTTTTTGTAATGCCGAGTACAAAAATGTTCTTTTGGGGTGCAAGGAAGCCTTGAAGCAGTGGAGAAGAGGTGTTTTCTTTAAATTATTTGTAGTCCAAATCTTCCATTTGGTTGTGTGTTCTGAAGGGAACTCAAGGTTCAATGTTGTGATGTACTTGCGCAGGATCTCCAGAGGGAAGGTTCACAACCCTTAATTCGTCGGAATTCGAGTTTTCTTGAGTGTTTGGAAGGGAACTCAAAGTTCAACTGCTCTTTGTTCTTTTCAAATGTTTCATAACTTTATTTATGTTGATTTAGTTGGGAAGTTTTTGCATAAGAAATATACTTTGAACATTGTAATCGTAAGGTCTTATGTTGGTGTTGGTAGATTCCTTGAGTGTAACATTACTAAGACACCATATTTTTGTTCTCTTCTTGTTATTAATGTCTTCTAATTTTCATTTTTGTTAACTTTTTTCCATTCTTGACTTTTTTCTTAAATTTTTTACTACTTTACATGTCCCATCTGTAATGTTAGTTTGAGCCAGAGGAAATAAAAGAGTTTCACATTTAGGGTGTGTTTGGTATGGAAAAACTAGAGCGCTGAAACGGAATGAAGTATCGCAATCCGTTTTCAGGTGTTTGGTGACATGCCCATTCTGTTATCCGACGGTAATGGTTTCCTCCAAAATGATACAACACATTTTCAAGAAGTAACGCAAACCCTTTCCCTCCTCTAACAAAAATAATCGCCCTCCTTCATCTATCACACTATCAACCTTCTTCCAATTTCTCAACCCCTCAACAGCTCAACTAGAGAATTTGGAAATCTAGAAAATGAACTTACCTAATATCGTGATGATAATCGATCTTCGTCAAAAAAAAATAAAAAAAATTGATGATCAATCTCTGATCTTCCCCACCCCCAGATTTTGGGTTTTAATAGATTACTTTTAAAAGTTGGAAAAACAATTGGATAAAAAAGCCCAGAAAATTAGATTTGATCGATCATGATTATCTTCTTGATTTCAAGATGATAAGGAAAGAATAGGAATTGGAAAAAGGTATTTCATAAAAAATAAACTGTTTTGTTTCAGATATTTTTATTATATGTTGTTTGAGAAATAAAAAATAGAGTGTTTTGTTTCAGATATTTTTACTATCTGATGTTTCAGAAATAAAAAATTAAGTGTTTTGTTTCACATATTTTAATAACAAAAGGAATACCAGAGATCAAGCTTTGCAATAAAGTGTTTTGATACTTTTATTTTTATTTTTTTTATTTCCCATATTACTATCTAAAATATTGCAAGAGAAAGTATATCAGGATTATGATACCATTTCACGATAAAACCAAACAACTTTTAACGATAAAGACCATTATTACCTTTTCCCTCTTTTAACCGATTCCAATCCATTTTCTTTCCCATGATTGTACCAAACACACCCTTTGTTTATTTAATCTATAGGGTTGGATTCAGGTAAGAACACCTCTCTATATGAGAATACATTTTGTATATGAGAACAAATCCTGACCTTTGATACTAATAGATCTCAATGGTTAATATTAAATGTGTTCTTTTCATAAAACTGATTCTCTTTCCACTTTCTCCCCTCATTTTCACGACATTCCCTCTCCTTCATCTCCATTGAGCTTCTTCTTCCTAGCTTCTTTCGAGCTTTTTTCGAGCTTCTTCCTCCATTGAAGCTCGTTCTGAGCTTTGTCTTCTCTATTTCTCCTCCAATTTGTCATTTGGAAAACCCTAAATCGCTAAGGTAAGGGTAGCATTTTTCAGAAGATGAGCTTCAGCTTCTCTGCAACTTGGTATTTTTCTCTCTCCTGGTAGTTATGTACGTTTTATAGTTTCTCTTCTTTTGAATGAAAATCAGTTTTCTTGCTTAATCGTTCCATTTTTACTTTAATAATTGACTAATTGTATAATGTTCTTCCGTGAATTTTGCAATTTGAGTAATGATTTGGTTTTGTACTTTGGATTTAAGTAGAAATGACTAATATAGATTTCAGGGTCACATGTACTGAAGATTTGTTTATATTGAATTCTTGAAATACCAACTTGTATTCTGATTAGTTTTGTTGCTACTCGATTTGTTAGATTTGGACGAAAAGAGATTTAAAGTCATTTATTTAAATCAAGATAATGGATTTCAAAATAAGAACCCTAAGTTGAGTCCAACTTCACTGAATTGTAAATGAAGGCAGACTGGTGGGATAACAAACACAGAATTTAGAGTTGGCCTGAATACATCAAATGATAATGTTGGCCGCAATATGGGCTTTGTCTTTTCCCCTGGCTAAGTGATCTTCTGCTTGAGGCATTGCTTATCTTCACTTGGTATCAATGTTCAATTTAAACCATCTTGTTTGAGTGAAAGATGACTCAAGTAGGAACATGTTACTCGGGGGTATGTTGGTAACTGAATTGAGAGTGCCAGGAGTTAAAGTTTTGTGTACAGTTAAAATTCTCAATATGGTGGTAATGATGTATTTCGAAAGCTTGTTGCAAGCTTCTTTTGCTGTTTAATGGAAGATACCAATTGATGTATTAAAAGGGATTGAAAATTAGTTCTTAATGACCCCTAAATTAAGCCCAAGTGGTTTGTTCTGTTTTCTGCTATTTGTAATAATCCACTGTAATTGAGCTATGCAACGAACATTTCGAAATGGGAACACTAGCAAATTTTGTGAAAATTTATCTTGTTCTCCCTCTTTCTTCTTATATTAGGCTTTGGAGTTGCTATATACGAAGTATGAAGATTTTTTCTATGTTTTCAAAACATTTATTTGAAATAACTGGAAAAAAATATGCTCCTTGTACTCTTTTCAATCAAGATTCTGAAACATATACTCACTTTGGTTGAATTTGAATAAATCTGCAGGTGTCACGACTATTGTTTGGAACTCATTTAGGTGTTTGTTTGCTGCGTAACTTATTTAAATTGCTGGAAAAAACACAAGCATTCCTCGAGAACTTTTTATTCTTTGTATCTGTTGTCGGGCTTTTTATTTTATACCGCCTTATTACAGTGTTGTTTTGTCTACCTAATTGGAGGGGCAATTGAAGTCTGATTTACAAACATGTTAAGTACTTGATCAATTTTGAGCTTGTAGGACTATGAATGGTTGTTTGACCTTGTTTTTAATATTAGTTTACTAGTAAAGTTAGTAAATTGAATATGACAAATATTTTTAATGTATAATGCTGAAGCTGTAAGGATTTAGCAAAAACTGTTGGAGCCATAAGATTGAGTAGATATTATTGTATTGAGTTTAGCTGGAGTTTGCAGGGTGGAATATGGGTTTGGCAAACATAGTTGTTGTAGTAGCTCAATTTTTAGAGATGTCAGTTTAATGTAGGTCGGTAGGTTCTACTCGTGCTAGCCAGCAGGGGCGGATCTTTGTTGTGGCTGGGGTGGGCCTGGCCCCCCGGCCGAAAATTTTTGTAGAATGTTTTTAGTTACGATCCCCCCTAAATTTGTGTATAATTGTATAATTACACAGTATATTGCTTAATTTTTTTCTACCGGCCCCCCTCGTAAAACCGTTCAAGGTCCGCCACTAGTGCTAGGTGTTAGTTGTTGTTGTTTAAGCTAATTTTGAGCTTTTGCAAATGCATAACTCTAGTTGCTCTACCCAACTGCTAAAATAAAGCGCTTACCAGTTGGAATGTTAAAATAGTACATTAGCAGTTGGAATTTTAAAATCTAGTGCTTATATAAGGTCCTAGTTTGCGGAACACTAGTGTATGGAATTTGTATTGTTTTCAACTTTTTCAATAGAAATTTCTGCAAAAACAACTATCGAAGATGCCTTATAGGAGCATCTATGATTCTATATAGGTATACAAATATGTTGCAGAAAAATATACTCATATGATTGTTGTGGACGATCAATAATACATATTAGATTTTGTACCTTATAACTTCGTGACTTGTATTTTATAGGTTTATGCAATGTACTCCCCCCGCTCCAAAAAGATTGCCCTATTTAACTTTTTACGGTCTCCAGCACACGAATTAAAATAAATATATTTCGGGTTTTTCGGTTAAACGTTTTGATCCTGCGGGGTTCTGGCCCGGTAGGACACTTCATTTTACTTAAAAAAAATAATTTTGGAATGTACCTTATAGGTCTTTATAAGGTACTTTATAGGTTCACACAATGTATCTTATAGCTTTGTGACATGTACCTTATAGATTCATATATTGTACCTTACAGCTTTGGAATGTACCTTATAGGTCTCTATATGTACCTTATATGTATGTAACATGTTAACTTATAGGTCTCTATAATGTACCTTATAACTTTGTGACTTATACTTTATAGGTTCATACAATGTATCTTAAGTTTGTTACTTGCACTTTATAGGTTCATACAAACCTTATAGTTTATTACGACGTATTTTATGGTATCGTGTGATGTCCAATATACATCAAGCCAAACAAAAATGACTAAACAAGGATGTACCATATAGAATAATTACGATACGTGTTATCTATAAAATTTACATTTAAAAAAAAATAAAGTCAACAATAATATTTAAAAATAATTTTTCAAAATAAATATATTTTGGGTTTTTCGGTTAAACATTTTGATCGTGCGGGGTTCCGGCCCGGTAGGACACTTCATTTTACTTCATATGTTTGTGTCATGTACCTTATAAGTTCATACTTTTACATTATAGCTTTGGCATGTACCTTATAGGTCTCTATAATGCACCTTATATGTTTGCGTCAT
The DNA here is from genome assembly GCF_020520425.1 of Spinacia oleracea. Lineage (NCBI taxonomy): Eukaryota > Viridiplantae > Streptophyta > Magnoliopsida > Caryophyllales > Amaranthaceae > Spinacia > Spinacia oleracea. The sequence goes on along the minus strand of NC_079492.1, from coordinate 84,377,679 downwards.
GTAACTTATATGTCCCTATAATGTACCTTAAAGCTTTGTGACTTGTACTTTATAGGTTCATGCAATGTACCTTATAGGTTTATAAGACGATTTCCGCGTTGTTAAACAAGAATCACCTAACCAAACAAGATTTATAGAACACCTAAACTAACCGACTATATCAAATACAGTGACAAACGTAGGGATCGTCCCAAGAGAATGGATGTATTTGACTTCTCAAACTAATTGCATTCACAAGCTAGTTAAAACGGAAATGTAAGTATGTATGTATTAGACCTGATCAAAAGGCGGGTCGGGCCGGGCCGAGAGAATAAAAATCAGCCCATTATGTCGGGTCGGGGCGGGCCAAACTTCGGGCCAATATTTTGTGCCCAAAACCTGTTATTTCGGGCCAAAAATAGCGGGCTTTTCAGGCCGGGCCAAATTTATAACTTAAACTGTTGTTAAGCACGCAAATTTTTAAAAAAGTTTGGGCCAAGGCGGCCCGGGACCCGAAAATTGGGCCGAAATATTCTGCCCAAAACCCGGTAATTTTCGGGTCGGGCCAGCGGACCGGGCCCATGTTGATCAGCTCTAGTATGTATGTATCTATTGAAATCAAAATGTAAATGGAATAAACTAGGGTATTGGGGATAGTCTTGGTTTCATTAGGGAAGGACGAAGGTTCAATCACTTTGATATTACAAAGACATGACAATTAGGGGGAAAATCGGAAAATGTTGCATTCGCCACCTCTCAGATAGAATGCATTAAGTTGCCTAATCCGAGGGAGAGCTTTCGCATGACCCCTAGACTAGATAACTAACAATTAGAACTAGTTCATCCACATGCTCATACTAGTTCTCAATCTCTTGACAAACTAACATGAAGCATTCCAATAAACTAACTAGAATTAGCATTTGCAACTACTAATCTAACTAGACATGAAAATCCTAATCAACAAATCAAAGTTTAATCACAACATCATCATGAATTCCCTTCAAAAACCCTTAACTAATTCCCAAGCTTCACCCCTATTCTCTAGATTATGACTATTCAAATAGCATGATTAGAACTAAGATTAAACTAGCACAAAACCTAATCATGAAACTAATTAAAAAAAACAAACTAATTCAATCAACTAAAATCAAACATGAAAATTCAATGCCAAAATCCAACAAAATTCAATCTATGAAAATTAATCTAAAATCAAACAATTAATGAAATCAATGAATAAACGAATTCTATGAAGCATTTAAAGAATCTAAGAACAAATTAAATAATAGAGTAAGGAATTATACCAAATGATGCTTGAAATTGAAATTGAAAAATGTAGAAAACTTGAAGATTATAATATGAAAATTGCTTAGAAAGAGCTACAAATTTGATGAACTAGAACTGAAATTAAAGTGTTTAATCTTGTGGAATTAAATCCTAAAAGCTAATTCTAATCTTATCTACTCTACTCTATTTCTTTCTCTAAAAACTAAGAATTCTCTCAAAAGATTACAATTATCGACCTCCCTAAAAATTGGAAAAAAATATCTATTTATATGCTTCCCCGAAATAGCATAAATTACAAAAGGAAATCAGCCCCGCGTCGCTGTGCAGGCACACAACTAACATGCGTACGGGCGCACAAGAAGGTACGTGTGGGCGCACAAAATTTGTGTGCGTCCACACAAAGCGAAGAATAGCAGCTACGTATTGTGCGTTCGCACATAAATTTTGTGCGCGCGCATACCTTGAATTTTTAGGCTTGGCATGAAAGACACTTGTGCGGGTGCACTACAGTTTTGTGTGGGAGCACACCTTGAGTGTGCGGACGCACATCATTTCTGTGTGGGCGCACAGATTTGGATGAGATTTCTGGTCCAAACTCTTGGAGGTTTGCGGGCACACACCATTCTTGTGCGCCCGCACAGATTCTAAATTCTGCTTGTTTTCTGCATTTTTCCTTTGAAACTCCTTGATTATAAATCATGCGGAAAACCTTAATGCCAGGAAACATATTATTTACACATAATCATTTAGCATAATTCAGATGCATACACTTTGTAGCGTTCCCTCCCTAGCTGCGCCCGAAACGAACAAGAACAAGTCTTAGGACTCCAAGTGTCGTCCCTCCGTAGATAGTCCACAGCACGTCCGGATCCGCCTTAAGCTTGACCAACTAGAATCGCCCTTAAGGTTCCGAGGAATTTCGGCTAAATGGTTGCAAGTGTTTGGCTGATTTTTGCTTCAAAATCTACCTTTGAATACTTCAATGTTGTGTATAAATTTGTGACCCTAGGCCCCTATTTATAGAGTTATGGAAAAGGACTTATAATCCTATTAGAATACTAGTTTAGTTTAATTAGAATCCTGCTAGGACTCTATTAAATAAACTTTATCTATTAGGATTAGGATTTAATCATATGACAAATTCTAATAGCTTTAGGATTCGTTTTGCACACAGTCGTACACGAGCATGAGCACGAGCGCAGGCCGCGCAAGCCTCGCGCCCCACGCGAGCTGCACTTGCTCGCAGCCCATTGTCGCAGCCCACGACTGCTACGCGCGCGCCACAGGCCTTGGCTGGGCCTGGCATTGCGCTGGGCCTGGTCGAGGCTTGGCGTGTGGTTTGTTGCGCTTGGCTTGCTGGGCGACGGCTTGGCTTCGTGCTGGGCCTTCGTCTAGCGAGCCTCGTCCGATGCTAATTCGTACGATACGCTTCCGATTAAATTTCCGATTCCGGAATCAATTTCCGTTTCGAACAAATATTTAATATTTCCGTTTCCGGAATTTATTTTCCGATTTCGATAATATTTCCGATTCTGACAATATTTCCGTTTCCGGCAATATTTCCGATTCCGGCAATATTTCTATTTCCAATGATATTTTCCGATACGTACCATGTTTCCGTTTCCGGCAACATCTACGACTTGGATAATATTTATATTTCCGATACGATCCATATTTCCGTTTCCGGCAACATCATCGTTTCCGGAGTATTCATTTCTTGCTTTTGACGATCTCAGCTCCCACTGAAACCAAGATCCGTCGATTCCGAATATCCATAGATGGAGTATTTAATGCCACTAAATACTTGATCCGTTTACATACTATTTGTGTGACCCTACGGGTTCAGTCAAGAGTAAGCTGTGGATTAATATCATTAATTCCACTTGAACTGAAGCGGCCTCTAGCTAGGCATTTAGCTCACTTGATCTCACTGAATTATTAACTTGTTAATTAATACTGAACCACATTTATTAGACTTAACATTAAATGCATACTTGGACCAAGGACAAGTGTGCATTTCCTAATTCTTTTGTTGCTCGATGCTTGCTCTCGAACATAAGGTAAGAGTTGTCATCCTTATTACGTCCAGAGGTGTTTCTCGGTTTCAGAGTTCAACTGATCATATAAACAGATAATCATAGCCTATGATTCATTTGAGCACGGCCATGCATTTTACAGTTTCTAGCTCTCCGAGTGGCCTTGCACAACTTTTAAGCATCTCATCCCGATTTATGGGAGGACAATCCCAATCTTGCGATCTTGAGATTAGACTTCGTTTGATAGGTGATTACCTGAGCGTTGCCTTTATAGCCTCCTTTTACGGTGCGACGGTTGGTCAACGTCAAAGTAAGCAGTTCTCAAAAAAGTAATCTCAAATCACTCAGGTATTGAGGATTAGTGTCTAATAATTTTAATGAAATTTACTTATGACAGATTTTCATCTCTTACAGTAAAGTTTCATAGGTCTGTCCGATACTAGTCTTCCCAAAGTAAGTATCTATGCAAATGATTACGACATTGACATGTCCACATAGTTCAAGAAACAGAACTACTAGTCATCTTGCATTCTAGTCGTCTAACGTTTTCTATGCGTCCATCTTTATAGAAAACTCCGAATAGGGACCATTTTCAACTTTTGACATTCAAGTTCACTTGATAGACATTTCTTAGTCACAGGACTGGTCCTGACAGTCTATCTTGAATATTTCGTCAAATTGAAGGGATTCATCATTTAATAAACCACAAATTAAATGGAAAAATGAATTCTATTCATTTATTGTAAATGATTAACCAATAATGTTTTACAAAGAATTAAACTCTAAAACTTTAAAACATTAAACAAGGACATCAAATATGCTTGATTCCCATAGCTGCAATGTGCGAGTTGTGCTTCGTCTGCGGCAGAGGTTTAGTCAATGGATCTGAGATGTTGTCATCAGTTCCAATCTTGCTTATCTCGACTTCTTTTCTTTCAACGAACTCTCGTAGAAGGTGAAATCTACGAAGTACATGCTTGACTCTTTGGTGGTGTCTAGGCTCCTTTGCCTGTGCAATAGCTCCGTTATTATCACAATATAGGGCTATTGGTCCTTTAATGTAGGGGATTACACCAAGTTCACCTATGAACTTCCTTAGCCATATAGCTTACTTTGCTGCTTCATGTGCAGCAATGTACTCCGCTTCAGTTGTAGAATTCGCAATGGTGCTTTGCTTAGCACTTTTCCAGCTTACTGCACCTCCGTTGAGGCAGAAGACAAACCCAGACTGTGATCTGAAATCATCCTTGTCGGTTTGGAAACTTGCGTCCATATAGCCTTTAACAATTAATTAATCATCTCCACCATAGACCAGGAAGTCATCTTTGTGCCTTTTCAGGTACTTCAGAATATTTTTGGCAGCAGACCAATGTGCCTCTCCTGGGTCCGACTGGTATCTGCTCGTAGCACTGAGTGCATACGCAACATCCGGGCGTGTACATATCATAGCATACATTATTGAACCAGTCAATGATGCATATGGAATCCCAGTCATTCGTCTACGCTCATCAAGTGTTTTTGGGCACTGAGTCTTGCTTAGAGTCATTCCATGAGACATGGGTAGGTAGCCTCGCTTGGAGTCTTCCATCTTGAACCTTTCAAGCACCTTATTGATATAAGTGCTTGTAGCCTCTCTGTTAATCTTGATGCCTAGTATGTACTGTTCTTCTCCTAGATCCTTCATCGAAAAACATTTCCTAAGACAAATCTTGATAGAGTTCAACATAGGAATGTCATTTCCGATAAGTAATATGTCGTCGACATATAGTACTAGAAAAGCAATTTCACTCCCACTGACCTTCTTGTATACACAAGATTCGTCTGCGTTCTTGATGAAACCAAAGTCACTGACTGCTTAATCAAAACGTATATTCCAGCTCCTTGATGCCTGCTTCAATCCGTAGATTGATTTCTTAAGCTTGCATACCTTTTTAGCATTCTTTGGATCCTCAAAACCCTCAGGCTGTGTCATAAACACAGTTTCTGTTAAAACGCCGTTTAAGAAAGCGGTTTTGACATCCATCTGCCATATTTCGTAATCGTAATATGCAGCGATTGCTAACATTATCCGAATAGACTTTAGCATTGCAACTGGTGAAAAGGTTTCATCGTAATCCACTCCGTGGACTTTCCTGTAACCTTTTGCAACCAATCTAGCTTTGAAAACTTCAAGTTTTCCATCCTTGTCTTTTTTCAGTTTGAAAACCCATTTGCTTCCAATGGCTTGGTAGCCATCTGGCAAATCGACCAAATCCCATACTTGGTTTTCTTACATGGAGTCTAATTCAGATTGCATGGCTTCTTGCCATTGCTTGGAGCTAGGGCTCGTCATAGCTTGTTTGTAAGTCGCAGGTTAATCACTTTCAAGTAATAGAAAATCATAGCTCTCGTTCGTCAAAATACCTAAGTACCTTTCCGGTTGAGATCTATATCTCAGCGATCTACGCGGGGTTACATCTCTAAATTGTCCATGATTCTCACTAGATACTTCTAAAGATCTCTGAGTTTCATCCTGAATGTCATCTTGAGCATTCTCTAGAGTTTGTTGTTCGACTCGAATTTCTTCGAGGTCTACTTTTCTCCCACTTGTCATTTTGGAAATGTGATTCTTTTCCAAAAAGATACCATCTCGAGCAACAAACACCTTGTTCTCAGATGTATTGTAGAAGTAATACCCCTTTGTTTCCTTTGGATAGACCACAAGGATACATTTGTCAGATTTTGGATGAAGTTTGTCTAAAATTAATCGTTTGACGTATACTTCACATCCCCAAATCTTAAGAAAAGACACATTTGGAGGCTTTCCAAACCATAACTCATATGGAGTCTTTTCAACAACTTTAGACGGAGCTCTATTTATAGTGAGTGCAGCTGTATTTAGTGCATGTCCCCAAAATTCTATTGGAAGTTCGGCCTGACCCATCATTGATCTAACCATGTCCAGCAAGGTTCTGTTCCTCCGTTCCGACACACCGTTCCATTGTGGTGTTCCAGGAGGAGTCAATTCTGATAGAATTCCACATTCTTTCAGATGGTCATCAAATTCATAGCTCAGATATTCACCGCCTCTATCAGACCGCAGTGCCTTAATCTTCTTGCCTAATTGATTCTCTACTTCACTCTGAAATTCCTTGAATTTGTCAAAGGATTTAGACTTATGCTTCATTAGGTAGACATCACCATATCTACTGAAGTCATCAGTGAAAGTGATAAAGTAGCTGAAACCACCTCTAGCATTTGTACTCATTGGTCCACATACATCTGTATGGATTAAACCCAATAGTTCAGTTGTTCTTTCTCCAACTTTAGAGAAAGGTTGCTTTGTCATTTTGCCAAGTAAACATGATTCGCATTTACCATAATCCTCTAAGTTAAATGGTTCTAGAATTCCTTCCTTTTGAAGTCTTTCCATGCGTTTCAAGTTAATATGGCCTAATCGACAATGCCACATATAGGTGAGATCTGAATCATCCTTTTTGGCCTTTTTGGTATTTATGTTATAAACTTGTTTGTCGTGATCTAATAAATAAAGTCCATTGACTAATCTAGCAGATCCATAAAACATCTCTTTAAAATAAAACGAACAACTATTGTCTTTTATTAAAAAGGAAAATCCCTTAGCATCTAAGCAAGAAACAGAAATGATGTTTTTAGTAAGACTTGGAACATGGAAACACTCTTCCAGTTCCAAAACTAGCCCAGAGGGCAACGACAAATAATAAGTTACTACAGCTAATGCAGCAATCCGTGCTCCATTTCCCACTCGTAGGTCGACTTCTGTAGACACCTACTTTTGTCCCCATTCTCGAAAGGGAAGGTTCGATGATGAGAACATAAATCTCCACTTGGCAACGCATCTCCTATAAAATAACGAATCTCGATCACCCTTTTCATTTCAACCAAAACTGCTATTTATAGAAACCTGCTAAAAATAGTAACTGCCGTAATGGGTAGTTGCTAAAAGTGGTAAGACATAAAATATAGAAACCTGTCAGAATTAGGTGTTGCACTCCAACATAAATCCTAAAAGAGATAGAACTTGCAAGAGGAATCCTATTCCTAGTATAATTCGAAAATAAGAGTTACGTATTAATTAAAATCCTAACGAACCTAGAGTTCGTAACGGGCCCGGACGCATTCCGTCATAAAGTTAATACGCACTAAAAAACTCAGATAAGTCTCAAAGACTCCGTATTCCACGAGTCCAAATCTGACAAGGAAATACGGTCCATACCCTATTTTCAACGCCTGGCTCTGGGCGCCAAAATCTTCGGCGCCCAGCCCTAGGCGCTGAAATTACCTGGGTACGTGTTCTCTCCTAATTCTTCTTGGATTAGAGCTCTACAATTCTATCTTTCCACGAACTCTTCCCTATAAATACAGCCCCAAATTCGACGTGAAAAGAACACAACACACAATTCATATTATGAGTATTGACTCCAACCCCTAAGCCTAAGCCTCACACTACGAAATTGATCCCGCGTTCTGTCGCAATCGATCCAAAAATCGAATCTGATTGTTCTATCACGCCTAATAAAGATAATATCTTGGGAAATTGAACTATCATGCTAGGTCCCTTAAATCAATCTAAACAAGATAATCACGATCGATCTAGTATTATGTGTTGCATATTGTTAAAATCAATTCAGATTAGTTTAATAGTTAACGCATGTCCCTTCAATTATTTATGCTGAGCTAGTAAGGATATCCTGCCTCTGGAGTTATCGAAGAGCGAGTACTCCTCTCGGTAGTTACAGTCCCCCGAACCCTCAATCTCTACCTTGCGGGTGTACGTTGAGAGATCCCCACACCAGGGATCACAAGGGAACCTATGGCCGTCGTGGTCAAACATAATTGCACTCTCTTTATGTCACGATAACCGGGTTTTGTCAGTTTTTCTCATTGTCGTTAAAAACTGAATGGCGACTCCTATATTACTAGTCAATTGGGTGTAAACTCACAGGAAATCCAATTACACTTGATTTGACAAAAAGAAACGTCACGCCCACGAGGGACGAGGTCTCGCATTAGCCTCGTGCTTTTTCGACCCCCTCACAGTGGCATCTCCACTGGGGATAGTGAAGGAAATACTCGTGCTCGTAGGTAATCAAAATAGCCGAAGGGTGAAACGATCCTACCTCGCGTTTATTTCCCCATCAAGTTGGGACGACCTGAAAATCAGCATATTAATGTGAACGGACAGAACCGCATAACAAATCTTGGCTCCCTGGGATGTTTCATCTCGGGAGTTGGGACTAAGGATACCCATCGCCAACCGGGGGGTGCAGACGCTTCGAATGTTGTCCACTCAGCACTTTCGCTAGTAGTACACCCGTCCAAAACCCAATCGCTCGCCCACTAGGTTCCTCTCATTCGTGCATGCCCCCTTGGCTTACATCGTGATTGGCCTCTTGGGCGAAATTCGTCTGTTGAAGGCACTACCTCGACCGGGGCATGTGTTGGATCTGCGATAGAAGCGGTACCAAGCCGGCGCAAAGACTACCCATAGAAGCCTATCATAAACTACATGACATATTATCATTTTTCCTCATGATGTAATGTTAGTTATGTGTAGCGAATTATGTGATTGTGTGTGACAAATAATGCTAGAAAACCAACGACCTTAAAAATTGCCCAAACATTCATGAATCAATTGGCCAAAGAGTTATACCAAGATACGTGTTCCGCAAACCCGAACGATCGCCACAAAAATAAGCGACGCTCGGGATGGCCCGTAACGAATCCCACAAACGCTGCACAACGCGTAAAGGACGTTATTAGGCAAGCGCGCAAAATCAAAGTCGCATAAACAAAAAATATACGTAAACAGAAAACGAGCACCAGCCAGGGACGCATTTTCAACGCCCCTGGCTGGGCGCCAATAATTCTAATGCCCTTCGCTGGGCGCTGAAGTTGCTGCCTGGCCTTTTGGTCAGGCACAACAGCCTCGGTGCCCGCGCATAAAAAAAATACGTAGCAAAAAAAAAAACTTTTCGTGAAAATTGCTGCGAGGGCGTATGAAAAGGCACTCGATTCTAAAAAGCGACTTATAAAAAATAAATAACTCCTTGTGTCGTTGTTAGGCCTCCTATTACAACAATGTTCGGCACCAAAACCGAGCATGCTAATAATTATGAATGGAACACATGCAAGTGTTTCGAAAATCCAAAGAATGACCAAGGAAAAAACCGAAAAGTGTACCAACAAAGGAGAGAATAAAAAAAAACCCAATAGAGAGAGTCAAAAGTCTAGACTAAGTAATGCTTAAAACTTTGGGGCCTAAACCTTAGCTTATCTTATGCATAGGGCTGGTCCTGCCACTTGGTGCCGATCTCAAAAAAAAAGGTTAGTGCGTCTCGAAGCTACATCACCAACGCAAGGTTTAGTAACTCCAAGCTCCGTCCGTCATTCCCCCTTTCAAGGATCTCTGCTCCCCCAACCTCGATTCGCACCCTCAAACATGTCGATCGAAGAATTGCGAGACCGAATGGTCCAAATGACCCAACTCATGAGCCAACTGAAAATGGAAAACGAAGCCTTAGCAGCTGCGCAAGCCAAAAACGACCTCGATAACGAGAAGAGGATTGAAAAAATGGTTCTACAGCAAACCATGGGGAGCAAGTACTACTCCCTCGATCCTGAACCTTTTCCTGGCCGACTACCAGAAAAGTTTAGTAAATATGACTTACCGAAATTCAAAGCCACGGACAATCCCCGTGATCATCTCTTGAGCTTCGTGAATGCCATGAACTTGAAAGGCGTGGACAAGTCCATGTATTTACCTGCCTTTCCGTTTTCCTTGGAACCTGTGCCGCTCAAATGGTACTACCACCAGGACCCTAAGATCTTCCCCACTTGGGAGGACTTTGTCAATGTCTTCATCAAGCAATACTCGTCGAATATGGATTTTCAAGTCACCATGCGCGAGCTGGAAGTCCTCTTCCAAAAGAAAAATGAAGGTTTCACAACCTACTTTGCTAGATGGAGAGACCAAGCGGCCCAACTAATCAATAGGCCTCCCGAGACAGAATTGGTCCAAAAATTCATTGACAACCTGGACCCGGCTTACAGATAACACCTTAGGTACCTGGGCCTTGACACTTTCAAAAGAGTTTATGATGTGGGAATAAAGATCGAGGATGATCTCGCAAAAACAATACAAAGCAAGCCCGCATACAAAAGTAACACCTACAACAGGGGCCACACATCCCAAGCCCAAGAAGTCCATGCCGTAGAGGAGACCCCAGCCCGAAGAAGCCCTGGAAGATGGGTCCGAGATCGAAAGTTTGCCCCACTTGGGTCGACTTTGGTACAAGCCCTCGTAAGACTAACTAATCAAGGAAAGTTGAGGCCTATAGGCCCCACCCGTGACCCTCCTGTCAAAAGTAAATATTGGGTCGAAGGTACTTACTGCAAATTCCATCAAGGAAATGGGCATGACACTGAAAACTGCTGGAATCTAAAAAACACAATCCAGGACATGATAGAGGATGAAGTAATACCTCTCCCTAATGTTGGAAAACCCAACAACAACAAGAGCCCACTCGGCTCTTGTCACATCTCTCTCGACCAACCAGAAAATAAGAACTTCGACCCTATGGTGTACATTACACCTCAAGGTGCACCACTCACTGTGGTCCCGATCGAATCGAGAGAGAACTGTGCGGTGTGTGGGATGATGATGCTGAAGATGTCTACCTATCTCAGGTATCGGGCCAGGACCTCTTTACCGAAACTTGGCCCGGGTATGCTCTCATTGACACCACCCCTCAGGAGCCCCAAGTCGACAATCTCACCCGATCCGAAAGGATATACCAACCGGATATTCGCCCACCTCCCATGGACGATATCCCAGTCAGACAGACTCCTGAAAACGTGCGACACACCACCGTCGCAGAAGTCATCAAAAATCCTCTCTTGAAGCAACTAAAAAGAACCAAAGCCGAGATTACCATCTGGGATCTCATGTGCACTTCAAAGGAACATCGTGAAAAACTTATTCGCTCACTTGACCTCATCTCAGTCCCTACGGACATCACACCTGACTCGTTGGTTAGCCACGTCACGAGAGATGTTGAGGAAAAAGCAATAGTTTTTACTGACAAAGACTTACCTAAAGAAGGAGGCGCCCACAATAAGGCTCTCTATCTAGTGGTTGGATGCAAAGGACAAAACATCCCCCTAGCGCTCGTAGATAACGGTTCGGCAGTTAACGTTTGCCCATTGCGAACCGCCCATTGCTTAGGGCTAGGAAACGATGACTTCCAAACCTCCACGCAAGGAGTACGAGCTTATGATAACTCTCGAAGGCCTGTGTTGGGAAAAATCAACCTTACAATACAAACCGGGCCTGTGGCACGCACCACGGAGTTTCAAATAATCGACATCAAGCCCACTTTCAACCTCCTCTTGGGGCGACCTTGGCTCCATGACTTAGGAGGTGTGGCTTCTACCTTGCACCAAATGGTTAAACTTAACCATAACGGGGTAATTCTGGAAATCCGTGCCCCTCCTCTCGACATCAGTTGTACTATGGTTGGAACGGCCGAAACTGCAGACGACCTTTACGGTTTTCAAATGGATGAAGCCATCCAGTTCATCGAGGACTATGATTCAGCATTCCTAGACCCGCGCGCATCCCGAGTCATCCCTAAAATGCTGTTAGCTCAAGGTTATTTCCCAGGAACCCCATTGGGCATAGTCCTCTACCCAACAAATCTACTCCCTTTGGCCTAGGCTATGAACCAACGGAGGAAGATATTGCTGACCGCTTGTCTAGGCTACGCCTTAACCTAGCTAAGGCCAAACAAACCACCCTTCTTCCCCCGTATCAAAGAACTCTTAACGGAATATTCGTTCGGGAAGGAGAAGAACACCCATGTTGTGATTTCCCTGAACCCTTCGTTTCAGGATGGCTTGCTAAAACCCGGATTTGAAATTTTCCATGACTGCCATACCTTGGATGAGGCACCTCACCTCACCAAGACCAAAACAGCTGAAATATTGGACAACCAGGCTCTATGGACATTGTTTAACGATTCGAGGCCTATGGAGGACGAGACTATGATGACTACCCTAGCTTTACAAGATGAAGGTTTCGATCCAACCCGGTTATTCTCTCCTGCATCAACACTAGAAGAAGCCGAGAACGGATGGGTAAAGACATGTCAGTGGGTCAACACAAAGGGAATAGAATTCAAGATGAGTACCGGTGAAGGACCAAAGTTTTACGAGACTAAACCCAAGGCTTGAGCCATAGAGAGCACCTTAGTAAAGAAAAACGCCTAGTAGTTCTTTAGATTGATAGAAAAAATAAAGGCTTTAGATGGTCCTAAGACCCCTTAGAATATAGGCAAATTTTATTTCAGTGTGTTTTCCTTACTTTCCAAACTAATAAAGGCGTAAGATTTCTCCTAAAAACTTTCATTCTAACACTAAATAAGCACCAAACGCACTTGCAAATACAAAAACAAAGAAGCGGCCCACTCTAGGCCCAATAAGCAAGGCCCACTCGGTCTTGAAATCGTGACATCGAAATCAATACCCTAAAACCCACAAAGTGAACCCCACTATCATATTGCCAAAACATAGGGGTCTAACCCATGCAACCCAAAAGAAATCAAAAAGGAAATCAAACCCAAACAATGCAAATGTTGCTCAAAAAAAATTCATAAAATAATAAACACCGCCCCCCACGTCAACGCACACCTCAGCCCACTCAAAAGCCTACACAAAGATCTTCATATCTTCCGCACACTAACCCCATTCTCAAAACCGTTTCGAGTCATGAATAGAAAAAATTATTCCGGACAAAAATGCGTCTCACGCTAACAGTCAAAAAAGCCTCCGAAATAGCGTCAAAATTGATTTCAATACGAGTAAAAAAGTAAAACAAAACAAAAAAAAGAGAAAAGAAATAAATGCAAGAACATGTGAAGCAAAGCGTCGAAAAAAGACCGCCCAGAAATCATTTTCAACGCCCAGGGCTGGGCGCCGAAATCTTTGACGCCCCAGCCTGGGCGTTGAAACTCTCTGCCTGCCAAATTTTGCCCAGAAGTGCTCGTCATTTTATCCGCACATAACAAAAAAATAACGAACACTTGGGGGGTACAACACGTATTCAGATATACGTACCGAAAAATAGCCATACAAAAAACAAAAAACACATGGAATTTCATTTTTATGTGCAGATACACGGCTTACGGCAAAAATAGCAGATTAAAATAATGATAATACTTCACTCATTTCACCGATTAAATAATATGTTTCCACCTCAGAGCATATCTATTAAAATTCGGCATCCTAGAATTTATTCTAGCTAGAACTACGCGCGACCTGATTCTAAGTTAAAATTATTTAACAAAGATACGTAGGCAATCCTATTTGTGGATTCGGTCCAATCAAATAAAAAATATACACGTTGTGCAAAAGTGTTAGACATGAGAAAATATATAAAAAAATGAAAAGAGGAGAAGCAAAAAATGAAAGTAAAAATAAAATACGCGCCTTTATTAAAAAATGATAAGAAGGAAAACAAAAGTGCTAAGGAATGAAAAACAAACACAACTGAAATAAATAAAGGGCACCTACACCGTAGCAAGAATTACACTACTCTAGTTCTTCCGGATCATCAAATAAATTCTTGTAGAGCGCAATGTTCGCGGGGTCCACCTCCACAGGTTTCTGCGCTGCCCCTATATCAATCTCCATAAGAACCGGCTCCTGGACACTAACTTCCAAAGATGCCAAGGCCTCAAAAACATTCTCAGTTTGAACCGTTATAGCCCGCTCAGCCTCAAGGGCACAAACAATGGTGGGGGAAGGATTATCAACATCAACTAGATTAGTCACTAGTTCTACTAGTGTCTGAGCTTTCCTAACCCATACATTGTTCCGGCGACGATCTCTGCGAGAGCTTGCATTTCTTTTAGCAACGGCAGACCCCTTCATGTTAGGCATCTTCTTAGGCCTAGAACTGGAACGGGGAGGAACTTCCTTTCGCTTTCGATCAGGACGAGCTTTCACAGTCTTAATACCATGGGTGCGAGGATTGGCAGAATCATGACCCTCATACCTAACCCGAATACGAGGTATCAAAAGCTCAGCCGGCTCACCATTTCGAGCCTCGGTCCTCACAACTTTATCATCGGAACTCATCCACAACTTGTAGTTTTCGGAAAGACCCACAAAACCATTTGTAGCCACAACCCAACGCGGGAGACCATCATAATACTTAGCCCATGCTTGAACCCGTGCTTGTGAAAAGGCCGCTACTTTAGGTGGTACTGTATCAGAAAATGGGATAGTCTGCCTTAAGCCGTATTGACGCATGACTCGGTAAGGAAAGATATAAATGGGCCGAGATAGCCCCAGCAAAGATACTTAAACCGACACATCAGAACCCCCTGTCATAGTAGTCAAACCCCACCAAGTTACCACCCACTTAATAGAACAGATACCATGAGTAAAAAAGGAAGCCCACTCGGCCTCGTCCTGGCCTCGGTGCAAATACTTTCGATTACCCAAGGCTATAGGGCGATAATGTTTAGGATCGACAGGAGTTTCTAAAAGCCTAAGTCGTTCCATGAGCCAAATCTGCAAAAAGAACAGGTACGATCAGATCAAAAAATAAAAAAAATAAACAAACGAAACCTGGGGCGCAGTTTCAACACCCAGGACCAGGCGCCAAAAATTCTAACGCCCAGCCCTGGGCGCTGAAAATCAGCTCCAGGCAGGACGAACGAAAAAATATAAAAAATATGTGTGCGCAAAAGAAAGATCGATTACCTGCAGGAATAGGGGGCTCCCCTTAAAATATTCAGATTTGGCATTCTTCTTCAGCTCATCCGCACCCAACAAAGTCTCGGCAACAACCAACGGCATAATAGAATAGCAACTTTCCATCTGGCTAATCAAGGGGATCAACCTTATGTCACCGAACTCGCCATTGTTATTCGACAGCAAATAATGATTCAACAAACAAAATACAAGGGCTCGAATGTTCAATTTCTGTTCGGTCATATTTTTACTAGGTCTAAATTGATGTTTTACAAGCTTTGCCAAATTAACTTCATCACCCACAACAATCTCAGCTAGCATGTTAGCATCTAGTCCTAGGAAAGCCCCTATGGTTGTTTTACCCTCTTCAATGGTGTCAGGGGTGGCAGGAGTAGCATTAGTAGGATAACCAAGGATCGCAGGAAATTCATCTGGAAAAGGACATATTTCATAGCCCCGAAAGACAAAAACATGGTGATCAGAATCCCAAAAGCTCAGGGCTGCACACAGAAAGTTATAATCAATATTAATTTGTTGTAAGCCTAAAAGTGCCTCTAAGTGGTATTCTTTCAACAAAGCCTTTTCTGTAGGAGTAAGGGCTCTTAGCCAACGCCTGACAGCTCGTTGGAGGGAGAAGGGAGGAATCGACATGACAAAAGCAAGGAAGAATTAAAGCCAAGTAATTACGAGAGAAAGGAAAATTGAGAGTGATGGAAAAGAAGGACGTATCTAACCCCTATATATATACCTGAAGACATCAAGTGACATCCTGATCCCATTCGGAAACGCGTTAAGAAATCCGAAAACCAAAAATCACCAGGATAAGACTTTCAGCGCCCACGACTAGGCGCCGAAATGATTAATGCCTAGCCTTGGGCGCCGAAAATGCTGCCCATGGCCCGGATCTTGCAAATCGCGGAACAGGAAAGGACTTAAAACCGTGTTGGTAGACACGAGGCCCTATTGAAATCAAGATCAAGCCCAAAAGCACCATTAGCACCCAAATAGTGAAAATGAATAAAACTTGTCGAAACTTAGACTCGTCTCAAGGAATATATATGTGTACATTTTTCAAAACAAATATAAGCAAAATAAATATCAAGGTCATTCTTCGAAACACCAAAAAATATTATTAAGTCGTTGGTTTCTCAAATAAAAAATGTTTGTTTGTCAAAAGATTAATCCGGGCCAAGCTAAACCTGATATTATTGAAAAATAAACTCTGTCGCCCGGAAAACGAAGTCGCACCCCACAACTTTGTCAAAATAGCATACCACTATAAAGGTCGCTCGCACATACGAGCACGATCCCAAACATGATTAAAAGACGTTATAAAATACGTACCTTTCTTGACAAGAAATGACCGTCAAGCCCGAACGCTTGGGGGCGCGAAAGAAAATATATACTCCAATGAAGAGTGTGCGAAGTTAAAATCATATTCCCGGACTACGCTATACACTGTCCCATGTTTGGATAATCTCAAAGGAGAAAAAACGGATTTCGACCTCAGCGTAAAGGTCGTCGCTGATACTTGTACATGGTCCTCTGATCAAAGACGAAGTGGTGGAAAAATCGAGCCATAAAGACTAACTCAAAACCACAAAAGAAGATGACCACAAGACAAGGGTCCGTCTAAGCCCGTTGTCAACCCACATTCAGGTTGCAACTAAATCCGAGCATCCCTCGAAAGAATTCGCTCCTGCGAGAATGAATAAGAAAAGAAATTCTCAAAAGAAATCACGATGAACATAAGAAATAGGAACTTGCCCATCTTCAGCGGGCAAGATTGCGTCACGAACCACGCGAGTTCCAAATTGAAAAAACGAATTCAGGGACGTCCACCCTCAGCGGACAGGGCTCGCCCACCTTCAGCGGGTGGGGTCTGCGTCACTAGCAGCGCAGGTCCTTAGTTTTCGAAAAAATCTTCAAAACAAAAAAACAGGCTCGCCATCTTCAGCCGGCGGGGTCTACGTCACAAACCGCGTAGGTCCTTATTTTCAAAACAACACAAACAAATTTCAAAATAGATTCGTCCACTTCTATCGGACGGGGTGTCCACCCTCTGCGGACAGGCTCGCCATCTTCAGCCGGCGGGGTCTACGTCACAAACCGCGTAGATCCTTATTTTCAAAAAAAATCACAAACAGATTTCGAAACAGATTCGTCCACTTCTATCGGACGGGGTGTCCACCCTCAGCGGACAGGCTCGCCATCTTTAGCCGGCGGGGTCTGCGCCACTAACCGCGCAGGTCCTTAGTCGCCGTAGCGATAACTTTTTTCGGTTTTCCCTTTTTCCAAAAATTAAAGGATTGGTTTTCCGTTTTTCCAAGAAAGAGCAATGTGCTGGATTTTCCTTCGTTTTACGTCCCATAAAAACAAGGGAGTTTCTCGTTTAGCTAACCCTGAAAATGAGAATCTTTAAAAATATTTTACCTCGTGATTGGGCTTGGCCAGGCCCAGTTACACTTTATAGCTTTGATTTCGAAAACATCTGTAGCTACTTCCAATGACAAAGTGAGGGAGTTTCTACACATCTTTGGATACTTCCAATGACAAAGTGAGGGAGTTTCTATACTATCCGTTGACAAATCCCAATGACACGTGAGGGATATGTCAACACTTCAAGTGATGATCCTTAAGTCAAATGTTATCACTCGGGGGCTCGTGAGACCCTCGCAAAACAAGTCACATACACTATGGCTTGTGTGACGCACTCCGTCCAGTACTTTGACCATCGTCTCATCCCGAGACTCAGTCAGAGTGGGGGCTAACTGTAGACACCTACTTTTGTCCCCATTCCCGAAAGGGAAGGTTCGATGATGAGAACATAAATCTCCACTTGGCAACGCATCTCTTATAAAATAACGAATCTCGATCACCCTTTTCATTTCAACCAAAACTGCTATTTATAGAAACCTGCTAAAAATAGTAACTGCCGTAACGGGTAGTTGCTAAAAGTGGCAAGACATAAAAGATAGAAACCTGTCAGAATTAGGTGTTGCACTCCAACATAAATCCTAAAAGAGATAGAACTTGCAAGAGGAATCCTATTCCTAGTATAATTCGAAAATAAGAGTTACGTATTAATTAAAATCCTAACGAACCTAGAGTTCGTAACGGGCCCGGACGCATTCCGTCATAAAGTTAATACGCACTAAAAAACTCAGATAAGTCTCAAAGACTCCGTATTCCACGAGTCCAAATCTGACAAGGAAATACGGTCCATACCCTATTTTCAACGCCTGGCTCTGGGCGCCGAAATCTTCGGCGCCCAGCCCTAGGCGCTGAAATTACCTGGGTACGTGTTCTCTCCTAATTCTTCTTGGATTAGAGCTCTACAATTCTATCTTTCCACGAACTCTTCCCTATAAATACAGCCCCAAATTCGACGTGAAAAGAACACAACACACAATTCATATTATGAGTATTGACTCCAACCCCTAAGCCTAAGCCTCACACTACGAAATTGATCCCGCGTTCTGTTGCAATCGATCCAAAAATCGAACATAACGTATCCTGTCCCTTGTAGCTGAAGAATTAAGCCGGGAAACTTGAGATTCGTTAAATAAAAGGAGAAATAGCAAAGCCAAAGTGGTTAGTTTTCTGAGAACCGTGACGCACCTCTCAAGGGTGCGTCGTAATGTGTCCCTTCGCATGATTTAATCGCTTTCCTCGTGTGAGGGGGTCGAAAAAGCACAAGGCTAATGCGTGACCTCGTCCCTCGTGGGTGTGACGCTTCTTTTTGTCAAATCAAGTGTAATTGGATTTCCTGTGAGTTTACATCCAATTGACTAGTAATATAGGAGTCGCCATTCAGTTTTTAACGACAATGAGAAAAACTGACAAAACCCGGTTATCGTGACATAAAGGGAGTGCAATTATGTTTGACCACGACGGCCGTAGGTTCCCTTGTGATCCCTGGTGGTGGGGATCTCTCAACGTACACCCGCATGGTAGAGATTGAGGGTTCGGGGGACTGTAACTACCGAGAGGAGTACTCGCTCTTCGATAACTCCAGAGGCAGGATATCCTTACTAGCTCAGCATAAATAATTGAAGGGACATGCGTTAACTATTAAACTAATCTGAGTTGATTTTATCAATATGCAACATATAGTACTAGATCAAACGCGATTATCTGATTTAGATTGTTTCAAGGGACCTAGCATGATAATCCAATTTCCCAAAAATATCATATTTATTAAGCGTGATCGAACAATCAGATTTTAGTTAGTTTAACAGTTCATAAAAGGGCGAGGAAAGCAATTAAACCATGGAAAAGGGACACATTACGACGCACCCTTGAGAGGTGCGTCACGGTTCTCAGAAAACTAACCACTTTGACTTTTCTATTTCTCCTTTTATTTAACAAATCTCAAATTATGGGACAGGATTCGTTCTGTTTGATTTATGGATCGATTGCGACAGAACGCGTGATCAGTTTTGCAGCGTGAGGCTTAGGCTTAGGGGTTTAGAGTCAATACTCAGAATATAATTGTGTGTTGTGTGTTCTTTTCACGTCGAACTTAAGGGTCTATTTATAGGAAAGAGTTCGTGGAAAGATAGAATTGCAGAACTCTAATCCACGAGGAATTAGGAAAAAATACGTACCAGGTATTTTCAGCGCCCAGGCCTGGGCGCCAAAGATTTCGGCGCCCAGAGCCAGGCGTTGAAAATAGGATCTGGGCTGTTTTCTTAGTCAGATTCGGATTCCTAGAATCCGGAGTATTTGAGATTTAATTGAGTCTTTTAGTGCGTATTAACCTTGTGACGGGATGCGTCTGGGCCCGTTACGAACTCTAGGCTCGTTAGGATTTTAATTAATACGTGACTCTTACTTTCGAATCATATTAGGAATAGGATTCTCTCGCAATTTCTATCTCATTTAGGATTTATGTTGGAGTGCAACACCTAATTCTGACAGGTTTCTATCTTTTATGACTTGCCACTTTTAACAACTACCTATTACGGCAGTTACTATTTTTAGCAGGTTTCCGTAAATAGCAGGTTTCGGGTGAAATGAAAAGGGGAATTCAGATTCGTTATTTTATAGGAGATGCGTTGTCAAGTGGAGATTTACGTTTTCATCATCGAACCTTCCCTTTCGGGAATGGGGACAAAAGTAGGTGTCTACACCTCGCCCTTTTATAAAACTGTTAAACTATTAAATCTGATTGTTCTATCACGCCTAATAAAGATAATATCTTGGGAAATTGAACTATCATGCACTAGTAGAAAAAGTTCTATTAGTAACCCCCCATTAGTAACTGGCTAAGACAAGTCCAGTTACAAAAACGCAATTAGTAACTGGCACCCAAACGTGTCATTGTAAATACTAGTCCAAAAACCCACCAGCCACACTAATAGTAATGGGCGCCCAAATAGCCAGTTACTAAATTATTTACTAGTAATTAACCGACAATATGCCAGTTATAAATACTAATCTAAATCCGACTAGGACTTTTTAGTGGTAACTACTATAAATTAAAGCCGGTTACTACTTAACATAAATACTAACCCAAATTCGACTAGGACTTGTTAATAGTAACTGCTATAAATAAATTCGTTATTAATTAATATTATTTACAAACCTAGATCACCACTAACCCACGTACAACAAGAATAGTTTGCAAAAAAAAAAAAAAACTTCCCTCGCGTTTTTCTTCCCGCCTCTGCTTCTCTTCTTCTTCTTCCCTGTTTCTTTCTCCATTACTCTGGCGTCGTTGCTCCTCTTCACCGCCATCAACACCACCTGATGTTTGGGTATTTGCAGAGAGACCAAACGCAAGTTCTTGTATCTTAAAGGCGTGAACGGCATATCACTGACACAGGTACCTTTCGTTAAACCCTAACTCTATTGATTGCCACAATTTCTGTTGTTTTTACACAAATTTAAAAGTTTTTAAGTTCTTGTTAAATTGAAATTGTGAATTTTGATTGTTAATGTTATAGCCTCTGGTTCTCGTTCTTTTGCCCTGTTTCGCCATTACTCTGGCGTAGCTGCTCCTCTTCACCGCAATCAACACCATCGGATTTCTGCTCCTCTCCATTACTCCGGCGTGAACGGCATATTACCACTACCACTGACACAGGTACAATATCTTTTCCTTTCGTTAAACCCTAACTCTATTGATTGCCCCAATTTCTGTTCTTTTTATCCAAATTAAAAGGTTTTTAATTTCTTGTTAAATTGTTATTGTGAATTTTGATTGTTAATGTTATATCCTAATAGCTATTATTTCTCTTATGATAATTGAGGCTGTTAATTCTGGGTTTGAATTTTATTTTGTAAAAGTTCAGAATGAAGCTATTTTGCAGATTATATTGTTGTGCTTTGAAAAATTGGGTGATTATTATAATAATGCATTTGGGTTAATGCTCCATGGTTAATTGCTCTAGCTCCTACACATTGTGGAATTTTTTAATGTTTTAGTCTCATATGTGGAAATTGCTTTAATTTGTTCATTTTTTTGAATTTTTTTACTGTTTTAGTCTCATATGTGGAATGCTTCATGTTTTTGTGATTATAAATAATCGTTGAAAATTGTAGTAATTGGGAGTCAAAATATGTAGATCAAAAGGCCTGAGGTTAGTAGAGCTTTCTGATCTGGTGTATCTCATTTCTCATGCAGATAAGTGATTTTTAGAGGATTCAAAGATTGTTGACTTAGGTTTTATAATTAGATAAGGTAATTGATGTTTATTAATGTCCGAGAGAGAGTCAGGATATATTATTTTGAATTTGGAGAATTATGGAGTTTAAAGGTTTTGGTAGTAGATAAAGCTAATGGACTTGATTGTCTTAGTGGCCTATTGCTGAAGATTACGTTTCATTGACTTGCTTCTAATTTCTAGTTAATGGAAGGTCATTGAATTTGCTGCTGCAAGATTTAGATGCGTGTATCTTTCTATCATTTCCATTTTGCATATGCTTCTTAGGCGAGTGGAGTTTAGACAGTGGTATCATTGAGCTCATTTGAACATAGTAGTTTATACAAGATCTTGTTTTCTTGGATAGTTGGCTCTAATTTGTGCTAGTTTTCTCCAAGTGACTGAAGGTTTGAGATATATTTGGGATAGTTTGGTTGTAGAGAAGGTTTTGAATTTCTGTGTGATTGTGATTTGCTGTGAAAATTCTAACTGCATCGAGGGTTTAAATTGCGCATTTGCGCTATGGCTGTGATTGCGCTGATCGACATGCATCACATTAGCATAATTTATTGTAACGTAAGGGTTTCATTTGCTGTGGCTCGACTTATTCTGTTAGTATGTCTGTGTTGGACTTTTATTGTCCTGCATATGATGGGTCATTGAAAATGAAGTTGTTTGGCTATCAATCTAATCTTCATTCAGTACCCCAAGGTTCACTTACCATTCATTCACAAAATAAAGTAATTAGCAAAGCAACAGTCCACTTAATTCTCTATTAATGAACTGAAAAATAAAGTACTTGTACTCCTAAAACCAGCCTAAAGTGCACCGTAACATACTGGAAAAAGAACAGAGTAAAACATGTGAAGGGATGAATAAAATAGAACTAATCTATACTGAGCAACTGCTTTGGCTTACATTCT
The DNA here is from genome assembly GCF_020520425.1 of Spinacia oleracea. NCBI lineage: Eukaryota > Viridiplantae > Streptophyta > Magnoliopsida > Caryophyllales > Amaranthaceae > Spinacia > Spinacia oleracea. The sequence continues at coordinate 84,355,029 of NC_079492.1, read as the reverse complement.
GAATAACAAGTAAATGGAATTTTAACAGTAACTAGCCTTAATGGTAACGTTTGTAATGAATGTTTCAACAAAATGCAATGAAAATCTCAATCTGTTGCAGCATTCATGCTATGAATTCTGGGGAGGGAGGATGAAAAGGTTAAAAATGCACAAATGGGTTTAGAAAAAAGAAAAAAGCAAAATAGGCAGAAACCGGAATACTTAGTTTGGGCGACTTAACCTAAAACGCGTACTGAAAGAATAGTTTGATTTGGACTCACATCTAAACTAACCCGACTCAACGATTAAACCATACACAAATTTAATGTACAATAGCATTCTTCTAGCAGTTTGGTGGAACAAAATTTGTTTTCTTCTGACATTGGACTTTCCTAAAACTATCTACTGAAAGCAACCACCCAGGTTTAAGCATCCTTTCAAATCAGGCCATACTTCTAACGGAAATCATGTGAATATCAGAGTAAAGAAGCATTATTATCACCCTTTAGTTCACATAAAGTAGCACCAACCCCAACCCCAACCCCTCTTAATGTTTAAACTTTGTGACACTTATTAAAACTACAGAAAACACTAGCTGTCATGACTGTTGTGGTTGTGCTCGAGTTCACTGCAGGTTAGTGTTTTTGCTTTCTTGACAGCATATCAGTTTGAGTTTCTAGGGTCTATTCAGTATTATTGCCACTTTTCAATATTCCAGATTTCTACTTTTCCTAGTTCTGAAATCATGTTTTTAGTTTTCAGAAACAATCTGAGAATAAATATCCATGGTCCAAGAAGTTAAAGTTTATAGCCCCGTTACTGATTCTTAAACGGTAACTTAGTTTGATGTTCAATTGCTATGAATTAACATGGCTTTGGACAGATTTAGGGAAAATCCAAAATAGGGAGGGATTAAAACTGAAAATCAGCAACTGTAACAATGAAAATAATTCAGCAACTCCCTTGAATCTGGAATCAAGTTTAAGGCCTAATGTATACAGTTTTATAAATGTTGTATTTCAGTTAGAGTTCATGATTAAATTATCTTAAGTGCCTCTAAAGCCTTCTTGTTTTTTTGTAATCTATTGCAGGCACCTTTTTTGACCTTAGATCTAAAAGTTCTTGTTGATCGACTGTCAAGAGTAGATCTAGCTGAAAGACTCTTCGTTGAACTAGATCTTTTCCCTCCATATAAGGTTCGTATTGCTTTATTCAATCTTCTTATGATGTTTGTCAATTATTCATCACTTCCTGCTAGTAATCAAAGACTTAATTCATCATTGTATCAACATGGTCAGATTCTTGCTTGAGTTTATGTTCTATTTCTTGCATTTGTTTGATTTTACTTTTGAAATTAAATAGGTTTGTATTAGTTACAAAAGTCAACACACTTGCATTACCCACCTTGATGTACAGGTTAAAATTTGAATTTATATGATTCTAGTTATACACTGTCAAAAAGTCATTTGAATTTATATGATTCTAGTTATACACTGTCAAAAAAGAAAAAAAAAACAGTACCCCTCATCAATTAACCCAATTCAATACTTCCCCTCAACTGACAATCGTCAATGGAAACCGAAAATAAAAAAAGATTATCATTGATATTGTTACAAATAAGCAGTACATGAAAAACATACGTAGTGGCAACTAAAAAGTCTATTTCATTTTGGCCTTGAAATATGAAAATTTATATACCGTGGAATCAAATTAAAACATCACCTAAGATTTTCATATAATTAATAAAATCTAAAATTAATGAACAAAGAAAAAATAATTGAACTAAAGTATGTAGGATATACCTATAAGTGAGAAATGAAACGTTGGTAGTAAAATGGTTGTAGAATTATTCATATTTTGAATTAAGTAGTAGTGCATGGCAACATGGGTAACTATTCCTTCGTGCTCACCAGAAAAAAGCTTTTCCTTCATGGGTAGTTTATTTTGAAGGGGTAGTTTTTTTCACGGGTAGTTTATTTCGAGGGGGTAGTTCAATAGATCAACATGGTTTTTTTGTTTTTTTAAATGGTTTTGGCGTGAGCGCGCGAGATTATTGGATTAGAGTTTTAGAGTTCTCACAATAGCCAATGACATTTTTATTATTATATATGATATTTCCCGAAACTACTTTTTTAATATTAAATTAAAAACAGAAAAATCTGACCATTCTAATCTTGAATCTTGACTCCAAATTGATGACCTGCTAATGGTTTTAAATGTATATAGAAATCACTTTATTACATCATTTTTTTTTCTTTGAAATTGGTTTTTAATAACCAAATTTGTTGAATATGTGTTGGTTTTAATCTACTCTGTTATTAGAAATGGGTCGTCGTACGTTGGATGTACATCGATGATCGAACTACACGTGAGTACTTAGACGGGGTTGAGGAGTTCTGTATAATTGCCACAAGACACATACAAAGTACAAACGTGAAGACAATTTTTTGCCCTTGTCGTGATTGCAAAAATGTGTTGAGATATGCTGATATTAAGAAGATAGAGAACCATTTGGTTATTCGGGGGTTTATGCCAGATTATAACATTTGGTACTGGCATGGTGAGAAACTACCTGTAGATCGTTCGTCACAGGAGGATGTCTTGGAGGAGGACACATGGCCTCTTACTTTTGAAAACAGTGATAGCGATGAAAGTGTTGAGGAAGATCGCATTAGTGAGATGATGGACGGGTTAGGTGATCATGTGCACGAAGGATCTCGTATGTATGAGAATGTCAGCAAAGCTGCTGAGACACAGTTATATCCTGGTTGTACTAAATATTCCAAGCTTTCAGGGATGTTGGATTTATTCAACATAAAAACGCTAGGCGGTTGGACTGATGAAAGTTATGATTTGTTGTTGGAAAAGCTACATGACATTCTTCCAGACGGGAATGACATTCCCAAGTCTACCTACTATGCCAAAAAACTGATGTGTCCACTAGGTTTAGAGTATATCAGGATACACGCATGTCCTAATGATTGTGTGCTTTATCGGAAGGAGTATGAAAATCTTGATGCTTGTCCAAAGTGCGGCGTATCGCGCTACAAGCGTAAGGGTTCAAACCCCAATCGCAAGAAGTGGCCACCGGCTAAGGTGTTATGGTATCTTCCAATAATACCAAGGTTTAAGCGCCTATTTTCAATTAAGGAGGAGGCAAAAAACTTGGTGTGGCATGATGAAGGGAGGAAGAAAGATGGGAATATTAGACATCCTGCTGATGCTTTGCAGTGGAAACATATTGATGAAACCTTTCCCGAGTTTGGTAAAGAGGCTAGGAACCTAAGACTTGCATTAAGTACAGATGGGATGAACCCATATGGCACTCTTAGTTGTCAACATAGCACATGGCCGGTTCTTTTGTCGATTTATAATTTTCCTCCTTGGTTGTGCATGAAGCAGAAGTACATTATGTTGGCTCTCCTAATATCTGGGCCTAAACGACCTGGTCATGACATAGATGTCTACTTGGCACCCCTCATTGAAGATTTGAAATTGTTGTGGGAAGAAGGTGTTCCGGTGTTTGATGCACATACAAGTACAACCTTTACACTTCGTGCCATGATTTTTTGCACCATAAATGATTTCCCGGTGTATGGGAATTTGTCAGGGTATAAAAACAAAGGAGAGAAAGCATGCCCGATTTGTGAGGAGGAAATGATACCCCAACGATTGAAGCATTGTGGAAAAAATGTGTACATGCACACTAGAAGGCTCCTTCGGCGAGATCACCCTTATCGTAATAAGAAAAAGAATTCAATGGGCATAAGGAGAAACGTACTATTCGTGAGCCTTTAACGGGAGTAGAATTGTATGAAAAAAATCAAAGATGTGGAGACAATTTACGGGAAGCACAACACACCCACGACTAAGAAGGGTGTCCTTTGGAAAAAGGTGTCTGTATTCTGGTCTCTTGCTTATTGGAAACACCTGTCAGTTAGACATTGTCTTGATGTCATGCACATTGAAAAAAATGTATGTGATTCAATCATTGGTACTTTGTTGAATATGCCTGATAAAACAAAGGATGGGCCCCATGTTCGGAGAGATGTGAAGCTTGCCAATATTCGACCAAAATTATGGCCCGATGATAATTCCAAAACAAAAAAGTCATTTTTACCTCATGCTGGCTACACATTGAGCAAAGAAGAGAAAATGATATTTTGTGAGTGTTTGCATGGGATTAAGGTGCCTACAGGGTATTCGTCGAATATTAAGCGGTTAGTTTCAATGAAAGATAAGAGGTTGATCGGCATGAAGTCCCATGATTGTCATGTTATGCTGCAAGTGATCCTACCAATTGCACTTCGAGGGCTTCTCCAAAAACATGTCAGGCATACTATTGTCAAACTTTGCCTTTTTTTCAATGCCTTTTGCAGCAAGGTAATTGATCCGAAAAAACTTGATGATATGCAGACTGATGTTGTTGAAACATTATGCAAGTTGGAGATGTATTTTCCACCCTCTTTTTTTGACATAATGGTTCACTTAATTGTCCATCTAATACGGGAGATCAAGGAATGCGGTCCTGTTTTTTTGCGATGGATGTACCCGTTTGAAAGACACATGGGGACTTTGAAAGGTTTGGTAACAAATAAAGCAAAACCCGAAGGTAGTATTATTCGAGGTACCATTGAGCAGGAGGCAGGAAACTTTTGTGCCGTGTTCTTGGTTAAAGCTAAAGAAAGTGGAGTTCCAATATCTCGTCATGAGGGAAGACTTCAAGGTAAAGGTACAATTGGTCGCAAATTGGTCAAACCTCCATATGATAGATTCCAGGAAGCTCACCGTTATGTTCTCCAACACCTTTCAGAAGTTACTCCTTACGTAGAAAAACATCTCACTGAATTGAAAAGAGAGAATCCAAAAATTGGGCAATATGCATTGATGAGACAACACAATCGTTCATTTGTTGCATGGTTTGAAAACCAAGTGGGAAACGGAAGGAGACAAACAAATAATAATGTTTCTGAAATGATTAGATGGCTTTCACGAGGTCCTCAATTATTTGTGAACACTTATGAAGGGTACGACATCAACGAATATTGTTTCTACACTAGTCGTCAAGATGACAAGAGTGTAAAACAGAATAGTGGTGTTATGGTGGTTGCATCTTCTACCGAATACTCTAGCGCCAAGGATATTAGAGCAATTGATGCAACACAAGCATATTATGGGGTAATTCAGGAGATATGGGAGCTAAATTACGTCCATTGCACAATTCCTTTATTTCGATGTCAGTGGGCTAACAATCGACGTGGTCAGAAAATGGATGAATTATTTGGTCTTACTTTGGTAGACTCAAGTCGATTTACTGATACCGAGGAGCCCTTTTTTTTGGCATCTCATGCGAAACAAATTTTCTAAGTCCAAGACAACATTGATCATCAGTGGCGTGTTGTTGCTCAAGGAAAGAGAAAAATTGTTGGTGTCGAAGATGTTGTTGATGAAGAAGAGTATGATCGATTTGATGACACCCCGCCTCTATCTATTGGTGTTCAACCTCTAGGAGATGGGGAAGACATTGTTGATGATGGAGACTATGATCATGAAGAAGGAGTATATGTTGATCTTGATATATAATTTGTCAGATATTATATATGGTGTTATTTAGACAAAACGTTGTTAGCATAGTCCTTTAGCTTTTCTTATTTAGTTGGTGTTTATCACTGAAGTCAGTTTGGTTAATGTCTTATTTTGCAAAAACTTTGAGTTACTTTAGACATCGATTTGATGATATAGATTAGTGTGGTTTTGTTTTTCTTTGTAAGTTTTTGTCCACCGGATTTACTTTACATGCCTTCATCACGGATTCTGTTTTTTAAAACATTTTTCTGAATTTCACTTTCTGTACTTTTAGTTAATTGATACATTCTCAGGGTTAATTTATCATGGTCAGTTAACCTTATTCATAATTGGTAAGTGTCCTTGTACTTTTGGTTTAGATTTGTTAAACCAATAACTTGTCCAAATTATCTCATCTATATGGATTCGTTTAACTGATGGCTGAATACTTTGGTTGTATAGTTTAGCTAACTTCGGTTGTATACTTGCCAGAATTAGTATGGCTGTTGAACAAAGTCAAGAGCAAAGATCAGCGGAACAAAGTCAAGATCAAGGATCCGCTAAACAAAATGTACCATCTAAGAAGAGGAGTAGGGGTCCATCAAAGGGGGTACAGTCAAGTACGCCTATGTTCCTAGAGTTTAATGCTTTTGATTTGCCTTGTGGGGATTGGGAAGCTGCCTACGGGAAACAAATTGGCGCTTGTGCTAAGAGAATTGATATAAATTTCAACGAATATTCGAAGATTGATAAAGTTGACAAGGACAACTTATGGGAGGAGACAAAGGTATGAATTTACTATCTTAATTAACTTAGCTCGTGCATTGATTTATTGTCTTAATCAGCGTACCTCATTGCTGAACCGGTAAAATACCATCCACTATCTTAATTAACTTAACAAAATGCATACTGATACCTGTCAGTGTGAGGGGAGAATCTGAGATAAAAGTACCTCTTCTCTTATCTTCTCCTCTCCTGTCAGCTGACCAGTCAAACCAATCCAAAACAACTGACCTACTGCAGCACTGAAAACAGAAGTAAGAAAAACGAGCCTATCAAACCAGTCTACCCCACATTCAGCCAATGTTCTCCTCTTCTCTTCTCCAAATAATTTGGTTTTTGTTTGACTCTATTCTGTTTCATTTAAAATCGGGTAGTATCCTATATCAGTTTAAATGTACGGTTTGAGGTAGTGGATGCACGTAGATCATGAACTGATCTTTCCTTACTCGGGTAGTATAAAAGATGAGTTTAAATAAAAATTTGCATGATTTCAGTACCCATGAACTGAACTTTTTCACAATGATGAAGTCTATTATGAACTGATTTCTCGCTCTTAGTTGACTTGGTGTAATTCTGTACTTTGCTATAAGGACTCGGTGTATTTATATACATTTGAATCGGATATATCTAGCAGTTAGATATATCTTGCTGCAAATGCTTGCATTACTTGAAAATATACCTAAGAATAATTATCTGGTTAAGTTTCATCTAGGTTCTCAGACCAGAGTATAACATTTGAATCAGATATATCTAGCAGTTAGATATAACTTTTTCACAATCTAAGAAACTCAAGCCCTCAATCAACTAACATGAGAAATAAATGTTCGGATTCACAACAACAATAAGAAACCAAAACAAAAAGGAGTATAAAAGTATAAAATGCAGCAACAACAACTTAGGAATGCTCAAAACTCAATGACAAGTAACAAAATTAATCTCTACCAATCCGCAAAACACATGGAAAGAGAGAGAGATAGACAGGAGAGGAAAAAAAACAGACCAGAATCAAGAGAGTCCAGGAAAGCACGGTAATACGGCGAGAGGTGGTAGCATCAAAACATCAGTTTGCCATCACAGGGAAGACTTGAGAAGTGAGAAATGGTTTGATGATGAATTCCGGAAATATCGAGACTTTTCCTCAAATTGTAAATGATCCCAAAATGAAGATGCCACGTAGCTCTATAATGATTTCCTTCCCTTATGCAAAGTTGTTTATTATTATGTAGGATGAGCTGTACTTTTTCACTTCAATTTGGAATTTTCATGTAGTTTTGTGTTTTGTTGTTTGTGTGTTTAATTAAATGGTTAGTGTCTATTTATTTGACAGCGAAAGTTTCACATTGAGGATCCAACTGGTGAGAAGCAAAAAAAGTTTCATAGCGCTGTGGCTGCACGATTCAGATGCCATAAGTCAAATTTGAGGTCTCGTTTTATCACTTTAACAAACCCGTACCCACCAGATTCTCCAAAAGCACACATGAAGCCATGGGAAGTGTATGAAGGTTACTTCACGGAGGATCAGTGGACGGCCTTTGAGATACATAGTAACTTGCCAGAGTTTAACTTGCTAGAGTCATCACAGTATGTTTTGCTATTCCCAGTTATTGTTGTTGTTGTTGGTATTAATATGTTGTGTGCGTCTGCCAGAGCAAGACTGCCATTGTTAGCTTATTCATTAGAATAATTTACATACAAGTTTTCCAGCAGATTGCTATCACCTGTAGAAGTTCTTCGTTGTACTGTAAAAAAAGTTCAGTCTGAAGTTCATGCAAAGAACTCAGATATTCCAAGCAACCAGGTAACTCAAATTACAGTAAACTCACAAACAGGGAAGAGAGGGTATCTGATTATATTAATGATAAAGCTTAAAGCTTGGTTACACCAGAGAACATTCGAGAGGTTCTCACTCTCCCAACAACCAAAATACTCTCAAGATGATTTCTGTTCTCCCCCCCTTACTTATTTATACCAAAAAGCTAATAAAAAGACAAAGCAAGTACAACTATAATTGTAATAGGACAAAAAGCTTTAAAGACTCCAAGGCTACATCCACTAACTGGTTCCTCTCCTCTACACTGCTTTGTCCCCTGCTGTTTCTGATTCCTTGTTGGCCTTTTCTGATTCTTTGTTGTTCTGAAATGCTGGCTGCCTTTTTCCTCTTCTTCTGTATGTCAGTAAAATAGGGCGGTTAGGTGGATGTATAGCAGTTCAGCCAAAGACTGTGAGTGTCAGATGATAGGGAAAGTTACTTAGCTGATGTTCACTTTCTTAATCTCTTATGCTAATTGTTAGCTTTGTTTCCTTATTCAACAGGTCAAAAGTGAAAAGGGAAAGGAAAATACAAAGTTAAACAAATGTCGCCATCACTTAGGCCAACATAGTTATCAAAGGGCCCGGAAAAAATGGAGTCAGCAAAAGAGACTTGAAAAGATACTCCCCGCTATATCAGAATCATCAACGACTGTTTCTGAGCAGAGTACTATCTCAACCAATTCCGATTTTGATAAACGCTATGTGGAATGGCTTTTAGCGCATGAAAAGCCGCAGCCAGATGGAACGTGGGCTATTGACCCCAAAGATACAGAGACTATTCGCATTGCTAATCTAGTTATAAGTGGTGCATAAAACATCATTTTTACATTACGAATGAATTTGATCGTGTAAATGGGAATTTTTGTTCGCAACTTGTGTCAGAAATCACAAACCACAGTTGAGCAATGTAGCCGTGCTAAGATTTTTTTTAATGTTCTATTTTATTGTTAAACTTCTGTTTAGGAGTTGCATTTCGGAATTTTGATAAAGAAACTTCTGCTACACCTAGCTTGCTGCATATATATATATATATATATATATATATATATATATATATATATATATATATATATATATATATATATATATATATATATATATATATATATATATATATATATATATATATATATATATATATATATATATATATATATATATATACATATTACGATTAATAGCCATTCTAACCCTTATTACTTGTTGCCAGGAGGATCATTTGCAAAAACAGGCCAAGGAGCGAGAGGAAGGGGTATATAAACCATTAGAGCGGGGTGTTGATGCCCTTACCATGGCTCTTGGGAAAAAGGACCACCGTGGATTTGTCAAGGGACTTGGTGGGTGTGGGATTGATGTAGGCTATAAGCAAGCATTTGGGCCGGTAGATCGGAAGGCTAAAAAGACGACCCATAGTGGTGGTTCACTAGAAGAGTTAGAAGAGATGAAAGCTAGCCTAACTCGAGAATTTGAAGCAAGGCTAGAAGAGAAGGTGCAAGAAAGAGTTCAGAAGGTTTTTGATTCATTTTTGCAAGGCAGGGCCAGCGGTACCGAACAACATATGACCAGCTCTGAAAAGCCAAGCAATGATCTTCCGGAGGAGCCACAAAGCTTGTCAAGTCCAGTAAAAAAAGACCCTCGGTTGGTAGAGGTAAGCATTTCCTTAACAGAATTTATGAGTTATTTGGATCAAAAGTTATTGGGATCAAATTAAAATGCCAACACAACATCACATTTCACAATTAATCAATACCAATAAGAATTCACACCTCTTCCTATGCTGGAAATAAGCACTTCAACGGACTCTTTGACAATACATTTTTTGGTCAAAACCATGAAAATTTATCATAAAACAACCAAGTTTGCAGCCTGTTTGTTCTGTTGTTATAGTCTGCTGCTATGGGTTGTTCATTGCAGCTGCTACTTCTATTGTTTGTTGGATGCTGCTGTGTTTCTACAGTTTGTAGTGTGAGTTTGCGTTTTTGTAGCCATCATCTGCATATAATGTTAGTGAAAGTCAGTCATCAGCCAAAAATGCTTAATGATTCAACCACAAACAGTGGCAGCCAACGCAAAGGCACAAAGCTAAAGATCTGTCACACTTCTGTGTTTAACATAATAACAGGGTACGCTCAGGCTAGTTAATGTGTACAGGCTAATTTATCTTAACATAATAACAGGGTATGCTATCTACTTTCATTCCGAAACAGAATTTGAGTGTTGATCTCTTAAAATCTGGACCAATGTCTGTTAGTCTCACCACTTCTACACGCCTTCTCTGTAGCTCTTACAGGAATTGTGCTCAGAATTTAGAATGAGGGGGTAAGTCAGTCCATCTACCCTTTCTAATTTGTACCTTATGGGAGTAAAACCTTTGAATTTGAACTAGAACCCTAGGGTTTTGGCAGTTGAATAAATATTGTAATAGACCGGACACCAAAACACAACAACATTTCAGGTTATGATACATGATGCTCAATCAGAATAATTTCTAGAAATAACTAACCATATTTATTGCTGATACATGATGCTCAATCAGAATAATATGGTACGATTCCGTCTTAAACCCCTAACCAAAAATCCTTGATTAAAATCCACCCCACTTTACTACTTGGTAGGTTGATTAGCAACAATAAATTCCCAGGGCTTTGTGTTAAAGAATAATCTGAATTCCTGATAACCTAAACTTGTCTTTCCGGACATGTCAGATTAGGAAAAAAATACTCCATACTCTTCTAATGTCAATAAGCTAGCATGAAAAGGCACTCAAATCAGATCCTCCATAGATATAATAGGAAGAAAACTCTGAACATTAACAATAACTTAGAAAGAGGGGAAGAAAATATATCTAGGACTCACTCTGAACACACAAGATTTATAACATGCTGCAGACTAAGCAAGTTACAAACTCTCGGAGGATACACCGAACAAGAGGACATTGTGACTCTTTTGGCCTCAGAACCAAACCTAGTAATCCAGCCATGAGTCGCTGCAGAACCTGTGAGAAGTGAGGAGTAAGGTATACACAAGCAACATATATAAGAGTGAAAAATTGGAGATAGTGTAACTTCGTCAAACTCCTTCCACACCTTGTACTCACTCTCAGCAGACATCAATGCTGGATGGAGTTCCTTAGAAGCCATAAGATCGTGTTTTATTCTTTCATCAGAAGACAAAGTAAACAATAATATCTACGCCAATAGAAGCTTGGATTTTTCTAAACAATTCCAGATGATCACCTATTAAGTCAACTATATCCCTAAAGCATTAAACATATTTATGTTAGTCATGATGCAAGAACTCAAACAACTGCTATTGTATAAGCTGCAGGCATAACTAAAACATAAATTATTTACCTTGTTAGAATTGAAGCTCTTATTGTATTGTTAATTGTATCTTATTTTTGTATAATTAACTTGAGAATTTTTTGTGAACTTATGTAGTTATGTTTCAGATTTTTTGTCCATAACTATTTAGGTAATTATGAAGTACAATTTAATAATATTTAGTTCTAATATTGATATGTATTTATATCACGGATGTATTTATAATATTTAGAATTTATTTGTTCTCTAGATTACCTAACCTACTTATATAGTTTTCTTCTTTCTAAATTGGGTTATTTAGTAGTATTATTGTATTATTGACATAAAAAATTATGCACTTGTTGTTGAAGGCCTAATTAGTAATTATTACCAATTATTGACCATTCTTTTCAATTTTCCGTCCTTGCAATAACAATGTCTGCTCTAAATGTATGTAGGTTCCAACTAAATGTCGTCTTGCTTTGAATGATGAATGCAATGGGAACTTAGTGATCGTGGCAGATGGAACGGTAGAACCTTGCCCGCATGGGGTGACTCACAACAAGAAAATGAAGCGCGACAACTATAGGGTTAGTGTAGACAACCCTTATAGTGATTATGCCCTCTTTGACCTTCCAGTTGAGACCGATGATGGTGTCACTAAGTTGGGTCAGGCTAAAGGTTATTTTGTGGAATGGCCCGTAGACATGGTGTTCTTTGTGGATAAGGTAATAGTTCTATCATAAATAATGACTTGAAAACTATTTTTCTGAAACTTATACTAACATTTAGCTCTTCACATGAAAGGGCGAGACAACGCCTAAGAAGGCTAAATCGATATCACTCAAGGAGAAAGTTGATAGTTGTGGCTATAAATCAGGGGAGTCATCAACTGTCAAAGGCAAAGGAGGCAAATGCAGTGAACCGTTGAAAGTCTTGGTGACTATTGTTCTATGTTATATTATTGCATGATTTCGGGTGAAGGAGATTATGATACCACGTCAATACCACTGAAGGCCCCATTGTTTTATCAAGATCAAGACAAAGAGCTTTTTCTTACATCCACTGACGTCTACGAATTCTTAAGAGGGGCATGGGCTAATGTCTCATTGATTCATGTCTACATATTGTAAACTATTTTCACTCTAATACTTATATTTTATGTAATTGAATTGCATTAACTATGAAATTTTTACAATCATCTTATTAACTATTCACTTTGCAAAATTTATGCAGGTTTCTTGTTGAAGAGCGCATCTCTTTATTTCAATTTTCAGAGATCAAATTCCTGTGTCCCCAAAGAATATCTGCAGCTGAAATCAAGAGTGACCCATCTGAAGTTTCGATGTACTTAAGAAATGCTTTCTTGGCTGAATTGAACAAGAAGGATGCACATTGCAAATTCATTTTGGCGCCATATTATGAAGAGTATGTACTACTTATAATTTGAAATCCAAGCCCATTACTTATTTAATATATGTTATTATTATATTAACAAGTTTCTTAAAATGCAGCAACCATTGGGTTCTCTATGCGATTGACCTGCGTATGGGGTTTGTGTACGAGTTTGACTCTTGTATGCAACCTGAGAACAAACCGCGACACTCACACCTGGAAAATATAATGAAAACGTTAGTTGATAACCTAAATAATATTTCATATAATTAAATTGATCTTCTATTTTGTTCTCGTTAAATATTTGGTGGTGGTGTTTGTTGTTTGGTAGACCCTATAATGTTTACAGGTGTAGACTTAAAGGGAATGCTTTCAAAAAGAGCAAGGTGCAATTGTTATTCATAAGAATGGAGGTATGTATGCATTACTATCTTCTCTTGTTATTTTAAACATACATAATAATTAATTCACTAAATATTATTACGTTTTCATTTACTAGTGCGCTCAACAACGTGGAAGTACCGAGTGTGGATATTATGTAATGAGATACATGTATGAGATAGTTTCTTCTCATAGATACTGCAAGGATAAGTTGCAAGAGGTTAGTGCCATGTCCGTATTTGTTTTTCACTTGTTTACTTACACTAGCTTGATTCAACCTTCTTTTTAGTATCATATATTTATTTACGTATGATTTTCGAGTTATTTGGCTTATTTCTAAGACTCGTTTTGTTCATCTCAATCTCTTTTTTGAAGTAAATACTTCAATATTTCTTTTATAGTCAAGGAAGCTAAGCGAGCAAATAAAATACTACATGCTAAGTAATTAACATGCTTATTTTATTTTATTTTATTTTATTTTATTGTGAAGGAGTACATGGCAAGGGATGCATCGTATAATGATGAAGAAATCAACGACTAGAACAATGGGCTAAGTTTTTTAGAACAACTTATTTATTGAAAGAATAAACTTTTTTAGTGACATTAATTGTGATGATTATTTTTAGAGAGGTATAATCGCATATTATGTTCATAGGCGTAGGAACTTGTATCTACATTCATTCATTTATATTGTCCAAGAAAATAGAACATTTATTGATAATATTTCCTATCTTATTATTGAAATTTGGTTGATAATCTCAAGTTAGTTTTGTTGTCTTTGTGAAAATTTGGTATGTGTAATATTGGTGTATTATATATTGGATAAAGAGGACTTGTGGTGGAATATGTAGACCAGGCCAGATTGCAGGTTTAATTCCGTCACCCCAACTTGATTGGGTGATCAACTTTATCAGGGAAATGCTGTCAAATTTTTCGTAGAATATTACTGTCGCTGCACTGCTGTTGTCGCTGCACTGCAGCTGCTGTCGCTGCACAGCTGTTGTCGCTGCACTGCTGCTGTTGTCGCTGCACAGCTGCTGCTGCTGTCGCTGCACAGCTGCTGCTGCTGTCGCTGCACAGCTGCTCCGGTACTGCTGCTGCTGTCACTGCTCCAGTACTGCTGCTGCGCTGCTCCAGTACTGCTGCTGCTGCTGCTGCTGCGCTGCTCCAGTACTGCTGCTGCAGCGCTGCTCCAGTGCTGCTGCTGCGCTGTTGCAGTACTGTTTTTATTATAATTATAAAAAAAAGTAATAGTAGTTACTAGTATAAATTATATTATACTGGCATGAAATGGATATAGTATAAAAACTGGCATGAAATGGATATAGTTACTAGTATAAATTATATTAGTAACTGGCCTACGCTTGTAGTAACTGGCAATTATAGAAGCCAATTACAAATAAGAAAATAGTAGTAACTGGCCAAGCCCAACACCAGTTATAAATAGCTCATTTTTTTATGTAAAATTTGACATATTGTAACGGGCAAACGTAAATGGCAGTTACGAATAGCACAGTATTAGTAACTGACATTTGCTAGTTACAAATAAATTACACTATTAGTAACGGTGGCTATAGCAACGGACGATGTTAGTTACTAAAAGCCCTTTTTTGCCAGTTACTAATAGCACTTTTTCTACTAGTGATGCTAGGTCCCTTAAATCAATCTAAACAAGATAATCACGATCGATCTAGTATTATGTGTTGCATATTGTTAAAATCGATTCAGATTAGTTTAATAGTTAACGCATGTCCCTTCAATTATTTATGCTGAGCTAGTAAGGATATCCTGCCTCTGGAGTTATCGAAGAGCGAGTACTCCTCTCGGTAGTTACAGTCCCCCGAACCCTCAATCTCTACCTTGCGGGTGTACCTTGAGAGATCCCCACACCAGGGATCACAAGGGAACCTATGGCCATCGTGGTCAAACATAATTACGCTCCCTTTATGCCACGATAATCGGGTTTTGTCAGTTTTTCTCATTGTCGTTAAAAACTGAATGGCGACTCCTATATTACTAGTCAATTGGGTGTAAACTCACAGGAAATCCAATTACACTTGATTTGACAAAAAGAAACGTCACGCCCACGAGGGACGAGGTCACGCATTAGCCTCGTGCTTTTTCGACCCCCTCACAACTTCACCCTTGCTTAACCTTCTACTTTTTCTTAGTCCCTGTGGATTGGAACATAAGTGTGAGCCACAACCTGTATCTAATACCCAAGAAGTTGAATTAGCAAGTATACAGTCTATAACGAAAATACCTGAAGATGGAACGACTGTTCCGTTCTTCTGATCTTCCTTTAGCTTCAAGAAATCTCTCTTCCAATGCCCCTTCTTCTTGCAATAGAAGCATTCAGATTCAGAAGTGGGTTGACTGACCTTCCTCTTTTCAGACTTGGCGCCAGTTTGCTTAGTTGGGCTGGCCTTGTTGCCACCTTTCTTAGCATTCCTCTTCTTTCCAGATTTCTTGAACTTGCCCCCACGCACCATAAGCACATCTTGCTTATCACTTTTGAGCGTCTTTTCAGCGGTCTTAGGCATACCGTGAAGCTCAGTGAGCGTTTTGTCCAGACTATTCATACTGTAGTTCAGCTTGAACTGATCATACTCGCTATGAAGAGAATGGAGGATGGTGTCTACAGCCATTTCCTGAGAGAACTGCTGATCCAGCCGACTCATATTCTCAATGAATCCAATCATTTTGAGAACATGTGGACTTACGGGCTCGCCTTTCTTAAGCTTGGTCTCAAGAATTTGCCTATGGGTCTCGAACCTTTCGACTCGAGCCAGATCTTGGAACATGTTCTTTAACTCACTGATGATCGTGAAAGCATCTGAGTTGATGAACGTTTTCTGCAGATCTGCACCCATGGTTGCAAGCATTAGACATTTCACATCCTTGTTGGCATCAATCCAACGATTGAGGGCTGCCTGAGTGACCCCTTCGCCTGCGGCTTCGGGCATCGCCTCTTCCAGGACATACTCCTTTCCTTCCTGCATAAGAACTATTTGCAAGTTCCTTTGCCAGTCAAGGAAGTTTTTCCCGTTCAACTTCTCCTTTTCGAGAATCGATCGAATGTTGAATGAATTGTTGTTTGCCATAATTAAAACTACAATTGAAAAAGAATAAACAAATAAATAATCATTCACAGTTTCTCTAAATAAACTTAAATTCTAGCATGCATGCATAATTTAATGTTCATTAAGCATTTTATTCAAGTTATGTGTTCCGACAGGTGTGAATAAAATGATTCCAAGACCCTAAAACCCATTGAAGAATTAAGCACATTATATATTTAGACTCAATTCTAATATCTTTTAGGTAAGCAAAAGCCTTTTGCTAATAGTCTAGAAACTACTCTTGGTTAATAGGTACGTCTAAGAGATTATTAGGTAAACCTATCAATTTTGCCACGACATAAAAGGACTCCTTACTTATATCGTTGAGTTTCACCAAAACTAACATGTACTCACAATTATTTGTGTACCTTACCCCTTTAGGATCAATAAGTAACACCTCGTTGAGCGTAAAACTATTACTAGATTGATGTAAAGGTTATCCAAGTAAGTGTTATTTTGGCATGGCACCTTTTAACTCAATTTTTAAAGTTTGGAACTTAAGGCTCTTACTATGTTGGTTAGATTTTAAGTGAACTAAAATCCTTAATCATGCAACATAATCAAGCCATAATCTCATGCATAATTAAGACATATTTAAGAGCAATAAATAACTTAAAACTTGCATAAGATAAATGTGATCTAGTATGGCCCGACTTCATCTTGAAGCTTCAACTTCAAAGTCCGTCTTGAAAATGGATTGGAACCCCTGTCTTGAATTTCACCATGGGAGGCGCCATTTTCTTCAAATAGGATCAGCTATAATTAAAACTAATTGCAACTATTTGATGGTACGCAGACCATATTTGAATTGAAAAACAAATTTTGGTGCATTAGACCAATTACATTCAAATTAATGGTACGCAGACCATATTTTCTATCTTATTTGGGCCATACTAGTCACTTCATAACCTGCAAAACAGTACATATACAATGTATACCATTCACCCATTCATTATCATGAATGGCCCACATAGCTGGTTAGTAAAACACGTTATGCATCACATAAATATTTGCAGCAATTAATCAAGGGCACCAATAATCTACCAATTATACAGTCCTTATTAATTCTAATCAAGTTGTTTAACCTTAAAGGATTTGTAGACCTAATCAAGAGTTTATGACTAAAGGCTCCCACTTAAACCAATAACTTTATATGCCTTACTAATTTTAAACATAAAAATGTATTTCTAGTCTAACCGGAAACATACAAGTTTAATAAAAATTTAAAGCTCATATAAAATTATAATCTAATCCATTTATTTAATTTATTTTTCAGTTGAATTAAATGAATTTAAATTAATTCGAGGTTTAATTTTAGTAAAATAATTAGTATAAATTAAAATTTATAATAATTATAATATTCAAAATTAAAATCCAAGAAAACAATTTAAATTATTAATTTTAAAATTAATTAAAATTATTTCCGAACTGAAAATTTCAAATTGAAATTCAAAACGACTCAATCGTAACACGACGAGCACTTGGGCTTGCGCCCAAGCCCCATCGTGTGCACGACCGATCGCACACCCATGGCACATCGCAGCAGCAGCCACGCGCAAACGCAGCAAGCCAAGCCACGCTTGCGCGCAGCCTGCTCGCCCGCATGCATCACAGCAGCTACAAAGGAGTGCTCGCTCGCTAGGCGCAAGCAAGCCCCCGTGGCGAGGCAGCGCTCGTTGGTGGGCAGAGCAGCGATCGCTGGGCGACCCAGATCTCGCCCTCGCGCGCGCGCCTCGTCTAGTGCCACTCCCATCGCCCTTCGCCCATAGCACACAGCACACACGCCCAGGCTCCCTTTCCTCGTGCGCGCGCCATGCCTTGGTTGCTCGCTGCATTTGTACCGCACGGGCGACGAGCTCCCTTGTTCGTCGTCGCGTGCCCGCACTATACAACACCCCTTAAGGGTAACACGTAGCTTCCATTGCTCTGTGCGTGCAACATTTATGGGCGTTTTTCAAAAATTTAAAATTTTTAATTCAAAATTAATGACAAATCAATAAAACATATTAATTTCATAATTTTAGGGCGAAAAATCGAAAATTTATTAATCAATTATTTTCCGATTAACATGGATTCAAATCTAGGTCATAAAAATTTAAAATTTAACATAAATTAACAATTTTTATGGTGGTTTTTAATCATGGATACCTAATTAAATTATTAATTAATTATGAAAAACAAATCAATTCTAAATTGTTCGAATTTCAACAAATTAATCATAATTACAAATTAGGTTGTATAATTAACAAGTCTAGGCATTCAAAGTTGTTAAACATATACTGTAGGTCAATAAAAAACTCAAGATTTATCAACAAGAATCGCAAATATTCAATTTAACATCTTAAATTTACAAACTTTTGCTTTCCAAAAACTAAAACCTCCAAAAAGTCATAGTTAGGATTCGAATTTGGGAATTCTGGGTTCGGCTGAAAAATATTAATTTTGTCAAAATTTTAGAATGCCTTGTACATGCGGAATTGACACAAAAATCACTCGATTTAGATGAGTAACGAATAAACTGCCGAAAAACTGCGTACATATAATTAAATAAACGCAATTAGCAATTAATTAACAATTACGGAAATTAATCACCCCTTTTAATTCTTTGCAAATTTGTAAAATTTAACCATGTCATGCAATTAGATTATGAAAATAATAAGAAGCTCGTGATACCACTGTTAGGTTATGATACATATGACAAAACATAAATCATGCGGAAAACCTTAATGCCAGGAAACATATTATTTACACATAATCATTTAGCATAATTCAAATGCATACACTTTGTAGCGTGCCCTCCCTAGCTGCGCCCGAACCGAACAAGAACAAGTCTTTAGGACTCCAAGTGTCGTCCCTCCGTAGATAGTCCACAGCACGTCCGGATCCGCCTTAAGCTTGACCAACTAGAATCGCCCTTAAGGTTCCTAGGAATTTCGGCTAAATGGTTGCAAGTGTTTGGCTGATTTTTGCTTCAAAATCTTACCTTTGAATACTTCAATGTTGTGTATAAATTTGTGACCCTAGGCCCCTATTTATAGAGTTATGGAAAAGGACTTATAATCCTATTAGAATACTAGTTTAGTTTAATTAGAATCCTGCTAGGACTCTATTAAATAAACTTTATGTATTAGGATTAGGATTTAATCATATGACAAATTCTAATAGCTTTAGGATTCGTTTTGCACACAGCCGTACACGAGCATGAGCACGAGCACAGGCCGCGCAAGCCTCGCGGCACATGCGAGCTGCACTTGCTCGCAGCCCATTGTCGCAGCCCACGACTGCTCCGCGCGCGCCATTGGCCTTGGCTGGGCCTGGCATTGCGCTGGGCCTGGTCGAGGCTTGGCGTGTGGTTTGTTGCGCTTGGCTTGCTGGGCAACGGCCTGGCTTCGTGTTGGGCCTTCGTCTAGCGAGCCTCGTCCGATGCTAATTCGTACGATACGCTTCCGATTAAATTCTCGATTCCGGAATCAATTTCCGTTTCGAACAAATATTTAACATTTCCGTTTCCGGAATTTATTTTCTGATTTCGATAATATTTCCGATACTGAAAATATTTCCGTTTCCGGCAATATTTCCGATTCCGGCAATATTTCCATTTCCAATGATATTTTCCGATACATACCATGTTTCCGTTTCCGGCAACATCTACGACTTGGATAATATTTAAATTTCCGATACGATCCATATTTCCGTTTCCGGCAACATCATCGTTTCCGGAGTATTCATTTCTTGCTTTTGACGATCTCAGCTCCCACTGAAACCAAGATCCGTCGATTCCGAATATCCATAGATGGAGTATTTAATGCCATTAAATACTTGATCCGTTTACGTACTATTTGTGTGACCCTACGGGTTCATTCAAGAGTAAGCTGTGGATTAATATCATTAATTCCACTTGAACTGAAGCGGCCTCTAGCTAGGCATTCAGCTCACTTGATCTCACTGAATTATTAACTTGTTAATTAATACTGAACCGCATTTATTAGACTTAACATTAAATGCAGACTTGGACCAAGGGCATTATTTCCTTCATCTGTGTGGGCGCACAGATTTGGATGAGATTTCTGGTCCAAACTCTTGGAGGTTTGCGGGAACACAACCTTCTTGTGCGCCCGCACAGATTCTAAATTCTGCTTGTTTTCTGCATTTTTCCTTTGAAACTCCTTGATTATTCCAATGTAACCTATGCAAGATCAAAGCTAGTAAGTAGCATATAAATGGATATAAAAATATGCAATATCAAGCAAAAAGTAACAAAAAAGATAAATAATTCCTAAGCTAAGAGCGACAAAAATACCGCTCATAAAACTCCCCAAAGCTAAATGTTTGCTAGTCTCTAGCAAACTAACATGAAAACGGGAAGGAGAATGAGCTCATTATCACAATTCTAAAATCACGAAAATAAGAACTACAAGAATGCACACTGACTCACTGTCGTAGGCATCTCGGTTGCATTTAAGCACTTGCAACAAGCTCTTTGAATCCCATAATCGGTCATGAGAGCGAGTCGGATCTCGCAAGGGTTTTCTAAGAGATTGACCCATAACTCTCCAAAAATAATCAAGGCAAGATAAAAGGAAGAAGATGGAAAACAAAGAAAAACAAAAACAAATGTTCAAGGGATTGGGCATTTAGAACGAAACAAGAAAAAATAGATGCAACCATTTCTAAATCAATAGACGAGTGCACGCTAATGGATATCATAGATCGAGTAAAGACGAGCCTACGTGGGATTCGAACCCACATCTTTTGTGCATTCACACAAATGCTCTACCTATTGAGCTAGTAGGCTAGTGTTCTCTCGGAGTAGGAATACTAGAATGAAATCATATTTTAACTTCTAAAAGTAAATATTTTCAAATTAAAATTAAACAAAACAATATAGAAAGTAAACCAAACATCATTAACCCATTTCCACAACTTCCTTATCAATATAAACAAATTGTTGGTGTTCCTTATAATAGAAAAGCAACAACAGTACCAGTAGGAGTATCATCAGAATCAGTCAAGTCAAGAACTTAAGATGAATTTTCCCTTTAATCCCATTACACCGTGAAATAAGATGAATTCATTGGGAAACAAACATTAAATATTACCCTAATTTTTTAAGACTTCCAGCAGCTTCAACAGCGGAACAACAAAGCTTACTCCACCCATGGGCACCCACAGATCCCCAGCTCGGTAAGCTATGAGCCTGTGTCGAAGATCATCTAGTCCTTCAGATACTACCATTGTTAGCCTCTCCATGTCTCTCATCACCTTAAGTCTTGGAGTCAAACTCCCCACGTCAGAGATGCAAGTAAGCTTCAAGCAGCTCATCTCTTCCGGCGTAGCACATCTTCGCCACCAGCAACACTCCGTTGATTCATCCCCCTCTGAGCTCTCTCCCTCATCACAAAGTTTCTTGTCTCTCATCTTCTTTACTTGGACTGAGTATTGATGAGCGACATTTATGTCGCTCTTAGCTTAGGATTTCATGTTAGTTTGTTATGTTTCTTTATAGATTTTATAGCTTTTTGTGTGTATAAGTTTCTTTCCATCTTGTGCTTTATAGGTGAACATGATAAAAGTGATGGAAAACAAGTAGAATTAAGCCAAAACAGGGCTTGTGCGATCGAGTTGTTACTTGTGCGCCCGAACAGAGGAGGGCTGATGGACATCAAGGAATCTGCAGTTTTGTGCGACCGAACGTTCCTTTTTGTTCGACCGAACGTTCCTTTTTGTTCGGTCGCACAAAATGGATTTTGGAGACAGAATGCCTCAAAATTGGAAAACGACCGCACAAGTTTTGGTTCGACCGCACAAGAGTTTGTGCGCCCACACAGGTTTTTCTGTTCGACCAAATCAAAGCTCAAAGGAGACAATGGCCAAGAAAACACCATTCGACCGAACAGGATTTCTTGTTCGGTCGCACATGACGAAGGAATTGTTCTTTGCTGCCTTCGCTCACACAGGCTTAAAGTTTGCTCGAATGGGTCTCTTATGTTCGGTCGCACAGAGGGTATGTGCGACCGAATGGCTGTGCGGGCTGCATATTTTCGAATTTTGGCTTCTATTTGGGGGAACTTATAAATAGATTTTTCATTTTTCATTTTATTGTAGAGTTTTAGTTTTACATTTTGAGAATCCCAAAATAGATTTTCAGCATTTCTAGAGAGAGAAACTCTCCTCCATTGAAGCATCAAGTTGTAATTTCTTAAACTCTTCTTCTAATTTCTTGCAATTCAATTCAATTTCTTACTTCTTGCTCTTGTTATGATGGTTGATTGTTCTTTAATTCCTTTAATTCTTGAATTCTTCTTTGCCTTGACTTTAGTTACTTTGATTCTTAATTTTCTAGTTGATTGTTCAATTGGTTGTTCTACTCTTTGATTCTCTCTTTCTAATCTTTCAATTTCATGCTTGCTAGCCTAGAATTAATGGATTTCTTAATTTTTAGAATTATTAGTGAGTAGAATTAGGTTAGGGAAAGGGGAGAATCTAGGGGCTTAATTAGGGGAAATTGATGATTGATTGTTGGTTCATTAATGTGATTAAATATGATTTAGTGATAGGATATCCATGCCTAATTGAGTGGTAGTTGCAAATGCTATTCGATTAGATTCAATTGGAAGCATAGGTTAGGTTTGGCAAGAGATTGTGAGCCTATCTTCTGTAAGAAAATAGTTGTGCCTATTATATGCAAGTTTGTTTAGTCTAGGATTAGGCGAAATCTCTTCCGTAGATTAGACGCTTAGCGTACCCCATCCGAGAGGTGGCGGGTTTGTCATTTGATGCTATTTGCCTATTCTCCAAGTCGTTGCGTGATCATCATTGCTAGATAGTTTAGTTCATTTCCCCCGACTTCCCTAGCCTATCCCCGAATCCCTAGCGTTCCCCTTTATTGATTTAATTTTGTTTAATCGATAGCTTTAGTTTCCTAGTTATAATTCAATCAAATTCTTGTTCAAACTAGCTTGATATCTAAACTCGATAACCACCGTTTCTATGGGACGATCCCTATACTTGCCGCTATAGTTCATATAGCCGGTTTGTTTAGAGGTTTATAAATTTTGTTTGGTGAGGTGAATTTCTATTCAACGACGGAAGAACACCCTATCAAGTATAGAAGTATACATAGGGAAATATCCAACAATAACAAGCAGCTTCAACTGCTGAACAACAGGAAAGCAGGGGTTGCGCACAAACAAAGCTGAAAGCTTCAATTAGAGGCTACCATTAGAACAAGAGCTATATGATCCATTCTGCATAGAGGGGTTAAATCCCCTGACAGAATGTTCAACAACTTAACACCTTGAGCATGCAAACCTAATTCATATGATGATAACCGAAAACCTCAAGTTATATTCAAACCAAATTGGCCAATGGATAACGCTCGAAAACACAATCAAAACGCCACACTATAGGTAAACATCAATAACTAATATTCCAATACAATATATTCAAATGGAATACTCAGAAACCCAGAACAAGAAATCCCTAGTTTGAAGCAATATTGTGAATAACAAATATTGTCAAAATCGTCAAAAGTTGAATCGATTGAATGGTAGTAATCACAATTATAATCTGGAAATGGTGTCACAATTAGAATCAAATGAATGGTAGTAATCGCCAATTGTAATATGAAAGTAGCAAGAGAATGTCACATGTAATAGAAACTTAGCAATTGTAAACTGCTTGCATATTCATCGAACGGAAAGAACATCGGAAATTTCTTTAAAGACTGATTCAAATAAAACAAAATAAAAACTTAGTGGGTTGAAATTAACTGAACTCAATAAATTTACAGAATTTTATCAAATCAAAAGCAAAACCTAATTCTAGTAAAATCAAAACGAAAAAATCAAATAAAAAGGCAAAAAATTCAATTGATAACGTAAGTAACGAAAGTTAGAAACAAAAGGTAGAATCGAATTGAAATGAATCGAAGATTAACGACAAAGGGCAAAAAATTAGGGATTTGGAAACCCTAATTTGAGGTTTTTAAATAGAAAATGTAGAAGGAGAGAGATAAAACTTACAAATTATTCGAAAACTCCATTGATGAATTGAATTTTGAGCTGAATCTTCGATTGAAGATGTGAGAGGACCGTGGGGAGCGAAATTTTCCAAGAGCGTTCCAAGAAGAGAGAAGCAATAGAGAGGATTTGGAGGAGGAGAGAAAAATCAGAGGGAAGAGAGAGAAAGAAAATCTGAAATTGGGTTGAGTTAGGGAGGTCATTCAACAATGTAAATTTACCATATTACCCTTAATATTTTCATTTGGTCGGGTAGATTCTCGGCCGTTGGATTGAATTGATCGAGGGCTTAGATCAGTTCTCAGTGCTCATCTTAAGGGGTGGTAGAGAGATGAGAGCATATTTATCAAACAACAACCTTTTGTGTTTAAGAGAGAGAATTGAATAAAAAAAACAATAAAATAGGTAGAGAGATGAGAGGGAAGAAAGAGAGAGAATAAAACTATTTAAGAATTGGTTTTCATGAACACCAAATGGGTGGAAGGAATGATGGACATATGTTAAATGTGGGCCAGACAATATTGTTGTTTATTTTTTGTAATTGCAAAGTGACATTTAGAGATGAGGACAAAATCAACAAAATCAATTTAGAGATGAGGACAAAATCAACAAAATCAAAATCCACTAAACAACAAAATAGGGATAAGATAAACGCTAAAGGACAAAATCAATTTTTTTGAAAATGGCATCCGTTTATGAAAAATGGCATCCATTTTTCCAAAATGGCATATGTTCTTTGAAAATGGCACCTGATTTAATTTTTGTCTTATCTCTATTTTGTCGTTTAATGAGGTAATATGTATCTTGAAATACATATCAAATATTGGCCTCTCCGCCCTCATTTAGAGATGGTGTTTGATAAATAAATATCAAAAACTTTTGTGTAAGACCGCCTAACAGTTACACCACTTTTTTGGTACTAACTAAACTAGTGTAATACATAACTAAAAGTAATTAAATCATAACTAATTGAATAACAAAAAAGTTAAGGTATAAAGACAAATAGTTAAATTTATGAGTCGAATAGTTATTATTTTTTAACAAACTTATTATTAAGTAAACTCATAAAATCTTAACTAATTGATCTTATTGCTTAACTAATCAGTTTCATTATTTAACTAATTGGTTCAGTGCTTAACTAATTGATTCGGTTGCATAACTAATTGGTTTCGTTGCTTAACTAGTTGAATTTCGGACTTAACTAATTGGTTTCAATGGTTAACTAATTAGTTAAAGTGCATAACTAATTGGTTACAGTGCATAAAAGTGGTATAACCGTTAGACCGTATTTTCTAAAAGTTTGTAAATATTGTTAAATCTTGTGGATGTTGGGTTTGGTGTTGGAGGGAGAGAAAGATAAAATATTATTTCCTCCATTTTTTTTAATTGCACCATCTGAGATTTTACGCTTGCAATGCACTATTTTAACCACTAATATATCTCATTATACATTTTAAAAAATTATAAAAATTGGATAATTTGAAAATATATTTCGAGACGAATCTAACAAGATCCTATATAAATATATTTTTCCTTACATATAAATCACAAAAAATAACTATATATAAATATGAGAATAACGCTAAAATCCATACAATGCAATTATTAAAAAATGGAGGAAGTATATTTTATTAATCTAAAATGTTGATGTTCGATAAACATGCTCTCGACTCTTTCGCATCAAGGGAAAAAAAAACCACATTGCTGAAAATGGAAACAAATCATCAAACACCAGCTTTAACTCTTAAAGACAATACTGCGTGGCATTCTCACATTGGTCCACCACAGCGCGTATATTTCTTTTCCTTTCAGACCTGGAATTGTTATTATTTTATTTTATTTTATTTTATTTGGTAGCAAAGAGTGACCTGGCATCGTTATTGCATTCCCAGATTTCCCACCTCTCTCTCCAAAAAAAAATATTAAAACAAAAATTTGTTTTGGCAATCTCCTTTCCTCTCTGCTACTTCAGTCATCGATTTGTCTAACTCCAATCCGAAAATTTTCAAATTAGGCCTTTAATTTCCCAATTTATTTTCTTCTGAATTTCTACTCTTGAATTCAATTTCTTTTGAAATTTACAGCGAATTGAAGCGGATGATTGCGGAATTAGGGCAAAATTGAACGCTAACTATGTGATTGAGAGTGTAAATTTCGAGCTTATTTGCATCGATTTCAATGGCGTCATTCCGAAGAACTTTATCACCGGCGAATCAAGATCGATTGTACCATAACGGATCAACGTCAAGTCCATTTTCGTTGAATTCGTCATCTCACAAGGCGACGAATTCGAGCTTTTTCGTAAAGCTCCGGCGAAACTTCGCCGGAATATTTCTACTTCAGAATTCCCGGAGAAATCAACAGCATTCATGGAAAAGACATTTCTATCGTTGCTTGTTTTGCTTCTTCGTTGGAATTTTATTAGGTATTTTGCCGTTTGGTCACATTGAAGAAGAAGACGTAAGGACTCATGATTTCTCATTTGAAGTCAAATCTCAAGCTGCGAATAATGTTAAGGAGGAGAAGATGTACAGAGCTGGAGATGCCGCTGCCATTGCTGCCGCCGCCGCAAAAATGAGCGATATTGAGGTTAAGCTTGATGTGATATTGGCGGAGAATTATAATCCTAGGAAAATGTTGATTGTTGTTACACCAACGTATAACAGGGCACTTCAAGCTTACTATTTGAATAGATTGAGTCAAGTTTTGAAGCTTGTTGATCCGCCTGTGCTGTGGGTTGTGGTGGAAATGAGTGCACAGTCCCCGGAAACCGCCTCGATTTTGAGGAATACTGGGGTGATGTACCGACATTTGGTGTGCCACAAGAATTTGACAAATATTAAAGATAGAGGTGTTGAACAGAGGAATACTGCTCTTGAGCATATTGAAGTTCATAAACTTGATGGCATTGTTTATTTTGCTGATGATGATAATATCTACTCCTTGGAGCTCTTTGAAACCATTAGAAAAGTCAGGTATATTGTTTCTGATCTTGCTGAGCTCGTTTTACATTCTTGTATAGTTGTATGCTGTTTCTCTTAGTGATTCTAAGTATTTTTTGACACGGAGATTGAATTTTGATTACTGTTTAGGTGCAATATCTTTGCCAGCCATGGGCCATTTGTTAAATGCTTGTTGACTTTTGATGGTTGTGGTTGTTTGTATTTGATACTGGTTAAAGAGATGCCCATGGTTGAGGAATTGGCTTTTTTGTCATAAGAATTTGTCCAATTGTAAGGAATTGGTTGTTCGTTTGAGAGTATTGATTAGACAAAATCCAATTTTGAGGAATGCTGTTAACCTAAGTGTCGAGTATTATTACCAGTTACGTAAATGAAAAGGGTTTTTGAATGTTTTTCTCAGTAATCCAGGCTTTTTCTCTATAGTCATGGATTCAATGTTCTCTTTTATTTCTTCTTATCATTGGAGGGTTTGTCATAGGCTTTCCGTGATATGGGATTATCTGCAAGTTAAATCTGTTCTTGTGGTGTGTGTAATTCATCATCAGAAAAGCCTCATTCTTACTAGTTTGACCGGCTCACGTGTTTATCTCGGAACTTTCAATTCAATTCACTTGTTTTTGTCGCTAGTTTCATACTGTGCACCACTTAGAAAATTTAGTTCATGTCAATAGTTAGTGGAACTTTTGTTGAATGTTTTTACTTGGAGAAATCTAGCCATTGTAAGGCTGAGTGATTGTTGTTGTTCTGAATAAAGAACCTTATTTGACTACTGTGTCAGTCATCTGTTTATGTGTCAATGATTGTGAATTTCTCCGATCAAGCTTCCTCTTTATTTTAATATATTTCCAAACAAGTTAACTGAGACAGGATGGGATTTTTCTATAGAGAAATGAGATAGGATGGGCTTTTTCTTCAATCAGGTGTTGTATTCCCTGGTTCACCTGTGACGTGACGGGAAGAAATCAAATCATCTTACAATCTTACCTGACACTTTATAAATCTACTGAAGTCTTTTTCAAAATAAAGGCAACACGTATGCAATCAACAGAAAGGGAAAAGACTGACTTCTTATTTGAATGAAAGTTATCAGTATGGAGATTTTTCCATCCCGATGTTGTGTTTCTGTCTTATACATATAGGTGTTTTGTTTATCCTGATGGCAATATCTTTCTCTCTCTCAAACAAAAAAAAAACAGAGAGAAATAAACTAATTGTGAACCTTTTGCAACTCTTACAGCCGTTTTGGCACCTGGCCTGTTGCTATGCTGGCCCAAAGCAAAAATAAGGCCATACTTGAAGGTCCAGTATGCGTTGGAAGTAAAGTGGTTGGATGGCACACAAACGAGAAAAGCAAGGCACTTAGGAGATTTCATGTTGATATGTCTGGATTTGCATTTAATAGCACTATCTTGTGGGATTTAAAGAGGTGGAGACGTCCGTTTTTTAATCCAATACGACAGCTAGACACCGTGAAGGAGGGTTTTCAGGTACTACTTTATGCACAGCTCTAGATTTTTGCACCTTTATCATATGGAAATACTTTCTGCTGTTGAAAGAATTTGTTTTACCACGAGTAAATAGCAAAAGCAATCGAAAATTGCAGTGAAGTATAGCTGCTATGCATACATCATGTTTCTATTGGTGGTTGTATACAGGAGACAACATTTATTGAACAAGTGGTCGCAGAGGAAAGTCAAATGGAAGGTATGCCTGATGGCTGTGGGAAGATTATGAACTGGCATCTCCACTTGGATGCTCGTGGGGTTGCATATCCAACAGGGTGGGTTCTTCAGAAGAATCTAGATGTTTTGTTGCCCATTGATTAAAGAAACGCAACTCTATCTTTGATCCCAAACTAATTAAGGTCTGACATTGGATTTCTGTATTTCAAGCATCTGAATTTCTATTCTATCTAAAATGCATATTTGCAATTATTAATGGTGGTTTGGAGAGGGCTATAAGTCATAATTTTCTTTTACTCCAATGGGAATGGAGATTTGAAAGTACAAGCATGTGAAGTATTTTTTTTTGTGCGGACTCAAACTGGTGATCGAAGAGATATACTGCAAGCAAGTCTCTTGAGATCCTAATTTAGATCTCTTCCATGGGGAGTCTTTGGATACTTCCCTCCCCGACTCTTCTCTTCTCTTTTACCCTTCTTTATTACTCATCATTTCTGACAAAATTGTGCAAAATTTTACATGAAAGATGGAATACCTTCATTTTTATTATATATTCCTTTTATGTGTACCATTTGCCTGCTGTCCCTTCAAAAAAACAAAAAAAAGCACCATTTGCCTGCTGCGGGATACCTACATGCGGTCTACTGAAGCATGGAAAACACTCTCCCTAGTATACGGATTTGGTGGCTCAGTGGTTCTGAATGCTTAATACTCTAAGCTGGTGCCTTTTGCTATTTCTATCGCATTGATAATTTGCATCATTAACCATGTTCCTATTGGTTTTGCAGCTGAAATGTTATTCTGACAGTCCCATGATATTGGCTTCCAAGGCTGTAGCGGCTGCTTCATCCACCTTGCTAATCGATCATCGATTCCTTCTGTCTTCAGAAGCGCATATAGCAGCATACACATTAAGCTTGGGACCTAGCAAGGATTGAATTTTCATTGATACACAGACTCTTAGACGACACCATTTTGCTTTCTTAAATGGTAAATTTGGATGTGAAACTTCAGAGTGGTAAGGGGGGTGAAATTATTGTTTAGCTAGAGAATTTAATTAAAATTTTGGGCACTGGTAGTCTTTAGTCTTCTAAATTGTCATGCTTAATTTTTGGCTACATTAGCCAAAGAATCTTTTCTAGTTAGGTACAGAAGAAAAATTGTGGATAACTAACTTTTACATGGATTTATATCAAGTCGTGTTTTTATGAAGGAGGCATTGATTCATTCACAAATCGAAGTATCTATACTAACTAGTGTGTGGCCCGGGCGATGCCCCGGTCGCTACATTGAATAGTTAAAATTTTAGATTTTTCTTGAGCTCAATATTGGACGAAATGCATGTATACCATTTATTCCATAGAAAATAAAAAATCAAATAAAAATTTAGTTGGTTTAGACTTCATGTTAACATTTATTTATAAATTAATGTGAAGAAACAAACCACAATTGGTGGTTGGTTAAGATGGTAATGAGATATATCATTCAAACATGAGGTCTAGAGTTCGAACCTTATTGTATTGATTTTTGGTTATCTACGACATGGCATACCATTTGGTGAGTGAATGATGTGGCACAAAGGGAAGAATACTACGTGACACATAGACGTTTTCCACAACGCTTTTTAATATATTAGTATAGATATATTATAAGGTCTTTATAAGAAATTTTACCATGCCATGTGGCGCTCTCCTCCTTCAATTTGTCACATGTCATCCCATGTCATCCACATATATTCCGAAATCTCAACAAATATATACTTTCTCCGTTCCGGAAATGTCGCACCATTTGCTTTTTACATTATTTACACTACGATTTTGGACATTTTTGTGATCCGTATGTAAGAAAATTTTAGTCATGTGGGGTCATGTTAGATTCATATCGATATATATTTTTTCTAAATATATATTTTTTTTTATAATTTTTACTTGCACATGATTTGAGATATTAAGAGTCAAAGTGAACTATGGTGCGATATTTCCGAAACGGAGGAAGTATAGTTCATTCAAGATTCGAACCCATGACCACTTGATTATGCTAATATCTTATCCAATTGGCTATGTCATGCAAATGAAATACAATAAGTGATGATAAAATCAATAACTTAACCAGAGTAGGAATTAATTTTGATTGTTTTCTTTTTGCAGAAAAGTATAGTTAAAGTTATT
This sequence comes from Spinacia oleracea, assembly GCF_020520425.1. Taxonomy (NCBI): domain Eukaryota; kingdom Viridiplantae; phylum Streptophyta; class Magnoliopsida; order Caryophyllales; family Amaranthaceae; genus Spinacia; species Spinacia oleracea. The sequence goes on along the minus strand of NC_079492.1, from coordinate 84,323,856 downwards.
CAAGTAATGACTCGGGGCATCGCCCAACCCCCCAAAACTAGCTATTTTAATAAATTAGAAAATTTGCAAGACATATAGAGTGGCACGTACTTGCGTGTCCCCAATTTCATGTCCTTGATCTTCCATGATTTTAGAAGATATTATCGAGCGATTTCCTTCAATATTGCATAAAGATCCAATAATTCCCAAAATACGTTACTTTCTAAGTTAATTCCCACCATACCGTCCACGTCAGCAAAGAAAAGCCGATCTATTTTTTTTATAAAATTTACAGTAAACCGCTATCTCAAACAACGTTTTATAGGGCTAAACCGCTACCTGAAATAGCGGTTTTTTTATTTAATGAACCACTATTTCAGATAGCGGTAGAAATAACGTACCAAAATCAAGTCAGGGGTTAGAGCGTTCTTATTGATTTCAAAATAACAAAAAAATACATCTCCCTTTCCCGTTGCTGCGAACAGCGCTGCCTCCCCACCCTGCCTCTCAATCGCCAGCCGTCAAATCCCGGCCTGCCTGACCAGTCACCCACCGACGTCGCGGCCAGACCAGTCACCCACCGACGCTACTCGTCTGCCCCATAACCGCCTGTTATCCAATTTGAAATTGGGTATTCGTTAGAAATTAACAGATGAATTCCTCTAAAATTCTAAATTCCTTTTCCTTCACTTCCTCCTAGCTCTTGTACTAGGAGTCTTCCTCGCCGTCCCCTTATCATCGATATTCATCGGTGCCACCGGAAGCGGTGGCTTTCTTGGTGGTGCTCCGCAACGCGTACAACCAGGTAAATCCCTAATTCTTTTTTAAATTTTATTTTATGTAATTAATTGTTAATTGAATGAAAAATTGATACAAGTATTAGGTTTTCGTTTGTTTGATGTTATTTTGAAGATTATATTTGTTTTGTTTGATGGTGTTATTATCAAGATTACATAAATTGCAATTTTTTTTTTTTTTTTTGCTTTAAAACAAAACCGCCATCTGAGATGGTGGTTTGCTTTAAAACAAAACCGCCATCTCAAATGGCGGTTCAATGCTGAACCGGGAAAAAAAAAATTCTTTCTCCCTTGCTGACGTGGACGGTATGATAGGAATTAACTTAGAAAATAACGTATTTTGGGAATTATTGGATCTTTATGCAATATTATCGTTTCATTTGTAGAAGGAGCGACCAACAAAAACTTAATAATTACTCTTCTTTTGCCCGCAATTTGGATTATACACCCGGGTGCAATGTGCTCATTGTGCACCCTGTTGAACATTCATTGAAAATCTAATGAACATGGAGAAGATTTCAATGTACATGTACTAGTGAAATATTTAAACTATATGTTCTATGGATTTAAACTATATGTTCATTGGCTATATGTTATTTGGGTATGAACAATATGTTCTTTGTATTTAAACTAGATGTTCATTAAAAAAACAGGGTGCATAGTGAGCATTGTGCACCCGGGTGCATAAACCATATTTTGCCTGATTTTGTGTGAAATTAAATTATATGTACTGAACTTATTTTTTATAAATTATTTTGCCTGAAAAAATTTAGGATTTTTTGGATAAAACCACCTTTTAAAGTTCAACTTTTTGAAATAACCACCTTATATGTTTTTTTTAAAAAACCACCTTAAACTTACAAAGTTTAAGAAATCACCACCTTCTGTTAACTTCCGTCAAATGTTCCGTTAACTTCCGAATTTTTGGTCGTTGGATGTGGGCCCCACTGACGGAACATTTGACGGAAGTTAACAGAAGGTGGTGATTTCTTAAACTTTGTAAGTTTAAGGTGGTTTTTTTAAAAAAAACATATAAGGTGGTTATTTCAAAAAGTTGAACTTTAAAAGGTGGTTTTATCCAAAAAATCCAAAAATTTATTTTATCAAAATAAACTTATTGGTGCTTTAAATTTGGTGAAAATATAATTTTGTCTTAAATTGCCTGAAAATCTTATTTTGTTAAACTTATTTTTTTTCGAAGTTATGTGAACTGATTTTTTCTAGAAAGTCAACACTTAGGGTCACACAAATAGTGCGTGAATGGATCAAATATTTAGGTGAATATAATATTCAGTAAACACTCAAATAATGGATAATCGGAATTGATGGATGTTGGTTTCAGTGGGAGCTAAACAAACCATCAAAAGGCAAGGACGAAAATATTTGTCTGAGATGAAGATATTGCCGGAAAAGAAAATATGGTTCGTATCTGTAGACACCTAATTTGTGTCTCCCCTTAGGGCCGATGACGAAACCATTAGCCTAGTTTCAAGGTTGGTGCAACTCCGAGCAGAAGCCCCAATTGCTAAACTATAATGAAATTATTCCAAGTCCAATCATCAAAAGTACAATTCCCAAGCTCGTTCTCATCTGAAACTTGGTACAAAATGCAATTCCAATAATATAATCCTGACATCCAAACACAAAATCTTGAAACGGACACTGCTATTGGTCTCCGAAGCCTATTTCCAATCAAAATGGCATTAAATATCCAAATTCGGGAGCCGACCCACAAAACCGAGAATCCCCGGCTTTGACTCGTAAAACCGAGTCCAAAATGTACAAAGACTCAAAAACGACACGCTTAAGTCCCAGGATTTTACCAGCCGCTTTCCTATATAAACCCCCATTTTTTAATGAATGAGGGGGAGAAATTAATCAGAATACAATTAACATTGTAATGCAAAAATCACTTCTCACATACTAAGCCTCTCCAAATTTCAATCTTTCTATAAAGAAACAATATCAAAATACTAAAGCACTTGGGAAAATCTCTTGGAAGCATCAACCTAGCAAATCCAGGTAATCCAAGTCCCTAAATTATATAATTTCTAATTTCTATGCTTAAATCTTCAAGCTTTTTCAATAATCCAAGGATGTTGGTGAGTTCATAACTCATGTAAACTAAGATTTGTACAAAAGGAGTAACCTTTAAGGGGTTTCATACTTGAATCCCCCTTAAATGGTCTTCCATACTCCATTTCTAAGTTTCAAGTTTCTATCTTTATGCTTTGTATTGCTTTGTATTCAATAAAACATGATTAATAAGTTGAGACTTTCACTCTTGAAAGTGTTCCTTATGATAATCATCATTTCAATCTTCAAAAACTCTAACTTTATGCAAGTTCATGGATGTTTGGAAAAGTGTAAACCCTTTTCTAAACTAGAACACATGAACATTCAAATATCTATGTTCAACATACAATTTCTATGTCCAATATTCAATGATGTTTAAATGGGATCAACTTCTATTTAAACTAGAATCAATTTCAAGTCATGTAGCTTATTAAATATGAGACTTTTAGCATAAGCATTCTAATATTTAAGAGTTTAACCTCCTAATTTCAATACTCAAGTTCAATATATATTCAAGTTCAAGTTCAATATTCAAGCTTTATTTCAATGTCAAGTACAAAATTGATGATACTTTTTAATGAGCTAACTCATTTCAATGTTAGATTCTTTATAAGTTCAATCCATGAGGGGCCAAGTCATACTTGAACAAGTGTCTCTCGTTTGGATTTCCAACATCATTCATATAAGTTTTATTATTGCAATTTCTATGCTTTATGCTTAATTGCTTACTATATTGCTTATTTCAATATTGCACCTTTTAATTTCGCACCTTTACACTTCATTTGGTTACACCTAGTCCTTTTTTCTAGGTGGTGATGTATAATCTTCACATTTTCGCACTCTATTTTCTAATGTGATGCTTTGCTCTATTTGTTTTGCTTTCATCACCTAACATGTTAAATCAACAATCTACAAGGTTCTAATCACTATTAACAAAAATAATTTTTGAACAACCGGACTAGGTTCCATAAATTGGACTTAAAGCAAAGTGATTACATATAAAGTAGAAATTTCAATGTTATAAGAATTCATGCTCACCGACCTAAACTTAGTGCCATGATTAGGATTATGCACGAAAATGATCCTTGTCTTGTTTGAACCAACTTGTCAAAATCGTCCAAATTAAGTGTCTCTTTCCCCTTACCCGAGCCTCAATACGGTTTCAAGTCCTAGTCTTATCCCGAGTCATTTTGGTCTTTCCAATCCGGACCCTTAAACTCGTTTGGTGGCGACTCCGTCGGAACCCAATATTCGATAACCGTATAGGTATTTTCTAGCGTATTCCGCATAATTTGGGATTCCGGTTTTCTAAATGTTCAAATCAACTCCAATCATCAAGTTCAACCTTGGAATTAGGCTCCCCTTTATGGGGTGGGATTGTGGAAATCAAGTCGAATCCAAGTGTTGAGCTTCTTGATACATTGACCAAGTTTATGCACTTGGCATATCCCACATGTCCCAAATGAGACATGTCAAGGTCCCAAAACTTGCATTTACAAAATTCGAATATACAAGTATCCGAAATACAAGAGAAACAAACTCAAAACATATACAAAAAAGCCCCCTATAATCTGGCGACTCCACTAGGAGCCCTAAATTTGCATTTCTAGCACGAACATCATTCGAGCAAACCGCCACTGGCCTGCTGAAGCGCCTGACGCCGGTCCAGCAGCGCCTGGCGCAACTGTCTTGCGTCCTGCGCAGTGGCCCGCAGTGGAACACGCCCAATTCTGTTCAAACGCTCGAAATGAGAGTTTAGCTCGAATATTTTCTTTCGAAAGAGTCTCTCCCAAACTTTGAGAATGAGCACCAAAATGGTTGATTTTTCAAGTATTGGTTCATTCAATTGTTTTAAGGCATTGCATGCATGTTTTCGAAAATACAAAATCAAGTTTTCTACCTTTGCCTCATACGAATGTGTTCTACATTCGAGGTAAACCATGGGGGAAAATATTTGGTCATTATCCATACGGATCTCGACCAAAGTGTTTGATTATTTCCAAGCCTACCAAACCTTGACATTTGCTATCTTTGCTCCCGACATTGTGTGCATAGAGGGTGTTTGCAAACTTACATGTCCCTTGGTGGAGGCGCCTTGTTCCGAATTCCCCTCTTAGTCAAGGACCCCTTTGAGACCGCAAACCGACCATTGCATCATCGAAAACTTAGACCGACCTTAGGTTGAGAACTTTACATGTCGCATTCATGTTCATGTTAGTGTGACAACGTGCTTATATTTGAATTTTGTGTGGGCGTCTTTGCACCCGTGAATGACTAACTTTTGAGTTCTCGCTTTGCCAAAACCTTAGCCTCCAAAGTAGGGAAACCAAACCTCCTAGGAGCATCATCAAAACCTCATGCATTTAAAATCTCCGATTTAGGGTCATCATTTAGGAGAACCACCCCGCTTGATTCAAAAATCCCTAAACACGCCTCACATTAAAGAGCCTAAACCTCTTACCATATGCATGTCAAAAATTCAAGAGTCCAATCTATAGCGTTATAATGTCGGATTTTCAAGTTCAAACTTCCATATCCAAATCCAAAAGTCGACTCCATGGCGTCGTAATGCCGAATTTTCAAGTCCGAATTCCCATGTCAAAAAACCCTCAAGTTCAAAAACCAATTCAAAATCTCAAAGTCTCATTCCTAATACAAGCACTTCCAAACCCTCAAGATCTCAAATTCGAAACACAAATCCTACGTTCCCAAAATCAAAAATGGTTGTCATCCATCAAACACGAGTCCGAGTCCAAAATCTTTGCCTACCTTATCGAGTCATGACCCTCAAATACAATCTCAAAATGTTTTCCACGGGTTGAAAATCCCCCAAAATAACTCCAAAATAGTTTCCACGGGTTGAAAGTCCCCAAAAATAATACAATATCCCAAATAGCTTCCACGGGTTGAAAATCCCTAGAAATAAAACCAAATACAAGATTCTATATAAGGTGAAAATCCCAAAAAATAATACAAACCTTTCATACCGATCCGGGATGAAAATCCCTAGAAATAATTACCAAATACAAAATTCTATGTCGGGTTGAAAATCCCCCAAAATAATACAATTCCACAAATAAGTTCAAATTGGTTGAAACTCCCCTAAAATATTTCTAGTTCAAGTCCTACAAACCTAGATCTGGATGAAATTCCCTTGAAATAGTCCTAGTTCAAAACACAAAATTCTACGATTTGGTTGAAACTGTTAGGTTATGATACATATGACAATTCATAAATCATGCGGAAAAACCATAAACCCAGGAAAACATATTATTTACACATAATCATTTAGCATGGATTAGATGCATACTCTTTGTTGCGTGCCTTCCCTAGCTGCGCCCGAACCGAACAAGAACAAGTCTTTAGGACTCCAAGTGTCGTCCCTCCGTAGATAGTCCACAGCACGTCCGGATCCGCCTTAAGATTGACCAACTAGAATCTCCCTTAAGGTACTATTATTTTCGGCACTTTATAGGCAAATGTGTGATTGAATTTTTCTCTCAAAAACTCACTTTGAATACTTTGAAACTCGTGTTATAAATTGTGAGCCCTAGCCTCATATTTATAGCGGTATGGAAAGGGAATCGAAATCCTATTCAGATACAAATTAATTAAACCTAGAATCCTACAAGAACTCTAATTTAATTAATTTATCAAATAGAATTAGGAATTTAATCATTAACCGAACTCTGCATGTTTTAGGAAACGTGCACGAACACAAACACTTGCACACATACGCACGGCAGCCACGATGGGCCTCATGCGTGCGCGCGAGCAGCAGCCCACTCAGCGCCCGCGCGCGCTGCACGCTGCGCGCAGCCTGCTGGGCCTGGCCTTGCGCTGGGCCTGGCGTGGCTGTTTGTGCGGCGCGCTTGGCTTGCTGGGCGATGGCCTGGCTTCGTGCTGGGCCTCGTCCGGCAGGCCTCGTCCGATGCTTATTCGTACGATGCGCTTCCGATTAAATTTTCCGATTCCGGAATTCATTTCCGATACGAACAATATTTAATATTTCCGATTCCGGAATTAATTTCCGTTTCGAACAAATATTTAATATTTCCGTTTCCGGAATTATTTTCCGATTCCGGTAATATTTCCGATTCTGACAATATTTCCGTTTCCGGCAATATTTCCGATTCTGGCAATATTTCCATTTCCGATAATATTTTCCGACACGTACCATGTTTCCGTTTCCGGCAACATCTACGACTTGGATAATATTTATATTTCCGATACGATCCATATTTCCGTTTCCGGCAATATCATCGTTTCCGGAGTATTCATTCCTTGCCTGTGACGATCTTAGCTCCCACTGAAACCAAGATCCGTCGGTTCCGAATATTCATAGATGGAGTATTTAATGCTATTAAATACTTGATCCGTTTACGTACTATTTGTGTGACCCTACGGGTTCAGTCAAGAGTAAGCTGTGGATTAATATCATTAATTCCACTTGAACTGAAGCGGCCTCTAGCTAGGCATTCAGCTCACTTGATCTCACTGAATTATTAACTTGTTAATTAATACTGAACCGCATTTATTAGACTTAACATAGAATGCATACTTGGACCAAGGGCATTATTTCCTTCAGTCTCCCACTTGTCCTTAGGGACAAGTGTGCATTTCATAATTCCTTTGTCGCTCGATGCTTGCTCTTGAACATAAGGTAAGAGTTGTCATCCTTATTATGTCCAGAGGTGTTCCTCGGTTTCAGAGTTCAACTGATCAAATAAACAGATAATCATAGCCTATGGTTCATCCGAGCACGGCCATGCATTTCACAGTTTCTAGCTCTCCGAGTGGCCTTGTACAACTTTTAAGCATCTCATCCCGATTTATGGGAGGACAATCCCAATCTTGCGATCTTGAGTTTAGACTTCGTTTGATAGGTGATTACCTGAGCGTTGCCTTTATAGCCTCCTTTTACGGTGCGACGGTTGGTCAACGTCAAAGCAACCAGTTCTCAAACAAGTAATCTCAAATCACTCAGGTATTGAGGATTTAGTGTCTAATAATTTAATGAAATTTACTTATGACAGACTTTCATCTCTTACAGTAAAGTTTCATAGGTCTCGTCCGATACTAGTCTTCCCAAAGTAAGTATCTATGCAAATGATTATGACATTGCCATGTCCACATAGTTCAAGAAACAGAACTACTAGTCATCTTGCATTCTAATCGTCTAACGTTTTCTATGCGTCCAATTTTATAGAAAACTCCGATTAGGGACCATTTTCAACCTTTGACATTCAAGTTCACTTGATAGACATTTCTTAGTCACAGGACTGGTCCTGACAGTCTATCTTGAATATATCGTCAAATTGAAGGGACTCATCATTTAATAAACCACAAATTAAATGGAAAAATGAATTCTTTTCATTTATTGTGAATGATTAACCAATAATGTTTTACAAAGATTTAAACTCTAAAACTTTAAAACATTAAACAGAGACATCAAAGCCATTCTCCAATATGCTTGATTCCCATAGCTGCAGTGTGCGAGTTGTGCTTCGCCTGCGGCAGAGGTTTAGTTAATGGATCTGATATGTTGTCATCAGTTCCAATTTTGCTTATCTCGACTTCTTTTCTTTCAACGAACTCTCGTAGAAGGTGAAATCTACGAAGTACATGCTTGACTCTCTGGTGGTGTCTAGGCTTTTTTGCCTGTGCAATAGCTCCGTTATTATCACAATACAGGGCTATTGGTCCTTTAATGGAGGGGACTACACCAAGTTCTCCTATGAACTTCCTTAGCCATATAGCTTCCTTTGCTGCTTCATGTGCAGCAATGTACTCCGCTTCAGTTGTAGAATCCGCAATGGTGCTTTGCTTAGCACTTTTCCAGCTTACTGCTCCTCCGTTGAGGCAGAAGACAAACCCAGACTGTGATCTGAAATCATCTTTGTCGGTTTGGAAACTTGCGTCCGTATAGCCTTTAACAATTAATTCATCATCTCCACCATAGACCAGGAAGTCATCTTTGTGCCTTTTCAGGTACTTCAGAATGTTCTTGGCAGCAGTCCAATGCGCCTCTCCTGGGTCTGACTGGTATCTGCTCGTAGCACTGAGTGCGTATGCAACATCCGGGCGTGTACATATCATAGCATACATTATTGAACCAATCAATGATGCATATGGAATCCCATTCATTCGTCTACGCTCATCAAGTGTTTTTGGGCACTGAGTCTTGCTTAGAGTCATTCCATGAGACATGGGTAGGTAGCCTCGCTTGGAGTCCGCCATCTTGAACCTATCAAGCACCTTATTGATATAAGTGCTTTGACTAAGTCCAATCATCTTTTTAGATCTATCTCTGTAAATCTTGATGCCCAATATGTACTGTGCTTCTCCTAGATCCTTCATCGAAAAACATTTCCCAAGCCAAATCTTGACAGAGTTCAACATAGGAATGTCATTTCCGATAAGCAATATGTCGTCGACATATAATACTAGGAAAGCAATTTTGCTCCCACTGACCTTCTTGTATACACAAGATTCGTCCGCGTTCTTGATGAAACCAAAGTCACTGACTGCTTCATCAAAACGTATATTCCAGCTCCTGGATGCCTGCTTCAATCCGTAGATTGACTTCTTTAGCTTGCATACCTTTTTAGCATTCTTTGGATCCTCAAAACCTTCAGGCTGTGTCATAAACACAGTTTCTGTTAAAACGCCGTTTAAGAAAGCAGTTTTGACATCCATCTGCCATATTTCGTAATCGTAATATGCAGCGATTGCTAACATTATTCGAATAGACTTTAGCATTGCAACTGGTGAAAAGGTTTCATCGTAATCCACACCGTGGACTTGCCTGTAACCTTTTGCAACCAATCTAGCTTTGAAAACTTCAAGTTTCCCATCCTTGTCCTTTTTCAGTTTGAAAACCCATTTGCTTCCAATGGCTTGGTAGCCATCTGGCAAATCGACCAAATCCCATACTTGGTTTTCAGACATGGAGTCTAATTCAGATTGCATGGCTTCTTGCCATTGCTTGGAGCTAGGGCTCGTCATAGCTTGCTTGTAAGTCGCAGGTTCATCACTTTCAAGTAATAGAACGTCATAGCTCTCGTTCGTCAAAATACCTAAGTACCTTTCCGGTTGAGATCTATATCTTTGCGATCTACGCGGGGTAACATTTCTAGATTGACCATGATTCTCACCAGATTCTTCTAAAGATCTCTGAGTTTCATCCTGAATGTCATCTTGAGCATTCTCTAGAGTTTGTTGTTCGACTCGAATTTCTTCGAGGTCTACTTTTCTCCCACTTGTCATTTTGGAAATGTGATCCTTCTCCAAAAAGACACCATCTCGAGCAACAAACACTTTGTTCTCAGATGTATTGTAGAAGTAATACCCCTTTGTTTCCTTTGGATAGCCCACAAGGATACATTTGTCAGATTTTGGATGAAGTTTGTCTGAAATTAATCGTTTGACGTATACTTCACATCCCCAAATCTTAAGAAAAGACACATTTGGAGGCTTTCCAAACCATAATTCGTATGGAGTCTTTTCGACAGCTTTAGACGGAGCTCTATTTATAGTGAGTGCAGCTGTATTTAGTGCATGTCCCCACAATTCTAATGGAAGTTCGGCCTGACCCATCATTGACCTGACCATGTCTAGCAAGGTTCTGTTCCTCCGTTCTGACACACCGTTCCATTGTGGTGTTCCAGGAGGAGTCAATTCTGATAGAATTCCACATTCTTTCAGATGGTCATCAAATTCATAGCTCAGATATTCACCGCCTCTATCAGACCGCAGTGCCTTAATCTTCTTGCCTAATTGATTCTCTACTTCACTCTAAAATTCCTTGAATTTGTCAAAGGATTCAGACTTATGCTTCATTAGGTAGACATAACCATATCTACTGAAGTCATCAGTGAAAGTGATAAAGTAGCTGAAACCACCTCTAGCATTTGTACTCATTGGTCCACATACATCTATATGGATTAAACCCAATAGTTCATTTGCTCTTTCTCCAACTTTAGAGAAAGGTTGCTTTGTCATTTTGCCAAGTAAACATGATTCGCATTTACCATAATCCTCTAAGTCAAATGGTTCTAGAATTCCTTCCCTTTGAAGTCTTTCTAAGCGTTTCAAGTTTATATGGCCTAATCGACAATGCCACAGATAGGTGAGATCTGAATCATCCTTTTTGGCCTTTTTGGTATTTATGTTATATACTTGTTTGTCGTGATCTAATAAATAAAGTCCATTGACTAATCTAGCAGATCCATAAAACATCTCTTTAAAATAAAACGAACAACTATTGTCTTTTATTATAAAGGAAAATCCCTTAGCATCTAAGCAAGAAACTGAAATGATGTTTTTAGTAAGACTTGGAACATGGAAACATTCTTCCAGTTCCAAAACTAGCCCGGAGGGCAACGACAAATAGTAAGTTCCTACAGCTAATGCAGCAATCCGTGCTCCATTTCCCACTCGTAGGTCGACTTCACCCTTGCTTAACTTTCTACTTCTTCTTAGTCCCTGTGGATTGGAACATAAGTGTGAGCCACAACCTGTATCTAATACCCAAGAAGTTGAATTAGCAAGTATACAGTCTATAACGAAAATACCTGAAGATGGAACGACTGTTCCGTTCTTCTGATCTTCCTTTAGCTTCAAGCAATCTCTCTTCCAATGCCCCTTCTTCTTGCAGTAGAAGCATTCGGATTCAGAAGTGGGTTGACTGACCTTTCTCTTTGCAGATTTGGCGCCAGTTTGCTTAGTTGGGCTGGCCTTGTTGCCACCTTTCTTAGCATTCCTCTTCTTTCCAGATTTCTTGAACTTGCCCCCACGCACCATAAGCACATCCTGCTTATCACTTTTGAGCGTCTTTTCAGCGGTCTTCAGCATACCGTGAAGCTCAGTGAGCGTTTTGTCCAGACTATTCATACTGTAGTTCAGTTTGAACTGATCATACCCGCTATGAAGAGAATGGAGGATGGTGTCTATAGCCATTTCCTGAGAAAATTGCTGATCCAGCCGACTCATATTCTCAATGAGTCCAATCATTTTGAGAACATGTGGACTTACGGGCTCGCCTTTCTTAAGCTTGGTCTCAAGAATTTGCCTATGAGTCTCGAATCTTTCGACTCGAGCCAGATCTTGGAATATGTTCTTCAACTCACTGATGATTGTGAAAGCATCTGAGTTGATGAACGTTTTCTGCAGATCCGCACTCATGGTGGCGAGCATTAGACATTTCACATCCTTGTTGGCATCAATCCAACGATTGAGGGCTGCCTGAGTGACCCCGTCGCCTGCAGCTTCGGGCATCGCCTTATCTAGGACATACTCCTTTTCTTCCTGCATAAGAACTATTTGCAAGTTCCTTTGCCAGTCAAGGAAGTTTTTCCCGTTCAACTTCTCCTTTTCGAGAATTGATCGAATGTTGAATGAATTGTTGTTTGCCATATTAAAAACTACACTTGAAAAGAATAAACAAATAAATAACCATTCACAGTTTCTCTTAATAAACTTAAATTCTAGCATACATGCATAATTCGATGTTTATTAAGCATTTTATTCAAATTATGTGTTCCGGCAGGTGTGAATAAAATGATTCCAAGATCCTAAAATCATTGAAGAACTAAGCACAGTTTGTCGACTTAATCCTAGAACATCTTAGGTAAGCAAAAGCCTTTTGCTAATAGTCTAGAAACTATTCTTGGTTGATAGGTACGTCTAAGAACTTATTAGGTAAACCTATCGAATTTGCCACGACATAAAAGGACTCCTTACTTATATCGTTGAGTTTCACCAAAACTAACATGTACTCACAATTATTTGTGTACCTTGCCCCTTTAGGACCAATAAGTAACACCTCGCTGAGCGAAAACTATTACTAGATTGATGTAAAGGATATCCAAGCAAGTGTATATTTTGGCATGGCACCTTTTAACTCAATTTTTAAGTTTGGAACTTAAGGCTCTTACTATGTTGGTTAGATTTTAAGTGAACTAAAATCCTTAATCATGCAACATAATCAAGCTTTTGATCTCATGCATTTTAAGACATATTTAAAGCAATAAATAACTTAAAACATGCATAAGATATTTGTGATCTAGTATGGCCCGACTTCATCTTGAAGCTTTGACTTCAAAGTCCGTCTTGAAAATCTCCGTGGGAGGCACCATTTTCTTCAAATAGGATAAGCTATAACTAATTACAACTATTTGATGGTTCGCAGACCATATTTGAATTGAAAAATAACTTTGGTACTTTAGACCAATTACATTCAAATTAATGGTACGCAGACCATATTTTCTATCCTATTTGGGCCATACTAGTCACTTCATAACCTGCAAAACAGTACATATACAATATATACCATTCACCCATTCATTATCATGAATGGCCCACATAGCTGGTTAGTAAAACACATTATGCATCACGTAAACATTTGCAGCAATTAATCAAGGGCACCAATAATCTACCAATTATTCAGTCCTTATTAATTCTAATCAAGTTGTTTTAACCTTAAGGATTTGTAGACCTAATCAAGAGTTTATGACTAAAAAGCGCTCCCACTTAAACCAATAAATTCATATGCTTTACCAATTTTAAACATAAAAATGTATTTCTAGTCTAACCGGAAACATACAAATTTAATTAAAATTTAAAGCTCATATAAATTTATAATTGAATCCAAAAAGTTTAATTTAATTTCAGTCGTATTTAAATTAATTCATGATTTTAATTTTAGTAAAATAATTAGAATAAATAACATTTATTATAATTATAATATTCAAAATTAAAATCCAAGAAAATAATTTAAATTATTAATTTTAAAATTAATTAAAATTACGTGAACTGAAATTTTCAAATTAAACATTCAAAACGATCTAATCGTAACGCAAACACCCTACGCGTTGCACGCCCATGGGCCGCACGCACACAGCCATTGCTGGCCATGTGCGCGCAGCCCATGCGCTCGTCGCATAGCTGCTGCATCCCTATCGCAAGCCTCCGCACGCATTGGTGCTCGCTGCGCGCGCCAGCGCTCATCGCACGCGAGCTATCGCTCGCAGTGCGCGCGCGACATCGCTCGCTGGGCGCGCGACATCGCTCGCTGGGCGCGCGACATCGCTCGCTGGGCGCGCGACATCGCTCGCTGGGCGCGCGAGCCATCGCTCGCTGGGCGCGCGACATCGCTCGCTGGGCGGGCGACATCGCTCGCTGTGCGCGCGAGCAATGCTAGGCGCAGCGCTCGTGGCACGCGAGCTTGCGCTCGCTGCGCGCGAGGCTGCGCGCTCTTGTGCGAGGCAGCGCGCGTTGTGGCGCAGCTCGCTTGCTGCCCACACGCGACTGCCTTGGCTCGCCCTACGCCCATGCCCATTCGTCCATTGGTCGTGGCACACGACACAAGGCAGGGCTGCTGCCTTGTGCTCGTGCACTACGCCCTTGCTCATTGCATTCGTGCCGCACGGGCGACGAGCTCCCTTGCTCGTCGTCGCATGCCCGCATTATACAACACCCCTTAAGGGTAACACGAAGCGTCCATTGCTTCGTGCGTGCAAGTTATATGAACGAATCGCATAAAAATTTAAAATTTATTTTTAAAATTAATGACAAATTAATAAATAATATTAATTTCATAATTTTAGGGCGAAAAAATCGAAAATTTATTATCCAATTGATTTCCGATTGTTATGGATTCAAGTCTAGGTCATAAAAATTTAAAATTTATCGTAAATTTACAATTTTTATGGTGGTTTTTAATCATAGGTTTCTAATTAAATTACAATTAATTATGAAAATCAAATTAATTCTAAATTATTCTAATTTTCAACAAATTAATTAATAATTACAAATTAGATTGCATAATTAACAAGACTAGGCATTCAAACTTGTTAAACATATGCAGTAGGTCAATCAAAAATTCAAGATTTATCAACAAGAATCGCAAATATTTAATTTAACATCTTAAATTTACGAAATTTTGCATTCGAAAAACTAAAACCTTCGAAAAGTCATAGTTAGGCTTCGAATTTGAAAAAAATTTTAGAATGCCTTTTACATGCGGAATTGACACAAAAATCACTCAATTCGGATGAGTAACGAAGAAACTGCCGAAAAACTGCGTACGTATAATTAAATAAACGCAATTTGCAATTAATTAACAATTACGAAAATTAATCACCCCTTTTAATTCTTGCAAATTTGTAATATTTAACCATGTTCATGCAATTTAGATTATGAAAATAATAAGGGGCTCTGATACCACTGTTAGGTTATGATACATATGACAATTCATAAATCATGCGGAAAAACCATAAACCCAGGAAAACATATTATTTACACATAATCATTTAGCATGGATTAGATGCATACTCTTTGTTGCGTGCCTTCCCTAGCTGCGCCCGAACCGAACAAGAACAAGTCTTTAGGACTCCAAGTGTCGTCCCTCCGTAGATAGTCCACAGCACGTCCGGATCCGCCTTAAGATTGACCAACTAGAATCGCCCTTAAGGTACTATTATTTTCGGCACTTTATAGGCAAATGTGTGATTGAATTTTTCTCTCAAAAACTCACTTTGAATACTTTGAAACTCGTGTTATAAATTGTGAGCCCTAGCCTCATATTTATAGCGGTATGGAAAGGGAATCGAAATCCTATTCAGATACAAATTAATTAAACCTAGAATCCTACAAGAACTCTAATTTAATTAATTTATCAAATAGAATTAGGAATTTAATCATTCACCGAACTCTGCATGTTTTAGGAAACGTGCACGAACACAAACACTTGCACACATACGCACGGCAGCCACGATGGGCCTCATGCGTGCGCGCGAGCAGCAGCCCACTCAGCGCCCGCGCGCGCTGCGCGTGCTGTGCGCGCTGTGCGCGCTGTGCGCGCTGCGCGCTGCGCGTGCTGTGCGCGCTGTGCGCGCTGCGCGTGCTGTGCGCGCTGTGCGCGCTGCGCGCTGCGCGCAGCCTGCTGGGCCTGGCCTTGCGCTGGGCCTGGCGTGGCTGTTTGTGCGGCGCGCTTGGCTTGCTGGGCGATGGCCTGGCTTCGTGCTGGGCCTCGTCCGGCAGGCCTCGTCCGATGCTTATTCGTACGATGCGCTTCCGATTAAATTTTCCGATTCCGGAATTCATTTCCGATACGAACAATATTTAATATTTCCGATTCCGGAATTAATTTCCGTTTCGAACAAATATTTAATATCTCCGTTTCCGGAATTATTTTCCGATTCCGGTAATATTTCCGATTCTGACAATATTTCCGTTTCCGGCAATATTTCCGATTCTGGCAATATTTCCATTTCCGATAATATTTTCCGACACGTACCATGTTTCCTTTTCCGGCAACATCTACGACTTGGATAATATTTATATTTCCGATACGATCCATATTTCCATTTCCGGCAATATCATCGTTTCCGGAGTATTCATTCCTTGCCTGTGACGATCTTAGCTCCCACTGAAACCAAGATCCGTCGGTTCCGAATATTCATAGATGGAGTATTTAATGCTATTAAATACTTGATCCGTTTACGTACTATTTGTGTGACCCTACGGGTTCAGTCAAGAGTAAGCTGTGGATTAATATCATTAATTCCACTTGAACTGAAGCGGCCTCTAGCTAGGCATTCAGCTCACTTGATCTCACTGAATTATTAACTTGTTAATTAATACTGAACCGCATTTATTAGACTTAACATAGAATGCATACTTGGACCAAGGGCATTATTTCCTTCAGAAACTCCCCTAAAATATTCCCAATTCAAAAATCTTTCACATCATAAGTCGGGTTGAAAACCCCCAAAAATACAATTTTCATAGTCCTAAATCCGGGTTGAAATTCCCTAGAAATAATACAAATTCCAAATCCTATGTCGGGTTGAAAATCCCTAGATATAATATAAGTACAGATCCCATGGGTGAAAGTCCCTTGAAATATTCCTAGCTTAAATTTACAAAGGGATGAAAATCCTCTGAAAATTTTTCGACAGGTTGCGAATCCCGATATAAGTACAAATACAAAAGGGTCGAAATTCCCACAAATAGCTACAAATATAAAATCCAAAATATCTCGAGTTTAGCAGGGTGGTGCTTATAGTCAGTCTAGGTCCCATTCCATTTGCACACATATAATCATATCATGTGTCGGGTAAAGTCCAAGTTCTAAAGTCATTGCATGTGTTCTCTAGGCTCTTCAGACTCGCTATTTCAAAATTCCAGTTCAAGATGACTTCAACGGCATCGGCAATTTCCGAGCTCTATGACCGAAGGGAATAAGCCGAGCCTCGTCTGAAAGGTCTCAAAGAAAATCAAGAGGCTCTCTTTGATCTGAGGGGGCACGTTGAGAATCTGGAGATTCCCCTCAACCCTATGAGCAACATTGATAATGTAGAGGCTCAACCCTCAGAGTGATATTTGTGGAATATGGGCCAGTGATGATGAAGACGTATACTACAATTCTCTCATTGGGGAGGTCCCTAAGGATGACGAATGCCAAGAAATTGTGAATGTTGATTGGTACCTTGGCACTAAAGTAGAAAATAGTGTTTAGGTTATAACCCGGTCAGGCAGAATTCAAGAACTCACCAATAGGGTTGTCCCAACAACTGAGGTGTCATCTATGTTCGAAGAAAATCCACTTATCAAGCAGTTGAAGCGGACTAAAGCATAAGTTAATATTTGGAAACTCATAACTTCCTCCGTTGAGCATCATAATGCCCTGATCAATGCTCTTGCCAAATTGAACATTACTCCGGAAACAACTCCAAATTATCTAGTAGGGCTCCTTGCGAATCACGAAGAAGGGATCACATTCACTGATGAAGATTTCCCACCTAAAGGGGTGGGTCACCATAAAATACTATATCTGACAGTTGAATACAAAGAAAAAATCATTCCCATGACTTTGGTCGACAATTGGTATGCCATCAATGTGTGTCCTCTCCACGCCGCTGAAAATCTGTGGTTCACTCAAAGAGACTTCACTTGCTCATCTAAAGGTGTCCGTGCATATGATAACACTCGCCGTGAGGCCATGGGGACCCTCACATTTCTATTGCAAACTGGCCCCATTGAGCGCAAAGTGAGCTTCCAAGTGCTCAACATCAAAGAAAGCTTCAATCTGCTTCCCGAGCGACCTAGGATTCATGATCTAAGGGAAGTACCTTCTTCACTTCATCAGAAGGTCAGAATGGAAGTCAAAGGGAACATCATTAACCTAAATGCATCACATCCAAAGACCAAGGTGGCTGACAAGGCTCTAGTCTTAATTAAGCATGATGACAATGATGATGACCTATGGGGATTGAATGTCGAAGTAGGAGCCGTAGAAACTGAACTTGATATGCACCCCGTGGAAAGGCATGAAATAATGAATCGTGGCCGCTTATTGGGCACCACTTTACGACAACCAACATAATCACCCTTCAAGACCTCTAGTCAGACCAGTTGTTTTGGTTTGGGGTATAAGCCGACAAAAAAAGAAGACAAGCATCACGCAACCAAGCTAAGGGCTCGCCGAACAGGCAATGATCCATTCAGGATACACCCCTACCAGCTCACTCTCAATGGGTAATTTGTGAAGGAGAGGATGACGTATACTTTGAGTTTTCAGAACCTTTTTATGATACCTCTAAAGGAATGATCTATCCAGGATTCAAAATCTTTCAAGACTGCCACTTTCGCGAAGAGACTTCCCCCACACATAAGGGATCAATACCAAAATGCCTTGACTCTCGAGCACTTGGTGTCCTGTTTGGCTAAGAGGCAATAACAATTATCCCAGATAACACCATGGTTCAAATGATTACTCAAATTGAATGCTTTGACCCTTCTAAGCTCATTTCTCCCGGCAAAAACGTGGTCAGTAGATGTAGGAAGTTGTAGCACCCCTCTATTTAAGCTTAATTTAAAGACACTAATAATATTCTAACACTTAATTAATTATTGAAAATATCGGCAGCACTTCCCCTAAATATGGACAACCTAAATTTTATTTAGGGAATTACGTCATCATTTCTTTAACCTGCTTCAATTACATCATTCCAACATATAAAATTTCTCAATACACCATCAGGGTGTTACTGCTACACCTACTTATAAAGTAGATGCAAAGCTAAATATTAATCATACTACATAACTAAAATAATTTAAATAACCTATACACAATTATTAAAGTCTTCCACAAAAGTACATTTAACTAAGTTCCCAACTTTACTTCACGTGAACCCAAAATCATTCGTCATTACCTGTATTTCCTGCATTTCCTGCTCACCATAATTAAATGGGTCGTTGCAGGTTCAATCCCAAAGGGGGAGAACAATAAAACAAACACCAAACAAAGAAAACAATCAGCAAAGCTGGTAACCACCACTCCACTCCGTAAAATAATTATTAACGAAATCATATAAGCATAAACAAGTTAAGGAGTTCACATGAAATTTAAGACAACGTCTCAAATACCTTTAAATAATAAAATATAAAACAAACTCACTATTTGAGGATTTCTAATGGTTTTTCTATTAATAAAATTATCTCATATATTCCTAATTCCCAAAATTCTCAATTCTAAGTAGATCCGGGTGTCCCTGACAATCTACTGAACAATAGATAGACCCGGGAGCCCCTGACAGTCTATTTGAGATGTACCCGGGAGCCCCTGACAGTACATTCAATCTTCGTTGGCCAACTAATTCGATAACCTCTAGTGTGCACACCCCCCAACTCTAGCTTTTACGTGACCCGGGAGCCCCTAAACAGTCACACCAGAGATGAGGACGGTTTACCATCTTGCCACATACGGCGATAATTAATTTCGAATTGCCACATACAACGAAAATCATTAAATCCCACAATCGCCTTAAACTCAAGTCTCCAACACTCAAAAAGTTCCTCCTATTGTTGTTATCACGAGCCTCTTATTATTTGCATAATCTATAAATTGCTTAACATGGTTAAATTTTACAAATTTGTAAAGAATTAAAAGGGGTGATTAATTTTCGTAATTGTTAATTAATTGCAAATTGCGTTTATTTAATTATATGTACGCAGGTTTTTGGCAGTTTCTTCGTTACTCAACCAAATCGAATAATTTTTGTGTCAATTCCGCATGTAAAAGGCATTCTAAAATTTTGACAAAAACACTATTTTTCGGCCGAACCCAAAATTCCCAAATTCCAAGCCTAACTATGACTTTTAGGAGGTTTTAATTTTTCGAACGCAAAAGTTTGTAATTTTAAGATGTTAAATTGAATATTTGCGATTCTTGTTGTTAAATCTTGAATTTTTGATTGACCTACTGTATATGTTTAACAATTTTGAATGCCTAAGCTTGTTAATTATACAACCTAATTTGTAATTGTAATTAATTTGTTGAAATTCTAATAATTAAGAATTTGATTTGATTTTCATAATTAATTGACAATTTAATTAGGTATCAATGATTAAAAACCACCATAAAAATTGTTAATTTGTGATAAATTTTAAATTTTTATGACCTAGATTTGAATCCATGTTAATCGGAAATTAATTGATTAATAAATTTTCGAATTTTCGCCCTAAAATTATGAAATTAATATGATTTATTAATTTGTCGTTAATTTTAAATTAAAAATTTTAATTTTTTATGAAAATCGCTCATGAATGTTGCACGCACAAAGTAAAGGACGCTACGTGTTACCCTTAAGGGGTGTTGTATAGTGCGGGCACGCGACGACGAGCAAGGGAGCTCGTCGCCCATGCGGTACGTATGCAGCGAGCAACATAGCATGGCGCGCGCGCGAGGCATTTGTGCTGGCCGTGTGTGCTATGCGATGGGCAAGGGCGACGAGGCAAGGCACAAGCGACGAGCTGAAGGAAATAATGCCCTTGGTCCAAGTATGCATTCTATGTTAAGTCTAATAAATGCGGTTCAGTATTAATTAACAAGTTAATAATTCAGTGAGATCAAGTGAGCTGAATGCCTAGCTAGAGGCCGCTTCAGTTCAAGTGGAATTAATGATATTAATCCACAGCTTACTCTTGACTGAACCCGTAGGGTCACACAAATAGTACGTAAACGGATCAAGTATTTAATAGCATTAAATACTCCATCTATGAATATTCGGAACCGACGGATCTTGGTTTCAGTGGGAGCTAAGATCGTCACAGGCAAGGAATGAATACTCCGGAAACGATGATATTGCCGGAAACGGAAATATGGATCGTATCGGAAATATAAATATTATCCAAGTCGTAGATGTTGCCGGAAACGGAAACATGGTACGTGTCGGAAAATATTATCGGAAATGGAAATATTGCCAGAATCGGAAATATTGCCGGAAACGGAAATATTGTCAGAATCGGAAATATTACCGGAATCGGAAAATAATTCCGGAAACGGAAATATTAAATATTTGTTCGAAACGGAAATGAATTCCGGAATCGGAAATATTAAATATTGTTCGTATCGGAAATGAATTCCGGAATCGGAAAATTTAATCGGAAGCGCATCGTACGAATAAGCATCGGACGAGGCCTGCCGGACGAGGCCCAGCACGAAGCCAGGCCATCGCCCAGCAAGCCAAGCGCGCCGCACAAACAGCCACGCCAGGCCCAGCGCAAGGCCAGGCCCAGCAGGCTGCGCGCAGCGCGCACAGCACGCGCAGCGCGCAGCGCGCGTGGGCGCTGAGTGGGCTGCTGCTCGCGCGCACGCATGAGGCCCATCGTGGCTGCCGTGCGTATGTGTGCAAGTGTTTGTGTTCGTGCACGTTTCCTAAAACATGCAGAGTTCGGTTAATGATTAAATTCCTAATTCTATTTGATAAATTAATTAAATTAGAGTTCTTGTAGGATTCTAGGTTTAATTAATTTGTATCTGAATAGGATTTCGATTCCCTTTCCATACCGCTATAAATATGAGGCTAGGGCTCACAATTTATAACACGAGTTTCAAAGTATTCAAAGTGAGTTTTTGAGAGAAAAATTCAATCACACATTTGCCTATAAAGTGCCGAAAATAATAGTACCTTAAGGGCGATTCTAGTTGGTCAATCTTAAGGCGGATCCGGACGTGCTGTGGACTATCTACGGAGGGACGACACTTGGAGTCCTAAAGACTTGTTCTTGTTCGGTTCGGGCGCAGCTAGGGAAGGCACGCAACAAAGAGTATGCATCTAATCTATGCTAAATGATTATGTGTAAATAATATGTTTTCCTGGGTTTATGGTTTTTCCGCATGATTTATGAATTGTCATATGTATCATAACCTAACAGTGGTATCACGAGCCCCTTATTATTTTCATAATCTAAATTGCATGAACATGGTTAAATATTACAAATTTGCAAGAATTAAAAGGGGTGATTAATTTTCGTAATTGTTAATTAATTGCAAATTGCGTTTATTTAATTATACGTACGCAGTTTTTCGGCAGTTTCTTCGTTACTCATCCGAATTGAGTGATTTTTGTGTCAATTCCGCATGTAAAAGGCATTCTAAAATTTTGACAAAAATAGTGTTTTTCTGCCGAACCCAGAATTCTCAAATTCGAAGCCTAACTATGACTTTTCGAAGGTTTTAGTTTTTCGAATGCAAAATTTCGTAAATTTAAGATGTTAAATTAAATATTTGCGATTCTTGTTGATAAATCTTGAATTTTTGATTGACCTACTGCATATGTTTAACAAGTTTGAATGCCTAGTCTTGTTAATTATGCAATCTAATTTGTAATTATGATTAATTTGTTGAAAATTAGAATAATTTAGAATTAATTTGATTTTCATAATTAATTGTAATTTAATTAGAAACCTATGATTAAAAACCACCATAAAAATTGTAAATTTACGATAAATTTTAAATTTTATGACCTAGACTTGAATCCATAACAATCGGAAATCAATTGGATAATAAATTTTCGATTTTTCGCCCTAAAATTATGAAATTAATATTATTTATTAATTTGTCATTAATTTAAAAAAAAAAAAAATTTTAAATTTTTATGCGATTCGTTCATATAACTTGCACGCACGAAGCAATGGACGCTTCGTGTTACCCTTAAGGGGTGTTGTATAATGCGGGCATGCGACGACGAGCAAGGGAGCTCGTCGCCCGTGCGGCACGAATGCAATGAGCAAGGGCGTAGTGCACGAGCACAAGGCAGCAGCCCTGCCTTGTGTCGTGTACCACGACCAATGGACGAATGGGCATGGGCGTAGGGCGAGCCAAGGCAGTCGCGTGTGGGCAGCAAGCGAGCTGCGCCACAACGCGCGCTGCCTCGCACAAGAGCGCGCAGCCTCGCGCGCAGCGAGCGCAAGCTCGCGTGCCACGAGCGCTGCGCCTAGCATTGCTCGCGCGCACAGCGAGCGATGTCGCCCGCCCAGCGAGCGATGTCGCGCGCCCAGCGAGCGATGGCTCGCGCGCCCAGCGAGCGATGTCGCGCGCCCAGCGAGCGATGTCGCGCGCGCACTGCGAGCGATAGCTCGCGTGCGATGAGCGCTGGCGCGCGCAGCGAGCACCAATGCGTGCGGAGGCTTGCGATAGGGATGCAGCAGCTATGCGACGAGCGCATGGGCTGCGCGCACATGGCCAGCAATGGCTGTGTGCGTGCGGCCCATGGGCGTGCAACGCGTAGGGTGTTTGCGTTACGATTAGATCGTTTTGAATGTTTAATTTGAAAATTTCAGTTCACATAATTTTAATTAATTTTAAAATTAATAATTTAAATTATTTTCTTGGATTTTAATTTTGAATATTATAATTATAATAAATGTTATTATTCTAATTATTTTACTAAAATTAAAATCATGAATTAATTTAAATACGACTGAAATTAAATTAAACTTTTTGGATTCAATTATAAATTTATATGAGCTTTAAATTTTAATTAAATTTGTATGTTTCCGGTTAGACTAGAAATACATTTTTATGTTTAAAATTGGTAAAGCATATGAATTTATTGGTTTAAGTGGGAGCGCTTTTTAGTCATAAACTCTTGATTAGGTCTACAAATCCTTAAGGTTAAAACAACTTGATTAGAATTAATAAGGACTGAATAATTGGTAGATTATTGGTGCCCTTGATTAATTGCTGCAAATGTTTACGTGATGCATAATGTGTTTTACTAACCAGCTATGTGGGCCATTCATGATAATGAATGGGTGAATGGTATATATTGTATATGTACTGTTTTGCAGGTTATGAAGTGACTAGTATGGCCCAAATAGGATAGAAAATATGGTCTGCGTACCATTAATTTGAATGTAATTGGTCTAAAGTACCAAAGTTATTTTTCAATTCAAATATGGTCTGCGAACCATCTAATAGTTGTAATTAGTTATAGCTTATCCTATTTGAAGAAAATGGTGCCTCCCACGGAGATTTTCAAGACGGACTTTGAAGTCAAAGCTTCAAGATGAAGTCGGGCCATACTAGATCACAAATATCTTATGCATGTTTTAAGTTATTTATTGCTTTAAATATGTCTTAAAATGCATGAGATCAAAAGCTTGATTATGTTGCATGATTAAGGATTTTAGTTCACTTAAAATCTAACCAACATAGTAAGAGCCTTAAGTTCCAAACTTAAAAATTGAGTTAAAAGGTGCCATGCCAAAATATACACTTGCTTGGATATCCTTTACATCAATCTAGTAATAGTTTTCGCTCAGCGAGGTGTTACTTATTGGTCCTAAAGGGGCAAGGTACACAAATAATTGTGAGTACATGTTAGTTTTGGTGAAACTCAACGATATAAGTAAGGAGTCCTTTTATGTCGTGGCAAATTCGATAGGTTTACCTAATAAGTTCTTAGACGTACCTATCAACCAAGAATAGTTTCTAGACTATTAGCAAAAGGCTTTTGCTTACCTAAGATGTTCTAGGATTAAGTCGACAAACTGTGCTTAGTTCTTCAATGATTTTAGGATCTTGGAATCATTTTATTCACACCTGCCGGAACACATAATTTGAATAAAATGCTTAATAAACATCGAATTATGCATGTATGCTAGAATTTAAGTTTATTAAGAGAAACTGTGAATGGTTATTTATTTGTTTATTCTTTTCAATTGTAGTTTTTAATATGGCAAACAACAATTCATTCAACATTCGATCAATTCTCGAAAAGGAGAAGTTGAACGGGAAAAACTTCCTTGACTGGCAAAGGAACTTGCAAATAGTTCTTATGCAGGAAGAAAAGGAGTATGTCCTAGATAAGGCGATGCCCGAAGCTGCAGGCGACGGGGTCACTCAGGCAGCCCTCAATCGTTGGATTGATGCCAACAAGGATGTGAAATGTCTAATGCTCGCCACCATGAGTGCGGATCTGCAGAAAACGTTCATCAACTCAGATGCTTTCACAATCATCAGTGAGTTGAAGAACATGTTCCAAGATCTGGCTCGAGTCGAAAGATTCGAGACTCATAGGCAAATTCTTGAGACCAAGCTTAAGAAAGGCGAGCCCGTAAGTCCACATGTTCTCAAAATGATTGGACTCATTGAGAATATGAGTCGGCTGGATCATCAATTTTCTCAGGAAATGGCTATAGACACCATCCTCCATTCTCTTCATAGCGGGTATGATCAGTTCAAACTGAACTACAGTATGAATAGTCTGGACAAAACGCTCACTGAGCTTCACGGTATGCTGAAGACCGCTGAAAAGACGCTCAAAAGTGATAAGCAGGATGTGCTTATGGTGCGTGGGGGCAAGTTCAAGAAATCTGGAAAGAAGAGGAATGCTAAGAAAGGTGGCAACAAGGCCAGCCCAACTAAGCAAACTGGCGCCAAATCTGCAAAGAGAAAGGTCAGTCAACCCACTTCTGAATCCGAATGCTTCTACTGCAAGAAGAAGGGGCATTGGAAGAGAGATTGCTTGAAGCTAAAGGAAGATCAGAAGAACGGAACAGTCGTTCCATCTTCAGGTATTTTCGTTATAGACTGTATACTTGCTAATTCAACTTCTTGGGTATTAGATACAGGTTGTGGCTCACACTTATGTTCCAATCCACAGGGACTAAGAAGAAGTAGAAAGTTAAGCAAGGGTGAAGTCGACCTACGAGTGGGAAATGGAGCACGGATTGCTGCATTAGCTGTAGGAACTTACTATTTGTCGTTGCCCTCCGGGCTAGTTTTGGAACTGGAAGAATGTTTCCATGTTCCAAGTCTTACTAAAAACATCATTTCAGTTTCTTGCTTAGATGCTAAGGGATTTTCCTTTATAATAAAAGACAATAGTTGTTCGTTTTATTTTAAAGAGATGTTTTATGGATCTGCTAGATTAGTCAATGGACTTTATTTATTAGATCACGACAAACAAGTATATAACATAAATACCAAAAAGGCCAAAAAGGATGATTCAGATCTCACCTATCTGTGGCATTGTCGATTAGGCCATATAAACTTGAAACGCTTAGAAAGACTTCAAAGGGAAGGAATTCTAGAACCATTTGACTTAGAGGATTATGGTAAATGCGAATCATGTTTACTTGGCAAAATGACAAAGCAACCTTTCTCTAAAGTTGGAGAAAGAGCAAATGAACTATTGGGTTTAATCCATACAGATGTATGTGGACCAATGAGTACAAATGCTAGAGGTGGTTTCAGCTACTTTATCACTTTCACTGATGACTTCAGTAGGTATGGTTATGTCTACCTAATGAAGCATAAGTCTGAATCCTTTGACAAATTCAAGGAATTTCAGAGTGAAGTAGAGAATCAATTAGGCAAGAAGATTAAGGCACTGCGGTCTGATAGAGGCGGTGAATATCTGAGCTATGAATTTGATGACCATCTGAAAGAATGTGGAATTCTATCAGAATTGACTCCTCCTGGAACACCACAATGGAACGGTGTGTCAGAACGGAGGAACAGAACCTTGCTAGACATGGTCAGGTCAATGATGGGTCAGGCCGAACTTCCATTAGAATTTTGGGGACATGCACTAAATACAGCTGCACTCACTATAAATATAGCTCCGTCTAAAGTTGTCGAAAAGACTCCATACGAATTATGGTTTGGAAAGCCTCCAAATGTGTCTTTTCTTAAGATTTGGGGATGTGAAGTATACGTCAAACGATTAATTTCAGACAAACTTCATCCAAAATCTGACAAATGTATCCTTGTGGGCTATCCAAAGGAAACAAAGGGGTATTACTTCTACAATACATCTGAGAACAAAGTGTTTGTTGCTCGAGATGGTGTCTTTTTGGAGAAGGATCACATTTCCAAAATGACAAGTGGGAGAAAAGTAGACCTCGAAGAAATTCGAGTCGAACAACAAACTCTAGAGAATGCTCAAGATGACATTCAGGATGAAACTCAGAGATCTTTAGAAGAATCTGGTGAGAATCATGGTCAATCTAGAAATGTTACCCCGCGTAGATCGCAAAGATATAGATCTCAACCGGAAAGGTACTTAGGTATTTTGACGAACGAGAGCTATGACGTTCTATTACTTGAAAGTGATGAACCTGCGACTTACAAGCAAGCTATGACGAGCCCTAGCTCCAAGCAATGGCAAGAAGCCATGCAATCTGAATTAGACTCCATGTCTGAAAACCAAGTATGGGATTTGGTCGATTTGCCAGATGGCTACCAAGCCATTGGAAGCAAATGGGTTTTCAAACTGAAAAAGGACAAGGATGGGAAACTTGAAGTTTTCAAAGCTAGATTGGTTGCAAAAGGTTACAGGCAAGTCCACGGTGTGGATT
Source organism: Spinacia oleracea (assembly GCF_020520425.1). Taxonomy (NCBI): domain Eukaryota; kingdom Viridiplantae; phylum Streptophyta; class Magnoliopsida; order Caryophyllales; family Amaranthaceae; genus Spinacia; species Spinacia oleracea. The sequence goes on along the minus strand of NC_079492.1, from coordinate 84,296,347 downwards.
ACGATGAAACCTTTTCACCAGTTGCAATGCTAAAGTCTATTCGAATAATGTTAGCAATCGCTGCATATTACGATTACGAAATATGGCAGATGGATGTCAAAACTGCTTTCTTAAACGGCGTTTTAACAGAAACTGTGTTTATGACACAGCCTGAAGGTTTTGAGGATCCAAAGAATGCTAAAAAGGTATGCAAGCTAAAGAAGTCAATCTACGGATTGAAGCAGGCATCCAGGAGCTGGAATATACGTTTTGATGAAGCAGTCAGTGACTTTGGTTTCATCAAGAACGCGGACGAATCTTGTGTATACAAGAAGGTCAGTGGGAGCAAAATTGCTTTCCTAGTATTATATGTCGACGACATATTGCTTATCGGAAATGACATTCCTATGTTGAACTCTGTCAAGATTTGGCTTGGGAAATGTTTTTCGATGAAGGATCTAGGAGAAGCACAGTACATATTGGGCATCAAGATTTACAGAGATAGATCTAAAAAGATGATTGGACTTAGTCAAAGCACTTATATCAATAAGGTGCTTGATAGGTTCAAGATGGCGGACTCCAAGCGAGGCTACCTACCCATGTCTCATGGAATGACTCTAAGCAAGACTCAGTGCCCAAAAACACTTGATGAGCGTAGACGAATGAATGGGATTCCATATGCATCATTGATTGGTTCAATAATGTATGCTATGATATGTACACGCCCGGATGTTGCGTACGCACTCAGTGCTACGAGCAGATACCAGTCAGACCCAGGAGAGGCGCATTGGACTGCTGCCAAGAACATTCTGAAGTACCTGAAAAGGCACAAAGATGACTTCCTGGTCTATGGTGGAGATGATGAATTAATTGTTAAAGGCTATACGGACGCAAGTTTCCAAACCGACAAAGATGATTTCAGATCACAGTCTGGGTTTGTCTTCTGCCTCAACGGAGGAGCAGTAAGCTGGAAAAGTGCTAAGCAAAGCACCATTGCGGATTCTACAACTGAAGCGGAGTACATTGCTGCACATGAAGCAGCAAAGGAAGCTATATGGCTAAGGAAGTTCATAGGAGAACTTGGTGTAGTCCCCTCCATTAAAGGACCAATAGCCCTGTATTGTGATAATAACGGAGCTATTGCACAGGCAAAAGAGCCTAGACACCACCAGAGAGTCAAGCATGTACTTCGTAGATTTCACCTTCTACGAGAGTTCGTTGAAAGAAAAGAAGTCGAGATAAGCAAAATTGGAACTGATGACAACATATCAGATCCATTAACTAAACCTCTGCCGCAGGCGAAGCACAACTCGCACACTGCAGCTATGGGAATCAAGCATATTGGAGAATGGCTTTGATGTCTCTGTTTAATGTTTTAAAGTTTTAGAGTTTAAATCTTTGTAAAACATTATTGGTTAATCATTCACAATAAATGAAAAGAATTCATTTATCCATTTAATTTGTGGTTTATTAAATGATGAGTCCCTTCAATTTGACGATATATTCAAGATAGACTGTCAGGACCAGTCCTGTGACTAAGAAATGTCTATCAAGTGAACTTGAATGTCAAAAGTTGAAAATGGTCCCTAATCGGAGTTTTCTATAAAATTGGACGCATAGAAAACGTTAGACGATTAGAATGCAAGATGACTAGTAGTTCTGTTTCTTGAACTATGTGGACATGGCAATGTCATAATCATTTGCATAGATACTTATTTTGGGAAGACTAGTATCGGACGAGACCTATGAAACTTTACTGTAAGAGATGAAAGTCTGTCATAAGTAAATTTCATTAAATTATTAGACACTAAATCCTCAATACCTGAGTGATTTGAGATTACTTGTTTGAGAACTGGTTGCTTTGACGTTGACCAACCGTCGCACCGTAAAAGGAGGCTATAAAGGCAACGCTCAGGTAATCACCTATCAAACGAAGTCTAAACTCAAGATCGCAAGATTGGGATTGTCCTCCCATAAATCGGGATGAGATGCTTAAAAGTTGTACAAGGCCACTCGGAGAGCTAGAAACTGTGAAATGCATGGCCGTGCTCGGATGAATCATAGGCTATGATTATCTGTTTATTTGATCAGTTGAACTCTGAAACCGAGGAACACCTCTGGACATAATAAGGATGACAACTCTTACCTTATGTTCAAGAGCAAGCATCGAGCGACAAAGGAATTATGAAATGCACACTTGTCCCTAAGGACAAGTGGGAGACTGAAGGAAATAATGCCCTTGGTCCAAGTATGCATTCTATGTTAAGTCTAATAAATGCGGTTCAGTATTAATTAACAAGTTAATAATTCAGTGAGATCAAGTGAGCTGAATGCCTAGCTAGAGGCCGCTTCAGTTCAAGTGGAATTAATGATATTAATCCACAGCTTACTCTTGACTGAACCCGTAGGGTCACACAAATAGTACGTAAACGGATCAAGTATTTAATAGCATTAAATACTCCATCTATGAATATTCGGAACCGACGGATCTTGGTTTCAGTGGGAGCTAAGATCGTCACAGGCAAGGAATGAATACTCCGGAAACGATAATATTGCCGGAAACGGAAATATGGATCGTATCGGAAATATAAATATTATCCAAGTCGTAGATGTTGCCGGAAACGGAAACATGGTACGTGTCGGAAAATATTATCGGAAATGGAAATATTGCCAGAATCGGAAATATTGCCGGAAACGGAAATATTGTCAGAATCGGAAATATTACCGGAATCGGAAAATAATTCCGGAAACGGAAATATTAAATATTTGTTCGAAACGGAAATTAATTCCGGAATCGGAAATATTAAATATTGTTCGTATCGGAAATGAATTCCGGAATCGGAAAATTTAATCGGAAGCGCATCGTACGAATAAGCATCGGACGAGGCCTGCCGGACGAGGCCCAGCACGAAGCCAGGCCATCGCCCAGCAAGCCAAGCGCGCCGCACAAACAGCCACGCCAGGCCCAGCGCAAGGCCAGGCCCAGCAGGCTGCGCGCAGCGCGCAGCGCGCGCGGGCGCTGAGTGGGCTGCTGCTCGCGCGCACGCATGAGGCCCATCGTGGCTGCCGTGCGTATGTGTGCAAGTGTTTGTGTTCGTGCACGTTTCCTAAAACATGCAGAGTTCGGTTAATGATTAAATTAGAGTTCTTGTAGGATTCTAGGTTTAATTAATTTGTATCTGAATAGGATTTCGATTCCCTTTCCATACCGCTATAAATATGAGGCTAGGGCTCACAATTTATAACACGAGTTTCAAAGTATTCAAAGTGAGTTTTTGAGAGAAAAATTCAATCACACATTTGCCTATAAAGTGCCGAAAATAATAGTACCTTAAGGGCGATTCTAGTTGGTCAATCTTAAGGCGGATCCGGACGTGCTGTGGACTATCTACGGAGGGACGACACTTGGAGTCCTAAAGACTTGTTCTTGTTCGGTTCGGGCGCAGCTAGGGAAGGCACGCAACAAAGAGTATGCATCTAATCTATGCTAAATGATTATGTGTAAATAATATGTTTTCCTGGGTTTATGGTTTTTCCGCATGATTTATGAATTGTCATATGTATCATAACCTAACACGAGCAAGACGCGTGTGGGCAACGATGGTGCTGCGCCACAGCGCGCCTAGCTCGCCCAAGCAACGCAGCAGCAGACGCGACATAACACAAGGCTGCGCGCAGCGTGGCCAACAATGGCTGCGTGTGCGTGTGGCGTGTGGCTGCGTGTGGCGTGTGGCTATGTGTGCCTTGTGCAACGATCGATCGTACGGGGCACACAGCCTCGTGGCTTGATGGGGCTTGGGCACAAGCCCAAGTGCCTCGTCTTGCGACGATTGATACGTTTTGATTTTAATTTGAGATTTTCAGTTCGGAAATAATTTTAATTAACTTTAAAATTAATAATTTAAATTGTTTTCTCGGAATTTAATTTTGATTATTATAATTATTATAAATTTTAATTTATACTAATTATTTTACTAAAATGAAACCTTGAATTAATTTAAATTCGTTTAATTCAACTGAAAATAAATTAAATGGATTCGATTATAATTTTGTATGAGCTTTAAATTTTAATTAAACTTGTATGTTTCCGGTTAGACTAGAAATACATTTTTATGTTTAAAATTAGTAAAGCATATAAAGTTATTGGTTTAAGTGGGAGCCTTTAGTCATAAACTCTTGATTAGGTCTACAATCCTTTAAGGTTAAAACAACTTGATTAGAATTAATAAGGACTGAATAATTGGTAGATTATTGGTGCCCTTGATTAATTGCTGCAAATATTTATGTGATGCATAACATGTTTTACTAACCAGCTATGTGGGCCATTCATGATAATGAATGGGTGAATGGTATATATTGTATATGTACTGTTTTGCAGGTTATTGAAAGTGACTAGTATGGCCCAAATAGGATAGAAAATATGGTATGCGTACCATTAATTTGAATGTAATATTGGTCTAAAGTACCAAATTTTATTGCTTTAAATATGGTCTGCGTACCATCAAATAGTTGCAATTAGTTTTAATTATAGCTGATCCTATTTGAAGAAAATGGCGCCTCCCATGGTGAAATTCAAGACAGGGGTTCCAATCCATTTTCAAGACGGACTTTGAAGTTGAAGCTTCAAGATGAAGTCGGGCCATACTAGATCACATTTATCTTATGCAAGTTTTAAGTTATTTATTGCTCTTAAATATGTCTTAATTATGCATGAGATTGTGGCTTGATTATGTTGCATGATTAAGGATTTTAGTTCACTTAAAATCTAACCAACATAGTAAGAGCCTTAAGTTCCAAACTTAAAAATTGAGTTAAAAGGTGCCATGCCAAAATAACACTTACTTGGATAACCTTTACATCAATCTTAGTAATAGTTTTCCGCCATAGCCAGGTGTTACTTATTGATTCTAAAGGGGTAAGGTACACAAATAATTGTGAGTACATGTTATTTTTGGTGAAACTCAACGATATAAGTAAGGAGTCCTTTTATGTTGTGGCAAATTCGATAGGTGTACCTAATAAGTTCTTAGACGTACCTATCAACCAAGAGTAGTTTCTAGACTATTAGAAAAAGGCTTTTGCTTACCTAAAATATTTTAGAATTGAGTCAAAATACATAATGTGCTTAATTCTTCAATGATTTAAGGGTCTTGGAATCATTTTATTCACACCTGCCGGAACAATAAATTCGAATAAAATGCCAATAACTTGATTAAATTGCATGATTGCTTTAATTTTCAAGTTATTACTCATGATAAATGTTTAGACTTTGCATGCTTCAATGTATGTTTTAATTATTATAATTAAATATCTTGCACTGCAATAAATCCTTTTAGAAAGGTAACAGTAAATTTCCTTGATTGGTAGTGAATCCAAGAACGATTCACGGAAATGAGAGAAAGTGAGCAATTTAAAATGTACGTTTCTTATAGCGACTTTTATGGTTGTTTTTGAATATCAAAGTCGAATGGCAAACCGATTGGTGCTTGTGAATTCAAAATACAATGTAGTTTTGAGATCATAAAGCATTGAGTTTAAACGCTCAGCTTTACCAATGGTTAACAACCTAACATCTTTGTGCATTTAATTCTCGAATGAGTCTAGTCCCTAGACATTCGAATAGATCGATGCTTAGAGAACTTTAGAAGCTTCTGGTAAGATCATCTAATTGAAACAGAATATTCAACATAAATAAAATGGTAAGAACTTTGTTGGAGTGACATTGGACATGTCTAAACAAAGTATAAAAGTCAACACTAGAGAAGTCAATTCTTAAGACTATAAAAAAAAGCATCAAAATAAAATATTTAATCTATTTTAAAAACGGGTTTTCTCTCCAGCAATGGTGTGATGCGCAGGATAAGGTGAACTTCTTAACCTACACCCCGTTTTTGCCATGGCCAGAAAGAAGAAGAATCAGAAGCACGATGATGGGGGTTCTCATGGGGATGCTTCTGCTAGGTCTCCTACCCCACCAACTCGACCAATGAACCAGTCAACGTAGAAATCTTATACCCAGCTCGAACTCTGTTATGGCGACAAATGAAACTCCGAGAATGGCGCCGCCGCCTCACCCGAGTACTGGCCCACCGTCGCAAGAACTCCTGGATGTTATTGAACAATACCACCAGTCGGTTAGACGCCCTATGACTAACTTGAATCCTTCAACCCCGAAACCGCCTTCTATGGTGGAATTGATGGCGAATGTGTTGGCCGGAGAACAGGATGCTAGTGCTTCACATGAACGTTTACAGACCATCATGACTAGCATTAATGGTATTTTGTTGAACTCCTCGCCTAGTGGCCCTCCTGCTCCAACGTCGCCTCTTCGAGAAACAGAGCAACCGATTGCAACAGGGGGTTCATGGGCTCAATTGTTCTCAGGGGGACAGCTTAATGCTAAAGGTAACACTCTCAATTTTATTGCTCCCACAGTCATTAATGGTGATAATGTTGCTTGTCTGGACAAAGATGAACTTGATAAAATGTCTGATGTTTGGAAAACTTCACTGGTTATGTATGTGGTGGGTGAACTGCCTACCATTGGATCTGTTTTGAGATTTGTGGCCAAAGAATGGGGGCAAGTGGCTAAACCACAAGTTTTCCTTCATGATGAAGGTTTCTTTGTGCTCAAGTTTGCCTCTGTAGCTGATAGGAATGCTGTCCTATTTGTTGGACCACATTCTTTCTATGGCAAACCCATGATTGTTAAGCCATGGTCTGCAACTTTCAACTTTCATGATGAGATTCTGCGTTTTGTTCCTCTGTGGATCAAAGTGCCCTTATATGCTGATGAATGCACCTCAAAACAACTTAGGATCTCCTTTGCTAGAATTCTAGTTGAGGTTGATGTGACTAAAGCTCTCCCTAGGCCAGTTTTAGTTCAAGATCCAAGTGGTAACACTGTTGTTCAAAAGGTGATCTATGACTGGATTCCCCCATACCGCAAGAAATGCAAGAATGTAGGCCATGACTGTTCTAAGGCGATGCCAACTGCTAGGTTTCAGCCTGTTGTTCACATTCCTAAAAAGAAGTGGGTAATGAAGGGTACTGTAAAAGACACCACCACCATTGAGGTGCAACCCAAGCCCCAATAGAAAACCAGTGTGATCCCAAATCCACCAGTTGAAGATGATGGGTGGAGGGTGGTCACCAGGAGGAGATTAACTAAATCACCTATGGGTATCCCTTTGGTGTCAATTCCTGAAGGGCTGGCACAGGTTAATGCTTCATTTGATGCTGATGGAGTTAGAGGAGAAGGGGAAGCAGGTGGAGGAGATTCCCCATATCCAGTTCCATGATTTGTAGCTGGAATGTGAGGGGTCTTAATGACCTCAGTAAGGGGGGGGGAAGTAAAGAAGGTGTTAGCTAATAATAAAGTGAGTATAGTTGCTTTACTAGAAACAAGGGTAAAAAGTAACAAAAGCAAAAAAATTATGGGAAAATTTGGGCCAAACTGGACCTGGGATGATAACTATCTATTTTCACCTAGGGGAAGGATTTGGCTTGCTTGGCACCATGCAGATATTACTATTCAAACTATCCAGAAAACTAAACAATTGATACATTGTTGGGTTCAGTTGAAGAATGGGAAGGCTGCTTTCTTCCTTACAGTGGTGTATGGTTTACACACAGTTGAAACCAGGAAGCCTCTGTGGCATGAACTCTCTTTATTGGCCCATTCCATCACATCTCCTTGGTGTGTGGTGGGTGATTTCAATGCTGTTCTGTATGCTGGTGACAGAATTAATAGGAACCCAGTAGCTACTGCTGAAATTGCAGATTTTGCTTCTCTTCTAGACACAACTGATCTGGGTGAAATGAAAACTAGTGGCAACTTCTTCTCTTGGAGCAATAAAGGGGATGGTGATAGTAGAATCTCCTCTAGAATTGATAGATGTCTCTGCAATGCAGTTTGGAAGAGCAATTTATCCAACTCAATAGTGGAATACCTCAACCCTGGTGTGTTTGACCACTCTCCTTTGATAATTCACTGTCATCTGGATGTTAAACAGGGTGGAAGACCTTTCAAGTTCTTCAACTACATGGCTGAGCATGCAGAGTTTCAGGAAGTTGTTAATCAAGGGTGGAGTGTTCCTGTGAGAGGGAAACCAATGTTCCAACTGTGGGAAAAACTCAAACATATCAAGCATGGTCTTAAGACTATTCATAGAAGAGATTTTTCAAAGCTGAAGGAGAGATTAGAGCTTATTAGGGGGGAACTGGATAGTATCCAAACTCAGCTATCTAGTTGCCCTACTGATGTGAACCTGCAAGCAAAAGAAAGGGGTACAATGTAATCTCTTAAAAAATTCCTTGCTGTTCAAGAGAGTGCTTACAGACAGAAGTCAATGATACAATGGCTCAAACTGGGAGATTCTAATTCAAATTTCTTCTTCACTGCAATGAAAGAGAGTTATACTACTAATAGTATTGACATGCTGTATGGCAGCAATGGCAACAAACTCACCACTGCATCTGACATTAAGGAGAATATTAGGTCTTTTTACAAAGACTTGATTGGTACTGCTGTTGTGTCCCTTCAAGGGGTGGATCTTAGTGTGGTAAGACATGGTGCTCAGCTTACAAATGAGGCAGCTCAAAATTTGATTAGACCTGTCTCCAAGAAGGAGATTGATTTAGCCCTCAAAGGAATTGATATACACAAGGCTCCAGGCCTTGATGGTCTAAATAACTTCTTCTTCCAGCAAGCTTGGCCTTCTATTAAGGAGGGGGTTTATGCAGCAGTGTTGGAATTCTTTGAAACTGGTAAATTGATCAAGCAAGTCAATAATACAGTGGTTACCTTGATTCCTAAAATTCAGAATGCTACTAGTGTGAAAGATTACAGACCTATTTCTTGCTGCTCTGTGATCTACAAACTTATCTCCAAAGTGATCACTTCCAGATTACATGGGGTCATAGGGGATGTGGTATGTGGTGTGTGATTCTCAAGCTGGTTTCATTCCTGGTAGATCGATTGCTGACAATATCTTGCTAGCTTCTGAGCTTATTAAAGGCTACACCAGGAAATACATATCACCAAGGTGTATGATCAAAATTGACCTTAGGAAAGCTTATGACTCACTTGAGTGGCCTTTCCTAAAAGTAATGATGCAAGAACTAGGGTTTCCTGCTAGATTTTTGGATTGGATCATGGAATGTTTATCTACTGCTTCTTACTCTATCCTGCTTAATGGATATCCTACTGAACCTATCCCTGCAAAGAAGGGGCTTAGGCAAGGAGATCCCATGTCCCCTTTCTTGTTTGCCATTGGTATGGAGTACCTCTCTAGAAGCTTGCAGATTGTTGCCCAACAACACAATTTCAAATATCACCCTAGATGTAAAAAGTTGGGTATAACACACATGATGTTTGCAGATGATCTGTTAATGTTCTCCAAAGCTGACAAGATTTCTGTCCATGTGCTTTTTAAAGCTTTCACATGTTCTCTTCATCCTCAGGTCTTGCTGCAAATGTGGACAAGAGTAATGTATACATGGGGGGAGTGACTGATGATGAAGAAATTTCCATTAGAAGTGGCCTTGGTATGCTGAAGGGTTCTTTTCCCTTCAAATATTTAGGGGTGCCTTTAACCACTAGGAAATTGAAATACAGTGATTGTAGGCCTCTTGTGGATAAACCTGTTGCAAGGGTTAGGAGTTGGTCATCTAAGCTACTCTCCTATGCTGGCAGACTACAGCTTGTCAAAACTGTACTCTATGGCATGCAGCTTTACTGGTGTCAGATGTTTTGTGATGCCTAAGAAAGTCATGAGAGAAATTCATGCTATATGCAGGACCTTTCTGTGGACAGGTGGTGGTTTAGGGTCTAAAAAAGCTCCTGTTGCCTGGGAACAACTTTGTTTTCCAAAGAGCAGTGGTGGGTGGAATTTGAGGGACCTTACCATTTGGAACAAAGCTACAGTTTTGAAGCACTGCTGGGCATTATCTCAGAAGCAAGATAGGCTTTGGATCAAATGGGTGCATATGTACTATGTTAAACACAAAGACTTCTGGACCATGCCTATTCCCAATGGGTTGACTTGGTCCCTTAGGAAGATTTGGAGTGGGAGAGATGTATTTGCTGCCACTGGTGGGAGTACTCAATTCCTTTCAGCTGAAAAATATAAGATCCATAAAATGTATAAACACCTAAAGCTGAATGGTCCAAAGGTGGATTGGAGGAGACTCATTTGCAACAATTCTGCTAGCCCAAAGAGTATCTTTTTACTTTGGCTTACAGTTCAAAACAGATTGCCAAACAAGGATAGGCTACTTCATTGGCATATTAATGTGGATGCAGTGTGTAGTCTGTGCCAACAAGATGCTGAGAATCTGCAACACTTGTTTTTCCAGTGCTCCGTGTCAGCTGAAATTTGGAGTACAGTTAAAACCAAGCTTGGTATTTGTAGACAGACAGACATGTTTCCTGTGGAACTACAATGGCTTATAAAGAAGAGCAGAAGTAGAAAACCAGAAGCCAAGGTTCTGTGTGCAGCCTTCACTGAGACAGTCTTTCACATTTGGCTTCAAAGAAATGCAAATTTTTTTAGTAATAGGCTTGATAGCTGTGCTGTTGTTGTTGCTAGAATTCTGTTTCATGTAGCTTGTAGGTGTAATGAGGCAATGCTTGCTGTTTTGTCTCTTGCCTAGGTAGTGGTTGAGGGTTCTCCACCTTGTTGGTGGTTGGTCTCCCCTCCCATGATGTAGTGTGGGTTGTGCTGTTGTGTTGGTGTAATTATCCTCCTTTTTGGTAATAAAATCCTTATTTGCCAAAAAAAAAAATCTTAAGACTATAAGAAAGGGTACAAGAAATAGGAAAACAAGGAACAAATGAAAGGAATTTACGATTCCGTTTCTACCTATAAGTTTATGTTTAAAGAGAAGTGACCTAGCAATCAAACTTCCTTGGTATCATATACCGCTTGAGGTTCTTACTTCGGTAATAAATCAAACAATGGAATCTAGGCTACACTAATGGCCTACAAGTGGGAAATGAAGCATGGCAATGCTACATTAGTTGTAGGGTCATCTAGTGTGTTTTAAGTCCTTTCAAAGGCTGGAACTTAAAGGCTATTTTGTTCCACAATCAGCATACCTAAATTTCTGTTTTCAAACACAGACAAACTCACATTCAAGGAAGACAAAAACAATGTTTGTTTGATATTTGAATGAAATGGTCATTTACGGGTTGAGTCAATATGCTTGATTAAAAACAAATAACTCTTTAACAATAAGAACTTTACTAGGTTCAAATCAATCTCTTGATTTGAGTTCCACTAATCTTTGGCATTGTTGCTTAGACCATATCAACAAGTTAACGTTCTAAAGCTCTATTTTGATGGACTTTTCAAAGTTGATTGATTTCTAGATCAAATCAAGATAAGCTAGTCTTACTTGTTGAAAGTAACAAAAGATATGAACTATTGTTAGAACGCCTAGACAATAGAGTTCAAAGCTAAAGAAAGATTTTATGACTTTATTATTTCACATGGTTTTGAGTTAATATGGGTTTATTTACTCAATGTGATATAAGTTTGAATCTGTTTGGCTAGTACAAAGATTCAGAAGTATAAAATCCACTTGGCAAGAAATCATAAAGATTTAGGTCAGATCATGTTGTTGATTACTTATACAAAGAATGATCATCAATGGTTGTGTGTTGAAATTTCACGATCTAGATCCATAAGATATGGCATATCTAAGATGGAATGATCGAAGTCAATTAGTACTTGATTCGATCAATGATGAATCATAAAGACTTTTCCTATAATTTCTAAAACAAAATGCTCAACTACCACCAAACTAAACCAAATTCGTCAAAGCTATTGAAAAGTAATTTCAGAATATATTTTCAATAATATGTATATCTAAAGAGTTGCAAAACTCAGTGGAAGCTTAGTGTTTGTTATTCAACAAACTAAGGCCCAAGTATAGATATATGTTTCATTGTGATTTATTCAAATGAGACACAAGGGTATTGTTTCTACCACGAATTTTTGAGAACATAATGTTTGTTTGCTCGAAATAATGTCCTTTTGGAGATTCGTTTCCAAAATGACAAGTGGGAGAAAATAGACCTCGAAAGTCTTCGAGACGAACAACAAACATAAACGGACATTCCGGAGGCTTTTCGAAGTTCTTCAGAAAATCCGAACACTTATTGTTTAAGGACTTTAGAAGTGGCTTTAAAGAATAAACATCTCTTAGAAGACTTTACAAGTGCTTCAAGGAGAACGGAATATTCAAAGGACTTTCAAGTGGTTGTTGATATTCTATTGTTTGATGTTCTATACCCAAGTAGGCATAGAGTTCAAGTCACTGAAACTATGAGATTCTTCTATTAGATAGTGAAGAAACATAGAATTCAGGTCACTGAAACTTTGCGATTCTTCTATTAGATAGCGAAGAAACCTACAACTTGCAGTCAAACTATTATCATGTAGATTAATGAGTTTGTGACTTGTAAGATAGCTATGAAGAAACCTAGATTCCCTAAAATGGTCAAAGGCCATGTATAGACTCAAATGTTTTAGATGGTTAAAGGCCATAAAACATAATCAATGTTTTGATGACAAAATTGACATTTTGTTGATTGCAAGAATAATTTCACACCTATTTGTTGCAAGTTTGTTTTAAGGATGAAAATCATCAAACATGAAATTGTGTTCACACACAAAGCTAGATTAGTTGCTAAAGGTTACAAGCAAATTCACGGCGTGGATTGTGTTGAAGCCTCATGCATAATCGTAATGCTCAAGTCTAAAAATCAAGCAATGAATGCATATTGGTACATATGGCAATTGGATGACAAAACGTATTGGAATAACTATGTACATGGTATGTCATAGGATTTGTGGATCCAAATAAATGCTTGAAAAGGAAAGCTAGCTTATGAAATCTAAGTACAGATTTAAGCAAGCAATTGGGAATTGGAATTGTATTTTAGTGAAGCAAATAAGTATTTTAGTTCCATAAAATGCACATAATTCTTATAGATATATAAGAAGTTTAGTGGGAGTACGTAAAACTTAATTGGTCCTATGTGTATCACACACATATCTCTCTATTGTGAAATAACATTCAAATACTAATGACTTAGATTTGAAATTTTTTATCAATGATGGACCAAGGCGAAACTTAGTACATACTGGGTATTAAGATCCATTGACAAAGATCTTAGAATATTGTTTTGGATTAAGTAATGGCATTTACTAAATATAACACGGAAGACTCCTTAGGAGATATTCGACCCATGTGAATAAATCTAAGTAAAGAATATTTGAAATATGTATAAGCATTTACTAAGTTAAACATCAAAGGATCTAAGTGAGATTCTTAACCTATATTATATGTCAAAGAATTTAGCTGGATTAAGTATCTACTGAAACTAGATGAGCTAAAGTTACATGAATAGAATTAAATTGGGAATTATTCTGCAAAAGAATTTATCATGTATAATATAATATGAGGATCGCCAAAAACGTATCGTATGACTTTAGGCATGACGAACATATACCAATCTCTATTGATCTAAGTAAAGATCAACTAGATTGGGATCAAGAAAAACTTATGGTACTTGAAAAGGTACATAAGAGTAGTTCTTGATTCAAGGAAATAAAGATATGCTAAATATTGATGCTACACGCATAAACACCGGCAAAGGATCAAGCAAGATTCCTTTGGAGTTAACCATTGACAAGGACGAGCTAAAGAGCATCGTGTTTTGAAATGGCAACATGGATTGGAGACCATGAGTTGTTGCGTGGGAAATTAAAATAATAATTTATATGTTCTAAGATATAGTTGGAAAGTCTTCCACATATCTGTGAACTGCTTGGATGAGGAAATCCAAACAAAGCATCGCTAGCAACCTAAACAGTTGAAGTAAAAGAAATTATTGCCTAAGGAGCAATAAAACAGAGTTGTTTACATCAAAGAGTTCTTCACTGAACTTGGGTGGATCACATGTCTGCTGACTTGATGGTTCTTCATTGCAAAATGCGTAGAACCACTATCGAAGTAAGAAAGACTAGACCACATAATAAACAAACTCAAAAGATCTTATCATCCTATCTCGAAGAACATTCGATGAAAAGGATATTGAGATTGGAAAAGCATGATAACTAAACCTATGCAACAAGTGAGAAGCAACACTCACATTGTAGCACTGGAAATCAAGCATAGCTTTGAATTTCATGAACTGGTTTAAGGATGGGTTTGAGGCCCATGGTTGTAAAACATTGGGGTTGGACATTTATCATATATGGAATTTATTTTCATATTCCATTTAATCTTGGTTTAGTATTAAATGATGAGTCCCTTCAATTTAACGATATACTCAAGATAGATTGTCAGGACCAGTCCTGTGACTAAGAAATGTCTATCAAGTGAACTTGAATGTCAAAAGTTGAAAATAGTCCCTGGTCAGAGTTTTCTATAAAGATGGACGCGTAGAAAACGTTAGACGACTAGAATGCAAGATGACTAGTAGTTCTGTTTCTTGAACTATGTGGACATGGCAATATCGTAATCATTTGCATAGATACTTACTTTGGGAAGACTAGTATCGGACAGACCTATGAAACTTTACTGTAAGAGATGAAAATCTGTCATAAGTAAATTTCATTAAAATTATTAGACACTAATCCTCAATACCTAAGTGATTTGAGATTACTTGTTTGAGAACTGCTTACTTTGACGTTGTCAACCATCGCACCGTAAAAGGAGGCTATAAAGGCAATGCTCAGGTAATCACCTATTAAATGAAGTCTAATCTCAAGATCGCAAGATTGGGATTGTCCTCCCATAAATCGGGATGAGATGCTGAAAGTTGTACAAGGCCACTCGGAGAGCTAGAAACTGTAAAATGCATGGCCGTGCTCAGATGAATCATAGGCTATGATTATCTGTTTATTTGATCAGTTGAACTCTGAAACCGAGAAACACCTCTGGACATAATAAGGATGACAACTCTTACCTTATGTTCAAGAGCAAGCATCGAGCGACAAAGGAATTAGGAAATGCACTCTTGTCCCTAAGGACAAGTGGGAGACTGAAGGAAATAATGCCTTTGGTCCAAGTATGCATTTAATTTTAAGTCTAATAAATGCGGTTCAGTATTAATTAACAAGTTAATAATTCAGTGAGATCAAGTGAGCTGAATGCCTAGCTAGAGGCTGCTTCAGTTCAAGTGGAATTAATGATATTAATCCGCAGCTTACTCTTGACTGAACCCGTAGGGTCACACAAATAGTACGTAAACGGATCAAGTATTTAATGACATTAAATACTCCATCTATGGATATTCGGAATCGACGGATCTTGGTTTCAGTGGGAGCTGAGATCGTCAAAGGCAAGTAAATGAGTACTCGGGAAACGATGATATTGCCGGAAACGGAAATATGGATCGTATCGGAAATATAAATATTATCCAATTCGTAGATGTTGCCGGAAACGGAAACATGGTACGTATCGGAAAATATTATCGGAAATGGATATATTGCCGAAATCGGAAATATTGCCGGAAACGGAAATATTGTCAGAATCGGAAATATTATCGGAATCGGAAGATAATTCCGGAAACGGAAATATTAAATATTTGTTCGAAACGGAAATTAATTCCAGAATCGGAAATGTTAAATATTGTTCGTATCGGAAATGAATTCCAGAATCGGGAATTTAATCGGAAGCACATCGTACGAATTAGCATCGCACGAGACTTGCTAGACGAAGGCCCAACACGAAGCCAGGCCCGCGCCCAACACAAACGTTGCCAAAGCCTCGCCAGGCCCAGCGCAAGGCCAGGCCCAGCAAGGCCATGGCGCACGCGAGCTCGTGGGCTGCGGGCTGTGCATCTCGCGTGGGCCGCAAGGCTTGCGCGGTTGTGCGGCTCGTGCTCGTGCAACGCTTGTGTTCAATACGAATCCTAAAGCTAATGGAATTCGTTCTATGATTAAATCCTAATCCTAATAGATATAATTTGTTTAATAGAGTTCTAAAGAGATTCTAATTAAACTAATTAGTATCCTAATAGGATTCTAAATCCCTTTCCATGACTCTATAAATATGTGCCTAGGTTCATAATTTATGGGTAAGAATTCAAGTATTCAAAGGTAAGATTTTCAAGAAAAAATCAGCCAAACACTTGCCCTATTTAGCCGAAAATTCTAAGTACCTTAAGGGAGATTCTAGTTGGTCAACCTTAAGGCGGATCAGGACGTGCTGTGGACTTTCTACGGAGGGACAACACTTGGAGTCCTAAAGGCTTGTTCTTGTTCGGTTCGGGCGCAGCTAGGGAGGACATGCTACAAAGTGTATGCATCCTAGACTAATTATATGATTATGTGCAATTAATATGATTCCTGGTATTAAGGTTTTTCCGCATGATTTATGTTGTTCATATGTATCATAACCTAACAACTTGATCTCACTGAATTATTAACTTGTTTAATTAATACTGAACCGCATTTATTAGACTTAGCATTGAATGCATACTTGGACCAAGGGCATTATTTCTTTCAGTCTCCCACTTGTCCTTAGGGACAAGTGTGCATTTCCTAATTCCTTTGTCGCTTGATGCCTGCTCATGAACATAAGGTAAGAGTGGTCATCCTTATTATGTCCAAAGGTATTTCTCGGTTTCAGAGTTCAACTGATCAAATAAACAGATAATCATAGCCTATGATTCATCTGAGCACAACCATGCATTTTTCAGTTTCTAGCTCTCCGAGTGGCCTTCTAATACTTTCAACATCTCATCCCGATTTATGGGAGGACAATCCCAATCTTGTGATCTTGAGGTTAGACTTCGTTTGATAGGTGATTACCTGAGTGTTGCCGTTATAGTCTCCTTTTACGGTGCGAAGCTTGACAACGTCAAAGTAACCAGTTCTCAAACAAGTAATCTCAAATCACTCAGGTATTGAGGATTAGTGTCTAATAATGTAATGAAATTTACATATGACAGATTTTCATCTCTTACAGTAAAGTTTCATAAGTCTGTCTGATACTAATCTTTTCAAGTAAGTATCTATGCAAATAATTGCGACATTGCCATGTCCACATAGTTCAAGAAACAGAACTACTAGTCATCTTGCATTCTAGTCGTCTAGCGTTTTCTATGCGTCCACCTTTATAAAAAACTTCCGACCATGTACCATTTTCAACTTTTGACATTCAAGGTCACTTGATAAACATTTCTTAGTCACAGGACTGGTCCTGACAGTCTATCTTGAATATATTGTCAAATTGAAAGGACTCATCATTTAATACTAAACCAAGATTAAATGGAATATGAAAATATGTTTCATATATGATACATGTTCAACCCCAATGTTTTACAACCATGGGCCCCTAACCCATCTTTAAAACAACTAATGGAATTCAAAACTATGCTTGATTTCCAGTGCCATAATGCGAGTGTTGTTTCTCACTCGTTGCATAGGTTTAGTTATCATGCTTTGTCAATCTTAATATCCTTTTCATCGAATGCCTTTCGAGATAGGATGATAAGATCTTTTGAGTATGTTCATCATGTGATCTAGTCTTTTGTTGCTTTATTAGTGGTTCTACGCATTTCTCAATGAAGAACTGTAGACACCTAATTTGTGTCTCCCCTTTGGGATTATGACGATACCATTATCCTTGTTAGGTGATTGGAGTAACTCCGGGCGAAAATCCCAATTTCTAAGAATATTTCCAAATTCAAGATCCAAAATCCAACCCCTGAGACCGTTCCCCTTTCGGTTCTCGATACAAAATACAGCTTCCAAAATCCAATTTCAAAATCCAAGTACAATCTCAACTAGTGGACCATCCCATTGGTTTTAGTAGGCCTTTTCCACTCAAAATCATATATGGCAGGTCAAATTCGGGCGCCGACCCACAAAACCGAGCATGTCGGGCCCCGTATCGTAAAACCGGAATTCAAAAACCCGAGAAACGCTTGTTTTTAGACGCTAAACAATGCCTTAACCTCCAAGCAAATACAAAACGCCAAACCTAGTACTATTCGTACAACAGGTACAACACTACAAGACGAAACAAGGACGGATTCCCCGTCCTTGCTTTGGCGGCATTCAAGCCACGTCACCAGCGCCCAGCGCTAACGTGTGCTGGTGCCTTGCACCAATTCCTTCTATAAATACCCCTCATTTCCAGCATAATGGGGAGGAGAACAACAATATAACGTCGTAATTTCGACATTACGCCTCAAAATACAACTCAAAAACTCCTCAAAAGCACATACAAAATTCCTAAATTCAAAAAAAGCAATTGGGAGCTCTTGCCTAAATCTAACTAGGTAAATCCGAATCCCATTCTAATCTACTATGTTGCTTTGATTTCTAAATGATTAGAAAGTTGGTGTTTTTAATTATTAAAAAATACCACTTGCAACAATCACACATGTTTTCCAAAAATACAAACTATTCCAAAATACAAAATACAAAATACAATTTTCAAAGATTCAAGGATGTCCAAGTTGTTTACAATCACCTCTTGGACTAGAATCACTATCAAACATGGGGTAATCAAAGATAACACCTTTTAACATTTAAAGGTTTAGTCTTTTGTGATTCAAAACTCCATTTTCAATATACAACTTCAAGTTTTCAATTTTCAAGATCTTACCATGTTTAGGGTTATTCATAGTTATTTCCCTAAACTAGGATCTGTGAGGGGGTCGGAAAAGCACGAGGCTAATGCGTGACCTTGTCCCTCTTGGGTGTGACGTTTCTTTTTGTCAAATCAAGTGTAATTGGATTTCCTGTGAGTTTACACCCAATTGACTAGTAATATAGGAGTCGCCATTCAGTTTTTAACGACAATGAGAAAAACTGACAAAACCCGGTTATCGTGACATAAAGGGAGTGCAATTATGTTTGACCACGACGGCCGTAGGTTCCCTTGTGATCCCTGGTGTGGGGATCTCTCAACACACACCCGCAAGGTAGAGATTGAGGGTTCGGGGGACTGTAACTACCGAGAGGAGTACTCGCTCTTCGATAACTCCAGAGGCAGGATATCCTTACTAGCTCAGCATAAATAATTGAAGGGACATGCGTTAACTATTAAACTAATCTGAGTTGATTTTAACAATATGCAACATATAGTACTAGATCGAGCACGATTATCTGATTTAGATTGTATTAAGGGACCTAGCATGATAATCCAATTTCCCAAAAATATCATATTTATTAGGCGTGATAGAACAATCAGATTTAGTTAGTTTAACAGTTCATAAAAAGGGCGAGGAAAGCAATTAAATCATAGAAAAGGCACACGTTACGAAGCACCCTTGAGAGGTGCGTCACGGTTCTCAGAAAACTAACCACTTTGACTTTGCTATTTCTCCTTTTATTTAACGAATCTCAAGTTATGGGACAGGATACGTTCTGTTCGATTTATGGATCGATTGCGACAGAACGCGTGATCAGTTTTGCAGCGTGAGGCTTAGGCTTAGGGGTTTAGAGTCAATACTCAGAATAATAATTGTGTGTTCCTCTTTTCACGTCGAACTTAGGCTATATTTATAGGGAAGAGTTCGTGGAAAGATAGAATTGTAGAGCTCTAATCCAAGAAGAATTAGGAAAGAACACGTCCCAGGTATTTTCAGCGCCCAGGCCTGGGCGCCGAAGATTTCGGCGCCCAGAGCCAGGCGTTGAAAATAGGATCTGGGCTGTTTTCTTAGTCAGATTCGGATTCCTAGAATCCGGAGTGTTTGAGACTTAATCGAGTCTTTTAGTGCGTATTAACCTTGTGACGGAATGCGTCTGGGCCCGTTACGAACTCTAGGCTCGTTAGGATTTTAATTAATACGTGACTCTTATTTTCGAATCATATTAAGATAGGATTCTCTCGTAATCTCTATCACATTTAGGATTTATGTTGGAGTGCAACACCTAATTCTGACAGGTTTCTATCTTTTATGACTTGCCACTTTTAACAACTACCCATTACGACAGTTACTATTTTTAGCAGGTTTCCATAAATAACAGGTTTCTATAAATAGCAGGTTTCGGGTGAAATGAAAAGGGGTGATCGAGATTCGTTATTTTATAGGAGATGCGTTGTCAAGTGGAGATTTATGCTCTCATCATCGAACCTTCCCTTTCGGGAATGGGGACAAAAGTAGGTGTGTACAGTTAGCCCCCACTTTGACTGAGTCTTGGAGTAAGACGATGGTCAAAGTATTAGACGGAGTGCGTCACACAAGCCATGGTGACCTGTTTTTGCGAGGGTCTCACGAGCCCCCGAGTGATAACATTTGACTTAAGGGTCATCACTTGAAGTGTCGACATATCCCTCACGTGTCATTGGGATTTGTCAACGGATAGTATAGAAACTTCCTCACTTTGTCATTGGAAGTATCTAAAGAGGAGTAGGAACTCCCTCACTTTGTCATTGGGAGTAGCTACAGATGTTTTCGAAATCAAAGTTATAAAGTGTAATTGGGCCTGGCCAAGCCCAATCACGAGGTAAAAATGTTTTAAAGATTCTCATTTTCAGGGTTAGCTAAACGAGAAAACCCCCTTGTTTTTATGGGACGTAAAACGAAGGAAAATCCAGCACATCGTTCTTTTTTTTTGGAAAAACGGAAAACCAATCTTTTAAATTTTGGAAAAAAGGGAAACTACTCACATCGCTTTTTTGGAAAAAAGGAAAACCAAAAGCTACTCACATCGTTCTTTTTTGGAAAAACGGAAAATCAAAAGCTACTCACATCGTTCTTTTTTTTTTGGAAAAACGGAAAACCAAAAGCTACTCACATCGTTCTTTTTTGGAAAAACGGAAAACCAAAAGCTACTCACATCGTTTTTGGGAAAAAACGGAAAACCAAAAAAAGTTATCGCTGCAGCGACTAAGGACCTGTGCGGTTAGTGGCGCAGACCCCGCCGGCTAAAGATGGCGAGCCTGTCCGCTAAGGGTGGACACCCCGTCCGATAGAAATGGACGAATCTGTTTTAAAGTTTGTTTGTTTTTTTTTTTTTTGAAAATAAGGACCTACGCGGTTTGTGACGTAGACCCCGCCGGCTAAAGATGGCGAGCCTGTCCGCTAAGGGTGGACGCCCCGTCCGAAAGAAGTGGACGAATCTATTTTGAAATTTGTTTTGTGTTTATTTTTTGAAAATAAGGACCTACGCGGTTCGTGACGTAGACCCCGCCGGCTGAAGATGGCGAGCCTGCTTTTTTGTTTTGAAGATTATTATTTATCGAAAATTGAGGATCTGCGCGGCTAGTGACGCAGACCCCGCCCGCTGAAGGTGAGTGAGTCCTGTCCGCTGAGGGTGGACGTCCCTGAATTCGTTTTTCTATTTGGAACTCGCGCGGTTCGTGGCGCGATCTTGCCCGATTGAGGTGGGCAAATCCCTATTTCATTTGTTCTTGTGATTTCTTTTGAGAATTTCTTTTCTTATTCATTCTCGCAGGAGCGAATTCTTTCGAGGGATGCTCGGATTTAGTTGTAACCTGAATGTGGGTTGACAACGTGCTTAGACGGACCATTGTTTTGTGGTCATCTTCTTTCGTGGTTTTGAGCTAGTCTTTATGGCTCGATTTTTCCACCACTTGGGTCCTATGTATAAGTATCAACGGCGACCTTTGTCTTGAGGTCGTAATCCGATTTCATCTTTTGAGATTATCTAAACACGGGACTTTGTACAGCGTAGTCTGGGAATATTGTTTTAACTTTGCATACCCTTTTTTTGAAATATATATTTTCTTTCGAGCCCCCAAGCATTCGTGCTTGACGGTCATTCCTTGCCAAAGAGGTTCCTTGGGGATACGCATTTTGTAATGTCCTTGATCATGTTTGGGATCGTGCTCGTAAGTGCGAGCGATCTTTGTAGTGGTGTGCTACTCTTAACAAAGCCGTGAGGTGCGACTTTCAGTAAAGAAATCGGCAATTTTCAAGTCGAATGAATATGGCAGGGCCCTATAAAAGTCAGAGCTGTTTTTTTTTGGGTCTGGGATCATTTTCGGCGCCCAGGCCTGGGCGTTAAAGATATCGGCGCCCAGCGCTGGGCGCTGAAAATAATTTATGGCGAGGTTTCTTGATGACACAGTTGGCCTCTTGTTCGTTCGTTTTCTTTTTTTTTCTTCTGAGCGCGTTCGTAAATGTTCGATACTTAGAAAAGATGATATGTATGTGCGAACGAGCGTTCATAGAATGGCCGTTGTGTGCGGTCCATTAATCAGTTTGCTTGAATCAATTTTTTTTTTTTTTTGAGCAATGACTGATTTTGAATAGTTTGCTTAGAAGCTTGGTAGGGTTCAGGACCATTCATGAAGTGGGCTCAAACATCGTGCCCTTTCGATTGTTCAAACATTTGCTTCGAGATTTTTTATTTTGCTATGGTTGTTTCGTAGCTTGGAGCCCCCAAGTATGCATGTTGGGATGCTTCCTTTTGGCGTACGATTTTTTGTAGGTTCTTTCGAGAAGGATGCCTTGGGGTTCCACTCGTGTAGGTGCGAGCTATCTCTTCCGTGGTAGGTAATATTTTGCTACCTTTAATCCTTAATGTAGAAGTCGTGTGGCTTGGATTTGGGCGATAAGTAGTCTTTGCCTCTTACTCTTGGTCGTGCCCGCATTAGTGCAATGTGCCTTACTTTTTTTAGACTTGTACTGTGGGATGGTTGAACTTATGGTGCAATGTAGGCTTGTGTGGCCTAACAGCGTGTCTTAGAACATTCCTCCAGGTGTTGGGATATCATTATTTTTTTGCATTGGAGTATTTTCTCACGCCTCGTTTAGGTGCTCGAATAAGTGTAGCACCTTCTGCGTGGGTGTGCACGGCTTATTACTTCGTTCGATGCGAGGATTCATAGGTGTTTCTTTCTTATCTTTATATCTGGGCAAAACTTGGCTAGCAGAAAGATTCAGGGCCCAGGATGGGGCGTTAAAGATATCGGCGCCCAGCTCTGGGCGTTGAAAATGATTTCTGGGTATATTTTGACAGTTCTCATCCTCGATTTCGCTTTTGCTTTGGAACGACGTAGACTGTGTAACGGACGCTTATAGGGCGAGCGTTAGGTGCAGTAGTTTGATCGGAGTTTTGGTGACTCGCGATTTTCAGTTACCCTTTGTTAGTGGGGTGACTTTATATACTCTAAGTAGTGCTTAGAATTTGGGAGGGGTTGTAGCCATTCTAAGGTTCGTTTTACACGATTAAACCTTAGGATCGTGCCCCTATGACGTGTGTATTGCATTAGCGTCGAGAATTTGCGATAAAATCGTCATTTCGAGCATTTTTAGAGTGTTTTTCTCAAGCCCCCAATTGTAGCTACGGGATTGGCCTAGTGCTATAATGCTTTGCATACGTCTTTATGCATTCATGGTGACATGGATCATGAATAGTTTGAACCAGACTCGTTTAGTGCGAGGTACGTTCGAGTAGTGATCTGCTACTTCTCTTATAAATGTCGTATTTGTGCGACATTGCCATGGTCAAGGTAGTCACATGTTGAAGTGTGCCTTGACCAAAAGCTAGGTGCCTTTCTTTACCCATAATCATATTTATAGATCTTTTTGACTCACTTGCAACATCGAGATAAACGCATACTTAGCTTAAACCAACGACACTTTATTATGTTCGAAGAAGTCTTTGAAAATTTATTTGAAATCCGAGTCCTACTGTGTACAATACGAGGTGTCCTAAGTAAGTTGACTTATAGAAGGGTTCGTACAGGATTACATGAGTGAATCAAAATACCGTTACGATTTTTGGAATGCTGTCTAAGGATTTGCTGGAAGCCAGGGTGCAGGCGTCAAGATATACTTGTGCCCGTTCGGCATATGCTTTAGGCTTTTAGGGCCATCTTTTCCAGAATTGCGGGAATATATACCGTTTTCAAATTGACTTAGATTTACTTTGTGTATGTCTGCACAAAAGGTCAAGGTATACTTAGTTCTTTCCCTAGCTCTTTCATTTCAATTTTTAGCCCCCAATTGCTGTTATGTCTTCCCATTAATGATGCTTTCAGATCTCGATTTTAGATGCCCGTGTCATATGTCTGAGTAGGGTGAGCCTTGGTTAAGTGCCAAGTCCTATTGACAATGTCTGATTTTTTTCAAAGGGGATTAGGAAGCATTTGAATTACCATGAACGGGTGCCCTGGGTTCGAAGGAACGATGGGCGATGCCGTAGAACAACCCTCTTTATTGCAAGCTTACTGACTTTACTACTTGTTGGCGATTATGACTGTGTCTAGTGGTGAAAGAAGGTCTTTAAGTGAGTTAGTTCGCTTTAGGGAGGGTCAGGTTGAGTACTTTAGAGGTCATGGACGCTTGCGCTAGCCCCCATTCAATTGAGGCAAAGCGATCTTTTGAGTCTTGGCTAAGTGCCTAGGAGTGTGAGTGCTCCTTCTGGCAAGGGTACGTGCCCCTATTATTTTTCGATGTGTGCTTATTTTGGCATCTTGATGACTTGGATTCTTCCTTTGACTTAAATTTTTCTTTCGACTTGGATTGCGAGTAATTAAATTTCAATAAGGGACTCTATTTCTTATTCTTGTTATTCTATAGGCTCTAACATTTTTTCAAATTGCTTAGACCGAATCATGGATTGCCTACGTATCCGCCTTAAATAGATTTAAATTGGAATCAGGTCTTGCGTAGTTCTTAGCCTAGAAAATGGTTTTTTAGAATGTCGATTTTAAACAAGTACGTTCTGAGGTGGAAACGTATTATTTGAAACGGTGGAATAAGTGAAGTTTATTATTATTTTAATCTGCTGCCTTGCCGTAAGCCAAAAATTTGTTTTATATTTCTTTTTTTGATTGAGTACATGTATTTCTTTGGTGGTACGTATATCTGAATACGTGCTGTACCCCCCCAAGTGTTCGTTATTGTTCCGTGTATGTGCGGATAAAATGACGAGCACTTCTGGACAAATTTTAGCAAGCAGAGAGAATCAGCGCCCAGGCTGGGGCGTTAAAGATTTCGGCGCCCAGCTGTGGGCGCTGTAAATTATTTCTGGGCGGATCTTTTTTGGTGCGCTAAATGCTCCTTTTTCTTTTTAGACTAACTTTAGAGGCGCTTTGCAAAGTTCCTTTTTTATTATTTATTACTTTTTTGTACTTTTCATTTGTCTTTTTTTTTATTCGTGACTCAAGACGGTTTGAAAGATGGGTTGAATGAGATAGGATAATTTGTATAGGTATTAGTCAAGCATGAGGATTATATCTGCTAGGACTCACAATTTGCAGCCTCAAGCTAGTGTCATGAGTTTACATCAACCAAGGCCAATGAGTAGCATGGGGACGGCTCAAAGGTATATCAACAGGATGTATCTAAACAAGTTATATGGTCATTATGCTAATGGTGGTGTAAGAGCAGGTTTGGACTTTGGAAATAATGGTTTCTTGGTTTATGGAAAATGAGAACATGGGTGGGTTAAATGAGCTGAACAGGGGCCCCAGAGTGAAGGCGTCTAAGAACATAAGGATTGGAAAGGGTAGACATCGTAGAATTTTATGTACTTTTTGTGGCATGATTTGGATTGGTTGACTCAATTCTTTTCCTTCGTTTTACTTGGGTAAATTTCGCACTTTGGGAGGTACGGGCTAAGTATTTCATGGCTCGCTCTTTTCGCTCTCCCTTTTCTCTTTCTATTTTCTCTTTTGCTTGGGATTTTTCTCCAACATAAATCCTTCAATTTTTTTTTATTTGGGCTAAAAGGTAGATTGTTGTGGTCTTTGGGTCACGAGGTGAGACTGAGTGAGCCTCGTTTGGTAGGCCTATAGTGGACCTTTAACTTTAGTAGGCCTAGGGTGGACCTTTAAATTTAGTAGGCCTAGGGTGGACTTTTACATTGTTTTACTTTGCAAGCGATTTCAGTCGTTTCTTAAAATGTGCAAATAGCGTAGATTCATAATGTTGTTTTTTTTTACTTTATTGAAAGTTAACGAAAGAATTACATCGAAAATAGTTTTTTGTTTCTTTTCAGACTCCAGTTTCTGGGATTTAATTGGAAGTTGTGATTTAGACTCGAGCTTTCATTAATCTTTCTGATTATAACCCGTGTATGAATACAAGGAGGTGGCCTAGACTCAAAATAATGACGTGGCGTAAGCCTATAATACTTGACCAAGCAACTTTCAGACTTAGGCTAATTGGACCATAACTTTCGTTGGCTGGCACTTTAGATTTTAACCCTTGGGTGTTCATTTGTCATGTGCCATTTTGCTTAATGTTGGCAAGGTAGTTAGTTGGGGAGATCGAATTTTTATTTTTGCAAGACTAAAATCATTAGTGCCGCTTCCCTCTTAGTGTGTATTGCTTTACCCCAATGGTAGCCTTATGGTAAGCCGATTTGGGTATTTTCATGGTTTGTCATGTTGCATTCATGGAAAATCTTTTAGTCCGTACTTAGGAGTATTTAAAGGAGCGAGTGGCTCGAGAGGACTATGATAGTCGTGACCCAATGTGATCATAAGCCTTGAGGCCATCAAATTTTTTGCTAACGGTATTGACACCTTAGGTTCACTTTGGGGGTTGTGCGACTATGGGGGAATGATTTTCAGAATGTGACTGTTTCCATTTTGCAAATACTATAATATATTCTTTTTATTGGTGAGAGAGAGTATTAAGGCCGTAGACTCTTAGCAAGGGATGACAATTACATATGGGTGCTTATTGATTTAAATGTTAGGAAGGGAGACTCAATATGGTTTAACCTTTTAACTTGCAGAACGACACCAAGCATTAGGACCGAATCTATGGATAAGACAACTAAGACTTGGGATTTAGATTGTACTTTGGCATAGCCTAGTCTAGACTCGGATTTTTTTTTTTTATTCGAACATTATTTTTCCTTGAAAACTTCATTTGAACATTATTTTTTGAATGCTTTGCCCATGTGACATTCAAGGTTATTTCAATTAGCGTGCTCGGTTTTGGAGCCGAACATTGTCGTCATAGGAGGCCTAACAACGACACAAAGAGTTATTTTATTTTTTACAAGTCGCTTTTAGAATCGAGTGCCTTTTCATACGCCCTCGCAGCAATTTTTTTTACGAAAAGTTTTTTTTTTTGCTACCTTTTTTTTTATGCGCGGGCACCGAGGCTGCTGTGCCTGACCAAAAGGCCAGGCAGCAACTTCAGCGCCCAGCGGTGGGCGTGAGAAATATTGGCGCCCAGCCAGGGGCGTTGGAAATGCGTCCCTGGCTGGTTTTCGTTTTCTGTTTACGTATATTTTTTGTTTATGCGACTTTGATTTTGCGTGCTTGCCTAATAACGTCCTTTACGCGTTGTGCAGCGTTGTGGGATTCGTTACGGGCCCTCCTGAGCGTCGCTTATTTTTGTGGCGATCGTTCGGGGTTACGGAACACGTATCTTGGTATAACTCTTTGGCCAATTGGTTTATGAATGTTTGGGCAATTTTTAAGGTCGTTGGTTTTCTAGCATTATTTGTCACACACAATCATATAATTCGCTACACATAACTAACATTACAACATGAGGCAAAATAATAATATGTCATATAGTTTATGATAGGCTTCTATGGGTAGTATTTGCGCCGGCTTGGTACCGCTTCTATCGCAGATCCAACACATGCCCCGGTCGAGGTAGTGCGTTCAACATACGAATTTCTCCCAAGAGGCCAATCACGATGTAAGCCAAGGGGGCATGCACCAATGAGAGGGACTTAATGGGCGAGCGATTGGGTTTGGGATGGGTGTACTACTAGCGAAAGTGCCGAGTGGACAACATTCGAAGCGTATGCACCCCCCGGTTGGCAATGGGTATCCTTAGTCCTAACTCCCTGAGGGAGCTAAGATTCGTTATGTGGTTCTGTCCGTTCACATTAATATGTTGATTTTCAAGTCGTCCCAACTTGATGGGGAAATAAACGCGGGGTAGGATCGTTTCACCCTTCGGCTAATGCGTGACCTTGTCCCTCGTGGGTGTGACGTTTCTTTTTGTCAAATCAAGTGTAATTGGATTTCCTGTGATTTTACACCCAATTGACTAGTAATATAGGAGTCGCCATTCAGTTTTTAACGACAATGAGAAAAACTGACAAAACCCGGTTATCGTGACATAAAGGGAGTGCAATTATGTTTGACCACGACGGCCGTAGGTTCCCTTGTGATCCCTCGTGTGGGGATCTCACAACATACACCCGCAAGGTAGAGATTGAGGGTTCGGGGGACTGTAACTACCGAGAGGAGTACTCGCTCTTCAATAACTCCAGAGGCAGGATATCCTTACTAGCTCAGCATAAATAATTGAAGGGACATGCGTTAACTATTAAACTAATCTGAGTTGATTTTAAGAATATGCAACATATAGTACTAGATCGAGCGCGATTATCTGATTTAGATTGTATTAAGGGACCTAGCATGATAATCCAATTTCCCAAAAATATCATATTTATTAGGCGTGATAGAACAATCAGATTTAGTTAGTTTAACAGTTCATAAAAAGGGCGAGGAAAGCAATTAAATCATAGAAAAGGGACACGTTACGACGCACCCTTGAGAGGTGCGTCACGGTTCTCAGAAAACTAACCACTTTGACTTTGCTATTTCTCCTTTTATTTAACGAATCTCAAGTTATGGGACAGGATACGTTCTGTTCGATTTATGGATCGATTGCGACAGAACGCGTGATCAGTTTTGCAGCGTGAGGCTTAGGCTTAGGGGTTTAGAGTCAATACTCAGAATAATAATTGTGTGTTCCTCTTTTCACGTCGAACTTAGGCTATATTTATAGGGAAGAGTTCGTGGAAAGATAGAATTGTAGAGCTCTAATCCAAGAAGAATTAGGAAAGAACACGTCCCAGGTATTTTCAGCGCCCAGGCCTGGGCGCCGAAGACTTCGGCGCCCAGAGCCAGGCGTTGAAAATAGGATCTGGGCTGTTTTCTTAGTCAGATTCGGATTCCTAGAATCCGGAGTGTTTGAGACTTAATCGAGTCTTTTAGTGCGTATTAACCTTGTGACGGAATGCGTCTGGCCCCGTTACGAACTCTAGGCTCGTTAGGATTTTAATTAATACGTGACTCTTATTTTCGAATCATATTAAGATAGGATTCTCTCGTAATCTCTATCTCATTTAGGATTTATGTTGGAGTGCAACACCTAATTCTGACAGGTTTCTATCTTTTATGACTTGCCACTTTTAACAACTACCCATTACGGCATTTACTATTTTTAGCAGGTTTCCATAAATAGCAGGTTTCTATAAATAGCAGGTTTCGGTTGAAATGAAAAGGGGTGATCGAGATTCGTTATTTTATAGGAGATGCGTTGTCAAGTGGAGATTTATGCTCTCATCATCGAACCTTCCCTTTCGGGAATGGGGACAAAAGTAGGTGTCTACAGGATCATTTCAAGTTCAAGTTTCAATCATTTCAAGTTCAAAACTTCAATATTCAAACTTTCAAGTTCAAGTTTAACATACAAAATCTAGGACATTTGGGTTGAGCAACCTCTCCCAAGTTTAGATTTTTGGCTTTGAATTCGTGTCGGGCGCAC
The DNA here is from genome assembly GCF_020520425.1 of Spinacia oleracea. Taxonomy (NCBI): domain Eukaryota; kingdom Viridiplantae; phylum Streptophyta; class Magnoliopsida; order Caryophyllales; family Amaranthaceae; genus Spinacia; species Spinacia oleracea. The sequence goes on along the minus strand of NC_079492.1, from coordinate 84,266,883 downwards.
TTATTTTTAAGGAGCCGCTTGGCGTTCGAATCTCATGTGCCCAAGTACAAATTTCAATTATGCACCTTTCAATATTGCAATTTCATATCGCACCTTTCAATTCCGCAATTTCAATATCGCACTTTCAATATCGCACTTTCAATACCGCAATTTCAATACCGCAATTTCAATACCGCACTTTCAATTCCGCATCTTTACTTGCCTAGTCCATTTCTAGGCAATGTGGACCTACTCCCTAGTCCTTTTCTAGGGGGTCTTGTATTTACTAATTCCGCACTTTATTTAGTATTGTGATGTTGCTTTATTTGCTTTATCGCTTTCATCACCAACATGCTAAATACAACAAAATACAAAGGTTACATCACGCTTAACAAAGATATTTTTGGATAAACCGGCCTGAGGTTCCTTAAATTAATCTTTAAAGCAAAGTGACCACCATACAATTAGAGATTCAATTTTCTCTTAATGCAAACCCACATAGTCTAAATCTAGGGTTTATTTTCGAAAACAATGTTGTGCCAACGTACTTGAATATTTTTAAAGCCCGCCGAATAAGCATTTTGTTCCCGTGCCCGGATCTCACCCATCCGTTTCAAGGATTCAAGGCCTTATCCAACATAGAGTCACTTGCGATCTTTCCAAACGAGACATTAAAAAATGTTTGGTGGCGACTCCTTCGAGGTACAAAAATTTTACGGTTTTCTAAAGAACCGCCCCTCTTGTAGAATTGAAAACAAGTTTGGACACAAAAAAACCCCCTATAATTCTGGCGACTCCACTGGGGAATTTAGTAATTTCAATTCGAAAATGCGGGCAGATTTCAAGCAACAAGCCACTGATCTGCTTAAGTACTGGATGCCAGCACTGGCGCCAGGTGTGAGGGAGTCGAAAAAGCGCGAGGCTAATACGTGACCTTGTCCCTCGTGGGTGTGACGATTCTTTTTATTCAATAAAGTGTAATTGGATTTCCTGTGAGTATACACCCAATTGACTAGTAATATAGGAGTCGCCATTCAGTTTTTAACGACAATGAGAAAAACTGACAAAACCCGGTTATCGTGACATAAAGGGAGTGCAATTATGTTTGACCACGACGGCCGTAGGTTCCCTTGTGATCCCTGGTGTGGGGATCTCTCAATATACACCCGCAAGGTAGAGATTGAGGGTTCGGGGGACTGTAACTACCGAGAGGAGTACTTCGCTCGTCGATAACTCCAGAGGCAGGATATCCTTACTAGCTCAGCATAAATAATTGAAGGGACATGCGTTAACTATTAAACTAATCTGAGTTGATTTTAGCAATATGCAATATATAATACTAATTCGATCGTGATTATCTGATTTAAATAGCATTAAGGGACCTAGCATGATAATCCGATTTCCCAAAAATATCATATTTGTTAGGCGTGATAGAACAATCCGATTAGGTTAGTTTAACAGTTCATAAAAAGGGCGAGGAAAGCAGTTAAATCATCGAAAATGGACACATTACGACGCACCCTTGAGAGGTGCGTCACGGTTCTCAGAAAACTAACCACTTTGACTTAGCTATTTCTCCTCTTTATTTAACGAATCTCAATTATGGGACAGGATACGTTCTGTTCGATTTATGGATCGATTGCGACAGAACGCGTGAACAGTTTCTCAGCGAGAGGCTTAGGCTAAGGGTTGGAGTGTTGTTGTGTGTGTGTCCTTTCACGTCGAATTTAGGGGGCTATTTATAGGGAAGAGTCCGTGGAAAGATAGAATTGCAGAGTTCTAATCCACAAAGAATTAGGAAAAAAACACGTACCCAGGTATTTTCAGCGCCCAGAGCCAGGCGTTGAAAATAGGGTCTGGGCTGTTTTCTTCAGTCAGATTCGGATTCCTGAAATCCGTAGAGTTTGAGATTAATTCGAGTCTTTTAGCGCGTATCAATTTTATGATGGAATGCGTCTGGGCCCGTTACGAACTCTAGGCTCGTTAGGATTTTAATTAATACGTAACTCTTATTTCTGAATCATATTAGGAATAGGATTCTCGCAGTTTTCTATCTCATTTAGGATTTATGTTGGAATGCAACACCTAATTCTGACAGGTTTCTATCTTTTATGATTTGCCACTTTTAGGAAGCTACCTTTTACGGCAGTTACTATTTTTAGCAGGTTTCCATAAATAGCAGGTTTCGGGTGAAATGAAATGGGAAATCGAGATTCGTTTATTTTATAGGAGATGCGTTGTCAAGTGGAGTTTTTATGCTTTCATCATCGAACCTTTCCCTTGCGGGAACGGGGACAAAAGTAGGTGTCTACAGTTAGCACCCACTTTGACTGAGTCTTGGAGTAAGATGATGGTCAAAGTATTAGACGGAGTGCGTCACACAAGCCATGGTGCATGTGACCTGTTTTGCGAGGGTCTCACGAGCCCCCGAGTGATAACATTTGACTTAAGGGTCATCACTTGAAGTGTCGACATATCCCTCACGTGTCATTGGGATTTGTCAACTGATAGTATAGAAACTTCCTCACTTTGTCATTGGAAGGATTTAAAGGTGCGTAGAAACTCCCTCACTTTGTCATTGGGAGTAGCTACAGAGTTTTTCGAAATCAAAGCTGTAAAGTGTAATTGGGCCTGGCCAAGCCCAATCACGAGGTAAAAAATATTTTTAAAGATTCTCATTTTCAGGGCTAGCTAAACGAGAAAACCCCCTTGTTTTTATAGGACGTAAAACGAAGGAAAATCCAGCACCCTTGTTTTTATAGGACGTAAAACGAAGGAAAATCCAGCAAAAGTTATCGCTGCAGTGACTAAGGACCTGCACGGTTAGTGACGCAGACCCCGCCAGCTGAAGATGGCGAGCCTGTCCGCTGAGGGTGGACGCCCCGTCCGATAGAAGTGGACGAATCTGTTTTGTTGTTTTGAAAATAAGGACCTACGCGGTTTGTGACGTAGACCCCGCCGGCTGAAGATGGCGAATCTGTCCGCTAAGGGTGGACACCCCGTCCGATAGAAGTGGACGAATCTATTTTGAAATTTATTTTGCTTTTTTGAAAATAAGGACCTACGTGGTTTGCGCCGTAGACCCCGCCGGCTGAAGATGGCGAGCCTATTTTAAATTTGAAGATTTTATTTCTTTCGAAAACTGAGGACCTGCGCGGCTAGTGACGCAGACCCCGCCCGTTGAGGGTGGGAGAGCCCTGTCCGCTGAGGGTGGACGTCCCGCTCACTGGAGGTGAGCGAACCTGAATTCGTCTTTTCGATTTGGGATTTGCGTGTCGCGGTCTTGCCCGATTGAGGTGGGCAAGTCCCTATTTCATTTTTTTCTTGTGATTTCTTTTGAGAATTTCTTTTCATTTATTCTTGCAGGAGCGAATTCTTTCGAGGGATGCTCGAATTTAGTTGCAACCTGAATGTGGGTTGACAACACGCTTAGACGGACCATTGTCTTGTGGTCATCATCCTTTATGGTTTTGAGTTAGTCTTTACGGCTCAATTTTGCCACTACCTGGGTCCTTGATTAGGGGACTATGTATAGGTATCAACGGCGACCTTTGTCTTGAGGTCGTAAACCGGTTTATTTTTTATTTTTTGAGACATCCAAACACGGGACTTCGTATACCGTACTCTGGGAATATTGTTTTTAACTTTGTATACTCTGTATTTTCTTTCGAGCCCCCAAGAATTCGTGCTTGACGGTCATTTCTTGTTGAAGAGGTTCCTTGGGGATACGCATTTCGTAATGTCCTTGATCGTGTTTGGGATTGCGCTCGTAAGTGCGAGCGATCTTTGTAGTGGCGTGCTACTTTTAACAAAGCCGTGAGGTGCGACTTTCGGCAATTTTAAAGTCGAATGAATATGGCAGGGCCCTATAGAAGTCAGAGCTGTTTTTTTTTTGGGTCTGTGATCATTTTCGGCGCCCAAGCCTGGGCGTTAAAGATTTCGGCGCCCAGCGCTGGGCGCTGAAAATAATTTCTGGCGAGGTTTCTTGATGACATAGTTGGCCTCTTGTTCATTCGCTTATTTCACTTGGAAGTTCTATGTATTCTTTCTTCTTTTGTTTTTTCTTTGTTTTTAGAACGTGATGATTTTCTTGAGAAGCCGTAGCCGATTGGTGGACTACGGTGCTTGTCGCTTTGGGGCGATTATTTCAAGGAACTGTTGCTCTTAAGGCGTACAGTTATTGCGATAGTTGGGCGAGTCTATATGGCCCGAGGAACATACCTTGAAGCGTAAGACTTTGACCGCTCTTGTTGTTGTATATTTTTCCTTTTAAACGTGTTCGTGCATGTTCGATACTTAGAATGATGATATGTACGTGCGAACGAGCGTTCATAGAATGGCCGTTGTGTGCGGTCCATTAATCAGTTTGCTTGAATCATTTTTTTTTTAGCAATGACTGATTGTGAATAGTTTGCTTAGAAGCTTGATAGGGTTCAGGCCCATTCATGAAGTGGGCTCAAACATCGTGCCCTTTCGATTGTTCAAACATTTGCTTCGAGATTTTTTTTATTTTTCTATAGTCGTTTCGTAGCTTGGAGCCCCCAAGTATGTATGTTGGGAGGCTTCCTTTTGGCGTACGAGTTTTGTAGGTTCTTTCGAGGAAGATACCTTGGTGTTCCGCTCGTGTAGGTGCGAGCTATCCCTTCCGTGGTAGGTAATATTTTGCTACCTTTAATCCTTAATGTAGGAGTCGTGTGGCTTGCATTTTGAATTTAGGCGATAAGTAGTCTTTGCCTCTTTTACACATGCTCTTTGGTCGTGCCTTACACTAGTTCAATATGCCTTCTCCCTTTTTTAGACTTACACTGTGGGATGGTTGAACTTATGGTGCGACGTAGGCTTGTGTGGCCTAACGGCGTGTCTTAGAACATTCCTTCAGGTGTTCGGATATCATTTGCATTGGAGTATTTCATCATGCCTTGTTCAGGTGCTTGAATAAGTGTGGCACCTTCTGCGTGGGTTTGCACGGCCTTATTACTTCGTTCGATGCGAGGATTCATAAGTGTTTCTTCCTTATATTTGTATCTGGGAAAAACTTGGCTAGCAGAAAGATTCAGCGCCCAGGCTGGGGCGTTAAAGATATCGGCGCCCAGCTCTGGGCGTTGAAAAAGGATTTTTGTGTATATTTTGACGGTTCTTATCCTTGATTTTTTTTCTTTCGCTTTTGCTTTGGAACGAGGTAGACTGTGTAACGGGCGCTTGTAGGGCAAGCGTTATGTGCAGTAGTTTGATCGGAGTGTTGGTGACTCGCGATTTTCAGTTACCCTTGTTAGTGGGGTGACTTTATGTATTCTAAGTAGTTCTTAGAATTTGGGAGGGGTTGTAGCCATTCTAAGGTTCGTTTTACGCGAGTAAAGCTTAGGATTGTGCCCCTATGACATATGTATAGCATTAGCGTCGAGAATTTGCGATGAAATCGTCATTTCGAGCGTTTTTAGAGTGTTTTTCTCAAGCCTCCAACTGTAGCTACGGGATTGGCTTGGTGCTATAATGTCTTGCATACGTTTTTATGCATTCATGGTGACAAGGATCATGAATAGTTTGAACCAGACTCGTTTAGTGCGAGGTACGTTCGAGTAGTGATCTGCTACAACTCTTGAAAATGTCGTATTATGCGACATTGCCATGGTCAAGGTAGTCACATGTCGAAACATGCCTTGACCAAAAGCTAGGTGCCTTTTTTTACCCATAATCATATTTAGAAATCTTTTTGACTCACTTGCAATATCGAGATAAACACATACTTAGCTTAAACCAACGACACTTTATTATGTTCGAAAAATTATTTGAAAATTATTTAAAATCCGAATCCTACTGTGTACAATCCGAGGTGTCCTAAGTAGGTTGACTTTTGGAATGCTGTCTAAGGATTTGCTGGAAGCCAGGGTGAAGGCGTCAAGATATTACTTGTGCTCGTTTGGCATATGCTTTAGGCTTTTAGGGCCATCTTTTCCAGAATTGTGGGAACATAAACCGTTTTCAAATTGACTTAGATTTACTTGGTGTATGTCTGTACAAAAGGTCAAGGTATACTTAGTTCTTTCCCTAGCTCTTTCATTTCAATTTTTTAGCCCCCAGTTGCTGTTATGTCTTCCCATTAATGATGCTTTTAGATTTCGATTTTAGATGCCCGTGTCATATGTCTACGTAGGGTGAGCCTTGGTTAAGTGCCAAGTCCTATTGACAATGTCTGATTTTTATTTCAAAGGGGATTAGCAAGCATTTAAATTACCATGAACGGGTGCCCTGAGTTCGAAGGAACGATGGGGCAATGTCGTAGAACAATTCTCTTTATTGCAAACTTACTGCCTTTACTACTTGTTGGCGATCATGACCGTGTCTAGTGGTGAAAGAAGGTCTGTAAGCGAACGACTATGTGTAGTGGTGAAAGAAGGTATTTAAGTGAGTTAGTTCGCTTTAAGGAGGGTCAAGTCGAGTAATTTAGAGGTCATGGACGCTTGCGCTAACCCCCATTCGATTGAGGCAAAGCGATCTTTTGAGTCTTGGCTAAGTGCCTAGGAGTGTGAGTGCTCCTCCTGGCAAGGGTATGTGCCCTTATTATTTTTCGATGTGTGCTCGTTTTGGCATCTTGGTGACTTGAATTCTTTCTTTGACTTAAAATTTTTCTTTCGACTTGGATTGCAAGCAATTAAATTTCAATAAGGGACTCTATTTCTTATTCTTGTTATTCTATAGGCTCTAACATTTTTGCAAATTGTTTGGACCGAATTATGGATTGCCTACGTATCCGCCTTAAATTTATTTAATTTGGAATCAGGTCTTGCGTAGTTCTTAGCCTAGAAAATGGTTTCTTAGAATGCTGATTTTAAACAAGTACGTTCTGAGGTGGAACCGTAATGTTTGAAATAGGATGAGATAAGTGAAGTTCATTATTATTTTAATCTGATGCCTTGCCGTAAGCCAAAAAATTTGTTTTATATTTTTGACTACATGTATTTTCTTTTCATGTGTTTTTTTTTTGGTACGTATACCTGAATACGTGTTGTACCCCTCCAAGTGTTCGTTATTTTTCCGTGCATGTGCGGATAAAATGACGAGCACTTCTGGACAAATTTTTCAGCAAGCAGAGAGATTCGGCGCCCATGCTTGGGCGCTAAAGATTTCGGCGCCCAGCTCTGGGCGCTGAAAATGGTTTCTGGGCGGATATTTTTTGGTGCGCTAAATGCTTCTTTATTTTTCTTTTTAGACTAACTTTAGAGGCGCTTTTGCAAAGTTTCTTTTTTATTATTCACATTTTATTATTTTTTTTGCACTTTTCATTTGTTTCCATTTTTTTGTTTGTGACTCAAGACGGCTTGAAAGATGGGTTGAATGAGATAGGAGAATTTGTATAGGTGTTGGTCAAGCATGAGGATTATATCTGCTAGGGCTCACAATTTTCAGCTTCGTGCTAGTGTCACGAGTTTACATCAACCAAGGCCAATGAGCAGCATGGGGACGGCTCAAGGGTATATCAACAGGATGTATCCACACAAGTTATATGGTCATTACGCTAATGGTGGTATAAGAGCAGGTTTTGGAAATAAGGGGTATGACGCACGTGTCAATGGCCGTGTGTGGTTTGCAGTTGATAACAAGTTTAAAAACAAGAGTTGAGGTAATGGTTTCTTGGGTTATGGCAATGAGAACATGGATGGGTTAAATGAGCTGAACAGGGACCCCGGAGTGAAGGCGTTTAAGAGCATAAGGATTGGAAAGGGTAGATATCGTAGAATTTTATGATTTGGATTGGTTGACTCAATTCTTTTCCTTCGTTTACTTTGGTAAATTTTGCGCTTTGGGAGGTACAATCTAAGTATTTCATGGCTCGTTCTTTTCGCTCTCCCTTTTCTCTTTCTCTTTTTTCTTTTTTCTTGGGATTTTCTCCCCAACATAAATCCTTCAATCAATTTTTTATTTATTTGGGCTAAAAGGTAGATGGTTGTGGTCTTTGAGTCACGAGGCGAGACTGAGTGAGCCTCGTTTGGTAGGCCTATAGTGGACCTTTAATTTTAGTAGGCCTAGGGTGGACCTTTAAATTGTTTACTTTGCAAGCGTATTTGGTCGTTTCTTAAAATGTGCAAATAGCGTAGATTCAAAATGTTGTTTTTACCTTATTGAAATTTAACGAAAGAATTACATCGAAAATAATTTTTTACAGTTTCCGGGATTTAATTGGAAGTTGTGATTTAGACTCAAACTTTCATTAATTTTCTGATTATAACCCGTGTAGGAATACAAGGAGGAGGCCTAGACTCAAAATAATGACGTGGCGTAAGCCTATAATACTTTACCAAGCAACTCTCAGACTTAGGCTAATTGGACCATAACTTTCGTTGGTTGACACTTTTAGATTTTAACCCTTGGGTGTCCATTTGTCATGCGCCATTTTGCTTAATGTTGGCAAGGTAGTTAATTAGGGAGATCGAATTTTTATTTTTGCAAGACTAGAATCATTAGTGCAGCTTCTCTCTTAGTGTGTATTGCTTTACCCCAATGGTAGCCTTATGGTATGCCGATTTGGGTATTTTCATGGTTGGTCATGTTGCATTCATGGAAAATCTTTTAGTCCGTACTTAGGAGTATTTAAAGGAGCGAGTGGCTCGAGAGAACTATGATAGTCGTGACCCAATGTGATCTTGATCCTTGAGGCCGTTAATTTTTTTGCTAATGGTATTAACACCTTAGGTTCACTTTGGGGGTTGTGCGACTATGGGGGAATGATTTCCAGAATGTGACCGTTTCCATTTTGCAAATACTATAATATATTCTTTTTATTGGTGAGAGAGAGTATTGAGGCCGTGGATTCTTAGCAAGGGATGATAATTACATATGGGTGCTCATTGATTTAAATTTTAGGAGGGGAGACTCAATATGGTTTAACCTTTTAACTTGCAGGACGACACCAAGCATTAGGACCGATTCTTGTGGATAGGACAACTAAGACTTAGGATTTAGATTGTACTTCGGTATAGCCTAGTCTAGACTCGGATTTATTTATTTTTTTATTTGAACATTTATTTTTTCTTGAAGACTTTATTCGAACATTATTTTTTGAACATTTTACCCATGTGACATTCAAGGTCGTTTTAATTAGCATGTTCGGTTTTGGTGCCGAGCATTGTCGTCGTAGGAGGCCTAACAACGACACAAGGAGTTATTTATTTTTTACAAGTCGCTTTTAGAATCGAGTGCCTTTTCATACGCCCTCGCAACAATTTTTTCCGAAAAGTTTTTTTTTTTGCTACGTATGTTTTTCTTATGCGCGGGCACCGAGGCTGCTGTGCCTGACCCTGCATGCCTCCCATCCAAGGACCAAAATAGCCGATAAGGCTCTGATATTGATCGAACATGATGACAACGACGAAGACCTTTGGGGGTTCAGTGCCGAAGTTGGAGCCATCGAATCCAGAATGAATCCCATGGCAAAGCGCATGATGATCAAGCGTGGGCGCTTCTTGGGCACTACTCTGCCGCTGCCCACCGAATCTCCTTTCAAGGCCCAAGGACAGACTAACTGTTGCGGACTGGGATTCAAGCCAACTAAGTTCGATGACAAGCAGCAAAAGGCTAAGCTAAAGGCCCGTCGAGCCGGCAATGATCAATTCAAAATACCTCCTCATCAACTCGCACTCAATGGGCAATTCGTGAAAGAAGGAGAGGATGACTTATACTTCGACTTCCCAGAACCTTTCTATGACTCTTCACAAGGGATCCTTTACCCTGGATTCGAGATCTTTCAAGACTGTCACTTTCTAGAGGATGCTCCTCCAATACAAGACAAGGCTTCCCCTGAGTGCCTTGACTCATCAGCTTTTGGTCTGCAATTTGGCCAGGAAATAACCCCAATCATTTCCGAAGACGCCATGGTTCAAATGATCACTCAAATCAAAGATTTCGACCCATCTAAACTAATTACTCCAAGCGAGAAGATGGTCAATGGCTGGAGAAAGTCTCTTAAGATAACTGCTCCAAATGGCAAAATGTTCAAGATTACTGTGGGCGAAGGATCTATGATGAGCGAGTCCGAGTCTGAGGATGAGTCTGGATCTGAGTCTAGCAATGAGTCTAAGTGTCTAGAACTAGAGTCTTGCATCAATCAAGAGCCTCTAAAGGCCGAGCTTCAAGTCAAAACAGTCGATGTAATGATTGCTGATTTCAATAACACTTCCATTTCTACTTACTCTTCGAGTCCTAATTCAAAACACAATCCTAATCCAAACAACTTTGCTTTACAAGAAACTGACTTTTAATTTCTAAAAGCTATCGAAAATCATGAAAACAAGACGCCCATAATTGAGGAAACGGAAAAAATCAACCTTTCTAACAACGGTGACTCAAAACTAGTTCAGATTGTTTTAACTCTTTCTCAAGCAGAGCGGGACGATCTTATCAAGCTACTTTCAGAGTATGTAGACGTATTCGCATGGTCCTATCATGATATGCCAGGGGTTGATCCAAGCATCGGTCAGCATACAATTCCCCTTATTCCAGGTTCAAAACCCATCAAGCAGAAACTCCGTCGCATGAAACCGGATGTTTCCCTCAAAATTCAAGAAGAGGTCTCCAAGCAGTTAGAGGCCAGGTTTATTCGAGAAGCAAAATATCCAGAATGGATCGCAAATGTCGTCCCAGTTCTAAAGAAAGATGGCAAAGTACGAATGTGTGTGGACTACAGGGATCTTAACAGGGCCAGCCCTAAAGACGGTTTTCCATTGCCTCACATCGACATCTTGGTCGACAACACCGCAAATCACGCCTTACTCTCTTTTATGGACGGGTATGCAGACTACAATCAGATTCCCATGGAAGAGGAGGACATGGAGAAGACAACCTTCATCACTCAGTGGGGTAGATATTGCTATATAGTTATGCCGTTCGGACTAAAGAACGCAGAGAAACTTATCAAAGAACAGCCACAGCCATCATGAGCGATATAGTTCACGGGGAAATTAAGGTATATGTCGACGACATGATTGTCAAATCCAAAGAACGGCATGAGAATACCTCGGTACTCCGAAATTTTTTCAACAGGCTCAGACAATACAACATGAGGCTCAATCCTCAAAAGTGCGCATTCGGGGTAACGTCAGGCAAGTTACTCGGATATGTCATCAGCTCTCGAGGCATAGAGGCTGATTCTTCGAAAATCAAAGCAATTCTCGAGATGCAACCACCAACGAATGAAAAAGAAATTCGGGGTTTTCTAGGCAGACTACAATATATCAGCAGGTTCATTTCAAGACTCATAATGATCTGTGAACCAGTATTTCGAAAGCTCCAAAAAAGCGAGCCCAAGGTGTGGGATGACGACTGTCAGCATGCATTCGAAACAATCAAGAGCTACCTTTCCAACCCACCAGTACTAAAGCCAGCCATGCCAGGGATTCCCCTCTGGCTCTACCTCACAACTGATTCAGCAGTGGGGGCTATGCTTGCCCAGGAAATTGAAGGCAAGGAGAACGCCGTATACTACATAAGCCAGAAGCTGATCGAGTACGAGACCAAATACACTCAGCTCGAGAAACTCAGCATCGCCTTGGTTTGGGCCACAAAGAAACTACGACACTACATGCTCTCCCATACAATACATGTGATCAGCAAAGCGGATCCTCTCAAGTATCTATTCGAAAAACCAGCACTCAACGGGCGGTTACGTTGTCCAGATGGTTGGTCATGCTAGCAGAATTCGACCTCAAATACATTCCACAGAAGTCTATCAAGGGATCAGCAGTCTCAGATTTCCTAGTCGACTGTCCTGTCGAGGCAGAAGAGGAAGATTACGACTTACCCGACGAGCAAATCTTAATGACCAGTGATGACAGTTGGTCAATGCATTTTGACGGTGCTTCTAACCAGAACGGATGTGGTGTTGGAGTAATCTTAGTAGCTCCAGACGACACACACATTCCAATATCAGCAAAACTACAATTCAACGTCACAAACAATGCGGCAGAATATGAAGCATGCATCATGGGCCTGGAAGCCGCCTTAGCATTGGGAGTCTAGAAACTTCTAGTGTACGGGGATTCCTCTCTAATCATCAATCAAATTTCCGGCAAATGGAAAGTAAGAAGCGAGAGCTTAGCTCCATACCAGTCCTATCTCGAACAGCTGTCTGAACAAATAGAAGAGCTTCGCTACACCTACCTCCCGAGAGAGGAGGATCAATTCGCCGATGCACTGGCAAAACTGGCTTCAATAATCAACATTCCAAGCAGCATGGCTGAAATGCCACTTACAATTGAAACACGTCAAGAAGCAGCATATGTCCATGCTATTGACAGCGTCGAGCAAGACGAAGATGAACCTTGGTTTACAGACATTCAAAGGTATCTACAAAATTCAGAGTATCCCCCGCACTTTTCAAGCAAAAATCAAAGGGCTCTACGATTACAATCAGCCAATTTCGTCATAGAAGGCGGCGTTCTATACAAAAGGTCCCTTGGCGATCCTAACCTCCGATGTGTTGACAAACACGAAGCTCAAAGAGTCATGGACGGCATACATGCTAGAGTATGTGGCACCCACATGAATGGGAAAATGCTAGCCCTCAAGATCATCAGGGCCCGATACTATTGGACTACCCTCGAACGGGACTGCTACTTCTTTGTCAAGAAATGTCCTACATGTCAAAAGTGTGCGAATCTAAAGCACATTCCTCCATCACTACTATACTCTCAATCATCACTGTGGCCGTTCTCAGCCTGGGGTATCGACGTCATCGGCAAAGTCACTCCAACAGGCACCGAGGGTCATGAGTTCATACTGGTCGCCATCGACTATTTCACCAAATGGGTTGAGGCCAGATCATTCAAAGTATTGGGTTCCAAGCAAGTGGCCTAGTTCATACAAGAAAACATCATATGCAGATACAGTGTTCCTCACGAGTTCATCAGCGACCAAGGAACCCATTTTCAAGGGGAGTGTGAAGATCTATTCACCGAGTACAAGATTCAACATCATTTCTCTTCACCTTATCGCCCACAAACCAATGGGGCAGTCGAAGCAGCCAACAAGAATGTCAAGACCATCATCATGAAAATGACTACCAATTACAAGGACTGGCCCCAAAAGCTGCATTTCGCATTGTGGGGATATCGAACTTCAATTCGCACTTCAAATGGTGCAACTCCGTTCTCATTGGTCTATGGAATGGAAGCAGTACAACCTATCGAGCTAGAGACACCTTCTCTAAGGATAGTCCTCGAAAGCAAAATCCCAGAAGCTGCATGGGTACAAGCCAGATATGACGAACTAGTCATGCTCGATGAGCGACGGCTTCAAGCCGCTCACCATGTACAAGTCTATCAGCGCCGAGTGGCCAGACACTTCAACAAAAGGGTCAGAACCCGAAACATCAAGGAAGGCGAGCTTGTCCTGAAAGCCCTTCGCAAAAGCACCATGGACCCAGGGGGAAAATTCAAACCCAACTGGGCAGGCCCATACATTGTCAAGAAAATCCTCTCCGGGGGAGCAGTCGAACTAACAGACATCGACGGAACAGAATTCAGATCTCTAACCAACCTCGATCAACTCAAGAAGTTCTATGTCTAAGTTCCATGATTCAAGAATCCAAATTCAGGTCCTGTAAGGTAGTCAGAACTACGTCCGGCCTGATTCCCTAACGGGACATGTAGGCAACCTCATTTCGAGGCCCGGCCACTTTAATACAAAAAAATTCAAAGTTTCCTCAATTAAGGGCATCCTAAAAAATCAAATCAAATCAAAATTCACAACTCAAAATTGTTGTTGTTTTTATTCCAAATGTGCCAATTCAAAGCAAAGCATGTTCAAGCGGAATTTCACACAAGAATTCTTTATTTGGCCCTAAGGCCTTCAAAGCTAATTCAAATACAAAGTCAGGATCAAGTGAAGCAAAGTTCAAAAGCCTTTTCACTTCCTAAACACATCTTCTAAACACATCTCCCAAACACATTACAAACACATTCCAAACACAATTCATTCCATACACATTTAGCCTACAAAGATCTAGGGTCGGGCGACTATGCTCTCGAGTCTTGGCACCTTGAGTACTATCCCCTGACTCCTCCCGCAATTAATCATCAATCTTCCCCTTGCACAAGCGGCGGGAGAAGGAACTTGCAAGCCTTCCAAGACGGGAGGACGACGAACCTCCTTTGGATTCCGAACGGTCAAGCACCGGATGGGCCACACTCCCGTCACCTTCCTTATAGTCAGTTGATGCAGGACGTCTAGCTCTAGAACCTCGGACTCTAGCTGGTCCGGACAAATAAATGTCCCTCTGGCTTAGGCCTCTCATCCATACAATATACCTCGCAGACAGAGTAACTGACTTAGGTGGGAACTGAATACTCAAGAATGGTTTGGCAACCCAATACCGCCTCCAAACTTCAAGTCGATGCGCATTTAGCATAACAGGTTTCTGGTTCTCTTCAGTACGGTCTGGGATCTCCTGTGTCAAGCCATATTATCTCATCACTCGAACAGGCGAGTAGAAGACTAGCATTGTGAGGCTTGGCACCCTCAAAGCAGTAGAACCAGGGGCATGTCTCATAGCAGCAATTCCCCACCAAGGAACTACCCACTTTATACAAGATTCAATCCCAGAGAGTGCACACCGCCACTCATCCAATGAAAGCCGGCCATACAATGTGGGTGGCACAGTGAATCCCTTTCTATTATAGCTCGCCATGTTCTCCGGTGGTGCCACCAACATGAGCCTCTCCATAAGCCAAACCTTGGGGAGTATACAAGAAGCACGTTTCAAAATTCAATATTCAAAATTCGATATTCAAAATTCAAATACAAGTACAAAATTCAATATGCAAGAGAGCTCCAGATCCTTACTTGGAGTAACACCGGACTTCCGGATGGCAAGGAAGAGGGGTCCGACTTCAGCATATCAAGGCCCATCAATGTCTCGCCAATCACAAGCGGCATTGGGTCCCGACCATTAGCAAACTTCTCTACAATTTCTATTAGGGAGGCATCACCATTGCCAAACCCCTGTTTCGAAAAGAGAAAGCGAGCGAATATACAAAAACTCAAAGCTCTCAGGCGGAATACTTTGGGAACATCAAGCCCAGCAAAGTAGGTGACAAAGAGGGACAAATCCACCCCTCTGCCATATACAACAGCACTGAAAAGTGGGGGCTTCAAGCCCAAATACCTTTCAAAACTCAAGAAAAAGTGTTCTTCAACACTAGGCATGCATGGCTACAGCATCAAGGGCCACCCCAATATAGCACTAAATTCCTCAGGGAGGGGACATACCTCATTATTTCCAAAACGGAAGACATGATGATTCGGGTCCCAAGCCTCCAGAGCAGCAAGAATGAAGTGCAAATCCAATTTTACAAACCGGAAAGAGACGAGCACCCCAAGATGCATTCCATCAAGCTCCCTTTTCTCCAATTTGCCTAACGAACCAAGCCACGAGTTCAAGGCACTCTCAAAGGACACAACCATATTTCCTTTTCTTTTCGAGAGGAAGCAGTATGCAATGATAGTAGGGAAGGATTGATGCAAGAAATGATCCAACAAGCTCCCCATTTATACAAGAGTCGGCTTGCACGACAGCCCACAAGCGCCAGGCCCCAAGCCTGCGCCAGGCCCCAAGCCTGCGCCAGGCGCAGGGGCCTGCATCTAAGGACGAGGCCACCGTCCTCTCTTATGACTCCGAGTACACACTCTTTAGTGCTTCGGACAGCAGAGTACAACCTCCATTATCCAAGTTTCCAAAGCCGCAAACCGCACAACTTCAAGCAGTCCGGATCAACGCTTCGGGCAGATTTCGGGTCATTTCAAAATTCAAGCATCCTAGTCCTAGATCGGCGTCCTAAGTCGAGTCTGCATATGCATAGCAAGAGTTGAATATACTTTGACTTGCGCTTTTCCTAACCAAAAAACCTCAGTCAAAGTGGGGGCTTATAGTGGGTATATACACCCGAAAAAATGGGCAAATTTTTTCAAATTTTTTGCAAATTTATCATGCATGCATATAGCTACAAAATTTCAAGGCAGACACAACGCATACAATTTCAAGCATTCAAACATACAAAGCCAATCTTCAAAAAACTTCAAACCAATTCAAGTTCAAAGCCAATTCAACCATACAAAATTCAAGTGTCAAGCCATACAAATACAATACAATCCAGCCTATACAAAATCAACCCAGGTAAGCTGGAACTCGCTACCATGCAGGGTCATTCTGAATCATCACCAGCAGAGACATCAATCACGGGTGCCTTGTCCCTGTTACGCCTCCTAAGGCGCTCCAGCTCCTGATCCAGCTCCGTCCCAGGGGTACTAGGATCCTCCTCCGAGATACGAAGTGTGCCAGTGGAGGGTTGAACTCCCTGCTGAGGAGAGGAATACTGATAAGGCGGCGGCATCGGCATATACGGGTACGACCCAAACATCTGAGTCTGACGCATCCTCTCCATCTCCGCATAGCAATCCCATAAACATGCACCCTAAAGCTGAGGGCCACTTCCTCCGAAGTAGTAACCGGAAGGAGGAACAAAGGGCTGTGAACCGCTAGTACCTCGAAATGAATGCCCTGGTGGGATCAACATGTACAAAAGGGGAAGTTCCCCGCTCAGCATCAGAATGCCTCTGATGAGCACCAACACCGGACCCCTGTCCCAGCTCCAAGCTTGGTCCCTCCTGTCCCAAGGACGTCTCCGCCTGAGGCTCTCTGTCAACGAAATCTCTACGGTCTCGACGGCGCTCCTATACAAAATACAATTTCAGGAATCAATTTCCCAGTTCGAGTTTCCAGAATACAAATTTCAAGATCAAGAAAGGCACCTCTCTGTCCCGGCAAGAAAGCTTCCGGGTCAGCTTGGCACACTGTCCCTTCCAAGAATCAAGCAAGAGCATCCAGCGACGCACTCTCACCCGAGGCGCCTGCATACAAAATTCAAGATCAATTTTCCCATACAAAGTTACAAACAGTTTCAAAAATGCAACAGTACTTACAGGGGCGTAATGCTCAGGTACAGCATCATATGATTTCCGGTGCGGAGGAGAAGCCCAAGGAATGGTCTCCACCACCTCTTCCCCGTCCGAGTTCTCATAGCGAACGATCCTATCAGCATGAGGAATGTCCTCAGGATCAACCTCCTCCTCCTACATACAATCATACAATCATGCAATCAATACAAGAATACAAGAATACAAGGATACAAGATACAAGGTTTAAAGCTCACCGACAGTACGAAGTGTACTGGTGGAACCAGCCTCCTCAGGAAGTCGTCATCGCTCCCCTTCCTGTGTACAAACTCCCTCCAAGAGTGGCAAACATCCTCGCCCCTAGCCTCCGCATAGAGCCGGGCAAGATCTTCATCCAGAGCCAGCATGGACTCCGGTGGATCCTTGTGAACAAGCCTATCCCCCGAATGGTGTTGAAGGGACACTCGCTCCCCCATATACCACATATGGCGGTACACCCCTGGAAGCAAAACCCGCCGCCCAGACAGGAAATGGGCACGAGCAGCCAAGACAGGAACAACCGCGTTGGCAAAAGGACGCCATACCACCTGCAAAGCAAACAACTCAGGCAACAGTACAAATACAAATACAAGAGAGAAAAACTGTACAAAAGATTACATCTTCAGCGGATAGAACTCTCCATACCCTGCGAGAAGCCGCCAAAGACGCACCCACGCGCACCGCTCCTATCCAAGAGGCAGCATACGGGTAAGCCGCATCTCTAGTACGCTCCGGCGCCAAGGTCGGAAAGTGCTCATAGATCCAAATCTTTCAAGGAACAAGCAAAGCATCAGTCCAGTTAAAAATACAAGCATACAAGTACAAAGTACAAAGTACAAGGAGTCTCAAATACCTCCAGCACGCTCCACAGAGCAGCCATGCTCGGGTCATTCCCCAGTGCAGTCCGGGAGGCCCGCTTCATCTCGTACAAAAGGTGGTTGTACGCCAAGCCACCCCAGTTATAGCTCGAAACAGCTCCCAAGTCCCGCAAAGCGGACAAGAATTTGATGTGCACCCGACTGTTCCTACTCGGGGCCATCACTCTGCTCACCAAGGCTAGGAGGAAGAGCCTAACCCTTTGCTCCACGGACACACCCCCACCACAGATAGCCTCCACAATCACCTTCACGGAAGCGTGAGCATCATCATCAGACAAGTCAACAACAGGGCCGAGTAAGTCCCTGGCAGCGGCCGAGCGCCACGTCGGCTCAGAATCAAAGGTCACATTCCTCTAAGAAAAAGGAAGACCTGTAATCATAGCAAACTCAAAAGGGGTAATAGTGATCTCCACCCATGCCATGTGGAAAGTGTTGGTGGTATCCCACCACCTCTCTAACAAAGCCCACAAACGGTTTTTAATCCCCGTTCTCTTCGAAGAACCTCCCATGGTACGCCAGAAATCGGCCAGGCCCATCTACGACCAAATCTCCATTGCTTCCTCATCAGCGCGAAGATCTTTAAAGGCCCTCTGAACCTCCACCAAGGACCAGTAGGTACGGAATGGCTTTCCATCGGCCTACAGGTGAACGAGTTAGCTCAAAACCTATACAATTACAAGATACAAATTCGAAGCACAGTACAAGACTCACCATGCCAGCGCGATGCCGCTGAGACAAGTGCCAATCCTGCCGAACACCAGGTCGGATGCGATCCAACCAGTACCAGGAAAAGCAGGTGCATCTCGGGGAACCATACCAGGAAAAGCAGGTGCATCTCGGAGAACCATACCCCCACCTCAGCGGCTCGAACCAGAGATGATTCAGCGAGCTTCCTCCGAGTGTGACGAGGCATACTAAATCACGTAGCATACAAAGTGTCAAAATCCTAAACTGGGGGCTATCCTATACTGGCCTATACAAAGCCAAAAATTCAAGACAAATCCCCAGTGGACCTCTAGTTCAAGATACAAGTTCTACACCAACGCCTAGGCTACCCATGCCAAAGCAGGTATACAAATTCCACAACAACGCCTAGGCTATCCATGTCGAAGCCGATACAAAAAATATACATTCAAGAAAACTTTCAAAAATTCAAAACTACAAGTTCCAACAGTTCAAGTTCAAGTGGCTATCAAACAGTCATCTACAAGATTCAAAAAGCTTAAGCATACAAGCATCATTTCAAAGTACGAGAAAATCAAAACCACATGCAATCCTAGAGTTATTTCATAAGTAAAAACATGAAATACTTACATGGACAAGGCAAGAACAAGATCAAGGGAAGAGCCTAATCGACCTTTGATAGAGAAAAGAGCAAAGAATTCAAGAGAGTGTGCCTCAAAATGGCACGGCAAGGGGAGCTTTAATAGCTCTGCCCCGCGCCACGCACCGCCCCAGCGCACTGCGCTGCCCTGCTGCATGCGCAAATCTGCAGCGCGCGCGGTCTCCCGTGCTGATTGCACGTCCTTTGCTGCTACGGTCTTCCGCACCAAGCATCAAACGTCGCATCGAACCATCCATTGAAAATACGGGTATACGCCTGTATCTCCAAGTGCAAACAGATGAATATTTCAAGAATACAAAGTCCAAAAAATACAACGACTCAGGCGTCCAACTCCCAACGGACCCAAGCTCCGGGAAGGTCAGTCGAAATTCCAAATTCTAAGGGCCAGCAAAAAGCTCTTATCCCCAGCAAAGCACATCCCAACGGATCAACTCCGGGTATTCAAATTTAAAAATTCAAGGTTCAAAAATTCAAAATTTTCGATGCCAAGCTCCGTCCTGAACTGAAGGCAGAAAGGTACAAGTACAAACCGGAGTCATCACCAACCGCACCGAGGTAGACTATATCCTTTTTTCTAACGCCTGTTTTATGCAGGTACCGGCGTACAAAGAGTGGTCTCGATTGCAGAACATCTTGATTATTCTCCGTCCCTTTCGAAATACTTTGACTTGCGCTTTCTTAACCGAACGCTCAGTCAAAGTGGGGGCTTCTGTAGACACCTAATTTGTAAACCCTTTGGGATGATGACGATACCATTATCCTTGTTAGGTGATTGGAGTAACTCCGGGCGGAAATCCCAATTGCTAAGAATATTTCCAAATTCAAGATCCAAAATCCAATCCCCGAGACCGTTCCCCTTTCGGTTCTCGGTACAAAATACAACTTCCAAAATCCAATTTCAAAATCCAAGTACAATCTCAACTAGTAGACCATCCCATTTGTTTTACTAGGCCTTTTCCACTCAAAATCATATAAGGAATGTCAAATTCGGGCGCCGACCCACAGAACCGAGCATGTCGGGCCCCGTCCCGTAAAACCGGAATTCAAAAACCCGAGAAAGGCTTGTTTTTAGACGCTAAACAATGCCTTAACCTCCAAGCAAATACAAAACACCAAACCTAGTACTATTCGTACAACAGGTACAACACTACAAGACGAAACAAGGACGGATTCCCCGTCCTTGCTTTGGCGGCATTCAAGCCACGTCACCAGCGCCCAGCGCTGGTCCAACGCCCTGCGCTGACGTGTGCTGGTGCCTTGCACCAATTCCTTCTATAAATACCCCTCATTTCCAGCATAATGGGGAGGAGAACAACAATACAACGTCGTAATTTCGACATTACTCCTCAAAATACAACTCAAAAACTCCTCAAAAACACATACAAAATTCCTAAATTCAAAAAAAGCAATTGGGAGCTCTTGCCTAATTCTAACTAGGTAAATCCGAATCCCATTCTAATCTACTATGTTGCTTTGATTTCTAAATGATTAGCAAGTTGGTGTTTTTAACCATTAAAAAACACCACTTGCAACAATCACACATGTTTTCCAAAAATACAAACTTTTCCAAAATACAAAATACAATTTTTAAAGATTCAAGGATGTCCAAGTTGTTTACAATCACCTCTTGGACTAGAATCACTATCAAACATGGGGTAATCAAAGATAACACCTTTTAACATTTAAAGGTTTAGTCTTTTGAGATTCAAAACTCCATTTTCAATATACAAGTTCAAGTTTTCAATTTTCAAGATCTTACCATGTTTAGGGTTATTCATAGTTATTTCCCTAAACTAGGATCATTTCAAGTTCAAGTTTCAATCATTTCAAGTTCAAAACTTCAATATTCAAGCTTTCAAGTTCAAGTTTAACATACAAAATCTATGACATTTGGGTTGAGCAACCTCTCCCAAGTTGAGATTTTTGGCTTTGAATTCTTGTCGGGCGCACTTATTTTTAAGGAGTCGCTTGGCGTTTGAATCTCATGTGCCCAAGTACAAATTTCAATTATGCACCTTTCAATATTGCAATTTCAATATTGCACCTTTCAATACCGCAATTTCAATATCGCACTTTCAATATCGCACTTTCAATATCGCACTTTCAATACCGCAATTTCAATACCGCAATTTCAATACCGCAATTTCAATACCGCAATTTCAATACCGCACTTTCAATTCCGCATCTTTACTTGCCTAGTCCATTTCTAGGCAATGTGGACCTACTCCCTAGTCCTTTTCTAGGGGGTCTTGTATTTACTAATTCCGCACTTTATTTAGTATTGTGATGTTGCTTTATTTGCTTTATCGCTTTCATCACCAACATGCTAAATACAACAAAATACAAAGGTTACATCACGCTTAACAAAGATATTTTTGGACAAACCGGCCTTAGGTTCCTTAAAATAATCTTTAAAGCAAAGTGATCACCATACAATTAGAGATTCAATTTGCTCTTAATGCAAACCCACATAGTCTAAATCTAAGGTTTATTTTCGAAAACAATGTTGTGCCAACGTACTTGAATATTTTTAAAGCTCGCCGAATAAGCATTTTGTTCCCGTGCCCGGATCTCACCCATCCGTTTCAAGGATTCAAGGCCTTATCCAACATAGAGTCACTTGCGGTCTTTCCAAACGAGATTTTAAAAAATGTTTGGTGGCGACTCCTTCGAGGTACAAAAATTCTATGGTTTTCTAAAGAACCGCCCCTCTTGTAGAACGGGACACGAGTTTTGACACAAAAAACCCCCTACAAGAACCATCAAGTCAGCAGACATGTGATCCACCCAAGTTCAGTGAAGAACTCTTTAACATAAACAACTATGTTTCATTGCTTCTTAGGCAATAATTACTTTTACTTCAACTGTATAGGTTGCTAGTGACGCTTTCTTTGGATTTTCTTATCCAAGCAGTTCACGGATATGTGGAAGACTTTCCAGCTGTATCTTAGAACATAGAAATTAATATTTTAATTTCCCACGCGACAACTTGTAGACACCTACTTGTGTCCCCATTCCTGAAAGGGAAAGGTTCGATGATGAAAACATAAATCTCCACTTGACAACGCATCTCCTATAAAATAAACGAATCTCAATTCCCCTTTTCATTTCACCCGAAACCTGCTATTTATGGAAACCTGCTAAAAATAGTAACTGTCGTAAAGGGTAGCTTCTAAAAGTGGCAAGTCATAAAAGATAGAAACCTGTCAGAATTAGGTGTTGCACTCCAACATAAATCCTAAATGAGATAGAAAACTGCAAGAATCCTATTCCTAATATGATTCGAAAATAAGAGTTACGTATTAATTAAAATCCTAACGAGCCTAGAGTTCGACCGGGGCATGTGTTGGACTTGCGGGTTGGCCTCTTGAGCGAAATTCGTCTGTTGAAGACACTACCTCGACCGGGGCATGTGTTGGATCTACGATAGAAGCGGTACCAAGCCAGGCGCAAATAACTACCCATAGAAGCCTATCATAAACTACGTGACATATTTAATTTTCAAATCCATGTTTGTAATGTAGTTATGTGTAGCGAACTGTGTGACTATGTTATGATTGTGCGTACGAATAACGCTAGACAAATAATGCTAGAAAACCAACGACCTTAAAAATTGCCCAAACATTCATGAACCAATTGGCCAAAGAGTTATACCAAAATACGTGTTCCGCAAGCCCGAACGATCGCCACAAAAATAAGCGACGCTCGGGATGGCCGTAAAGAATCCCACAAACGCTGCACAACGCGTAAAGGACGTTATTAGGCAAGCACGCAAAATCAAAGTCGCATAAACAAAAAAGTAGACGCAAACAGAAAACGAGAACCAGCTAGGGACGCATTTTCAGCGCCCCTGGCTGGGCGCCGATATTTCTCACGCCCTTCTTTGGGCGCTGAAGTTGTTGCCTGGCCTTTTGGTCAGGCAAAGCAGCCTCGGTGCCCACGCATGAAGAAAATACGTAGCAAAAAAAAAACTTTTCGAAAAAAAAAAATTGCTACGAGGGCTTATGAAAAAGCACTCGATTCTAAAAGCGACTTATAATAAAATAAATAACTCGTTGTGTCGTTGTTAGGCCTCCTACGACGACGATGTTCCGCTCCAAAACCGAGCACACTAATTGAAATAACCTTGAATGTCACATGGGCAAAGTATTCAAAAAAATGTTCAAATGAAGTTTTCAAGAAAAAAAAATAATGTTCGAATAAAAAGTAAATCCGAGTCTAGACTAGGCTATGCCAAAGTACAATCCAAATCCTAAGTCTTAGTTGTCTTATCCATAGAATCGGTCCTAATGCTTGGTGTCGTTCTGCAAGTTAAAAGGTTAAACCATATTGAGTCTCCCTTCCTAACATTTAAATCAATAAGCACCCATATGTAATTGTCATCCCTTGCTAAGAATCCACGGCCTCAATACTCTCTCTCACCCATAAAAAGAATATGTTATGTATTTGCAAAATGGAAACAGTCACATTCTAGAAATCATTCCCCCATAGTCACACAACCCCCAAAGTGAACCTAAGGTGTTAATACCATTGGCAAAGAAAAAATTAATGGCCCCAAGGCTTATAATCACATTGGGTCACGACTATCATAGTCCTCTCGAGTCACTCGCTCCATGAAATACTACTAAGTACGGACTAAAAGATTTTCCATGAATGCAACATGACCAACCATGAAAATACCCAAATCGGCATGCCATAAGACAACCATTGGGGTAAAAGCAATACACACTAAGAGAGAAGCCGCACTAATGATTCTAGTCTTGCAAAAATAAAAATTCGATCTCCCCAGTTAACTACCTTGCCAACATTAAGCAAAATGGCGCATGACAAATGAACACCCAAGGGTTAAAATCTAAAGTGTCAACCAACGAAAGTTATGGTCCAATTAGCCTAAGTCTGAGAGTCGCTTGGTCAAGTATTATAGGCTTACACCACGTCATTATTTTGAGTCTAGGCTACCTCCTTGTATTCATACACGGGTTATAATCAGAAAGATTAATGAAAGTTCGAGTCTAAATCACAACTTCCAATTAAATCCCAGAAACTGGAATCTGAAAAGAAGCAAAAAAGTTATTTTCGATGCAATTCTTTCGTTAAATTTCAATAAGGCAAAAACAAGATTTCGAATCTACGCTATTTGCACATTTTAAGAAACGACTAAATACGCTTGCAAAGTAAAGACAATTAAAAGGTCCACCCTAGGCCTACTAAAATTAAATGTCCACCCTAGGCCTACTAAAATTAAAGGTCCACTATAGGCCTACCAAACGAGGCTCACTCAGTCTCGCCTCGTGACTCAAAAACCACAACCATCCACGCTTTTAGCCCAAATAAAAATTTGAAGGATTTATGTTGGGGAGAAATCCCAAGCAAAAGAAAAAAATAGAAAGAGAAAAGGGAGAGCGAAAAGAGCAAGCCATGAAATACTTAAAAAGAAAGAGAAAAGGGAGAGCGAAAAGAGCCAGCCATGAAATACTTAGCCCGTACCTCCCAAAGTGCGAAATTTACCCAAGTGAACGAAGGAAAAGAATTGAGTCAACCAATCCAAAACATAAAATTCTACGATGTCTACCCTTTCCAATCCTTATGCTCTTAGATGCCTTCGCTCTGGGGTCCCTGTTCAGCTCATTAAACCCATCCATGTTCTCACCGCCATAACCCAAGAAAACATTACCTCAACTCTTGTTTTTGAACTTGTTATCAACTGCAAACCACGTACGGCCATTTGACACGTGCGTCATACCCATTATTTCCAAATCCTGTTCTTAAATCACCATTAGCATAATGATCATATAACTTGTTTGGATACATCCTGTTGATATACCCTTGAGCCATCCCTATGCTACTCATTGACCTTGATTAATGTAAACTCGTGACACTAGCCTGAGGCCGTAAAATGTGAATCCTAGCAGATGTAATCCTTATGCTTGACCAATACCTATACAAATTACCCTATCTCATTCAACCAATCTTTCAAACCATCTTGAGTCACAAATAAAAAAAAGACAAATGAAAAGTACATTCTACACTCAAAAATGAAAATTAAAAAAAATTAAAGAATGTGAATAATAAAAAAAAAAAGAACTTTGCAAAGCGCCTCTAAAGTTAGTCTAAAAAGGAAAAGAAGCATTTAGCGCACGAAAAAAGATCCACCCAGAAATAATTTTCAGCGCCCACAGCTGGGCGCCGAAATCTTTAGCGCCCCAGCCTGGGCGCTGAATCTCTCTGCTTGCCAAATTTTGTCCAGAAGTGCTCGTCATTTTATCCGCACATACACGGAAAAATAACGAACACTTGGAGGGGTACAACACGTATTCAGATATACGTACCACCAAAAAATACATGTACTCAAAAAAATATATAAAATATAAAACAAATTTTTGGCTTACGGCAAAGCAGCAGATTAAAATAATAATAAACTTCACTTATTCTACCGTTTCAAATAATATGTTTCCACCTCAGAACATACTTATCGAATTTGGCATTCTAAGAAACCATTTTCTAGGCTAAGAACTACGCAAGACCTGATTCCAAATTAAATCTATTTAAGGCGGATACGTAGGCAATCCATGATTCGGTCCAACCAATCTGCAAAAATATTAAAACCTATAGAAAAACAAGAATAAAAATAGAAGTCCCTTATTGAAATTTAATTACTTGCAATCCAAGTCAAAAGAAAAATTTAAGTCAAAGGAAGAATCCAAGTCATCAAAATGTCAAAATTAATGAGCACACATCGAAAAATAATAAGGGCACGTACCCTTGCCAGAAGGAGCACTCACACTCCTAGGCGCTTAGCCAAGACTCAAAAGATCGCTCTGCCTCAATTGAATGGGGGCTAGCGCAAGCGTCCATGACCTCTAAAAGTACTCGACTTGATCCTCCCTAAAGAGAACTAACTCACTTAAAGACTTTCTTTCACCACTAGATATAGTCGTTCGCTTAAAGACCTTCTTTCACCACTAGACACAGTCATAATCGCCAACAAGTAGTAAAGGCAGTAAGCTTGCAATAAAGAGGATTGTTCTACGGCATCGCCCCATCGTTCATTCGAACTCAGGGCACCCGTTCATGGTAATTCGAATGCTTGCGAATCCCCTTTGAAAAAAAATCAGACATTGTCAATAGGACTTGGCACTTAACCAAGGCTCACCCTACTCAGACATATGACACGGGCATCTAAAATCGAAATCTAAAAGCATCATTAATGGGAAGACATAACAGCAACTGGGGGCTAAAAAATTGAAATGGAAGAGCTAGGGAAAGAACTAAGTATACCTTGACCTTTTGTACAGACATACACCAAGTAAATCTAAGTCAATTTGAAAACGGTTTATATTCCCGTAATTCTGGAAAAGACGGCCCTAAAAGCCTAAAGCATATGCCGAACGGGCACAAGTATATCTTGACGCCTGCACCCTGGCTTCCAGCAAATCCTTAGACAGCATTCCAAAAATCGTAACAGTATTTTGATTCACTCGTGTAATCCTGTACGAACCCTTCTATAAGTCAACCTACTTAGGACACCTCGGATTGTACACAGTAGGATTCGGATTTTAAAATAATTTTCAAAGACTTTTTCGAACATAATAAAGTGTCGTTGGTTTAAGCTAAGTATGCGTTTATCTCAATGTTGCAAGTGAGTCAAAAGATTTCCAAATATGATTATGGGTAAAGAAAGGCACCTAGCTTTTGGACAAGGCACACTTCAACATGTTACTACCTTGACCATGGCAATGTCGCACAATACGACATTACAAGAGAAGCATCAAAATCACTACTCGAACGTACCTCGCACTAAACGAGTCTGGTTCAAACTATTCAT
Organism: Spinacia oleracea; assembly: GCF_020520425.1. NCBI lineage: Eukaryota > Viridiplantae > Streptophyta > Magnoliopsida > Caryophyllales > Amaranthaceae > Spinacia > Spinacia oleracea. The sequence continues at coordinate 84,239,876 of NC_079492.1, read as the reverse complement.
GATCCATGTCACCATGAATGCATAAAAACGTATGCAAAGCATTATAGCACCAAGCCAATCCCGTAGCTACAATTGGGGGCTTGAGAAAAACACTCTAAAAATGCTCGAAATGACGATTTTATCGCAAATTCTCGACGCTAATGCTATACATACATCATAGGGGCACGATCCTAAGGTCTAATCATGTAAAACGTACCTTAGAATGGCTACAACCCCTCCCAAATTCTAAGCGCTACTTAGAATATAAAAGTCACCCCACTAACAAGGGTAACTGAAAATCGCGAGTCACCAAAACTCCGATCAAACTACTGCACGTAACGCTCGCCCTACAAGCGCCCCCGTTACACAGTCTACCTCGTTCCAAAGCAAAAGCGAAAGAAAAAAATCAAGGATAAGAACTGTCAAAATATACCCAGAGATAATTTTCAACGCCCAGAGCTGGGCGCCTATATCTTTAACGCCCCAGCCTGGGCGCTGAATATTTCTGCTAGCCAAGTTTTGCCCAGATATAAAAATAAGAAAGAAACACCTATGAATCCTCGCATCGAACGAAGTAATAAGCCGTGCAAACCCACGCAGAAGGTGCTACACTTGTTCGAACACCTGAACGAGGCGTAATGAAGTACTCCAATGCAAAAAATAATAATGATATCACAACACCTGGAGGAATGTTCCAAGACACGCTGTTAGGCCACACAAGCCTACGTCGCACCATAAGTTCAACCATCCCACGGTACAAGTCTAAAAAAAAAGAGTAAGGCATATTGCACTAATGTAGGCACGACCAAGAGCACGTGTAAAAGGGGCAAAAACTACTTATCGCCCAAATTCAAAATGCAAGCCACACGACTTCTACATTAAGGATTAAAAGGTAGCCAAATATTACTTACCACGGAAGGGATAGCTCGCACCTACACGAGCGGAACCCCAAGGCATCTTTCTCAAAAGAACCTACAAAAATCGTACGCCAAAAGGAAGCATCCCAACATGCATACTTGGGGGCTCCAAGCTAAGAAACAACCATGGCAAAATAAAAAAAATCTCTCGAAGCAAATGTTTGAACAATCGAAATGGCACGATGTTTGAGCCCACTTCATGAATGGGCCTGAACCCTATCAAGCTTCTAAGCAAACTATTCAAAATCCGTCGTTGCTCAAAAAAAAATGAAACGATTCAAACAAACTGATTAATGGACCGCACACAACGGCCATTCTATAAACGCTCGTTCGCACATACATATCATCTTTTCTAAGTATCGAACATTTACGAATGCGTTCAAAAGAAAAAAAAGAAAACAAACGAACGAACAAGAGGCCAACTGTGTCATCAAGAAAGCTCGCCAGGAATTATTTTCAGCGCCCAGCGCTGGGCGCCGAAATCATTAACGCCCAGGCATGGGCGCCGAAAATGATTCCAGACCCAAAAAACAGCTCTGACTTCTATAGGGCCCTGCCATATTTATTCGACTTGAAAATTGCCGATTCCTTTACTGAAAGTCGCACCTCACTGCTTTGATAAAAGTAGCACACCACTACAAAGATCGCTCGCACTTACGAGCACAATCCCAAACACGATCAAGGACATTACAGAATGCGTATCCCCAAGGAACCTCTTTGACAAGAAATGACCGTCAAGCACGAATGCTTGGGGGCTCGAAAGAAAATATACATTATGCAAAGTAAAAACAATATTCCCAGACTACGCTGTACGAAGTCCCGTGTTTGGATGTCTCAAAAAATAAAACCAGTTTACGACCTCAAGACAAAGGTCGCCGTTGATACTTATACATAGTCCCCTAATCAAGGACCCAGGTAGTGGCAAAATTGAGCCAAAAGACTAGCTCAAAACCATGAAAAAGGTGATGACCACGAGACTATGGTCCATCTAAACACATTGTCAACCCACATTCAGGTTGCAACTAAATCCAAGCATCCCTCGGAAGAATTCGCTCCTATAAGAATAAATAAGAAAAGAAATTCTCAAAGAAATCACAAGAACAAATGAAATAGGGACTTGCCCACCTCAATCGGGCAAGATCGCGCCACGAACCGCGCAAATTCCAAATCAAGGAAAAAACGAATTCAGGGATGTCCACCCTTAGCGGACAGGGCTCGCCCACCTTCAGCGGGCGGGGTCTGCGTCACTAGCCGCGCAGGTCCTCAGTTTTCCAAAAATGAAATTTTCAAAATTCAAAAATGAAACAGGCTCGCCATCTTCAGCCGGCGGGGTCTACGGCGCAAACCACGTAGGTCCTTATTTTCAAAAAAAAAATGAACACAAAACAAATTCCAAAATAGATTCGTCCACTTCTATCGGACGGGGTGTCCACCCTTAGCGGACAGGCTCGCCGTCTTTAGCCGGCGGGGTCTACGTCACAAGCCGCGTAGGTCCTTATTTTCAAATTTCAAAATAGATTCGTCCACTTCTATCGGACGGGGTGTCCACCCTTAGCGGACAGGCTCGCCGTCTTTAGCCGGCGGGGTCTACGTCACAAACCGCGTAGGTCCTTATCTTCAAATTTCAAAAACAGATTCGTCCACTTCTATCGGACGGGGTGTCCACCCTTAGCGGACAGGCTCACCATCTTTAGCCGGCGGGGTCTGCGTCACTAACCACGCAGGTCCTTAGTCGCTGCAGCGATAACTTTTCTGGTTTTCCCTTTTCAAAAAATTAAAAGGATTGGTTTTCCGTTTTTCCAAAAAAGAGCGATGTGCTGGATTTTCCTTCGTTTTACGTCCCATAAAAACAAGGGGGTTTTCTCGTTTAGCTAGCCCTGAAAATGAGAATCTTTAAAAACATTTTTTACCTCGTGGTTGGGCTTGGCCAGGCCCAATTACACTTTATAGCTTTGATTTCGAAAACATCTGTAGCTACTCCCAATGACAAAGTGAGGGAGTTTCTACGCCTCTTTAGATACTTCCAATGACAAAGTGAGGGAGTATTCTATACTATCCGTTGACAAATCCCAATGACACGTGAGGGATATGTCGACATTTCAAGTGATGACCCTTAAGTCAAATGTTATCACTCGGGGGCTCGTGAGACCCTCGCAAAACAGGTCACATACACCATGGCTTGTGTGACGCACTCCGTCTAATACTTTGACCATCGTCTCATCCCGAGACTCAGTCAAAGTGGGGGCTAACTGTAGACACCTACTTTTGTCCCCATTCCCGAAAGGGAAAGGTTCGATGATGAAAACATAAATCTCCACTTGACAACGCATCTCCTATAAAATAAACGAATCTCAATTCCCCTTTTCATTTCACCCGAAACCTGCTATTTATGGAAACCTGCTAAAAATAGTAAATGCCGTAAAGGGTAGCTTCTAAAAGTGGCAAGTCATAAAAGATAGAAACCTGTCAGAATTAGGTGTTGCACTCCAACATAAATCCTAAATGAGATAGAAAACTGCAAGAATCCTATTCCTAATATGATTCGAAAATAAGAGTTACGTATTAATTAAAATCCTAACGAGCCTAGAGTTTGTAACGGGCCCAGGCGCATTCCGTCATGAAATTGATACGCACTAAAAGACTCGATTAAGTCTCAAACACTATGGATTTCAGGAATCCGAATCTGACAAAGAAACGGCCCAAACAGCAATTTCAACGCCAAGCCCTGGGCGCTGAAATTGCCTGGATCCTATTTTCAACGCCCAAAGCTGGGTGCCGAAATCTTTGACGCCCAGAGCTGGGCGCTGAAAATACTTGGGTACGTGCTTTTTCCTAATTCTTTATGGATTAGAACTCTGCAATTCTATCTTTCCACGAACTCTCCCCTATAAATACAGCCCCAAATTCGACGTGAAAAGAACACAACAACACACAATTCATATTCTGAGTATTGACTCCAACCCTTAGCCTAAGCCTCACGCTGCGAAATTGTTCACGCGTTCTGTCGCAATCGATCCATAAATCGAACAGAACGTATCCTGTCCCATAATTTGAGATTCGTTAAATAAAAAGGAGAAATAGCAAAGTCAAAGTGGTTAGTTTTCTGAGAACCGTGACGCACCTCTTAAGGGTGCGTCGTAATGTGTCCATTTTCGATGATTTAATTGCTTTCCTCGCCCTTTTTATGAATTGTTAAACTAACTAAATCTGATTTTTCTATCACGCCTAACAAATATAATATTTTTGGGAAATTGGATTATCATGCTAGGTCCCTTAATTCTATTTAAATCAGATAATCGCGATCGATCTAGTATTATATGTTGCATATTGCTAAAATCAACTCAGATTAGTTTAATAGTTAACGCATGTCCCTTCAATTATTTATGCTGAGCTAGTAAGGATATCCTGCCTCTGGAGTTATCGAAGAGCGAGTACTCCTCTCGGTAGTTACAGTCCTCCGAACCCTCAATCTCTACCTTGCGGGTGTATGTTGAGAGATCCCCACACCAGGGATCACAAGGGAACCTACGGCCGTCGTGGTCAAACATAATTGCACTCCCTTTATGTCACGATAACCGGGTTTTGTCAGTTTTTCTCATCGTCGTTAAAAACTGAATGGCGACTCCTATATTACTAGTCAATTGGGTATAAACTCACAGGAAATCCAATTACACTTGATTGAATAAAAAGAATCGTCACACCCACGAGGGACGAGGTCACGCATTAGCCTCGTACTTTTTCGACCCTCTCACACAACTCATGGTCTCCAATCCATGTTTCCATTCCAAACCACGATGCTCTTTCGCTCGTCCTTGCCAATGGTTAACTCCAAAGGGATCTTGCCTGATCCTTTGCCAGTGTTTATGCGTGTAGTATCAATATTTAGCATATCTTTATTTCCTTGAATCAAGAACTATTCATATGTATCTTTTCAAGTACCATAGTTTTTCTTAATCTCAATCTAGTTGATCTTTACTTAGACCAATAGAGATTGGTATATGTTCGTTATGCCTAAAGCCATACGATACATTTTTGGCGATCCTTATATTATATTATACATGATAAATTCTTTTGCAGAATAATTCTAATTGAATTCTATTCGTGTAACTTTAGCTCATCTAGTTTCAATAGATACTAATTCCAGCTAAATTCTTTTGACATATAATATAGGTTAAGAATCTCACTTAGATCCTTTGATGTTTAACTTAGTAAATGTTTATACATAGTTCAAACATTCTTTACTTATATTTATTCATAGGGGTCGAATATCTCCAATGGAGTCTTTCGTGTTTGATTTAGTAAATGCCATTACTTAATCTAAAACAATATTATAAGATCTTTGTAAATAGATCTTAATACCCAGTATGTACTAAGTTTCGCCTTGGTCCATCATTGATGAATAATTTCAAATCTAAGTCATTAGAATTTGAATGTCATTTCACAATAGAGAGATATGTGTGCGATACACATAGGACCAATTAAGTTTTACGTACTCCCACTAAACTTCTTATATATCTATTAGATTCATGTACATTTTATGAAACTAAAATACTTATTAGCTTCACTAAAATATAGTTCCAATTCCCAATTGCTTGCTTAAATCTGTACTTAGATTTCATAAGCTAGCTTTCCTTTTCAAGTAATTATTTGGATCCACAAATCCTATGTCATTCCATGTACATAGTTTCTTCCAACATTTGATTAAGGAAGATGTTTTGTCATCCCATTGCCATATGTACCAATATGCAATCATTGCTTAATTTATAGACTTGAGCATTGCGAGTTTGCATGAGACTTCAACACAATCCACGCCGTGAATTTGCTTGTAACCTTTAGCAACTAATCTAGCTTTGTGTGTGAACACAATTCCATGTTCGGTGGTTTTTATCTTTAAAACCAATTTGCAACCAATAGATGTAAACCATTCTTGCAAATCAACAAAATTTCAATTTTGTCATCAAAACATTGAGTATGTTTTATGGCCTCTAACCATTTAAAACATTTGAGTCTATATATGGCCTCTAACCATTTTAGGGAATCTGGGTTTCGTCATAGCTTTCTTACAAGTCACAAACTCATTAATCTACATGATAATAGTTTGACTGCAAGTTGTAGGTTTCTTCACTATCTAATAGAAGAATCTCATAGTTCAGTGTTCTGAACTCTATGTTTCTTCACTATCTAATAGAAGAATCTCATAGTTTCAGTGACTTGAACTCTATGCCTACTTGGGTATGGAATATCAAACAATAGAATATCAACAGACACTTGAAAGTCCTTTGAATATTCAGTTCTCCTTGAAGCACTTGTAAAGTCTTCTAAGAGATGTCTATTCTTTAAAGCCACTTCTAAAGTCCTTAAAGAATAAGTGTTCGGATTTTCTGAAGAACTTATAAAAGCCTCCGGAATGTCCGTTTATGTTTGTTGTTCGCCTTGAAGACTTTCGAGGTCTATTTTCTCCCACTTGTCATTTTGGAACGAATCTCCAAAAGGACGTTATTTCGAGCAAACAAACATTATGTTCTCAAAAATTCGTGGTAGAAACAATACCCTTGTGTCTCATTTGAATAAATCAAAATGAAACATATATCTATATTGGGCCTTAGTTTGTTGAATAACAAACACTAAGCTCCCACTGAAAATATATTTATTATTGAAAAGATATTCTGAATTTACTTTTCACAAGCTTTGACGAATTTGGTTTAGTTTGGTGGTAGGTGAGCATTTTCTTTAGAAATTATAGGAAAAATCTTTATGATTCATCATTGATCGAATCAAGTACCAATTGACTTCGATCATTCCAATTTAGATAAATCATATCTTATGGAGCTAGATTGTGAAATTATAACACATAATCGTTGATGATCATTCTTGGTATAAGTAATCATCAACATGATCTAACCTAGATCTTTATGATTTCTTGCCAAGTGGTGATTTTATGCTTTTTCTATGAATCTTTGAACTAGCCAAACATATTCAAATTTATATCACATTGAGTAAATAAACCAATATTCACTCAAACCTAGGTGAAATAATAAAGTCATAAAATCTTTCTTTAGCTTTGAACTCTATTGTCTAGGTGTTCTAACAATAGTTCATATCTTTTGTTACTTTGAACAAGTAAGACCAGCTTGTCTTGAATGATCTAGAAATCAATCCACTTTCAAAAGTCCATCAAAATAGAGCTTTAGAATGTTAACTTGTTGATATGGTCTCAGTAACAATGCTAAATATTAGTGGAACTCAAATCAAGAGGTTGATTTGCACCTAGTAAAGTTCTTATTGTTAAAGAGTTGTTTGTTTTAATCAAGCATATTGACTCAACCCGTAAATGACCATTTTATTCAAATAAACAAACAAACATTGTTTTTGTTTTTCTTGAATGTGAGTCTTTCTGTGTTTGAAAATAGAAATTTTGGTATTCTGATTATGGAACAAAATAGCCATTAAGTTCCAGCCTTTGAAAGGACTTAAAACAAACTAGATGACCCTACAACTAATGTAGCATTGCTATGCTTCATTTCCCACTTGTAGGTCATTAGTGTACCCTAGCTTCCATTGTTTGAGTTATTACCAAAGTAAGAACCTCAAGCGGTATATGATACCAAGAAAGTTTGATTGCTAGGTCACTTCTCTTTAAACATAAACTTATAGGTCGAAACGGAATCGTAAATTCCTTTCATTTGTTCCTTGTTTTCCAATTTCTTGTACCCTTTCTTATACTCTTAAGAATTGACTTCTCTAGTGTTGACTTTTATACTTTGTTAGACATGTCCAATGTCACTCCAACAAATTTCTTACCATTTTATTTATGTTGAATATTCCGTTCAACTAGATGATCTTACCAGACGCTTCTAAAGTTCTCTAAGTATCGATCTATTCGAATGTGTAGGGACTAGACTCATTCGAGAATTAAATGGACAAAGATTTTAGGTTGTTAACTATTGGTAAAGCTGAGCGTTTAAACTCAATGCTTTATGATCTCAAAACTACATTGTATTTTGAATTCACAAGCACCAATCGGTTTGCCATTTGACTTTGATACTCGAAAACAACCATAAAAGTCGCTAAAAGAAACGTACATTTTAAATTGCTCACTTTCTCTAATTTCCATGAATCATTCTTGGATTCACTATCAATCGAGGATATTTACTGTTACCTTCCTATAATGATTTACTGCAGTGCAAGATATTTAATTATAAACAATAATTAAAACATACATTGAAGCAAGCAAAGTCTAAACATTTATCATGAGTAATAACTTGAAAATTAAAGCAATCATGCAATTTAAAGAAGTCATTGGCATTTTATTCGAATTTATTGTTCCGGCAGGTGTGAATAAAATGAACCCAAGATCCTTAAATCATCGAAGAATTAAACACATTATGTATTTAGACTCAATTATAAAATATTTTAGGTAAGCAAATCCTTTGCTAATAGTCTAGAAACTACTCTTGGTTGATAGGTACGTCTAAGAACTTATTAGGTAAACCTATCTCATTTTCCACGACATAAAAGGACTCCTTACTTATATCGTTGAGTTTCACCAACACTAACATGTACTCACAATTATTTGTGTACCTTACCCCTTTAGGATCAACAAGTAACTCCTCGCTATGGCGGAAAACTATTACTTAGATTGATGTAAGGGTTATCCAATTAAGTAAGTGTTATTTTGGCATGGTACCTTTTAACTCAATTTTTAAAGTTTGGAACTTAAAGCTCTTACTATGTTGGCTAGATTTTAAGTGAACTAAAACCCTTAATCATGCAACATAATCAAGCCATAATCTCATGCATAATTAAGACATATTTAAAGCAATAAATAACTTAAAGCATGCATAAGATTTAAATGTGATCTAGTATGGCCCGACTTCATCTCCAAACTTCAACTTTAAACTCCGTCTTTGAAAATGGATTGGAAACTCCGTCTTGAATTTCACGATGGGAGGCGCCATTTTTTTCAAATAGGATATGCTACAATTAAAACTAATTACAACTTTTTGATGGTACGCAAACCATATTTAAAATAAAAACTTTGGCGCATTAGACCAATTTTACATTCAAATAAATGGTACGCATACCATTTTTTCTATCCTATTTAGGCCATACTAGTCACTTTCCATAACCTGCAAAACAGTACATTTACAATATACCATTCACCCATTCATTTATCAATGAATGGCCCACATAGCAAGTTAGTAGAAAAAATCATGCATCACATAAACTTTTGCAGCAACTAATCAAAGGTTCCAACAATCTACAAATTATTCAACCTTATTAGTTCTAATCGAGTTGTTTGAACCTTAAAGGAACGTAGACCTAATCAAGAGTTTTATGACTAAAAAGCTCCCACTAAAACCAAGAATTTACGTGCTTTACAAATTTTAAACATAAAATTGTATTTCCTAGTCCAACCGGAAACTTACAAATTTAATTAAAATTTAAACTCATATAAAATAATATTTAAATCCCTTAATTTTATTTTCAGTTGATTAAAATTAATTAATTAAATTTTATCAAGGTTTTAATTTTAGTAAAATAATTAGTATAAAATAATTTATAATAATTAAATTAATCAAAATAAAGTTCCGAGAAAAAATTAAATTACGAAAAAAAATTTAATTAAAATCGTTTTCAACCGAAACATAAACAAAACGGCCCAAACGTGCCAAGGCAAGGCTGTTGGCCGAAGCCAACGCCTCGCCCAAGCAGCCACGCTGCATCGCCCATGGGCCGCGTGCACAAGGCAACGCCCAAGGACTGCTTTATTGGTGGCCAAGTGACGCACCACAGCAACGCACCGGCCCAGTGTTGTGCTTGCTGCCTGCGCGCTGAGCAGGGGCTTGCGCAGCGGCACGCGAGCTCCCTTGCTCGTTGTGTTGTTGTCTTGTCTCATGCCTTGCGCTACGATGCATCGTCGCCTTTGGTCGATCACCCGCACAACACACACCGTACAGGGTCGTGCCTGCCGCGCATGCTCGTGCTTGCTCATTGCTTCGTACCGCATGGGCGACGAGCTCCCTTGCTCGTCGTCGCATGCCCGCACTATGCAACACCCCTTAAGGGTAACACTTAGCTTCCATTGTTTCGTGCGTGCAAGAGTGGTGATCGTTTTAAAAAATTTATAACTTTTATATTTTACATTTAACGACAAATTAATAATTCATATTAATTTCACTAAATTTAGGCGAAAATTCGAAAATTTATTATTCAAATTAATTTTCGATTACATGTATTTTTATATATGGATTAAAATCTAGGTCATAAAATTTTAAAACTTTTCAATTTTAACAAATTTTATGGTGGTTTTTAATCATAGGATCCTAATTAAATTATCAATTAATTATGAAATTCAAAACAAATTCTAAATTATTTGAAATTCAACGAATTAATTATAATTACAAATTAGGTTGTATAATTAACAAGATTAGACATTAAAATTGTTAAACATATACAGTAGGTCAATCATAGATTCAAGATTTACATACAAGATTCGCAAATATTTAATTTAACATCATAAAAAATTACAAATTTTGCATTCGAAAAACTAAAACCTCCAAAAAGTCATAGTTAGGCTTCGAAATTGAAAATTCTGGGTTCGGCGTCAAATCTTGGATTTTTGTCAAAATTTTAAAACGTCGTTTACATGCAAAATTCACTATAAAAACATAAGATTCCGACCATTATTGACAAAACTGCCGAAAAATCCTACGAACATATAATCAAATAATCGCACGAATTTGCAATTAATTACATACACGAAATTAATCACCCCTTTAATTCATTGCAAATTTATAAAACTTAATCCATGTTAACTATAATTGATTATGGAATAAATTAGAGGCTCTTGATACCACTGTTAGGGTTATGAAAAATATAAACAATATAATTCATGCGGAAAAACCATAAAGCCAGTAATCCAAATTAATTGCCACATAGTCAATTAGCATAATTTAGTATACATACAATGTGATGCGTGTCTTCCCTAGCTGCTCCCGAACCGAACAAGAACAAGTACAGGGACTCCAAATGTCGTCCCTCCGTAGATAGTCCACAGCACGTTCGGATCCGCCTTAGATTCAACCAACTAGAATATTCTCTAAGGTTTTATGTGCACTCGGGAAACTCACAATGGTGATAGGCAAGTGTTAAATTCTCCCTTGAATTTTATGTGTTGGAATTGTATTATAAATTGTGATCATGAATCACATATTTATAGAGTGGAAATAAAGGGTTTATAATCCTACTAGGAATCGATTAACTAAATCCATTAGGACTCTAGTTAATTAATAACATTAGAATTCTAGGGACAATCAAATACTAAGTATTTCAGGTCTACCCTTAATGTCTAATTTTAGTAGAATTAGGAAAGCAATAACTTGTGGCCCAAACTACTTGCCGCGCAAGTAGCTTGGCACACAAGATTGCTTAGCTTGCAAGCAATTGGCCGGCCAAGGCCTTGCAGCGTGTGGCCTAAGCCCACGTTGCTGCGCTGAGCTTGGTGTCCAGCAACAGCACGCGGCCCATGTTGGGCGCTGCTGCCTTGCTTCGGCCCAAGCGCGCTTGTCGTCCAGCAACAGCACGCGGCCCATGCGATGGGCGCTGCTGCCTTGCTCGGCCCAAGCGTTGCTGCTCCGCGCGGGCTTGCTTGGCGCTGGGCCTAGCGCTTGCGCTGGGCCTTGCGTCTCGCAAGCTCGTTCGTCGAACATTCGTACGTCGCGCTTCCGAATCGTTTTTCGATTCCGGAATTTATTTCCGATTCGAACAAATATTTACGTTTCCGTTAATATTTCCGATTCCGGAAATAATTTCCTTTTCCGACAATATTTCGGATTCCGGTAATACTTCCGTTTCCGTTAATATTTCCGATTCCGGCAATATTTCTATTTCCGATAATATTTTCCAATTCCGGTAATATTTCCATTTCCGGCAATATTTCCGATTCAGGTAATATTTCTATTTTCGATAATATTTTCCGATACAAACCATATTTCCGTTTCCGGCAACATCTACGACTTGGATAATATTTATATTTCCATCATGATCCATATTTCCGTTTCCAGCATTATCATCATTTCCGGAATATTCTTTATTTTGCCTATTGACGATTTCATCTCCCGCTGGAACCGAAATCCGTCGTTTCCGAATGTTCATAAATGGAGTAATTAATGAATAATATATTCACTTAAATACTTGATCCGTTCAGGTACTATTTGTGTGACCCTACGGGTTCAGTCAAGAGTAAGTTGTAGATTATTATTATTAATTCCACTTGAACTGAAGCGGCCTCTAGCTAGGCATTCAGCTCACTTGATCTCATTGAATTATTAACTTGTTTAATTAATACTAAACCGCATTTATTAGACTTAGCATTGAATGCATACTTGGACCAAGGGCATTATTTCCTTCAGAGACCATGGGTGAAAATATTATGATGCGGCATAGCCCGAACCCGGCTTGGCTCGCCATTTGATCAGTTCTAGAGAGGACTAAGCACATCAATGTAAGGTATCATTTTCTTAGAACTGAGAAGAGAATTAAGGTAAACAAAGTGGCTACTGCTGATAACCTAACCGATATGTTAACCAATCCGGTTCCACATAGCAAGTTTCAACATTGTTTGGACTTGCTAAATGTTAGGAGTTGTTGATTGCCCTTCTTGAGTGAAAAATCCGAGGCAGAGGAGTTTCTGGTACATCTGGCATTATTATTGTGCATCTGGTACATCTGTTATTTGTGAGAGGATTCAAGTCAAGGTGGAGATTTGTTAGAATCAGGCCTTTAATCAGTCAAGCCCCTTACTGCTGTTAGGTTATGATACATATGACAATTCATAAATCACGCGGAAAAAACCATAAAGCCAGGAAAACATATTATTTACACATAATCATTTAGCATAGTTTAGATGCATACTCTTTGTTGCGTGCCTTCCCTAGCTGCGCCCGAACCGAACAAGAACAAGTCTTTAGGACTCCAAGTGTCGTCCCTCCGTAGATAGTCCACAGCACGTCCGGATCCGCCTTAAGATTGACCAACTAGAATCGCCCTTAAGGTACTACTTATTTTCGGCTAAAATGGGCAAGAGTTATGGCTGATTTTTCTGCTTAAAAATCCTAGCTTTGAATACTTGAAAACTTGTGTATAAATAATGACCCTAGGCCCTTATTTATAGAGGTATGGAAAAGGAATTGTAATCCTATTAGGATGTGGATTTGTTAATTAGAACTTTATTAGGACTCTAAATAACAAAGCAATTCTAATAAGATTAGGATTTTAATCTTCGCACGAATCCTAATAGAATTAGGATTTCCCGCACACGCATCGTACAAGCCGTGCACCCGCGCAGGCCTTGCGGCCCACGACAAGCGCACAGCCCATGTGCGGTGCTGCGTGCGCGCGCGCGCCCTTGGCTGGGCCTGGCCTTGCGCTGGGCCTGGTCGAGGCGTGCGTTGCTGCGTGCGGCTCGCTGGGCGATGGCCTGGCTTCGTGCTGGGCCTTCGTCTAGCGGGCCTCGTCCGATGCTAATTCGTACGATACGCTTCCGATTAAATTCCCGATTCCGGAATTCATTTCCGATACGAACAACATTTAATATTTCCGATTCCGGAATTAATTTCCGTTTCGAACAAATATTTAATATTTCTGTTTCCGGAATTATTTTCCGATTCCGATAATATTTCCGAATCTGACAATATTTCCGTTTCCGGCAATATTTCCGATTCCGGCAATATTTCCATTTCCGATAATATTTTCCGATACGTACCATGTTTCCGTTTCCGGCAACACCTACGACTTGGATAATATTTATATTTCCGATACGATCCATATTTCCGTTTCCGGCAATATCATCGTTTCCGGAGTATTCATTTCTTGCCTGTGACGATCTCAGCTCCCACTGAAACCAAGATCTGTCGATTCCGAATATCCATAGATGGAGTATTTAATGCCATTAAATACTTGATCCGTTTACGTACTATTTGTGTGACCCTACGGGTTCAGTCAAGAGTAAGCTGTGGATTAATATCATTAATTCCACTTGAACTGAAGCGGCCTCTAGCTAGGCATTCAGCTCACTTGATCTCACTGAATTATTAACTTGTTAATTAATACTGAACCGCATTTGTTAGACTTAACATAGAATGCATACTTGGACCAAGGGCATTATTTCCTTTAGTCTCCCACTTGTCCTTAGGGACAAGTGTGCATTTCCTAATTCCTTTGTCGCTCGATGCTTGCTCTTGAACATAAGGTAAAAGTTGTCATCCTTATTATGTCCAGAGGTGTTCCTCGGTTTCAGAGTTCAACTGATCAAATAAACAGATAATCATAGCCTATGATTCATCCGAGCACGGCCATGCATTTCACAGTTTCTAGCTCTCCGAGTGGCCTTGTACAACTTTTAAGCATCTCATCCCGATTTATGGGAGGACAATCCCAATCTTGCGATCTTGAGATTAGACTTCGTTTGATAGGTGATTACCTGAGCGTTGCCTTTATAGTCTCCTTTTACGGTGCGACGGTTGGTCAACGTCAAAGCAACCAGTTCTCAAACAAGTAATCTCAAATCACTCAGGTATTGAGGATTTAGTGTCTAATAATTTTAATGAAATTTACTTATGACAGATTTTCATCTCTTACAGTAAAGTTTCATAGGTCTTGTCCGATACTAGTCTTCCCAAAGTAAGTATCTATGCAAATGATTATGACATTGCCATGTCCACATAGTTCAAGAAACAGAACTACTAGTCATCTTGCATTCTAATCGTCTAACGTTTTCTATGCGTCCAATTTTATAGAAGACTCCGACTAGGGACCATTTTCAACCTTTGACATTCAAGTTCACTTGATAGACATTTCTTAGTCACAGGACTGGTCCTGACAGTCTATCTTGAATATATCGTCAAATTGAAGGGACTCATCATTTAATAAACCACTAATTAAATGGAAAAAGAATTCTTTTCATTTGTTGTGAATGATTAACCAATAATGTTTTACAAAGATTTAAACTCTAAAACTTTAAAACATTAAACAGGGACATCAAAGCCATTCTCCAATATGCTTGATTCCCATAGCTGCAGTGTGCGAGTTATGCTTCGCCTGCGGCAGAGGTTTAGTTAATGGATCTGATATGTTGTCATCAGTTCCAATCTTGTTTATCTCGACTTCTTTTCTTTCAACGAACTCTCGTAGAAGGTGAAATCTACGAAGTACATGCTTGACTCTCTGGTGGTGTCTAGGCTCCTTTGCCTGTGCAATAGCTCCGTTATTATCACAATACAGGGCTATTGGTCCTTTAATGGAGGGGACTACACCAAGTTCACCTATGAACTTCCTTAGCCATATAGCTTCCTTTGCTGCTTCATGTGCAGCAATGTACTCCGCTTCAGTTGTAGAATCCGCAATGGTGCTTTGCTTAGCACTTTTCCAGCTTACTGCACCCCCGTTGAGGCAGAAGACAAACCCAGACTGTGATCTGAAATCATCTTTGTCGGTTTGGAAACTTGCGTCCGTATAGCCTTTAACAATTAATTCATCATCTCCACCATAGACCAGGAAGTCATCTTTGTGCCTTTTCAGGTACTTCATAATATTCTTGGCAGCAGTCCAATGTGCCTCTCCTGGGTCTGACTGGTATCTGCTCGTAGCACTGAGTGCGTACCCAACATCCGGGCGTGTACATATCATAACATACATTATTGAACCAATCAATGATGCATATGGAATCCCATTCATTCGTCTACGCTCATCAAGTGTTTTTGGGCACTGAGTCTTGCTTAGAGTTATTCCATGAGACATGGGTAGGTAGCCTCGCTTGGAGTCTGCCATCTTGAACCTATCAAGCACCTTATTGATATAAGTGCTTTGACTAAGTCCAATCATCTTTTTAGATCTATCTCTGTAAATCTTGATGCCCAATATGTACTGTGCTTCTCCTAGATCTTTCATCGAAAAACATTTCCCAAGCCAAATCTTGACAGAGTTCAACATAGGAATGTCATTTCCGATAAGTAATATGTCGTCGACATATAATACTAGGAAAGCAATTTTGCTCCCACTGACCTTCTTGTATACACAAGATTCGTCTGCGTTCTTGATGAAACCAAAGTCACTGACTGCTTCATCAAAACGTATATTCCAGCTCCTGGATGCCTGCTTAAATCCGTAGATTGACTTCTTTAGCTTGCATACCTTTTTAGCATTCTTTGGATCCTCAAAACCTTCAGGCTGTGTCATAAACACAGTTTCTGTTAAAACGCCGTTTAAGAAAGCAGTTTTGACATCCATCTGCCATATTTCGTAATCGTAATACGCAGCGATTGCTAACATTATCCGAATAGACTTTAGCATTGCAACTGGTGAAAAGGTTTCATCGTAATCCACACCGTGGACTTGCCTGTAACCTTTTACAACCAATCTAGCTTTGAAAACTTCAAGTTTCCCATCCTTGTCCTTTTTCAGTTTGAAAACCCATTTGCTTCCAATGGCTTGGTAGCCATCTGGCAAATCGACCAAATCCCATACTTGGTTTTCAGACATGGAGTCTAATTCAGATTGCATGGCTTCCTGCCATTGCTTGGAGCTAGGGCTCGTCATAGCTTGTTTGTAAGTCGCAGGTTCATCACTTTCAAGTAATAGAACGTCATAGCTCTCGTTCGTCAAAATACCTAAGTACCTTTCCGGTTGAGATCTATATCTTTGCGATCTACGCGGGGTAACATTTCTAGATTGACCATGATTCTCACCAGATTCTTCTAAAGATCTCTGAGTTTCATCCTGAATGTCATCTTGAGCATTCTCTAGAGTTTTTTGTTCGACTCGAATTTCTTCGAGGTCTACTTTTCTCCCACTTGTCATTTTGGAAATGTGATCTTTCTCCAAAAAGACACCATCTCGAGCAACAAACACCTTGTTCTCAGATGTATTGTAGAAGTAATACCCCTTTGTTTCCTTTGGATAGCCCACAAGGATACATTTGTCAGATTTTGGATGAAGTTTGTCTGAAATTAATCGTTTGACGTATACTTCACATCCCCAAATCTTCAGAAAAGACACATTTGGAGGCTTTCCAAACCATAATTCATATGGAGTCTTTTCGACAGCTTTAGACGGAGCTCTATTTATAGTGAGTGCAACTGTATTTAGTGCATGTCCCCGAAATTCTAATGGAAGTTTGGCCTGACCCATCAGTGACCTGACCATGTCTAGCAAGGTTCTGTTCCTCCGTTCCGACACACCGTTCCATTGTGGTGTTCCAGGAGGAGTCAATTCTGATAGAATTCCACATTCTTTCAGATGGTCATCAAATTCATAGCTCAGATATTCACCGCCTCTGTCAGACCGCAGTGCCTTAATCTTCTTGCCTAATTGATTCTCTACTTCACTCTGAAATTCCTTGAATTTGTCAAAGGATTCAGACTTATGCTTCATTAGGTAGACATAACCATATCTACTGAAGTCATCAGTGAAAGTGATAAAGTAGCTGAAACCACCTCTAGCATTTGTACTCATTGGTCCACATACATCTGTATGGATTAAACCCAATAGTTCATTTGCTCTTTCTCCAACTTTAGAGAAAGGTTGCTTTGTCATTTTGCCAAGTAAACATGATTTGCATTTACCATAATCCTCTAAGTCAAATGGTTCTAGAATTCCTTCCTTTTGAAGTCTTTCTAAGAGTTTCAAGTTTATATGGCCTAATCGACAATGCCACAGATAGGTGAGATCTGAATCATCCTTTTTGGCCTTTTTGGTATTTATGTTATATACTTGTTTGTCGTGATCTAATAAATAAAGTCCATTGACTAATCTAGCAGATCCATAAAACATCTCTTTAAAATAAAACGAACAACTATTGTCTTTTATTAAAAAGGAAAATCCCTTAGCATCTAAGCAAGAAACTGAAATGATGTTTTTAGTAAGACTTGGAACATGGAAACATTCTTCCAGTTCCAAAACTAGCCCGGAGGGCAACGACAAATAGTAAGTTCCTACAGCTAATGCAGCAATCCGTGCTCCATTTCCCACTCGTAGGTCGACTTCACCCTTGCTTAACTTTATACTTCTTCTTAGTCCCTGTGGATTGGAACATAAGTGTGAGCCACAACCTGTATCTAATACCCAAGAAGTTGAATTAGCAAGTATACAGTCTATAACGAAAATACCTGAAGATGGAACGACTGTTCCGTTCTTCTGATCTTCCTTTAGCTTCAAGCAATCTCTCTTCCAATGCCCCTTCTTCTTGCAGTAGAAGCATTCGGATTCAGAAGTGGGTTGACTGACCTTCCTCTTTACAGATTTGGCGCCAGTTTGCTTAGTTGGGCTGGCCTTGTTGCCACCTTTCTTAGCATTCCTCTTCTTTCCAGATTTCTTGAACTTGCCCCCACGCACCAAAAGCACATCCTGCTTATCACTTTTGAGCGTCTTTTCAGCGGACTTCAGCATACCGTGAAGCTCAGTGAGCGTTTTGTCCAGACTATTCATACTGTAGTTCAGCTTGAACTGATCATACCCGCTATGAAGAGAATGGAGGATGGTGTCTGTAGCCATTTCCTGAGAAAATTGCTGATCCAGCCGACTCATATTCTCAATGAGTCCAATCATTTTGAGAACATGTGGACTTACGGGTTCGCCTTTCTTAAGCTTGGTCTCAAGAATTTGCCTATGAGTCTCGAATCTTTCTACTCGAGCCAGATCTTGGAACATGTTCTTCAACTCACTGATGATTGTGAAAGCATCTGAGTTGATGAACGTTTTCTGCAGATCTGCACTCATGGTGGCGAGCATTAGACATTTCACATCCTTGTTGGCATCAATCCAACGATTGAGGGCTGCCTGAGTGACCCCGTCGCCTGTGGCTTCGGGAATCGCCTCTTCTAGGACATACTCTTTTCCTTCCTGCATAAGAACTATTTGCAAGTTCCTTTGCCAGTCAAGGAAGTTTTTCCCGTTCAACTTCTCCTTTTCGAGAATTGATCGAATGTTGAATGAATTGTTGTTTGCCATATTTAAAACTACAATTGAAAAGAATAAACAAATAAATAACCATTCACAGTTTCTCTTAATAAACTTAAATTCTAGCATACATGCATAATTCAATGTTTATTAAGCATTTTATTCAAGTTATGTGTTCCGGCAGGTGTGAATAAAATGATTCCAAGATCCTAAAGTCATTGAAGAACTAAGCACAGTTTGTCGACTTAATCCTAAAACATCTTAGGTAAGCAAAAGCTTTTTGCTAATAGTCTAGAAACTATTCTTGGTTGATAGGTACGTCTAAGAACTTATTAGGTAAACCTATCGATTTTGCCACGACATAAAAGGACTCCTTACTTATATCATTGAGTTTCACCAAAACTAACATGTACTCACAATTATTTGTGTACCTTGCCCCTTTAGGACCAATAAGTAACACCTCGCTGAGCGAAAACTATTACTAGATTGATGTAAAGGATATCCAAGCAAGTGTATATTTTGGCATGGCACCTTTTAACTCAATTTTTAAGTTTGGAACTTAAGGCTCTTACTATGTTGGTTAGATTTTAAGTGAACTAAAATCCTTAATCATGCAACATAATCAAGCTTTTGATCTCATGCATTTTAAGACATATTTAAAAGCGATAAATAACTTAAAACATGCATAAGATAAATGTGATCTAGTATGGCCCGACTTCATCTTGAAGCTTTAACTTCAAAGTCCGTCTTGAAAATCTCCGTGGGAGGCACCATTTTCTTCAAATAGAATAAGCTATAATTAAAACTAATTACAACTATTTGATGGTACGCAGACCATATTTGAATTGAAAAACAACTTTGGTACTTTAGACCAATTACATTCAAATTAATGGTACGCAGACCATATTTTCTATCCTATTTGGGCCATACTAGTCACTTCATAACCTGCAAAACAGTACATATACAATATATACCATTCACCCATTCATTATCATGAATGGCCCACATAGCTGGTTAGTAAAACACATTATGCATCACGTAAACATTTGCAGCAATTAATCAAGGGCACCAATCATCTACAAATTATTCAGTCCTTATTAATTCTAATCAAGTTGTTTTAACCTTAAGGATTTGTAGACCTAATCAAGAGTTTATGACTAAAAAGGGCTCCCACTTAAACCAATAAATTCATATGCTTTACTAATTTTAAACATAAAAATGTATTTCTAGTCTAACCGGAAACATACAAATTTAATTAAAATTTAAAGCTCATATAAATTTATAATTGAATCCAAAAGTTTAATTTAATTTCAGTCGTATTTAAATTAATTCATGATTTTAATTTTAGTAAAATAATTAGAATAAATAAAATTTATTATAATTACAATATTCAAAATTAAAATCCAAGAAAATAATTTAAATTATTAATTTTAAAATTAATTAAAATTACGTAAACTGAAAATTTCAAATTAAAATTTCAAAACGATCTAATCGCATCGCAACAATCCCACGCAACGCACGCCCATGGGCCATACGCACACAGCCATCGCTGGCCATGTGCGCGCAGCCCATACGCTGCGTCGCATCGCTGCTGCTCACCTTCGCAAGGCATCACGCGAGCTGGTGCTCGCTGCGCGCGCCAGCGCTCGATGCACGCGAGCCATCGCTCGCTGCGCTCGCTCACCAGCGCTCGATCCATGCGAGCCATCGCTCGCTGCGCGCGCTCGCCAGCGCTCGATCCATGCGAGCCATCGCTCGCTGCGCGCCTGCCTTTCCCGCACACGAGCTTGCGCTCGTCGCACGAGGCAGCAGTATGCGAGCTGGCGCTCGCTGCGCGCGAGGCATCGACGCTGGGCGTAGCACTCGTGGCACGCGAGCTTGCGCTCGCTGTGCGCGAGGCAGTGCGCGCTGTGGCGCAGCTCGCTTGCTGCCCACACGCGACTGCTCGGCCTTTCTCTCGCCCTCGCCCATTCGCCCATTGCACACAGCCCACGACACAAGGCAGGGCTGCTGCCTTGTGCTCGTGCACTAGGGATGTCAGTGGGGCGGGTTTCGTGGGAGACTTGCCCCGCATCCGCCCCAAGTAGGCGGGTATGGAGGTAGGTTTGGCGGGTGATGGGGCGGGGATGGGTATAAAAACCGTACCCGCCATGGGTGATGGGGCGGGTGTGGATTTTTTGTTGAACCCGCCCCATCCCCTCCCGCCCCACCCCATCCCCACTCGACCCTCCTCATCCCCGCTCGCCCCGCTTCATACTCGCCATGGGTGATGAGGTGATTGTGGATTTACTTACATGTCTAGGTGATAATATGAATTTAGGTGAGATTTTTGAGTTTTTTGTTTGGATTTTTTTGTTATTACGGGTATTTTTTTCGATTATATATGTTACTTTAGTCATAAGGTATTTTCTTCTATAGTTAACTTTTATTACTCTGTATATATAGCAAATATTTGCTAAATAAGAAAAATTAGGCGGGTATGAAGCGGGGATGGATACCCAGTTGGTGGTGGGGCGGGGATGGATTTTAGCTTACACCCGTTGGGGCGGGGATGGGGATGAATTTTGTACCCGCCATGGGTGATGGGGCGGGGATGGGGATGAAAATTTTAGGTGGGGATGGGGATGGAGGGACCTACATCCGCACCCGCCCCGCCCCATTGACATCCCTATCGTGCACCATGGCCTTGCTCATTGCATTCGTACCGCATGGGCGACGAGCTCCCTTGCTCGTCGTCACATGCCCGCACTATACAACACCCCTTAAGGGTAACACGTAGCGTCCATTGCTTTGTGCGTGCAAGTTATATGAGCGAATCGCATAAAATTTTAAAATTTATATTCAAAATTAATGACAAATTAATAAATAATATTAATTTCATAATTTTAGGGCGAAAAATCGAAAATTTATTATTTAATTGATTTCCGATTAACATGGATTCAAGACTAGGTCATAAAAATTTAAAATTTAACATAAATTTACAATTTTTATGGTGGTTTTTAATCATAGGTATCTAATTAAATTATAATTAATTATGAAAATCAAATTAATTCTAAATTATTATAATTTTCAACAAATTAATCATAATTACAAATTAGATTGCATAATTAACAAGGCTAGGCATTCAAACTTGTTAAACATATACAGTAGGTCAATCAAAAATTCAAGATTTATCAACAAAAATCGCAAATATTTAATTTAACATCTTAAATTTACGAAATTTTGCATTCGAAAAACTAAAACCTCCGAAAAGTCATAGTTAGGCTTCGAATTTGAGAATTCTGGGTTCGGCCGAAAACTACTATTTTTGTCAAAATTTTAGAATGCCTTTTACATGCGGAATTGACACAAAAATCACTCGATTTGGATGAGTAACGAAGAAACTGCCGAAAAACTGCGTACGTATAATTAAATAAACGCAATTTGCAATTAATTAACAATTACGAAAATTAATCACCCCTTTTAATTCTTGCAAATTTGTAATATTTAACCATGTTCATGCAATTTAGATTATGAAAATAATAAGAGGCTCTGATACCACTGTTAGGTTATGATACATATGACAATTCATAAATCACGCGGAAAAAACCATAAAGCCAGGAAAACATATTATTTACACATAATCATTTAGCATAGTTTAGATGCATACTCTTTGTTGCGTGCCTTCCCTAGCTGCGCCCGAACCGAACAAGAACAAGTCTTTAGGACTCCAAGTGTCGTCCCTCCGTAGATAGTCCACAGCACGTCCGGATCCGCCTTAAGATTGACCAACTAGAATCGCCCTTAAGGTACTACTTATTTTCGGCTAAAATGGGCAAGAGTTATGGCTGATTTTTCTGCTTAAAAATCCTAGCTTTGAATACTTGAAAACTTGTGTATAAATAATGACCCTAGGCCCTTATTTATAGAGGTATGGAAAAGGAATTGTAATCCTACTAGGATGTGGATTTGTTAATTAGAACTTTATTAGGACTCTAAATAACAAAGCAATTCTAATAAGATTAGGATTTTAATCTTCGCACGAATCCTAATAGAAGTAGGATTTCCCGCACACGCATCGTACAAGCCGTGCACCCGCGCAGGCCTTGCGGCTCACGACAAGCGCACAGCCCATGTGCGGTGCTGCGTGCGCGCGCGCGCCCTTGGCTGGGCCTGGCCTTGCGCTGGGCCTGGTCGAGGCGTACGTTGCTGCGTGCGGCTCGCTGGGCGATGGCCTGACTTCGTGTTGGGCCTTCGTCTA
This sequence comes from Spinacia oleracea, assembly GCF_020520425.1. Lineage (NCBI taxonomy): Eukaryota > Viridiplantae > Streptophyta > Magnoliopsida > Caryophyllales > Amaranthaceae > Spinacia > Spinacia oleracea. The sequence goes on along the minus strand of NC_079492.1, from coordinate 84,216,785 downwards.
GCGGGCCTCGTCCGATGCTAATTCGTACGATACGCTTCCGATTAAATTCCCGATTCCGGAATTCATTTCCGATACGAACAACATTTAAGATTTCCGATTCCGGAATTAATTTCCGTTTCGAACAAATATTTAATATTTCCGTTTCCGGAATTATTTTCCGATTCCGATAATATTTCCGATTCTGACAATATTTCCGTTTCCGGCAATATTTCCGATTCCGGCAATATTTCCATTTCCGATAATATTTTCCGATACGTACCATGTTTCCGTTTCCGGCAACATCTACGACTTGGATAATATTTATATTTCCGATACGATCCATATTTCCGTTTTCGGCAATATCATCGTTTCCGGAGTATTCATTTCTTGCCTGTGACGATCTCAGCTCCCACTGAAACCAAGATCCGTCGATTCCGAATATCCATAGATGGAGTATTTAATGCCATTAAATACTTGATCCGTTTACGTACTATTTGTGTGACCCTACGGGTTCAGTCAAGAGTAAGCTGTGGATTAATATCATTAATTCCACTTGAACTGAAGCGGCCTCTAGCTAGGCATTCAGCTCACTTGATCTCACTGAATTATTAACTTGTTAATTAATACTGAACCGCATTTATTAGACTTAACATAGAATGCATACTTGGACCAAGGGCATTATTTCCTTCAACTGCAACACCCCAATACGGGGATCTCGTTGCCCGGCCATCTGTTGTTCTAGACTAGGGCTATCTGTTTTGGGCCTATTTTCTAGGCTTTTCTGCATCCCTCTAGAGAGTACTATATAGACTCTCTAGGTCATAACCTAGTTGTATTCTGTAATCTGTATTCCTCGAGATCAACAAAAAAATTCCTCCCATCTGCCTGTGGACGTAACTAACACACTGTTAGTGAACCACGTGAAATCTTTGCGTTCTTTACTTACGTTATTTAATCTTTTTTGCTTCCGTTATAACAATATAGATTATAAATAAAACTTATAATCTCTAGTGATATATTTTATGGAATTTCAGAATTATTATTTTATAATAGTGAATATTTCTTACTTATGAAATAACAGAGTTTTGGTATGATACTTTAAAACAATATATATATATATATATATATATATATATATATATATATATATATATATATATATATATATATATATATATATATATATATATATATATATATATATATATATATATATATATGGGTTAAAGAATTTCGTATATTTTTAATTACCTTCAAAGCTTTGAGATGCCCCTGAGATTTTGTCAGCGTCTACCTAAACACTAAAGTCATGCATTTAATATTTTAATTGGATTTTAGAGGAAAAATATATATATGAAGAACACATATTTTTGAGGGAAACTGAAGAAGTGAAGAGCAAACAACGAATTAATTGTATTTTTTTCGTCAACGAAATATGAATATTTTTCAAAATTGAAAATAAGATATTGCAAATTAAAAATTAAAAATTAAAGATTTCCTACCCTTTTTATACTAATGACAATATATTCATATTAGAAAATCTTTAATTTCCTATTTTTATAGGTGACAATATGACATGTCGCAACTTGCGAGTTGCAACCTTTATCCATTGAAGTAGAACAAATAAGTCTGCAATATAGTAGTATCAACTCTAATTTGCAACCAATTTTACAACAAACGGGATTTTAACTACTAATTTAAAAAACAATCGGTAAATTGAGATGTTAAAAACACAAATTCTTGTAGTGAAACCCTTCTTTTATTGTATTCATCATTTGTTGTAATCGCAATTAAAAAATATATTACGCTTTATTTAGGCTCTGATGCCACCAATCTTTTTTCATTGATTTGAAATTTTGACTTGTAAATACAGAAACAAACTTCAAAACACCATTCTTTTCAGTCGATATAAGAAATTAAAATCTCAAATCAAGCTACGGAATCAAAAAGTCCAGCTCGAGTAAATTCCAAGCCAGTATGCATTCCGTTTCAGTATCACTTACGGAGTACATACTTAGCTATTCAGGGGTGAGCATGGATCGGTTATCCGATCCGAAATCAACATTCGGATCGGATATCCGTATCCGAATATTCAGAAATTTGATATCCGTATCTGATCCCGAAAACTTCGGATATCCGATATTCAAATATCCGATTTTTTCGGATCGGGTAATCCGGATATCAAATATCCGAAATGCTCCTGTTAATTTGTCTTCCTGCTCAAACTTTAAATTATTTGCTACAAACAATTTAATAAATAAGCATTTTGAACTCACTAATCAAGGCACGACTGATCATATTACCTTGCTAAACATTATATCAAATATCTCAATCTTCCAACAGCATAACAACTGTTGGGATTTAATATCAAGGCACACAAAAATCTATTTCAAAGTGGAATAAAAAATTTAATATCAAATATCTCAATCTTCCAACAGCACAATACAACAACAAGCCTTTAAACCAATCTTTATTCCTTAACATAACCAACAATACCTGCTCTTTTCATCTTCTTCAATTCTTCCTCTTTCTCCAGATATAAACTCCACTATTTGCTTCCCTAAAATATACTTCGTATATACATAATACAACATCTATACTTAACAATGAAATATTTATCCTTAATCAGACTTTTCTAAAAACTCCTTTCCGAAATCAACCAAAAGCGTAAACACATCAAAGAACAATTCGAATCGCAATGTACTTGAATGGTAAAGTCGTTAAGCAACGGCGTTTATTTCATGCCTCCTGTCTCTAAATTAAATTAAATTAAATCACCCGCTCAATTGTGCGGTGGTCGGTGAGAGGAAACAAGACGCTGCTTATGAAGTTGTGAGAGATAACTAGATAAGAGTGGTCGGCCGCCGGTGAGTGTCGCCGGGGAGAGACGAGAGATTGAAGATAACCCATAAAGGAGATTAGAAGAGAGAGAAAGTGAGAGGAGTAGAATTGCAGCGTGGTGAGATAAAACAATAAATTTAATAAATATTCCGGATCTTCGAATCGGATATTCGATATTCTATATCCGATATTTGATAATTTTTCGGATATCGGATATACGATTTAAACAAAATAATATCCGCATGGATATCCGATATCCGATTATTTCGGATCGAATATTCGATCAGAAATCAATTTCGGATCGGATATTCAATAAAATCGGATCGAATGCGGATCGGGTGTTCAGATTCGAATTTTCAGATAATTTTGCTCAGCCTTTTCCGCTTCGAAGGCGCATTCATTTCGAAATACGGAAATAGTCATGGATGATACTTGGACCTTTGGAAAGAGGAAGTATTTTCGGATATCAGATATGTGCTTGTAAATGCATATCATAGCAAAAGACAAAATAGGAAAAATAACAAAAAAGAAATTGAATGGTACTTTTTTTTATTACATAATGGTACTTTTTTTTACATGAATGATATTTCCTTTTTTGTCTTTTAGCTATTTGTCTTTTTAGCTGATATGTCTGTTGCCACACATATCTGATATCCGAAAAAACGATCCCCTTGGAACAGAGTAAGAGAGTAGGGTAACGAAAAATGAGAAAATAATTTACCATTTTATAATTAATACACATGGCAAACATTCAATTAACGATAGCAAAATAATGAGTACTCGTAATAAATAAAGATAAAAAAAAAACCGTAGTATGTGGCGACGAAGTTTCAGTTACTCTAGACACGCATTGCATTTCCCCACCCAAATCAATCACCGTACGGAGTACTACGTTTCTCTCCTACCGGAAAAAAAAAACCCGATGTTCTTCACAGAAAATCATAACCACTCATTTAATAAAGGCCCCACACATGCGCGATTGCTCGCACTATTATTCCCATTTTAGCTATAAATGACATTATTCTCGCCGTCTGTCAGAATTTTCTGCGCTTCCCTATTCTCTCTCCTCCCTCTCAAATGTGGTAATATTTCTGGGGATTTGCTCATTTGCAGCTCTTCTTCACTTCTTCTTCTATGGAGTAGAGTACATTTTTAATGCCATTTAATTTCCATTCTTAGATCTTTGGTTGTTCTTGGGGGCACGGCCGTGTTACTCTCTCGATTTCGCTTTTATATCCTGCTTCGTTTCGTGAAGAACCCGATTCTCTTTAAACACGAGAAACGAATTCCACTTTTTTTGGAGAGAGAATAAAGTGCGATTGAGGAGAGAGAAAAAAGAAGCGAAATATGTAGGGAGATTTCGTACTGATTGATGGAGTACATTTCTAGCTTGCTGAAAATAAATTTGGAAAATTTAATTTTCCTTCAATTTTCGATTGGTTGGCTTTGATAATTCCTGGTGAAAAAATAAAAAATTAATAAATCCCACCATTTTCTCCTTTTCTTCAGTAACCATTTTCAGTTGCTTTTTTTTTAGAGTGAGAAAGAGGAGAGAAAAAGATGAGAGAGAAAATGATGGAGAAGAGTGGAGGAGACGAGAGGCGTGTGATGAGTCGGCAATCTGGCCCCAACAAGAAGAAGACTCATCATCATCTGCTTGTATTTTCTGGTAACTCACTCAATATACTCGTAGTAAAATAAATATCATCTGTCGTTTTCATATTACCAACCAGCCTCTTATTTTATTTGCAGAAGCAGACAATTTTTATGTTTTTATTTTATTTTGTATATATTTTATTTGGGATTTTATGGATAAACCCTTAAATTTTTATCTACATATATCTCTGTTTTTTTGGTGCCTCTGTTTTTTCTCCATTGTTTTCGGATAATTTTTTCTTAGAAATTAATTTATCTGGGTGTTAATGAAGGTATCGAGGAAAAGGAAGAATCGAGGAGAGAGAAAGTAAAACAACTGAGTATTGGTGAGAGAGAAATGGATTTTGATGCTCAAGATGAGCTGCTTCACTCTACTACTGTCAGTTCTATCAAATTCAAGCTTCCCAGAAAGGTAATTTTTACTTTGTGTTTTTTTGAGGATTCATGATAAAAGTGTGTTAATATTCTGTGTTTTCTATATATTTGTTTATTTGATTTTAATCACATATTTTGATGATTATTGGGCATTTTAAGTTTCTGGGTTTTGTAGATTTAATTGAATGTAACATTATGATGATTAATGAGATTAAATTTTCCTGGGTATTTTGCAGATATTCAGTGATTACAATACCTCTGTTCCAAGGAAGCTTCGTTCTGGTAATTTTGAACTTTTGTTTGGTTTTATTTTTATGATTGGGCATTGAATCAAGGGATTTCTTGAGGATTTTAGAGCTATTATTTATGCGAATTTTTTGTTTGATTATTGACAATCTCTGGGTTATTTTGGGATTGAATCAAGGGATACATTGAGGATTTTGGAGTTATAAATTTGTTTTTGTTGAGGTAATGATTTGTTTAATGTGTACTAACTACTAAGATGGGATGTGGTGGGTCATTATGGATAAGTTTCTGAATTCTAAAAATTCTTAAATTGTACTTTAGTTTTTAATTAATCCCTTTTCTTTAACTTTTTTTTTTCTTTTTTTCCTGATTACCAGATTCTGTATGTTCTTCCACCTTTTAACATGCTGGAAGCTGCACTTTTGATGTTCTGTGTATTCCCTTTTTCTATTTCAGTAAAAAAAAGCATTATTTTAGTATAATATTGTTCCCTAAAAATCTGTTTTTAATGTATATATTAACCAGGTTAGTGTGTCTCGTTTGTGTAAAATCGTGCTTTTGTTGGCAGCAATTAGAAAACGTAGCTGTGAATCAGCTTCAGTGGTTTCGCCAGATGCAAAAAGATCAAGCAATAGTTTGAAGAAGTCTAAGATTTGCATGGTTTGTTCTCTATACTGAAATAGTTATTTTTTTTTGAGAGAATCTATACTGAAATAGTTAATTCAATGGTATTGTTGAAAATTGAACATTTGCTATGCAGCAGAATGGTTGGTCAGAACCTTTCCTAAAAGGGGCTGTTTCAGTGGGAATTTCTAAAGAAGAGGAAGAGGTGGCAGAGACATTGTTTGCTTTGGCCGGAATGATCCCTCACGTTGGCGTGGATGTCAACCATAAGGACTATGTGTCTCTTGAGGCAAAATCATCAGACTTGCCGAAGAAACAGCACAGTGATCCTATGCCTTCATCTGAAGGTTTTTCTTACCTCTTATAATAGTTTTGCATTTCCTGGCTGTTTCAAGCATGTTTTTTTTATCTAGGTTTTAATGTTACAGTAATTATTTCCATCTTATTAGATCCTTTAATTCTGAAAGAGAAACCAGATGCATCGACTACAGAGGGCTCACCAAGGGACTCTTCACAGGCGACAGCTGTGGATGATTCTGCACCTTTTATTTGGTCTAAATTGTCAGAAAGGCGACAGATGAATCCGAACTTGAAAGTTTCTGTTCCCCCAACACAATTTCAGACCCCTCAGCTGCTTAGGGCATGTGCAGACAGACAATTTACACATTCTACTTCTTATGGTTCAACTGAACAGAACCGAGAGAGGGGGTAAGTATTAGACTGAGAAGCTCATGCGCACTTGTGTATTTTCTCTCCCGTGTTTCAGTTTTGAGACCTCTTTGTTTTTATATGCAGGTTAAGTGAGATAAAACCACAGAAATCCCAGTTTCCTAAGAGAGAATCCCACATCAACATAGGAGTAAGCTTCATTTGCAGACCTGTTGATTTTTGTTGACTGGCCCTATCTTTTCTTTAATGAATCTGTTTCATGTGTGCATTCCAGGTAACAGATTTAGAAGCTAGTCAAGGTAGAGAGTATGCTACGTCAATAGAGTGCAGAGATAATGGTTTTTACATCTTCCTTTCCATCTAGATATTTCTTCAGTTATAATTTATATTCACTCGTTAATATTTGTTTTATTTTATCCAGCTTTGGCATCAAGACCTTTACATGGTTCGGGTGTTGATGGACTCTCTTTGGAGTAAGCTTTTTGCTCATTCAGATTTTAAATATGGTTATAATGTACAGTTCGGCATTTTCAATGGTCTTATGCTATCCTTCTTACAAATTACAGGTCCTCTGCTCCAATAATTCCATCTTGGCTTAATTTTACTTCCTCGTCCAAACTCGTTTCCTGCAAAGATACTTCGTCAGCTGGCAAGGTAGACTTTTTTGTACCATCTGTGGATTGGAGAAGACTTCTTCCCTGTAATTTGTTTATGAATTTCTTGACAACTAGATTCCATTGCCTTGTTCGGTTGTTCCTGATTTCTGACTATTTAAGTCGTGGGATTCCATTAATAGGTACCGTGGTCCATAAATGGTGGAAGGAAGTCGTGGAAAAGATGTCTTGCTCATGTTTACATTAGCCGCATGATTCAGGTGCTGCAAGCATCAGAAGAAGTAGACATTAAGCCTTTAAATGCCAGCAAATCTAGACCATCGCAATATAGGTCTGCTGGACCTGTCACTGGCAAACAGGAAGACCTAAATGTAATTCTTGCATCTGGCCAGGGAGGCCACATGTTTTGCTCTACTGCTGACAAGAATATATGTGGAACGGAAAATGATGCAACAGTACCCCTCAAAAATGGTCAGGTTGAAGAAGACTGTTCACTCTCCGGGAACTGTGACTCAAAGAAGCAGGTACTTGATGATGTTCTTATCATTATCACTGTACTTTCTGTCTGTCATCTTGATCTGATACATTTTTTTGGTGTGTGCAGAGCTATAATTTCCTGTCTCTGTCAACTGGAGCTGGCACATATGTAAACAATGGAGTAAGTGTAAATAGGTTGGGAATGAATATGAAAGCTAAAGATCATGTACTTCAACTGCATGAAGTTGCACAGCGTAATACCTATGTTTCTTGCTCTATGCCTCAAAATAGTTTTCCCCTAAGTCGTTACCAGGATCAAGTTACATCAGTATCAGTGGCACCACCATCGATGCCACCGCAGGTATCTTTCTTTCATATTGCATTTATTGTTTCATAACCCCTCTCAAGCAACAAGTGGACAAGTCCCTTCTCATGGGAAGATTAATGATTTATATAGATCACTTGACGGGAAATGCTTCCGGTCTCTCTCTGGGTCTGAACCTGGACTATCGAAGTAACAAAATATTGATTTTCAGTTGAATGGATATATCTCATTCTAATCTCAGGGGTTGGATTCGGGCCTAACTTGCACTACCCCGAATAGAATTCTTGGACGATCATCTATGTTTTAGAAGTTTAACCATTTTCGATTTGCCTTTTTTTACAAAATCAGTGGCAGGATATTACACAGAAATCCTGTATGTAAACTGCTCTGGCCCAAGAGCTTTTGCTCCAAAGCGTACCCCTGTATTTCTAACTGTTTGCTGCCATAACTTGGTTTTTCAATGGGTAGAAGTATTCTTTCTTTCAGTTCAAGTTACGTCTGTCATTTAGGGATTTGGACCTTTCCAATTACACACCGTTCTAAATATGGACTTTTTACTTTTACTTTTACTGCAATTGTAATTGTTAGACAGGCAGTTGTGTGAGACTGGTGTTGATGACCTGGGCGTCATGTCTCTAGTTTTGATATTCTGTTTAGTATGTAGTCCATAGATTGATTTACTATCTGAAACTCTTGAGAAACTTTGTGGTTGATACAGGTTCACATACAAGTGCCTCCATATTTCAGTAATGGTTGTGGGCCTGTTCCTTTGGGCACAACAAGATCAACACAACAGGCATATCCTAAACAGCAGCAGCAGCAGCAGCAGCAGATTTGGACAACCCAACTCGCGGCACAGTTCAGGCCTGGTCTACTCCGTTCGTCCCATATTGCAAATTGGCAGAATATTGCACGGGATCCACACTCAATGAATCAAATGCAAGCTCCCCGATCATCTCTAGAAACTATAGGTTCCAAGTATATTCACATTTCTCAGCAGTCGCAGCAGCAACTTTTAGGGCTTTGTCCATCCCTGCCAACATCCAATGCAAAGAATCAAAACAGTCAACTCCCTTCAACACGCGAAGACAAAGAAGGTCGATTTCATCCTGATGGTGTGTTGCCATTGAAACTACTCTGCAATGAACGGCTCTTGACGTGAGAAGAGGGCTTTGGACAGGAGAAATAGGTAATTTTCTTCCTGAAATTCTATGGTACCCACAGTTGGATATAATGAATACGAAAATTGAATGCACAAGGATCAGGAGTTGTTCATGGCTGATGTGTTTGTTTACAATGCCAGACAAGGTTTAGGAAATATAAACTAGTGGCTTCTTAGGTCTGTTGAAAAATGTTTGAGAGCTGACATGACCAGTAAAACATACACCGAGCCCTTAAACGGTTTGGGTTTATTACACTTGTTCAGATAGTATACATGGGACCAATATTACAAATACTTCGAGCGATGGTTGTACCTTTAGTTCCTATTAGTCATACTGATTACTGAGGAACAGCAGTTTGCATAGGTGTGGAGGGTGGTTTGCAAGCTAGTTCGTCCGTGATTCTTCTAGGAATTCTTAGATGTAGGAATTCTTTGATGCCGTGTATTTGATATGTTCTATTCTGTATATTCTACTGAATCAGCAGAGTTTTGATGTAGTTGAAATTTTGTTCAATGGTGAAAAAGTAAAAAGGGAAAACGAAAGGTAACATATGAATTCTAGGTTGTGAGCTAGATATTGAAGATAGTAAAAAACAATGAGTGCAGATACAAATTAAGAGAACGCACCCTAAGAATGGTGTTGTATACGATTTGTTCAAAATTTTAACGCTATATGTGAGTATATGACTAGAAGAGAATAGCTAGTGCACAAAATGTGATCTTCAATACGGATCTTTACAAAATAATAACAGCGGAAAGAAATAGAAGAAAAGGGATGAGGATAAACAACTGAGATCATGGTTTATACTTGGAGTTTGCAGCAGCTAATAGAGCTGCTCCAATCCCAGAACCATCTTTTGAATGTTCGATTACTATGTTTTCTGACAATGCTGGTCCTAAAAGATCGGTAACTGCATCCTGGAGATAGGTTCTGTACTGAGGGTAGTTTTCATATAACCCTCCATCCATTGCCACAACAGTCCGCTTCCCAAAAATGAGTCCTTCCATGTCGTCTTCCATTTTTTGCAGAATACCCACAATTCCTGCTCCGGCCAATCGCCCACCTCTCTTAGCTATTGTGTCGCAAACTTCTAGGACCATTTTCCTAGCTCCCATGTTTGATTCAATCTGGTAAACCACAAAAAAAAATGATTAACCTATTACAATCCCAAAATTTGCAAACTTTCAGGATACTAGCTTTAATTTACTAGGTCATTGGAATTTCCTGGACTTACTCCTGCCTCATTGAAAAGAATTGAGCCAACTGCATCCAAATTTGTTGTCGTGTCCTGCTGCATAGCACATATATGTGGGGTTCTGCAGGGGTAAAATTGACATAATGCATCAGTATAAGTGGTTTTGGCACTTCTTGTCATCATTCTAGTGCAGCCAAGACGGTGCGCATAACATTTTAGCAAAACATGATTGTAGACCGTGACGCATCTAATCTGAGGGGAAGGGGTTAGCATAAATTGTTACCAAATCACATGAGAGCACTGAACAACTAAAAGCTGCTTGGGATTCAGCAGCAGTTCATTCTGGAAAAATATGGATCATCTAGGAGTGTATAATCTCCATGGATGTATTTGAAGTTTGAACATTCAGAATCTTTGAATTGAGGAATCACAATTATGAAGAAAATCATATACTTTGTATTATAATTAAGAACGAAAATAAACACTAACTAACTAACACGAGTACCAAATGACTACATATTCATGTAAATAGTTTAACAGAACAGTATACCTTAGACTTAATAACATTACCTGAGTGAGAAAGGTGTTTGCAGTTTTTCCGGGATGCTACTTCCAAACAGAGAACCTGTTTCAGCCATTTCCAATACCACCCTCCTCACAATCTCGCCGAGGTACATACCTGATATTGTTTTCTCGAATATCTGTAACAACAGCATGCAAATATTAACCAGAGTCCACATATTATAAAGCATAAGTTCTGAAAATAAGCCACTAAATACCTGCTCACCAGGATTAATGCTCGCAGCATCCATTCCCCTATCAAATTCAGTCAAGGGAAGTCCAGTTGAAAATGCTCCCCATTCAGTATTAATTATCTGATATAGATTACGCAAGCATCAGTCTTCATCACCAGGAAAAAAAAGGTTAGTGAGAAATCTTTAAATGAAGTGATTCTGGCTTACAGTTGTTCCCGACTTTGATATTTGGCCAGGCAACTTAGGGATGGCATCCGTCCTCTCCACATAACAAGCATTGGTTCCTGTTCCCAAGATCACAGCGATCATGACATCATTATCCCAGTACTTTGCGCCCGCTAAAGTTCCAACTGTATCGTTAACCTAACTTGTTTCATTAGTAAAGAGCATTAGCACTCTTTCCTAATGCTTGCTAAAAGGCTACGACTTTATGATAGCCAAACATTCAACAATTCAACACATACCAAAGCTGAGACTTGCATTTCTAACCCTTGCCTCTTCATAGCTTCATTTAAACAGGCTACTACATCTCTTCCTGCCTAAACAGAATTCAAAGCAAAATCTATTAATTAAGAAAGCTATAGATCTTTATATTGAAATCAATCATAAGGATTACAATACATTAAATTAGAGGAGCCCTAAAGTTAAGCACGAACCGTTCCTGAAACCGCAAAACCTTTTGTCCACTTGATCAGAACACCCGAATCTATAGATGTTTGTTTTACTGGAAAAGAAAATGTGAATCCAAGTTCTCTGTTTCTTCCTTGTGACAGTTGGAATTCTCCATTCTCTTTTTCAGCAAATTTTGCCAAACCAGAAGCTATGAAATCAAAGAGTTCCTGCAGACATGCTCCAATTAACACCTCAGGGTGTTAAACGAGGGAGATTAAATTATTCATAGAATACTAGTAAATAATTCAACGGACCTCAGAGGTACCAAACATTAATTCCTGTGGAATTGAGACTTGCTCAGCTTCAGTAGCAATTACACGTTGATCCGTTCCACCCAATTGCACTCTCAACACCCGGAAATTCGTTCCACCAAGATCCAATGCATAGAACAATCCTTTCTCATTCCTTTCAACAACACAAGTTCACAAGCATCATTGGAATACAAGTTTTTTTGGCCACAACATTTCAGCAAACTATCCATACCCCCAATGTCCCATTTTTCTTGCTCAAACATAAGTCATCTTGCCAATTGAGTTCGTTTGAATATAATACATTGGATAATGAATTAAGATCAAAAGTTGAATATACCAAACTTGAGCCAACAACATGGTATGCTCAAACTCATACACACTCAAAAGGGAAAGATAGATATACTTGAACAAAATTAGTAATCGTTTCCCTAACTCCAAGGGACGAGGGTGAAAACGAACAGAAAATTTCAGAAATTCCCAAAATCCAATTTCGTTTGGTTCTAGGCTGAAAGTCTGAAACCCCATTAAACTTGTAGGTAGGCCCACTCAGGGTCTTGAGTCGGACATAGTACAATCTAAGCTAACTAAAATTTGTCGTCTACTCCGTATAGATTTTATCAACTGAGTTTAAAGGTATTCATTCTCAAATCTCAATTATATCACAATCTAAACATGCGTTATTATTAAGTCACATTAATGAACAACCCTTAAGAAAAAGAAAAGAAAATACCCGGTGGGGAGAGCATCAACATAGCTAAGGATCATCTTGAGATCACTGCTACCATCAACAGCAAGTCCAGCTCTCATATCATTGGCCATAGAATCCGCTACGTGGCGCAATACAGGGACAGGTGTAGCACAATCCTTGTGTAACTTGGTTAAGATTTGAGTTACAGAAGACAGTGTGTCTGTGCTGCTTCCGCTAGATCGGATAGACATCCTTGGATGGAAGGATGAGCCCCTAATCCTTGATCTTGGAAAACAGACTGATCCAACAGCTGCAGATGCCGTGGTCATTGACATATTCGGTCTTTTCGAGAGGGCGTACGATCAGGGAAATAATGGGAAAGAGAGAGAGAACAAGGGAACTAAAAAAAAAGGAGAAGAAGAGAATTTGGGTGGAGATAATGTGAGGTTTGAACTTTCAAGTGGTGGGGCGGAGAGAGGAGAGATCCATGGTGGTTGTTAGACTACTTGTAGAGCTTTTTGTTCTACTGTTTCAGTTTTCAGCAGCTGGGATTCTATAATTAACAAACATTGTTTTCCTAATTACAATTTTTCATTGAAATTTGGTTTTATTAAAAGATAGTATTAGAGCTGATAATGGGTTGGGTTGGGTTGGGATGAAATCAGAGTTGAAAATTTTCCAACTCAGCCCGACCTAAACCCACCGTGATTGTAAACAAATTAACCTGAATTTTGAACCGTTTAAGTTTTTTTCACCCTTTAAGTGTAAATTGATTTGACTTTATAACTAAATGTTATTTGTTCAAGGCAAATCTCATAGAAAAACTTATAATCCAAAATATCTGAAGGAATTTAAGTTGATTTCATTGCTTTTTTTTGAAATTTTTTATTATGTTTCCTTAAATAACATTGCATGAATTTGGGATGTAGGTGTCATGTGACTTTTTATCAATGAATTAATTTGATTATCAAAAAAAAAAAAAACATTGCATGAGAGATGGGAATTGGTTTTGGAGCCCTCATATTATCTACCACTCCGCTTTAATAATATAGATATATTGTTTTCATTGCGAAAATTGTGCTAGTAGAAATTGATTTATTTAACCTTTTTTCTTTTATCTTTTTTTTAATCCAAAATTAATTAAATGATTTGAAAAACATGAAAAATCATTATTTTTATTTTTCTAAATATCAAAAACTAATTTCTAAAAATGTTAATATATAATTAGACTAATTTAATATCCAAGTATTGTTATTTTTCTCTCTCCTCTTGCCAAACCACTCACCAGACCTCCTCACCGGAGCACCACACCAACCATCTTCTCCCTCTCTCCTCTTCCCAACTAACACGTCCGACACCAAGACGGAGAACACACGCCATGTCAAACTTCGCTTAGAGTATTCGCAACTAGTCAGGGTTATTTGCACCACTTTGCATCTGGTTCATCGTGGCGCATCTTTGGAGTAGAGAGAGGGGAGGCATTGATGCAAGCATCAATCTCATGGAGCCAGCAAGTGTAGAGCACGCAATGGATGAAGGAGGAAGTTGACACAAAAAGACAAAAAGAGAGTATGACCCGGCACTTGAGATTGTGACAGGGGGGAAGAATATAATTGAGGAATAATTTCAGTAAGTTGTTATAACTGTCATGGTGACAGATTATTGTTATCCCTTTTTTCCCTTTTTTCTGTTGAATTGTAAGCTATATAAAGCCTCATTTTAGGTGTAAACGTTTATGTTGAAATTAATAACAAACTTCCCCAGTTCTATACTCTCTCTCTTCTTCCCCAAATTCTGTGTGGTTAACAATTGATTATATTCTTGAGAGCTTATTCTTATTCTGCAGGTTCTTTGGATTGATCAATACTGATCCTCATCTCTTCATTGAGATTGGGTCAGTGAGTGTGGTGGGTGTTAGTAAGCTGATTGTATCATTGGTATCAGAGCCACCGTCTCCTTGGATCAATTATGCCACCAAAAGCAACAACTCGTGGTGAGAGTAGCGACGAAGGCGATTCTGCTTCTCGAACAGATCTTCAAAACTTGAGGTAACCATCAAAAACTTGCTAGAAACGAGTCAGGCCACACATAATACAAACATTGATAAGAACACTCGAGCTATATCAGAAATTGCTAAAATGCTAGATAGAAATAGCACCTTCAATAATCTGAATATTGATAAGAATGCAAAATTTATTTATGAATTAAGTGATTTAGTGATGGGATTATCTGTTCAAATTACTAAGTTAGTCACTACAAGAAATGGATTAATTTCCGACCGTCGAACGTGGTCGGTAAAACACGAAATAGGGTCGGTAAACTGTTTAGCGACCGGCAACGGTCGTAAAAGGTCGGTCAGTACTCACCTGGACGGTAATTTGGAAAACTCCGACTGGAAAACGGTCGGTAAAATTTACCGTCTGAAATACCGACTGCTTAGTAGTTGGTATTTTATCGACCGCTTAAGTAGTCGGTAAATTAACGACCGCATAAACAGTCGCTAAATTAGCGACTGCCTTGACAGTCGGTAATTTAGCGACTACCAAAGTTGGTCGCTAAATTACCGACTACTTAAGCGGTCACTAAATTAACGATCGCCTAAGCAGTCGCTAAATTAACGACCGCTTAGGCAGTCGCTAAATTGAGTTAAGACAAAACAAAAATACATTGGAGCCAGCTACTGTTTTCTTAGCCGAATACGAAGTACATTATATAGGTATAAAAAATTACCCAATTTAAAAATGTCAACTTGCAAATGTAAAGTAACAAAAATGAACTTTTATTATGAAATCATTCACTTGAATTATAATTACAAAGATACTTGAATTAGACTATGTATACATAAAAAAATAATCAACGGTAAACCTCAGACTATGTATATAATCGACGGGCGAGCTTGCTAGACGCAAGGCCCAGCAAGAAGCCAGGCCCAGCGCCCAGCAAAGCCCGCGCGCGCGAGCAACGAGCAAGGCAGGCCCAGCAAGCAGCGCCCAACATCATGGGCCGCGTGCTGCCAACGCCCATCCCTTGGGCCGAGCCGAGCACCAGCGCCCCTCGTGGGCTGCGTGGCTGTGAGGCTTCGTACGACCAAAGACTTGTTCGTTTAGGATTGCTTGCTTAAATCTCGTTTTCCTAATTCTACTTAAATCTCGTTTAGGATTTACTTCAACTAGAATCCTAATGGATTTAGTTATTGGAATCCTAGTAGAATTCTAATTCCGTTATTTCCACCCTATAAATACTGGTTCATAATCACAATTTATATAACAATTCAATAAGTATTCACATAGATTAAGTTCAAGTGAGAATTTAATAATTTGCCTAAATTAATAATTAAGCTTTCCGAATAAACATAATACCTTAGAGAATATTCTAGTTGGTTGAATCTAAGGCGGATCCGAACGTGCTGTGGACTATCTACGGAGGGGCGAGATTTGGAGTCCTAAACTTGTTCTTGTTCGGTTCGGGAGCAGCTAGGGAATGCACGCATCACATTATATGTATCCTAATTATGCTAATTGACTATGTGGCAATTAATTTGGATTCCTGGCTTTATGGTTTTTCCGCATGAAATATATTGTTTATATTTGTCATAACCTAACATACCGTTCCTCTGCAATAGAAGTGCACTTGATAAACTCCGAACTGACGCATTAAATATCCCTCATGTTTCCTGTTATATTTTCTTTCTACGAAGTAAGAAAATCATTGTTTAAAATGTTAACATCCATTTCTAACGGAATCAAAAGCTCTTTATTCATTAACTTTTATGTGAGGGTTACATACCTACATGCAACACTATCAGTAACAACTCACTCAAAACCGCTGTTGTAATATAAAAGGTCATTTGAAACATAGATGTACTATGTCTTTTTTCTATCTAGAAAACTATTGGATGAGTGTACTTGTTTTCATTTTTCTATTTTCTTCAGCTTTTTGGGGTTAAAGGTGGCGAAAACACAGCAGAGAATACAATATTCTTACAAGCAAAGCCGAGTTTGAGCTTCATTATAACATTTGAATCAGAAAAAATATAGAAATACTGCAATCATGCTTAATTGCCAAGTGTATTGGAAATTTTACCTTGCTTATGTTAGGTTATGATACATATAATTGAATATAAATCATGCGGAAAAACCATAAAGCCAGGAATCCAAATTAATTGCCACATAACAATTAGCATAATTTAGGACACATACACTTTGCAGCGTGCCCTCCCTAGCTGCGCCCGAACCGAACAAGAACAAGTCTAGGACTCCAAATGTCGTCCCTCCGTAGATAGTCCACAGCACGTTCGGATCCGCCTTAGATTTAATTAACTAGAATTTCACCTATGGTTCTATGAATATGTTCGAATATTTTAGGCAAATATTAGACTTAGTTTTAATCCTTAAAACTAGGTGAATAATTGAAATTATGCGTATTTAAATTTGTGAATGCCATCACATATTTATAGAGTAGGAATAATGGAATTAGAAGTCTACTAGGATTCAAGTATTCTAAATCTATTAGAATTAGAGTTTACTTAAAACTAGTAACTTAGGAAATTAATCTTTTAATCTAATCCTAATCGCTTAAGGATTCGATGCATGCACAAACTCCAACACACACACGAGCACGGCCCACAAGCGAGCAGGCCATGCCCGCGCGCGTGAGAAGCCCGCAGCAGGCTCGCAGCCCACACGCTGCTTCGCAGCCCGTGTTGCTCGCAACCCGCGTTGCTCGCAGCTTTGCTCGCAGCCCAAGGGCGCTCTGGCCCTGGCCTTGCGCTGGGCCTTGCGTGTCTTTGGCTTGCTGTGTTGCTTGTGCCTTGCGCGCTGGGCTTGCTAGGCGTGGGCCTGGCTTCGTGTTGGGCCTTCCTCTAGCAAGCTCGTCTGATGCTTAATTCGTACGACGCGTTTCCGATTAATTTTCCGATTCTGGAATTCATTTCCGATTCGAACAATATTTAATATTTCCGATTCCGGAATTAATTTCCGTTTCGAACAAATATTTAATCTTTCCGATTCCGGAATTATTTTCCGATTCCGATAATATTTCCGATTCTGACAATATTTCCATTTCCGGCAATATTTCTGATTCCGGCAATATTTCCATTTCCGATAATATTTTCCGATACGTACCATGTTTCCGTTTTCGGCAACATCTACGACTTGGATAATATTTATTTTTTCGATACGATCCATATTTCCGTTTCCGGCAATATCATCGTTTCCGGAGTATCCATAATTTTCCTTTTGACGATTTCAGCTCCCACTGGAACCGAGATCCGTCGATTCCGAATATTCATAAATGGAGTATTTAATTCCATTAAATACTTGATCCTTTCACGTACTATTTGTGTGACCCTACGGGTTCAGTCAAGAGTAAGCTGTGGATTAATATTATTAATTCCACTTGAACTGAAGCGGCCTCTAGCTAGGCATTCAGTTCACTTGATCTCTGTAGGGGGTTTTTTTTGTGCAAAACTTGTTTCCCGTTCTATAAGAGGGGCGGTTCTTTAGAAAAACGTAGAATTTTTGTACCTCGAAGGAGTCGCCACCAAACATTGTTTAAAGTCTCGTTTGGAAAGACCGCAAGTGACTCTATTTTGGATAAGGCCTTGAATCCTTGAAACGGATGGGTGAGATCCGGGCACGGGAACAAAAATTCTTATTCCGCGAGCTTTAGAAATACGGTTTTTTCATGAAATGCCCCCGAGGTTTGCAAAAATGCACCAAATACCCTCGCGCCTTTTGAATCACATAATATACCCCTATTTTTTTATACTGTTCATGAGATGCACCTTTGAGTTAACGCCGTTAGTCTGCCGTTAGTCGCGTTTTACTATTTTGCCCTTAATACATGTTTTCGACATAAATTCCAAAAAAAAAAAATCAAACTTATTTCTCTTTCTCTCTCCTCTCCGACGTTCTTCCCCCTGCTATCTAGTGGCCGGCGGCGTCCGGTTTCCGCTCTCTGGTCGCCGACGGAGGCCGATTTCCGTCTTCCCCTTCCCGACGTCCTTATTCGCCGCTGTCGAGTTTACCCGTCGTGAGGTTCCACTCTCTCCTTCTCTCCTTGACTAGATTGGAATTGCATTTATTGATTTCAGTGTTGAATGTTGTTGCCGTCATTGTTGTTGTTTTTTTGTTGCTATTGTTTTCAATTTTCTGGATGTTGTTGTTGTCGTCGATAGAATTGATAGACTATTAGAGTAAATGTATTGTTTTTTTCGAATCCAAACATAACCTGTTTGCTGCTATTTGAATGTTGTCGTCATTGTTGTTGTTTTTTGTTGCTATTGTTGCCATTTTTGTTGTTGCTGTCAATTTTATGGTTGTTGTTGTCGGTGGAAGTGAATTGATTGATTGATTAGAGTAAATTGATTGATTAAAGTAAATTAATTGATTGATTAGAGTAAATTGATTGATTTTTCGAATACAATCAGCCCCTTTGGTATGTATGTAACCCAGAATTTCACATCTTTTATGGGTTGCTAAAAGTTGGGTTGTTAATTACTTGTATATGAGAAAATATGTTGATTGGACTGACTTTATAACTGATCTTTATGCAAAGTTAATCCAGTTGCATAAAACTTCAGCATGTTGTATTCTATGCAATCGGGTGACAGGATGCAGCCAACACGTTCTAGTTTCTGGCGCCATTCTAAATGTTGTTGCTGCATTATCTGGTAAGCAGAAATGCTTTTATAGGTATAGTGTAATTGCCTCTGTTTCAATAGGCAGAAAAATTGCATTATAAGAACATCGTTGTATATCAACTTGTCAATATATTTGAACTATGAACTCGTAGTTATTGGTACATATGAATTCATTCTGTGTACATATGTTCAAAGCATGAGGATTAGGCTCCGAACTTGCTAGTGTGGTCATTGTTAGTATTGAATACCCAAGCATGGTTCTATTGGTTCCCTGAATAGTGGGTGGGTATTCTTAATAGTGGGTGGGTATTGTTAAGTTCAATAAAATTGAACCAATGGAACTACCGAATTATTGAGACTGATTTTGATGATTTATGAGCTTGAATTCTCTTATGTTGCAAGAGAATATTTGCTAATATCTTGAATATTTGTTTATGCATTTATTTTCAGGCTCAGAAGGTTTCTCAGGTTCACGTTTCGCAGCCCAAGCTCGAAGAGGAGAGGTTCAAAGTGTTTGCTGGAAACATCAGGTGGAGGTAAATTCATGAGTCTAGTTTGCTTGCACTTGGGAAGAGAGTTCGTTCCTCAATGGTGGCTGCTGGATTTAGATGTATTTGGTGCAACTTAGTTTTAAAATAGTTTTATATCCTTATTTATAGTTTCAGTTACTACAAAACCATCAAATTCTGCAGTTTAAAAGCATTTTGCGTATTTGGTGCAACTTAGTTTCAAAATAGGTGTATATTGTGCAATAAATTTATAAATAGGGGTATTCTGTGAATTATAAACACGACTTAACGGAGGACTAACGGAAGGTCGGTTTAGGGGTATTTTGTGCAAACTTGGGAAAAAATAGGGGTATATTATGTGATTCAAAAGACGCGAGGGTATTTGGTGCATTTTTGCAAACCTCGAGGGCATTTCATGAAAAACCGTTAGAAATATTCAAGTATGTTGGCACAACATTTTTTTCGAAAATAAACCCTAGATTAGACTATGTGGGTTTGAATTTAGAGCAAATTGAATCTCTAATTGTATGGTGGTCACTTTGCTTTAAAGATTGATTTAAGGAACCTAAGGCCGGTTTGTCCAAAAAAATATCTTTGTTAAGCGTGATGTAACCTTTGTATTTTTTTGTATTTAGCATGTGCGGTGATGAAAGCAATAAGGCAAATAAAGCAACATCACAATACTAAATAAAGTGCGGAATTAGTAATTAAATACAAGACCCCCTAGAAAAGGACTAGGGAGTAGGTCCACATTGCCTAGAAATGGACTAGGCAAGTAAAGATGCGGAATTGAAAGTGCGGAATTGAAATTGCGGTATTGAAATTGCGGCATTGAAATTACGGTATTGAAAATGCGGTATTGAAAGTGCGATATTGAAATTGCAATATTGAAAGGTGCATAATTGAAATTTGTACTTGGGCACATGAGATTCGAACGCCAAGCGGCTCCTTAAAATTAAGTGCGCCCGACACGAATTCAAAGCCAAAAATCTCAACTTGGGAGAGGTTGCTCAACCCAAATATCCTAGATTTTGCATGTTAAACTTGAACTTGAAAGCTTGAATATTGAAGTTTTAAACTTGAAATAATTGAAATTTGAACTTGAAATAATTGAAATTTGAACTTGAAATGATCATAGTTTAGGGAAATAACCATGAACAACCCTAAACATGGTGGGATCTTGAAAATTGAAAACTTGAACTTGTATATCGAAAATGGAGTTTTGAATCTCAAAATACTAAACTTTTAAATGTTAAAAGGTGTCATCTTTGATTACCCCATGTTTTAAGGTGATTCTAGTCCAAGAGGTGATTGTAAACAACTTGGACATCCTCGAATCTTGAAAATTTGTATTTTGTATTTTGAAAAAGTTTGTATTTTTGGAAAACATGTATGATTGTTGCAAGTGGTGTTTTTTAATGATTAAAAACACCAACTTGCTAATCATTTAGAAATCAAAGCAACATAGTTTATTAGAATGGGATTCGGATTTACCTAGTTAGGTTTAGGCAAGAGCTCCCAATTGCTTTGGAATTTAGGAATTTTGTATGTGTTTTTGAGGAGATTTTGAGTTGTATTTTGAGGCGTAATGTCGAAATTACGACGTTGTATTGTTGTTCTCCTCCTCATTATGCTGAAAATGAGGGGTATTTATAGAAGGAATGGGTGCAAGGCGCTAGCACATGTCAGCGCAGGGCGTTGGACCAGCGCTGGGCGCTGGTGACGTGGCTTGAATGCCGCCAAAGCAAGGACGGGGAATCCGTCCTTGTTTCGTCTTGTAGTGTTGCACCTGTTGTACGAATAGTACTAGGTTTGGAGTTTTGTATTTTCTTGGAGGTTAAGGCATCATTTAGCGTCTAAAAACAAGCCTTTCTCGGGTTTTGAATTCCGGTTTTACGGGACGGGGCCCTGCATGCTCGGTTTTGTGGGTCGGCGCCCGAATTTGACTTGCCTTATATGATTTTGAGTGGAAAAGGCCTAGTAAAACCAATGGGATGGTCTACTAGATGAGTTTGTTCTTGGATTTTGAAATTGGATTTGGAAAGTTGTATTTTGTACCGAGAACCGAAAGGGAAACGGTCTCGGGGGTTGGATTTTGGATCTTGAATTTTGGAAGCATTCTTAGCAATTGGGATTTCCGCCTGGAGTTATTCCAATCACCTAATAAGGATAATGGTATCGTCATCATCCCAAAGGGGAGACACAAATTAGGTGTCTACAGAAGCCCCCACTTTGACTGAGCGTTCGGTTAGGAAAGCGCAAGTCAAAGTATTTCGAAAGGGACGGAGAATGATCAAGATGTTCTACAATCGAGACCACTCTTTTTACGCCGGTACCTGCATAAAACAGGCGTTAGAAAAAAGGATAGAGTTTACCTCGGTGCGGTTGGTGATGACTCCAGTTTGTACTTGTATTTTTCGGCCTTCAGTTCAGGACGAAGCTTGGCATCGAAAATTTTGAATCTTGAATTTTTGAATACCCGGAGTTAATCCGTTGGGGATGTGCTTTGCTGGGGATAAGAGCTTTTTGCTGGCCCTTAAAATTTGGAATTTCGACTGACTTTCCCGGAGCTTGGGTCCGTTGGGAGTTGAACGCCTGAGTCGTTGTATTTTTTGGACTTTGTATTCTTGAAATATGCATCTGTTTGCACTTGGAGATACAGGTGTATACCCGTATTTTCGATGGATGGCCTGATGCGATGTTTGATGCTTGGTGCGGAAGACCGTAGCAGCAAAGGACGTGCAATCAGCACGGGAGACCGCGCGTTGAAGATTCGCGGATGCAGGGGGGCAGCGCTGGGCGCTGGGGCTGCGTGTGGCGCGGGGCTGCACTATATAAGTGCCCCTTGCCGTGCCATTTTGAGGAGCAACATCTTGCTTTCTTGCTCTCTTTCTCTCTCAAAGGTCGAATTGTCTTCCCTTGGTCTTGTTCTTGCCTTATCCATGTAAGTATTTCATGTTTTTGCTTATGAAATAACTCTAGGATTGCATGTAATTTTGATTTTCTCGTACTTTGAAATGATGCTTGTATGCTTAAGCTTTTTGAATCTTGTAGAAGACTATTTGATAGCCACTTGAATTTGAACTGTTGGAACTTGTAGTTTTGAATTTTTGAAAGTTTTCTTGAATGTATACTTTTTGTATCGGCTTCGACATGGATAGCCTAGGCGTTGTTGTGGAATTTGTATACCTGCTTTGGCATGGATAGCCTAGGCGTTGGTGTTTGAACTTGTATACCTGCTTTGGCGTGGGTAGTCTAGGCGTTGGTGTTGAACTTGTATACCTGCTTTGGCATGGGTAGCCTAGGCGTTGGTGTTGAACTTGTACCTTGAACTAGAGGTCCACTGGGGATTCGTCTTGAATTTTTTGACTTTGTTTAGGCTAGTATAGGATAGCCCCCAGTTTAGAATTTTGATACCTTGTACTCCACTTGATTCAGTATGCCTCGTCACACTCGGAGGAAGCTCGCCGAATTGTCGGTAGTTCGAGCTGCTGAGGAGGACGCTTCAGATGATGAAGAGGCTGCCATAAACGCGCCCAACGGGGGTATGATTCCCCGGGATGCGCCTACTTTTAGTGGTACTTGTTGGAGTCCTTCCGACCTGGTGTTTCGGCCAGAGTGGCACTTGTCTCAGCGGCCTCGCGCTGGCATGGTGAGTCTTGTATTGTGCTTTGAATTTGTATCTTGTATTTGTATAGGTTTGGAGTTAACTCGTTCACCTGTAGGCCGATGGAAAGCCGTTTCGTACTTCCTGGTCCTTGGTGGAGGTTCAGAGGGCTTTTAAAGCTATTCGTGCTGATGAGGAGGCCATGGAGATTTGGTCGCAGACGGGCCTGGCCGACTTCTGGCGTACCATGGGAGGCTCTTCGAGGAGAACGGGGATCAAACCCCGACTGTGGGCTTTGTCGGAGCGGTGGTGGGATACCACCAATACTTTCCACATGGCATGGGGGGAGATCACCATTACCCCCTTTGAGTTTGCTAAGATCACGGGTCTTCCTTTTTCTGAGAGGAACGTGACCTTTGATCCGGAGCTAACGTGGCGCTCTGCCGCTGCCAGGGACTTGCTTGGCCCTGTTGTTGACTTGTCAGATGACGATGCCCATGCTTCTGTGACGGTGATCGTGGAGGCTATATGCGGTGTGGGTGTATCCGCAGAGCAGAGGGTCAGGCTTTTCCTCCTAGCCTTGGTGAGTAGAGTGATGGTCCCGAGTAGGAACAGTCGGGTGCACATCCGGTTCCTGTCCGTTCTGAGGGACTTGAGAGCTGTTTCGAGCTATAACTGGGGTGGCTTGGCATATAGGATTTTATTGATGCATCCGACTTTGTGATGGAAGTTGTTCCTCTTTTGAAGAATCGATCTCCTTTAGTACCATGACATGCACAATAGGAAATTGTCGGATGTAATTCTCAATAATTGTGTTGCAAGTTGGAGTTCACACATTTTCGTTTCGGGATGTTAATTGTATCACATATGTATCATATATGCCTCAAAATTTCAACGACCTACATTGTAAATGTATTTATGGTTATATTGTTATATTGTAAATCTAACTTTATCAAAAAGTTTCTAATATTGCGTTTTCATAAATTCTTAATGCTCGTCTTTTACATGACGTAGTGCAATAAAGTTTTTAGGATCGATTTTTTACGTAAGCTTATTTACATAAGAGATTTTTATATCTTGGGGACCAAAGACTAGTATTTATAAAACGGAGGTATTACGTGACAAGAAGGAGGCAAGTATCTGTACTCCGTAGAAAGCAATTTCACATCAAAAACTAATCATTCCAACATCATCATATACTTAATACTTGGTAAAATATAAAAAAGGGTTGATTAAGTTACATTTTTATCTAGGTAAAAGGTCGTGGTCTACGTGTGGTGCTAACCAAATCTAAGTGGGTCCCAGAAACTAACATTAAAATATCCTAAAATAATGAGTTAGTACTGTGGAAACAAACCAATTGCATAAACCTACATTACCCAACCCAACTAGTTTACTCACAACTTACACCTTCCTAAAATGGTACTTGTATTTTACTAACAGAATTCTAGTGAAGTGGACGCCAAGAAAAGAAGCCTTTTTCATTATTTTGTACCATTTATTTCATTAAATTATGAATTACCTTAACCAAATATCTTCTAAGCATCTACTACCACACTATAAATTAAAGAAGAACATACATCAACGTATATATATAAATAAATACACATTATTGTTCCTGCATGTTGTTATATTAGTGTTACCTATTCTATCTCTCTTTCTCTATTTCTGTCGTTCTGGTTTGGCGCCGTGCTGCGAATGGCGGGCAGCGGAGATGGGGTGGTGGTGTTGAATAGCAGGGCGGAGATTGATACACGAGCTCCGTTTAGATCCGTGAAAGAGGCGGTGTCATTGTTTGGTGAAAGGGTTTTAGCTGGGGAAGTTTATGCTGGTAAACTCAAAGAGGTATCATTCTTAATTTCTTTGTCTAATTAGTTATGTTTTTGTTTTTCATCTTTCATCTTGTTACTCATACGTAATAATTTATGTTGATAATTGATGATCATTGATGTATAGCTCTTTAAATAAGGGTAGGCACATATTATATAGTTAACCTATTTAATTGTTTAATTAAATTGACTCAGAATACATCAATACATGTATGATTGGTAAAGTGTACTATATGTGTGAGTGTATGATTAGCTCCTACGCTCACAATTTCATGACTTTTCAGGATATGCATGCATACAAATTAAGTTTAAGAAACTAATCCGTAGTGATTCTTGTCTTAGTTAGTAATTTTTATTTTTTTAAAGGGCAAATTCTTAATTAGTATTTAAAATGGACAAAGTGAAGTACATGAACACCTTAAATGCTTAAACTAAACATCATAGCGCATACATACATATTCTAAAATACAAGGTTGATAAATATAGATTATAATTCTCTTATTAAGTCATTAGATGATACGAATTGTGAAATGTAGACCGGGCAGGTATAATTGTGGGGTCAATTATCCACACTTAAATTTTAAATTTTATACGAAAATGATAGTAAATTTTAAGTCTATTTTTCCAGCACAAGTAAAAGATTTGTAATTGTGTGGAGACACGAGTAATAGTGTAATACGAGTTAAACTTGTCAGAAAATAATGAATATAAAATATTAAGAAGAATTAGGAATGTTCCTAACCAACCATAGATGAATTTGATTAAATTATACTTTTTTGAGGGAAAGATGAAATTGATTATTTGAGTGTCCATGAATCCAATACGTGTTTTATCAGTACTTAAGGGTTTATCAACTGAAAGGATAAAGTAGCAAAATAGGTAATTGAATAGAAGATGGTGGTACATGTGTGATGTGTATAAGTTAACGTACCCCAGCTTTAAGAAGGAATCCGTCACTTTGCTCCTTGGGAAGAAACCTCCCTCAGCCCCACATTTATCTTCTACAACAAATCTCCGTACAACTAATTTTCCCATCTTTTATTTATGAATTAATTTTTTATCTCACATTTGTAAAAAGGTTTTCTTTCTTTTGTATGTTAAAATAGATGATGGATGGTTGGAGAGGAAAATGTGGAACTTCTTCTTTACAAGATATTAGTTTTTTTTCACATAAAAAAATTCAATCCTTAAACAACACAAAGGGGAATTAAAAAGTCATTTTCCAATAAAATGTTTTTAATTATTTTTATAACTAACGGAGCCTGTTGTTAAGAATACTTTTACATGAACTTTCCTCTAGGAAATCAATTTCAAAATAATTTTATATTGCAACTATTTTACAAGAATAAAAAGACGGGCCAAAATTATTATAAGAATAATACACAAAGTCAAAATAGTGCAAATATTGCCACGCATCCATGTTTTATTGGTTTACTTCTTGTACGGAATAATGGTATATTCTCTTCTATCATTTAAAAGGGCGAGTTAGGTTGGTTTTATGTTAGGGATCAACTAAGCTTTTATATCCTTATAAAAAATAATAATTTGGAGCAACTAATTTATGCAGGGAGGTAACATTTTTGCAAATGCTAAGCACTATAAGAAATACCACTTCCGTTTCAAAATAATATTTACACTTTCCGTTTTATTCTGTATTACAATTTTGTTTACATTGTTCTTTATTCTATTTTTGGAAATGCAAATTTATTATCTTATCCTCAGTGGCGGAGCTACTGCAGGGCATAGTGGGTCACAGGACACACTATTCCCAAAAAACAATATTGAAAAACCAATACTCCCTCCGTATTTTTTTAAGGGATACACTTGCCTTTTCCGGCCGTATTTATTTAAGAGATACACTTGCTATTTTTAGTAACTTATCAACCCCACCATCTAATTAAATAATACATCTAATATACTCTATCACCCACCATCCTATTAAACAAATAATTTCATAACCTCACCCCACCCTCCACCCACCAAAATGACTTGGTCCCCACATGTTTAATTATTAAAATATCTATCCAACCCCACTTACTTTATTATTTTATTTTATTAAATTATTCTTCTTAAGACTCGTGCCCGGCCAAGTGTATCTCTTAAAAAAATACGGAGGGAGTATAAGTAAATATAATGTACTCTTTATATCATAAAGTGCAAGTTGTCTCACTGGTTCCAGCCCCTCATGCTGAATTTCTCGTCACTATTTATCTGTGTTCAAATCCCATCAAACTTAATTTTACCTTTTTCATGTTTTTTTCCTTCCTCTAATTGATACTGAAGCATTGCTGGGCCCTTGTTTTATTTTCCTTCTTTATTTCATATGGGGGTTGCTAAATGCAACATGCTTTTACTTGACGCAACCCTTTTTTCTTTCATTTGTTTCATTCTGGAAAAAAAACCTAACACCCACTTTTATTGTTTTCTCTCAACCTTTTCCCCTATTATTTTTGTTCACGTAAACTTGAATTTTTTTAGTGTAACGTGTACGTGATAAAATTAGAATACGTATTTGGATTGACATAGACGATTTTTTTTGACTTGAAAAACCTTGGAATTGAGGTAATATCCATTTTTTTCTGTTTTTTTCGAGTCACTTCATGTAACTTATATGAAATATACACTTCCATTTTGTACAGATTGAACAAAACAGAATTAGCTATTTCGCATAGATTGAACATAGTGGAACTAACTATTTCGTACAGATTGAACAAAATAGAGTTAACTATTTCATACAGATTGAAGAAAAATATAGTTAACTATTTCATACAGAAACCAAAGAATTAAAAAGGGTATTTCTGGTTTTTTACAGGGGTGCGCCAAAGTAATTGAAGGTTGCGTATAGCAACCGTGTTTCATATGCGTTGTTGTTAAACTGTTAAAGTATTCCCGTTCTTTTATGTCTTTCTCATTTTAGTTTTTATTATATTAATGGTTATTCAAAAATAAAAATTATGCTTATGAAGACGAATTTATCAATGCTGCAAAAAGTAAAAGGCGATTAGTTTTGTTAGTAAACTCATTTTTTTAATAAACATATACTATGTACGAAGTATTTTTTACATGTATTTGCTAGTTGTAATTGTGGTGAATATATAAAATTGAATTATATTATAGGTAATTCGTTCATTGTCTTACATTCGAATGTGAAATACGTATATTGATGCTACTTTAGGTCATACAGAGCACATAGTATGATATAACAAGTTCCACGTTATTTGGATTTATAGGAGTACTATCTAAAATTGAGGAAAGACTTTGTCTTATCTAAAGAGCGTATTAAAAGGTGACCTACCAAGTGTTGAATCCTGGAACCGCCACTGCTTATCCTTTTTCCCAACAACTTTTACGACTTTCCACTCAATTTCTCTTACTTTATTTATATTTTTCTCAAAACTACATTTTTTTACACATTTGTCCTACTTTATCCATATTTTGTTATATCTATCACGTTTTTTACACATTTTTCAAATGTTGTCTTAATATTTTTGCAAATAGTAAACGTTAAAGATCATTTGAAATGGAGGTAATATTAAGGCAAAGTGACCAAGATATCAAACTATAGTTAAAGACATACTCTTTAGTAGGGATGGCAGCGGGTCAGGATCCTACCCTGATCCTGTTGGACCCTACACTAAAAGTAGGGTATGAGTTTCAATTTTTTTAGACCCTATAGGGTAAGGGTAGGGTATGGGTATATGAAGTATGGGGTAGGGTAGGATAGGGTAAGAGTCCAATTTTTTCAAACCCATACCCTACCCAGACCATATTCATGGACCCTTAAGACCCAAACCTTACCCATACCCTACCCATACCCTAAACTAAACCCGCTAAAATTTTATGAAAAACATAAAATGAATAATAAAAAAAACAAAATCCTAAAACAATTTACAAATCATCTCTACTCCTCTAAAAGTAAGCTGACAATACCACTCTCTAAGTTAAAGAAACCTCGAACGTTGACGTTGTGTAGTTGAGAACTTGAAAATTTGTACTATGTGAGCTTAGCACGTACGTTAAATTGTGATGCGTTTAAGGAAAGACAAGGATAATTTTTGGAGACTAACTATTTATTTATTTTAAATTGTCAAATTAATCGTTAGTTTTGTATTTTTTTTGCGCATTACATATAATTATATATTAAAAAACACGATAAAAGTTATCGAAAACATGGGTATCGTAGACCCACTCTAGACCCTAGGCCCTACCCATTCCCTACCAGACTCATAGGGTCCGGGTAAGGGTCTTATAATTTTAGACCCTACAGAGTAATTAAGGGTAGGATATGGGTATACGTCAAAAAATTAGGGTCCGGGTCTGGTTACACGCTACCCAAACCCTACCCATTGCCATCCCTACTCTTTAGTCTTAGACAGTGTTGTATTTACTCTTTTGTTTTTGAAGGGAAATGTAAGCTAGTATATTACTTTAGGGATAAATTATTTTTTACCACTTAAAAAAAATCGAATAATTATTTTTTACCACCTAAAAAACTAAAACTTTTATTTACCACCTACAAAAAAATTTAAAACTTGTTTTTTATCACCTGAAATATGGAAAAATATATAAAAATGTTATGTAGGGGGCCACAATAATAGTACTACTTCTTATATGTTATGTTATTCCATGATTTCATGTATTTAACTCTCATCTCTTCCCCAAGTTTCTTATGTTCCATGAATTTACATAATTTTTCACCATCATTAATTCACAAAATTGATAAATAAATGGAAGTGAAGAGAGAAGGGTGAAAGATTTAAAGAAAATCACATTGGAAGTGTAAAAAGTTGAAGGGAAATCGAATTAGGTTGTTATACATAAGTTTTCATCTACATTTTCGCTTTTAGGTGGTAAAAAATAAGTTTTAATTTTTTTTTGGTAGAAATATACAAGTTTGAATTTTTTAGGTGGTAAAAAATAATTTTTCGATTTTTTAAGTCGTAAAAAACAACTTGTCCTTAATTTAGGGACACAATATCCATAGTTACGTACACACGGACCGATTTCTTGTGGACAGTGTTCTATTTTACTTGAATGTCACTTATACTACTCCCTCCGTCCCGGAATACTCGACCCGATTTGACAGGCACAGAGTTTAAGGGACTTGAATTGACTTATTTAATTTAATAGGTAGTAGTTGATAGTGGGGTATTATTTTAATGTAGTTAGTGAGAAATGTGTAAAGGGGTGGGGTTGGGGGAGAGTAGGGGTTGAATTTTTAATTATTTTCTGTATGGAGTAGGGGTAGGTGGGTTAATAGGGGTGGAGTGAGAAATAATATAATATTGTTAGAAAATTTCCATTTTTAGAAACAGGTCAAGTATTAAGGGACGGCCCGATATGGAAAACAGGTCAAGTATTCCGGGACGGAGGAAGTATGTGAATTATCAGTCGTAGCTAAATTGTCAAAAATTAAATGATACTCCCTCCGTATTTATTTAAGAGATACACTTGGCCGTGCACGCGTATTAAGAAAAAAAATTGAATGAAATAAAGTAATAAAACATGTGGGGTTAAATAGATATTTTAATAAGAAAAACAAGTGGGGACCATGTCATCTTAGGGAGTGGGGGGTGGGGATGGGGTGTAGATATATTATTTAATTAGATGGTGGGGTTGATAAGTTACTAAAAATGGCAAGTGTATCTCTTAAATAAATACGGCCGGAAAAGGCAAGTGTATCTCTTAAATAAATACAGAGGGAGTATAAACTGATACTATCTGAATTTATGAGACCGTAACTAACTGGAATTGCTCTCTGAACTTATTAGACGTCAAATAAGTTACAATAAATTAAGAAGAATTGATCTTAAATATATACTAGCACTACAAGAAATTGCACTATTAACGACGGAAAATCCCGTCGTTAAAGGTCAATAATTGTTGATTAACGACGAGATTTTCCGTCGCGAACCCGTCATAAAAGGGGGTCGTCGTTAATGGAAAATCCCGTCGTTAACCTGTCCTAAAAGACATTTGCGACAGTTGTTCCCGTCTTTGTTGGGTTGTTATCCCCGTCGCAAAAGCCCTTTTACGACGGGATTTTATCCGTCGCTATTAGGTTGTCATAAAAAAACAAATTTTTGTAGTGTAGTCCTAATCTTGCATTATCTGAAGGTAAATTTGTCAAAGTTACCTTATAAAATTGGTTATTTGTGAGAAACAACCTTATATAAAAAAATGTTGTAATTAAACTTATAAAAAAATATTGTAATTAACTACCTTATAAAAAAATGTTGTAATTAACTACTATATCTGTTTCAAAAACATCTTTATACTTACTATTTGCACGGATTCCGGTGCAATATCGTTAATATATCCAATAATGTACGACAAAAGTTTTAAAAAAATTGGTATTTATCAAATACATTTTGAGACGATTTTAACAAGATATTTCATGATAATTTTTAATAGATATAATAGTGAGAATTTATGGTCAAAGTTTTAATTATTGGACACATTTTTCAAAGCGTAAAGAATTTAATGAAACGGAGGTATGTTGATAAGTTAACAGTGTACAACATTATATGCATGCAGATGGAAAAGGGCACAAGTAATGAGACTGACAAACGAAGCTCAAAGCTAGGAGTGATGACAGAAGAGCTTGAAGAAACAAAACAAAGCCTTCTGAAGGCAAAAGAGGAGACTATGGTGATAGCCACTTGCCTATCTTCGCTAGAAGAGGAGCTCGAGAAAACAAAAAGAGAACTTCAAGAGCTGAAATTAGAAAGGGAATCCGAGAAGCAGATGATGGAGTACGAGATCGAAGACCTTAAATTTGTGGAAGATCCACCAAAACCCGAGGCAAACCTAGAACAAGTAAGAGAAAGTGAAAGAGTTGAGTACCAGAACAGAAGATATGTAACCTTTGGAAATCCAACTTTCTCTCAAGTTGTAGTTCCTGATCAAAAAACTGGGCCGTTTCTCGAGAGACATCCTTCTTTAAAGAAGAAGAAAAGACAGCCATTATTACCTTTATTCGGAGGGTTGTTTTCGAGGAAGAAGAAGAGCTCTGAAGTTGCTTCTGCCAAAACTCCATAATATCTGCAAGTTCTTACAAGTGAAGCAGTTCAATAACCATCCTCCTCAGAACTCGTGCTAATTTCTGTTGCTGTTTTGACTCTTTTAATTTCTATCTTTTTTGTACTTCTTTCCCCCCTTTTCTTTTTCTATTTTATGTTGGGGGACTTAACAATTTAGTAGTATATAAAGCAAGAAATGCTTGAGATAGTGTGTGGTTAATGTACGTACGTAAGAGAAGATCAATAAAGTTCATCCTCTTCGCATAAGTTTTTTTTACGCATAGCACACCCGGTTCACTGGAGTTTATCTCCGACTACATCCGGATCCGACCCGTGTCGCACACCTTGATTGTGGTGAGTGAGTCTCCCAACAAGAGTTTCTGCATACGGCGAGGCTCGAACCCGAAACCTCTCTTAAGCGGCATCAAACTGCTTACCACTTGAGCCAACTCTATGTTGGTCTCTTCGCATAAGTTATATGTTACTTTTGTACACATTTTAAGTCCGAACGACCCTTAACAATGGTATATGGTAGGTCCGACCAAGTTCCTAAGATAACAAGAAGTCAATGGTTAAGTCAAGCCCAGTCAAGGTATGATCAATCCAAGAGCAAAAGTGAAGCGGCCCAACAAGGAAAGGCCCAATGGAAAAGCAAAGCCCAGAAACGTACGGCAAAATCCAGCGCCAGTTACAGCCCGTGCTGTCAAAACAAGTCATCGGGTCGGATCTGGGTTGGGTCATCTCGGGTCATGATCGGATCGGGTCGTGTTGGGTCAATGTTCCATCCGGGTTGAGGCCGGGTTCGGTCGGGTCCATTTCAGATCAGGTCATGTCGGGTTTTTTCCTATCTCGGGTTCAGGTCGGGTCATATTTCGGTCAGGTTTAATTTTGGGTTCGGGTCTTATCGAGTCGGGTTTAAGCCGGTTTGTAGCAGGTAATTTCGGTTTCGGGTCTTGGTTTTGAGCGGGCAATAATCGGGTCAGGTAGAATTAAGGCTGGGTCACTCTCGAGCACGGGTCAAACTCGGGTCTGATAATTATCGAGTCTGCTCAAGTTTTTAGCCTATGCATGTTAATTTTTTTATATTGTAAAAATATTGTTTAACTTATTTTACAGTTAAATTTACATAGACCATCGTACTTTTTTGTCTAGTCAATACATATATAAATTGAATATGGATTACGAATCAATGATCAGTTTGGTCATTTTAAAATATTAAAGTAAAAAAATATTTACTCTTGCAATTCCAATTTCTTTTTTGGAATGAGGGGTAAGTGAGTGGGTCTCGAGTCGATACGAGTCTCGTGTGTGATAGTGTAACCATTTTTCTCGTTGTCGAGCACATTGACGTAGCTCGCACAAACAAAGAGGAAGACTATTAGTGAAGATGCTAGATTCAATTCCTACCTTTCATCTCAACCAAAATGCTAAAACCCTAAACTTTCATTATCATTTGAAACTCACTTATTCATTATTGGCGAAAGACACGCATCTTGTACAATTTTATATCATAAGTACGAGGTATATATCGAAACATATTAACTCTGAACTCTGAACTATGAAATTATAAGTTTGGCTACGTCTATAACTGTGGACGTCTAGTTAATTAGACTAGTTAGGTATAGGCTACTAACACTACTTAACTACGGAGTATATTATATATACGATTATAAGTGATAAATCTTACAAGCAAATAACTACGACCAAAACGGGTTATAACTTGTAAATAACTAAATAAATCTATGTGTCTATAACCAAAGTTGATTCAGGTCATTAAAGTTGTTTACCATTCAGATATAGGTCAAGTTCGATTGACGTCATATTCGGGTCGATTATGACTATAACTATGTAACTACATACAATTAAAACCACATAACACTATAAGAACAAGACTATGATTATATATTTCTAGTAGGACTATAATTAAGTACTGATGAATTTTTATAAGAAGTTCAAACAACGACTCGGATAGTTTATAACATGTTCAATTACTCGATCGGTTAAATAGTTCAATTAACCACAAATTAGACAATTAGTTCAAACAAAGTCATATTACGATTAGTTTAAACACAATAAAAAGTGATAAAAACACACTCCAAATTCACAATTCACAACCTGTTCCATGAAATACTCACCGTATATATATTAAACATAAAGAAAGACTAAAAACGATTTATACTTGTTGGGGCCTAAATGAGTATCCACACTTTTAGGCCCATTTATCTCTCCGGCCCACAAGAAGAGTCCAAGCCGCTTCACGGATAAATGGAGAATTCGGTTTATCAAGTCCAAGGCCCAAAGACCGCAAGATGGACCAGGCCCAAGTTAACCAACGGCCCATTAGATTGGATTTATTATGCCTATAAATTCCAACTATCTTCCACATTTATGACATTTTACTAATCACATTGCTCACTAACCTTAAGACATTCACCTAATATTAAGATAGTCATCCGTTAATGCATAATCCATTGAGACTCTTTCCAATCAGACAAATTACCTCTTTAGGGATTGCTTACACCCGAAACAATACTCAAGCACACAAATCAATTACTATACTCAAACATTAGCTAATAAGATTTATTACTCCGTACATCGTATTAACAAAGTACTTATTGATGCTAATAATTAATAAAACAATAATGATGAACTATTAACTTATAATTTAGTATTTTTTTTAAATTGGTCCATCGTATATTCATATTGGTTTAAATAACAACGATACAAACAAGTTCAATTAATAACTGATAACTCCATATGAATCTAACGCCAATATAAAGTTGGAAGAGAACTTCGATCCAAAAACTAAAATAAAAGTAGTTTCCAACCGTTGATGAGTCAAAATCGACGGTTGCAATCAATAACACAAGAAAGCCCGGATCGCTGTTTTAATCCGTTGGATGCAATTAGAATCAACCGCCAAAAAGGCCCAAACCATTTCGTTCACCCTGCCTCCTTGTCCTATAAAACTCAACAGCCGTTTTCACACTATCTAAATTCTAATGATCTAAGTATCTAACTCAAAATTTTCAATTGTTTAAAGCTTTCGATAAACCAACAATTGGATTTTTAATAATTTTGGATTATACTTACGAGTTTCTAAAATTGATGGGGTTTTTACGAATGAATCTTTATTTCTTTAGATTTTAAACCCCATATCTAAATACCACAATTTTGGGTTTTCTAAATCTGCTCTCAAACTTGGGTTCTCAATCCATAAATTGTTTATAACCAAGAATTCTGGTTGAGATCTGCTACTGTTGCTTCCTTTCCTTTGAGTTTCTTGTTCAAATTGTGCTTCAATGGTTGCAAACTTGCAACTCTTAGTAAATAAAAGGAGTATGAATGGAATTTAAATCTAGTTCTGGTTGGCCTTGTTGTTTAGCATCTAGTTCTCCCCTTGTTTTTCAATCCGTCAAATTTAACGAAAAGGCTGCAGTTTTCATCTTACAAACAACTAATTAACAAAGTCTTCCTAGTCTAAATTTGCAAGTGTTCCTATGGCCTATGTGAAAGGTTACGAAGTGAAGAAGATGAAGGTAAATTGGATAAGTCGATAGGAATTGATATGATTTATACCGTATTTTGAAGGTATTGGACTGTATTTTAATTCTTGTTATCCTTAAGGCGAGAATAGCGATAATATTTCCCGGTAAGATTTGGCCGAAAAGTAATAATTGAGAGTTTTTCACGTCGAGCGTAAACTAGTCACAAGGCTAATTTATTCCGATCAAAACCTACGGGGTTGATCTGCACATATGACTAAGCTTATATTACGACTATGTAAATTATGTAATACTACTCATGTTCCAATTTTACTATGGGCGTAGTAGTATTTGTTCATATTTTATTATTTTAAAAACTACAAAATAAGTAAGTTCAGAATAATTTTAGTTTAATATTCCGCACTTCATTTGTTTCAGGTAAATAAATTAGTAAGTTGGTGGTTGGTATTTTCACAGATGTTGTTGAGCACTAGAACGAGGGGGCTAAACATTTCGGGGAGGTTGGCTTGAAGGTGTTGGTAGTAGGTATTTTGTGGATACATGTTGTGTGGTTGATGAGGAGTGAACTGCGGCACGACTTGTTGCATGAAGGGAGGTGTCCCTAGAACGGCGCTGGTACCTGCAACATAAGGGAAAGGAGTTACGAAATCATGACTAACCGGAACAACTGACCTGGTAGGAGTGTTGTATAGGGAATAGTTTCGAGAGGAGTCCGGGCGGAGCGGAGTGTGTGGGAACGCCGCTTGTGGTGCTTGACTGGCTAGGGGAACCGCCATTATCTAAGGAGGTGCTCCTGGTGTAGAAGTGACTAAGTTTGCAACACGTTGGACGACTTGTTGGGAGAAGATTTGATCCCAGGGAGTTTGGGTCGTCGGTGTTGGTGTTGGCCTTTGCGATAGCGCCGAGACGGGGAAAGGCATCGACAAGTGTAGGGAGGTTTTTTTTTTTCCCGTTTCCTACAAGGGGGGGTTTTAGGAGGCCGTTCGGCTCGTTTAGAGAACCGTTTGAATTTTTGCACCTCGAAGGAGTCGCCACCACACTTTATTTAAGGTCTTGTTTGGAAAGACCGCAAATGACTCTATTTTTGGATAAGGTCTTGAATCCTTGAAACGGATGGGTGAGATCCGGGCTCGGGAACGAAAATGCTTATTCGGCGAGCTTTAGAAATATTCAAGTACGTTGGCACAACATTAGTTCGAAAATAAACCCTAGATTAGACTATGTGGGTTTGAATTTTAGAGCAAAATAGAATTTCTAATTGTACGGTGGTCACTTTGCTTTAAAGATTGATTTAAGGAACCTAAGGCCAGTTTGTCCAAAAATATCTTCGTTAAGCGTGATGTAACCTTTGTATTTTGTTGTATTTAACATGTTGGTGATGAAAGCGATAAAGCACATAAAGCAACATTACAATACTGAATAAAGTGCGGAATTAGTAAATACAAGACCTCCTAGAAAAGGACTAGGGAGTAGGTCCACATTGCCTAGAAATGGACTAGGCAAGTAAAGATGCGGAATTGAAAGTGTGGAATTGAAATTGCGGTATTGAAATTGCGATATTGAAAGTGCGATATGGAAAGATGCGATATTGAAATTGTAATATTGAAAGGTGCATAATTGAAACTTGTACTTGGGCACATGAGATTCGAACGCCAAGCGGCTCCTTAAAAATAAGTGCGTCCGACACGAATTCAAAGACAAAAATCTCAACTTGGGAGAGGTTGCTCAACCCAAATATCCTAGATTTTGCATATTAAACTTGAAATCGAAAGCTTGAATATTGAAATCTTTGAACTTGAAATGATTGAAATTTGAACTAGTTTAGGGAAATAACTATGAATAACCCTAAACATGGCAAGATCTTTGAAATTTGAAGACTTGAACTTGTATATTGAAAATGGAGTTTTGAATCTCAAAGACTAAACCTTTAAATGTTTAAAGGTGTTTATCTTTGATTACCCCATGTTTGAGGGTGATTCTAGCCCAAGAGATGATTGTAAACAATTTGGACATCGTTGAATCTTTGAAAATTGTACTTTGTATTTTGAAAAAGTTTGTATTTTTGGAAAACATGTGTGATTGTTGCAAGTGGTGTTTTTTATTGATTAAAAACACCAACTTGTTAATCATTTAGAAATCAAAGCAACATAGTAGATTAGAATGGGATTCGGATTTACCTAGTTAGATTTAGGCAAGAGCTCCCAATTGCTTTGGATTTTAGGAATTTTGTATGTGTTTTTTGAGGAGTTTTGAGTTGTATTTTGAGGCGTAATGTCGAAATTACGACGTTGTATTGTTGTGCTCCCCCTTTTTTCGATGGAAATGAGGGGTATTTATAGGAGGGAATGGTGCAAAACTCCAGCACACGCCAGCGCAGGGCGCAAGGCCAGCGCAGTGCGCTGCTGACGTGGCTTGAATGCCGCCAAAGCAAGAACGGGGAATCGTCCTTGTTTCGTCTTGTAGCGTTGTACCTGTTGTACGAATAGTACTAGGTTTGGCGTTTTGTATTTGCTTGGAGGTTAAGGAATCGTTTAGCGTCTAAAAACAAGCCTTTCTCGGGTTTTTGAATTTCGGTTTTACGGGACGGGGCCCGGCATGCTCGGTTTTGTGGGTCGGGCCCCGAATTTGACTTGCCTTATATGATTTTGAGTGGAAAAGACCTAGTAAAACCAATGGGAAGGTCTACTAGTTGATATTGTACTTGGATTTTGAATTTGGATTTGGAAAGTTGTATTTTGTACCGGGAACCGAAAGGGGGGGTTGGATTTTGGATCTTGTATTTGGAAATATTCTTTAGCAATTGGGATTTCCGCCTGGAGTTACTCCAAGCACCTAACAAGGATAATGGTATCGTCATCATCCCAAAGGGGTAAGTGTCTACAGAAGCCCCCACTTTGACTGAGCGTTCGGTTAGGAAAGCGCAAGTCAAAGTATTCCGAAAGGGACGGAGAATGGTCAAGATGTTCTGCAATCGAGACCACTCTTTGTACGCCGGTACCTGCATAAAACAGGCGTTAGAAAAGGATAGAGTCTACCTCGGTGCGGTTGGTGATGACTCCGGTTTGTACTTGTACCTTCCCGCCTTCAGTTCAGGACGGAGCTTGGCATCGAAAATTTTGAATTTTTGAATCTTGAATTTTTGAATTTGAATACCCGGAGTTAATCCGTTGGGGATGTGCTTTGCTGGGGATAAGAGCTTTTTGCTGGCCCTTAGGTTTTTGAAATTTCGACTAACTTTCCCGGAGCTTGGGTCCGTTGAGAGTTGGGCGCCTGAGTCGTTGTATTTTTTGGACTTTGTATTATTGAAATATTCATTTGTTTGCACTTGGAGATACATGTGTATACCCGTATTTTCGAGGGATGGTTCGATGCGACGTTTGATGCTTGGTGCGGAAGACCGTAGCAGCAAAGGACGTGCAATCATCACGGGAGACCGCGCGCGCTGCAGATTCGCGCATGCAGCAGGGCAGCGCAGTGCGCTGGGGCGGTGCCTGGCGCGGGGTTGAGCTATAAAAGCTCCCCTTGCCGTGCCATTTTGAGGCTTTGCTCTTTTCTCTCTCAAAGGTCGATTAAGCTCTTCCCTTGGTCTTGTTCTTGCCTCGTCCATGTAAGTTTTAATGTTTTTGCTTATGAAATAACTCTAGGATTGCATGTAGTTTTGTTTTTCTCGTACTTTGAAATGATGCTCGTATGCTTAAGCTTCTTGTATCTTGTAGAAAACTGGTTGATAGCCACTTGAACTTGAACTGTTGGAACTTGTACTTTTGAATTTTTTTGAACTTGTATCTGCTTCGGCATGGATAGCCTAGGCGTTGATGTAGAACTTGTATACCTGCTTCGGCGTGGGTAGCCTAGGCGTTGGTGTAGGAATTTGAATACCTGCTTCGGCGTGGGTAGCCTAGGCGTTGGTGTAGGAATTTGTATCTTGAACTAGAGACCCACTGGGGATTTTTGTTTCGAATCTTTTGACTTCGTATAGGCCAGTATAGGATAGCCCCCAGTTTAGAATTTTGACACTTTGTATGCTATTTGATTTAGTATGCCTCGTCACACTCGGAGGAAACTCGCTGAATCATCTGTGGTTCGAGCTGCCGAGGAAGACGCTTTGTATGATGAAGCGGCTGCAATAAATGCGCCAGGTGGGGGTATGGTTCCCCGAGGTGCGCCCGCCTTCCCTAGTACTGATTGGATCCCTTCCGACCTGGTGTTTCGGCCGGATTGACACTTGTCTCAGCGGCCTCGCGCTGGCAGGGTGAGTCTTGTACTGTGTTTTGGGTTTGTACTTTGTAATTGTATAGGTCTTGAGCTAACTCGTTCACCTGTAGGCCGATGGAAAGCCGTTTCGTACTTACTGGTCCTTGGTGGAGGTTCAGAGGGCCTTTAAAGCTCTTTGTGTTGATGAGGAGGCTATGGAGATTTGGTCGCAGACGGGCCTGGCCGATTTGTGGCGCACCATGGGAGGTTCTCCGAGGAGAACGGGGATTAAAAACCGTTTATGGGCTTTGTTAGAGCGGTGGTGGGATGTGTCCGCAGAGCAGAGGGTTAGGCTTTTCCTCTTAGCCTTGGTGAGCAGAGTGGTGGCCCCGAGTAGAAACAGTCGGGTGCACATCAAATTCTTGTCCGCTTTGCGGGACTTGGGAGCTGTTTCAAGCTATGATGACGCTCCACCTTTTGTACGAGATGAAGCGGGACTCTTGGACT
The DNA here is from genome assembly GCF_020520425.1 of Spinacia oleracea. Lineage (NCBI taxonomy): Eukaryota > Viridiplantae > Streptophyta > Magnoliopsida > Caryophyllales > Amaranthaceae > Spinacia > Spinacia oleracea. Next base: position 84,176,438 of record NC_079492.1, on the reverse strand, counting down.
GCACTGGGGAGCGACCCGAGCATGGCTGCTCTGTGGAGCGTGCTGGAGGCATTTGAGACTCCTTGTACTTTGTACTTTGTACTTGTATGCTTGTATTTTGAACTTGACTGATGTTTTGCTTGTTCCTTGAAAGATTTGGATCTATGATCACTTTCCGACTTTGGCGCCGGAGCGTACTAGAGATGCGGCTTACCCGTATGCTGCCTCTTGGATAGGAGCGGTGCGCAGCAGTGTGCCTCTGGCGGCCTCCCGCAAAGCTTGGAGAGTCCTACCTGCTGACGAGGTAATATTCTTGTACTGTTGTGCCCTCTTTGTATTTGTATTTGTGTTGTTGCCTGAGTTTTCTGTTTTGCAGGTGGTATGGCGTCCTTTTGCCAACGCGCTCATACCTGCCTCGGCTAATCGTGCCCATTTCCTGTTTGGGCGGTGGGTTTTGCTTCCAGGTGTGTACCGCCATATGTGGTACCTAGGAGAGAGAGTGTCCCCTCAGCACCATTCGGGGAAGAGACTTATCCCCAAGGATCCACCAGGGTCCATGCTGGCGTTGGATGAAGAGCTGGCCCGGCTCTATGCGGAGGCTAGGGGCGATGCTGTTTGCCGCTCTTGGAGGGAGTTTGTACACAGGAAGGGTAGCTATGATGACTTCCTGAGGAGGTTGGCCCCACCAGTACGCTTTGTACTGCCGGTGAGCTTTTGAATCTTGTATCTTGTATTCTTGTATTCATGTATTCTTGTATTGATTGCATGATTGTATGATTGTATGATTGTATGTAGGAGGAGGAGGTTGATCCTGAGGACATTCCCCATGCTGATAGGATCCTTCGTTATGAGAACACGAACGGGGAAGAGGTGGTGGAGACCATTCCTTGGGCTTCTCCTCCGCACTGGAAATCATATGATGCTGTACCTGAGCATTACGCCCCTGTAAGTACTGTTGCATTTTTGAAACTGTTTGTAACTTTGTATGGGAAAATTGATCTTGAACTTTGTATGCAGGCGCCTCGGGTGAGAGTGCGTCGCTGGATGCTCTTGCTTGATTCTTGGAAGAGGCAGTGCGCCAAGCTGACCCGAAAGCTTTCTGGCCGGAACAGAGAGGTACCTCACTTGTTCTTGAAACTTGTATACTAGAAATTCCAACTAGGAAATTGATTCTTGAAATTGTATTTTGTATAGGAGCGCCGTCGAGACTGTAGAGACTCTATTGACAGAGAGCCTCAGGCGGAGACGTCCTTGGGATAGGAGGGACCGAGCTTGGAGCTGGGACAGGGGTCCGGTGCTGGTGCTCATCAGAGGCATTCTGATGCTGAGCGGGGAGCTTTCCCTTTTGTACATGTTGATCCCACCAGGCATTCATTTGGAGGTGCTAGCGGTTCACGACCCTTTGTTCCTCCTTCCGGTTACTACTTCGGAGGAAGTGGTCCTCAGCCTTGGGGTGCGGGTTCATGGGCTTGCTATGTGGAGATGGAGAGGATGCGCCAGACACAGATGTTTGGGTCGTACCCGTATATGCCGATGCCGCCGCCTTATCAGTATTCCTTTCTCAGCAGGGAGTTCATCCCTCCACTGGCACACTTTGTATCTCGGAGGAGGATCCTAGTACCCTTGGGACGGAGCTGGATCGAGAGCTGGAGCGCCTTAGGAGGCGTAACAAGGACAAGGCACCCATAATTGATGTCACTGCTGGTGATGATTCAGACTGACCCTGCATGGTAGCGAGTTCCAGCTTGCCTGGGTTGATTTTGTATAGGCTGGATTGTATTGTATTTGTATGGCTTGAAACTTGGATTTTTGTATGGTTTGTGTGGCTTTGAACTTGAATTGGTTTGTAAAATTTGAAGATTGGTTTTTGTATGTTTGAATGCTTGAAATTGTATGCGTTGTGTGTGCCTTGAAATTTTGTAGCTATATGCATGCATGATAAATTTGCAAAAAATTTGAAAAAATTTGCCCATTTTTTCGGGTACCCACTATAAGCCCCCACTTTGACTGAGGTTTTTTGGTTAGGAAAAGCGCAAGTCAAAGTATATTCAACTTTTGCTAATGCACATGCTGACTCGACTTAGGACGCCGATCTAGGACTAGAATGCTTGAATTTTGAAAAAAATTGATCCGAAATCTGCTTGAAGCGTTGATCCGGACTGCTTGAAATTGCGCGGCTTGCGGCTTTGGAATCTTGAATAATGGAGGTTGTACTCTGCTGTCCGAAACACTAAAGAGTGTGTACTCGGAGTCATAAAAGAGGATGGTGGCCTCGTCTTTTGGTGCAGGCTCCCGGCGTCTGGCGCGGGCTTGGTGCCTGGCGCCTGTGGGCTGACGTACAAGCCGACTCTTATATAAATAGGGAGCTTGTTGGATCATTTCTTGCATCAAACCTTCCCTGCTATCATTGCATACTGCTTCCTCTCGAAAAGAAAGTATGGCTGTGTCCTTTGAGAGTGCCTTGAACTCGTGGATTGGTTCGCTAGGCAAATTGGAGAAAAGGGAGCTTGATGGCATGCATCTTGGGGTGCTCGTCTCTTTCCGGTTTGTAAAATTGGACTTGCACTTCATTCTTGCTGCTCTGGAGGCTTGGGACCCGAATCATCATGTCTTCCGTTTTGGAAATAATGAGGTATGTCCCCTCCTTGAGGAATTTAGTGCCATATTGGGGTGGGCCTTGATGCTGGAGCCATGCATGCCTGGTGTTGTAGAATACTTTTTCTTGAGTTTTGAAAGGTATTTGGGCTTGAAGCCCCCACTTTTGAGTTCTGTTGTATATGGCAGAGGGGTGGATTTGTCCCTCTTTGTCACCTATTTTGCTGGGCTAGATGTTCCCAAAGTTTTTCGCCTGAGAGCCTTGAGTTTTTGTATATTCGCTCGCTTCCTCTTTTCGAAGCAGGGGTTTGGCAATGGTGATGCCTCCCTAATAGAGATTGTAGAGCAGTTAGCTAATGGTCGGGACCCAATGCCGCCTGTGATTGGGGAAACATTGATGGGCTTTGATATGCTGAAGTCGGACCCCTCTTCTTTGCCATCGGGAAGTCCGGTGCTAATCTAAGTAAGGATCTGGAGCTCTCTTGTATGTTGAATTTTGTCCTTGTACTTATATTTTGAATTTTGAATGTTGAATTGTGTTTCTTGTATACTCCCCAAGGTTTGGCTTATGGAGAGGCTTATGTTGGTGGCACCACCGGAGAACATGGCGAGCTACAATAGAAGAGGATTCACCGTGCGGCCCATGGTGTATGGCCGGCTTTCATTGGATGAGTGGAGATGCGCACTCTCTGGGATTGAATCTTGTATAAGGTGGGTAGTTCCTTGGTGGGGAATTGCTGCTAAGAGACATGCCCCTGGTTCTACTGCTTTGAGGGTGCCAAGCCTCACAATGCTGGTCTTCTACTCGCCTGCCCGAGTGATGAGACACTATGGCTTGAAACAGGAGATCCCGGACTGCAAGGAAGAGAACCCGAGACCTGTTGCGCTGAATGCAAATCGACTTGAAGTTTGGAGGCGGTATTGGATTGCCAAACCATTCTTGAGTATCCAGTTCCCACCTGAGTCAGTTACTCTGTCTGCGGGGTACATTGTATGGATGAGAGGCCTAAGCCAGAGGGGCATTTCTCTCTCCGGACCAGCTAGAGTCCGAGGTTCTAGAGCTAGACGTCTTGCATCAACTGACTATGAGGAAGGTGACGGGGGTGTGGCCCATCCGGTGCTTGACCGTTCGGAATGTTAGGTTATGATACATATGACAATTCATAAATCATGCGGAAAAACCATAAAGCCAGGAAAACATATTATTTACACATAATCATTTAGCATAGTTTAGATGCATACTCTTTGTTGCGTGCCCTCCCTAGCTGCGCCCGAACCGAACAAGAACAAGTCTTTAGGACTCCAAGTGTCGTCCCTCCGTAGATAGTCCACAGCACGTCCGGATCCGCCTTAAGATTGACCAACTAGAATCGCCCTTAAGGTACTTAGAATTTTCGGCACTTTATAGGCAATTGTATGACTGAATTTTGCTCTCAAAAACTCACTTTGAATACTTGAATGCTCGATGTAAATATGTGACCCTAGGCACCTATTTATAGAGTTATGGAAAAGGATTTGGAATCCTATTAGGATACTAATTTATTTAATTATAATCCTACTAGGACTCTAATTAAATAAACTAAATCTTTTAGGATTAGATTTAATCATATGACAAATCCCGGTAGCTTTAGGATTCGAGTAGCACACAAACACACACGCACGCACAGCAGCCCACGAGGGGCGCCATGCGCGCGCGCGCAGCCCGCGAGCTCGCAGCCCACTGCCGCAAGCCCACACGCTGCCGTAGCCTTGGCGCGCGCTGGGCCTGCCATGCGGTGGGCCTGGCGCAGCCTTGGCTGGTGCGTTTGTGGCGCGCTGGCTTTCTGGGCGATGGCCCGGCTTCGTGCTGGGCCTTCGTCTGGCAGGCCTCGTCCGATGCTAATTCGTACGATACGTTTCCGATTAATTTCCCGATTCCGGAATTCATTTCCGATACGAACAATATTCAATATTTCCGATTCCGGAATCAATTTCCGTTTCGAACAAATATTTAATATTTCCGTTTCCGGAATTATTTTCCGATTCCGATAATATTTCCGATTCTGAAAATATTTCCGTTTCCGGCAATATTTCCGATTCCGGCAATATTTCCATTTCCGATAATATTTTCCGATACGTACCATGTTTCCGTTTCCGGCAACATCTACGACTTGGATATTTATATTTCCGATACAATCCATATTTCCGTTTCCGGCAATATCATCGTTTCCGGAGTATTCATTTCTTGCCTGTGACGATCTCAGCTCCCACTGAAACCAAGATCCGTCGATTCCGAATATCCATAGATGGAGTATTTAATGCCATTAAATACTTGATCCGTTTACGTACTATTTGTGTGACCCTACGGGTTCAGTCAAGAGTAAGCTGTAGATTAATATCATTAATTCCACTTGAACTGAAGCGGCCTCTAGCTAGGCATTCAGCTCACTTGATCTCACTGAATTATTAACTTGTTAATTAATACTGAACCGCATTTATTAGACTTAACATTGAATGCATACTTGGACCAAGGGCATTATTTCCTTCAGTCTCCCACTTGTCCGTAGGGACAAGTGTGCATTTCCTAATTCCTTTGTCGCTCGATGCTTGCTCTTGAACATAAGGTAAGAGTTGTCATCCTTATTATGTCCAGAGGTGTTTCTCGGTTTCAGAGTTCAACTGATCAAATAAACAGATAATCATAGCCTATTATTCATCCGAGCACGGCCATGCATTTCACAGTTTCTAGCTCTCCGAGTGGCCTTGTACAACTTTTAAGCATCTCATCCCGATTTATGGGAGGACAATCCCAATCTTGCGATCTTGAGATTAGACTTCGTTTGATAGGTGATTACCTGAGCGTTGCCTTTATAGCCTCCTTTTACGGTGCGACGGTTGGTCAACGTCAAAGCAACCAGTTCTCAAACAAGTAATCTCAAATCACTCAGGTATTGAGGATTTAGTGTCTAATAATTTTAATGAAATTTCCTTAAGACAGATTTTCATCTCTTACAGTAAAGTTTCATAGGTCTTGTCCGATACTAGTCTTCCCAAAGTAAGTATCTATGCAAATGATTATGACATTGCCATGTCCACATAGTTCAAGAAACAGAACTACTAGTCATCTTGCATTCTAGTCGTCTAACGTTTTCTATGCGTCCAATTTTATAGAAAACTCCGGCTAGGGACCATTTTCAACCTTTGACATTCAAGTTCACTTGATAGACATTTCTTAGTCACAGGACTGGTCCTGACAGTCTATCTTGAATATATCGTCAAATTGAAGGGACTCATTAAATGGAAAAATGAATTCATTTCATTTATTGTGAATGATTAACCAATAATGTTTTACAAAGATTTAAACTCTAAAACTTTAAAACATTAAACAGGGTCATCAAAGCCATTCTCCAATATGCTTGATTCCCATAGCTGCAGTGTGCGAGTTTATTTCGCCTGCGGCAGAGGTTTAGTCAATGGATCTGATATGTTGTCATCAGTTCCAATCTTGTTTATCTCGACTTCTTTTCTTTCAACGAACTCTCGTAGAAGGTGAAATCTACGAAGTACATGCTTGACTCTCTGGTGGTGTCTAGGCTCCTTTGCCTGTGCAATAGCTCCGTTATTATCACAATACAGGGCTATTGGTCCTTTAATGGAGGGGACTACACCAAGTTCACCTATGAACTTCCTTAGCCATATAGCTTCCTTTGCTGCTTCATGTGCAGCAATGTACTCCGCTTCAGTTGTAGAATCCGCAATGGTGCTTTGCTTAGCACTTTTCCAGCTTACTGCTCCTCCGTTGAGGCAGAAGACAAACCCAGACTGTGATCTGAAATCATCTTTGTCGGTTTGGAAACTTGCGTCCGTATAGCCTTTAACAATTAATTCATCATCTCCACCATAGACCAGGAAGTCATCTTTGTGCCTTTTCAGGTACTTCAGAATATTCTTGGCAGCAGTCCAATGCGCCTCTCCTGGGTCTGACTGGTATCTGCTCGTAGCACTGAGTGCGTACGCAACATCCGGGCGTGTACATATCATAACATACATTATTGAACCAATCAATGATGCATATGGAATCCCATTCATTCGTCTACGCTCATCAAGTGTTTTTGGGCACTGATTCTTGCTTAGAGTCATTCCATGATACATGGGTAGGTAGCCTCGCTTGGAGTCCGCCATCTTGAACCTATCAAGCACCTTATTGATATAAGTGCTTTGACTAAGTCCAATCATCCTTTTAGATCTATCTCTGTAAATCTTGATGCCCAATATGTACTGTGCTTCTCCTAGATCTTTCATCGAAAAACATTTCCCAAGCCAAATCTTGACAGAGTTCAACATAGGAATGTCATTTCCGATAAGTAATATGTCGTCGACATATAATACTAGGAAAGCAATTTTGCTCCCACTGACCTTCTTGTATACACAAGATTCGTCTGCGTTCTTGATGAAACCAAAGTCACTGACTGCTTCATCAAAACGTATATTCCAGCTCCTGGATGCCTGCTTCAATCCGTAGATTGACTTCTTTAGCTTGCATACCTTTTTAGCATTCTTTGGATCCTCAAAACCTTCAGGCTGTGTCATAAACACAGTTTCTGTTAAAACGCCGTTTAAGAAAGCAGTTTTGACATCCATCTGCCATATTTCATAATCGTAATATGCAGCGATTGCTAACATTATCCGAATAGACTTTAGCATTGCAACTGGTGAAAAGGTTTCATCGTAATCCACACCGTGGACTTGCCTGTAACCTTTTGCAACCAATCTAGCTTTGAAAACTTCAAGTTTCCCATCTTTGTCCTTTTTCAGTTTGAAAACCCATTTGCTTCCAATGGCTTGGTAGCCATCTGGCAAATCGACCAAATCCCATACTTGGTTTTCAGACATGGAGTCTAATTCAGATTGCATGGCTTCTTTCCATTGCTTGGAGCTAGGGCTCGTCATAGCTTGTTTGTAAGTCGCAGGTTCATCACTTTCAAGTAATAGAACGTCATAGCTCTCGTTCGTCAAAATACCTAAGTACCTTTCCGGTTGAGATCTATATCTTTGCGATCTACGCGGGGTAACATTTCTAGATTGACCATGATTCTCACCAGATTCTTCTAAAGATCTCTGAGTTTCATCCTGAATGTCATCTTGAGCATTCTCTAGAGTTTGTTGTTCGACTCGAATTTCTTCGAGGTCTACTTTTCTCCCACTTGTCATTTTGGAAATGTGATCTTTCTCCAAAAAGACACCATCTCGAGCAACAAACACCTTGTTCTCAGATGTATTGTAGAAGTAATACCCCTTTGTTTCCTTTGGATAGCCCACAAGGATACATTTGTCAGATTTTGGATGAAGTTTGTCTGAAATTAATCGTTTGACGTATACTTCACATCCCCAAATCTTAAGAAAAGACACATTTGGAGGCTTTCCAAACCATAATTCGTATGGAGTCTTTTCGACAGCTTTAGACGGATCTCTATTTATAGTGAGTGCAGCTGTATTTAGTGCATGTCCCCAAAATTCTAATGGAAGTTTGGCCTGACCCATCATTGACCTGACCATGTCTAGCAAGGTTCTGTTCCTCCGTTCTGACACACCGTTCCATTGTGGTGTTCCAGGAGGAGTCAATTCTGATAGAATTCCACATTCTTTCAGATGGTCATCAAATTCATAGCTCAGATATTCACCGCCTCTATCAGACCGCAGTGCCTTAATATTCTTGCCTAATCGATTCTCTACTTCACTCTGAAATTCCTTGAATTTGTCAAAGGATTCAGACTTATGCTTCATTAGGTAGACATAACCATATCTACTGAAGTCATCAGTGAAAGTGATAAAGTAGCTAAAACCACCTCTAGCATTTGTACTCATTGGTCCACATACATCTGTATGGATTAAACCCAATAGTTCATTTGCTCTTTCTCCAACTTTAGAGAAAGGTTGCTTTGTCATTTTGCCAAGTAAACATGATTCGCATTTACCATAATCCTCTAAGTCAAATGGTTCTAGAATTCCTTCCTTTTGAAGTCTTTCTAAGCATTTCAAGTTTATATGGCCTAATCGACAATGCCACAGATAGGTGAGATATGAATCATCCTTTTTGGCCTTTTTGGTATTTATGTTATATACTTGTTTGTCGTGATCTAATAAATAAAGTCCATTGACTAATCTAGCAGATCCATAAAACATCTCTTTAAAATAAAACGAACAACTATTGTCTTTTATTAAAAAGGAAAATCCCTTAGCATCTAAGCAAGAAACTGAAATGATGTTTTTAGTAAGACTTGGAACATGGAAACACTCTTCCAGTTCCAAAACTAGCCCGGAGGGCAACGACAAATAGTAAGTTCCTACAGCTAATGCAGCAATCCGTGCTCCATTTCCCCCTCGTAGGTCGACTTCACCCTTGCTTAACTTTCTACTTCTTCTTAGTCCATGTGGATTGGAACATAAGTGTGAGCCACAACCTGTATCTAATACCCAAGAAGTTGAATTAGCAAGTATACAGTCTATAACGAAAATACCTGAAGATGGAACGACTGTTCCGTTCTTCTAATCTTCCTTTAGCTTCAAGCAATCTCTCTTCCAATGCCCCTTCTTCTTGCAGTAGAAGCATTCGGATTCAGAAGTGGGTTGACTGACCTTCCTCTTTACAGATTTGGCGCCAGTTTGCTTAGTTGGGCTAGCCTTGTTGCCACCTTTCTTAGCATTCCTCTTCTTTCCAGATTTCTTGAACTTGCCCCCACGCACCATAAGCACATCCTGCTTATCACTTTTGAGCGTCTTTTCAGCGGTCTTCAGCATACCGTGAAGCTCAGTGAGCGTTTTGTCCAGACTATTCATACTGTAGTTCAGTTTGAAATGATCATACCCGCTATGAAGAGAATGGAGGATGGTGTCTATAGCCATTTCCTGAGAAAATTGCTGATCCAGCCGACTCATATTCTCAATGAGTCCAATCATTTTGAGAACATGTGGACTTACGGGCTCGCCTTTCTTAAGCTTGGTCTCAAGAATTTTCCTATGAGTCTCGAATCTTTCGACTCGAGCCAGATCTTGGAACATGTTCTTCAACTCACTGATGATTGTGAAAGCATCTGAGTTGATGAACGTTTTCTGCAGATCCGCACTCATGGTGGCGAGCATTAGACATTTCACATCCTTGTTGGCATCAATCCAACGATTGAGGGCTGCCTGAGTGACCCCGTCGCCTGCGGCTTCGGGCATCGCCTCTTCTAGGACATACTCATTTTCTTCCTGCATAAGAACTATTTGCAAGTTCCTTTGCCAGTCAAGGAAGTTCTTCCCGTTCAACTTCTCCTTTTCGAGAATTGATCGAATGTTGAATGAATTTTTGTTTGCCATATTTAAAACTACAATTGAAAAGAATAAACAAATAAATAACCATTCACAGTTTCTCTTAATAAACTTAAATTCTAGCATACATGCATAATTCAATGTTTATTAAGCATTTTATTCAAGTTATGTGTTCCGGCAGGTGTGAATAAAATGATTCCAAGATCCTAAAATCATTGAAGAACTAAGCACAGTTTGTCGACTTAATCCTAAAACATCTTAGGTAAGCAAAAGCCTTTTGCTAATAGTCTAGAAACTATTCTTGGTTGATAGGTACGTCTAAGAACTTATTAGGTAAACCTATCGATTTTGCCACGACATAAAAGGACTCCTTATACTTATATCGTTGAGTTTCACCAAAACTAACATGTACTCACAATTATTTGTGTACCTTGCCCCTTTAGGACCAATAAGTAACACCTCGCTGAGCGAAAACTATTACTAGATTGATGTAAAGGATATCCAAGCAAGTGTATATTTTGGCATGGCACCTTTTAACTCAATTTTTTAAGTTTGGAACTTAAGGCTCTTACTATGTTGGTTAGATTTTAAGTGAACTAAAATCCTTAATCATGCAACATAATCAAGCTTTTGATCTCATGCATTTTAAGACATATTTAAAAGCAATAAATAACTTAAAACATGCATAAGATAAATGTGATCTAGTATGGCCCGACTTCATCTTGAAGTTTTAACTTCAAAGTCCGTCTTGAAAATCTCCGTGGGAGGCACCATTTTCTTCAAATAGGATAAGCTATAATTAAAACTAATTACAACTATTTGATGGTACGCAAACCATATTTGAATTGAAAAACAACTTTGGTACTTTAGACCAATTACATTCAAATTAATGGTACGCAGACCATATTTTCTATCCTATTGGGCCATACTAGTCACTTCATAACCTGCAAAACAGTACATATACAATATATACCATTCACCCATTCATTATCATGAATGGCCCACATAGCTGGTTAGTAAAACACATTATGCATCACGTAAACATTTGCAGCAATTAATCAAGGGCACCAATAATCTACCAATTATTCAGTCCTTATTAATTCTAATCAAGTTGTTTTAACCTTAAGGATTTGTAGACCTAATCAAGAGTTTATGACTAAAAGGGCTCCCACTTAAACCAATAAATTCATATGCTTTACTAATTTTAAACATAAAAATGTATTTCTAGTCTAACCGGAAACATACAAATTTAATTAAAATTTAAAGCTCATATAAATTTATAATTGAATCCAAAAAGTTTAATTTAATTTCAGTCGTATTTAAATTAATTCATGATTTTAATTTTAGTAAAATAATTTGAATAAATAAAATTTATTATAATTACAATATTCAAAATTAAAATCCAAGAAAATAATTTAAATTATTAATTTTAAAATTAATTAAAATTACGTAAACTGAAAATTTCAAATTAAAATTTCAAAACGATCCAATCGCAACGCAACAACCCCACGCAACGCACGCCCATGGGCCACACGCACACAGCCATCGCTGGCCATGTGCGCGCAGCCCATGCGCTGCGTCGCATCGCTGCTGCTGCTCTCCTTCGCAAGGCATCACGCGAGCTGGTGCTCGCTGCGCGCGCCAGCACTCGATGCACGCGAGCAATCGCTCGCTGCGCTCGCTCGCCAGCGCTCGCTTCATGCGAGCCAGCGCTCGCTGCGCGCGCTCGCCAACGCTCGCTTTATGCGGGCCATTGCTCTCTGCGCGCGCTTGCCAGCATTCGATCCTGCGAGCCTCGCTCGCTGCGCGAGGAATCGACGCTGGGCGTAGCACTCGTGGCACGCGAGCTTGCGCTCGCTGCGCGCGAGGCTCCGCACGCTTGCGCGAGGCAGTGCGCGCTGTGGCGCAGCTCGCTTGCTGCCCACACGCGACTGCTGTGCCTTGCTTTCGCCCTCGCCCATTCGTCCATTGCTCATAGCCCACGACACAAGGCAGGGCTGCTGCCTTGTGCTCGTGCACCATGGCCTTGCTCATTGCATTCGTGCCGCATGGGCGACGAGCTCCCTTGCTCGTCGTCACATGCCCGCACTATACAACACCCCTTAAGGGTAACACGTAGCGTCCATTGCTTTGTGCGTGCAAGTTATATGAGCGAATCGCATAAAATTTAAAAAATTTATATTTAAAATTAATGACAAATTAATAAATAATATTAATTTCATAATTTTAGGGCGAAAAATCGAAAATTTACTATTCAATTGATTTCCGATTAACATGGATTCCAGTCTAGGTCATAAAAATTTAAAATTTAACATAAATTTACAATTTTTATGGTGGTTTTTAATCATAGGTATCTAATTAAATTATAATTAATTATGAAAATCAAATTAATTCTAAATTATTCTAATTTTCAACAAATTAATCATAATTACAAATTAGATTGCATAATTAACAAGGCTAGGCATTCAAACTTGTTAAACATATACAGTAGGTCAATCAAAAATTCAAGATTTATCAACAAGAATCGCAAATATTTAATTTAACATCTTAAATTTACGAAATTTTGCATTCGAAAAACTAAAACCTCCGAAAAGTCATAGTTAGGCTTCGAATTTGAGAATTCTGGGTTCGGCAGAAAAATACTCTTTTTGTCAAAATTTTAGAATGCTTTTTACATGCGGAATTGACATAAAAATAACTCGATTTGGATGAGTAACGAAGAAACTGCCGAAAAATTGCGTACGTATAATTAAATAAACGCAATTTGCAATTAATTAACAATTACGAAAATTAATCACCCCTTTTAATTCTTGCAAATTTGTAATATTTAACCATGTTCATGCAATTTTAGATTATGAAAATAATAAGAGGCTCGTGATACCACTGTTAGGTTATGATACATATGACAATTCATAAATCATGCGGAAAAACCATAAAGCCAGGAAAACATATTATTTACACATAATCATTTAGCATAGTTTAGATGCATACTCTTTGTTGCGTGCCCTCCCTAGCTGCGCCCGAACCGAACAAGAACAAGTCTTTAGGACTCCAAGTGTCGTCCCTCCGTAGATAGTCCACAGCACGTCCGGATCCGCCTTAAGATTGACCAACTAGAATCGCCCTTAAGGTACTTAGAATTTTCGGCACTTTATAGGCAATTGTATGACTGAATTTCGCTCTCAAAAACTCACTTTGAATACTTGAATGCTCGATGTAAATATGTGACCCTAGGCACCTATTTATAGAGTTATGGAAAAGGATTTGGAATCCTATTAGGATACTAATTTATTTAATTAATCCTACTAGGACTCTAATTAAATAAACTAAATCTTTTAGGATTAGATTTAATCATATGACAAATCCCGGTAGCTTTAGGATTCGAGTAGCACACAAACACACACGCACGCACAGCAGCCCACGAGGGGCGCCATGCGCGCGCGCGCAGCCCGCGAGCTCGCAGCCCACTGCCGCAAGCCCACACGCTGCCGTAGCCTTGGCGCGCGCTGGGCCTGCCTTGTGGTGGGCCTGGCGCAGCCTTGGCTGGTGCGTTTGTGGCGCGCTGGCTTGCTGGGCGATGGCCCGGCTTCGTGCTGGGCCTTCGTCTGGCAGGCCTCGTCCGATGCTAATTCGTACGATACGCTTCCGATTAATTTCCCGATTCCGGAATTCATTTCCGATACGAACAATATTCAATATTTCCGATTCCGGAATCAATTTCCGTTTCGAACAAATATTTAATATTTCCGTTTCCGGAATTATTTTCCGATTCCGATAATATTTCCGATTCTGACAATATTTCCGTTTCCGGCAATATTTCCGATTCCGGCAATATTTCCATTTCCGATAATATTTTCCGATACGTACCATGTTTCCGTTTCTGGCAACATCTACGACTTGGATATTTATATTTCCGATACAATCCATATTTCCGTTTCCGACAATATCATCGTTTCCGGAGTATTCATTTCTTGCCTGTGACGATCTCAGCTCCCACTGAAACCAAGATCCGCCGATTCCGAATATCCATAGATGGAGTATTTAATGCCATTAAATACTTGATCCGTTTACGTACTATTTGTGTGACCCTACGGGTTCAGTCAAGAGTAAGCTGGGGATTAATATCATTAATTCCACTTGAACTGAAGCGGCCTCTAGCTAGGCATTCAGCTCACTTGATCTCACTGAATTATTAACTTGTTAATTAATACTGAACCGCATTTATTAGACTTAACATTGAATGCATACTTGGACCAAGGGCATTATTTCCTTCACGGAATCCAAAGGAGGTTCGTCGTCCTCCCGTCTTGGAAGGCTTGCAAGTTCCTTCTCCCGCCGCTTGGGCAAGGGGAAGATTGATGATTGGTTGCGGGAGGAGCCAGGGGATAGTACTCAAGGTGCCAAGACTCGAGAGCATAGTCGCATGACCCTAGATCTTTGTAGGCTAAATGTGTTTGAAATTGTATTGGAAGGAATTGTGTTTAGAATGTGTTTGGAAGATGTGTTTAGAACATGTGTTTAGAAGATGTGTTTAGGAAGTGAAAAGGCTTTTGAACTTTGCTTCAATTGATCCTGACTTTGTATTTGAGTTAGCTTTGAAGGCCTTAGGGCCAAATAAAGAGTTATTGTGTTAAATTCTGCTTGAACATGCTTTGCTTTGAATTGGCACATTTGGAATAACTACAACAACAATTTTGAATTTTGAAATTTGATTTGATTTTTAGGATGCCCTTAATTGAGGAAATTTTGAATTTTTTTTGTATTAAAGTGGCCGGGCCTCGAAATGAGGTTGCCTACGTGTCCCGTTAGGGAATCAGGCCGGACGTAGTTCTGACTACCTTACAAGACCTGAATTTGGATTCTTGAATCTGAACAGGGAACTTAGACATAGAACTTCTTAAGTTGATCGAGGTTGGTAAGAGATTTGAATTCTGTTCCGTCGATGTCTGTTAGTTCGACTGCTCCCCCTGAGAGGATCTTCTTGACAATGTATGGGCCTGCCCAGTTGGGTTTGAATTTTCCCCTTGGTTCCATGGTGCTTTTGCGAAGGGCTTTCAGGACAAGCTCGCCTTCCTTGATGTTTCGGGTTCTGACCCTTTTGTTGAAATGTCTGGCCACTCGGCTCTGATAGACTTGTACATGGTGAGCGGCTTGAAGCCGACGCTCATCGAGCATAACTAGCTCGTAATATCTTGCTTGTACCCATGCAGCTTCCGGGATTTTGCTTTCGAGGACTATCCTTAGAGAAGGTATCTCCAGCTTGATAGGTTGTACTGCTTCTATTCCATAGACCAATGAGAACGGAGTTGCACCAGTTGAAGTGCGAATTGAAGTTCGATATCCCCACAATGCGAAATGCAGCTTTTGGGGCCAGTCCTTGTAATTGGTAGTCATTTTCATGATGATGATCTTGACATTCTTGTTGGTTGCTTCGACTGCCCCATTGGTTTGTGGGCGATAAGGTGAAGAGCGATGATGTTAAATCTTGTATTCGGTGAATAGATCTTCACACTCTCCTTGAAAATGGGTTCCTTGGTCACTGATGAACTCGTGAGGAACGCCATATCTTCATATGATGTTTTCTTGTATGAACTGGGCCACTTGCTTGGAACCCAATACTTTGAATGATCTGGCCTCGACCCATTTGGTGAAATAGTCGCTGGCGACCAGTATGAACTCATGACCCCCGGTGCCTGTTGGAGTGACTTTGCCGATGACGTCAATACCCCAGGCTGAGAATGGCCACGGTGATGATTGAGAGTATAGTAATGATGGAGGAATGTGCTTTAGATTCGCACACTTCTGACATATAGGACACTTCTTGACAAAGAAGTAGCAGTCCCGTTCGAGGGTAGTCCAATAGTATCGTGCCCTAATGATCTTGAGGGCTAGCATCTTCCCGTTCATGTGGGTGCCACAGACTCCTGCATGTATGTTGTCCATGACGTACTCTTTGAGCTTTGTGCTTGTCAACACATCGGAGGTTAGGACCTTTAAGGGACCTTTTGTATAGAATGTCGCCTTCTATGACGAAATTGGCTGATTGTAGTCGCAGAGCCCTTCGATTCTTGCTTGAAAAGTGTGGGGGATACTCTGAATTTTGTAGATACCTTTGAATGCCTGTAAACCAAGGCTCATCTTCGTCTTGCTCGACGTTGTCAATAGCCTGGACATATGCTGCTTTTTGACGGGTTTCAATTGTAAGTGGCATTTCAGCCATGCTGCTTGGAATGTTGATCATTGAGGCCAGTTTTGCCAGTGCATCGGCGAATTGGTTCTCCTCTCTTGGGAGGTATGTATAGTGAAGCTCTTCTATTTGTTCAGACAACTGTTTGAGATAGGATTGGTATGGAGATAAACTCTCGCTTCTTACTTTCCATTTGCCGGAAATTTGATTGATGATTAGGGAGGAATCCCCGTACACTCGAAGTTTCTGGACGCCCAGTGCTAAGGCGGCTTCCAGGCCCATGATACATGCTTCATATTCTGCCGCATTTTTTATGACGTTGAATTGCAGTTTTGCTGATATAGGAATGTGCGTGCCGTCTGAGGCTACTAAAATTACTCCAACACCACATCCGTTCTGATTGGAAGCACCGTCAAAATGCATTGACCAACTGTCATCACTGGTGAATAAGATTTGCTCGTCGGGTAAGTCGTAATCTTCCTCTTCTGCCTCGACAGGACAGTCGGCTAGGAAATGTGAGACTGCTGAACCCTTGATAGACTTTTGTGGAATGTATTTGAGGTCGAATTCTGCTAGCATGACCAACCATCTGGACAACCGTCCGTTGAGTGCTGGTTTCTCGAATAGATACTTGAGAGGATCAGCTTTGCTGATCACATGGACTGTATGGGAGAGCATGTAGTGCCGTAGTTTCTTTGTGGGCCAAACCAAGGCGATGCTGAGTTTCTCGAGCTGAGTGTATTTGGTTTCGTACTCGATCAGCTTTTTGCTTATGTAGTATACGGCGTTCTCCTTGCCTTCAATTTCCTAGGCGAGCATAGCCCCCACTGCTGAATCTGTTGTCGTGAGGTAGAGCCTGAGGGGAGTCCCTGACATTGCTGGTTTTAGTACTGGTGGGTTGGAAAGGTAGCTTTTGATTGTTTCGAATGCATGCTGGCAATCTTCATCCCACACTTTGGGCTCGCTTTTTCGGAGCTTTTGAAATACTGGTTCACAGATCATTGTGAGTCTTGAAATGAACCTGCTGATATATTGTAGCCTGCCGAGAAAACCACGAATTTCCTTTTCATTCGTTGGTGGTTGCATCTCGAGAATTGCTTTATTTTCGAAGGATCAACCTCTATGCCTCGAGAGCTGATAACATATCCGAGTAACTTGCTTGACGTTAACCCGAATACGCACTTTTGAGGATTGAGCCTCATGTTGTATTGTCTGAGCCTGTTGAAAAACTTTCTAAGTACTGAGGTATGCTCGTGCCGTTCTTTGGATTTGACAATCATGTCGTCGACATATACCTCAGTTTCTTGTGAAGCAAAGTTGTGTGGATTAGGATTTGATTTTGAATTAGGACTCGAAGAGTAAGTAGAAATTGAAGTGTTTTTGAAATCAACAATCATTACATCGACTGTTTTGACTTGAAGCTCGGCCTGTAGAGGCTCTTGATTGATGCAAGACTCTAGTTCTAGACACTTAGTGTAGGTTTTTTTTTTTTTTTTGTATTCCCGTTTCCTACAAGGGGGGTTGGCACGCGGCGGTTCGTTTAGAGAACCGTTGAATTGTTTTTTGCACCTCGAAGGAGTCGCCACCAAACTTTATTTTAGGTCCCGTTTGGGAAGACCGCAAAAATGACTCTATTTTTGGATAAGGCCTTGAATCCTTGAAACGGATGGGTGAGATGCGGGCTCGGGAACGAAAATGCTTATTCGGCGAGCTTTAGAAATATTCAAGTACGTTGGCACAACATTATTTCGAAGATAAACCCTAAGATTAGACTATGTGGGTTTGAAATTTAGAGCAAAATAGAATTTCTAATTGTACGGTGGTCACTTTGCTTTAAAGATTGATATAAGGAACCTAAGGCCGGTTTGTCCAAAAATATCTTCGTTAAGCGTGATGTAACCTTTGTATTTTTTTGTATTTAGCATGTTGGTGATGAAAGCGATAAAGCACATAAAGCAACATCACAATACTAAATAAAGTGTGGAATTAGTAAATACAAGACCCCCTAGAAAAGGACTAGGGAGTAGGTCCACATTGCCTAGAAATGGACTAGGCAAGTAAAGGTGCAGAATTGAAAGTGCGAAATTGAAATTGCAGTATTGAAATTGCGGTATTGAAAGTGCGATATTGAAAGTGCGATATTGAAAGGTGCGATATTGAAATTGCGATATTGAAAGGTGCATAATTGAAATTTGTACTTGGGCACATGAGATTCGAACGCCAAGCGGCTCCTTAAAAATAAGTGCGCCCGACACGAATTAAAAGACAAAAATCTCAACTTGGGAGAGGTTGCTCAACCCAAATATCCTAGATTTTGCATGTTAAACTTGAAATTGAAAACTTGAGTATTGAAATGTTTGAACTTGAAATGATTGAAATTTGAACTTGAAATGATCCTAGTTTAGAGAGGTAGTTATGAACAACAACCCTAAACATGGTGGGATCTTGAAATTTGAAAACTTGAACTTGTATATTGAAAAATGGAGTCTTGAATCTCAAAAGACTGAACCTTTAAATGCTAAAAGGTGTCATCTTTGATTACTCCACACTTGAAGGTGATTCTAGTTCAAAGAGATGAATGTAAGCAACTTTGAACATCCTTGAATCTTGAAAGTTTGTATTTTGTATTTTGAAAAAGTTTATATTTTTTGAAAAAGCATGTATGATTGTTGCAAGTGGTGTTTTTTATGGCAAAAAACACCAACTTGCTAATCATTTGAAATCAAAATAGCATGATTGATTGAAATGGGATTCGGATTTACCTAGTTAGATTTAGGCAAGAGCTCCCAATTGCTTTGGATTTTAGGAATTTTGTATGTGTTTTTTGAGGAGTTTTGAGTTGTATTTTGAGGCGTAATGTCGAAATTACGACGTTGTATTGTTGTGCTCCCCATTTTTTCGATGGAAATGAGGGGTATTTATAGGAGGGAATGGTGCAAAACTCCAGCACACGCCAGCGCAGGGCGCAAGGCCAGCGCAGTGCGCTGCTGACGTGGCTTGAATGCCGCCAAAGCAAGAACGGGGAATCGTCCTTGTTTCGTCTTGTAGCGTTATACCTGTTGTACGAATAGTACTAGGTTTGGCGTTTTGTATTTTCTTGGAGGTTAAGGAATCGTTTAGCGTCTAAAAACAAGCCTTTCTCGGGTTTTTGAATTCCGGTTTTACGGGACGGGGCCCGGCATGCTCGGTTTTGTGGGTCGGGCCCCGAATTTGACTTGCCTTATATGATTTTGAGTGGAAAAGGCCTAGTAAAACCAATGGGATGGTCTACTAGTTGATATTGTACTTGGATTTTGAAATTGGATTTGGAAAGTTGTATTTTGTACCGGGAACCGGGAGGGGAACGGTCTCGAGGATTGGATTTTGAAGGTGTTCTTAGCAATTGGGATTTCCGCCTGGAGTTACTCCAATCGCCTAACAAGGATAATGGTATCGTCATCATCTCAAAGGGGAGACAAAAATTAGGTGTCTACAGAAGCCCCCACTTTGACTGAGCGTTCGGTTAGGAAAGCGCAAGTCAAAGTATTTCTAAAGGGACGGAGAATGGTCAAGATGTTCTGCAATCGAGACCACTCTTTGTACACCGGTACCTGCATAAAACAGGCGTTAGAAAAAGGATAGAATCTACCTCGGTGCGGTTGGTGATGACTCCGGTTTGTACTTGTACCTTCCCGCCTTCAGTTCAGGACGGAGCTTGGCATCGTGTAATACCCCAGAATTTCAAAGCTCGATTAATTAAGTTTAATTATTTTTATTCGCTTAAAATTCGTTTTAAATCGTAATGTCACATTTTATTAACAAAATTTTTATTTACAACTTTTAATTTTACTTCACGATTTATTATAAAATGTAATATCGTATTTTCGAGAATAATTACGTTTTAAATATTTCGTAACTTATAAAAGATTTTAAAATAACGTTTTCATTAACGATTTATTCGGAAACTAAATTTAATTATTTGCACTTTATAAATATCATTTCCAGAAATTAATTTAGTCAAAATTGTTATTTTAATTTTTGGTTATTAGTAATTAAATTCTGAAAATTAGCCCAAAAGTTACTAAACTACCCTTATTAGCACCTAAATGAAACAAAGGCAGCCTTCTCTTTTCTCTTCTTCTTCCTCACGTCACTTTGGCCATGGGAGTCAAAAGCTCCACTTTCTACTTGTCACCACCTCAAGGCAACTCAATCTACTTGTCACCACCACATTGCAATTCAAGCCTTACTCATCAAACCTATTTGAATATCTGGAAATCTAAACTAGAATAGCTCATCTTAATCATCACTTTCATTGATTCAATTTCTTCCACTTGTCAATGCAATCAAGCTGAGTTGTTGTATTCATGAAGCCCCATGACAACTATAAATAGATGCTCAATCATCCCAAATGAAACACAAATCAGATTAACCACTAATCCCTAATTCACCATTAAAATTCCTAAAATTTAATTCAAAAAAAATAAAAAAATAAAATTACCACCACTACCACCACCACCGGCTGTAACCGCCGGAAACTACCACCACCCTGACCTCCCAACTCCACCACGACCATCGCACACCCTTCGCCCATCTCCCTCTCCTCCACGCAGCCACGCCACCACACCGCCACCTTGTGTACTGCGCCGCCCTTATACCACCATCACCAGCACACCGCACCGCCATACCGAGCCGCCACTCCCCTTCCTCCTCTCTCTGCTTCCTCCCTCGTCCTCCCTGCCGTTCCCCTGCCTCCTCTCTCTGTTCCTTGCGTGATATCCAGGAACCAAGTTCCTGTTTTGGAACTTTGTTTTATTTTACAATTTTAAGTAAGCCCAAACTCCTATTTTGGCCCAATTTTCTTTACTAGGTTATTTTACTTATTCTAAATATGTTTTACTTATTTATTCTAAAATTTGTTAATATGTTTTACTTAATATGTATTATTCAAGTAAAATTAGTATGTTTTACTTATACAAATAAAATTTGTTTCTTTTATTTAAAATTATAAATATACGCACTCACGTAAAACTTAAATTTAATTAAGTTTTATTTAATTATTTCATATTTACTTGATTTATGAATTTATCAACTAAATATATTATTTGGAAAATATTAATCGTTTCGATATTAATTTTACAATATTTATCATTTTATATATTAATTCAATAATTTAATCTTTTGAAAGAATTCGGACTCGGAGCTCAGAAAGAAAGAACCAAGGACAAAGCATAACGTAACGCGGAATTAAGGTAACGGCTATTGCTAGTACCCGCAATTCCCTTATAAATGCGATTATGAAATTACAACGTTATGATTAATTTATTAAATGGATGTTTTGACATGTTTTATGAATTGCGGGAAATGAAATATGATTGAATTATTTATTATAATATGATTTGATGAAATTATTTCTTATATTATGATTGATTGAATGTTCTTATAAAATAATGTTTATGAGAAACCATGATAGGAATGATGATTTATTTTGATCACATGATCTAAAGGAATTATGTTACTTCAACTGAAGAAAAAGGGCTAAAATGTAAAATTAAACGAAACATGATAAAAGAAAGTGAAAGACCTAGTCCGTTTGGCAATATATGTTCACAGGTTACAATCCTCGGTCATGCATGTACCCATGGGGCATCCGCCCATTGAGCCAAGGCTCTCATGTTTCCGGGCCAAGGCCCCATGTTTTATGGAAAACAGTCCATCGTGGAAGACGTTCCACCATGTCATACTTGCCACGGCTAGCATGTGCACCCTAAAGTTATGAATGAATTAAATAAAGGACTTTATAAAATGTTTTACATTATTCTATTCTCCCTGTGTTATTAAATAAAATGAATTGAAATGAATTTACGTTGCTAGAATAGTTCGTTACTCAGTCTTCGGCTCACCGTTTTTGTTTTCTGTTTTAGGTACTGCGGGGATCAATGGAGACGAGTAGTGGCAAGGAATTTCACTTGAATAATATTCACTTAGTTTATGCTTAATGTTTTAATAGTTTAATTAAAGACTCTTAGTAAGTTATGTACTTTTATTTCGGTAATATAAAGAATTATTATAGTAACTTTTGGGATTTAATAGCTTATGATTGATGGTTGCCTTGTAATTCCCAAGAGGGAGTTACGGCAGGTAATGTCCCGACCAAATTAGGTTAATTCCGCTGCTAATTATGCTTTAATAATTGAATTAGAGGTCGGGGCGTTACAGTTTGGTATCAAGAGCAAAGGTTCTGGACCATAAGTGCTAAACCTTTTGGGTTTTCGCATGAATTGAATTCATTAGGCTTTGAGTAAAGAATTTTAAGGAATAAGTTAAAATCTTGCTAAGGTAAAATGAATATGAGTGTGAGTGTAGGAACGGGATCAAAGGGCTTATTTTATATTATTATTTCTCTTCAATCTTATAAGATATGTTATGCAGAATGTCGACCATTGATGCTATCAACGATGTTACCAACGGAGCTCACAATGAGCACCATGTTCATGATGATAACAATGTTATCCACGAGGAGAATGTCCATGTTGATGGACATGAGGAGAGAATGGAACGGTTGGAAAATGTGAGTGCAATGTTGGCCGAGTTAGTCCATGATTCTCGGAAAAAGAAAGATGTAAGTGGGAACGAGAGCGCAACGATGTTCAAGAACTTTTCATCGCTCAATCCACCATCCTACGATGGCAAGCCTGATCCAGTTGAGTTTGAGGATTGGATAAGTCGCATTGATCAGTTATTTGAAACCCTGCAATGCCCGGAGAAATGGAAAGTTGACTTTGCTGTGTTTTATTTAACGGGCCAAGCAGGATTATGGTGGAAAGTCAACAAGGAACGAAAGAATGTGTCGAGATTTGGTTGGAACCAACTCCAGAAGTTAATGAGAGACAAGTTTTATCCACCATCCTTAAGGAAACAAAAAGAAGATGAATTTCTCCACTTGCAACAAGGAACAATGAGCGTTTTGGAATATGCAAATAAGTTCATGGAGTTATCAAGGTTTGCACCAGACTTGGTGTCGACAGAACAGTCCGTGATGAACCGTTTCGAGCGAGGTCTGCACCTTAAGTACCAGGATAGGTTGTCCACTCAGAGGTTTACTTCATATCAGGATATGGTTGATATCGCGGTTAATGTAGAGCGAGTGGTATTACTTCGAGAAGCGAAGAATGTTGGGTATAAAAGGAGAAATGATAACCAAAGCCAAGGAGGATCAAAGAAGCCTAACCAAAGTTATCAGGGAAATCAAAGGAGGAATGATGGTAATCAAGGAAATAATAGGGGACAAGGATTTCAAGGAAGGAACAATCGGTCGCAAGGATGTGCCAAATGTGAAAAAAGGAGTCATGTTGAGAGTGAATGTCGTGTTGGTACAAACGCTTGTTATCGATGTGAAAGTCCTGATAATTACGTCAGAGATTGCCCAAATCAAGTGACGTCAACCATGAGAGGACCAGTTCCAACTAACAACGATCGTGGTCGTAACAACAACACCGCCTCAGGTTCAAACCGCAACCTACCTCGACCACCGCCAACTGGAAGAGTTTTTGTGATGAGACAAGATGAAGCAGATGAGGATGATAACGTTATCACCGGTACCTTTTCTATCCATTCTTTACCTGCCCATGTTCTTTTTGATTCTGGAGCTTCACATTCCTTTATTTCACCATTGTTTGCTAAATGTTTAAGTTTGAAACCATGTTGTGACTTTCATGCTATGAGTGTTTCCCTTCCTAGTGGAGAAATAGTGAAATGTAGAACCATGTATAGAGATTGTCCCATTGTAATAGAGAAAGTGGAGTTTCTAGCAGACTTAGTAGCTTTTGACCTCTCTAAATTCGATGTAATCTTGGGAATGAATTGGTTGACTAAGTATGAAGCTAACCTTAATTGTTCAAGGAAAAGTGTGACCCTTAAAACACCAAATGGAGAAAGAGTTTCATTCCATAAGCTAGTAAGAAAACCAATGATTCAAATTGTCCATGCTTTGAGAGCACGTAAAATGAGTAAGAATGGTTTATCTGGTTATCTGTGTAGTGTTGTTAACCTAAATACCCCTGCATCTTCCATTAATGACATACCTGTTGTTTGTGAATACCCACATATTTTTCCAGAAGAAATACCTAGTATTCCCCCACCAAGAGAATTAGATTTCAGCATTGAATTAATTCCAGGATCCACCCCTAATTCTAAGGCACCATATAGAATGGCACCAGCTGAGTTACAAGAATTAAAGAAACAATTAGATGGGTTACTTGAAAAAGGATATATTCGACCTAGTGTTTGACCTTGGGGAGCCCCTGTCTTATTTGTGAAGAAAAAGGATGGAACTTTGAGGTTATGCATAGACTATAGAGAGTTAAACAAGATTACTATTAAGAATAAGTATCCTTTACCCCGTATTGATGATTTGTTTGACCAACTTAGAGGTGCAGAAGTGTTTTCAAAGATTGACTTGAGGTCCGGATACCATCAACTTCGAATTAAACCCGAGGATATTCCATAGACAACCTTTAGAACTAGATATGGTCACTATAAGTTTGTTGTGATGCCATTTGGGTTAACCAATGCGCCAGCTGTATTTATGGATTTAATGAACCGCATTTTCAAACCATACCTCGATAAGTTTGTAGTTGTTTTTATTGATGATATTTTAGTATATTCTAAGAGTAATGAGGAACACGAGGAGAATCTGAGAAAAGTGTTAGATATGTTGATTGAAAACCAGATATATGCTAAGTTGTTGAAATGTGAATTCTAGCTTAAGGAAATATCATTTTTAGGTCATATTATTTCCGAGAAAGGTGTATCTGTTGATCCTGAGAAAATAAAAGCAATTGTGGAATGGCCTAGACCAACTAATGTACCTGAAGTACGAAGTTTTATGGGTTTAGATGGATATTATCGAAGATTCGTTCAAGACTTTTCTAAGATTGCCTTACCAATAACCCGATTAGTTAGAAAGAATACCAAATTTGTGTGGAATGATGATTGTGAATGTGCATTTCAAGAACTTAAGAAACGTCTCACCACTGCCCCTATTCTTACCCTTCCATCTGGAACTGAGGGATTTGTGATTTATAGTGATGCTTCTAAGAATGGGTTAGGATGTGTCTTAATGCAAAATGGAAAAGTTATAGCTTATGCTTCACGTCAACTCAAAGTTCATGAACAAAACTACCCTACCCATGACCTCGAACTTGCAGCTGTTGTTTTCGCTCTCAAAATTTGGAGACATTATTTGTATGGAGCGTCGTGTCAAATTTTCACTGACCATAAAAGTCTTAAGTATATTTTCACCCAGAAAGAACTCAACATGAGACAACGTAGGTGGTTAGAACTTCTTAAAGATTATGACCTTGATATTCAATACCATCCCGGAAAGGCTAACGTTGTTGCCGATGCATTAAGTCGGAAATCTCACCTAAGCTCAATCCTAACTTTTTCTCGAGCCAACCAAGATGATCTGCAAAAGATGGAAATTGAGTTTATCAAGAAAGGAAGTGCTTGTTTGAATGTGTTGGTAATGAAGCCAACTTTGATTGATGAGATTAAGGAAGCGCAATGTAAAGACTCACAATTAGAAAGAATAAGGAGTGAAGTGGAAAATGGGAAGTCACCTGGCTTTGTCATTCAAGAAGATGGTACATTAAGGTTTCAGGGAAGATTATGTGCGCCTAATGATGAGAAGTTGAAAAAGAGAATTTTAGAAGAAGCTCATAGTTCACCATATTCGATTCACCCTGGAGGAAATAAGATGTATAAAGATTTGAGGCAAGTGTATTGGTGGAGCAATATGAAGCAAGAAGTAGCAGATTATGTGGCTAAATGTTTGACATGTCAGAGAATCAAGATCGAGCATCAAAGACCAGCAGATTTGTTACAACCTCTGGATGTGCCAGAATGGAAATGGGATTCCGTGTCGATGGATTTTATCTTAGGCTTACCAAGGTCAACCAAGGGAATGTATTCTATTTGGGTTATTGTCGATCGATTGACAAAGTCAGCACATTTCTTAGCAATGAAGAACAATTCGAGTTTAGATCAACTTGCTGAACTATATGTGAATACTATTGTGCGATTGCATGGGGTGCCTAGTTCGATTATTTCTGATCGTGATGCGAGATATCAATCCACCTATTGGAAAGAATTGCAGAAAGCTCTTGGAACAAAGCTCAACTTCAGTACTGCATTTCACCCAACGACTGATGGACAAACAGAACGCACTAACCAAATTGTTGAGGATATGTTGAGAGCATGTGTTTTAGATTTTCAAGGAACTTGGGAAAAGTTTCTACCTATGGTTGAATTTTCGTACAACAACAGTTATCAGGCCACCATTGGTATGGCACCGTATGAAGCTCTTTATGGAAGGAAATGTAGAACACCATTGTGTTGGAATGATATTGATGAAGCACGTGTTATAGGACCTGAATTGATTCAAGAAACTACTGACAAGATTCGTTTAATCCAATCGAGAATGAAGGCAGCACAAAGTAGGCAAAAGAGTTATGCAGACCAACGAAGAAGACCATTAGAATTTGAAGTTGGAGATCACGTGTTCTTGAAAATTTCACCAACAAAAGGAATAATGAGATTTGGTCAATCTGGAAAATTGAGCCCAAGATACATCGGGCCGTACGAGATATTGGAAAGAATAGGTGAAGTAGCGTATCGGCTTGCTTTACCGACCGACTTGGAAAAGGTGCATAATGTGTTCCACGTGTCGATGTTAAGGAAATATGTTCCTGATCCTAGTCATGTGATTACGCACGAAACCTTGTTATTGCGTAACGATCTTACATATGAGGAAAAACCAATTGAAATTCTTGAACGAAGAGAGAAACGGCTTAGAAGCAAAGTAATTCCAATGGTTAAAGTCTTGTGGGCCAATCACTTGACATCTGAAGCTACATGGGAAGTCGAAGCGCAAATGAGATCAAAATATCCCCAGTTATTCGTTTAGAAACGATAAGACGTATGAATCTTTATTATGTTATATGAATGATTATGCTATAATGTTATTCAATCATATTTGCATAACGAATAAAACGATTAAGTATGACATGTATGATTTCTAAGAATGGCAAGTTCAACTGAGCTCCAGTTTCGAGGACGAAACTTTTTCTAAGGGGGTGAGGATGTAATACCCCGGAATTTCAAAGCTCGATTAATTAAGTTTAATTATTTTTATTCGCTTAAAATTCGTTTTAAATCGTAATGTCACATTTTATTAACAAAAGTTTTATTTATAACTTTTAATTTTACTTCACGATTTATTATAAAATGTAATATCGTATTTTCGAGAATAATTACGTTTTAAATATTTCGTAACTTATAAAAGATTTTAAAATAACGTTTTCGTTAACGATTTATTCGGAAACTAAATTTAATTATTTGCACTTTATAAATATCATTTTCAGAAATTAATTTAGTCAAAATTGTTATTTTAATTTTTGGTTATTAGTAATTAAATTCTGAAAATTAGCCCAAAAGTTACTAAACTACCCTTATTAGCACCTAAATGAAACAAAGGCAGCCTTCTCTTTTCTCTTCTTCTTCCTCACGTCACTTTGTCCATGGGAGTCAAAAGCTCCACTTTCTACTTGTCACCACCTCAAGGCAACTCAATCTACTTGTCACCACCACATTGCAATTCAAGCCTTACTCATCAAACCTATTTGAATAACTGGAAATCTAAACTAGAATAGCTCATCTTAATCATCACTTTCATTGATTCAATTTCTTCCACTTGTCAATGCAATCAAGCTGAGTTGTTGCATTCATGAAGCCCCATGACAACTATAAATAGCTGCTCAATCATCCCAAATGAAACACAAATCAGATTAACCACTAATCCCTAATTCACCATTAAAATTCCTAAAATTTAATTCAAAAATAAAAATAAAAATTACCACCACTACCACCACCACCGACTGCAACCGCCGGAAACTACCACCACCCAGACCTCCCAACTCCACCACGACCATCGCACACCCTTCGCCCGTCTCCCTCTCCTCCACGCAGCCACGCCACCACACCGCCACCCAGTGTACTGCGCCGCCCTTAAACCACCATCACCAGCACACCGCACCGCCATACCAGCTGCCACTCCCCTTCCTCCTCTCTCTGCTTCCTCCCTCGTCCTCCATGCCGTTCCCCTGCCTCCTCTCTCTGTTCCTTGCGTGAGTTCCAGGAACCAAGTTCCTGTTTTGGAACTTTGTTTTATTTTACAATTTTAAGTAAGCCCAAACTCCTATTTTGGTCCAATTTTCTTTACTAGGTTATTTTACTTATTCTAAATATGTTTTACTTATTTATTCTAAAATTTGTTAATATGTTTTACTTAATATGTATTATTCAAGTAAAATTAGTATGTTTTACTTATACAAATGAAATTTGTTTCTTTTATTTAAAATTATAAATATACGCACTCACGTAAAACTTAAATTTAATTATAAGTTTTATTTAATTATTTCATATTTACTTGATTTATGAATTTATCAACTAAATATATTATTTGGAAAATATTAATCGTTTCGATATTAATTTTACAATATTTATCATTTTATATATTAATTCAATAATTTAATCTTTTGAAAGAATTCAGACTCGGAGCTCAGAAAGAACGAACCAAGGACAAAGCTTAACGTAACGCGGAATTAAGGTAACGAGTATTGCTAGTACCCGCAATTCCCTTATAAATGCGATTATGAAATTACAACGTTATGATTAATTTATTAAATGGATGTTTTGACATGTTTTATGAATTGCGGGAAATGAAATATGATTGAATTATTTATTATAATATGATTTGATGAAATTATTTCTTATATTATGATTGATTGAATGTTCTTATAAAATAATGTTTATAAGAAACCATGACAGGAATGATGATTTATTTTGATCACATGATCTAAAGGAATTATGTTACTTCAACTGAAGAAAAAGGGCTAAAATGTAAAATTAAACGAAACATGATAAAAGAAAGTGAAAGACCTAGTCCGTTTGGCAGTATATGTTCACAAGTTACGATCCTCGGTCATGCATGTACCCATGGGGCATCCGCCCATTGAGCCAAGGCTCTCATGTTTCCGGGCCAAGGCCCCATGTTTTATGGACAGCGGTCCATCGTGGAAGACGTTCCACCATGTCATACTTGCCACGGCTAGCATGTGCACCCTAAAGTTATGAATGAATTAAATAAAGGACTTTATAAAATGTTTTACATTATTCTATTCTCCCTGTGTTATTAAATAAAATGAATTGAAATGAATTTACGTTGCTAGAATAGTTCGTTACTGAGTTTTCGGCTCACCGTTTTTGTTTTCTGTTTTAGGTACTGCGGGGATCAATGGAGACGAGTAGTGGCGAGGAATTTCACTTGAATAATATTCACTTAGTTTATGCTTAATGTTTTAATAGTTTAATTAAAGACTCTTAGTAAGTTATGTACTTTTATTTCGGTAATATAAAGAATTATTATAGTAACTTTTGGGATTTAATAGCTTATGATTGATGGTTGCCTTGTAATTCTCAAGAGGGAGTTACGACAGGTAATGTCCCGACCAAATTAGGTTAATTCCGCTGCTAATTATGCTTTAATAATTGAATTAGAGGTCGGGGGGTTACACATCGAAAATTTGAATTTTTGAATCTTGAATTTTGAACTTTGATACCCGGAGTTAATCCATTGGGATGTGCTTTGCTGGGGATAAGAGCTTTTTACAGGCCCTTAAAATTTTTGAATTTCGACTGACTTTCCCGGAGCTTGGGTCCGTTGGGAGTTGGGCGCCTGAGTCGTTGTATTTTTTTGGACTTTGTATTCTTGAAATATCCATCTGTTTGCACTTGGAGCTACAGGTGTATACCCGTATTTTCGATGGATTGTTCGATGCGACGTTTGATGCTTGGTGCGGAAGACCGTAGCAGCAAAGGACGTGCAATCAGCACGGGAGACCGCGCGCGCTGCAGATTTGCGCATGCAGCAGGTTAGCGCAGGGCGCTGGGGCGGTGCCTGGCGCGGGGCTACACTATATAAGTTCCCCTTGACGTGCCATTTTGGGGCACATTCACTTGAAATTCTTTTGCTCTTTCTATCAAAGGTTGATTTTGAAGCAAAAATCAGCCAAACACTTGCAACCTATTAGCCGAAAATCCTAGTAACCTTAAGGGCGATTCTAGTTGGTCAAGCTTAAGGCGGATACGGACGTGCTGTGGACTGTCTACGGAGGGACGATACTTGGAGTCCTAAAGAATTGTTCTTGTTCGGTTCGGGCGCAGCTAGGGAGGGCACGCTACAAAGTGTATGCATCTAAATTATGCTAAATGATTATGTGTAAATAATATGTTTCCTGGCTTTATGGTTTTTCCGCATGATTTATGTTTTGTCATATGTATCATAACATAACATAGGTCTTGAGCTACCTCGTTCACCTGTAGGCCGACGGAAAGCCGTTCCGTACTTACTGGTCCTTGGTGGAGGTTCAGAGGGCCTTTAAAGCTCTCCGTGGTGATGCAGAGGCTATGGAGATTTGGTCGCAGATGGGCCTGGCCGATTTCTGGCGCACCATGGGAGGTTCCCCGAGGAGAACGGGGATTAAAAACCGTTTGTGGGTTTTGTTAGAGCGGTGGTGGGATACCACCAATACTTTTCACATGGCATGGGGGGAGATTACTATTACCCCTCTTGAATTTGCTATGATTACAGGTCTTCCTTTTTCTGAGAGGAATGTGACCTTTGACTCTGAGCTGACGTGGCGCTCGGCCATTGCCAGGGACTTGCTCGGCCCTGTTGTTGATTTGTCAGAGGACGACTCTCACGCTTCTGTGGCGGTGCTTGTAGATGCTATCTGTGGTGAGGGTGTGTCCGCGGAGCAGAGGTTTAGGCTCTTCCTCCTTGTCTTGGTTAGCAGAGTGATTGCCCCGAGTAGGAACAATCGGGTGCATATTAGCTTCTTGTCCGCTCTGAGGGACTTGAGAGCTGTCCCGAGTTATAACTGGGGTGGTTTGGCATATAGCCACCTCTTGTATGAAATGGGGCGGGCCTCCCGGACTGCAATGGGGAGTGACCTGAGCATGGCTGCTCTGTGGAGCGTGCTGGAGGTATTCGAGACTCCTTGTACTTTGTACTTTGTATTTGTATGCTTGTATCTTGAACTTGACTGATGTTTTGTTTGTTCCTTGAAATATTTGGATCTATGAGCACTTTCCGACTTTGGCGCCGGAGCGTACTAGAGATGCGGCTTACCCGTATGCTGCCTCTTGGATAGGAGCGGTGCGCGTTGGTGCGTCCCTGGCGGCTTCTCGCAGAGCTTGGAGAGTTTTACCTGTTGATAGGGTAATATTCTTGTACGGTTTTGCTTTCTTGTATTTGTATTTGTACTGTTGCCTGAGTTATCTGCTTTGTAGGTGGTATGACGTCCTTTTGCTAACGCGGTTGTACCTGTCTCAGCTGCTCGGGCCCATTTCCTTTATGGGCGGCGGGTTTTGCTTCCAGGGGTGTACCTCCATATGTGGTATCTGGGGGAGCGGGTGTCCCCTCAGCACAATTCGGGGGAGAGACTCATCCCAAAGGACCCACCAGGGTCCATGCTGGCGTTGGATGAAGAGTTGGCCCGGCTCTATGTGGAGGCTAGGGGCGATGCTGTTTGCCGCTCTTGGAGGGATTTTGTACACAGGAAGGGGAGCTATGATGACTTCCTGAGGAGGCTGGCTCCACCAGTACGCTTTGTACTGCCGGTGAGCTTTTGAACCTTGTATTCTTGTATTCTTGCATTCTTGTATTCTTGTATTGATGTATTGATTGGATGATTGTATGATTGTATGTAGGAGGAGGAGGTGTTAGGTTATGATTCATATGACACAATATAAATCATGCAGAAAAACCATAAAGCCAGGAAAGCATATTATTTACACATAATCATTTAGCATAGTTTAGATGCATACACTTTGTTGCGTGCCCCCCCTAGCTGCGCCCGAACCGAACAAGAACAAGTCTTTAGGACTCCAAGTGTCGTCCCTCCGTAGATAGTCCACAGCACGTCCGGATCCGCCTTAAGCTTGACCAACTAGAATCGCCCTTAAGGTTACTAGGAATTTCGGCTAATAGGTTGCAAGTGTTTGGCTGATTTTTGCTTCAAAATCTTACCTTTAGAATACTTCAATTGTGTCTATAAATTATGACCCTAGGCACCTATTTATAGAGGTATCGAAAAGGAACTGGAATCCTACTAGGATACGAATTAATTAAACTAGAATCCTAGTAGAACTCTTATTTAATTAATTTATCCTTTTAGGATTAGGAATTTAATCATATATCGAATCCTGATAGCTTTAGGATTCGTATATGAACACAAACACACACACGCACGCACAGAAGCCCACGAGGGGCGCCATGCGCGCGCGCACAGCCCGCGAGCACTCGCAGCCCATTGCCACGAGGCCCACACGCTGCCGCAGCCTTGGCGCGCGCTGGGCCTGCCTTGCGGTGGGCCTGGCGCAGCCTTGGCTGGTGCGTTGTGGCGTGTTGGCATTCTGGGCGATGGCCCGGCTTCGTGCTGGGTCTTCGTCTGGCAGGCCTCGTCCGATGCTAATTCGTACGATACGCTTCCGATTAAATTCCCGATTCCGGAATTTATTTCCGATACGAACAATATTTAATATTTCCGATTCTGGAATTAATTTCCGTTTCGAACAAATATTTAATATTTCCGTTTCCGGAATTATTTTCCGCTTCCGATAATATTTCCGATTCTGACAATATTTCCGTTTCCGGCAATATTTCCGATTCCGGCAATATTTCCATTTCCATTAATATTTTCCGATACGTACCATGTTTCCGTTTCCGGCAACATTTACGACTTGGATAATATTTATATTTCCGATACGATCCATATTTCCGTTTCCGGTAATATCATCGTTTCCGGAGTATTCATTTCTTGCTTGTGACGATCTCAGCTCCCACTGAAACCAAGATCCGTCGATTCTGAATATCTATAGATGGAGTATTTAATGCCATTAAATACTTGATCCGTTTACGTACTATTTGTGTGACCCTACGGGTTCAGTCAAGAGTAAGCTGTGGATTAATATCATTAATTCCACTTGAACTGAAGCGACCTCTAGCTAGGCATTCAGCTCACTTGATCTCACTGAATTATTAACTTGTTAATTAATACTGAACCGCATTTATTAGACTTAACATTAAATGCATACTTGGACCAAGGGCATTATTTCCTTCAGTCTCCCACTTGTCCTTAGGGACAAGTGTGCATTTCCTAATTCCTTCGTCGCTCGATGCTTGCTCTTGAACATAAGGTAAGAGTTGGCATCCTTATTATGTCTAGAGGTGTTTCTCGATTTCAGAGTTCAACTGATCAAATAAACAGATAATCATAGCCTATGATTCATCCGAGCACGGCCATGCATTTTACAGTTTCTAGCTCTCCGAGTGGCCTTGTACAACTTTTAAGCATCTCATCCCGATTTATGGGAGGACAATCCCAATCTTGCGATCTTGAGATTAGACTTCGTTTGATAGGTGATTACCTGAGCGTTGCCTTTATAGCCTCCTTTTACGGTGCAACGGTTGGTCAATGTCAAAGTAACCCGTTCTTAAACAAGTAATCTCAAATCACTCAGGTATTGAGGATTTAGTGTCTAATAACTTTAATGAAATTTACCTATGACAGATTTTCATCTCTTACAGTAAAGTTTCATAGGTCTGTCCGATACTAGTCATCCCAAAGTAAGTATCTATGCAAATGATTATGACATTGCCATGTCTACATAGTTCAAGAAACAGAACTACTAGTCATCTTGCATTCTAGTCGTCTAACGTTTTCTATGCGTCCATCTTTATAGAAAACTCCGACCAGGGACCATTTTCAACTTTTGACATTCAAGTTCACTTGATAGACATTTCTTAGTCACAGGACTGGTCCTGACAGTCTATCTTGAATATATCGTCAAATTGAAGGGACTCATCATTTAATACTAAACCAAGATTAAATGGAATATGAAAAATACATTTCATATATGATAAATGTTTCAACCCCAGTGTTTTATAACCATGGGCCCTAAACCCATCTTTAAAACAGTTCATGGAATTCAAAGCTATGCTTGATTTCCAGTGCTACAATGTGAGTGTTGCTTCTCACTTGTTGCATAGGTTTAGTTATCATGATTTGCCAATCTTAATATCCTTTTCATCGAATGTTTTTCGAGATATGATGATAAGATCTTTTGAGTTTGTTTATTATGTGATCTAGTCTTTCTTACTTCGATAGTGGTTCTACGCATTTTGCAATGAAGAACCATCAAGCCAGAAGACAGGTGATCTACACAAGTTCAGTGAAGAACTCTTTAAAATAACCCTGTTTTATTGCTTCTTAGGCAATAAGTACTTTTACTTCAACTGTTTAGGTTGCTACTGATGCTTTGTTTGGATTTACTTATCCAAGCAGTTCACAGATATGCGGAAGACTTTCCAACTATATCTTGAACATAGAAATTATTATTTTTAATTTCCCACGCAACAATTCATGGTCTTCAATCCATGTTGCCATTTCAAAACACGATGCTCTTTAGCTCGTCCTTGTCAATGGTTAACTCCAAAGGGTCTTGCTTGATCCTTTGCCAGTGTTTATGCGTGTAGCATCAATATTTAGCATATCTTTATTTCCCTGAATCAAGAACTATTCCTATGTACATTTTCAAGTACCATAAGTATTCTTGATCTCAATCTAGTTGATCTTCACTTAGATCAATAGAGATTGGTATATGTTCGTCATGCCTAAAGTCATACGATACGTTTTTGGGGATCCTCATATTATATCATACATGATAAATTCTTTTGCAGAATAATTCCCAATTGAATTCTATTCATGTAACTTTAGCTCATATAGTTTCAGTATATACTAAATCCAGCTAAATTCATTGACATATAATATAGGTGAAGAATATCATTAGATTCTTTGATGTTTAACTTAGTAAATGCTTATACATAGTTCAAACATTCTTTACTTAGATTTATTCACATGGGTCGAATATCTCCAATAGAGTCTTTCGTGTTTGATTTAGTAAATGCCATTACTAATCTAAAAAAATATTTTAAGATCTTTGAAAATAGATCTTAATACCCATCATGTACTAAGTTTCGCCTTGGTCCGTCATTGATGAACAATTTCAAATCTAAGTCATTAGCATTTGAATGTTATTTCACAATAGAGAGATATGTGTGTGATACACATAGGACCAATTAAGTTTTATGTACTCCCACTAAACTTCTTATATATCTATAAGAATCATGTACATTTTATGAAACTAAAATACTTATTAGCTTCACTAAAATACAATTCCAATTCCCAATTGCTTGCTTAAATCTGTACTTAGATTTCATAAGCTAGCTTTCCTTTCAAGCATTATTTGGATCC
This sequence comes from Spinacia oleracea, assembly GCF_020520425.1. Classification (NCBI taxonomy): domain Eukaryota; kingdom Viridiplantae; phylum Streptophyta; class Magnoliopsida; order Caryophyllales; family Amaranthaceae; genus Spinacia; species Spinacia oleracea. The sequence continues at coordinate 84,140,969 of NC_079492.1, read as the reverse complement.
ATAAATCCTATGACATGCCATGTACATAGTTTCTTCCAACATTTGATTGAGGAATACGTTTTATCATCCAATTGCCATATGTACCAATATGCAATCATTGCTTGATTTATAGACTTGAGCATTACGATTATGCATGAGGTTTCAACACAATCCATGCCATGAATTTTCTTGTAACCTTTAGCAACTAATCTAGCTTTGTGTGTGAACACAATTCCATGTTTGATGGTTTTTATCCTTAAAACCAATTTTTAACCTATTCTTGCAAATCAACAAAATTTCAATTTTGTCATCAAAACATTGGTTATGTTTTATGGCCTTTAACCAATTAAACATATAGTCTATATATGGCCTCTAACCATTTTAGGGAATCTATATTTCGTCATATCTTTCTTACAAGTCACCAACTCATTAATCTTTGTGATAATAGTTTCACTGCAAGTTGTAGGTTTCTTCACTATCTAATAGAAGAATCGCATAGTTTCAGTGACTTGAACTCTATGCCTACTTGGGTATAGAACATTAAACAATATAATATCAATAGCCACTTAAAAGTCCTTTGAATATTCTGTTCTCCTTGAATCACTTGTAAAGTCTTCTAAGAGATGTCTATTCTTTAAAAGCCACTTCTAAAGTCCTTAAAGAATACGTGTTCGGATTTTCTAAAGAACTTCGAAAAGCCTCCGGATTGTCCGTTTATGTTTGTTGTTCGCCTCGAAGACTTTCGAGGTCTATTTTCTCCCACTTGACATTTTGGAAACGAATCTCCGAAAGGACATTATTTCGAGCAAACAAACATTATGTTCTCAAAAATTCGTGGTAGAAACAATACCCTTGTGTCTCATTTGAATAAATCACAATGAAACATATATCTATACTTGGGCCTTAGTTTGTCGAATGACAAACACTAAGCTCCCACTGAGTTTTGCAACTCTCTAGATATATTTTATGAAAAGTTATTCTGAAATTATTTTTCAATAGCTTTGACGAATTTGGTTTAGTTTGGTGGTAGTTGAGCATTTTGTTTTAGAAATTATAGGAAAGGTCTTTATGATTCATAATTAATCGAATCAAGTACTAATTGACTTCGATTATTCCAACTAAGATATGCCATATCTTATGGACCTAGATTGTGAAATTACAACACACAATCATTGATGATCATATTTGGTCTCAAGTAATCATCAACATGATCTAACCTAGATCTTTATGATTTCTTGCCAAGTGGATTTTATACTTCTGAATCTTTGAACTAGCCAAACAGATTCAACTTATACTACATTTGAGTAAATAAACCTATATTAACTCAAATCCATGTGAAATAAAAAGTCATAAAATCTTTCTTTAGCTTTGAATTCTATTGTCTAGGTGTTCTAACAATAGTTCATATCTTTTTTTACTTTCAACAAGTAAGACTTGCCTGTCTTAAATTGATCTAGAAATCAATCAACTTTCAAAAGTCCATCAAAATAGAGCTTTTGAATGTTAACTTGTTGATATGGTCTAAGTAACAATGCCAAAGATTAGTGGAACTCAAATCAAGGGATTGATTTGAACCTAGTAAAGTTATTATTGTTAAAGATTTGTTTGTTTTAATCAAGCATATTGACTCAACCCGTAAATGACTATTTCATTCAAATAAACAAACAAACATTGTTTTTTGTTTTTCTTGAATGTGAGTCTTTCTGTGTTTGAAGCAGAAATTTAGGTATGCTGATTATTGAACAAAATAGCCATTAAGTTCCAGCCTTTGAAAGGACTTAAAACAAACTAGATGACCCTACAACTAATGTAGCATTGCCATGCTTCATTTCCCACTTGTAGGCTATTAGTGTAGCCTAGCTTCCATTGTTTGAGTTATTACCGAAGTAAGAACCTCAAGCGGTATATGATACCAAGGAAGTTTGATTGCCAGGTCACTTCTCTTTAAACATTAACTTATAGGTAGAAACGGAATTGTAAATTCCTTTCACTTGTTCCTTGTTTTCCTATTTCTTGTACCCTTTCTTATAGCCTTAAGAATTGAATTTTCTAGTGTTGACTTTTATACTTTGTTTAGACATGTCCAATGTCACTCCAACAAAGTTCTTACCATTTCAATTTATGTTGAATATTTTATTTCAACTAGATGATCTTACCAGAAGCTTCTAAAGTTCCCTAAGCATCGATTTATTCGAATGTCTAGTGTCTAGACTCATTCGAGAATTAAATGGAAAAAGATTTTAGGTTGTTAACCATTGGTAATGTTGAGCGTTTAAACTCAATGCTTTATGATCCCAAAACTGAAGGAAATAATGCCCTTGGTCCAAGTATGCATTCTATGTTAAGTCTAATAAATGCGGTTCAGTATTAATTAACAAGTTAATAATTCAGTGAGATCAAGTGAGCTGAATGCCTAGCTAGAGGCCGCTTTAGTTCAAGTGGAATTAATGATATTAATCCACAGCTTACTCTTGACTGAACCCGTAGGGTCACACAAATAGTACGTAAACGGATCAAGTATTTAATAGCATTAAATACTCCATCTATGAATATTCGGAACCGACGGATCTTGGTTTCAGTGGGAGCTAAGATCGTCACAGGCAAGGAATGAATACTCCGGAAACGATGATATTGCCGGAAACGGAAATATGGATCGTATCGGAAATATAAATATTATCCAAGTCGTAGATGTTGCCGGAAACGGAAACATGGTACGTGTCGGAAAATATTATCGGAAATGGAAATATTGCCAGAATCGGAAATATTGCCGGAAACGGAAATATTGTCAGAATCGGAAATATTACCGGAATCGGAAAATAATTCCGGAAACGGAAATATTAAATATTTGTTCGAAACGGAAATTAATTCCGGAATCGGAAATATTAAATATTGTTCGTATCGGAAATGAATTCCGGAATCGGAAAATTAAATCGGAAGCGCATCGTACGAATAAGCATCGGACGAGGCCTGCCGGACGAGGCCCAGCACGAAGCCAGGCCATCGCCCAGCAAGCCAAGCGCGCCGCACAAACAGTCACGCCAGGCCCAGCGCAAGGCCAGGCCCAGCAGGCTGCGTGCAGCGCGCAGCGCGCACAGCGCGCACAGCACGCGCAGCGCACAGCGCGCGCGGGCGCTGAGTGGGCTGCTGCTCGCGCGCACGCATGGGGCCCATCGTGGCTGCCGTGCGTGTGTGTGCAAGTGTTTGTGTTCGTGCACGTTTCCTAAAACATGCAGAGTTCGGTTAATGATTAAATTCCTAATTCTATTTGATAAATTAATTAAATTAGAGTTCTTGTAGGATTCTAGGTTTAATTAATTTGTATCTGAATAGGATTTCGATTCCCTTTCCATACCGCTATAAATATGAGGCTAGGGCTCACAATTTATAACACAAGTTTCAAAGTATTCAAAGTGAGTTTTTGAGAGAAAAATTCAGTCACACATTTGCCTATAAAGTGCCGAAAATAATAGTACCTTAAGGGCGATTCTAGTTGGTCAATCTTAAGGCGGATCCGGACGTGCTGTGGACTATCTACGGAGGGACGACACTTGGAGTCCTAAAGACTTGTTCTTGTTCGGTTCGGGCGCAGCTAGGGAAGGCACGCAACAAAGAGTATGCATCTAATCTATGCTAAATGATTATGTGTAAATAATATGTTTTCCTGGGTTTATGGTTTTTCCGCATGATTTATGAATTGTCATATGTATCATAACCTAACAGTGGTATCACGAGCCCCTTATTATTTTCATAATCTAAATTGCATGAACATGGTTAAATATTACAAATTTGCAAGAATTAAAAGGGGTGATTAATTTTCGTAATTGTTAATTAATTGCAAATTGCGTTTATTTAATTATACGTACGCAGTTTTTCGGCAGTTTCTTCGTTACTCATCCGAATTGAGTGATTTTTGTGTCAATTCCGCATGTAAAAGGCATTCTAAAATTTTGACAAAAATAATATTTTTCTGCCGAACCCAGAATTCTCAAATTCGAAGCCTAACTATGACTTTTCGAAGGTTTTAGTTTTTCGAATGCAAAATTTCGTAAATTTAAGATGTTAAATTAAATATTTGCGATTCTTGTTGATAAATCTTGAATTTTTGATTGACCTACTGCATATGTTTAACAAGTTTGAATGCCTAGTCTTGTTAATTATGCAATCTAATTTGTAATTATGATTAATTTGTTGAAAATTAGAATAATTTAGAATTAATTTGATTTTCATAATTAATTGTAATTTAATTAGAAACCTATGATTAAAAACCACCATAAAAATTGTAAATTTACGATAAATTTTAAATTTTTATGACCTAGACTTGAATCCATAACAATCGGAAATCAATTGGATAATAAATTTTCGATTTTTTCGCCCTAAAATTATGAAATTAATATTATTTATTAATTTGTCATTAATTTTAAATATAAATTTTAAATTTTTATGCGATTCGTTCATATAACTTGCACGCACGAAGCAATGGACGCTTCGTGTTACCCTTAAGGGGTGTTGTATAATGCGGGCATGCGACGACGAGCAAGGGAGCTCGTCGCCCGTGCGGCACGAATGCAATGAGCAAGGGCGTAGTGCACGAGCACAAGGCAGCAGCCCTGCCTTGTGTCGTGTGCGACGACCAATGGACGAATGGGCATGGGCGTAGGGCGAGCCAAGGCAGTCGCGTGTGGGCAGCAAGCGAGCTGCGCCACAACGCGCGCTGCCTCGCACAAGAGCGCGCAGCCTCGCGCGCAGCGAGCGCAAGCTCGCGTGCCACGAGCGCTGCGCCCAGCATTGCTCGCGCGCACAGCGAGCGATGTCGCCCGCCCAGCGAGCGATGTCGCGCGCCCAGCGAGCGATGGCTCGCGCGCCCAGCGAGCGATGTCGCGCGCCCAGCGAGCGATGTCGCGCGCCCAGCGAGCGATGTCGCGCGCCCAGCGAGCGATGTCGCGCGCCCAGCGAGCGATGTCGCGCGCCCAACGAGCGATGTCGCGCGCGCACTGCGAGCGATAGCTCGCGTGCGATGAGCGCTGGCGCGCGCATCGAGCACCAATGCGTGCGGAGGCTTGCGATGGAGATGCAGCAGCTATGCGACGAGCGCATGGGCTGCGCGCACATGGCCAGCGATGGCTGTGTGCGTGCGGCCCATGGGCGTGCAATGCGTAGGGTGTTTGCGTTACGATTAGATCGTTTTGAATGTTTAATTTGAAAATTTCAGTTCACGTAATTTTAATTAATTTTAAAATTAATAATTTAAATTATTTTCTTGGATTTTAATTTTGAATATTGTAATTATAATAAATTTTATTTATTCTAATTATTTTACTAAAATTAAAATCATGAATTAATTTAAATACGACTGAAATTAAATTAAATTTTTGGATTCAATTATAAATTGATATGAGCTTTAAATTTTAATTAAATTTGTATGTTTCCGGTTGGACTAGAAATACATTTTTATGTTTAAAATTAGTAAAGCATATAAATTTATTGGTTTAAGTGGGAGCGCTTTTTAGTCATAAACTCTTGATTAGGTCTACAAATCCTTAAGGTTAAAACAACTTGATTAGAATTAATAAGGACTGAATAATTGGTAGATTATTGGTGCCCTTGATTAATTGCTGCAAATGTTTACGTGATGCATAATGTGTTTTACTAACCAGCTATGTGGGCCATTCATGATAATGAATGGGTGAATGGTATATATTGTATATGTACTGTTTTGCAGGTTATGAAGTGACTAGTATGGCCCAAATAGGATAGAAAATATGGTCTGCGTACCATTAATTTGAATGTAATTGGTCTAAAGTACCAAAGTTATTTTTCAATTCAAATATGGTCTGCGTACCATCAAATAGTTGTAATTAGTTATAACTTATCCTATTTGAAGAAAATGGTGCCTCCCACGGAGATTTTCAAGACGGACTTTGAAGTCAAAGCTTCAAGATGAAGTCGGGCCATACTAGATCACATTTATCTTATGCATGTTTTAAGTTATTTATTGTTTTAAATATGTCTTAAAATGCATGAGATCAAAAGCTTGATTATGTTGCATGATTAAGGATTTTAGTTCACTTAAAATCTAACCAACATAGTAAGAGCCTTAAGTTCCAAACTTAAAAATTGAGTTAAAAGGTGCCATGCCAAAATATACACTTGCTTGGATATCCTTTACATCAATCTAGTAATAGTTTTCGCTCAGCGAGGTGTTACTTATTGGTCCTAAAGGGGCAAGGTACACAAATAATTGTGAGTACATGTTAGTTTTGGTAAAACTCAACGATATAAGTAAGGAGTCCTTTTATGTCGTGGCAAAATCGATAGGTTTACCTAACAAGTTCTTAGACGTACCTATCAACCAAGAGTAGTTTCTAGACTATTAGCAAAAGGCTTTTGCTTACCTAAGATGTTCTAGGATTAAGTCGACAAACTGTGCTTAGTTCTTCAATGATTTTAGGATCTTGGAATCATTTTATTCACACCTGCCGGAACACATAATTCGAATAAAATGCTAATAACTTGTTTGAATTGCATGGTTGCTTTAATTTCAAGTTATTATTCATGATAAATGTTTAGACTTTGCATGCTTCAATGTATGTTTTAATTATTGTTTATAATTAAATATCTTGCACTGCAATAAATCCTTTTAGAAAGGTAACAGTAAATTTCCTCGATTGGTAGTGAATCCAAGAACGATTCACGGAAATGAGAGAAAGTGAGCAATTTAAAATGTACGTTTCTTTTAGCGACTTTCATGGTTGTTTTCGAATATCAAAGTCGAATGGCAAACCAATTGGTGCTTGTGAATTCAAAATACAATGTAGTTTTGAGATCATAAAGCATTGAGTTTAAACGCTCAGCCTTACCAATGGTTAACAACCTAATATCTTTGTCCATTTAATTCTCGAATGAGTCTAGTCACTAGACATTCGAATAGATCGATACTTAGAGAACTTTAGAAGCTTCTGGTAAGATCATCTGGTTGAACCAAAATATTCAACATAAATTAAAATGGAAAAGAACCTTGTTGGTGACATTGGACATGTCTAACAAAGTATAAAAGTCAACACTAAAGAATTCAATTCTTAAGACTATAAGAAAGGGTACAAGAAATAGGAAAACAAAGGAACATATGAAAGGAATTTACGATTCCGTTTCTACCTATAAGTTTATGTTTAAAGAGGAGTGACCTAGCAATCAAACTTCCTTGGTATCATATACCGCTTGAGGTTCTTACTTCGGTAATAACTCAAACAATGGAAGCTAGGATACACTAATGACCTACAAGTGGGAAATGAAGCATGGCAATGCTACATTAGTTGTAGGGTCATCTAGTTTGTTTTAAGTCCTTTCAAAGGCTGGAACTAAATGGCTATTTTGTTCCATAATCAGCATACCTAAATTTCTGCTTCAAACACAGAAAGACTCACATTCAGAAGAACAAAAACAGTGCTTGTTTGTTTGTTTATTTGAATGAAATGGTCATTTACGGAATGAGTCAATATGCTTGATTAAAACAAACAACTCTTTAAAGAACTTTACTAGGTTCAAATCAACCCCTTGATTTGAGTTCCACTAATCTTTGGCATTGTTACTTAGACCATATCAACAAGGTAACATTCAAAAGCTCTATTTTAATGGACTTTTGAAAGTTCATTGATTTCTAGATCAATTTAAGACAACTAGTCTTACTTTTTGAAAGTAACAAAAGATATGAACTATTGTTAGAACGCCTAGACAATAGAGTTCAAAGCTAAAGAAAGATTTTATGACTTTATATGGATTTGAGTGAATATAGGTTTATTTTCTCAAATGTGATATAAGTTGAATCTGTTTGGCTAGTTCAAAGATTCAGAAGTATAAAATCCACTTGGCAAGAAATCATAAAGATCTAGGTTAGATCATGTTGATGATTACTTGAGACCAAATATGATCATCAATGATTGTGTGTTGTAATTTCACAATCTAGCTCCATAAGATATGGCATATCTACGTTGGAATGATCGAAGTCAATTAGTAATTGATTCGATCAATGATGAATCATAAAACTTTTCCTATAATTTCTAAAACAAAATGCTCAACTACCACCAAACTAAACCAAATTCGTCAAAGCTATTGAAAAGTAATTTCAGAATGTCTTTTCATAATATATCTAAAGAGTTCCTAAACTCAGTGGGAGCTTAGTGTTTATTATTCAACAAACTAAGGCCCAAGTATAGATATATGTTTCATTGTGATTTATTCAAATGAGACACAAGGGTATTGTTTCTACCACGAATTTTTGAGAACATAATGTTTGTTTGATCGAAATAATGTCCTTTTGGAGATTCGTTTCCAAAATGACAAGTGGGAGAAAATAGACCTCGAAAGTCTTCGAGGCGAACAACAAACATAAACGGACATTCCGGAGGCTTTTCGAAGTACTTCAGAAAATCCGAACTTATTCTTTAAGGACTTTAGAAGTGGCTTTAAAGAATAGACATCTCTTAGAAGACTTTACAAGTGCTTCAAGGAGAACAGAATATTCAAAGGACTTTCAAGTGGCTATTGATATTCTATTGTTTGATGTTCTATACCCTAGTAGGCATAGAGTTCAAGTCACTGGAACTATGAGATTCTTCTATTAGATAGTGAAGAAACATGGAGTTCAGGTCATTGAAGATATGCGATTCTTCCATTAGATAGTGAAGAAACCTACAACTTGCAGTCAAACTATTATCATGTAGATTAATGAGTTTGTGACTTGTAAGAAATCTATGATGAAACCTAGATTCCCTAAAATGGTTAGAGGCCATATATAGACTCAAATGTTTTAAATGGTTAGAGGCCATAAAACATACTCAATGTTTTGATGACAAAATTGAAATTTTGTTGATTTGCAAGAATAGTTTCACACCTATTGATTGCAAAGTTTGAAAACCATCAAACATGAAATTGTGTTCACACACAAAGCTAGATTAGTTGCTAAAAGTTACAAGCAAATTCACGATGTGGATTGTGTTGAAACCTCATGCATAATCGTAATGCTTAAGTCTATAATTCAAGCAATGATTGCATATTGATACATATGGCAATTGGATGACAAAACGTATTCCTCAATCAAATGTTGGAATAAACTATGTACATGGTATGTCATAGGATTTGTGGATCCAAATAAATGCTTGAAAAAGAAAGCTAGCTTATGAAATCTAAGTCCAGATTTAAGCAAGCAATTGGGAATTAGAACTGTATTTTAGTGAAGCTAATAAGTATTTTAGTTTCATAAAATATACATGATTCTTATAGATATATAAGAAGTTTAGTGGGAGTACTTAAAACTTAATTGGTCCTATGTGTATTACACACATATCTCTCTATTGTGAAATAACATTCAAATGCTAATGACTTAGATTTGAAATTATTCATCAATGATGGACCATGGCGAAACTTAGTACATACTGGGTATTAAGATCTATTTACAAAGATCTTATGATATTGTTTTGGATTAAGTAATGGCATTTACTAAATCAAACACGAAAGTCTCCATTGGAGATATTCGACCCATGTGAATAAATCTAAGTAAAGGATGTTTGAACTATGTATAAGCATTTCCTTAGTTAAACATCAAAGGATCTAAATAAGATTCTTAACCTATATTATATGTCAAAGAATTTAGCTGGATTTAGTATCTACTGAAACTAGATAAGCTAAAGTTACATGAATAGAATTCAATTGGGAATTATTCTCCAAAAGAATTTATCATGTATGATATAATATGAGGATCGCCAAAAACGTATCGTATGACTTTAGGCATGACGAACATATACCAATCTCTATTGATCTAAGTGAAGATCAACTAGATTGAGATCAAGAATACTTATGGTACTTGAAAAGGTACATAGGAATAGTTCTTGATTCAAGGAAATAAAGATATGCTAAATATTGATGCTACACGCATAAACACTGGCAGAGGATCAAGCAAGACCCTTTGGAGTTAACCATTGATAAGGACGAGCTATAGAGCATCGTGTTTTGAAATGGCAACATGGATTGGAGACCATGAGTTGTTGCGTGGGAAATTAAAATATTAATTTCTATGTTCTAAGATACAGCTGGAAAGTCTTCCACATATCTGTGAACTGCTTGGATAAGTAAATCCAAACAAAGCATCACTAGCAACCTAAACAGTTGAAGTAAAAGTAATTATTGCCTAAGAAGCAATAAAACAGGGTTGTTTAAAGTTCTTCACTGAACTTGGGTAGATCACCTGTCTGCTGGCTTGATGGTTCTTCATTGAAAAATGCGTAGAACCACTCTTGAAGCAAGAAAAACGTCTGCTAACTTGATGGTTCTTCATTGCAAAATGAGTAAAACCACCATCGAAGTAAGAAAGACTAGATCACATAATAAACAAACTCGAAAAGATCTTATCATCATATCTCGAAGAACATTCGATGAAAAGGATATTAAGATTGGCAAAGCATGATAACTAAACCTATTCAACAAGTGAGAAGCAACACTCACGTTGTAGCACTGGAAATCAAGCATAGCTTTGAATTCCATGAATTGTTTTAGAAGATGGGTTTGAGGCCCATGGTTGTAAAACATTGGGGTTGAACATTTATCATATATGAAATGTATTTTCATATTCCATTTAATCTTGGTTTAGTATTAAATGATGAGTCCCTTCAAATTTGACGAAATATTCAAGATAGACTGTCAGGACCAGTCCTGTGACTAAGAAATGTCTATCAAGTGAACTTGAATGTCAAAGGTTGAAAATGGTCCCTAGTCGGAGTTTTCTATAAAATTGGACGCATAGAAAACGTTAGACGACTAGAATGTAAGATGACTAGTAGTTCTGTTTCTTGAACTATGTGGACATGGCAATGTCATAATCATTTGCATAGATACTTACTTTGGGAAGACTAGTATCGGACAAGACCTATGAAACTTTACTGTAAGAGATGAAAATCTGTCATGAGTAAATTTCATTAAATTATTAGACACTAAATCCTCAATACCTGAGTGATTTGAAGATTACTTGTTTGAGAACTGGTTGCTTTGACGTTGACCAACCGTCGCACCGTAAAAGGAGGCTATAAAGGCAACGCTCAGGTAATCACCTATCAAACGAAGTCTAATCTCAAGATCGCAAGATTGGGATTGTCCTCCCATAAATCGGGATGAGATGCTTAAAAGTTGTACAAGGCCACTCGGAGAGCTAGAAACTGTGAAATGCATGGCCGTGCTCGGATGAATCATAGGCTATGATTATCTGTTTATTTGATCAGTTGAACTCTGAAACCGAGGAACACCTCTGGACATAATAAGGATGACAACTCTTACCTTATGTTCAAGAGCAAGCATCGAGCGACAAAGGAATTAGGAAATGCACACTTGTCCCTAAGGACAAGTGGGAGACTGAAGGAAATAATGCCCTTGGTCCAAGTATGCATTCTATGTTAAGTCTAATAAATGCGGTTCAGTATTAATTAACAAGTTAATAATTCAGTGAGATCAAGTGAGCTGAATGCCTAGCTAGAGGCCGCTTTAGTTCAAGTGGAATTAATGATATTAATCCACAGCTTACTCTTGACTGAACCCGTAGGGTCACACAAATAGTACGTAAACGGATCAAGTATTTAATAGCATTAAATACTCCATCTATGAATATTCGAAACCGACGGATCTTGGTTTCAGTGGGAGCTAAGATCGTCACAGGCAAGGAATGAATACTCCGGAAACGATGATATTGCCGGAAACGGAAATATGGATCGTATCGGAAATATAAATATTATCCAAGTCGTAGATGTTGCCGGAAACGGAAACATGGTACGTGTCGGAAAATATTATCGGAAATGGAAATATTGCCAGAATCGGAAATATTGCCGGAAACGGAAATATTGTCAGAATCGGAAATATTACCGGAATCGGAAAATAATTCCGGAAACGGAAATATTAAATATTTGTTCGAAACGGAAATTAATTCCGGAATCGGAAATATTAAATATTGTTCGTATCGGAAATGAATTCCGGAATCGGAAAATTTAATCGGAAGCGCATCGTACGAATAAGCATCGGACGAGGCCTGCCGGACGAGGCCCAGCACGAAGCCAGGCCATCGCCCAGCAAGCCAAGCGCGCCGCACAAACAGCCACGCCAGGCCCAGCGCAAGGCCAGGCCCAGCAGGCTGCGCGCAGCGCGCAGCGCGCACAGCGCGCACAGCACGCGCAGCGCACAGCGCGCACAGCGCGCACAGCACGCGCAGCGCGCAGCGCGCGCGGGCGCGGAGTGGGCTGCTGCTCGCGCGCACGCATGGGGCCCATCGTGGCTGCCGTGCGTGTGTGTGCAAGTGTTTGTGTTCGTGCACGTTTCCTAAAACATGCAGAGTTCGGTTAATGATTAAATTCCTAATTCTATTTGATAAATTAATTAAATTAGAGTTCTTGTAGGATTCTAGGTTTAATTAATTTGTATCTGAATAGGATTTCGATTCCCTTTCCATACCGCTATAAATATGAGGCTAGGGCTCACAATTTATAACACAAGTTTCAAAGTATTCAAAGTGAGTTTTTGAGAGAAAAATTCAGTCACACATTTGCCTATAAAGTGCCGAAAATAATAGTACCTTAAGGGCGATTCTAGTTGGTCAATCTTAAGGCGGATCCGGACGTGCTGTGGACTATCTACGGAGGGACGACACTTGGAGTCCTAAAGACTTGTTCTTGTTCGGTTCGGGCGCAGCTAGGGAAGGCACGCAACAAAGAGTATGCATCTAATCTATGCTAAATGATTATGTGTAAATAATATGTTTTCCTGGGTTTATGGTTTTTCCGCATGATTTATGAATTGTCATATGTATCATAACCTAACAAAAACTACATTGTATTTTGAATTCACAAGCACCAATCGGTTCGCCATTCGACTTTGATACTCGAAAACAACCATAAAAGTCGCTAAAAGAAACGTACATCTTAAATTGCTCATTCTCTCTCATTTTCGTGAATCGTTCTTGGATTCACTACCAATCGAGGAAATTTACTGTTACGTTTCTAAAAGGATTTAGATATTTAATTATAAACAATAATTAAAACATACATTGAAGCATGCAAAGTCTAAACATTTATCATGAATAATAACTTGAAAATTAAAGCAATCATGCAATTCAAACAAGTTATTAGCATTTTATTCGAAATTATTGTTCCGGCAGGTGTGAATAAAATGATTCCAAGACCCTAAAACCATTGAAGAATTAAGCACATTATGTATTTTGACTCAATTCTAAAACATTTTAGGTAAGCAAAAGCCTTTTGCTAATAGTCTAGAAACTACTCTTGGTTGATAGGTACGTCTAGAACTTATTAGGTAAACCTATCGATTTTGCCACGACATAAAATGACTCCTTACTTATATCGTTGAGTTTCACCAAAACTAACATGTACTCACAATTATATGTGTACCTTACCCCTTTAGGACCAATAAGTAACACCTCGCTGAGCGAAAACTATTACTAGATTGATGTAAAGGATATCCAAGTAAGTGTTTATTTTGGCATGGCACCTTTTAACTCAATTTTTAAGTTTGGAACTTAAGGCTCTTACTATGTTGGTTAGATTTTAAGTGAACTAAAATCCTTAATCATGCAACATAATCAAGCCACAATCTCATGCATAATTAAGACATATTTAAAGAAATAAATAATTTAAAGCAGGCATAAGATAAATGTGATATAGTATGGCCCGACTTCATCTTGAAGCTTCAACTTCAAAGTCCGTCATGAAAATGGATTGAAAACTCCGTCTTGAATTTCACCGTGGGAGGCGCCATTTTCTTCAAATAGGATAAGCTATAATTAAACTAATTACAACTATTTGATGGTACGTAGACCATATTTAAATTGAAAAATAAATTTGGTGCATTAGACCAATTACATTCAAATTAATGGTACGCAGACCATATTTTCTATCCTATTTGGGCCATACTAGTCACTCCATAACCTGCAAAACAGTACATATACAATATATACCATTCATCCATTCATTATCATGAATGGCCCACATAGCTGGTTAGTGCATCACATAAATATTTGCAGCAATTAATCAAGGGCACCAATAATCTACCAATTATTCAGTCCTTATTAATTCTAATCAAGTTGTTTAACCTTAAAGGATTTGTAGACCTAATCAAGAGTTTATGACTAAAAATGCTCCCACTTAGACCAATAAATTCATATGCTTTACTAATTTTAAACATAAAAATGTATTTCTAGTTTAACCGGAAACATACAAATTTAATTAAAATTTAAAGCTCATATAAATTTATAATTGAATCCACTTATTTAATTTATTTTCAGTCGAATTTAAATTAATTCAAGGTTTTTAATTTTAGTAAAATAATTAGAATAATTTAAAATTTATAATAATTATAATATTCAAAATTAAATCCGAGAAAACAATTTAAATAATTAATTTTAAATTTAATTAAAATTATTTCCGAACTGAAAATTTAAAATTAAAACGAAACGCATCAATACTTTGCAAGACGAGGCACGTGGGCTTGCGCCCAAGCCCCATCGAGCTACGAGGCCCATGCCCCGTGAGAATTGATCGTCGCACATCCCTAGCACAACCACACACTCCCACGCACAAGGCCACACACACACGCACCCCTTGCGGGGTACGCTGCGCGCAGCATTGCTGCATCGTGGCTGCTGCTTGTCTTGGCGCGCATGGTGCGTTGTGGCGCAGCGTGCTGCTGCCCACACGCATCGTGCAGTGCCTTGTGTGCCTCGCCCTCGCCCATTGTGCTACGTGCATGCCTAGGCGTTGAGCCTAGCGTGCCGCACACATCGTTGCTCGTTGCATTCGTACCGCACGGGCGACGAGCTCCCTTGCTCGTCGTCACGTGCCCGCACTATACAACACCCCTTAAGGGTAACACATAGCTTCCATTGCTTTGTGCGTGCAACATTAATGAGAGTTTTCAAAAAAATTTAAAATTTTTAATTCAAAATTAATGACAAATTAATAAAACATATTAATTTCATAATTTTTAGGGCGAAAAATCGAAAATTTATTAATCAATTAATTTCCGATTAACATGGATTCAAATCTAGGTCATAAAAATTAAAAATTTAACATAAATTAATAATTTTCATGGTGGATCTTAATCATGGATACCTAATTAAATTATTAATTAATTATGAAAATCAAATTAATTCTAAATTATTCGAATTTCAACAAATTAATCATAATTACAAATTAGGTTGTATAATTAACAAGGCTAGGCATTCAAACTTGTTAAACATATACTGTAGGTCAATCAAAAATTCAAGATTTATCAACAAGAATCGCAAATATTTAATTTAACATCTTAAATTTACAAACTTTTGCGTTCGAAAAACTAAAACCTCCGAAAAGTCATAGTTAGGATTCGAATTTGGGAATTCTGGGTTCGGCCGAAAAAACCTATTTTTGTCAAAAATTTATAATGCCTTTTACATGCGGAATTGACATAAAAATCACTCGATTTGGATGAGTAAGAAGAAACTGCCAAAAAACTGCGTACATATAATTAAATAAACGCAATTTGCAATTAATTAACAATTACGAAAATTAATCACCCCTTTTAATTCTTTGCAAATTTGTAAAATTTAACCATGTTTATGCAATTTAGATTATGAAAATAATAAGTGGCTCGTGATACCACTGTTAGGTTATGATTCATATGACAAAACATAAATCATGCGGAAAAACCATAAAGGCAGGAAAGCATATTATTTACACATAATCATTTAGCATAGTTTAGATGCATACACTTTGTTGCGTGCCCTCCCTAGCTGCGCCCGAACCGAACAAGAACAAGTCTTTAGGACTCCAAGTGTCGTCCCTCCGTAGATAGTCCACAACACGTCCGGATCCGCCTTAAGCTTGACCAACTAGAATCGCCCTTAAGGTTACTGGGAATTTCGGCTAATAGGTTGCAAGTGATTGGCTGATTTTCGCTTCAAAATCTTACCTTTAGAATACTTCAATTGTGTCTATAAATTATGACCCTAGGCACCTATTTATAGAGGTATGGAAAAGGAACTGGAATCCTACTAGGATACGAATTAATTAAACTAGAATCCTAGTAGAACTCTTATTTAATTAATTTATCCTTTTAGGATTAGGAATTTAATCATATATCGAATCCTGATAGCTTTAGGATTCGTATATGAACACAAACACACACACGCACGCACAGAAGACCACGAGGGGCGCCATGCGCGCGCGCACAGCCCGCGAGCACTCGCAGCCCATTGCCACGAGGCCCACACGCTGGCTTGCTGGGCGATGGCCCGGCTTCGTGCTGGGCCTTCGTCTGGCAGGCCTTGTCCGATGCTAATTCGTACGATACGCTTTCGATTAAATTCCCGATTCCGGAATTTAATTCCGATACGAACAATATTTAATATTTCCGATTCTGGAATTAATTTCCGTTTCGAACAAATATTTAATATTTCCGTTTCCGGAATTATTTTCCGATTCCGATAATATTTTCGATTCTGACAATATTTCCGTTTCCGGCAACATTTCCGATTCCGGCAATATTTCCATTTCCATTAATATTTTCCGATACGTACCATGTTTCCGTTTCCGGCAACATTTACGACTTGGATAATATTTATATTTCCGATACGATCCATATTTCCGCTTCCGGTAATATCATCGTTTCCGGAGTATTCATTTCTTGTTTGGGACGATCTCAGCTCCCACTGAAACCAAGATCCGTCGATTCCGAATATCTATAGATGGAGTATTTAATGCCATTAAATACTTGATCCGTTTACGTACTATTTGTGTGACCCTACGGGTTCAGTCAAGAGTAAGCTGTGGATTAATATCATTAATTCCACTTGAACTGAAGCGGCCTCTAGCTAGGCATTCAGCTCACTTGATCTCACTGAATTATTAACTTGTTAATTAATACTGAACCGCATTTATTAGACTTAACATTAAATGCATACTTGGACCAAGGACATTATTTCCTTCAGGAGGTTGATCCTGAGGACATTCCTCATGTTGATAGGATCCTCCGCTATGAGAATTCGGACGGGGAAGAGGTGGTGGAGACCATTCCTTGGGCTTCTCCTCCGCACCGAAAATCATATGATGCTGTACCCGAGCATTACGCCCCTGTAAGTACTGTTGAATTTTTGAAACTGTTTTTAACTTTGCATGGGAAAATTGATCTTGAATTTTGTATGCAGGCGCCTCGGGTGAGAGTGCGTCGCTGGATGATCTTGCTTGATTCTTGGAAGAGGCAGTGCGCCAAGATGACCCAGAAGCTTTTTGGCCGGAACAGAGAGGTACCTCACTTGATCTTGAAACTTGTATACTGGAAATTCCAACTGGGAAATTGATTCTTGAAATTGTATCTTGTACAGGAGCGTCGTCGAGACCGTAGAGACTCTGTTGACAGGGAGCCTCAGGCGGAGACGTCCTTGAGACATGAGGGACCAAGCTTGGAGCTGGGACAGGGGTCCGGTGCTGGTGCTCATCAGAGGCATTCTGATGCTGAGTGGGGAGCTTCCCCTTTTGTTCATGTTGACCCCACCAGGCATTCATTTGGAGGTGCTAGCGGTTAACGACCCTTTGTTCCTCCTTTCGGCTATTACTTCGGAGGAAGTGGTCCTCAGCCTTGGGGTGCAGGTTCATGGGCTTGTTATGCGGAGATGGAGAGGATGCGACAGGCTCAGATGTTTGGGTCGTACCCGTATATGCCGATGCCGCCGCCTTATCAGTATTCCTCTCCTCAGCAGGGAGTTCATCCCTCCACTAGCACACTTCGTATCTTAGAGGAGGATCCTAGTACCCCTGGGACGTAGCTGGATCGGGAGCTGGAGCGCCTTAGGAGGCGTAACAGGGACAAGGGGCCTGTGGTTGACGTCACTGCTGATGATGACTCAGACTGACCCTGCATGGTAGCGAGTTCCAGCTTGCCTGGGTTGATTTTGTATAGGCTGGATTGTATTGTGTTTGTATGGCTTGAAACTTGAATTTTTGTATGGTTTGTATGGTTTTGAACTTGAATTGGTTTGTAAAATTTGAAGATTGGCTATTGTATGTTTGAATGCTTGAAATTGTATGCGTTGTGTGTGCCTTGAAATTTTTTAGCTATATGCATGCATGACAATTTTGCGAAAAAATTTGAAAAAAATTTACCCATTTTTTCGGGTGTATGTACCCACTATAAGCCCCCACTTTGATTGAGGTTTTTTGGTTAGGAAAAGCGCAAGTTAAAGTATATTCAACTCTCTCTTATGCACATGCAGACTCAACTTAGGACGCCGATCTAGGACTAGAATGCTTGAATTTTAAAAGAAAAAATTGATCCGAAATCTGCCCGAAGCGTTGATCCAGACTACTTGAAATTGCGCGGCTTGCGGCTTTGGAATCTTGAATAATGGAGGTTGTACTCTGCTGTCCGAAACACTAAAGAGTGTGTACTCGGAGTCATAAGAGAGGACGGTGGCCTCGTCCTTTGATGCAGGCTCCCTGCGCTGGGCGCGGGCTTGGCGCCTGGCGCCTATGAGCTGTCGTGCAAGCCAATTCTTGTATAAATACGGAGCATTTAGGATCATTTCTTGTATCAATCCTTCCCTGCTATCATTGCATACTGCTTCCTCACGAAGAGAAAATATGGCTGTGTCCTTTGAAAGTGCCTTGAATTCGTGGCTTGGTTCGCTAGGAAAATTGGAGAAAAGGGAGCTTGATGGCATGCATCTTGGGGTGCTCGTCTCTTTCCGGTTTGTTAGATTGGACTTGCACTTCATTCTTGCTGCTCTGGAGGCTTGGGACCCGAATCATCATGTCTTCCGCTTGGGAAATAATGAGGTATATCCCCTCCCCGAGGAATTTAGTGCCATATTGGGGTGGCCCATGATGCTGGAGCCATGCATGCCTAGTGTTGAAGAACACTTTTTCTTGAGCTTTGAAAGGTATTTGGACCTGAAGCCCCCACTTTTGAGTGCTGTTGTATACGGTAGAGGGGTGGATTTGTCCCTCTTTGTCACCTACTTTGTTGTGCTTGATGTTCCCAAAGTTTTCCGCTTGAGAGCCTTGAATTTTTGTATATTTGCTCGCTTTCTCTTTTCGAAGCAGGGGTTTGGCAATGGAGATGCCTCCCTAATTGAGATTGTAGAGCAGTTTGCTAATGGTCGGGACCCAATGCCGCTCGTGATTGGCGAAACATTGATGGGCCTTGATATGCTGAAGTCGGACCCCTCTTCATTGCCGTCGGGAAGTTCGGTATTACTCCAAGTAAGGATCTGGAGCCTTCTTTGTATTGTTGAACTTGTATTTGTATTTTGAATTTTGAATGTTGAATTGTGTTTCTTGTATACTCCTTAAGGTTTGGCTTATGGAGAGGCTCATGTTGGTGGCACCACCGGAGAACATGGCGAGCTACAATAGAAGAGGATTCACCGTGCGGCCCATGGTGTATGGCCGACTTTCATTGGATGAGTGGAGATGCGCACTCTCTGGGATTGAATCTTGTATAAGGTGGGTAGTTCCTTGGTGGGGAATTGCTGCTATGAGACATGCCCCTGGTTCTACTGCTTTAAGGGTGCCAAGCCTCACAATGCTGGTCTTCTACTCGCCTGCCCGAGTGATGAGACAATATGGCTTGAAACAGGAGATCCCGGACTGCAAGGAAGAGAACCCGAGACCTGTTGCGCTGAATGCAAATCGACTTGAAGTTTGGAGGCGGTATTGGATCGCCAAACCATTCTTGAGTATCCAGTTCCCACCTGAGTCAGTTACTCTGTCTCCGGAGTACATTGTATGGATGAGAGGCCTAGGCCAGAGGGACATTTCTTTCTCAGGACCAGCTAGAGTCCGAGGTTCTAGAGCTAGACGTCCTGCATCAACTGACTATGAGGAAGGTGACGGGAGTGTGGCCCACCCGGTGCTTGACCGTTCATAATCCAAAGGAGGTTCGTCGTCCTCCCATCTTGGAAGGCTTGCAAGTTCCTTCTCCCGCCGCTTGGGCAAGGGGAAGATTGATGATTCATTGCGGGAGGAGCCAGGGGATAGTACTCAATGTGCCAAGACTCGAGAGCATAGTCGCCCGACCCTAAATCTTTGTAAGCTAAATGTGTTTGAAATGAATTATGTTTGGAATGTGTTTGTAATGTATTTGGAAGATGTGTTTAGGAGATGTGTTTAGGAAGTGAAAAGGCTTTTGAACTTTGCTTCACTTGATCCTGACTTTGTATTTGAATTAGCTTTGAAGGCCTTAGGGCCAAATAAGTTATTGTGTTAAATTCCGCTTGAACATACTTTGCTTTGAATTGGCACATTTGGAATAAAGACAACAACATTTGAGTTTTGAAATTTGATTTGATTTTTATGATGCCCTTAATTGAGGAAATTTTGAATTTTTTTTGTATTAAAGTGGCCGGGCCTCGAAATGAGGTTGCCTACGTGTCCCGTTGGGGAATCAGGCCAGACGTAGTTCTGACTACCTTACAAGACCTGAATTTGGATTTTTGAATTTGAACATGGAACTTAGACATAGAACTTCTTGAGTTGATCGAGGTTGGTAAGAGATCTGAATTCTGTTCCGTCGATGTCTGTTAGTTCAACTACTCCCCCGGAGAGGATCTTCTTGACGATGTATGGGCCTGCCTAGTTGGGTTTGAATTTTCCCCTTGGGTCCATGATGCTTTTGCGAAGGGCTTTCAAGACACGCTCGCCTTCCTTGATGTTTCGGGTTCTGACCCTTTTGTTGAAATGTCTGGCCACTCGGCGCTGATAGACTTGTACATGGTGAGCCGCTTGAAGCCGTCGCTCATCGAGCATGACTAGCTCGTCATACCTTGCTTGTACCCAGGGAGCTTCTGGGATTTTGCTTTCTAGGACTATCCTTAGAGAAGGTATCTCCAGTTAGATAGGTTGTACTGCTTCCATTCCATAGACCAATGAGAACGGAGTTGCACCAGTTGAAGTGCGAATTGAAGTTCGATATCCCCACAATGCGAAATGCAGCTTTTGGGGCCAGTCCTTGTAATTGGTAGTCATTTTCATGATGATGGTCCTGACATTCTTGTTGGCTGCTTCGACTGCCCCATTGGTTTGTGGGCGATAAGGCGAAGAGAGATGATGTTGAATCTTGTATTCGGTGAATAGATCTTCACACTTTCCTTGAAAGTGGGTTCCCTGGTCGCTGATGAACTCGTGAGGAACGCCATATCTGCATATGATGTTTTCTTGAATGAACTGGGCCACTTGCTTGGAACCCAATACTTTGAATGATCTGGCCTTGACCCATTTGGTGAAATAGTCGATGGCGACCAGTATGAACTCATGACCCCCGGTGCCTGTTGGAGTGACTTTGCCGATGACGTCGATACCCCAGGCTAAGAATGGCCACGGTGATGATTGAGAGTATAGTAGTGATGGAGGAAGGTGCTTCAGATTCACACACTTTTGGCACGTGGGACATTTCTTGACAAAGAAGTAGCAATCCCGTTCGAGGGTAGTCCAGTAGTATCGTGCCTTGACGATCTTGAGAGCTAGCATTTTCTCATTCATGTGGGTGCCACAGACTCCTGCATGTATGTGGTCCATGACTCTTTGAGCTGCGTGCTTGTCAACACATCGGAGGTTAGGACCGTTAAGGGAACTTTTGTGTAGAATGCCGCCTTCTATGACGAAATTGGCTGATTGTAGTCGTAGAGCCCTTCGATTCTTGCTTGAAAAGTGTGGGGGTACTCTGAACTTTGTAGATACCTTTGGATGTCTGTAAACCAAGGTTGATATTCGTCTTGCTCGACGTTGTCAATAGCATGGACATATGCTGCTTCTTGACGTGTTTCAATGGTAAGTGGCATTTCAGCCATGCCGCTTGGAATGTTGATCATTGAGGCCAGTTTTGCCAGTGCATCGGCGAATTGATTCTCCTCTCTCGGGAGGTATGTATAGCGGAGCTCTTCTATTTGTTCGGACAACTGCTCAAGGTAAGACTGGTATGGAGCCAGGCTCTCGCTCCTCACTTTCCATTTGCCGGAAATTTGATTGATGATTAGGGAGGAATCCCCGTACACTCGAAGTTTCTGGACACCAAGGGATAAGGCGGCTTCCAGGCCCATGATGCATGCTTCATATTCTGCCGCATTGTTTGTGACGTTGAATTGTAGTTTTGCTGATATAGGAATGTGTGTGCCGTCTGGGGCTACTAGAATTACTCCAACACCACATCCGTTCTGATTGGAGGCACCATCAAAATGCATTGACCAACTGTCATCACTGGTCATTAAGAATTGCTCGTCGGGTAAGTCGTAATCTTCCCCTTCTACCTCGACAAGACAGTCGGCTAGGAAATCTGAGACTGCTGAACCCTTGATAGATTTCTGTGGAATGTATTTGAGGTCGAATTCTGCTAGCATGACCAATCATCTGGACAAACGTCCGTTGAGTGCTGGTTTCTCGAATAGATATTTGAGAGGATCGGCTTTGCTGATCACATGTATTGTATGGGAGAGCATGTAGTGCCGTAGTTTCTTTGTGGCCCAAACCAAGGCGATGCTGAGTTTCTTGAGCTGGGTGTATTTGGTCTCGTACTCGATCAGTTTTTTTCTTATGTAGTATACGACATTCTCCTTGCCTTCAATTTCTTGAGCAAGCATAGCCCCCACTGCTGAATATATTGTTGTGAGGTAGAGCCTGAGGGGAATCCCTGGCATTGCTGGTTATAGTACTGGTGGGTTGGAAAGGTAGCTTTTGATTGTTTCGAATGCATGCTCACAATCGTCATCCCACACTTTGGGCTCGCTTTTTCGGAGCTTTCAAAATACTGGTTTACAGATCATTGTGAGTCTTGAAATGAACCTGCTGATATATTGTAGTCTGCCGAGAAAACCCCGAATTTCCTTTTCATTTGTTGGTGGTTGCATCTCGAGAATTGCCTTGATTTTTGAAGGGTCAGCCTCTATGCCTCGAGAGCTGATAACATATCCGAGCAACTTGCCTGACGTTACCCCGAATGCGCACTTTTGAGGATTGAGCCTCATATTGTATTGTCTGAGCCTGTTGAAAAACTTTTGAAGTACTGAGTTATGCTCGTGCCGTTCTTTGGATTTGACAATCATGTCGTCGACATATACCTCAATTTCCCTGTGAATCATATCGCTCATGATAGCTGTTGCTGTTCTTTGGTAGGTTGCTCCTGCGTTCTTTAGTCCGAACGGCATAACTGTATAGCAATATGTACCCCACTGAGTGATGAAGGTTGTTTTCTCCATGTCTTCCTCTGCCATGGGAATCTGATTGTAGCCTGCGTACCCGTCCATAAAAGAGAGTAAGGCATGATTTGCGGTGTTGTCGACCAGGGTGTCGATGTGAGGCAATGGAAAACCGTCTTTAGGGCTGGCCCTGTTAATATCCCTGTAGTCCACACACATTCATACTATGCCGTCTTTCTTTGGAACTGGGACGACATTTGCGATCCATTCTGGATATTTTGCTTCTCGAATAAACCCGGCCTCTAACTGCTTGGAGACCTCTTCTTGAATTTTGAGGGAAACATCCGGTTTCATGCGACGGAGCTTCTGCTTGATGGGCTTTGATCCTGGAATAAGGGGAATTGTATGCTGACCGATGCTTGGATCAACCCCTGGCATGATAGGACCATGCGAAGACGTCTACATACTCTGAAAGTGGCTTGATAAGATCGCCCCGCTCTGATGGAGAAAGAGTTAAACCAATCTGAACTAGTTTTGAATAACTGCTGTTAGAAAGGTTGTTTTTTTTTTTCTGTTTTCTCAATTATGGGTGTCCTGTTTTCATGATTTTCGATAGCTTTTAGAAATTCAAAGTCAGTTTCTTGTGAAGCAAAGTTGTGTGGATTAGGATTTGATTTTGAATTAGGACTCGAAGAGTAAGTAGAAATTGAAGTGTTGTTGAAATCAGCAATCATTACATCGAGTGTTTTGACTTGTAGCTCGGCCTTTAGAGGCACTTGATTGATGTAAGACTCTAGTTCTAGACACTTAGACTCATTGCTAGACTCAGATCCAGACTCATCCTCCGACTCGGACTCGCTCATCATAGATCCATCGCCCACAGTAATCTTGAACATTTTGCCATTTGAATTGATTCTTGAAAGGTACTTGAAGCTTGATTTGTAGGAGATGAATTGGCTGCTCGTTCGATGCCGGCTATGAGGGAAGCTAGGGCTGATAGATTTCTTTTCAACCTCTCTCCTCTTCGACGAACCCACAGGATCCTTGGACTCCTAATTAGGACACACCAGACAATTTTAGAACTTGGACTCCCCGACACATGATATGATATGCATGCAATGAATGAGACCTAGATTTGACTCGAAGTGTCACTCCGAAGATTCGGGATTTTTGATTTTGTACTTGTATTTGGGATTTGCAACCCGTTGGAAATGTTTGAGAGGAGCGTTCATTCTTTTGTGAAAGTTGTCTCTTGTACTAGAACTTGGGATGTCGAGAAAGAATATTTCGATCTATTGGAAATTGGACTTATTTGAAGGGAATTTCAACCCGCTCGAGGATTTGGAAATTGGACTTGTACTAGGAAATTGAATTTTGTATTATTTCAAGGGAATTTCAACCCGTTAATATTTTAGGGGAATTTTGACCCATTGGACTTTGAATATTTGAAGGGAATTTCAACCTGATTGAAAGGGAATTAATTTTGTAATATTTAAAGGGAATTTTAACCCGTCAATATTTTAGGGGAGTTTCAACCCATTGGAATTGGAGTATTTGAAGGGAATTTCAACCCATTGGAATTTGTATTATTTCAAGGGATTTTCAACCCGTCAATATTTTAGGGGAATCTCAACCCATTGGAATTGGAGTATTTGAAGGGAATTTCAACCCATTGGAATTTGTATTATTTCAGGGGATTTTCAACCCGTAGATGGAATCTTGAACTTGTATTATTTCTGGGGATTTTCAACCCGTTGGAAGGAATCTTGAACTTGTATTATTTCTGGGGATTTTCAACCCGATTGAACAATTGGACTTGTATTATTTCTGGGGATTTTCAACCCGTTGGAAGTATTTTGACTTTTGTATTGGGAAGGCGAGGATTTTTTGTAACTCGAAGATGAGCTTGAAGTTTGAATTTTGAAATGGAAAAGACGCACTTTCGTATATAGAATATGAGGCTTTGTATTTTGAAAACTCCGGCATTGTGCCGCCGTTGGATTTGAAACATTGAATTTGGGAATTTGAAAGTCCGGCCTTATGCCGCCGTGGACTTGGAATTTTGAAGTATAGGACTTGAGGTTCGAAAGGTTGAACATAGAACTTGAGGTTTGAGTTGAAAATTCGGCATTGTGCCGGCAATGAGTTTGGATATTTGAACTTGAGGTTTTGAGATTGGAGTTAGCAACTTGAGTTTGAGGTTTGAAGACTTGAACGTTTGAAATAGGGAAACCGGCATGACGCCGTTGGATTTGATCTTGAAATTTGGCTAGAGAATCCGGCATTATGAAGCCGTTGGATTTGGGTTTTGAATTGAAACTTTGAAACTCGAAACTTGAACTAGAAAATCCGGCATTATGACGCCGTTGGATTTGGACTTGATAATTGAGGTTTTGGACTAGCAAATTGGGTTTTGAACGGGAAGCTTGAAATTTGGAATTGAAGACCCGACATTATGACGCCGTTGGATTGAATTTTGAACTTGAAACTCGAAATTTGAACTAGAAAATCCGGCATTATGGCGCCGTTGGATTTAGACTTGAAAATTGAGGTTTTGGACTAGAAAATTTGGATTAAACTTGAAACTCGGAATTTGGACTAGAAAATCCGGCATTATGACGCCGTTGGATTTGGACTTGACTTGGAAACTTGAGGTTTTGAAAATAGAAAATCCAGCATTATGACGCCGTTGGATTGAATTTTGAACATGGAATTTTGACTCGAAAATCCGGCATTATGACGGCGTTGGATTGAATTTTGATCTTGGAACTTGGACTTGAAAATCCGGCATTATAACGCCGTTGGATTTATTTTGAATTTCTAGCTTGGAATTTGGACTCGAAAATCCGGCATTATGACGCCGTTGGATTGAACTTGAATTTGGCATTTGCGCGTGAGGCGTGTTTAAGGGTTTTGAATCAAATGGAGTGACAGTCCTAAAGACCCTAAAATCGGGGATTTAGATGCATGAGGTTTGGATGATGCTCCTAGGGGTTTGGTTTCCTAATTGGAGGCTAATTGGTTTTGGCAAGCTAGAACTCGAGGTTAGCCATTCACGCGTGCAAAGATGCCCACACAATGCACAAGTAGCACGTTGTCACACTAATCATGAATATGAATGCGACATGCAAAGTTCTCAACCTAAGGTCGGTCTAAGTTTTGTATGATGCAAGTGGTCGGCTTTGGGTGTCAAAAAGGTACTTGGCTAAGAGAAGGATCCGGCGACAAACATTCACATCCGCCTAAGGGAAGTGTGTGTCGGCAGATGGCCTCCATACTTAACATCGGGAATGTCAAGCAAATACCAAGTTTCGGTAGGCGCGGAAATGGTCACACACTTTGGTCGGGGAACCGTATGGAGAGTCACCATTTCGTTACCCCCGGGGCTAGCCCGAATGTATAACACATCCGTTTGGGCAAAGGTAGAAATTCATTTTGCACAATATGGTTTTCGAAAAATGCATGAAATGCCTAGAAATTGAAATTGAAATTGAAATCGTACTTGAATTTGTATTTGTAAAGCCTGTTTTTCGGCACTCGTTCACGAGGCTTGGGAGCGTCTTTCCAGATGCAAAAACAGACTAACTCCCAACACGAAAAGTTGAGAAAAAGTGGGCGACAAGCCACTGTGAGCCACTGTCCTGGAAGCAGGCAGTGGCATTGGGCGCAGGGGCTGCGCGTGGCGCCAACGCTGGCATCCAGTACTTCGGCAGATCAGTGGCTGGTTGCTCGAAATCTGCTCTCATTTTCGAAATTGAAATTAGAGAATTCCCCAGCAGAGTCGCCAAAATTGTAGGGGGTTTTTTTTTGTTGTTGTTATTCCCGTTTCCTACAAGGGGGGTTGGCACGCGGCGGTTCGTTTAGAAAACCGTTGAATTGTTTTCTGCACCTCGAAGGAGTCGCCACCAAACTTTATTTTAGGTCCCGTTTGGGAAGACCGCAAAAATGACTCTATTTTTGGATAAGGCCTTGAATCCTTGAAACGGATGGGTGAGATCCGGGCTCGGGAACGAAAATGCTTATTCGGCGAGCTTTAGAAATATTCAAGTACGTTGGCACAACATTATTTCGAAAATAAACCCTAAGATTAGACTATGTGGGTTTGAAATTTAGAGCAAAATAGAATTTTTAATTGTACGGTGGTCACTTTGCTTTAAAGATTGATTTAAGGAACCTAAGGCCGGTTTGTCCAAAAATATCTTCGTTAAGCGTGATGTAACCTTTGTATTTTGTTGTATTTAACATGTTGGTGATGAAAGCGATAAAGCACATAAAGCAACATCACAATACTAAATAAAGTGAGGAATTAGTAAATACAAGACCCCCTAGAAAAGGACTAGGGAGTAGGTCCACATTGCCTAGAAATGGACTAGGCAAGTAAAGGTGCGGAATTGAAAGTGCGAAATTGAAATTGCGGTATTGAAATTGCGGTATTGAAAGTGCGATATTGAAAGTGCGATATTGCAATTGCGATATTGAAAGGTGCATAATTGAAATTTTTACTTGGGCACATGAGATTCGAACGCCAAGCGGCTCCTTAAAAATAAGTGCGCCCGACACGAATTCAAAGCCAAAAATCTCAACTTGGGAGAGGTTGCTCAACCCAAATATCCTAGATTTTGCATGTTACACTTGAAATTGAAAACTTGAATATTGAAATGTTTGAACTTGAAATGATTGAAATTTGAACTTGAAATGATTCTAGTTTAGAGAGGTAGTTATGAACAACCCTAAAGATGGTGGGATCTTGAAATTTGAAAACTTGAACTTGTATATTGAAAAATGGAGTCTTGAATCTCAAAAGACTAAACCTTTAAATGCTAAAAGGTGTCATCTTTGATTACTCCACACTTGAAGGTGATTCTAGTTCAAAGAGATAAATGTAAGCAACTTTGACCATCCTTGAATCTTGAAAGATTGTATTTTGTATTTTGAAAAAGTTTGTATTTTTTGAAAAAGCATGTATGATTGTTGCAAGTGGTGTTTTTTATGGAAAAAAACACCAAATTGCTAATTATTTGAAATCAAAATAGCATGATTGATTGAAATGGGATTCGAATTTACCTAGTTAGGCTTAGGCACGAGCTCCCAATTGCTTTGGAATTTAGGAATTTTGTATGTGTTTTTGAGGAGTTATTGAGTTTGTATTGTGGGGAGTAATGTCGAAATTACGACGTTGTATGTGTTGTGCTTTCCCTTTTTTCGATGGAAATGAGGGGTATTTATAGGAGGGAATGGTGTAAAACGCCAGCACACGCCAGCGCCTGGCGCCAGGCCAGCTCTGTGCACTGCTGACGTGGCCTGAATGCCGCCAAAAAGGACGGAAAGATGCCGTCCTTGATTTGTCTTGTATGGGTGTACCTTCGTACGAATAGTACGATGTTTGGCGTGTAGTGTTTGCTTGGAGGTTAAGACTTGAATTTGCGTCTAAAAACAAGCCTTTCTCGGGTTTTTGAATTCCGGTTTTACGGGACGGGGCCCGGCATGCTCGGTTTTGTGGGTCGGCGCCCGAATTTGACTTGCCTTATATGATTTTGAGTGGAAAAGGCCTAGTAAGACCAATGGGATGGTCCACTAATTGAGATTGAACTTGGATTTTGAAATTGGATTTTGGAAGTTGTATTTTGTACCGAGTTCCGGGAGGGGAACGGTCTCGAGGATTGGATTTTGGACCTTGGATTTTGGAGGTGTTCTTAGCAATTGGGATTTCCGCCTGGAGTTACTCCAATCGCCTAACAAGGATAAAGGTATCGTCATCATCCCAAAGGGGAGACACAAATTATGTGTCTACACTTAGACTCATTGCTAGACTCGAAAATTGAAAGACAGACTCTGGACCTGGACAAAGACACTAATCATAAAGATAGTTCTCAGGGTATTCCCAGACATCCGCGCTGTAATCGTCATAATCATCGAAGACGGGGCTGCATGCACAAACTTTCAGGACTTGGTCCCAGACTTGATTCCATGTGCTGTAGGAAATGCGGCGAAGCTGCCCTTGCACGAAGTGTTGAGCCCTAAGAGAAACATTCTCACCATTTTTCCCTCTGGCAGCTCGGGCTGAATTGTACGAGCGGAGATTGCCCATCTGTGGTAGTATTCTTGAATGCACTCATCCTTTTCCTGGCGTACAACCGACTTTTGCTTGATGAGAGTGTCTCGGAAGCTTGAACCTTTCAGGGTGAGGCAGGCAGGGCCATCTAGTATTTCCTCGAACCAAGGCTCTCCGAATAGTAGGTCGAAGTTAGTAGGCACATCAATTACCAGGAACTCAGCATTGTCGTAATAGGTGTCAAAGGAGAAAACCAGCTCAAGGATTCCCAAGACTTTAAATGTGACACCTTGGAGTTTGACAGTTTGTTGGGCACTCATCATGAGATCGTACTCGGAGAACCCTAAAGCCCTCACGGTGGCGAGTGGACAGATGTTCTCTTGAATGTCGGTGGTTACCCTAGGTTCAGGGATCACCCAGTTTTGAGCACTTGGAAGTAGATGGCAAAAGCTTGGAACCATAAGCTCGTAACCTGGCTTGCATATTGTGGAGATCAGATTGAATGGAAACTACTGTTCTTCATCTTCGCAGTCATAGGAGATGGCTTGTACAGAGGGGGTTTGCTTAGCCCCTGGGGGTAAGGGTAAGGTCTTGTTGTCGACCATATTCTAGATCAAGTGTTTGAGCTTGTAGCAATCTTCGATGTCACGACCCTTCCCTTGATGGTATTTGCAATGAGCTGTCGGATCCCAACTCTTGGATCTTTTGTCAACTGGAGGATCGGGTGTTGGACCGATTGGTGCTATGACTTGTTTTTCGACCAGCCGATCAAATGCCTCACTGTAAGACATCCCGAGTTTGTGAAGACTCTTTGGGGTCTGCCTTGATAGTTGCGCTGGTTAGCATTACTTTTGAAGTTGTTCGATTTTGGACCTTGAGGAGCCTCTAGGGCGTTAACCTCATGAACTTTGTGTGTTGTCTCAGGTCTCTTCCCCTTCCATTTTTCAGTTTGCGGAGCTGGGGCTGCGGGTGCTTTCATTAGGTCATCCTCTATGTCGACCCCGATGTCGTAGGTTCTCTTGAAACTTTCTAAGCCTAGGTACTTCATGTGAGCATTGTACTTTGGAAGAAGACCAGCAATGAAAATCTTGACTAACTCTCTCTCGGAGGGTCGAGTTACCATTTGGGATGCCATTTCCCTCCATCGGTTGAGGTAAGTAGTGAAGCCTTCCTGAGGCCCTTGCCTGAGAACTTCCAGTTCCCTTAGAGTGGTTTGAAGTTGAATGTTGGGTTGATATTGCTCCATGAACGCTCGAGCAACTGCCTCCCATGTATTTGTTTGATGTTCCTTGAGTGAATAGTACCACTTCTGGCAGACAGGTTCCAGAGACATAGGGAATACCACTGGGTATAGCTCGAGTTCGACCCCCTTTATGGCCATTGTAGCTCTGAAATTCTTGAGATGGTACTTGGGATTGTTAGTTGATTTGAACTTTGGAATGTCATTGGCGGAGAATTTGTCTGGCAGATTCGCCCTCCCCTTGAGGTTGTCCTCCATTAAGCTGCCAAAGTAGTTCTCTTGATTGGTAACCTTACTGACAAGACTCTCGATCTTCTTGGTTAAGTCATCAGTGGGCGCGCCCTGTTCTACGACACCCAATCGGTTGCTTATGCTCTCCATATTGGCACTGAGGCTGGCGAAAGCCGCTAGGAGTTGAGCGAGTTTATCGGAGGCAGACATTTGGATTGTTTCTTGAATGGTACTGGGAGTTTGATTTGTAGGAGATGAACTGGCTGCTCGTTCGATGCCGGCTATGAGGGAAGCTAGGGCTGATGGATTTCTTTTCAACCTTTCTCCTCTTCGACGAACCCACAGGATCTTCGAACTCCTAGTTAGAACATACCAGACGATTTTAGAACTTGGACTTCCCGACACATGATATGACATGCATGCAATGAATGAGACCTAGACTTGACTCTAAGTGTCACTCCGAAGATTCGGGATTTTGGATTTTGTACTTGTATTCGGGATTTACAACCCGTTGGAAATGTTTGAGAAGAGCGTTCATTCTTTTGTGATAGTTGGCTCTTGTACTAGAACTTGGAAAAGGAATATTCCGACCTATTGGAAATTGGACTTATTTGAAGGGGATTTCAACCCGGTCGAGAATTTGGAAATTGGACTTGTACTAGGATATTGAATTTTGTATTATTTAAAGGGAATTTCAACCCGTCAAATTTTTTAGGGGAGTTTCAACCCATTGGACTTTGAATATTTTGAAGGGAATTTCAACCCGATTAAAAGGGAATTGATTTTGTATTATTTAAAGGGAATTTCAACCCGTCAATTTTTTAGGGGAGTTTCAACCCATTGGATCTGGAATATTTGAAGGGAATTTCAACCCGCTTGAGAATTGGAATTTGTATTATTTCAGGGGAGTTTCAACCCGTTGGAATTTGAACTTGTATTATTTAAGGGCATTTTCAACCCGTCGAATTTGAACTTGTATTATTTCAGGGGATTTTCAACCCGCTTGGAAATGTTTGGAATGGGTTTTGTATTATTTTAGGGGATTTTCAACCCGTCAATATTTTAGGGGAATCTCAACCCATTGGAATCGGAGTATTTGAAGGGAATTTCAACCCATTGGAATTTGTATTATTTTAGGGGATTTTCAACCCGTTGGAATTTGAATTTGACTCAAAGTTTGAATTTTGAAATGGAAAAGGACGCATTTTGTATGTAGAACATGAAGCTTCGTATTTGGAAAATCCGGCATTATGTCGCCGTGGATTTGAGACATAGAATTTGGGAACTTGAAAGTCCGGCATTATGCCGCCGTGGACTTGGAGTGTAGGATTTGAGATTTGAAGGTTCGGAATCTTTGAACTTCGAGCTTGAGGTTTGAAATACGGAATGGAAAATCGGCATTACGACGGCATGGATTTAGAATTTGAAGCTTTGAGCATAGGACTTGAAATTCGAAAGATTGACATTGAATTTGAGGTTTGAAAGTTGGAGTTGAAAAGTTGGCATTATGCCGGTCATGAACTTTGGCATTTGAACTTTGAGGTTTTGAGACTTGAAATTGGCGACTTGACTTCGATGCTTGAAGACTTGAATGTTTGAAATAGGAAATCCGGCTTGACGCCGTTGGATTTGTGGTTTTTTGACTTTGAAGCTTGAAATTTGGACTAGAAAATCCGGCATTAAGGCGCCGTTGGGTTGCATTTGAAAATTTGAAGTTTTGGACTAGAAAGTTTGAATTTGAACTTGAAGCTTGAAGACTAGGAAATCCGGCATTATGACGCCGTTGGGTTGAATTTGACTCGAAAATCGAAACTTGAGTTTGGAAAATCCGGCATTTTGGCGCCGCTGGATTTGGACTTGAAAATTGAGGTTTTGAATTAGAAGATTTGAACTTGAACTCGAAACTCGAAATTTGGACTGGAAAATCCGGCATTATGACGCCGTTGGATTTGAACTTTGACTTGGAAGAAGTAGGTTTTGAAGTAGGAAATCCGGAATTATAGCGCCGTTGGATTGCATTTTGAACTTGAAAATTGGAATTTGGACTCAAAAATCCGGCATTATGACGCCGTTGGATTGAACTTTGAATTTGGAACTTGGAATTTGGACTCGAAAATCCGGCATTATGACGCCGTTGGATTGAATTTTGACTTTGAAACTTGGAATTTGGACTCGAAAATCCGGCATTATGACGCCGTTGGATTGAATTTTGAATTTGGAATTTGTGCGTGAGGCGTGTTTAAGGGTTTTGAATAAAATGGAGTGACACTCCTAAAGACCCTAAAATCGGCGATTTAGATGCATGAGGTTTGAATGATGCTCCTAGGGGTTTGGTTTCCTAGTTGGAGGCTAATTGGTTTTGGCAAGGTAGAACTCAAGGTTAGCCATTCACGCGTGCAAATACGCCCACACAATGCACAAGTAGCACGTTGTCACACTAATCATGAATATGAATGCGACATGCAAAGTTCTCAACCAAAGGTCGGTCTAAGGTTTGTATGATGCAAGTGGTCGGCTTTGGGTGTCAAAAGGTACTTGGCTAAGAGACGGATCCGGCGACGAGCTTTCACATTCCGCCTAAGGGAAGTGTGCGTCGGCAGACGGCCTCCATACTTTACATCGGGAATGTCAAGAAAATGCAAAGTTTCGGAAGGCGCGGAAATGGTCACACACTTTGGTCGGGAACCGTATGGAGAGTCACCATTTCGTTAACCCCGGGGCTAGCCCGAATGTAGAACACATCCGTTTGGGCAAAGGTAGAAATTCATTTTGCACAATATGGTTTTCGAAAAATGCATGAAATGCCTAAAAATTGAAATTGAAATCGTACTTGAATTTGTATTTGTAAAGCTCGTTTTTTGGCACTCGTTCACGAAGCTTGGGAGCGTCCTTCCAGATGCAAAAATAGACTAACTCCCAAAACGAAAAGTTGAGCAAAAGTGGGCGACAAGCCACTGTGAGCCACTGTCTTGGATGCAGGCAGTGGCGTTGGGCGCAGGGGCTGCGCCTGGCGCCAATGCTGGCATCCAGTACTTTGGCAGATCAGTGGCCGGTTGCTCGAAATTTGCTCGCATTTTCGAATTGAAACTAGAAAATTCCCCTGCAGAGTCGCCAGAATTGTAGGGTTTTTTTTTTCCCCGTTTCCTACAAGGGGGGTTTTAGGAGGCCGACCGGCTCGTTTAGAGAACCGTTTGAATTTTTGCACCTCGAAGGAGTCGCCACCAAACT
The DNA here is from genome assembly GCF_020520425.1 of Spinacia oleracea. NCBI lineage: Eukaryota > Viridiplantae > Streptophyta > Magnoliopsida > Caryophyllales > Amaranthaceae > Spinacia > Spinacia oleracea. The sequence goes on along the minus strand of NC_079492.1, from coordinate 84,107,036 downwards.
TTATTTAAGGTCTTGTTTGGAAAGACCGCAAATGACTCTATTTTTGGATAAGGCCTTGAATCCTTGAAACGGATGGGTGAGATCCGGGTTCGGGAACGAAAATGCTTATTCGGTGAGCTTTAGAAATATTCAAGTACGTTGGCACAACATTAGTTCGAAAATAAACCCTAGATTAGACTATGTGGGTTTGAATTTTAGAGCAAAATAGAATTTCTAATTGTACGGTGGTCTCACTTTGCTTTAAAGATTGATTTAAGGAACCTAAGGCCGATTTGTCCAAAAATATCTTCGTTAAGCGTGATGTAACCTTTGTATTTTGTTGTATTTAGCATGTTTGTGATGAAAGCTATAAAGCACATAAAGCAACATCACAATACTAAATAAAGTGCGGAACTAGTAAATACAAGACCCCCTAGAAAAGGACTAGGGAGTAGGTCCACATTGCCTAGAAATGGACTAGGCAAGTAAAGATGCGGAATTGAAAGTGTGGAATTGAAATTGCGGAATTGAAATTGCGGTATTTAAAGTGCGATATTGAATGTGCGATATTGAAAGCTGCGATATTGAAATTGCAATATTGAAAGGTGCATTATTGAAATTTGTACTTGGGCACATGAGATTCGAACGCCAAGCGGCTCCTTAAAAATAAGTGCGCCCGACACGAATTCAAAGCCAAAAATCTCAACTTGGGAGAGGTTGCTCAACCCAAATATCCTAGATTTTGCATATTAAACTTGAAATTGAAAGCTTGAATATTGAAATGTTTGAACTTGAAATGATTGAAATTTGAACTTGAAATGATTGAAATTTGAACTTGAAATGATCCTAGTTTAGGGAAATAACTATGAATAACCCTAAACATGGCAAGATCTTTGAAAATTGAAGACTTGAACTTGTATATTGAAAATGGAGTTTTGAATCTCAAAGAATAAACCTTTAAATGTTAAAAGGTGTTTATCTTTGATTACCCCATGTTTGATGGTGATTCTAGCCCAAGAGATGATTGTAAACAACTTGGACATCCTTGAATCTTTGAAAATTGTATTTTGTTTTTTGAAAAAGTTTGTATTTTTGGAAAACATGTGTGATTGTTGCAAGTGGTGTTTTTTATTGATTAAAAACACCAACTTGCTAATCATTTAGAAATCAAAGCAAAATAGTAGATTAGAATGGGATTCGTATTTACCTAGTTAGTTTTAGGCAAGAGCTCCCAATTGCTTTGGATTTTAGGAATTTTGTATGTGTTTTTGAGGAGTTTTGAGTTGTATTTTGAGGCGTAATGTCGAAATTACGACGTTGTATTGTTGTTCTCCCCCTTTTTTCGATGGAAATGAGGGGTATTTATAGGAGGGAATGGTGCAAAACGCCAGCACATGCCAGCGCAGGGCGCAAGGCCAGCGCAGTGCGCTGCTGACGTGGCTTGAATGCCGCCAAAGCAAGGATGGGGAATCGTCCTTGTTTCGTCTTGTAGCGTTGTACCTGTTGTACGAATAGTACTTGGTTTGGCGTTTTGTATTTGCTTGGAGGTTAAGGGATCGTTTAGGGTCTAAAAACAAGCCTTTCTCGGGTTTTTGAATTCCGGTTTTACGGGACGGGGCCCGGCATGCTCGGTTTTGTGGGTCGGCGCCCGAATTTGACTTGCCTTATATGATTTTGAGTGGAAAAGGCCTAGTAAAACCAATGGGATGGTCTACTGGTTGAGATTGTACTTGGATTTTGAAATTGGATTTGGAAAGTTGTATTTTGTACCGGGAACCGAAAGGGGAACGGTCTCGGGGGTTGGATTTTGGATCTTGAATTTGGAAATATTCTTTAGCAATTGGTATTTCCGCCTGGATTTACTCCAAGCACCTAACAAGGATAATGGTATCGTCATCATCCCAAAGGGGAGACACAAATTAGGTGTCTAAAACAAGGTTACCATTGGGGGAGGTAACAGACGGGACGCCGGGTTGGAGACGGGTGCCGACATCGTGGCGGATGTCGTCATGCCGACTTGAGTTGAGGTAACCTGGGCGGCCGCTGTGGCGACAACGGTCGCTGATGTACCTGCAGAAGATGTTTGAGTTGAAGGGGGAGGCAACCAAATCGGATTTGAGCGAGGCTGATTTGGTAGCGGCTCAAATTCACGGATCTGCTCGAAGACGGAGCCTCCAGGCTCGAAAAAGGTACATGGAAGGGATGGTCAGGAGCGACGTCGAGGTCCAGGCGGCGGCTCAGCCCATAGGTGTCTCGCCGGTATTGGAACTTAGACCCGGTGGCGATGGAGGCGGGAGATCTGACTTTGGATTGCAAAGCTTCATTTCCCTTTTGGAGGAGGGTGATGCGCTGCTCCATGCCCTCAACGCGACGAGTGATGTCGTTGGATGAGCTAGCATTTCCGGCCATGGCGTTTGGATTGAAATTATCGAGCTGCTCTTGATTGTCAGCCCCACGGTGGGCGCCAAATTATTTTGGACAAATTCTGCTTAGAGCCGAACTTGTCTTGAGGATGGTGCTAACAATCGATTGAGCTAGATAATGCAAAGTGACAAAAGTAAGCCGTAAGAGCATAAGTAAGAGTATATTATTGATGGGAATTTCTTATGTACAAACAGAATTATCTAAGCCATTTTATAGACATTATACAACAAAATGTAACGTCTAAGTAATAAATGCACATAATTAGACATAAAGTGGGCAATTAGGGTCGTACTTCAATCGGTTTGTAACCGCTGCTTCCTCCTTAACCGTTGTGAGCTAGTTGGCAAGATGTACCGTTCTGCCTTGCGGGCAGCCACTATTAGGTTATGACAAATATAAAACATATATTTCATGCGGAAAAACCATAATGTGAGGGGGTCGAAAAAGCACGAGGCTAATGCGTGACCTCGTCCCTCGTGGGTGTGACGATTCTTTTTATTCAATCAAGTGTAATTGAATTTCCTGTGAGTTTACACCCAATTAACTAGTAATATAGGAGTCGCCATTCAGTTTTTAACGACAATGAGAAAAACTGACAAAACCCGGTTATCGTGACATAAAGGGAGTGCAATTATGTTTGACCACGACGGCCGTAGGTTCCCTTGTGATCCCTGGTGTGGGGATCTCTCAACATACACCCGCAAGGTAGAGATTGAGGGTTCGGGGGACTGTAACTACCGAGAGGAGTACTCGCTCGTCGATAACTTCAGAGGCAGGATATCCTTACTAGCTCAGCATAAATAATTGAAGGGACATTCGTTAACTATTAAGCGAATCTGAGTTGATTTTAGCAATATGCAACATATAATACTAGATCGATCGCGATTATCTGATTTAAATAGCATTAAGGGACCTAGCATGATAATCCAATTTCCCAAAAATATTATATTTGTTAGGCGTGATAGAACAATCAGATTTAATTAGTTTAACAGTTCATAAAAAGGGCGAGGAAAGCAATTAAATCATCGAAAAGGGACACATTACGACGCACCCTTGAGAGGTGCGTCACGGTTCTCAGAAAACTAACCACTTTGACTTTGCTATTTCTCCTTTTTATTTAACGAATCTCAAATTATGGGACCGGATACGTTCTGTTCGATTTATGGATCGATTGCGACAGAACGTGTGAACAATTTTGCAGCGTGAGGCTTAGGCTAGGGGTTGGAGTCACTACTCAGAATATGAATTGTGTGTTCTTTTCACGTCGAATTTGGGGCTGTATTTATAGGGAAGAGTTCGTGGAAAGATAGAATTGCAGAGTTCTAATCCACAAAGAATTAGGAAAAAACACGTACCTTGGTAATTCCAGCGCCTAGGCCTGGGCGCCGAAGATTTCGGCGCCCAGAACCAGGCGTTGAAAATAGGGTCTGGGCTATTTTCTTGGTCAGATTCGGATTCCTGAAATCCGTAGTGTTTGAGACTTAATCGAGTCTTTTAGTGCGTATCAATTTCATGACGGAATGCGTCTGGGCCCGTTACGAACTCTAGGCTCGTTAGGATTTTAATTAATACGTAACTCTTATTTCCGAATCATATTAGGAATAGGATTCTCGCAGTTTTCTATCTCATTTAGGATTTATGTTGGAGTGCAACACCTAATTCTGACAGGTTTCTATCTTTTATGACTTGCCACTTTTAATAACTGCCCATTACGGCAGTTACTATTTTTAGCAGGTTTCCATAAATAACAGGTTTCTATAAATAGCAGGTTTCGGGTGAAATGAAAACGGGAATTGAGATTCGTTATTCTATAGGAGATGCGTTGTCAAGTGGAGATTTATGCTTTCATCATCGAACCTTTCACTTTCGGGAATGGGGACAAAAGTAGGTGTCTACAGTTAGCCCCCACTTTGACTGAGTCTTGGAGTAAGACGATGGTCAAAGTACTAGACGGAGTGCGTCACACAAGCCATGGTGTATGTGACCTGTTTTGCGAAGGTCTCACGAGCCCCCGAGTGATAACATTTGACTTAAGGGTCATCACTTGAAATGTCGACATATCCCTCACGTGTCATTGGGATTTGTCAACGGATAGTATAGAATACTCCCTCACTTTGTCATTGGAAGTATCTAAAGAGGCGTAGAAACTCCCTCACTTTGTCATTGGGAGTAGCTACAGATGTTTTCGAAATCAAAGCTATAAAGTGTAATTGGGCCTGGCCAAGCCCAATCACGAGGTAAAAATGTTTTTTTTTTTAAAGATTCTCATTTTCAGGGTTAGCTAAACGAGAAAACCCCCTTGTTTTTATGGGACGTAAAACGAAGGAAAATCCAGCACATCGTTCTTTTTTGGAAAAACGGAAAACCAATCTTTTAAATTTTGGAAAAAAAGGGAAAACTACTCACATCGCTTTTTTTGAAAAAAACGGAAAACCAAAAGCTACTCACATCGTTTTTGGGAAAACCGGAAAACCAAAGGCTACTCACATCGTTTTTGGGAAAAAGCGGAAAACCAAAGGCTACTCACATCGTTTTTGGGAAAAACGGAAAACGAAAGAAAGTTATCGCTGCAGCGACTAAGGACCTGCGCGGTTAGTGACGCAGACCCCGCCGGCTAAAGATGGCGAGCCTTTCCGATAGAAGTGGACGAATCTATTTTGAAATTTTTTTGTGCTTTTTGAAAATAAGGACCTACGTGGTTTGTGACGTAGACCCCGCCGGCTGAAGATGGCGAGCCTATTTTGTTTTTGAAGATTTTATTTTTCGAAAATTGAGGACCTGCACGGCTAGTGACGCAGACCCCGCCCGCTGAGGGTGGGCGAGCCCATTTTGAATTTCTTATTTTGCCTATGTAGAAGGGCTTTTGTGATTACAACCTGTTGGTGGGTCGCAATATTTCCTGATCAGGTGTGTCCTATAAGTGGGTCCACACTGTGTATACCGTTCTTGGGAAAGAAATATCAAGATAACAGATATTTTACACAAAATAGGGGATTGCGCGTGCCCGACAGCGAATATTCGCTGTCTGGGAAGCATTTTCAGCGCCCAGCTCTGGGCGCGAGAATTTCTAACGCCCAGAGCTGGGCGTTGAAAATGCGAAGGGGAGACGGGTCTTTAAATTCGCGGACCGTCTCCTTCCTTTCCCATTTCCACCATTTTCGCTCAAGCTCCTCACCTCTTTCTTGCTCGTTTTTTCTTTACGAATTCTACTCCAAATCACTTCCTAATCTTCCCAATGTAAGTAAATTTCAATAATTTTGAGCTTTTTTTTTTTTTGTCAATTTCAGTATTTTTGTCAAGTATTTTTATGCATGAAATTGATTTGGGGGTTTTTGATTTTGTGCCCCTTTCCTTCAATTAGGTAGTTGGAAATGTTCCACATAACATGTTAATTAGTTTGTGCATGTTAATTTTCGCAAGTATGTGGATTCTTGTTGAATTTGGGCATTTTTATGCTAGCCCCCAAGTATACCTACGACTCTAGTGTTTTCTTACAATGTAGATGTTTTTTCGTATTTTGCTTGCGTTCCTCATAATTCATGAATGACAAATTATGGAAGAATTTTCATTTTGTTGGAGTTAATTAAAAAATTTCACTTAGGGAATTTTTTGCTCGATATGAACTTAGTATCATGTCTTAGGGAACAAAAATTGTATGACTCCATTTTATGAGTGGAATGCACTCCTTTAGTGATTGGTGTGAGTGCCAGTTTTGTTAAAGGTATAATGCCTTATTGTATTATTGATCAGCATGCTTGACGAGTCGTCACCTCCTTCTGGTGGCCACGAGGAGCGTGGCATGACGCGTCAGTCCACTGGGGCGGGTCCCCTTTGGGTGGGCCCGGAGCTCTACGACGGTCGTGATCTGCACTACGACCTAGAGCACCACGTGACTTCCCGCCTTCACGCGAGGAGAGAGACTACGGTTCGCGGCTATGGCGCAGCGACGAGTGAGACCGTTTTTAGTTTCATGAGCTCGGACGCCCAGGCTTTGGTGAGGGCGAGCTCACTGTTTCCGGTGGTCGAGATTTTCTGGGAGATACTGCGGCTTAACATCTCCCTGTCCTTTCTGCGGTCGTTCATGAGGTGGTGGTGGGATACCACCAACACCTTCCATTTTCCTTGGGGTGAGATGACGATCACTCCCGAGGACTACACGGCTTTGACGGGCTTGACCTTTACAGGGAACCCCGTTCGTCTGAGGTCGGATGGCCCACCGCCGACTGTTGCTGAGGGCACCAGGCTCCTGGGCTCGTGGATGGACATGAGATTGCCTTCGTACCAGCCCCGTGGGATACCTTTCGCTGAACTGATGTGGGCCTTGGAGCATGGGGTAGAGGAGTCGTCTTCGAGACAGGCTCGGTCGTTCTACCTCCATTTTATTACTTCCACTTTTCTATCGGGTCCGACTGACACCTTTGACCCGAGGTGGATAGGCATGGTGGAGGACGTGTCTACACTGGGTGACTATCGCTGGGGCGATTTGGGCTATGCGACGCTCGTCGGCCAGATGAGTTTGGCGGTGCGCGACTCGGACCGGAGTAGACGTCACTTTGACATTACATTAGCGGGAGTGACGCGTTTGATCGAGGTATGTGCCTAGACTTTCTTTTGTTTTCTCGCTTTTACCGGGCTTTTTTTTTGATGTTTTATTGTCTTTTCCTTTTGTAGCTGTTGGCCTTTGAGCACTTACCTTGGCTGGCTCCCCGAAAGGGGCAGAGGCCTTTGGAGTACCCTGCCGGTCGTCGTTGGGGTTGGAAGAAGAAGCTGACAGTGCGTCCACCGCCCGATACCGTGTGGGATCTCATTTGGGACGGGAACCCTGAGCATGTGCAGAATCTTATCCTCTATCTCGTATTTCGTCATTCTTTTTATTTTCTATGTGCGAGATCTTACCGTGTTTGTACAAAAACAGGTGGTTTGGACCCCATGGCTCTCTTTTAGGGGTACTTATGCCTCGGTCAGGGATAGTTATGCCCTGAGCCAGATGCGGGTTTTGTTCGTTGGCCGCCGGGACCCTGTCTGGTACCTGGGAGAGCGGGTACGTATGCAGACGGTTGGGGCTTTTTCGGTGCCTAGGCCTCCGCCCGCGACCATGCTGTCTACTCGTTCGATAGGCGAGTCGTGGAGGGTCCACTCGAGGACTGGCGTGCCGGCGACGGAGTTGGTGATAGAGGGAGCTAGCTATTATTAGTTTATCCAGGATTCTCTTCGTCTCCCGGAGCCTGGCGCTGTAAGTTGCCCTCTCTTTTCGTATTGATTTTAGTGTTTTCATGCTCGTGCCCATGTGTTTATGTCTACTGTGTTTTGTGCAGGAGTGTCCTGACCCTTCGTTGGGGGGATGGGTGCTTCCCGATGCTCGGATCTCGTATACCGGAGAGAGTGGATCCGAGATTGTGGAGACTTTCCCGGAAGACCGGGTTTTCCATGCTCCGCTCCCTGAGGGAGTACAGGCGGTATGCACCTTTTATTTGTGCACTCTTCTTACATCTTTTTTTTTCTTTTGTTACTAACATTCCTGTTTCAGGTTCCGGCCCGTACGGCCAACGCGACGGTGGGGGTGATCAACCGGTTGAAGTCAGCGTTGGTTCGGGCCCGATCTGCACTTTCTTGCAGCAGCCCCCAGTCTCCTCGGGTAATGTGCCCTCTTTTTTCTTTTGATCTGTACCTTTTGTTTGGCTTTCTGTTACTCACTCTCCTTTTGTCTATTCTTGTAGACGGGTGCTGGACGAGCCGGGGCCGACGACGCGGGTCCCTCGGGCGGGGGACACGGTCGTGAGAGAGAGAGGGCACGTCACTCGCCCCTACGACATCGTCGTTCCGACGCGGGGGTGAGTTCTTCCGGGGAGAGGTCCGAGCCGGAGCGTAGGCGACGTTCCGTGTCGGTGGCCCGAGAGCCTAGCCCCGAGTTGCAGTCACAGCCTCATTTTTGGGGTGATTCTGGCTGGGGGCCCTCATACCACGGGGAGTGGAGTGGATGGACCGGTGAGGCTTGGAGACATGGAGCCGATGACGAGTCTTAGGCTTACCTCCTGTTTTGTATATATTCATTCTTGTATTCCGCATGTATATATATTTTTTTTTTGCGATTTTTTGGTGCAAGAATGTTTTGAGCCTTCCGTGGGCTTTGCTTTAACATATTATAGTAATATTTAGCTTTCTAAACCAACGACTAATTTTAAAAGAGAAATATTCCGTAAAAATAATGAGTTCATACAAGAGTGCACACATATTTTTAGACTAACCGACTACTTGGGGTATTACATATGCATGTTCACTATTTTTCGGTTTTTTTTTTTGCCGACTCGTGCCATACTCCTTTGTTGGGCTTGTTCCTGAAAATTCTTGAGGCTTTGTTTTTCATTCTATTTGGTCTTGCCCGTGCGTGGGTTAGGGTATAGTGCCCTTTGCAATATCCTTTCTTCCTGATGCGTTGCATGACTTTATTATTTTTTAATTTTTATTGGATCGAATCCGTGATAAGGATTGCCTACGTCTCTTGCTAGAATCAGGTATTTCGAGGGTCCGTAATTTTCCTGGGGAATCCGTGATAAGGATTGCCGGAATTTTCCTCGAGGGTCCGTAGTAGGTGCGCGGACTTCTTTTAATACAAAATCGCCTTCTTTGATATTTCGAGGTTTGACTTATTTTGTTGAATTGCCTTGCGATGCGCTTTTGATACACTTGCACGTGATTTAAAGCTCTCAACCTCCGTTCGTCTAAAAAGACGAGCTCGTCGTACCTAGCTTGAACCCAATCAGCCTCGGGTAGCTTGCTATCTAGGACGATCCGGAGGGAGGGAATTTCCAACTCGATCGGTTGAACTGCTTCCATTCCGTATACCAAGGAGTAGGGTGTTACTCCAATGGAGGTGCGGATTGAGGTTCGATAGCCCCATAATGCGAAGTGTAATTTGTTGGGCCAATCCTTATAATTTTCGGCCATTTTTTCGATTATGACTTTAATATTTTTGTTGGCCGCCTCTACCGCGCCGTTCATTTGCGGCCTGTAGGGAGAGGATTTATGGTGTTTGACATGATATTTTTCGCGCAGGTCTTGGACTTCGGCCCTAAAGTGGGAACCTTGGTCACTTATGATTTCATGTGGAACCCCGTATCGACAGAATATGTTCTTTTCTAGGAATCGAGCGACATGTTTGGCCGTTAATTTTGCATAGGAGACTGCCTCTACCCATTTAGTGAAGTAATCAATTGCGACTAAAATGTACTCGTGTCCCCCCACGCCTGTTGGTGTTACCTTGCCGATTATATCTATACCCCAGGTGGAAAAGGGCCATGGAGAAGTGAAGGTGTATAGTTCTGAGGGAGGCAAATGGTTAAGGTTACTGAAGATTTGGCATTTTAGGCAAGTTTTTACAAAGTGATGGCAATTGGTTTCCATAGTGGTCCAATAGTACCCTGAGCGGGATATTTTTCGGGATAGCATTTTTCCGTTCATATGGGGTCCGCACACGCCGTTATGGTATTCTTCCATTAGTCTTTGGGCTTGGTTTTGGTGGACACAAAGTAACTTGATTTTATTCAGCGTGTACTTGTACAGTTCTCCCAGAATTATGCTATATTGTGAAGCGAGGAGGCGTAGGGCCTTTTGTGCTCGCGGGGAGGTGTTTGGGGGGAATTCCCCACTTGTTTTGTAACGAAGGATGTCCGTATACCATGGTTCTTCTTCGGTGTTTTCAGGTTCGGAGTCTATGGCACAGCAATAAGCCGGCTCTTTCCTTCGCTCGACCCGAAGGTTCATCCCGTCCCATTCATTCGGGATGTTGAGCATTGAAGCTAGCTTCGCTAGTGCATCCGCGAATTGGTTGTCGTCTCTTGGTAAGTACGTATACTCGAATTTTTCAAATTGCTCGACTATTTGGTCTAAGTGAGCTTGATATTTTGAGAGACTAGTGCTTCGGACCTTCCATCTTTTGGATATATGGTTGATTATTAGGGAAGAATCCCCGAAGACTTGTAGATGTTTGACTCCGAGGCTAACTGCGGCCTCTAGCCCAACTATGCAGGCCTCGTATTCGGCGGCGTTGTTTGTGGCCTCAAAGTCAAGTTTGACGGAAATTGGTATATGGGCCCCTTTGGGACTGACTAGGAGAACTCCGACACCGCATCCTTTCTGGTTGGACGCGCCATCGAAGTATAGTGTCCAATAGTCGTCTCGTATCATCAGAAGTTCCTCGTCAGGGAGGAGGTAAGCTTCCGTGGTTTCCTCATTCGTGGCATGCTCGGCCAGGAATTCGGCTACCGCTCTTCCTTTGATTGTTTTTTCTGGCATGAATTTTAGGTCAAATTCTGAGAGCATGACTAGCCACCTGGACAGGCGACCATTTAGGGCGGGCTTTTCGAACATGTATTTTAAGGGGTCTAGTTGTGACACTATATGAACAGTGTGGGCCAATAGGTAATGTCTGAGTTTTTTGGATGCCCAGACGAGGGCGAGGCAGGTTTTCTCAAGTTCTGTGTATCTCGTCTCGTACTGTATGAACTTCTTGCTCAAGTAGTAAATGGCTCGCTCGGATCCATGTACACACTGTGAGAGTATAGCTCCCGCTGCAGTATCCGTGACGGTTAGGTATAGGCGTAAAGGGATTCCAGGCAAAGGCGGGGAGAGGACGGGTGGTTTGCTTAGGTATTCTTTGATTTTATCAAAGGCAGTTTGGCATTGTTCATCCCATTCGACTTTTTCTTCTTTTCTTAATTTTTTGAATATTGGCTCACAAGTCATAGTAAGCTTGGAAATGAACCTACTAATGTATTGCAGCTTCCCTAGGAAGCCCCTTATCTGTTTTTCAGTTTTTGGTGGGGGCATTTCGGTAATGGCTTTGATCTTGGACGGGTCAATCTCGATTCCTCGCGTACTAACAACATATCCTAGCAATTTTCCAGAGGTTATCCCGAACACACATATTTGCGGATTTAGTTTCATGTTATATTTCAAGATTCGGGTGAAGAACTTTTTAAGTGCCGGGAGGTGACCGTGCCGGTCTTTAGATTTGACGATCATGTCGTCCACATAGACCTCGATTTCTTTATGTATCATGTCATGGAGTAACGTGGTGGCTATTCTTTGATAGGTGGCCCCCGCGTTTTTCAAACCAAAAGGCATTACATTGTAACAATATGTACCCCAAGGGGTAATGAAAGTTGTTTTTTCCATGTCTTCTTCTGCCATGAGTATTTGGTTATATCCGGCGTACCCGTCCATAAAGGAGAGGAGCGCTTGCTCTGCGGTGTTGTCTACTAGTATGTCAATGTGAGGTAGAGGGAAGTCATCTTTGGGACTGGCTTTGTTGAGGTCTCGAAAGTCTACGCACATTCGCACGCGTCCATCTTTTTTAGTTACGGCGACAATATTGGCCACCCATTCTGGGTAGTTGGAGACTTTTATAAAGCCGGCGTCTAATTGTTTAGTGACTTCTTCTTTTATTTTCAAGGCTATCTCTGGTTTGAGCCGCCGTAGCTTTTGTTTTACTGGCGTCATTTTGGGATCTAGCGGAATTTTATGCTCAGCAATTTCTCGATCTATTCCTGGCATGTCTTTGTAGGACCAAGCAAAGACACCCTCGAATTCCCGCAAAGTGGAGATTAGATCGGCCTTTTCAGTGGGAGTCAAGGTGAGGCCAATTTTAATGATTTTAGGATTTTCTTCTGTTCCAATATTTACCGATTCTGTGTCCTCAATTATAGGAGTTTTGAGTTCTTGTTCACTTACAGCTTTTATTAGTTCGGTATATTCCTCTTCTGGTTCTTTTTCGTGCTCATTAGTGGCAAGACATTCTGCATTATTACTCGGATTTTTAAGCGGCATATACTCAAAAGTTTTGTTTATCTTATTAAAGTCATGAAGCATTACATAAAAAAGATCTCCCGGGGTAGAGATTTCCGGGTCTAAACCATTTTTGGGAGGGGTTACAATTCTTTGGGAGGGGTTAGCTAGGTTCGGACTCGGAGTCAGACTCGGATTCAGACTCTAATTCTTCGTACATCGGACCCTCTCCCGCAGATATCTTGAACTTCATCCCACGAGCATTAGTCCATTTGAAAGTCTTGCGCCACCCTCGTTGGATTTGGTCATCTTTTGAGGGTGATGGAGCGATCAATTTAGTAGGATCGAACACTTCATCTTGAAGAGCTAATTCCATAATTTCTGTTTCATTCTTCGCTTTTTTCTTTTCTAACCCAAACAATAGCCCGAAAGCATGTGAGTTGGGGAGCGTTTTTGGCATAGCACGATTCTTTGGGGCGAGTGGCCTTTGAGAACGTAAAGGGTCGTGTCCCAGAGCATGCATCTCTTGGGTTTGTGCGACCTCTAGGTATAGATGTTCGGGATATGCTTCTTCCATCGCGTTCCTTGATGGCTATCACGGGCAGGTATTCAGGGGCCCTGCATTATTGTTGTGGAGTAGGAGACACATTAGTTTGTTTCGTGAGTCGGTTTTTTAGACATTCTATGACTACCCTTAAGTCGGACTAGTATATTTGGACTGCTATGTGTGCACTTTGAACTCTTTATATTTTCGAAAATCTTTTCCCGTGTGACATTCATAATTATTTGCATGTTCGATTTTTTAGTGCCGAGCATTGTCGTCGTAGGAGGCCTAACAACGACGCAAAGAGTTATTAATTTTTTACGAGTCGCTTTTGAAATCGAGTGCTTTTCTTACGCCCTCGTAGCAATTCTTTTTACGAACATTTTTTTGTGCGGGCACCGAGGCTGCTGCGTATTTCCCTTTTGCGCGGGCACCGAGGCTGCTGCGCCTGACCAAAAGGCCAAGCAGCAAATTCAGCGCCCAGCGAGGGGCGTGAGAAATTCTGGCGCCCAGCCAGGGGCGTTGAAAATGCGTCCCTGGCTGGTTCTCGTTTTCTGTTTGCGTCTACTTCTGTTTATGCGACTTCGATTTGCGTGCTTGCCTAATAACGTCCTTTACGCGTTGTGCAGCGTTTGTGGGATTCGTTACAGGCCATCCCGAGCGTCGCTTTTTTTTGTGGCGATCATTCGGGTTTGCGGAACACGTATTTCGGTATAACTCTTTGGCAAATTAGTCTATGAATGTTTGGGGAATTTTTAAGGTCGTTGGGTTTTTCTAGGATAGCTTGTCACACACAATCACATATTTCGCTACACATAACTAACATTCATCATGAGGCGATAATAACATGTCATGTAGTTTATGATAGGCTTCTATGGGTAGTTATTTGCGCATGGCTTGGTACCGCTTCTATCGTAGATCCAACACATGCCCCGGTCGAGGTAGTGTCTGCAACAGACGAATTTCGCTCAAGAGGCCAACCCGCAAGTGCAAGCCAAGGGGGCATGCAGGCGAGAGGGACCTAATGAGCGAGCGATTGGGTTCGGGATAGGTGTACTACCTGCACAAGTACCGAGTGGGCAACATGCGCGGCGTATGCACCCCCCTATTGGCGAAAAAAGGTATCCTTAGTCCCAACTCCCGAGGGATCCGAGATTCGTTATACGGTTCTGCCCGTTCACATTAATATGCTGATTTTCAGGTCGTCCCAACTTGATGGGGAAATAAACGCGGGGTAGGATCGTTTCACCCTTCGGCTATTTTGATTACCTACAAGCACGAGTATTTCCTTCACTATCCCCAGTGGAGTCGCCACTGTGAGGGGGTCGAAAAAGCACGAGGCTAATGCGTGGCCTCGTCCCTCGTGGGTGTGACGATTCTTTTTATTCAATCAAGTGTAATTGGATTTCCTGTGAGTTTACACCCAATTGACTAGTAATATAGGAGTCGCCACTCAGTTTTTAACGACAATGAGAAAAACTGACAAAATCCGGTTATCGTGACATAAAGGGAGTGCAATTATGTTTGACCACGACGGTCGTAGGTTCCCTTGTGATCCCTGGTGTGGGGATCTCTCAACATACACCCGCAAGGTAGAGATTGAGGGTTCGGGGGACTGTAACTACCGAGAGGAGTACTCGCTCGTCGATAACTCCAGAGGCAGGATATCCTTACTAGCTCAGCATAAATAATTGAAGGCACATGCGTTAACTATTAAGCTAATCTGAGTTAATTTTAGCAATATGCAACATATAATACTAGATCGATCGCGATTATCTGATTTAAATAGCATTAAGGGACCTAGCATGATAATCCAATTTCCCAAAAATATTATATTTGTTAGGCGTGATAGAACAATCAGATTTATTTAGTTTAACAGTTCATAAAAAGGGCGAGGAAAGCAATTAAATCATCGAAAAGGGACACATTACGACGCACCCTTGAGAGGTGCGTCACGGTTCTCAGAAAAATAACCACTTTGACTTTGCTATTTCTCCTTTTTATTTAACGAATCTCAAATTATGGGACAGGATACGTTCTGTTCGATTTATGGATCGATTGCGACAGAACGTGTGAACAATTTTGCAGCGTGAGGCTTAGGCTAGGGGTTGGAGTCAATACTCAGAATATGAATTGTGTGTTCTTTTCACGTCAAATTTGGGGATGTATTTATAGGGAAGTAACTGCCGTGATGGGTAGTTGTTAAAAGTAGTAGGAATAAAAAGATAGAAACCTGTCAGAATTAGGTGTTGCACTCCGACATAAATCCTAAATGAGATAGAGATTACGAGAGAATCCTATTCCTAATATGATTCGAAAATAAGAGTCACGTATTAATTAAAATCCTAACGAGCCTAGAGTTCGTAACAGGCCCAGACGCATTCCGTCACAAGTTTAGTACGCACCAAATAACTCAGATTAAGTCTCTTAATGGACTCCGTACTCTAGAGTCCAATCTGACAAAGAATTCTGCCCAGACCCTATTTTCAACGCCCAGCCCTGGGCGCCGAAAATACCTGGGACGGATTCTTTTCCTCATCCGTTTCGTATTCAAATTCCTGAAAATCTATCTTTCTACGCCACTCTTTCCTATAAATAGACCCCTAAGTTCGACGAGACAACACACAACAACACTCTAAGCCTCACGCTGCAAAACTAATCACGCGTTCTGTCGCAATCGATCCATAAATCGAACATAACATATCCTGTCCCATAATTTGAGATTCGTTAAATAAAAGGAGAAATAGCAAAGTCAAAGTGGTTAGTTTTCTGAGAACCGTGACGCACCTCTGAAGGGTGCGTCGTAATGTGTCCCTTTTCCATGGTTTAATTGCTTTCCTCGCCCTTTTATGAACTGTTAAACTAACTAAATCTGATTGTTCGATCACGCCTAATAAATATGATATTTTTGGGAAATTGGATTATCATGCTAGGTCCCTTAAAACAATCTAAATCAGATAATCGCGTTCGATCTAGTACTATATGTTGCATATTGTTAAAATCAACTCAGATTAGTTTAATAGTTAACGCATGTCCCTTCAATTATTTATGTTGAGCTAGTAAGGATATCCTGCCTCTGGAGTTATCGAAGAGCGAGTACTCCTCTCGTTAGTTACAGTTCCCCGAACCCTCAATCTCTACCCTGCGGGTGTACGTTGAGCGATCCCCACCACCAGGGATCACAAGGGAACCTACGGCCGTCGTGGTCAAACATAATTGCACTCCCTTTATGTCACGATAACCGGGTTTTGTCAGTTTTTCTCATTGTCGTTAAAAACTGAATGGCGACTCCTATATTACTAGTCAATTGGGTGTAAACTCACAGGAAATCCAATTACACTTGATTTGACAAAAAGAAACGTCACACCCACGAGGGACGAGGTCACGCATTAGCCTCGCGCTTTTTCGACCCCCTCACAGTGGCGACTCCACTGGGGATAGTGAAGGAAATACTCGTGCTTGTAGGTAATCAAAATAGCCGAAGGGTGAAACGATATGATCCTACCCCGCGTTTATTTCCCCATCAAGTTGGGACGACCTGAAAATCAGCATATTAATGTGAACGGACAGAACCGCATAACGAATCTTGGCTCCCTTGGTGTTTCATCTCGGGAGTTGGGACTAAGGATACCCATCGCCAACCGGGGGGTGCATACGCTTCGAATGTTGTCCACTCGGCACTTTCGCTAGTAGTACACTCGTCCAAAACCCAATCGCTCGCCCACTAGGTCCCTCTCGCCTGCATGCCCCCTTGGCTTGCACTTGCGGGTTGGCTTTCTGGGACGAAATTCTTCTGTTGAAAGCACTACCCCGACCGGGGCATGTGGTGGATCTGCGATAGAAGCGGTACCAAGCCTGGCGCAAATAACTACCCATAGAAGCCTATCATAAACTACATGACATATTATTATTGCCTCATGATGGAATGTTAGTTATGTGTAGCAAAATATATGATTGCGTGTGACAAACTATCCTAGAAAAACCAACGACCTTAAAAATTGCCCAAACATTCATAAACCAATTTGCCAAAGAGTTATACCGAAATACGTGTTCTGCAAACCCGAACGATCGTCACAAAAATAAGCGACGCTCGGGATGGCCTGTAACGAATCCCACAAACGCTGCACGACGCGTAAAGGACGTTATTAGGCAAGCACGCAAAATCGAAGTCGCATAAACAAAAGTAGACGCAAACAGAAAACGAGAACCAGCCAGGGACGCATTTTCAACGCCCCTGGTTGGGCGCCAGAATTTCTCACGCCCGACGCTGGGCGCTGAAGTTGCTTCTTGGCCTTCTGGTCAGGCGCAGCAGCCTCAGTGCCCGCGAAAAAGAAAACACATAGCAAAAAAACCGTTCGTAAAAAAAAAATTGTTGCGAGGGCGTAAGAAAAGCACTCGATTCTAAAAGCGACTCATAAAAATAAATAACTCTTTATGTCGTTGTTAGGCCTCCTACGACGACAATTCTCGGCACCAAAACCGAGCATGTTAATTAAACCTTGAATGTCACGTGGGCAAAGAATTCGAAAAATAATAAAGTTTTCAAGGAAAAATAATGTTTGAATAAGAAAATAAAATCCGAGTCTAGACTAGGCTATGCCAAAAGTACAATCCAAATCCTGAGTCTTAGTTGTCTTATCCATAGAATCGGTCCTAATGCTTGGTGTCGTTCTACAAGTTAAAAGGTTAAACCATATTGAGTCTCCCTTCCTAACATTTAAATCAATAAGCACCCATATGTAATTGTCATCCCTTGCTAAGAATCCACGGCCTCAATACTCTCTCTCACCAATAAAAAGAATATATTATAGTATTTGCAAAATGGAAACAGTCACATTCTGAAAATCATTCCCCCATAGTCGCACAACCCCCAAAGTGAACCTAAGGTGTCAATACCATTAGCAAAAATTAATGGCCTCAAGGCTTATGATCACATTGGGTCACGACTATCGTAGTCCTCTCGAGCCACTCGCTCCTTTAAATACTCCTAAGTACGGACTAAAATATTTTCCATGAATGCAACATGACCAACCATGAAAATACCCAAATCGGCATACCATAAGGCCACCATTGGGGTAAGGCAATACACACTAAGAGGGAAGCCGCACTAATGATTCTAGTCTTGCAAAAATAAAAATTCGATCTCCCCAACTAACTACCTTGCCAACATTAAGCAAAATGGCGCATGACAAATGAACACCCAAGGGTTAAAATCTAAAGTGTCAACCAACGAAAGTTATGGTCCAATTAGCCTAAGTCTGAGAGTCGCTTGGTCAAGTATTATAGGCTTACGCCATGTCATTATTTTGAGTCTATGCCACCTCCTTGTATTCATACACGGGTTATAATCAGGAAGATTAATGAAAGTTTGAGTCTAAATCACAACTTCCAATTAAATCCCGAAAACTGGAATCTGAAAAGAAGCAAAAAAAATTATTTTCGATGTAATTCTTTCGTTAAATTTCAATAAGGTAAAAATAACATTTTGAATCTACGCTATTTGCACATTTTAAGAAACTACTAAATACGCTTGCAAAGTAAGACAATTTAAAAGGTCCACCCTAGGCCTACTAAAATTAAAGGTCCACCCTAGGCCCACTAAAATTAAAGGTCCACTATAGGCCTACCAAACGAGGCTCACTCAGTCTCGCCTCGTGACTCAAAGACCACAACCATCTACCTTTTAGCCCAAATAAAAAAAAATTGAAGGATTTATGTTGGGGAGAAATCCCAAGCAAAAAGAAAAAAATAGAAAGAGAAAAGGGAGAGCGAAAAGAGCAAGCCATGAAATACTTAAAAAGAAAGAGAAAAGGGAGAGCGAAAAGAGCGAGCCATGAAATACTTAGCCCGTACCTCCCAAAGTGCAAAATTTACCCAAGTAAACGGAGGAAAAGAATTGAGTCAACCAATCCAAATCATAAAATTCTACGATGTCTACCCTTTCCAATCCTTATGCTCTTAGACGCCTTCGCTCTGGGGTCCCTTTTCAGCTCATTTAACCCATCCATGTTCTCATTGCCATAACCCAAGAAACCATTACTTCAACTCTTGTTTCTGAACTTGTTATCAACTGCAAACCACGTACGGCCATTGACACGTGCGTCATACCCATTATTTCCAAAACCTGCTCTTACACCACCATTAGCATAATGACCATATAACTTGTTTGAATACATCCTGTGATATACCCTTGAGTCGTCCCCATGCTATTCATTGGCCTTGGTTGATGTAATCCTCGTGCTTAACTAATACCTATACAACTCATTCAACCCATCTTTCAAGCCGTCTTGAGTCACGAATAAAAAAGAAGACAAATGAAAAGTATATTCTACACTTAACGCTTAACAAAAATAATAAAACATACTTTGCAAAGCGTCTTTAAAGTTCTTCTAAAAAAGGGAAAAGAAGCATTTAGCGCACCAAAAAAGATCCGCCCAGAAATAATTTTCAGCGCCCACAGCTGGGCACCGAAATCTTTAGCGCCCCAGCCTGGGCGCTGAATCTCTCTGCTCGCCAAATTTTGTCCAGAAGTGCTCGTCATTTTATCCGCACATGCACGGAAAAATAACGAACACTTGGAGGGGTACAGCACGTATTCATATATACGTACCACCGAAAAATACATGTACTCAAAAAAAAATATAAAACAAATTTTTGGCTTACGGCAAGGCAGCAGATTAATATAATAATAAACTTCACTTATTCTACAGTTTGAAATAATATGTTTCCACCTCAGAACGTACTTGTTTAGAATCGGCATTCTAAAAAACCATTTTCTAAGCTAAGAACTACGCAAGACCTGATTCCAAATTAAATCTATTTAAAGCGGATACGTAGGCAATCCATGATTCGGTCCAACCAATTTACAAAGATGGTAGAGCCTATAGAATAACGAGAATAAAAAAATAGAGTCCTTTATTGAAATTTAATTGCTTGCAAATCCAAGTCGAAAGAAAAATTTAAGTCAAAGGAAGAATCCAAGTCATCAAGATGCCAAAATTAATGAGCACACATCGAAAAATAATAAGGGCACGTACCCTTGCTAGAAGGAGCACTCACACTCCTAGGCACTTAGCCAAGACTCAAAAGATCGCTTTGCCTCAATTGAATGAGGGCTAGCGCAAGCGTCCATGACCTCTAAAGTACTCGACTTGACCCTCCCTAAAGCGAACTAACTCACTTAAAGACCTTCTTTCACCACTAGACATAGTCGTTCGCTTAAAGACCTTCTTTCACCACTAGACACAGTCATAAGCGCCAACAAGTAGTAAAGGCAGTAAGCCTGCAATAAAGAGGATTGTTCTACGGCATCGCCCCATCGTTCATTCGAACTCAGGGCACCCGTTCATGGTAATTCAAATGTTTACGAATCCCCTTTGAAAAAAAAAACAGACATTGTCAATAGGACTTGGCACTTAACCAAGGCTCACCCTACTCAGACATATGACACGGGCATCTAAAATCGAAATCTAAAAGCATCATTAATGGGAAGAAATAATAGCAACCGGGGGCTAAAAATTGAAATGAAAGAGCTAGGGAAAGAACTAAATATACCTTGACCTTTTGTACGGACATACACCAAGAAAATCTAAGTCAATTTGAAAACGGTTTATATTCCCGCAATTCTGGAAAAGATGGCCCTAAAAGCCTAAAGCATACGCCAAACGGGCACAAGTATATCTTGACGCCTGCACCCTGGCTTCCAGCAAATCCTTAGTCAGCATTCCAAAAATCATAACATTATTTTGATTCACTCATGTAATCCTGTACGAACCCTTCTATAAGTCAACCTACTTAGGGCACCTCGGATTGTATACAGTAGGACTCGGATTTCAAATAATTTTCAAAAGACTTCTTCGAACATAATAAAGTGTCGTTGGTTTAAGCTAAGTATGTGTTTATCTTCGATGTTGCAAGTGAGTCAAAAAAGATTTCTAAATATGATTATGGGTAAAGAAAGGCACCTAGCTTTTGGTCAAGGCACACTTCAACATGTACCTTGACCATGGCAATGTCGCACAATACGACATTTACAAAAGAAGTAGCAAATCACTACGCGAACGTACCTCGCACTAAACGAGTCTGGTTCAAACTATTCATGACATCATGAATGCATAAAAACGTATGCCAAGCATTATAGCATCAAGCCAATCCCGTAGCTACAATTGGGGGCTTGAGAAAAACACTCTAAAAATGCTCGAAATGACGATTTTATCGCAAATTCTCGACGCTAATGCTATACATTCATCATAGGGCACCAATCCTAAGCATTAATTGTGAAAAACAAACCTTAGAATGGCTACAACCCCTCCCAAATTCTAAAGCACTACTTAGAATATATGAAGTCACCCCACTATCAAGGGTAACTGTAAATCGCGAGTCACCAAAACTCCGATCAAACTACTGCACATAACGCTCGCCCTACAAGCGCCCGTTACACAGTCTACCTCGTTCCAAAGCAAAAGCGAAAGAAAAAAATCAAGGATAAGAACTGCCAAAATATACCCAGAAATCATTTTCAACGCCCGGAGCTGGGCGCCGATATCTTTAACGCCCCAGCTTGGGCGCTGAATCTTTCTGCTAGCCAAGCTTTGCCCAGATATAAAAATAAGAAAGAAACTCCTATGAATCCTCGCATCGAACGAAGTAATAAGCCGTGCAAACCCACACAGAAGGTGTTACCCTTGTTCGAGCACCTGAACTAGGCGTGATGAAGTACTCCAATGCAAAAAATAATAATGATATCCCAACACCTGGAGAAATGTTCTAAAACATGTTGGTAGGCCACACAAGCCTACGTTGCACCATAAGTTCAACTATCCCACGGTACAAGTCTAAAAAAGAGAGTAAGGCATATTGCACTAATGCGGGCACGACCAAGAACATGTGTAAAAGAGGCAAAGACTACTTATCGCCCAAATTCAAAATGCAAGCCACACGACTTCTAAATTAAGGATTAAAAGTAGCAAAATATTACCTACCACGAAAGGGATAGCTCGCACCTACACGAGCGGAACCCCAGGGCATCTGTCTCGAAAGAACCTACAAAAATCATACGCCAAAAGGAAGCATCCCAACATGCAAACTTGGGGGCTCCAAGCTACGAAACAACCATAGCAAAATAAAAAATCTCGAAGCAAATGTTAGAACAATCGAAAGGGTACGATGTTTGAGCCCACTTCATGAATGGGCCTAAACCCTATCAAGCTTCTAAGCAAACTATTCAAAATCAGTCATTGCTCAAAGAAAAATCATTCAAGCAAACTGATTAGTAGACGGCACACAACGACCATTCTATGAACGCTCGTTCGCACATACATATCATCTTTCTAAGTATCGAACATTTACGAACGCGTTCAAAAGAAAAAAAAAGAAGAAAACGAACGAACAAGAGGCCAACTGTGTCATCAAGAAACCTCGCCAGAAATCATTTTCAGCGCCCAGCGCTGGGCGCCGTAATCTTTAACGCCCAGGCGTGGGCGCCGAAAATGATCCCAGACCCAAAAAGGCCCCTACTTCTATAGGGCCCTGCCGTATCTGTTCGACTCGAAAATTGCCAATTTCTTTACTGAAAGCCGCACCTTACGGCTTTGTTAAGAGTAGCACACCACTACAAAGATCGCTCGCACTTACGAGCACGATCCCAAACACGATCAAAGACATTACAAAATGCGTAGGAACCTCTTTGACAAGAAATGACCGTCAAGCAAGAATGCTTGGGGGCTCGAAAGAAAATATATATTTCAAAAAAAGTATGCAAAGTTAAAACAATATTCCCAGACTACGCTGTACAAAGTCCCGTGTTTGGATAATCTCAAAAGAAAAAGAACCGGTTTACGACCTCAAGACAAAGGTCGTCGTTGATACTTATACATGGTCCCCCAATCAAGGACCCAGGTAGTGGCAAAATTGAGCCGTAAGGACTAGCTCAAAACCATGAAGGAAGATGACCACAAGACAATGGTCCGTCTAAGCACGTTGCCAACCCACTTTCAGGTTACCACTAAATCCGAGCATCCCTCGAAAGAATTCGCTCCTACAAGAATGAATAAAAAGAAATTCTCAAAAGAAATCACAAAGAACAAAAGAAATAGGAACTTGCCCATCTTCAGTTGGCAAGATCGCGTCGACAACCACGCGAGTTCCCAAATCGAAAAAACGAATTCTGGGACGTCCACCCTCAGAGGACAGGGCTCGCCCACCCTCAGCGGGCGGGGTCTGTGTCACTAGCCGTGCAGGTCCTTAGTTTTCGAAAAATAAAGTCTTCAAATTCAAAACAGGCTCGCCATCTTTAGCCGGCGGGGTCTACGTCACAAGCCGCGTAGGTCCTTATTTTCAAATTTCAAAAATAGATTGGTCCACTTCTATCGGACGGGGTGTCCACCCTTAGCGGACAGGCTCTCCATCTTTAGCCGGCGGGGTCTACGTCACAAGCCGCGTAGGTCCTTATTTTCAAATTTCAAAAATAGATTCGTCCACTCCTATCGGACGGGGTGTCCACCCTTAGCGGACAGGTTCACCATCTTTAGCCGGCGGGGTCTACGTCACAAAACCGCGTAGGTCCTTATTTTCAAAATTCAAAAATAGATTCGTCCACTTGTATCGGACGGGGGGTCCACCCTTAGCGGACAGGCTCGCCATCTTTAGCCGGCGGGGTCTGCGTCACTAACTGCGCAGGTCCTTAGTCGCTGCAGCGATAACTTTTTCCTGGTTTTCCGTTTTTCCAAAAAAGAACGATTTGAGTAGCTTTCCTTTTTTCCAAAGATTGGTTTTCCGTTTTTCCAAAAAAGAACGATGTGCTGGATTTTCCTTCGTTTTACGTCCCATAAAAACAAGGGGGTTTTCTCGTTTAGCTAGCCCTGAAAATGAGAATCTTTAAAAACATTTTTTACCTCGTGGTTGGGCTTGGCCAGGCCCAATTACACTTTATAGCTTTGATTTCGAAAACATCTGTAGCTACTCCCAATGACAAAGTGAGGGAGTTTCTACACTTCTTTAGATCCTTCCAATGACAAAGTGAGGAAGTTTCTATATTATCCGTTGACAAATCCCAATGACACGTGAGGGGTATGTCGACACTTCAAGTGATGACCCTTAAGTCAAATGTTATCACTCGGGGGCTCGTGAGACCCTCGCCAAAACAGGTCACCATGGCTTGTGCGACGCACTCCGTCTAATACTTTGACCATCATCTTACTCCAAGACTCAGTCAAAGTGGGGGCTAACTGTAGACACCTACTTTTGTCCCCATTCCCGAAAGGGAAGGTTCGATGATGAAAACGTAAATCTCCACTTGACAACGCATCTCCTATAAAATAACGAATCTCAATTCCCCTTTTCATTTCACCTGAAACCTGCTATTTATAGAAACCTGCTATTTATAGAAACCTGCTAAAAATAGTAACTGCCGTGATGGGTAGTTGTTAAAAGTAGTAGGAATAAAAAGATAGAAACCTGTCGGAATTAGGTGTTGCACTCCAACATAAATCCTAAATGAGATAGAGATTACGAGAGAATCCTATTACGAGAGAATCTATCTTTCTACGCCACTCTTTCCTATAAATAGACCCCTAAGTTCGACGAGACAACACAACAACACAAAAATATTATTCTGAGTATTGACTCTAAACCCCTAAGCCTAAGCCTCACGCTGCAAAACTGATCACGCGTTCTGTCGCAATCGATCCATAAATCGAACAGAACGTATCCTGTCCCATAATTTGAGATTCGTTAAATACAAGGAGAAATAGCAAAGTCAAAGTGGTTAGTTTTCTGAGAACCGTGACGCACCTCTCAAGGGTGCGTCGTAATGTGTCCCTTCTCCATGGTTTAATTGCTTTCCTCGGCCTTTTATGAACTGTTAAACTAACTAAATCTGATTGTTCGATCACGCCTAATAAATATGATATTTTTGGGAAATTGAATTATCATGCTAGGTCCCTTAAAACAATCTAAATCAGATAATCGCGTTAGATCTAATACTATATGTTTCATATTGTTAAAATCAATTCAGATTAGTTTAATAGTTAACGCATGTCCCTTCAATTATTTATGCTGAGCTAGTAAGGATATCCTACCTCTGGAGTTATCAAAGAGCGAGTACTCCTCTCGGTAGTTACAGTCCCCCGAACCCTCAATCTCTACCCTGCGGGTGTACGTTGAGCGATCCCCACCACCAGGGATCACAAGGGAACCTACGACCGTCGTGGTCAAACATAATTGCACTCCCTTTATGTCACGATAACCGGGTTTTGTCAGTTTTTCTCATTGTCGTTAAAAACTGAATGGCGACTCCTATATTACTAGTCAATTGGGTGTAAACTCACAGGAAATCCAATTACACTTAATTTAACAAAAAGAAACGTCACACCCACGAGGGACGAGGTCACGCATTAGCCTCGCGCTTTTTCGACCCCCTCACAGATTGCGACATTGCCATGTCCACATAGTTCAAGAAACAGAACTACTAGTCCTCTTGCATTCTAGTCGTCTAGCGTTTTCTATGCGTCCACCTTTTTCAACTTTTGACATTCAAATTCACTTGATAGACATTTCTTAGTCAAAGGACTAGTCCTGACAGTCTATCTTGAATACATTGTCAAATTGAAAGGACTCATCATTTAATACTAAACCAAGATTAACTGGAATATGAAAATACATTTCATATATGATATTTTTTTTTTGGCAAATAAAATCCTTATTTGCCAAAAAAGTTGTTCAACCCCAATGTTTTACAAGCATGGGCCACCACCCATCTTTAAAACCACTAATGGAATTCAAAGCTATGCTTGATTTCCAGTGCCACAATGTGAGTGTTATATTTCACTTGTTGCATAGGTTTAGTTATCATGCTTTTCCAATCTTAATATCCTTTTCATTTAATGTTCTTCGAGATA
The DNA here is from genome assembly GCF_020520425.1 of Spinacia oleracea. Lineage (NCBI taxonomy): Eukaryota > Viridiplantae > Streptophyta > Magnoliopsida > Caryophyllales > Amaranthaceae > Spinacia > Spinacia oleracea. The sequence goes on along the minus strand of NC_079492.1, from coordinate 84,081,410 downwards.
GGATGATAAGATCTTTTGAGTATGCTTATTTTTGTGATCTAGTCTTTCTTGCTTCAAGAGTGGTCTTACGCATTTTGCAATGAAGAACCATCAAGCCAGCAGACATGTGATCTACCCAAGTTCAGTGAAGAACTCTTTAACATAAACAACCCTGTTTTATTGCTTCTTAGGCAATAAGTACTTTTACTTCAACTGTTTAGGTTGCTAGTGATTCTTTGTTTGGATTTACTTATCCAAGCAGTTCACAGATACGTGGAAGACTTTCCAGCTGTATCTTAGAACATATAAATTAATATTGAATTTCCCACGCAACAACTCATGGTCTTCAATCCATGTTGCCATTTCAAAACACGATGCTCTATAGCTCGTCCTTGCCAATGGTTAACTCCAAAGGGATCTTGCTTGATCCTTTGCCAGTGTTTATGCGTGTAGCATCAATAATGAGCATATCTTTATTTCCTTGAATCAAGAACTATTCCTATGTACCTTTTCAAGTACCATAAGTTTTTCTTGATCTCAATCTACTTGATCTTCACTTAGATCAATAGATATTGGTATATGTTCGTCATGCCTAAAGTCATACGATATGTTTTTGGCGATCCTCATATTATGTAATACATGATAAATTCGTTTGTAGAATAATTTCCAATTGAATTCTATTCATGTAACTTTAGCTCATCTAGTGTCAGTAGATAATAAATCCAGCTAAATTCTATGACATATAATATAGGTTGAGAATCTCATTTAGACTCTTTGATGTTTAACTTAGTAAATGCTTATACATAGTTCAAACATTCTTTACTTAGATTTATTCATATAGGTCGAATATCTCCAATGGAGTCTTTCGTGTTTGATTTAGTAAATGTCATTACTTAATCTAAAACGATATCATAAGATCTTTATAAATAGATCTTAAAACCCAGTATGTACTAAGTTTCGCCTTGGTCCATCATTGATGAATATTTTCAAATCTAAGTCATTAGCATTTGAATGTCATTTCACAATAGAGAGATATGTGTGTTATACACATAGGACCAATTAAGTTTTACGTAATCCCACTAAACTTCTTATACATTTATAAGATTCATGTATATTTTATGAAACTAAAATACTTATTAGTTTCACTAAAATACAATTCTAATTCCCAATTGCTCGCTTAAATCTGTACTTAGATTTCATAAGCTAGCTTTCCTTTTCAAGCATTTATTTGGATCCACAAATCCTATGACAGGCCATGTACATAGTTTCTTCCAACATTTGATTGAGGGATACATTTTGTCATCCAATTGCCATATGTACCAATATGCAATCATTGCTTGATTTATAGACTTGAGCATTACGATTATGCATGAGGTTTCAACACAATCCACGCCATGAATTTGCTTGTAACCTTCTAGCAACTAATCTAGCTTTGTGTGTGAACATAATTCCATGTTTGATAGTTTTTATCCTTAAAACCAATTTGCAACCAATAGGTGTTAACAATTCTTGCAAATCAACAAAATTTCAATTTTATCATCAAAACATTGGTTATGTTTTATGGCCTTTAACCATCTATAACATTTGAGTCTATATATGGCCTCTAACCATTTTAGGGAATCTGGGTTTCGTCATAGTTTTCTTACAAGTCACAAACTCATTAATCTACACGATAATAGTTTGACTGTAAGTTGTAGGTTTCTTCACTATCTAATAGAAGAATCTCATAGTTTCATTGACCTGAACTCTATGTTTTCTTCACTATCTAATAGAACAATCTCATAGTTTCAGCGACTTGAACTCTATTCCTACATCAAACAATAGAATATCAACAGACACTTTGAAAGTCCTTTGAATATTCTGTTCTCAATGAAGCACTTGTAAAGTCTTCTAAGATATGTCTGTTCTTTAAAGCCACTGCTAAAGTCCTTAAAGAAAAAGTGTTCGGATTTTCCGAAGAACATCGAAAAGCCTCCGGAATGTCCGTTTATGTTTGTTTTTCGCCTCGAAGACTTTCGAGGTCTATTTTCTCCCACTTGTCATTTTGGAAAAGAATCTCCAAAAGGACACTATTTCGAGCAAACAAACATTATGTTCTCAAAATTCGTGGTAGAAACAATACCCTTGTGTCTCATTTGAATAAATCACAATGAAATATATATATCTATACTTGGGACTTAGTTTGTCGAATAACAAACACTAAGCCCGCACTAAGTTTAGGAACTCCTTAGATATGTATGTTATGAAAAGACATTCTGAAATTACTTTTCAATAGCTTTGACGAATTTGGTTTAGTTTGGTGGTAGTTGAGCATTTTGTTTTAGAAATTATAGGAAAATTCTTTATGATTCATCATTGATCGAATCAAGTACTAATTGACTTCGATCATTCCAACATAGATATGCCATATCTTATGGAGCTAGATGGTGAAATTACAACACACAATCATTTATGATCATCTTTGGTCTTAAAGTAATCATCGTCATGATCTAACCTAGATCTTTATGATTTCTTGTCAAGTGGATTTTATACTTTTGAATCTTTGAAATAGTCAAACAGATTCAAACTTATATCACGTTGAGTAAAAAAACCAATATTCACTCAAACCTAGGTGAAATAATAAAGTCATAAAATCTTTCTTTAGCTTTAAGCTCTATTGTCTAGGTGTTCTAACAATAGTTTACATCTTTTGTTACTTTAAACAGTAAGACTTCCTTGTCTTGAATTGATCTAGAAATCAATCAACTTTCAAAATTCCATCAAAATAGAGCTTTTGAATGTTAACTTGTTGATATGGTCTAAGCAACAAAGCCAAAGATTAGTGGAACTCAAATCAAGGGGTTGATTTGAACCTAGTAAAGTTCTTATTGTTAAAGAGTTGTTTATTTTAATCAAGCACATTGACTCAACCCGTAAATGACCATTTCATTCAAATAAACAAACAAACAAACATTGTTTTTGTTCTTCTGAATGTGAGTCTTTCTGTGTTTGAAAACAGAAATTTAGGTATGCTGATTATGGAACGAAATAGCCATTAAGTTCCAGCCTTTGAAAGGACTTAAAACAAACTAGATGACCCTACAACTAATGTAGCATTTCCATGCTTCATTTCCCATTTGTAGGTCATTAGTATATCCTAGCTTCCATTGTTTGAGTTATTACCGAAGTAAGGACCTCAAGCGGTATATGATACCAAGGAAGTTTGATTGCTTGGTCACTTCTCTTTAAACAAAAAGTTATAGGTAGAAACGGAATCGTAAATTCCTTTCATTTGTTCCTTGTTTTCCTATTTCTTGTACCCTTTCTTATAGTCTTAAGAATTGACTTCACCAGTGTTGACTTTTATACTTTGTTAGACATGTCCAATGTCACTCCAACAAGGTTCTTATCATTATGTTGAATGTTTTGCTTCAACTAGATGATCTTACTAGAAGCTTCTAAAGTTCTCTAAGCATCGATCTATTCGAATGTCTAGAAACTAGACTCATTCGAGAATTAAATGGACAAAGATATTAGGTTGTTAACCATTGGTAAAGCTGAGCGTTTAAACTCAATGCTTCATGATATCAAAACTACATTGTATTTTGAATTCACAAGCACCAATCGGTTTGCCATTCGACTTTGATATTCGAAAACAACCATAAAAGTCTCTAAAAGAAACGTACATTTTAAATTGCTCATTTTCTCTCATTTCCGGGAATCGTTCTTGGATTCACTACCAATCGAGGAAATTTACTGTTACCTTTCTAAAAGGATTTACTGCAGTGCAAGATATATAATAATTAAAACATACATTGAAGCATGCTAAGTCTAAACATTTATCATGAGTAATAACTTGAAAATTAGAGCAATCATGCACTTTTAAACAAGTCATTTGCATTTTATTCGAATTTATTGTTCCGGCATGTGTGAATAAAATGAATCCAAGATCCTTAAATCATTGAAGAATTAAGCACATTATGTATTTAGACTCAATTCTAAAATATTTTAGGCAAGCAAATCCTTTGCTAATAGTCTAGAAACTACTCTTGGTTGATAGGTACGTCTAAGTACTTATTAGGTAAACCTATCTCGTTTGCCACGACATAAAATGACTCCTTACTTATATCGTTGAGTTTTGCCAAAACTAACATGTACTCACAATTATTTGTGTACCTTACCCCTTTAGGATCAATAAATAAGACCTCGCTATGGCGGAAAATTATTACTAAGATTGATGTAAAGGTTATCCAAGTAAGTGTTATTTTGGCATGGCACCTTTTAACTCAATTTTTAAAGTTTAGAACTTAAGGCTTTTACTATGTTGGTTAGATTTTAAGTGAACTAAAATCCTTAATCATGCAACATAATCAAGCCACAATCTCATGCATAATTAAGACATATTTAAAGCAATAAATAACTTAAAGCATGCATAAGATATAAATGTGATCTATTATGGCCCGACTTCATCTTGAAGCTTCAATTTCAAACTCCATCTTGAAAATGGATTGGAAACTCCGCCTTGAATTTCACCATGGGAGGCGTCATTTTCTTCAAATAGGATAAGCTATAATTGAAACTAATTACAACTATTTGATGGTACGCAGACCATATTTAAAATTAAAACTTTGGTGCATTAGACCAATTTTACATTCAAATTAATGGTACGCAGACCATATTTTCTATCCTATTTGGGTCATACTAGTCACTTTCCATAACCTGCAAAACAGTACATTTACAATATACCATTCACCCATTCATTTATCAATTAATGGCCTACATAGCAAGTTAGTAGAACATATTATGCATCACATAAATATTTACAGCAATTAATCAAGGCTTCCAATAATCTACAAATTATTCAATCCTTATTAATTCTAATCGAGTTGTTTTAACCTTAAACGAATGTATACCTAATCAAGAGTTTAATGACTAAAATATCCTACTAAAAACCAAGAAATTTACATGCTTATCAAATTTTAAACATAAAATTGTATTTCCTAGTCCAACCGGAAACTTACAAATTTAATTAAAATTTAAAGCTCATATATTAAAATTTAAATCCTTTAATTTATTTTCAGTTTATCAAATTAATTAATTTAAATTTATCAAGGTTTTAATTTTAGTAAAATAATTAGTATAAATAAATTTATAATAATTAAATTATTTAAAATTAATTTCCGAGAAAAAATTAAATTACGAATTTAAATTTAATTAAAATCCTTTTCAACCAAAAAATTAAAATTAAAACGAACCAATCGGGCCAAGACAAGTCCATGGGCTTGCGCCCATGCCTCGTCGAGGCCTCGTAGCATGCACTTTCACTCGCATTGATCGTACCGCAAGACACGAGCAGCCACGCGTAGACGCAGCAAGCCGAGAAAGCCACGCCTACGCGCAGTAGCTCGCTCGCTGTGGCAGGGGCACCCTCGCTGGGCGCGGCTGCGGGGCAATGCTCGCTGGGCGAGCCAGCGCTCACTGCCCGCTCGCGGCCTCGTAGCTCTTGCTGCCTTGCTTCTCGCCCATCCGCCCACGTGCACATAGCACACAGAGCATAGCAGGGCTGCTTCCTTGCGCGCATGTGCCACGACCTTGTTCGTTGCATTGTACCGCATGGGCGACGAGATCCCTTGCTCGTCGTCGCATGCCCACACTATACAACACCCCTTAAGGGTAACACCTAGCGTCCATTGCTTTGTGCGTGCAAGGTTCGTGAACGGAATTCATAAAAATTAAAACTTTTATTATTTAAATTTATTGACAAATCAATAAATCAATATTAATTTCATAAATTTAGGAGAAAAATCAAAAATTTATTATCCAAATTAATTTCCGATTATATTTATTTTCATGGATTCAAATCTAGGTAATAAAATTTTAAAACTTTTGAATTTTAACAAATTTTATGGTGGTTTTTAATCATAGGTTCCTAATTAAATTGCTAATTAATTATGAAAATCAAATCAAAATCTAAATTATTAGAATTTCAACAAATTAATTACAATTACAAATTACGTTGTATAATTAACAAGTTTAGGAATTAAAATTGTTAAACATATACAGTAGGTCAATCATAGATTCAAGATTTACATACAAGATTCGCAAATATTTAATTTAACATCATAAAAATTATAAATTTTGCTTTCTAAAAACTAAAACCTTCTAAGAGTCATAGTTAGGCTTCGAATTTGGGAATTCTGGGTTCGGCATCAAATCTTTGATTTTAGTCAAAATTTTAAAACGTCGTTTACATGTGAAATTCACTATAAAATTATACGATTCCGACCATTATTGACTAAACTTCCGAAAATCCTGCGAACATATAATTAAATAATCGCACGAATTTGCAATTAATTACAATCAACGAAATTAATCACCCCTTTAATTCATTGAAAATTTATAAAATTTACCCATGTTAACTATAATTGATTATGGAATTAATTAGAGTCTCTGATACCACTGTTAGGTTATGACAAATATAAAACATATATTTCATGCGGAAAAACCATAAAGCCAGGAATCCAAATTAATTTCCACATAGTCAATTAGCATAATTTAGGTTACATACATGTGATGTGTGCCTTCCCTAGCTGCTCCCGAACATAATAAGAACAAGTTTAGGACTCCAAGTGTCGTCCCTCCGTAGATAGTCCACAACACATTCGGATCCGCCTTAGATTCAATTAACTAGAATATAGTCTGAGGTTTTATGTTATTCTAACTTAATTATTTGGCAAATTATTAAGCTTAGTTTAATCTTAAAACTATATGAATACTTATGATTGATGTGTTATAAATTGTGATTATGTATCACCTATTTATAGGGAGGAAATATCGGACTAAGATATCCACTAGGATTCAATTTACTAATTCAATTAGAATTCTACTTAAATTAATCCTTTGTATTTTAGTGTTTAATTAAACGACTAACTCTAGTGGATTTAGGAAAACAACTAATCGGACAAATCATAAGCTTCTAAGGATTCGTAGCATGCACGAACACACACACACAAGCACAGCCCATGGAGGGGCGCGCTGTGCACGTGGCTCGGCCAAGTAGCGTTGGCACGCGGCCCATTGCAAGGGCGTTGCCAGCCTGCCTTGGCTTGCTCGCTGGGCCTGGCCTTGCTTCGTGCTCGGCTGGGCCTGCTTGCTTGGCAGAATGCGCTGTTGTTGCTGCTCGCTTGCGCGGGCTTCGCTAGGCGGGGGCCTAGCTTCGTGCTGGGCCTTGCGTCTAGCAAGCTCGTCCGATGTTTATTTCGTACGTCGCGCTTTCGATTCGTTTTTCGATTCTGGAATTCATTTCCGATTTAGACAATATTTAATATTTCCGATTCCGGAATTAATTTCCGTTTGAAACAAATATTTAATATTTCTGATTCCGATAATATTTCCGATTCCGGCAATATTTCCGTTTCCGGCAATATTTCCATTTCCGATAATATTTTCCGATACGTACCATGTTTCCTTTTCCGGCAACATCTACGACTTGGATAATATTTATATTTCCGATACGATCCATATTTCCGTTTCCGGCAATATCATCGTTGCCGGAGTATTCTTAATTTGCCTTTTGACGATTTCAGCTCCCACTGTAACCGAGATCCGTCGATTCCGAATATTCATAAATTGAGTATTTAATTCACTTAAATACTTGATCCGTTCACGTACTATTTGTGTGACCCTACGGGTTCAGTGAAGAGTAAGTTGTGGATTAATGTTATTAATTCCACATGAACTGAAGCGGCCTCTAGCTGGGCATACAGTTCACTTGATCTCACTGAATTATTGACTTGCATAATTAATACTGAACCGCATTTATTAGACTTAGCATTGAATGCATACTTGGACCAAGGGCGTTATTTCCTTCAGGCACGTGTGCTCCATGTTGGCACGTTTGGACATGTCACCAAGAGGGTATTTTCCCCCCTAACAGGGGGGCCATGGGCCACTAAGGCCCACAAGAAGCCTCGCCATTGGTTACCTCGTCTGTTAAGTCAAATAATCTGTACCAGACTCCAACTAATTTGGACGATCATGCATCTAATTAAAAGTGTTCTCAATAAATATTGATGTGTACTGAACCAAAGCGTCTTGAACACCCAACACATGCAGCCTGAAACCAGCCCCGGTCCTGAGAATTTGAGGGCCTTAGGCGAAATTAGAAAAAAAGGCACCCTTTATAAAAATGACCAAATATTTTTTTCCCAATCAACATATACAGACCGAACATTGGAAATTTTGATAGAACATCCCAAAATAAAATCTCCAAAATCCAATTGGGCGACGATTCTCAATCTGTTACTCCCTCCGTCCCATAAATTAGGAATGATCCCACAATTATTATATTGTCTCTCTCTTCCCACTATTTTTTTTCCCACGCCCTCTTTCATTCAATTAAAAAAATACCCCACTAACTCCTATCACATCTACTTTGTCAAAAAGTAATAATTGATAACCAAACAAATACTTATCACCTAAAACTTTGTGCAAAGTTAAGTGCAACAACTAATATGAGACGGAGGGAGTACAAAATATACAAATTAAAAATAATAATTAGAATAACAGATTTTTCATGAAATACTCTCGAGGTTTGACTTTTATTCACCAAATACCTTCGTAGTTTCAGGTATTCACCGTATACCCCCTGAGGTTTAATTTTCATGCATGACGTGACTCTACCGTTAAGTGCCGTTAAAACTGTTAGAAACTTTCATTTTTTCACCATATGCCCCACTGGTATCTAAAACTTTAACCATATACCCCTGTTAAGAAACGACTAGTTTTTCAAAAATAAAAAAAAACTCTTTAGCCAATATTTCTAAAATATTTCAATAACTTTTGAGGATCTTAAGCACTACATATATATTTATTTATATTTTTGTAATATTGAAAAACCCTGGGGGCCTTGAAAAATCTCCTTTTTTTGTTTGTAAATTCTGAGTTGGCCTCAATCTGCAGGCATTACAGTTAGCGGTTTGCACATCACTAGTACATAATGAACCTTAAGTAACACCTAAAAAGTGATACATAAAGTGGTAAAAGTGTTACTATAGACAATAGGTAACACTTTTGTGGGTGATACATCCGCTCATGTTCCCTAAGGTCTTATGTAACACTTTGGGTAACGTATGGTAACACTTTTAAAAGTGTTACTATAGACCCTCTTAGGTAACACTTTTTTATATCATTGGTATCATTTGTAAAGTGTTACCTTTTATTTCTTATGTAACACTTATTTATCTATAGTAACATTTTTCAATCATATAGTAACACTTTATCATAAATTATGTATCACTTTTACGAACTAATGTAACACCTTGTTGATTATTAGGTAACACTTTTCAATCATCTTTTGACATAAAGTAACACTTTATTTGACATTATGGATCACTTTTTGCAAACTAATGTAACACCTTATTAATTAATAGGTAACATTTTCTTCTTTTCATTATTTTTTTGGCAAGGCAAATAAGATATTTTTATTGATCACCAAAACACAGTTTTACAACCAAGCTTGCCTAAGCAAAGGCAAGCAAACAAACAGGCTTAGCAAGCCTAACACAACTCAGAAAAACAGACTAAAAACAAAATCTACCATCACAAAGCACTAAACCACTCAACATCAGAAGCTTTAACTTTCTTCCCAATCAGCTGTTGAATTCGACCTTTGGTGTCCATCTTGACTTTCTTAACTGTTTGCAACACAGTAGGCACCACAGCATCCCACACTGCATGATTCCTACCTCTCCATAGGTGATAAATTAGGCCTGCATATGCAGCATAGATCACCTGTTTTCTGAACTTGCTTGTGCCTTGTCTTCTCAGCCAAATCAGTGTTCTATGGAGATCACCCCTATGGTTAGAAAGGCCTAACCATTGGAACACCACAGCCTTGCAACTAGCACTATAAGCACACCCAAAGTACAGATGAGTAATTGTTTCTTCTGAGCAACAGCATACAACACACTGACTGTCATTACCAATGCCAACCTTAACCAATATAGCCCTTGTCTTCAATCTGTCTTGGCTAGCTAACCACATAGTGAACCTATGTCTGGGAACATTGTGTCTGTTCCACACCTGTTTAGCCCAGTGGGGTTTGGTTTGAACCTCACTCAGGTTTTGATACATTCCCTTAATGGCATACTTGCTGACAGTGAGCCAATCATGGGACTGGAGTTTCCCATTGAACATGTTCTTTACTTTACAAACAATTTTCACAGCCCAACTTGCAGTGATTGGGGCTGTGTACTGAACCCAATTTCTATCTTTCACATACATGGCATGTACCGACTTAACCCACAGATTATCCTCTTTTTTAGAGATTGCCCAAGCTTGTTTGCCAATAGCTGCTTGGTTCCATAGAACCAGATTTCTAAAACCTAGGCCCCCCTCACTTTTTGTACAACACAACTTGTCCCAAGCTACAGCACCTGGTCTGTTGTCAGCATAAGACCCAAACCACAGATAGGATCTGCATATTGCATTAATTTTCTTTAGAACAGCCCCTGGAAAAAGGAAGATTTGAGACCAATAAACACTGATACTCATTAGAACAGAATTGACAAGCTGCATTCTACCAGCAAAAGAGATATGCCTGGAGCTCCAGATCTTAATTCTTGCCACCATTTTGTCAATGAGAACATCACACTCAGCCCCTCTCAATTTCTTAGCACTGATGGGAACACCCAGATAGGTGAAAGGAATAGACCCCACATTGAAACCTGAAAGCTTCACTATGTTATCTTGGAGTTGAGAGTTCATCCCACAGCAGAAAATAGAGGATTTTTTTGGATTGACTTGCAAGCCTGTGGTACTAGAGAAACAATTAAAACCATCCAACATGAGCTGAACAACTGCAGGGGTGCCCTTGCAGAACATTAGAAGATCATCTGCAAAACACAAATGGTTGAGTCTCATGCTTCTGCATCTTGGGTGATAATGGAAATCAGGATGATTCCCTACAGCTTTCATAGCTCTGGAGAAGTACTCCATGCACAAAGTAAACAGCAAAGGAGAGAGAGGGTCCCCTTGTCTAAGGCCTCTCTGGGGTTGAATTAACTTACTAGGAGCACCATTGATCATTAAAGAGTATTGAGTTGTGGAAAGACAAGTCATGATCAAACCAATAAAGTGAGTAGGAAAACCCAGTTCAGTCATCATCTCTTTGATAAAATCCCATACTACTGTATCATAAGCTTTCCCGAGGTCAAGTTTCATGAGGCAACCCAGTTGTTTCTGACTTTTTCTGTAGATTTTCACAATATCTTGACAGACAAGAACATTGTGAAGGATTGATCTTCCAGCAATAAAAGCCCCTTGATTGTGTGAGATAATATCAGGTAGCACAACATTAAGCTTTTCACACATAAGTTTTGAGATACACTTATAAATCACAGAGCAACAGGCAATGGGTCTGAAATCCCCCACAATACTAGGAACAGACACTTTTGGAACCAGAGTGATGCTTGTAACATTGATCTCCTTGAGCATTTTCCCTGTAGAGAAGAAGTCATTAATGGCTCTGGTGATGTCATATTTCACCACAGGCCAAGCAGTTTTGAAGAATAAACTGCTATAGCCATCCATTCCTGGTGCCTTGTCATTTGGAATGGAATCAAGAACCCTCTTGATATCAGCATGAGTGAAACTGCATTGTAGACTTTCCTTGTGAGCATCAGTTAATCTTGGGCCAGTGTCTATAATTGCAGAGTTGACAGGAGTTCTTTGTTCAGAATTTTGACCAAACAGATCACCATAGTACTGAGTGAAAGCATGGTGTATGCCTTTTTCATCTCTAATCCAATCACCCTTTTCAGTTTGGATAGAGTTAATCTTGTTTCTTTTCCTCCTGTGTTTGATACTTTGATGGAAAGCCCTAGTGTTTTCATCCCCTACTTTCAACCAGTGAATTTTAGTTGTCTGCTGTAAATAAGAAAGATAGTTCTTGTGGGCACTAGCATAGTGAGTAGCCACTTGTTTTTCTGCAGTAGCTAGGGTGACATTGTAGGGGTCCAAATGGAGAGCCTGCTGTGCTTGCAACAGTTCATGGTGGAGTCTAATCTTTTCAGTTTCAAGGTTGTTAAAACCTTGACCATTAAGAGCTTTCAGTACTGGCTTCAACCACTTGAGTTTCTGAACAATTCTAAACATATGGCAACCATAGACATATTTTCCCCAAGTTGATTTAACTAACTCCATGAAGTTAGTAGCATTGACCCACATATTGAAGAACCTGAAAGGTCTTTTCACACAGCCAGCTTTATAACACCTGAGAATCATTGGGCAATGATCAAAAGTGGCTTCATCTAAGTAGGCAGCCTCAGCAGTTTTAAAGATATCACTCCATTTTGTGTTGCTAAGAACTCTATCAATCCTGGAGAACACTCTATCTGCTCCCTTCTATTTATTATTCCAAGTAAAATGCCTTCCCACAGTTTTGATGACAGATAAATTACACAAGCTCATGTAGTTACTCATGGGTTGAATTTCATTGAGTCTGACTGTTGATCCAATTCTGTCTTCCAGTTCCATGACAGCATTAAAGTCTCCCATCACAACCCAAGGGTCATTGCACATGCTTGCAATACTCTTAAGGCTGTCCCACAGAGGCTCCCTATCTTTGGGAAAGTTAAACCCATATACAAAAGTGCCATATATAGAAACCCACACCAGACCCTTTAGTGACTATATGACAATGAATCAACTGGCTGCTCATATGTATGATATCCACTTCAAAAGAATCAGGATCCCATGCAATCAGAATCCTACCATTTTGATGACAGCTGATATTTGTGGTGAAGCACCAGTTGGGGCAAAGATTTAAATACAGAGCACCCAACTTAGCAGCCTTCACCCTAGTTTCCAAGAGGCTAAACAGTTTCACTTGGTGGGTAGCAATAAGCTTCCTCACCTCATTCTGCTTACCTATTCTGCTTAGACCTCTCACATTCCAACAAATAACACTATCCATTAGGCTGAAGGGATGTCAATCCCTTGCCTAATTCAACACTCTCATCATCTGACTCATCATACTCAGTGTCAGTATCATTCTCAACATCAGTTTCACCTTTCTATGCAGAGAGCAAGTGAAAAGAGTTCCTAGTAACCACAGGTTTTAGTTGTTGCCCCCTGTTCTTTTCATTATTATTATTATTATTATTATTATTATTATTATTATTATTATTATTATTATTATCATTATTATTATTATTATTACTATTATTATTATTATTATTATTATTATTATTCTTATTACAACAACTACTACTAATACTATTATTATTATTATTATTACAACTACTACTAATACTACTATGATTATTTAAAATAGGTAAACTGTTACATAAAGGGGGTAAAGTGTTTTCATAGATTATAAGTAACACTTTGTGGGTGATACATCTGCTTGTGCTACCTATTCTATTAGGTAACACTTTTAACAACATATTATAACACTTTTACTAGTGTTACCAAAAGTAATTTTAGGTAACACTTTTCCTTTCCTATCATAGCACTTTAAAAGTGTTACTCGTAATATCTTAGGTAACACTTTTTAACCATTAGTATCACTTTTTTATGTCATTTTTGATTTACAGTATCACTTTATTGAACCATAGGTAACACTTTTCACCATATAACGTAACACGTTGTTCAATATTAAGCAACACTTTTCTATTATTAGGTAACATTACACTTTTAACACTTTTTAATATCTAATGTAACACTTACAAAGTAATGTTTTTCATTAAATTTAATAATTTAACAAATAGTACAAAATTGGTTCACCAATAATAATAATATTTATAGAATACTATAATTTAATTTTTTGGGTAAAACATCGATTTTATTACCAAAATTAGTAGGAGAAAAAATGAGTTACAAACAAGAAAATAACAAAACCAACTAAAGGAAGGGAGCACAACCCGCTCCCTAACAAACAAACACAAATAGAAGCTACAAGGAATCAACCCTTAGTTGAAACTACAGAACCAAACAACACAACATAAAAAAGCAGAACCTACAACCAGCTGCTAAACGCTGCACAACACAACATCCAACTGAACTGCCTGCACGTACCGACTAATTAACTGAACACCTCACAACTGCTGCCACCTGACACTACACATCAACTGTACCAGTCTGCATAACCTCCTTAGAAGCAAAAGCCACCAATATTACCAAAGTAACACCCACACCACTCCAATGCCCGAATTCGAATAGTACAGAACAACAACCGCAACACCAAAACTTCTTGATCCCTAAAAAAATGAATGTGCAATATTAACTACAATGTTTAGAGACATCTTCAGATATGTCATTTTCTTCAGCTCAGATTTGTTGTCCGCGTATCTATCTTGCAATTTTGTTCTTCTTCCCTTCCTATATGCAAGACTTATCATCGGTCCTGGACTAGTCATTTCCTTCTTGTTTAGATGCATCACCTGCCTTCTTTCGACTATACATCCATGACAACCAAAGAAGAGTAGACAAGTTGAAAACATTATAAATACTGCTAATAGTAATCTTATCCTTCTAAAGTCTCTTTCATCTTAGTGGGACTTCTCCCTCTCATTGCCGAAACCTAAAAACAGTTATGCTTAAAATTATTACACTTTTCACATGAATAGTTAACTACTTATAATTTAGGAATGTCATTGTATAAAGGAACCATGTACCTTATTAGAGCCAGAACTCAAGTTTACACTCCTTGTCCTCATCTCATTGGTATCCACTTCACTTGAGTGATTTAGTTCACCCTCTACACCAGGTATGTACTCGTCACTATCTTTTACCACCTTCTGCGATTGCATCATACTCCTCTTCATTTGTTATGAGCTATTCACCATTTTACTTACTTGGTAACTCATTAATTCAACCCCCGCTCCAATTCCTTCATTTTTTATCTATTATCTTCTATCCTCTTTTGCCCTGGTCTTTAATAATCTGACATCTTAACCTCCTACAACAAATATATTAAACATGTCAAACAGAAGATATTCCTATATATAAAAAAAAAATAGCAACAACCAGAAAAGACTATGGTATAATATGAACAAGGCAAGAGAAACAACTATAAAATAGAACTTTGTGTTATGGAGTGGATGTTCTGCCTTTTGGTGTCCTTAAAAGTTATAGAACTGTGTGTTCTAGAGTAGATATTCTACTCCAGCGACTTCTAGCTGGGTTTGGAAGCACCTATGTAGAATGGCTACTAAAATTACCTATTATTCTGTAAAAAAAAAAACCCATCAATTGAGCAACAAAGAACTACAGTGGAATGGACATTAGTTTTTATTCAAACATCAACTCGTTAATATGATAATCCTGACTACATTTTCTTCTTGTAAAATCAGTGTGCTTAAGAAGTCAGGTACCAAAGATAGCCAAAAATAAATGTGTGTTCCGTTGGAAACAGTGAACAACATAAGGGTAATATGATGAATATCACCCCTTTGTTATTTTTGTAGAGCTTCAAAAAAACTCTCCAAGCTAAAAAAATGTAGAAAATGTAGAAAATAAATTACAAAGTCCAAACAAAGTACGAGTAAAACTTGTATAATTAGAAATTGGGTCAGAATCTCTTCCTAAAGGTTGCTGCTACTTGACCAGTTAAGATATTCCTTTTAACACTTTCTAGACAACTTGTTTTTGACAAAAGCTGCTTTTGATGGATATCTACCATCTTGCACGTCTAATGAGGTCATGTTTTGTATAAATCCCCCTTAATGCCAAGACATTTTTTCCGTTAGCCTTAATAAACTTTTGTAACTGCAATATCATATTCCTAAATAAAAGTTTTGTCATATAAAATGAAGAAAAACTTATATAAGAAGGAAATAAAGTGTTCTACTGGTGTCTGCAATGATAAAAGGAAATTTTGTATTCCGTGTAATACTGTTGTCTACGGTAATCGAAAGAAATTCTCTACTCCCTATAAATGATATGGAATCAGTAGAATATAAAATATGTAGGTTGGTTCATGCCAGTCTTCTATCTGTTTTGTTAAAACTTAAAAGCAAAGGCATCACCTTTCGACTTTGGCAACCAGCTTTTCAAGGAACACAATTAGCTTTTTCACACATACTATACACATACGGTGTTCTTATCTCTATTTAGAGAAAACACGCCATTTCTGCAAAAGCTTTTGGGGGAAATCCTTCCATTTTCTCCTAAAACCTGCAAATAAGAGGGGGTGACATATTACATTTTATCTTTATTGAAATGGTAGCTGTAAAAAAATCACGTCAAACAATCTTTATAGATGATTAAACTGAAGCCAAAAAGGCCAGCTGCAGATATTTTAGAGGAAGAGCTCATCCCACCATTGGCACCATAGGTGTGGTGGTTGGTGTCAGTAGTATATAAGAATATTTACCATTGTCTTTGCCTCAAACCCATCATGATTATTGTATTAGATAATACAGATTAGACAGGCACCAGGGATACTAGGGGACCTCTATTATTGCTTGGCTAGATCAAATAATTCTACCACCAATAAGTCAGTAAGACAATTATGCATATTTCATCTAAGAAAACTATATCCATGTGAAAATACATTAATTGGTAAAAGTTTCTTTTTAAGAAAGGCGAAATTTATAGAACTATCTAATATGCAACAACTTTCACATATAAAAACAAATTTGAACATGCAAGCAGACTTTGCAGATGAATACTGAGGAAAAGAAAACACATATACATCAACCTACACCAAGAAATAGTAGTTGCAAACCAAACACACAGACTCACAATCAGCAACCAGGCAAAGTAAAACCACAAACTATATTCCTCCTTCTTGAACTATACTAGAAAATGTAGTTTTGAATAAGAACCCACAAATTATACTCCTTCTCGAAAACCCAATTCAAGGTGAAGACATTCTAAATACCGAATCAAAAAATTGAAAAAAATAAACATTATAATTTAGTTTGTAACAATTCATAGAAATCTTGAAAATCAACTATTAAATAACCAAAAAAATAAGAACACCCACCACAAATCAGAAATTACCTGAAATTTGAAGCCTGGAAATTTGATAAAACCCGATCAAGCCCACGATTAAGACCATGAAATTAGAAGCGCTCATTACAATTGTGAAGAAATCAAACTTCGGAAAGCTTAAATTAGTGAAATAAGAATTGCGAGATGATTGAACTTACATAATTTAGGGTTTGAAAAGAGAAAATCAAAGCCCTTATATTTTGTAAGAGTATGAGAGACATCAATGCAATATGTTGGATTTAGTTAATCTCAATATAATTACACTATGATGGCCGACGACTGTCGTTGTAGGGGTGAAGAAATTTTTGTATGAATGGAAGATGGAGGACAAAAGATGGAAGAAACAAAGAGATGAGAGGTGGAGGACGGAGGACAGAGGACGGAGGACGGAGATGTCTATTATGTTTCGAGGCAATTTTCCATTTTTTAAATATTTTTTTAATTTTTTTTATAAGGGAAGCTAATACTAATTTAGTTGGGTTTAGTCCAAGCTTCCCTAATTTCTTGCTGTACATAAAACTCAACGAGTAAAAAACAGTGGTCAACAAATTTTAGTGAATTAATTTGATACTCTGTATGAAATTTTTAAGTGTTACAAATTAGTGTTACTGTTTATTAAAGCGTTACAAATTAGTGTTACCTAATATTAAGTGTTACAAATAAGTGTTACCTAAAATTAAAGTGTTACCAAAGTGCTACTTATATATTGAATAATTTTACAACTTTAAAAGTGTTAAAATTTGGTGTTACCTAAGAACACTTTTGTACTAGTGAGGCAACGTACATTTTTTTACTTTTTAAAATATAAAAACAATATTAACATTGCATGCACCAATTTTTGAATTGATATGATCTCATATAAAATTTGTTAAAAAAAACATCCACATACACCAATTTTTTTTGTTTTGCTAAACAATCTAATAATCAAAACAAAAAAGAAAGTCAACTTCGGTCAAGTTCTATTTCTAGACCACCAAATTCCAAAACAGGAAAAGGCAAATAACATTAACGCAGTAGCATAAGACAGCAGTAACAGACGAAGATATGACATCAACGACAACAACAACCGTAACAGCAGCAGCGACAACGTAACAACAACAACGACAATCGTAACAGCAGCAGCAACGACAACCGTAACAGTAACAGCAGCAGCAGCAGCAACGACAACAGTGACAGCAGCAGCAGCAGCAGCAGCAACGACGACAGTAACAGCAGCAGCAGCAACGACGACAGTAACAGCAGCAGCAGCAGCAGCGACGTAACAGCAGCAGCAGCAATAACGTAACAACATAACAGCAACAGCAGCAATAACGTAACAGCATAACAGCAGCAACAACAATAGCGTAACATTGACAGCAACATTGATAGCGAGCAACAGAAACATTGACAGCAGCAGTAACAACAGACAACTCCACACTTTTCGGTCCCGGGAAAAAGTAATTGTTTATCTTGTGGCAACATTACTTGCTACTCCAATCTTTCATTTTGACCCATTTGATCCTAAATATGTGTGAAAGCATCAAATACAGACAACCAGAACAAAAAATGCAATAACTCACTATGCCATAACGCAATAACAACAGCTGGCTTTCTAAAAGAGAATATATTAACTATTACCTCATTTTGCTCTTGTTCAATAGAGTGTACATGTTCTGGATTAGATGACACATTTTCAAGTGATCGAGTCAAAGTATCCAACACTCTAGGATCAATTTGATTGAGCGTCTTCAATAATTCTGCTACATTATCTTTCACAATTTGGTCTTTATAAGGCTTTAAGAACTCATCAGGAATTATTGGTTTGCTGCTCTTTCCCCTTATTGAATATATCCCCAGTTGCTTTTTTTTATGTCCTAAGTTATTTGGTTTATCCATTACTTCATAGTATGCAACATCTCCACCAATTTCACTTTGCATTTGGACCTCCTCTATCTTGTCCTATAATGGAAATATCACAAATAACTAACTAATTTAAGACATAATCATATTTTAAAAAATATGGAGACAACGGGACTTACAATGTTACTTTGGGTGGGCTCATAAGATGTTTTGTATGTTTTGCCTGCTTTCCTTTTACGACTTTCTTTGTACACGAGTGCTAGGGATGGTGGCTTATTTTCAACATCTAGTTGTTGGTAGAATAAAAAAACACATTCAAATTAGAATTGAAATAAGATTGTTTATGTACATGATCATAGTGAGAGTGATAAAGAAGGAATAATGGTATAAAAATATACCAATTTATGTTGTTTCCTAGCGAAAGTCATAGGACCCATAGTGTGCCTATCTTTTTGATCTATACTTATCTCCCTTTTTTTTGTTGTCTTCCTGCATGCTTAGCATACAATTCATAGCTTAAGACCTTTCATTTTGAGAGGGTAATAATACTAATAACCAATTGTAATATAACAGAAACAACATAACTGTTACCTGGACTGATTCCAACTTCTAAAATTCTAGCAAGTCTTTGAAATGCTCCTCTGGAACTGTATCGGGGGGATCTGCCAACCTATCACCATCATTGTCGTACGGAGTAAAGTGCTTTGCCTTTACACTACATTTATATTTACGCCAAAGTTTTTCCACTGATGACAAAGCATAGTCTTTACCTTCTTCAGGGATGATGTATTTCTTCTGTATTAATCAAAATATTAAATAAGAAAATTAGGGAGCACCAAAAGAAACACTCTATGCAAACAAATCTTCCTAAAAGTTGACAAGAAGAAGTTCAGATCGATATCTTAAGTGTTTGACATCATACAAACTTGAGAAAGAGTTTTTGGCCCCCTATAGACATATTGCAAGGGATTTATTGTGATAGCGTGGAATTCATTCATGTGTGTGTAAGTTTCTAGAAAAGTCATGTAAATGTAGCTTGTTGAAATGGGCAGCCTGGAAAACGGTATAAAAATAGGCAGTAAACTTGACAAAAGGCAGAGAAAGGCTTGTAAACATGAACAACATTTATACAGCCAGTTACTCGATTTTGCGGGAAAAAGTAAAAGTAACGAACTGGATAAGCTTCCAAAAAGAATATGAATCAACCTTGATACATGAAATTGAATCTAATTATTCATGTTCAGAAAAAGAGGATGAGTTGAATTACGAGAAATTAATGAAGTGTACTAGCAACAACTTCCATTTTTCTCTATAGTATTAAAACAACCTACCAACATAAACCTTGGACTCTACTAGAATCTAAGCCAACAACACAGCTTCTGTATTGGTAAATAAAAGGTGCATACCTTCACGTAACTCCAAATTTGTTCCTTGTCTTGAACATGAAGCCTACTAATCTTGTTCAACGGTGCAAGAGAAGAATTACGAGCTAAAGTCCATAAGAATCTTGTGAATTTATCTACAGTCTTATCATCGGGCCAATAGGTTTTCCCATTTCATTAAGAACGATAGGCTTACGCTCTTCTAATGTCCATTCATGGACATCTTTACACATAGTTGGTCCTCTGGTTCGCTTCCTTTTTGAAAGTGCTACATGAACATTAACTCAACAAGGTCATTAAAAATTTAAAATTATATATGACTCTTAACATATCTATCTTAAAATATTTAGGACGAAAATACAGGTATCATTACCTATTTTCTCACTTTCGTGCTCTTGATCCATTTGTTGTTCATCTTGCATACCGGTATCTCGCCGTTAAGAATATGCAATCCATCACTAAACTCGGCTTCATCATCTACATGATGTTCCAAATTGCATTCATTTGAACTCATATGATTCTCGTATTCTTCCTGTAAGTCAGGTCCAAATCTTTGTGGTTGTGAAAAACTTTGTGCTTGTGAACTCTCTAAAAGCACTTGTGAACTAGCCATGTTAACAGGATGTAGTTTTCGTTGTCGTTGTAAAAAATCACTTTGTTTTGCTCTCCTCTCTTTTTCTATCAATTGTGTTTTCATTTACCTGAAAGCATTGAGTGAACCAGGAGCAACCATTGCCTTACTCTGCCCTATCTTAGTCTGGACACCATTCCCAATCTCAACCTCTTTCTCTTGCTGACTATGGTATGATAATTTTTTCTGTGCAACAGACTTGCCTAATCTCACTTGAGAATTTTCTGATATAGAAGAGCCTACATTCCTCTTAGATTGTTGGGGTACTTTATCTTGATGTTGGTCGAGTCGTGTTCCTATTTGCTGTTGTATCGTCTGCATCAGATCCAAATCCAATCCCAGTTGGATTTTTCGTTGCGTTGAATCTCTCCCTTGCAACCCTTGATCTAAGTGTTGTTTTTCGGTGTTTGGATGACGCATCTTAACTAGATTTGCCATTGGTACTGAAGAGACATCTGTCGGGTCCTTAATGTTTGTGGGAATCTTCCCTCTCAATGCCAAAACCTGAAATAAATGTTCCATGGAAATCATTAAAAGTATTACATGATTTTTTAACAATTATGATTCACAAAATTAAGCTGTCAGAAAAAGGAACCACCTTCTTTGAACGAGACCTCAAGTTTACACCATTTTTCCTTATCTCATTTTCATCCTCTTCACTTGAGTGGTTCAGTTCACCCTCTTCATCAGGTGTATACTCGTCAGTATTTTTAGTCACCTTCTTACTTTTTTTCGTTTGTTTTGATCCCTTCATCGATTGTTTCATTTGATAAGCCATGGACGTAACCCCCAAATCCTTCATTCTTATTCTCTTTTCTTCTATCATTGCCTGTCTAAGTTTCTCATAATCTGCCATCTGGATTTTGATTCCTACAAAGAAGAACACACAAGATTATAAAAATAGATTAGTTTTAGTTCTTATGAGAAAGAAACGGAAATATGGCGCTTAGCAAACTGGTCAGTGACATCATCTAGTATGTATTTTATTGCTTGCTCATAAACCTTATTGTTCTCTACAAAATGCTGATTTTTTCATCCCTGCATCTAAACCTGTGAATGGCAATGGTAAGCTCACTTAAACTTTGACAAGTTCCAAGACTTATAATAAACAATAAGAAAAAAGTGAAGAAAAAAGCTTATAAGGGAAGGATGTCAGCAAAGCTTTGGAACTAGTCTCCACTATGAGAAGCAAAAACGTTTCAGCTGATGCTCATACAACTTCTTTATTTGTCAGCTAATTCTCCGGTCATGCTCTTTCTGATTCAGACAAGGCTTTAATCAGACACTTTTTTCAAGATATGAGAAATTAATTAGGTTGCAGTTGATAATAATTTACGTTTCTGTTTGCTCTGATTCTGTAGTTACATCTATATATTTTTATAATATTATGATCTAACCGATGCTAGCTCCATTCTGTGTTGCTAAGGTTAAATATGAATGCTTATGACATTTATCAAATATTTAGGATGCTTTTATTTTCCTCTTATAGGATTCACCACATTTATATATGACGGTTACTGATTGTGGTTTTCAATCAGTTAATTAAATTGAATGAGTGGTTCAAGATGGGTGCTTCTACCCTTTATGTAATTTAGATCATGGAAGAATAATACCTGTGTGAAATCGTGCATTAGTTTTAAATATTCCGCGAGTGTATTTGTGTAGGAATGGGTTTGTGTTGTGCAGGGTATAGTGTTTGATTTTCAGCCTCAGGATCCTGAAAACATATATGTGGCTCTGGCTGCTTTGACTGGTAGACCTATCCCAGGTGAGCCTACCATTTCCCTTGTTACTGTTTTCGTGTTATTCCATATACAGTCCACATCAATGTGTCAACACAATTTTGTTTAAGAACACTGAGTACCGACTAATCAGGT
The DNA here is from genome assembly GCF_020520425.1 of Spinacia oleracea. Classification (NCBI taxonomy): domain Eukaryota; kingdom Viridiplantae; phylum Streptophyta; class Magnoliopsida; order Caryophyllales; family Amaranthaceae; genus Spinacia; species Spinacia oleracea. Next base: position 84,058,722 of record NC_079492.1, on the reverse strand, counting down.
ACTATTCTGGTAAGAAAAATTAGCAAACTGCCTAAGAAAAGATGACCAACACTAAACTTAAAACAAATATGACCACCCAATCCAAGACTTACTTTCTGAGGTCCCAAATTCGTAAAGTGTTGTCCAGAGAGCTAAAAAGAAGAAGATGATCCTCTGGTGCAGCCAACTGCAGAAAAGAGTCATTCACATTAGTTATGAGGCATCATGTGAGAAAATTTGCAAAGAATACAAAAGGTGTGTTTGTGGTTTTAGATTTCTTCTGTAAATTACTGCCATTTCATTTGGACTCTTTGATTGGTTTCACTTAATATGGCCTGTGTTATATTTCAGTGCTGTAAAACCAGCTGCTCCTTGTGTGAAAATTGAACCAGGAAACAATGAGGGTTCCGCAACCTGCCCTTCCCAAGGTTGGTTTTCTAGTGTGACCTCTTTGGTGGTCTGTGGCATTTTATATTATAGTGGCTTTTGATGTATCTAACTGCAGCAGATGTATCCACCCCTAAACCACCCGCTCTTTCGAGTAAAGGAGGCCGAACAACTACCCAATTAAAGAAGCCGAAGACGGCCAAGAGGATGGCAAGTGCAATAAAGGATCCAACAGCATCGAAATCAAAAATGCAGTCGCACATGAAAAGTGCTAAACCTGCTGGTGGTTTTAGAAGGTACAGCAAAATTCATATGTACACTTTAGCTACTTTGCTGTAGTATATGATTGTTTCTCAAATGATTACCCATAAATAATCAACATGGATACAAGCAACTTAAGTAGCTCTACTGGGACGCCAAATTTTGTTCAGGAAAACCAAGCTATTAAGAGGCAGAAGCTGGAAGATGGAAAAACTAGACAGGTCAGTGTGTTCTTCATCGATCACTTTTACTAATTGGATAAACTCATAAACTACAAAGCTAAACTGCTTTTGAAAGCCATGCATGGGATGGTGATTTGCTGCAGAAGTGTAATTCAGATTAGAAAGAATAAACCTGGAGGACTCATGTTCATGTCCAGCTGTTCTGCTAGGAACTTTCTGACAAAGAGACACACCGGAAAGGCTCTGTTATTTTCACCTTAAAAACACATCACGTCTAAGAACTTCAGACAAGTTCAGATTATGGTTCAGAAGCAGCAACTATTCTAATTTCCTAAAATATATTAAGAACAAGATTAGAAAATTGTGATGCTAACCACCATGTGGAGAGTGAACTGCCCATCGATCTGCTTGGGATGAGGGAAATGTTAGGCAACTAGAAGGGATCAAGTATCCTATCAGTGCAAAACCTTTATCTGCAGATTTTCTTTTTCTTTTTTGGCCATCTATAAGCACAGGGCACATACTTACAATCTTCCCCACCTCCTTCTGATGAGCTTCAAACCTTAGTCTCCCTGAAACCCAGCAAATACGATCTCAATCTAAAGATACCATCTCAATCTGCAACAAGCATGCCAAACTCCCTAAATTATGTACATGGAAATATTGCTTTGAGAGTAATGACCAAAATTGAAAAGTGCCTAAGATATACAATACATCATCTTCTATTAACACTCAAAAACCATTGTGAACGGACTCAACAAAATGAATCAGAAACAGGCAGCACAACTAAACCACCCGTTAGAAATTTCCGGATTCAAATCCCCCAGTTAGATTTCAATAAACAACAAAATAATACTTCAAAAAACCCAAAATTGATAGTTTTTTACAGAAATTAAAAAACAATTATAACAATTACTAGCTTACCAATGGGAATTCTGAATGTTTATATCCTAGCAGCCGCGCAACTTGCTACTGTGTTAATCTGAATGGGAGATGCATGGCTCGTAAAGTAAGAATCTGCAGAAGCTCAAACATACGGAACAGTTTAGGATAAGCTCAATCAGAAGAACATATATTGAAGCCAACTGCAAGGAATCAAGCTAGGCACTAAGAACTCTTCTGAAATGGACTAGTTATATGTGTACCAATGGCAAGTGTCTAAAAGAACAAGCAACACAGAAAAAAACCAATAAATGATTGCAGTACGCAACGCCCACAATAATTGGCCTAAAGAACTAGCTGAAATAAAGGAAAGCATATACGCGTGCAGACTTGCAGTAGAATGAACTTGAAGGAGTGCTATCTCCTATATATCTTTTCAGAAAATTGATCCTGACTAAACCAGAGAACAAAATAACATGTAATAAAAATAAAAACAACTTGCATAGTCATTCATATGCGAATAATTATTGAATATGATTTTCCAACCAAGTCCATCAAGGTATCAATAGTGTGGGTACGTTCCAGGAATAAACATCAACCAAGTGACCAAATCAACCAAGTGATAGCAGTTCCTATTGAGAAATGCACGATGTCAATAAAGATGCTCACAGTATGATGGGTACCAATCTGAAACATATATATGAGTAACAGATGGACATTTGTTACTATTGCTGCATTAGCACAAGGAAATAATCGATCAGCATACCAGAACCAGCATACAGAACCAGCATACCCGAAGAAAAAAGATAGTGGCCAATAAATGATTGCTAGACAAAAGCAGCAGGAAAACAAAAGGGTGGGAGAGTAGAACAACATGGTTAATAGATGTAGTATACGTACATATCAGATTTTTTTCATCAATAAGCCGTGAATGAGACATCATGATTTAACTGTATTTCACTAACTAACAACAGCATACAATCGATAAGTGAGGTGAAAATTAAATAGTCACCAGGTCACCTTGGCAGAGCCCACAGCAGTGTCAAAATAGAAGAGAGAAAGATGAATTCATACAGAAAAAAAAACACAGCAGGTAGGACTCAGTAGTGACGGAACCCTAGAAATTGAAATCAGATGAATTCCATGAACAGACTAACATAAGGGTTTTGCAGATCGCCACTAATACCATGTGAGACAAATGCATCAAAGATTCAAAAGTACATCCCTGCTATATCTCAAATTCTGTCAATAGTAGAAATTTACCTTAAAAAAATCATAACACAACAAGATCAAAAAAGAAAATAAAACACTTCAATGATAGTTCGTCAAATCCAAAAAATAAGTTCAAATCAAGGATAATTATTCTAATTAAATGCTCCAGGCATGTCACTTTGATGGTTCCATCCAATCCCAATCTGTGTCATCTATATCGGAACTATCTTCGTGACTATCATCCCTAATTTTAGTGTTTGCAGGCACCTCAACTCTGTCATAAGCACCTTCTATGTACCAATTTCGGTGTTCATCATGATCTGTAGCCGGAATTACATCCTCCGCGGGTTCACGAACTTTATTCATATAGGTGTTTTCAGATTGCCCCTCGGCATAAAAAATTCTCTTGGCAAATTTCGGTTCACATAATGCCAATCTTCTTCAAGGCCGTCTTGAGTATAGAACACTTGATGCACTTGTGATGCCAAGACAAAAGGATCATCTTTAGAACACAATTTCTTGAAGTTCACACGAGTTAGTCCATAATCGTCTACTTCCACATGGAACCAATCACACTCGAACAACACAACACTAAATGCACTCCAATAATCTATCTCAATATATTATCGATTTTACAATCCCATAATATGTGACATTACCAAGAACGGGATTGTGATCCTTGCTACTCGTGAAGCTTGGAGTCAAAGCTGTCAAAGAGACTCCACTATTTTGAGTTTTACACTTTTCATCATGATCTCTTGTGTAGAACTTATATCCATTACAAAAATATCCGGGGTACCTCCTTGCAATACTAGAAGGACCTATTGATAGCCACTTGATATGATCAGGGACATTATGCAGCTCAACCTTTTCCCTAAACCAAACCATGAATTCATTGCTATGCTCTTGTGCCTCTTTACACCTTCTTTTTCGCCTGTCTCTAGACTTCTTTTTTACAAACTCTTCATGTTCCCTGCATAGTATTAACCATATAAGTATGGAAATAAAAAAATATAAATTTAAACATAATGGACAAGATATTCAAAATATTACTCACTTTATGTAATTCTCAACTTGGTCATCTTGACAATTAAACAACACATAACGATGTGCTAGAGCCATTGTGTTTGAATCAAGAGTGTATGACTTCCCTTTCTTCTTCCCTTTCTTCTTCCTCCCAAGAGGATAGCCTTCCTTAGGGAATAAAGGTGACTCTTCGTCAATTTCATCAGGTTCCTCCTGACTTTTGTTAAACCACTTAGATCGCTTCTTTGCACCAGCATTCAAATACCTAGAACAGAATATCAAGCACTCTTCAGCCCAATAACCTTCTGCTATAGAAGCCTCAGGGCGACATCGGTTTTTAATATACGTTTCAACTTTCTGAGGTACCTTTCTATATGGTACATCCACCAATCACACACTCGTCCACCATGCTTTATTTCATCAACCAAATGAATCGGCAAGTGGACCATGATGTCGAAAAAAGATGGTGGAAATATTCTTTCAAGTTCATAAGAGTCTCAACAATTTCAGCTTGAAGGCGATCCAAATCTTTTGGATTGATGACTCTCTTGCATATTTCTTTAAAAAAGCCACTCAATCTAATAAGAGGTAATGCAACATGCTTTGGTAAAGTTTTCCTAATTGCTGCCGGAAGCAAGTGTTGCATTATTATATGAGCATCATGACTCTTGTACCCTAATATTTTTCCCTCCTTCACTTGCACACACCTTGCACTATTTGATGCACAACCTTGTGGCAGCTTTGCCTTCTTCAGAACACTACAAAAAATGCTTTTTTCTTCCTTCGTCATTGAGAATGATGCTTTGGGCAGGTAAACATACCGCTCGTCATCTGTATCTAAAGGATGTAGTTCTTCCCTTATACCCATTTCGTGCGGATATAATCGAGCCTTATGATGATCTTTTGACTTTCCAGGTATGTCTAACAAAGTTCCCAGCACACTATCACATATATTTTTTTCTATGTGCATGACATCCAAATGATGGCGACACCCATAATCTTTCCAATATGGCAAACACTACAAGAATTTGTATCTTTAACGACAACCTAATTACGACGGGTCCAAAATCCCGTCGCAAAAGGATTTTGCGACGGGGCTAACAACCAAACAAAGATGGGAACAACTGTCACAAATTTCTTTTATGATGGATTAACGACGTGATTTTCTATTAACGACGGCCCTCTTTTATGACGGGTTCGCGACAGGAAACCCTGTCGTTAATCAACGTTTATTGGCCTTTCTCGACGGGATTTCCCGTCGTTAATGATACAACTTCTTGTAGTGAAAGTGTGGAAGATAGAGGACTTTCTCCATGGACAATCTGGATATTTCTTTTTTGGTTGTAACTTTCCAAACTTATTTTCCCAATTTTCCAACAAGCTTGAAATTTGAGTCCCTGTTAAAGGATCTGGAGCTGTCCTCTCTTCCTTTTCTCCGTTAAAAGACTCCATATCATGCCACCAAGGATGATTTTCATCTAACCATCGACGATGAGCACAGTAGCAAGATTTGTTACTATTATTCAAGTGATGATGATCAGTCTCGTAGTGACAATAGGGGCATGCAAACTTCCCTTTGGTGCTCCAACCAGATAACATAGCATAACCTGGAAAGTCACTGGTCGTTGATTGTAAAGCTACATGCATCTTGAATATTTGTCTCTTCTCCGCGTCATAGGTGTCCAACCCATACTCCCACAGATCTTTAAGTTCTTGAACCAATGGTTGAAGGTAGACATCAATATCATTCCCAGGGGAGGTGGGCCCGGGAATAAGGAGAGACAACATCACGAATTCTGGCTTCATACACAACCATGGTGGTAAGATGTAATTAATTAGAACAACAGGCCATGTACTATGTTGTGTGCTCATAGTTCGAAATGGATTAAATCCGTCACTTGCAAGCCCCAAACGAACATTACGTGCTTCTTTAGCAAAATTTGGGTACTTTAGATCAAACTCTTTCCACGCCTCACCATCAGCCGGATGCCTCAATAACTCATCTTTATCTCTTTCTTCATCATGCCACTTCAATAGCTCTGTTGTCTGAACAAATGTACAAACTTTGAAGCCTTGGTTGAAGAGGAAAATGCCAAAGAACTTTTGCAGGGACATTATGCACTTTCTTAGATGGCTGATTGCTAATATCATCTTGGTTTTCAGTCTCTGTTTCTTTCCACCTTGAAGCATGACAAACATGGCAAGACGTCGCTGCTTCATGCTCCTTCCAATACAGCATAAAATCATTACGACATGCATCAATCTTGTCATAATGAAGACCCATATCTTTTATCAATTTCTTTGCCTCATTAAAAGAGTTAGGCACTTTGGATGCATCTGGTAACACTTCTCGGATAAAATCCAAAATATCTAAAGTTGCTACATTAGTTAACCCATGAGTACACTTCAAAAGGTAAAAACGAATGAGAAATGATAGCTTTGAATTTTTTTTGCAGCTTCAAAAGGTAAAAACGAATGAGAAATGATAGCTTTGAATTTTTTTTGCAGCCGGAATATAGCTCTTGTTTTCCATCTTCAACTAACTTATACTTCTTAACCTCATCATTGGGCTCATCTCCAACCCCTTCATATGTTAGGTTATGATACATATGACAATTCATAAATCATGCGGAAAAACCATTAAGCCAGGAAAACATATTATTTACACATAATCATTTAGCATAGTTTAGATGCATACACTTTGTTGCGTGCCCTCCCTAGCTGCGCCCGAACCGAACAAGAACAAGTCTTTAGGACTCCAAGTGTCGTCCCTCCGTAGATAGTCCACAGCACGTCCTGATCCGCCTTAAGATTGACCAACTAGAATCGCCCTTAAGGTACTACTTATTTTCGGCTAAATGGGCAAGAGATATGGCTGATTTTTCTGCTTAAAAATCCTAGTTTTGAATACTTGAAAACTTGTGTATAAATAATGACCCTAGGCCCTTATTTATAGAGGTATGGAAAAGGAATTGTAATCCTACTAGGATGTGGATTTATTAATTAGAACTTTATTAGGACTCTAAATAACAAAGCAATTCTAATAAGATTAGGATTTTAATCTTCGCACGAATCCTAATAGAATTAGGATTTCCCGCACACGCATCGCACAAGCCATGCACCCGCGCAAGCCTTGCGGCCCACATCAGGCGCACAGCCCACGCTGCTGTGCTGTCGCGCGCGCGCCCTTGGCTGGGCCTGGCCTTGCGCTGGGCCTGGTCGAGGCGTGCGTTGCTGCGTGCGGCTCGCTGGGCGATGGCCTGGCTTCGTGCCGGGCCTTCGTCTAGCGGGCCGCGTCCGATGCTAATTCGTACGATACGCTTCCGATTAAATTCCCGATTCCGGAATTCATTTCCGATACGAACAACATTTAATATTTCCGTTTCCGGAATTAATTTCCGTTTCGAACAAATATTTAATATTTCCGTTTCCGGAATTATTTTCCGATTCCGATAATATTTCCGATTCTGACAATATTTCCGTTTCCGGCAATATTTCCGATTCCGGCAATATTTCCATTTCCGATAATATTTTCCGATACGCACCATGTTTCCGTTTCCGGCAACATCTACGACTTGGATAATATTTATATTTCCGATACGATCCATATTTCCGTTTCCGGCAATATCATTGTTTCCGGAGTATTCATTTCTTGCCTGTGACGATCTCAGCTCCCACTGAAACCAAGATCCGTCGATTCCGAATATCCATAGATGGAGTATTTAATGCCATTAAATACTTGATCCGTTTACGTACTATTTGTGTGACCCTACGGGTTCAGTCAAGAGTAAGCTGTGGATTAATATCATTAATTCCACTTGAACTGAAGCGGCCTCTAGCTAGGCATTCAGCTCACTTGATCTCACTGAATTATTAACTTGTTAATTAATACTGAACCGCATTTATTAGACTTAACATAGAATGCATACTTGGACCAAGGGCATTATTTCCTTCAGTCTCCCACTTGTCCTTAGGGACAAGTGTGCATTTCCTAATTCCTTTGTCGCTCGATGCTTGCTCTTGAACATAAGGTAAGAGTTGTCATCCTTATTATGTCCAGAGGTGTTCCTCGGTTTCAGAGTTCAACTGATCAAATAAACAGATAATCATAGCCTATGATTCATCCGAGCACGGCCATGCATTTCACAGTTTCTAGCTCTCCGAGTGGCCTTGTACAACTTTTAAGCATCTCATCCCGATTTATGGGAGGACAATCCCAATCTTGCGATCTTGAGATTAGACTTCGTTTGATAGGTGATTACCTGAGCGTTGCCTTTATAGCCTCCTTTTACGGTGCGACGGTTGGTCAACGTCAAAGCAACCAGTTCTCAAACAAGTAATCTCAAATCACTCAAGTATTGAGGATTTAGTGTCTAATAATTTTAATGAAATTTACTTATGACAGATTTTCATCTCTTACAGTAAAGTTTCATAGGTCTTGTCCGATACTAGTCTTCCCAAAGTAAGTATCTATGCAAATGATTATGACATTGCCATGTCCACATAGTTCAAGAAACAGAACTACTAGTCATCTTGCATTCTAATCGTCTAACGTTTTCTATGCGTCCAATTTTATAGAAAACTCCGACTAGGGACCATTTTCAACCTTTGACATTCAAGTTCACTTGATAGACATTTCTTAGTCACAGGACTGGTCCTGACAGTCTATCTTGAATATATCGTCAAATTGAAGGGACTCATCATTTAATACTAAACCAAGATTAAATGGAATATGAAAATACATTTCATATATGATAAATGTTCAACCCCAACGTTTTACAACCATGGGCCTCTAACCCATCTTTAAAACATTTCATGGAATTCAAAGCTATGCTTGATTTCCAGTGCTACAATGTGAATGTTGCTTCTCACTTGTTGCATAGGTTTAGTTATCATGCTTTGCCAATCTTAATATCATTTTCATCGAATGTTCTTCGAGATATGATGATAAGATCTTTTGAGTTTGTTTAGTATGTGATCTAGTCTTTCTTACTTCGATAGTGGTTCTACGCATTTTGCAATGAAGAACCATCAAGTCAGCAGACATATGATCTCACCCAAGTTCTTTGAAGAACTCTTTAACATAAACAACCCTGTTTTATTGCTTCTTAGGCAATAAGTTCTTTCACTTCAACTGTATAGGTTACTAGTGATGCTTTGTTTGGATTTACTTATCCAAGCAGTTCACAGATATGTGCAAGACTTTCCATCTGTATCTTAGAACATAGAAATTAATATTTAATTTCCCACGCAACAACTCATGGTCTCCAATCCATGTTGCCATTTCAAAACACGATGCTCTATAGCTCGTCCTTGCCAATGGTTAACTCCAAAGGGATCTTGCTTGATCCTTTGCCAGTGTTTCTGCGTGTAGCATCAATATTTAGCATATCTTTATTTCCTTGAATCAAGAACTATTCCTATGTACCTTTTCAAGTACCATAAGTATTCTTGATCTCAATCTAGTTGATCTTCACTTATATCAATAGAGATTGGTATATGTTCGTCATGCCAAAAGTCATACGATACGTTTTTGGCGATCCTCATATTATATCATTCATGATAAATTCTTTTGCAGAATAATTCCCAATTGAATTCTATTCATGTAACTTTAGCTCATCTAGTTTCAGTAGATACTAAATCCAGCTAAATTCTTTGACATATAATATAGGTTAAGAATCTTACTTAGATCCTTTGATGTTTAACTTTAGTAAATGCTTATACATAGTTCAAACATTCTTTACTTAGATTTATTCATATGGGTCAAATGTCTCCAATGGAGACTTTCGTGTATGATTTAGTAAATGCCATTACTTAATCCAAAACAATATTATAAGATCTTTATAAATAGATCTTAATACCCAATATGTACTAAGTTTCGCCATAGTCCATCATTGATGAATAATTTCAAATCTAGGTCATTAGCATTTGAATGTTATTTCACAATAGAGATATATGTGTGTGATACACACAGGACCAATTAAGTTTTACGTACTCCCACTAAACTTCTTATATATCTATAAGAATTATGTACGTTTTATGAAACTAAAATACTTATTAGTTTCAATAAAATACAGTTCCAATTCCCAATTGCTTGCTTAAATCTGTACTTAGATTTCATAAGCTAGCATTCCTTTTCAAGCATTTATTTGGATCCACAAATCCTATGACATACCCTGTACATAGTTTATTCCAACATTTTATTGAGGAATTTGTTTTGTCATCCAATTGCCGTATGTACCAATATGCAATCATTGCTTGATTTATAGACTTGAGCATTATGATTATGCATGAGGTTTCAACACAATCCACGCCGTAAATTTGCTTGTAACCTTTAGCAACTAATCTAGCTTAGTGTGTGAACACAATTTCAGGTTTGATGGTTTTTATCCTTGCAACCAATAGGTGTGAAACTATTCTTGCAAATCAACAAAATTTCAATTTTGTCATCAAAACATTGAGTATGTTTTATGGCCTCTAACCATTTAAAACATTTGAGTCTATATATGGCCTCTAACCATTTTAGGGAATCTGGGTTTCGTCATAGCTTTCTTACAGGTCACAAACTCATTAATCTACATGATAATAGTTTGACTGTAAGTTGTAGGTTTCTTCACTATCTAATAGAAGAATTGCATAGTTTCAGTGACCTGAACTCCATGTTTCTTCACTATAGAAGAATCTCATAGTTTCAGTGATTTGAACTCTATGCCTACTTGGGTATAGAACATCAAACAATAGAATATCAACAGGCACTTTGAGAGTCCTTTGAATATTCTATTCTCTTTGAAGCACTTGTAAAGTCTTCTAAGAGATGTCTATTCTTTAAAGCCACTTCTAAAGTCCTTAAAGAATAAGTTCGATTTTTCTGAAGCACTTCGAAAAGCCTCCGGAATGTCCGTTTATGTTTGTTGTTCGCCCCGAAGACTTTCGAGGTATATTTTCTCCCACTTGTCATTTTGGAAACGAATCTCCAAAAAGACATCATTTCGAGCAAACAAACATTATGTTCTCAAAAATTCGTGGTAGAAACAATACCCTTGTGTCTCATTTGAATAAATCACAATGAAACGTATATCTATACTTGGGCCTTAGTTTGTTGAATAACAAACACTAAGCTCCCACTGAGTTTAGCAACTCTCTAGATATATTTTATGAAAAGTTATTCTGAAATTACTTTTCAATAGCTTTGACGAATTTGGTTTAGTTTGGTGGTAGTTGAGCATTTTGTTTTAGAAATTATAGGAAAAGTCTTTATGATTCATCATTGATCGAATCAAGTACTAATTGACTTCGATTATTCCAACGTAGATATGCCATATCTTATGGAGCTAGATTGTGAAATTACAACACACAATCATTGATGATCATATTTGGTCCCAAGTAATCATCAACATGATCTAACCTAGATCTTTATGATTTCTTGCCAAGTGGATTTTATACTTCTGAATCTTTGAACTAGCCAAACAGATTCAACTTATATCACATTTGAGTAAATAAACCTATATTCACTCAAATCCATGTGAAATAATAAAGTCATAAAACCTTTCTTTAGCTTTGAACTCTATCGTCTAGGCGTTCTAACAATAGTTCATATTCTTTGTTACTTTCAACAAGTAAGACTAGCTTGTCTTAAGTTGATCTAGAAATCAACCAACTTTCAAAAGTCCATTAAAATAGAGTTTGTGAATGTTAACTTGTTGATATGGTCTAAGCAACAATTCCAAAGATTAATGGAACTCAAATCAAGGGTTTGATTTGAACCTAGTAAAGTTTCTATTGTTAAAGAGTTTTTTGTTTTAATCAAGCATATTGACTCATCCCGTAAATGACCATTTTATTCAAATAAACAAACAAACAAACATTGTTTTTGTTCTTCTGAATGTGAGTCTTTCTGTGTTTGAAGCAGAAATTTAGGTATGCTGATTATGGAACAAAATAGCCATTTAGTTCCAACCTTGAAAGGACTTAAAACAAACTAGATGACCCTACAACTAATGTAGCATTGCCATGCTTCATTTCCCACTTGTAGGTCATTAGTGTAGCCTAGCTTCCATTGTTTGAGTTATTACCGAAGTAAGAACCTCAAGCGGTATATGATACCAAGGAAGTTTGATTGCTAGGTCACTTTTCTTTAAACATAAACTTATAGGTAGAAACGGAATCGTAAATTCCTTTCATTTGTTCCTTGTTTTCCTATTTCTTGTACCCTTTCTTATAGTCTTAAGAATTGAATTCTATAGTGTTGACTTTTATACTTTGTTAGACATGTCCGATGTCATTCCAATAGAGTTCTTACCATTTTATTTATGTTGAATATTCTGTTTCAACTAGATGATCTTACCAGAAGCTTCTAAAGTTCTCTAAGCATCGATCTATTCGAATGTCTAGGGACTAGACTCATTCGAGAATTAAATGGAAAAAAGATTTTAGGTTGTTAACCATTGGTAAAGCTGAGCGTTTAAACTCAATGCTTTATGATCTCAAAACTACATTGTATTTTGAATTCACAAGCACCAATTGGTTTGCCATTCGATTTTGATATTCGAAAACAACCATAAAAGTCGCGAAAAGAAACGTACATTTTAAATTGCTCATTTTCTCTCATTTCCGTTAATCGTTCTTGAATTCACTACCAATCGAGGAAATTTACTGTTACCTTTCTAAAAGGATTTATTGCAGTGCAAGATATTTAATTATAAACAATAATAAAAACATACATTGAAGCATGCAAAGTCTAAACATTTATCATGATTAATAACTTAAAAATGAAAGCAATCATCACTAGTTGAAAAACGCTTAATTGCATCCCCGCATTTGCCACGCCATTCTGAACATATGACGCAAATGATAATTTTTAGCATAAAATTTAGTCATTTGCCTCGCACATTTGTTAATTTGCGAGGCAAATGACTCTAGAATGCTCCCAAAGTCAGTTGCGTCGCAGATTAACAAAACTGCGAGGCAAATGACTCAATCAAGTGCGTCGCAGTTTTTTTAATATGGCGACGCAAAGGACTAGTCCATCCTCAAAGATTATACTGCATCGCAGCTTTTTAATATGGCGACGTAATGATACCCTAAAATTCCTAAAAATTAATTCATTTCCTCACAGAGGGTTTCCGCCTCCTCCCTCCATACATCTCTTTCTCTCTCATCCTCCTTTTTCTAGATCTCCTGTTTGAAACCCACCCTAACCACAACACCACTATCCCGCTTCCCTTCAAAGGCTCCAATACCTTGTTCTCTGTCTCCTCCGAAACTCTAATCAATGGAAATCTAAGCTGTGCGAAAATGGCAAGAACTGGAAAAATTCTAGGTCCCGGCGCGACGAAGAAGGCTACATCTCGAAGAATTAATGTTCGTTTGCAGTTTCCGTTGGGTATTATTGTTCGATTTTTGAACGCTGAGTAATATGCTGAACATGTTGGTGTTGGAGCTCTCGTTTACTCCGCCGCCATCCATGATTACCTTCCTGCTGAGGTATTTTCTCTCTCCTACCTTAGTTTCCATGTTTAATTAGTTTTGCGCCTCTTTTTGTTGTTTTATTATAAATCTAGGGTTTGATCATGTTGGTTAGTTTGTGAATTCGAGTATTTTGTTTTCGAGTTTTTGAACTTTTAATTGAGGATTTTGATTTTTTTTTTGAAGTTGTTAGTTGTTGATCTGGGTAGGGTTGAATCGTGATCGTAGTGATTTGGGTGGAAATTAGATCTTTTGTTGATTTTAATCTGAAAAAAAAATTTCCCATATAGATGCTACATTGCTGACATGAAGTATGAATGTTGTTGTTTTTAATTTCTAATTTTGTGGGAATTTGGTCGTATTAATTTTTCGTAGATCTGGATTTTTAGTGTTGTGAAGTATGATGCTTAAGTTTAGTCACTGAGCGTGTTATGTTGCGTGATCTGACTGCTTTGATCAATTATCCCACATTGAATCTGGGTGTTTGTTGATTATTGTGAATGTTAGACTTCTAGTTTACTGATGCACCTGGGATCATGTGATCCGATGTGATTTGGTGACAATCAGACTGTTTAATTGCCGTTTGAATTGTTGTCACACCATATGGGAGTGTACTTTCACTCTCCTACGTTGGTGTCGAAGTTTATCATCTTTTGCCCCTTTCTTATGTTATTATGGCGAATCTAGGATTTTGAATTTAAAGTTACTTCATTTCTGTTATGCTAGATTGAACTTGCTTATGTTCCCAAATGGATTGTGGATCAATAAGTGATTAGTGATCGAAGCTTATGTTTTTGCGTTAATGACAGTTACATTTTCAGATTCATTTTCCCTTTCTAAATTCAAAATCAGTTACTAATTGCTGTTTTTAATGTATATTTAACTTTTGGAACTTTTATAATGAACTGTCAATGAATTCGGTACTATAGATAAATTGTTTGCTACTAATATATTCTTACTTTTCTTTTGTCAGTGGTTGCTAATAATTCTGAATTGTGTGACAATTCTGACAAGTAGTGATATATTCTATCTTTCTGCATTTGTTGTTTCTGTTGCTTATGTTGACAAGTAGTAGTTGCTTATGTTGTTTCTGCATTTGTAGATTGGAAGGGAGATTATGTAGGTGTAATCCATTATACAAGTAGGGCTTCATCTTATGTGCAGTTTGTCACTTTGTCTACATTGAACACACAGTCTTCCAACTAAAATGGATATCCACTTGTAAGAATTATACAGATAATAGTATTATGTATGTAAACAGGCCACCATACTTTCTTATGAATGATTAATAAGACTATGAAATTGGCCATAGTTTTCTCCTGAATTCCTGATAGTAACATCAGTCACCAGGGTGGGTGTGCTTTTGGAATGGCCGAATGACTGATTGCCTGCCTGGATCAACTCTTTAAACTGGCCATTGGTTGAAACTTTTAAATTATCCTTTGAGCTTATTGAACATTGAAGATCAGGGAATCAAGCTTTTCATTTGATAGCCGATAAAGATAGCTCTATGAATTTAATAACTGAATTCCTTATAACTGCAATACCAGCTACCCTAATTAGTTACTGGTCAGTAATATAACATACATGGACATTACCCAGTGCCTCTAGTTATGATCTTTAACGCTTAGGGTGGGTTGATGGGAAGAGAATTCATATGTGTTCTAACTTACACAT
The DNA here is from genome assembly GCF_020520425.1 of Spinacia oleracea. Classification (NCBI taxonomy): domain Eukaryota; kingdom Viridiplantae; phylum Streptophyta; class Magnoliopsida; order Caryophyllales; family Amaranthaceae; genus Spinacia; species Spinacia oleracea. The sequence continues at coordinate 84,043,651 of NC_079492.1, read as the reverse complement.
TTTCTTAGCCTTGGATCTGTACTTTCAAAGAGTCCACTTCCTCTAGTCTGTGGTTGGTTCACCTTAAAAAGACTTATTTTTTCTTACACGGACTTCTTTTGTCTGGGAAAAAAACTTATGTTGTCTGAACAAATAAGATAAAATAAAGTTTTACCAACACTATCTTAGTCATCTAATATCTAGCAAGGGTTTTATTCTTGTGCAATGCTAAGAATTCTTGTCATATATGTTTCAAAATGATTGATTGTTATTTACTTGGTTAAGAAGTAAAAACTAAGTCTTTAAACAAGAACTAGGACGACAAGTATCTTTTGAGGAATCTGGAGAGTTTGGCATTCAGGGGAGTTTGTATCATAGTACTTTAAAGGGTTAAAAGTCCTAAGGAAGTACATGGATATAATGAAAAAAATGATTGATAAGCACACACATAATATATCAAAGCATTGGTGTGATTGGTATGAGATTTGTTGTTGCAACTTGCAAATCACCAAGATTAAAACTTCATATCCTTTAAACTTCAAGCAAAGCTTTTATTGCTTGTGGAGAGACTGAAAAGGACATTGGATATAGTGGTCATACTCCTTTGTGTTCTAACCGTGCATATTTTTTTCCATTCCACTGTTGGAGCTATTGGAAGATAGTTTGTTATAAATGTGGTGAAATGTGCTTTTTTTTAATGCTAAATTATTGTGAAATGTGCACTGACTGAAATATGCATTCTTGAAATAGTGCTACATCTAACACCATATTAGATCGAGCGATTGATTCGGAGGAAGCTCAGCATCATGACTTTCTCAGGCTGGTAATAATACAATCCCCAAGTTCAGTATATCTATGTACAGGTTAACCTTTTCGGTCATTGTGAGAATCTTGTCCAAAAACATTTTCAGGAGCATATTGAAGGATATCATGAATTGTCTGCAAAAACCAAGATATACTTCTCCACAGCTGTTGCAAAATGGGATGCTGATTTTTATGTCAAGGTGGATGACGATGTACATTTAAATTTAGGTACATTTTTAAAATAATGTTATTTCTGTATCTAATTATCTATCATATGTTGCCCTCACCACCATGGTTTCCATTATCCACTGTCTCTGATGATTTTTGTTCATTATCTGTTTTTTATTGCAGGTGTTTTTGCGTCAACTCTTGCTCATTATCGATCAAAACCAAGAGTGTATATCAAATGTATGAAATCTGGACCCGTTCTGGCTGATAAGTAAGCTTCCAGGACCTCTTTATATAGGTCATCCATTTGTTCTTTTTTTGTTTCTTGGTATTTAGATAATTTTCAATGTCCCTCTTATGCATTTCTTTTGTTTTTTCATAGGAATGTTAAATACCATGAACCAGAATTCTGGAAGTTTGGGGATGATGGAAACAAGTACTTCCGCCATGCAACTGGGCAGATCTATGCCATCTCCAAAGATTTGGCAACATATATTTCTATAAATCAGTGAGATTCAGTTTCTTTTTTCCTGATATCTGCTTTTTTTTATGCATTTTCAACCTCTTTATGCTTCATATTCAGGGTCTCATCTCATTTGTGTTAACTATATTCACACCTTAACCAAAATGTTTCTTTAGATGGAACCGCTTTGCTAGTGGATGATTTCGTGAAGGTTGGTTTTCTACTCACGATCTGTACACCAAAACCAATTTGATTGACATACTAAATGCACTTTTCTCATCACTTGCTACGCCTTGGCCATGATTGTTGGGACGTTGCTCGATACTACACTAGAAGCGAGGGAAACACTAGAAGATTCTGGGCAGCAACTAATATTTTTTTTTTGTTGGGTGTCAAGAGAAACCGTTAGATGGAATACATTGTTGTAGATATTTCAAGCTTTTGTATTGTAAGATTTATAAAGGTACTGCCTTTACGTATTTAGTCTTATTGATTTGATGTGGTTCTATTTAATAATATGAGTTGTCCATTTTACTATACATAGGTTTCATTTTACTATATATATATATATATATATATATATATATATATATATATATATATATATATATATATATATATATAGTAAAATATCTATTTTTTTTTTACAAAATTCAAATTCATTTGCGTCGCACATTAGCTTAATGTGCGACGCAAATGGCTTATTTTTTTGGTGCCAAAAAAGGTCATTTGCGTCGCACATTAAGCTAATGTGCGAGGCAAATGACTTATTTCTTTGGCGCTCAAATAGTCATTTGCGTCGCACATTAAGCTATTGTGCGAGGCAAATGACTTATTTTTTGGCGCCTGAAAAGTCATTTGCGTCGCACATTTGCTTAATGTGCAACGCAAATGAGGGTCATTTGCGTCGCACAAATGTGCGATGCAAATGACTTTTAGTCATTTGCGTCGAGAGCTTTTGCCACGCACAATGTGCGACGCAAATGCACTTAAATGTGCGATGCAAATGAGCCTTTTTCCACTAGTGCATGCAATTTAAAACAAGTTATTAGCATTTTATTCGAATTTATTGTTCCGGCAGGTGCGAATAAAATGATTCCAAGATCCTAAAACCATTGAAGAATTAAGCACAGTTTGTCGACTCAATTCTAAAACATTTTAGGTAAGCAAAAGCCTTTTGCTAATAGTCTAGAAACTACTCTTGGTTGATAGGTACGTCTAAGAACTTATTAGGTAAACCTATCGATTTTGCCACGACATAAAAGGACTCCTTACTTATATCGTTGAGATTCACCAAAACTAACATGTACTCACAATTATTTGTGTACCTTGCCCCTTTAGGACCAATAAGTAACACCTCGCTGAGCGAAAACTATTACTAGATTGATGTAAAGGATATCCAAGCAAGTGTATATTTTGGCATGGCACCTTATAACTCAATTTTTAAGTTTGGAACTTAAGGCTCTTACTATGTTGGTTAGATTTTAAGTGAACTAAAATCCTTAATCATGCAACATAATCAAGCTTTTGATCTCATGCATTTTAAGACATATTTAAAAGCAATAAATAACTTAAAACATGCATAAGATAAATGTGATCTAGTATGGCCCGACTTCATCTTGAAGCTTTAACTTCAAAGTCCGTCTTGAAAATCTCCGTGGGAGGCACCATTTTCTTCAAATAGAATAAGCTATAATTACAACTAATTACAACTATTTGATGGTACGCAGACCATATTTGAATTGAAAAACAACCTTGGTACTTTAGACCAATTACATTCAAATTAATGGTACGCAGACCATATTTTCTATCCTATTTGGGCCATACTAGTCACTTCATAACCTGCAAAACAGTACATATACAATATATACCATTCACCCATTCATTATCATGAATGGCCCACATAGCTGGTTAGTAAAACACATTATGCATCACGTAAACATTTGCAGCAATTAATCAAGGGCACCAATAATCTACAAATTACTCAGTCCTTATTAATTCTAATCAAGTTGTTTTAACCTTAAGGATTTGTAGACCTAATCAAGAGTTTATGACTAAAAAGGGCTCCCACTTAAACCAATAAATTCATATGCTTTACTAATTTTAAACATAAAAATGTATTTCTAGTCTAACCGGAAACATACAAATTTAATTAAAATTTAAAGCTCATATAAATTTGTAATTGAATCCAAAAAGTTTAATTTAATTTCAGTCGTATTTAAGTTAATTCATGATTTTAATTTTAGTAAAATAATTAGAATAAATAAAATTTATTATAATTACAATATTCAAAATTAAAATCCAAAAAATAATTTAAATTATTAATTTTAAAATTAATTAAAATTACATAAACTGAAAATTTCAAATTAAAATTTCAAAACGATCTAATCGCAACGCAACAATCCCACGCATCGCACGCCCATGGGCCACACGCACACAGCCATCGCTGGCCATGTGCGCGCAGCCCATGCGCTGCCTCGCATTACTGCTGCTCACCATCGCAAGGCATCACGCGAGCTGGTGCTCGCTGCGCGCGCCAGCGCTCGACGCACGAGCATGCTGCCGCAGCCCATCGCTGGGCGCAGCGCTCGTCGCACGTCGCAACAAGCAAGCTGCTTGCCATCGCTGGGCGCAGCGCTCGTCGCACGTCGCAACAAGCACTCGTACGCCATCGCTGGGCGCAGCGCTCGTCGCACGCCATCGCTGGGCGCAGCGCTCATCGCACGCACAACAAGCACTCGCACGCCATTGCTGGGCGCAGCGCTCGTCGCACGCACAACAGCGCTCGCTGCGCGCGAGCGATCGATGCTTGGGCGTAGCACTCGTGGCACGCGAGCTTGCGCTCGCTGCGCGCGAGGCTCCGCTCGCTTGCGCGAGGCAGTGCGCGCTGTGGCGCAGCTCGCTTGCTGCCCACACGCGACTGCTCGTGCCTTGCCCTCGCCCTCGCCCATTCGCCCATCGCACACAGCACACGACACAAGGCAGGGTTGCTGCCTTGTGCTCGTGCACCATGGCCTTGCTCATTGCATTCGTACCGCATGGGCGACGAGCCCCCTTGCTCGTCGTCACATGCCCGCACTATACAACACCCCTTAAGGGTAACACGTAGCGTCCATTGCTTTGTGCGTGCAAGTTATATGAGCGAATCGCATAAAAATTTAAAATTTATATTCAAAATTAATGACAAATTAATAAATAATATTAATTTCATAATTTAAGGGCGAAAAATCGAAAATTTATTATTTAATTGATTTCCGATTAACATGGATTCAAGTCTAGGTCATAAAAATTTAAAATTTAACATAAATTTACAATTTTTATGGTGGTTTTTAATCATAGGTGTCTAATTAAATTATAATTAATTATGAAAATCAAATTAATTCTAAATTATTCCAATTTTCAACAAATTAATCATAATTACAAATTAGATTGCATAATTAACAAGGCTAGGCATTCAAACTTGTTAAACATATACAGTAGGTCAATAAAAAATTCAAGATTTATCAACAAGAATCGCAAATATTTAATTTAACATCTTAAATTTACGAAATTTTGCATTCGAAAAACTAAAACCTCCGAAAAGTCATAGTTAGGCTTCGAATTTGAGAATTCTGGGTTCGGCCGATTTGTCAAAATTTTAGAATGCCTTTTACATGCGGAATTGACACAAAAATCACTCGATTTGGATGAGTAACGAAGAAACTGCCGAAAAACTGCGTACGTATAATTAAATAAACGCAATTTGCAATTAATTAACAATTACGAAAATAAATCACCCCTTTTAATTCTTGCAAATTTGTAATATTTAACCATGTTCATGCAATTTAGATTATGAAAATAATAAGAGGCTCGTGATACCACTGTTAGGTTATGATACATATGACAATTCATAAATCATGCGGAAAAACCATAAAGCCAGGAAAACATATTATTTACACATAATCATTTAACATAGTTTAGATGCATACACTTTGTTGCGTGCCCTCCCTAGCTGCGCCCGAACCGAACAAGAACAAGTCTTTAGGACTCCAAGTGTCGTCCCTCCGTAGATAGTCCACAGCACGTCCGGATCCGCCTTAAGATTGACCAACTAGAATCGCCCTTAAGGTACTACTTATTTTCGGCTAAATGGGCAAGAGATATGGCTGATTTTTCTGCTTAAAAATCCTAGTTTTGAATACTTGAAAACTTGTGTATAAATAATGACCCTAGGCCCTTATTTATAGAGGTATGGAAAAGGAATTGTAATCCTACTAGGATGTGGATTTGTTAATTAGAACTTTATTAGGACTCTAAATAACAATGCAATTCTAATAAGATTAGGATTTTAATCTTCGCACGAATGCTAATAGAATTAGGATTTCCCGCACACGCATCGCACAAGCCGTGCACCCGCGCAAGCCTTGCGGCCCACGTCAGGCGCACAACCCACGCTATTGTGCTGTCGCGCGCGCGCGCCCTTGGTTGGGCCTGGCCTTGCGCTGGGCCTGGTCGAGGCGTGCGTTGCTGCGTGCGGCTCGCTGGGCGATGGCCTGGCTTCGTGCTGGGCCTTCGTCTAGCGGGCCTCGTCCGATGCTAATTTGTACGATACGCTTCCGATTAAAATCCCGATTCCGGAATTCATTTCCGATACGAACAACATTTAATATTTCCGATTCCGGAATTAATTTCCGTTTCGAACAAATATTTAATATTTTTGTTTCCGGAATTATTTTCCGATTCCGATAATATTTCCGATTCTGACAATATTTCCGTTTCCGGCAATATTTCCGATTCCGGCAATATTTCCATTTCCGATAATATTTTCCGATACGTACCATGTTTCCGTTTCCGGCAACATCTACGACTTGGATAATATTTATATTTCCGATACGATCCATATTTCCGTTTCCGGCAATATCATCGTTTCCGGAGTATTCATTTCTTGCCTGTGACGATCTCAGCTCCCACTGAAACCAAGATCCGTCGATTCCGAATATCCATAGATGGAGTATTTAATGCCATTAAATACTTGATCCGTTTACGTACTATTTGTGTGACCCTACGGGTTCAGTCAAGAGTAAGCTGTGGATTAATATCATTAATTCCACTTGAACTGAAGCGGCCTCTAGCTAGGCATTCAGCTCACTTGATCTCACTGAATTATTAACTTGTTAATTAATACTGAACCGCATTTATTAGACTTAACATAGAATGCATACTTGGACCAAGGGCATTATTTCCTTCATCATACCTTTCTGCCACGTCTCTATGAACATCATATATCAAACGTTCAATATCATCGTGCATGTCTGGTGTATTATCTTCAACATTCCTCTTTGTATTTGATGTCGATGACATACCCTTTTCATAACAATGTCATCCTTCAGTGCCAGGCTCGATCCCGTTTGCAATCAAATGATTGAATATTGTCTCTCATGATGCCAAAAGATGTGATAACACACCTTACACGGGCAAGTAATCTGATCACCAATTGCTTGAGTAGAAAACGCTTTATCTAAGTAATCCTCCACACCTTTCTCATACTCATTACTAGATTGTAAGAAGTTGGCCCTACTACTCATTCTGTCTCCTTTATGAAAAGTTAAACATACACGAATTGAGAGATTAAAAACATTGGAATATAATTTTAACATGTCTAAAAGGAGTGATAATAACTATAGAAACATACACCCACAAATAATTGAGACTTGTATAATAATAATAGAAACGAAACAAGTAAAGAAAATAGATAAAAAGTCAAGTGGAATTCAAAAATCTGGTGAAGTTTCCGATTGCTAGATTCTTTTAGGTAGTATATTAAGTTGTATTAGCTAGATAGGAAGCTGCCATGATGATTAACGGAATCTCATTGTTGGTGTTAAATTGGTATTCTTTCTCTGAAATACATTAGTGCACTCAAGGTTTAATCTAAGGATGCACACATGTAACTCTCTTTACGAACTATTACAGGCAGAAACATTACAATCAGAACTAGAATGGGCAGAAAAACTACAATCAAAACAAGAACAGGCAAAAAGACTACAATCAGAACATGAAAAGGCAGAAAGAACCTGAACAGGCAAAAAGACTACAATTAGAAAAAGAACGGGTACACAAGAAATCAGGAAAACAACACCGGAGGAAAACATCAGCAGAAAGACATTGTAAAAGCAACAACTCAAAAATAGACAAGCATGGTACTTTAATTCTACTTCATTTTTTCAGCCGATTAGTATTCAGAGTAGTATTTTTGTAAGTCTGTCATTTTTTATTTTCTTTAGAAGGCTTAAATAAGAGTCTGCGAACCAGAGAGATACTGATAAAAACTAAATGTGTTTCCCTAAACTTATATCATGCAACATTACTACTTACTATGAAGAACTTTTAACATTTTCCCGTCTTTTGTTTTGTCTCTTACTACTGGTAAAAATTTTCTTATTAACTTGTTTTCTGGTAACTTACTCTCTTTTTTCATTTCTGTTCACCTGTAGCAATTTTCAGAAATTTCATTTTCTTTTCTATGTGACATAGTTCATCATGTAATCACAAATCAGACTGCTTAACCAAAGTTTTCACTAAATCAACATCATTCCCTAAAGCACTTGCAAATTTGGTAACCCCAAGTCAGGAACCTAAACAGAGACAGAATTGTTAGAAAGATCCAAAGCCGAAAGCAAGTTCAAACTTGAAATCAACTTAGGTATACTCCCATTAAAACGATTATTCGATAAATTAAGCACACTCATATTCTTAAATTCAATTCAACAGTAATCACTTAGGTATACTCCCATGTAATCACAGCTTAAATTCAACAGTAAGGAAAACAGCTTACTAAAAGAATATTGCTGATTTTACAGGAGATATTCGCTCATATAATAATTTTCAAACTCTGATAGTAGGAGAAATTTACCTCAGTGAAGCTGCCGCAACTCGCTCTGCTGCCCGAGCACCTGGATCCCACACACCTCGAAACTGCACAAATGCAAACAGTTAAACACTACCACTATAACATCAAGCCTCAAATGAATTAAACTAGCAGAATAAAGGTCGGAGTAAGTTCTGTATCACAACATTAAGTTTAGAACACTTGATGCACTTAGCATGAGGTGGAGACAGGTTAATCAAGCTATATCATGTTGCAATACAAGGAAAGGGTATCCGTTGATATTTTCAGTTAGCCTTAATGGTGAAATAGAATTTAGGTTATGAACTATAAAGAGATAAACATGCATAATTCGATTTGGAAAGGATGCAAACCTATGGATTGGTAAAAGGTATTCATGGAACAGGTGATTGTGAGAGTATTATGAGACCTAGACTTATTTGGTCTTAAGCAGCATCACCGGGTTTAATGAGCTTGCAAATAACTCCTTGACTGCAGACATAGTTGATGTTGGCCTGCAGGCATTACTGCATTAGTGGCCTCTGGTTTTGGCACACACTCCCCTTTGGCTAAATCAGGTAGAGCCATAGGGGTTTAGGGGAGGGACAATAGACCTGGGAAGCACAATATTCTCACAACTATTCTTGGACCCCAAACAGGCTTAAGACAGGGAACTAGCTGAAATAAAGGAAATAATATCTTGAGCTCAACCTTAACTAAACCTCCACTAATTATGAATTTATTATTTCCAAAGTTAAAATCAATTGAAAGAATAGCAGTTCATGAAATCCAAACCTGAAAGATGATGAGACTTATGAGCACAGGCTGAATATCATGAAATCCAAGACTCTCAAACAGGTCCTTTGAATTTCTCACAAGAGTATATCCTCCGAATTGCAATAAAGTACGAATCTGCAGAAGTTCAAAATACGGAAGAGATAAGGAGAAGCTCAATCAGAAGAACGTATATTTGGATGAGTAAACAAAAAAAATATCAAGTTGAGATTTAAGAAACGTTATGTTCACAAGCAAGCCAAAGTATTGAAATGGCAGGCATGCCAATTAAATAGTCACCAGGTCACCATGATAGAGCCCACAGCAGTGTCAAAATAGAAGAGAGAAAGATGAATTTATACAGACAAAAAAAAACAGCAGGTAGGACTCCGTAGTGACAGAACCCTAGAAATTGAAATCAGATAAATTCTATGAATAGACTAACATAAGGGTTCTGTGAAGTTCAGTTCTATTTTGCACAGATCAGTTTTGATCTGCACAGATCAGTTCTGATCTGCACAGATCAGTTCTGATCTGTACAGACCAGTTCTGATCTGTACAGACCAGTTCTGATCTGTACAGATCAGTTCTAATCTGCACAGATCAGTTCCGATCTGCACAGATCAGTTCTTTGCAGAAGTGTTAATTTTTCCTAACCAACTTGTTCATGTCACAGTTCTTGAGACACTACCTAAGAATGTATTGGAAAAAATGGGACGGCTTCCCAGTAAGGTTATATACTGAAAGTTGTTAATCTGTTATTCACCATGATTATGAAATTTTATACTTCCTCTTTTACGTTTGAGCATAATAGGGGAAACCAAGCAATGGCATTAAAACATGGAACAGCCAAAGGATCATCATTGCAGCAGTAAGGCCAATACAGGCGAGTAATATTATTTGGTACCCATCCATCACAGGTTGTATTTTCTAGCCTACAAAGATGAGATGATATCTTATTACATAAAAGACAACCTACTTTCTGAAATTAAATTACAATGCAGTGACTGTCAGATAAAATAGACAATAAAAAAATGCAGTCACGAGTATCGAGTCACCCCTTATATCAGTAATACGCCTTTTTTTAACCATGCAAGTAAGCTCCTATGCAGCCTCCTGAGTTGTTCATTGGTCGCAATCAATGTTCACTAAGCTCACATAAAACTATGATAATTCTATTCTTGTCCAAATTCAGTCCAGGTCCATCAGTGAGGTCCACCAGTGAGCCAGAGCATATACCATTTAAGTTCATGACTAAAAAATTCAGATTATCAAATTCAAAGCCAATGACACGACATCAAACACAAAATCAACAAACTTGAAATACGGAATGAATAAATTAAAAGCCCATAATACCACATCAGACACAAAATTCAATCAAAAGGAGTACTAACACTAAGTGTAAAAACACAACAAAAGGAACCAGAAAGAGCAGGTAAATTAATCAAGCTGATTCGTGTTCTATAGAATCATACCTCCCACTTATGTGACTGTCACTGTGACTCTTAGAAGGGCCATATAATCGACAAAATAGAAGAAAATACAGAAAATTAACCAGACACGAAAAGCTAACAACCAATAATACTAGTGTAAATGACCCTTATTCAGGTTGCTTGACAACCAAACCAAAACACATACTCACAGTCAACAACCATACCAGACCAAAATACAGAGTACCCAATCAAAAAATCAAACAACTTACCACTGCATAATAAACGTTCACATTCCAATCAAAAAAAAAATTTAAACACTATAATCTGTATTCATAGAAATCTTGAAAATCAAAGAGTAAACAAACAAAAAGTTTCAGAACAACCAAACCAAAACACACACTCACACTCAACCAACCACACCAGGCCAAAATACAGAGTACCGAATCAAAAAATCAAACAAATTACCACTGCATAATAAACGTTCACAATCCAATCAAAAAAAATAAAACAATATAATTTGTATTGTAACAATTCATAGAAATCTTGAAAATCAAATATTAAACAAACAAAAAATTTAAGAACAACCACCACAAATCACAAATACCTGAAATTGGAAGCGCGGATTCAATAAAGCCCGGTCAAGAACAAACTCGAAAGATGATTAAGACGACGAAATAAAAGCACTAATACGATGAAACCAGAAATTGGAAGTGTGAATTCGATGATTGGAACCATGAAAATTTAAGAACAATCAAGAACTCTGCGATTTTTAATTTGTTCGTGTCACTAGTACAAAAGTAACCTTAGGTAACACCAAAGGTAACACTTTTAAAGTTGTAAAATTATTCAATGTATAAGTAGCACTTTAGTAACACTTTAATTTTAGGTAACACTAATTTGTAACACTGAATATTAGGTAACACCAATTTGTAACACTTTAATAAACGATAACACTACTTTGTAACACTTTAGTATTACGTAACACTAATTTGTAACACTTTTAAATTTTACTGCGGAGTATCTTAATTCACTTGTTGACAACTTTTTTTTTATACTTGTTGAGTTTTGTGTACAACAAGAAATTAGGGAAGCTAAGACTAGGCCCGCCTAAATTAGTTTTAGATTCCCTTATTATAAAGAAAAAATGGAAAATTGCCTTGAAACATAATACACTTCTCCGTCCTCCACCTCTCATCTCTTTGTTTTTTCCATCTTTCGTCCTCCATCTTTCATTCATACAACAACTGCTTCATCCTTGCAAGTTCTTTCATACTCTATTTTTGAGATTAACTCAATCCAACAACTTTGCATCGTTCTTTCATACTCTTCCAGAATATAAGGGCTTTGATTTTCTATTTTTCAAACCCTAAATTATGTAAGTTCAATTAACTCGTAATTCTTATTTTACTAATTTAAGCTTTTAGAAGTTTAATTGCTTCACAATTGTAAATAGTTTTGGTTGTGTTGATCGGAAGGGGGGAAATTTCATTGAATGAGCACTTCTAATTTCACGTTTCATCGAATTCGCGCTTCCAATTTTGTGGTCTTAATATTGGTCTTGATCGTGGTCTTGATTGGGTTTTATCGAATTTGCAGGCTTCCAAATTCAGGTACTTTCTGATTTGTGGTGGGTGTTCTTATTTTTTTTTTTGGTTATTTAATACTTGATTTTCAAGATTTCTATGAATTGTTACAAACTAGATTATAGTGTTAATTATTTGTGATTTTTTGATTCGGTATTTAGAATGCCTTCACCTCGAATTGGGTTTTCGAGAAGGAGTATAGTTTGTGGGTTCTTGTTCAAAACTACATTTTCTAGTATAATTCGAGCAGGAGGAATATAGTTTGTGGTTTCACTTTGCCTGGTTGCTGACTGTGAGTCTGTGTGTGTTGGTTTGGTATGGTTGTTGACTGTTATTCTGTGTGTTTGGTTTGCAAATACTATTACTTGGAGTAGGTTAATGTATGTGTGTTTTCTTTTCGACTCAGTACTAATCTGCAAAGTCTGCTAGCATGTTCAAATTTTTTTTATATGTGAAGATTGTTGTTAGATAGTTCTCTAAAGTTGGGCTTTCTTAAAAAGTAATTTTTACCAAGTGAACGTATTTTCAAATGGATTTAGTTTTCATAGATGCAATATGCATACTTTTCTTACTGACTTATTGGTGGTAGCATTATTTTGATCTAACAAAGCAATAATAGAGGTTCCTTAGTATCTTGAGTGACTGTCTATTCTGTGTTATCTAATACAAAATCATGGTGGGTTTGAGGCAAAGACAATGGTAAATATCCCTATATACTACAGGCACCTATGTCTGTATCAACCACCACACATGTGGTGCCAATGGTGGGATGAGATCTTCCTCTAAAACATCTGCAGCTGGGCTTGTTTGCTTCAGTTTTGTTCAAAGATATAGATTATTTTGACGTGGATATTATGACATTATAAATCTTGTAATTTCTCACCCACTCTTATTTGCAGGTTTCAGGAGAAAATGGAAGGATTTCCCGCAAAAGCTTTTGCAGAATTGATGGGTTTTCTCAAAATAGAGCTAAGAACACCGTATGTGTCTTTAGTATGTGTGAAAAGCTAATTGCGTTCCTTAAAAAGATGGTTGCCAAAGTCAAAAGTTGATGCCTTTTCTTTTAACAAAACAGATAGAAGACTGGCATTAACCAACCTTCATATTTTATATTCTGTTGATTCCATATCATATATAGGGAGTAGAGAATTTCTTTTGATTACTGTAGACACCAATAGTACACAATTATGTACTAGTGATTGAAGAACCCTAATTCACCTACACAACGATCAGACGGCAACACACCATCTTCCAGCGAACAGTCGGCGATGCACCACCACCTAGACAACACGACGTCGCCGCACCACCACCTAGACAACGGGGTATATGGGTAGACCAGGGTGGAAGCCTGGAAGGCCAAAACGAAAAGTGGCTTGACGAGAGTTTAACAAAGACAAAATGAAAAGGAGAGGAGTGTGTTTCATCAGAGAAACCAGCCACAGAGGATGACAACAATGGAAAATCAACGTCTATTCCCGATTAATAGATTGATTTTGGCTTTGATCCTCTATGAATCTGTTAATCGATTGTGCATTTCAAATAAGGTGAATTATCTTCCCGTCCATTTGGTTTATAATTTTTTTCCTTTGATTTTGATATACTTTGGTTTAATTGTGGGATGTTCTTAATTATTTTATTGATTGAATAATTTTATTGATTCTTGAAAGTTCCGGTTATAAATGTTATTTGTTTAGGGTTTTCGGCGAATTGTGTGTGGAATTTCTCACAATTTAATTCAAATTCGTTATTCGGTTCCCCTTTATACTTCATATTTTTGTGCATTTCTTTTTGGATATAAAGTTATAGATTGGTTAGTTTAGGTTTGAAATTTGGTTTTGTGTGTCTTTGGGATAAATTGAACATCGAATTATTTGTATGTTTTTTTGTTGAAAATTGATATGTTCTTTCATATGAGTTCTTGAGTTTTGGATTTAATTTTGCATTTAGGACTTATAGAACTAAAACAGTTTCTCGAATTTTGAAGAAGCAATTTGAATCATAAATAAAGAATGGATTTCTTGGAGTGTTTGGGAGCATTGAAGTGGATAACTCAACTGTAACATTCAATTATGAGTTTTCTGTTTGTCTGAATGCTGATTTACTCCAGCATTATATTATGTTCCTCATATTGTTTCTGAAGTGTGTTATGGTTATCAGCGTAAGAGAGGAATTGACTCTGCAAACTGTGAAGATTAAGATGGGCGATACCGGTGATGGACGAGGAACGAAGTGAGTGCCAGTTGAGCCACCGCCCTAAATCCTACCATGACTTCTTGGATGAAACGCCACAAACAAAAGATTGAAAGGAAGGCTTCATATACTTATCTCCTAAGAAAAAAATTTGTTCTTCTCACTCCTGTCACTGTTTTTAGTGTAAATATGTATAATTTAATTGCCAAGGCTATCATAGAAAGAAGAAGACATTGTTAAGTTGGAATCAAGCCATAAGAAAAAAGCAGAGTTCTGGAGAAGCATAAGGTATAACCTTTTACTAGATTACAAAATAAAATGCAACATTATTATAAGATAGATTATAATAATTTTTCCCCCAAAATTAAATTTTTGCAACATACTGTAGGTAATATTTTCGCCTATATTATTTAGATATGTAACATGGAGAAGCTATGTTGTTATTTATTTATAAAACAGATTATGTGTACCTTGAACAGACTCTTTTAAACATATAACATTATAGGATTCACTGTCTCTAATTCATGCTTCCGGGGATTGCCTTTTCTGTGTTGTATATATGCTTAATTGGGTCATGGAATGAGCAGCGGAACGAGGATGCATGCATTGGGTGAACAAGCACATTTATTTTGCTTGGGTTTATGCCATGGCATAATTTTAGAGTACATTGCTTCAAAAAGACTTTGAATCTATGGTTGAGGTAAATATTTTATCAGAGCTACTGCCGTATCTATAATTCATATTACCATCATGGTTTCGTCCTGGTTATCTGATTTTTATTCTTTTTATACATATATTAGAATAAAGTGGATCAAGATGAAAGATTGGTTGTGCTGTTGTTTAAAGCTTCTATTTTGGGAGGTGTTGTTGTTGCTTGATCGAGGTGCTGCTGGTGCTTGGAGCCTCAGCTTGGAGGTTATGTACGTCTGCTTGGAGCTGTTTTGGAATTTAGTGGTCTAAAGACCGAAGTTGATTGAAGTTGGCTTTCTTTTTGTTTTGATTGTTAGATTGCTTAGCCAAACAAAAGTTGGTGTTTGTGAATGTTTTCTGTAAGAAATTATGAAATTATATCAAATGTAATTTTTGTCTATCGTATATGTTAATTTCATATTTGTGGTTGTTGTGCATGTTAATATATACTCCCTCCGTCCCGGAACACTTGACCTGTTTTCCTTATTGGGCCGTCCCTTAATACTTGACCTGTTTCTAAAAATGGAAATATTAACAATATTATATTATTTCTCACTCCACCCCTATTAACCCACCTACTACTCCATACAAAAAATAATTAAAAATTCAACCCCTACTCTCCCCCAACCCAACCTCTTAACCCACCCCCCACTAACTACATTAAAATAATACCCCACTATCAACTACTACCTATTAAATTAAATAAGTCAATTCAAGTCCCTTAAACTCTGTGCCGGTCAAACCGTGTCGAGTATTCCGGGACGGAGGGAGTATTATTTTATATTTTTTAAAAAAATGTTGTATATTTTAAATAATCATAGTAATACTAATAATATTTTTAATAAAAAAATGTTACATATTAATTAACCGGTGTTATATTAGTTTACAAAAAATGATACATAATGTCGAAAAAAGTGTTACTTGATGTCAAAAGATGATTGAAAAATGTTACCTAATAGCAGAAAAGTGTTGCTTAATATTAAACAATGTGTTACGTTATATGGTAAAAAGTGATACCTACGATTCGATTAAGTGTTACGGTAAATCAAAAGATGATATAAAAAGTGATACTAATGGTTAAAAAGTGTTACCTAAGATATTACAAGTAACACTTTCAAAGTGCTACAATAAGAATGGAAAAGTGTTACATAAAGTTATTTTTGGTAACACTAGTAAAAGTGTTATAATATGTAATTATAAGTGTTACCTAATAGAATAGGTAGCACGAGCAGATGTATCACCCATAAAGTGTTACTTATAATCTATGGAAACACTTTACCCCCTTTATGTAACAGGTTTTCGGTGTTACCTAACGTTAATTATGTACTACTGTAGGGGGTTTTTTGTGTCAAAACTTGTTTCCCGTTCTACAAGAGGGGCGGTTCTTTAGAAAACCGTAGAATTTTTGTACCTCGAAGGAGTCGCCACCAAACATTTTTTAAAGTTGCGTTTGGAAAGACCGAAAGTGACTCTATGTTGGATAAGGCCTTGAATCCTTGAAACGGAAGGGTGAGATCCGGGCACGGGAACAAAATGCTTATTCGGCGAGCTTTAGAAATATTCAAGTACGTTGGCACAACATTGTTTTCGAAAATAAACCCTAGATTAGACTATGTGGGTTTGCATTAAGAGCAAATTGAATCTCTAATTGTATGGTGGTCACTTTCCTTTAAAGATTGATTTAAGGAACCTAAGGCCGGTTTGTCCAAAAATATCTTTGTTAAGCGTGATGTAACTTTTGTATTTTGTTGTATTTAGCATGTTGGTGATGAAAGCGATAAAGCAAATAAAGCAACATCACAATACTAAATAAAGTGCGGAATTAGTAAATACAAGACCCCCTAGAAAAGGACTAAGGAGTAGGTCCACATTGCCTAGAAATGGACTAGGCAAGTAAAGATGCGGAATTGAAAGTGCGGTACTGAAATTGCGGTATTGAAATTGAAAGTGCGATATTGAAAGTGCAATATTGAAATTGCGGTATTGAAAGGTGCGATATTGAAATTGCAATATTGAAAGGTGCATAATTAAAATTTGTACTTGGGCACATGAGATTCGAACGCCAAGCGGTGACAGGCTAAAGTCGTATTACCTTATCAAAAATAAACCTAAGTCCACTAGCTAGGTAGCAAGGGAAGTCAGGATCGAATCCACAGGGAAACAACGTTCTTTCTACTACTAATCAACTAATCTAGACTATTGGGAAACAAGAGTTGGTTGGTTTGTATACTAAGACTACGACGATAATTAAACAAATAAGAATTCAGATATTAAAGGATCTAGGGCATAGGTTCACCAACAAATAACAATCCAGGATGATAATCAATCGACAACAATCAATAAAGCAATTAATTAGACTAGCATGCTCTCTCGAATCGATACTAATCATAGACTTAGAATTAACGGGCTCTCACTACGTATTAATTCCAATTCTACCTATTGACACAAGCCTAAACATCAAATTGTATCTCTCGAATCTTAACTTGATATTGCTTGACTAATACAATTAAACCTGCGCAAATCTAATTTCATAGTAAATGAAACCAATCAATAGGAATTAATCACAATACCAACAATCAACAACATTCAATCATCCTTTCATATTAATTCATGGATCCCTAAAACCCTAGAAAATAGACTACTCACACATATTACCAATAAATAAAGCAATTAATACTATTGAAAACATGATTAAAGCAAAGTAATAAATCAAAGTAAGAAGCAATACCTAAATGAAGAACAATGAATAATGAAAGCTTGAATTTTGATTGCAATTAAAAACTAAGTTTTGGAACAAATTTAGAGAGAATAAAAAAAGCTATGGAAAATAAACTAAGTGTTGAAACTAGAAAAAAAAATGATGTCACTAAAAATAAAAGGGGCTAGTATTTATAGTTTGCTCAAAATATAGCCCAAAACCGGAATTAAAAATTCGCGAAAAAGAAGCAGGGGTTGGCGTCGCCCGATCGGGCATACGGCCACCCAATCGGGCATTCTGCTCGACAAGCGGCCCGATCGGACGAAATTCCGCCCGATCGGGCGGTTGCGAAATGTCCATAACAGCGCCCAGAATGACCGCCCGATCCGGATTTGGCGAAGCCCGCCCGATCGGGCGCGTGTCGAACATGCACGATCCTCTATCTTCAAAACTCCATATTGTTAGGTTATGATACATATGAATAAACATAAATCATGCGGAAAAAACCATAAAGCCAGGAAACATATTATTAACACATAATCATTTAGCATAATTCAGATGCATACATTTTGTAGCGTGCCCTCCCTAGCTGCGCCCGAACCGAACAAGAACAAGTCTTTAGGACTCCAAGTGTCGTCCCTCCGTAGATAGTCCACAACACGTCCGGATCCGCCTTAAGCTTGACCAACTAGAATCGCCCTTAAGGTTCCTTAGATTTTTGGCTATTTGGGTGCAAGTGTTTGGCTGATTTTTGCTTAAAAATATTACCTTGAATACTTCAATAATCGTATGTTAAATATGTGACCCTAGGCCTATATTTATAGAGTTTATGGAAAGGAATTATAATCCTACTAGGATATGGATTTATTAATTAGAATCCTATTTGAACTCTAAATAATAAATTTAATCTATTAGGATTAGGATTTAATCATTGCACGAATTCCAATACGATTAGGATTCGTTACGAACACGAATGTCGCACGACCACGAGGGACGCACGCACCCGCGCAGGCCTTGCGGCCCACACGAGTGGGCAGTGCCTCGCAGCCCACGAGCATACGCTCCAGCGCGCGCGCCTACGGCCTTGCTGGGCCTGGCCTTGCACTAGGCCTGGCGAGGCTGTGGCCTTCGTGTTGGGCACTTGGCTTGCTGGGCGCGGGCCTGGCTTCGTGTTGGGCCTTCGTCTGGCAAGCCTCGTCCGATGCTAAATTCGTACGACGCGCTTCCGATTAAATTCCCGGTTCCGGAATTCATTTCTGATACGACCAATATTTAATATTTCCGATTCCGGAATTAACTTCCGTTTCGAACAAATATTTAATATTTCCGTTTCCGGAATTATTTTCCGATTCCGATAATATTTCCGATTCAGACAATATTTCCGTTTTCGGAAATATTTCCGATTCCGGCAATATTTCCCTTTCCATTAATATTTTCCGATACGTACCATGTTTCCGTTTCCGGCAACATCTACGACTTGGATAATATTCATATTTCCGATACGATCCATATTTCCGTTTCCGGCAATATCATCGTTTCCGGAGTATTCATTTCTTGCTTATGACGATCTCAGCCTCCACTGAAACCAAGATCCGTCGATTCCGAATATCCATAGATGGAGTATTTAATGCCATTAAATACTTGATCCGTTTACGTACTATTTGTGTGACCCTACGGGTTCAGTCAAGAGTAAGCTGTGGATTAACATAATTAATTCCACTTGAACTGAAGCGGCCTCTAGCTAGGCATTCAGCTCACTTGATCTCACTGAATTATTAACTTGTTAATTAATACTGAACCGCATTTATTAGACTTAATATTATATGCATACTTGGATCAAGGGCACTATTTCCTTCAGTCTCCCACTTGTCCTTAGGGACAAATGTGCATTACCTAATTCCTTTGTCGCTCGATACTTGCTCTTGAACATAAGGTAAGAGTTGTCATCCTTATTATGTCCAATGGTGTTTCTCGGTTTCAGAGTTCAACTGATCAAATAAACAGATAATCATTGCCTATGATTCATCCGAGCACGGCCATGCATTTTACAGTTTCTAGCTCTCCGAGTGGCCTTGTACAACTTTTAAGCATCTCATCCCGATTTATGGGAGGACAATCCCAATCTTGCGATCTTGAGATTAGACTTCGTTTGTTAGGTGATTACCCGAGCGTTGCCTTTATAGCCTCCTTTTACGGTGCGACGGTTGGTCAACCTCTAAGTAACCAGTTCTCAAACAAGTAATCTCAAATCACTCAGGTATTGAGGATTTAGTGTCTAATAATTTTAATGAAATTTACTTATGACAGATTTTCATCTCTTACAGTAAAGTTTCATAGGTCTGTCCGATACTAGTCTTCCCAAAGTAAGTATCTATGCAAATGATTATGACATTGCCATGTCCACATAGTTCAAGAAACAGAACTACTAGTCATCTTACATTCTAGTCGTCTAACATTTTCTATGCGTCCAATTTTATAGAAAACTCCGACCAGGGACCATTTTCAACTTTTGACATTCAAGTTCACTTGATAGACATTTCTTAGTCACAGGACTGGTCCTGACAGTCTATCTTGAATATATCGTCAAATTGAAGGGACTCATCATTTAATACTAAACCAAGATTAAATGAAATATGAAAATACATTTCATATATGATAAATGTTCAACCCCAATGTTTTACAACCATGGGCCTCAAAACCCATCTTTAAAACAGTTCATGGAATTCAAAGCTATGCTTGATTTCCAGTGCTACAATGTGACTGTTGCTTCTCACTCGTTGCATAGGTTTAGTTATCATGCTTTGCCAATATTAATATCCTTTTCATCGAATGTCTTTTCGAGATAGGATGATAAGATCTTTTGAGTGTGTTTAGTTTGTGATCTATTCTTTCTAGCTACAAGAGTGGTTCTACGCATTTTGCAATGAAGAACCATCAAGTCAGCAGACATGTGATCTACCCAAGTTCAATGAAGAACTCTTTAACATAAACAACCCTGTTTATTGCTTCTTAGGTAATAAGTACTTTTACTTCAACTGTATAGGTTGCTAGTGATGCTTTGTTTGGATTTACTTATCCAAGCAGTTCACAAATATGTGGAAGACTTTCCAACTATATCTTAGAATATAGAAATTAATATTTAATTTCCCACGCAACAACCCATGGTCTCCAATCCATGTTGCCATTTCAAAACACGATGCTCTATAGCTCGTCCTTGCCAATGGTTAACTCCAAAGGGATCTTGCTTGATCCTTTACCAGTGTTTATGCGTGTAGCATCAATTTTTTAGCATATCTTTATTTCCTTGAATCAAGAACTATTCCTATGTACCTTTTCAAGTACCATAAATATTCTTGATCTCAATCTAGTTGATCTTCACTTAGATCAATAGAGATTGGTATATGTTCGTCATGCCTAAAGTCATACGATACATTTTGGCGATCCTTATATTATATCATACATGATGTGAGGGGGTCGAAAAAGCACGAGGCTAATGCGTGACCTCGTCCCTCGTGGGCGTGACGTTTCTTTTTGTCAAATCAACTGTAATTGGATTTCCTGTGAGTTTATACCCAATTGACTAGTAATATAGGAGTCGTCATTCAGTTTTTAACGACAATGAGAAAAACTGACAAAACCCGATTATCGTGACATAAAGGGAGTGCAATTATGTTTGACCACGACGGCCATAGGTTCCCTTGTTTATCCCTGGTGTGGGGATCGCTCAACGTACACCCGCAGGGTAGAGATTGAGGGTTCGGGGGACTGTAACTACCGAGAGGAGTACTCGCTCTTCGATAACTCCAGAGGCAGGATATCCTTAATAGCTCAGCATAAATAATTGAAGGGACATGCGTTAACTTTTAAACTAATCTGAGTTGATTTTAACAATATGCAACACATAATACTAGATCGTTCGCGATTATCTGATTTAGATTGTTTTAAGGGACCTAGCATGATAGTTCAATTTCCCAAAATATTATCTTTATTAGGCGTGATAGAGCAATCAGATTCAATAGTTTAACAGTTTATAAAAGGGCGAGGAAAGCAATTAAATCATGCGAAGGGACACATTACGACGCACCCTTGAGAGGTGCGTCACGGTTCTCAAAAAACTAACCACTTTGGCCTTGCTATTTCTCCTTTTATTTAACGAATCTCAAGTTTCTGAGCTTAATTCTTCAGCTACAAGGGACATGATACGTTCTGTTCGATTTTTGGATCGATTGCGACAGAACGCGGGATCAATTTCGCAGCGTGAGGCTTAGGCTTAGGGGTTGGAGTCAATACTCAGAATATGAATTGTGTGTTCTGTTCACGTCGAATTTGGGGCTGTATTTATAGGGAAGAGTTCGTGGAAAGATAGAATTGTAGAGCTCTAATCCAAGAAGAATTAGGAGAGAACACGTAGCCAGGTAATTTCAGCACCCAGGGCTGGGCGTTAAAGATTTCAGCGCCCAGCTCCGAGCGTTGAAAATGGGATCCAGGCAATTTCAGCGCCCAGGGCTGGGCGTTGAAAATGTTTGGGCCGAGTTCTTTGTCAGATTTGGACTCTTAGAATCCGGAGTGTTTGAGACTTATCCGAGTCTTTTAGTGCGTATTAACTTTATGAAGGAATGCGTCTGGGCCCGTTACGAACTCTAGGTTCTTTAGGATTTTAATTAATACGTAACTCTTATTTTCGAATTA
Source organism: Spinacia oleracea (assembly GCF_020520425.1). Classification (NCBI taxonomy): domain Eukaryota; kingdom Viridiplantae; phylum Streptophyta; class Magnoliopsida; order Caryophyllales; family Amaranthaceae; genus Spinacia; species Spinacia oleracea. Next base: position 84,021,315 of record NC_079492.1, on the reverse strand, counting down.
TACTAGGAACAGGATTCCTCTTGCAAATTCTATCTCTTTTAGGATTTATGTTGGAGTGCAACACCTAATTCTGACAGGTTTCTATCTTTTATGACTTGCCACTTTTAACAACTACCTATTACGGCAGTTACTATTTTTAGCAGGTTTCTATAAATAGCAGGTTCGGGTGAAATGAAAAGGGTGATCGAGATTCGTTATTTTATAGGAGATGCGTTGCCAAGTGGAGATTTATGTTCTCATCATCGAACCTTCCCTTTCGGGAATGGGGACAAAAGTAGGTGTCTACAGTTAGCCCCCACTTTGACTGAGTCTCGGGATGAGACGATGGTTAAAGTACTGGACGGAGTGCGTCACACAAGCCACAGTGTAGGCGAGTTGTTTTGCGAGGGTCTCACGAGCCCCCGAGTGATAACATTTGACTTAAGGGTCATCACTTGAAGTGTCGACATATCCCTCACGTGTCATTAGGATTTGTCAACGGATAGTATAGAAACTCCCTCACTTTGTCATTGGAAGTATCTAAAGAGGCGTAGAAACTCCCTCACTTTGTCATTGGGAGTAGCTACAGATGTTTTTGAAATCAAAGCTATAAAGTGTAATGGGCCTGCCAAGCCCAATCACGAGGTAAAAATGTTTTTAAAGATTCTCATTTTCAGGGTTAGCTAAACGAGAAAACCCCCTTGTTTTTATGGGACGTAAAACGAAGGAAAATCTAGCACATCGTTCTTTTTTGGAAAAAACGGAAAACCAATCCTTTAATTTTTGGAAAAAGGGAAAACTACTCACATCGCTCTTTTTTGGAAAAAACGGAAAACCAATCCTTTAGTTTTTGGAAAAAAGGAAAACTACTCACATCGCTCTTTTTTGGAAAAAACGGAAAACCAATCCTTTAATTTTTGTAAAAAAGGAAAACTACTCACATCGCTCTTTTTTGGAAAAACGGAAAACCAATCCTTTCATTTTTGGAAAAAGGAAAAACCAGAAAAAGTTATCGCTGCAGCGACTAAGGACCTGCCCGGTTAGTGGCGCAGACCCCGCCGGCTAAAGATGGCGAGCCTGTCCGCTAAGGGTGGACACCCTGTCCGATAGAAGTGACGAATCTGCTTCGAATAAGGACCCACGCGGTTTGTGACGTAGACCCCGCCGGCTAAAGATGGCGAGCCTGTTTTTTTGTTTTGAAGATTTTTGTTTTTCGAAAACTGAGGACCTGCGCGGCTAGTGACGCAGACCCCGCCCGCTGAAGGTGGGCGAGCCCTGTCCGCTGAGGGTGGACGTCCCTGAATTCGTTTTTTCAATTTGGAACTCGCGTGGTTCGTGACGCGATCTTGCCTGCTGAAGATAAGCAAGTTCCTATTTCTTTTGTTCATCGTGATTTCTTTTGAGAATTTCTTTTCTTATTCATTCTCGCATGAGCGAATTCTTTCAAGGGATGCTCGGATTTGGTTGCAACCTGAATGTGGGTTGACAACATGTTTAAACGGACAATTGTCTTGTGGTCATCTTCTTTCATGGTTTTGAGCTAGTCTTTACGGCTCAATTTTGCCACTACCTGGGTCCTTGATGAGGGGACTATGTATAAGTATCAACGGCGACCTTTGTCTTGAGGTCGTAAACTGGTTTTATATTTTGAGACATCCAAACACGGGACTTCGTACAACGTAGTCTGGGAATATTGTTTTAACTTTGCATAATATATATTTTCCTTCGAGCCCCCAAGCACTCGTGCTTGACGGTCATTTCTTGTCAAAGAGGTTCCTTGGGGATACGCATTCTGTAATGTCCTTGATCGTGTTTGGGATTGTGCTCGTAAGTGCGAGCGACCCTTGTAGTGGTGTGCTACTCTTAACAAAGCCGTGAGGTGCGACTTTCAATAAAGAAATCGGCAATTTTCAAGTCGAATGGATATGGCAGGGCCCTATAGAAGTCAAAGTTGTTTTTTGGGTCTGGGCTCATTTTCGGCGCCCAGGCCTGGGCGTTAGAAATAACTCACGCCCAGGTGGGGCGTTGAAAATGTTGTTTGGGCTGGTCTTTTGATGACACAGTTGGCCTCTTGTTCATTCGTTTATTTCACTTGGAAATTCCATGTATTCTCTTCTCTTTTGTTTTTCTTTATTTTTAGAACGTGATGATTTTCTCGAGAAGCCGTAGCCGATTGGTGGACTACGGTGCTTATCGCTTTGGGGCGATTATTTTAAGGAACTGTTGCTCTTGAGGCGTACAGTTATTGCAATAGTTAGGCGATTCTATGTGGCCCGAGGAACATACCTTGAGGCGTAAGACTTTGACCGCTCTTGTTGTTGTATATTTTTCCTTTTGAACGCGTTCGTGAATGTTCGATACTTAGAATGATGATATGTATGTGCGAACGAGCGTTCATAGAATGGCCGTTGCGTGCGGTCCATTAATCAGTTTGCTTGAATCATTTTTTTTGAGCAATGACTGATTTTGAATAGTTTGCTTAGAAGCTTGATAGGGATCAGGCCCATTCATGAAGTGGACTCAAGCATCGTGCCCTTTTCGATCGTTCAAACATTTGCTTCGAGATTTTTTTTTTTTTGCTAGGGTCGTTTCGTAGCTTGGAGCCCCCAAGTATGCATGTTGGGATGCTTCCTTTTGGCGTACGATTTTTGTAGGTTCTTTCGAGAAAGATGCCTTGGGGTTCCGCTCGTGTAGGTGCGAGCTATCCCTTCCGTGGTAGGTAATATTTTGCTACCTTTAAATGTAGAAGTCGTGTGACTTGTATTTTGAATTTGGGCGCATGCTCTTTGGTCGTGCCCGCATTAGTGCAATATGCCTTACTCTTTTTTTTTTTTTAGACTTGTACCGTGGGATGGTTGAACTTATGGTGCAACGTAGGCTTGTGTGGCCTAACGGCGTGTCTTAGAACATTCCTTCAGGTGTTGGGATATCATTATTATTTTTTGCATTGGAGTACTTCATCACGTCTCGTTCAGGTGCTCGAACAAGTGTAGCATCTTCTTGCGCGGGTGTGCACGGCTTATTACTTCGTTCGATGCGAGGATTCATGGATGTTTTTTTTTTCTTTTTTTTATACCTGGGCAAATTTGGCAAGCCGAGAGAATCAGCGCCCAGGCTGGGGCGTTAAAGATATCGGCGCCCAGCTCTGGGCGTTGAAAATAATTTCTGGGAAGAATTTGACAGTTTTTTTTATCCTTGATTTTTTCTTTCGCCTTTTCTTTGGAACGACGTAGACTGTGTAACGGGCGCTTGTAGGGAGAGCGTTAGGTGCAGTAGTTGGATCGGAGTTTTGGTGACTCGCGATTTTCAGTTACCCTTGTTAGTGGGGTGACTTTATATATTCTAAGTAATGCTTAGAATTTGGGAGGGGGTTGTGGTCATTCTAAGGTTTGTTTTACACGATTAAAGCTTAGGATTGTGCCCCTATGACGTGTGTATAGCATTAGCGTCGAGAATCTTTGATAAAATCGTCATTTCGAGCATTTTTAGAGTGTTTTTCTCAAGCCCCCAATTGTAGCTACAGGATTGGCTTGGTGTTATAATGCTTTCCATACGTTTTTATGCATTCATGGTGACATGGATCATGAATAGTTTGAACCAGACTCGTTTAGTGCGAGGTACGTTCGAGTAGTGATTTGCTACTTCTCTTGTAAATGTCGTATTGTGCGACATTGCCATGGTCAAGGTAGTCACATGTTGAAGTGTGCCTTGACCGAAAGCTAGGTGCCTTTCTTTACCCATAATTATATTTAGAAATATTTTTGACTCACTTGCAACATTGAGATAAACGCATACTTAGCTTAAACCAACGACACTTTATTATGTTCGAAGAAGTCTTTGAAAATTTATTTGAAATCCGAGTCCTACTGTGTACAATCCGAGGTGTCCTAATTAAGTTGACTTATAGAAGGGTTCGTACAGGATTACATGAGTGAATAAAAATACTATTATGATTTTTGGAATGCTGTCTAAGGATTTGCTGAAAGCCAGGGTGCAGGCGTCAAGGTATTACTTGTGCCCGTGTGGCACATGCTTTGGGCTTTTAGGGCCATCTTTTCCAGAATTGCGGGAATATGAACCGCTTTCAAATTGACTTAGATTTACTTGGTGTAGGTCTGTACAAAAGGTCAAGGTATACTTATTTCTTTCCCTAGTTCTTTCATTACAATCTTTAGCCCCCAGTTGCTATTATGTCTTTTCATTGAAGATGCTTTCAAATTTCGATTTTAGATGCCCGTGTCATATGTCTGAGTAGGGTGAGCCTTGGTTAAGTGCCAAGTCCTATTGACATTGTCTGATTTTTTCTCTCTTTTTTTTTCAAAGGAGATTCGCAAGCATTTGAATTACCATGAACGGGTGCCCTGAGTTCGAAGGAACGATGGGGCGATGCCGTAGAACAATCCTCTTTATTGCAAGCTTACTGCCTTTACTACTTGTTGGCGATTATGACTGTGTCTAGTGGTGAAAGAAGGTCTTTAAGTGAGTTAGTTCGCTTTAGGGAGGGTCAAGTTGAGTACTTTAGAGGTCATGGACGCTTGCGCTAGCCCCCATTCAATTGAGGCAAATCGATCTTTTGAGTCTTGGCTAAGTGCCTAGGAGTATGAGTGCTCCTTCTGGCAAGGGTACGTGCCCTTATTATTTTTTTGATGTGTGCTCATTTTGGCATCTTGATGACTTGGATTCTTCCTTTGACTTAAATTTTTCTTTCGACTTGGATTGCAAGTAATTAAATTTCAATAAGGGACTTTATTTTTTATTCTTGTTATTCTATAGGCTTTAACTCTTTTTTTTGCAAATTGGTTGGACCGAATCATGGATTGCCTACGTATCCGCCTTAAATTGATTTAATTTGGAATCAGGTCTTGCGTAGTTCTTAGTCAGAAGATGGTTTCTTAGAATGCTGATTTTAAACAAGTACGTTCGAGTGGACTCGTAATGTTTGAAAAAGGGTGAAATAAGTGTACAAAAATTTTGGAGCGCGCGTATTTTGCGTATTTTATACGATCTTCTACCCCCCAAGTGTTCGTTATTCTTCCGCATGTATATAGGAAAATATACGAACACTTTTAGGAATTGGGAGTTGGAAGCAAGAACGGCGCCCAGGGCTGGGCGCTATTATTTTCGGCGCCCAGGTCTGGGCGTTGAAAGCGTGTTCTGGGCTGCCTTTTTGCGCTGCTCCTTTTCGTTTCGTGCCAAATATTTGCGAATATTTTTTGTGCGCTAAATGCTTCTTTTCCTTCTTTAAATGCTTCTTCTTTTTTTTTTTTTTTTGCGCTTTGCAAAGTTTTTTTTTTTAATTATTTAATTTTTTTTTTTACGTTAAGCGTAGAACGTACTCTTCATTTGTTTTTTTTTTTATTCGTGACTCAAGACGGCTTGAAAGACGGGTCGAATGAGATAGGATAATTTGTATAGGTATTAGTCAAGCATGAGGATTACATCTGCTAGGACTCACAATTTGCAGCCTCGTGCTAGCGTCATGAGTTTACATCAACCTAGGCCAATGAGTAGTATGGGGACGGCTCAAGGATGTATCCAAATAAGTTATATGGTCATTATACTAATGGTGGTGTAAGAGCAGGTTTGGGCTTTGGAAATAATGGGTATGACGCACGTGTCAATGGCCGTACGTGGTTTGCAGTTGACAACAAGTTCAAGAACAAGAGTCGAGGTAATGGTTTCTTGGGTTATGGCATTGAGAACATGGATGGGTTAAATGAGCTGAACAGGGACCCCAGAGCGAAGGCGTCTAAGAACATAAGGACTGGAAAGGGTAGACATCGTAGAACTTTATGTAGTTTTTGTGGCATGATTTGGATTGGTTGACTCAATTCTTCTCCTTCGTCTGCTTGGGTAAATTCCGCACTTTGGGAGGTACGGGCTAAGTATTTCATGGCTCGCTCTTTTCGCTCTCCCTTTTCTCTTTCTCTTTTTTCTTTTTGCTTGGGATTTCTCCCCAACATAAATCCTTCAAATTTTTTTTATTTGGGCTAAAAGGTAGATGGTTGTGGTCTTTGAGTCACGAGGCGAGAATGAGTGAGCCTCGTTTGGTAGGCCTATAGTGGACCTTTAATTTCAGTAGGCCTAGGGTGGACCTTTAAATTTAGTAGGCCTAGGGTGAACTTTTAAATTGTCTTACTTTGCAAGCGTTTTTAGTCGTTTCTTAAAATGTGCAAATAGCGTAGATTCAAAATATTGTTTTTACTTTATTGAAATTTAACGAAAGAATTACATCGAAAATAACTTTTTTGCTTCTTTTCAGATTCCAGTTTTCGGGATTTAATTGGAAGTTGTGATTTAGACTCGAACTTTCATTAATTTTTTTGATTATGACCCATGTAGGAATATAAGGAGGTGGCCTAGACTCAAAATAATGACGTGGCGTAAGCCTATAATTCTTGACCAAGCAACTTTTAGACTTAGGCTAATCGGACCATAACTTTCGTTGGTTGACACTTTAGATTTTAACCCTTGGGTGTTCATTTGTCATGCGTCGTCTTGCTTAATGTTGGCAAGGTAGTTAGTTGGGGAGATCGAATTTTTATTTTTGCAAGGCTAGAATCATTAGTGTGGCTTCCCTCTTAGTGTGTATTGCTTTACCCCAATGGTAGCCTTATGGCATGCCGATTTGGGTATTTTCATGGTTCATTATGTTGCATTCACGGAAAACCTTTTAGTCCGTCCTTAGGAGTATTTCAAGGAGCGAGTGGCTCGAGAGGACTATGATAGTCGTGACCCAATGTGATCATAAGCCTTGAGGCCATTAATTTTTGCTAATGGTATTGACACGTTAGGTTCACTTTGGGGGTTGTGCGACTATGGGGAAATGATTTTCAGAATGTGACTGTTTCCATTTTGCAAATACTATAATATATTCTTTTTATTGGTGAGAGAGAGTATTGAGGCCGTAGATTCTTAGCAAGGGATGACAATTACATATGGGTGCTTATTGATTTAAATGTTAGGAAGTGAGACTCAATATGGTTTAACCTTTTAACTTGCAGAACGACACCAAGCATTAGGACCGATTCTATGGATAAGACAACTAAGACTTAGGATTTAGATTGTACTTTGGCATAGCCTAGTCTAGACTCGGATTTATTTTTTATTCGAACATTATTTTTCCTTGAAGACTCTATTTGAACATTATTTTTTGAATACTTTGCCCATGTGACATTCAAGGTCATTTAATTAGCATGCTCGGTTTATTTTATAAGTCGTTCTTAGAATTGAGTGCCTTTTCGTACGCCCTTGCAGCAATTTTCACGAATTTTCTTTTACTGCTACGTTTTTTTTTATGCGCGGGCACCGAGGATGTTGTGCCTGACCAAAAGGCCAGGCAGCAACTTTGGCGCCCAGCGAAGGGCGTTAGAAATATTGGCGCCCAGCCAGGGGCGTTGAAAATGCGTCCCTGGCTGGTGCTCGTTTTCTGTTTATGTATATTTTTTGTTTATGCGACTTAATTTTGCGTGCTTGCCTAATAACGTCCTTTACGCGTTGTGCAGCGTTGTGGGATCCGTTACAGGCCATCCCGAGCGTCGCTTATTTTTGTGGCGATCGTTCGGGTTTGCGGAACACGTATTTTGGTATAACTCTTTGGCCAATTAGTTTATGAATGTTTGGGCAATTTTTAAGGTCGTTGGTTTTCTAGCATTATTTGTCACACACAATCACATAATTCGCTACACATAACTAACATTACACCATGAGGCAAAATAATAATATGTCATGTAGTTTATGATAGGCTTCTGTGGGTAGTATTTGCGCCGGCTCGGTACCGCTTCTATCGCAGATCCAACACATGCCCCGGTCGAGGTAGTGCCTTCAATAGACGAATTTCGCCCAAGAGGCCAATCACGATGTAAGCCAAGGGGGCATGCACCAATGAGAGGGACCTAGTGGGCGAGCGATTGGGTTCGGGACGGGTGTACTACTAGCGAAAGTGCCGAGTGGACAACATTCGAAGCGTATGCACCCCCCGGTTGGCGATGGGTATCCTTAGTCCCAACTCCCGAGATGAAACATCCCAAGGGAGCCAAGATTCGTTATGCGGTTCTGTCCGTTCACATTAATATGCTGATTTTCAGGTCGTCCCAACTTGATGGGGAAATAAACGCGGGGTAGGATCGTTTCACCCTTCGGCTATTTTGATTACCTACGAGCACGAGTATTTCCTTCACTATCCCCAGTGGAGTCGCCACTGTGAGGGGGTCGAAAAAGCACGAGGCTAATGCGTGACCTCGTCCCTCGTGGGCGTGACGTTTCTTTTTGTCAAATCAAGTGTAATTAGATTTCCTGTGAGTTTACACCCAATTGACTAGTAATATAGGAGTCTCCATTCAGTTTTTAACGACAATGAGAAAAACTGACAAAACCCGGTTATCGTGACATAAAGGGAGTGCAATTATGTTTGACCACGACGGCCATAGGTTCCCTTGTGATCCCTGGTGTGGGGATCGCTCAACGTACACCCGCAGGGTAGATATTGAGGGTTCGGAGGACTGTAACTACCGAGAGGAGTACTCGCTCTTCGTTAACTCCAGAGGCAGGATATCCTTACACGCTCAGCATAAATAATTGAAGGGACATGCGTTAACTATTAAACTAATCTGAGTTGATTTTAACAATATGCAACACATAATACTAGATCGTTCGCGATTATCTGATTTAGATTGTTTTAAGGGACCTAGCATGATAGTTCAATTTCCCAAAATATTATCTTTATTAGGCGTGATAGAGCAATCAGATTCAATAGTTTAACAGTTTATAAAAGGGCGAGGAAAGCAATTAAATCATGCGAAGGGACACATTACGACGCACCCTTGAGAGGTGCGTCACGGTTCTCAGAAAACTAACCACTTTGGCTTTGCTATTTCTCCTTTTATTTAACGAATCTCAAGTTTCCGGGCTTAAATCTTCAGCTACAAGGGACAGGATACGTTCTGTTTGATTTTTGGATCGATTGCGACAGAACGCGGGATCAATTTCGCAGCGTGAGGCTTAGGCTTAGGGGTTGGAGTCAATACTCAGAATATGAATTGTGTGTTCTATTCACGTCGAATTTGGGGCTGTATTTATAGGGAAGAGTTCGTGGAAAGATAGAATTGTAGAGCTCTAATCCAAGAAGAATTAGGAGAGAACACGTAGCCAGGTATTTTCAGCGCCCAGGGCTGGCGTTAAAGATTTCGGCCCAGCTCCGGGCGTTGAAAATGGGATCCAGGCAATTTCAGCGCCCAGGGCTGGGCGTTGAAAATGTTTGGGCCGAGTTCTTTGTCAGATTTGGACTCTTAGAATCCGGAGTGTTTGAGACTTATCCGAGTCTTTTAGTGCGTATTAACTTTATGACGGAATGCGTCTGGGCTCGTTACGAACTCTAGGTTCGTTAGGATTTTAATTAATACGTAACTCTTATTTTCGGATTATACTAGGAACAGGATTCCTCTTGCAAATTCTATCTCTTTTAGGATTTATGTTGGAGTGCAACACCTAATTCGGACAGGTTTCTATCTTTTATGACTTGCCACTTTTAACAACTACCTATTACGGCAGTTACTATTTTTAGCAGGTTTCTATAAATACCAGGTTCGGGTGAAATGAAAAGGGTGATCGAGATTCGTTATTTTATAGGAGATGCGTTGCCAAGTGGAGATTTATGTTCTGATCATCGAACCTTCCCTTTCGGGAATGGGGACAAAAGTAGGTGTCTACACATGATAAATTCTTTTGCAGAATAATTCCCAATTGAATTCTATTCATGTAACTTTAGCTTATTCAATTTCAGTAGATACTGAATCCAGCTAAATTCTTTGACATATAATATAGGTTTAAGAATCTCACTTGGATCCTTTGATGTTTAACTTAGTAAATGCTTATACATAGTTCAAACATTCTTTACTTAGATTTATTCACATGGGTCGGATGTCTCCTAAGGAGTCTTTCGTGTTTGATTTAGTAAATGCCATTACTTAATCCAAAACAATGTTATAAGATCTTTGTAAATAGATCTTAATACCCAGTATGTACTAAGTTTCTCCACGGTCCATCATTGATGAATAATTTTAATTCTAAGTCATTAGCATTTGAATGTCATTTCATAATAGAGAGATATGTGTGTGGTACACATAGGAACAATTAAGTTTTATGTACTCCCACTAAACTTCTTATATATCTATAAGAATCATGTACATTTTATGAAACTAAAATACTTATTAGCTTCACTAAAATACATTTCTAATTCCCAATTTCTTGCTTAAATATGTACTTAGATTTCATAAGCTAGCTATTCTTTTCAAGCATTTATTTGGATCCACAAATCCTATGACATACCATGTACATAGTTTATTCCAACTTTTAACTGAGGAATACGTTTTGTCATCCAATTGCCATATGTACCGATATGCAATCATTGCTTGAATTATAGACTTGAGCATTACGATTATGCATGAGGTTTCAACACAATCCATGCCATGAATTTGCTTGTAGCCTTTAGCAACTAATCTAGCTTTGTGTGTTAACACAATTCCATGTTTGATGGTTTTTATCCTTAAAACCAACTTGCAACCAATAGGTGTGAAACTATTCTTAGAAATCAACAAAATTTCAATTTTGTCATCAAACATTGAGTATGTTTTATGGCCTCTAACCATTTAAAATATTTGAGTCTATATATGGCCTCTAACCATTTTAGGGAATCTAGGTTTCGTCATAGCTTTCTCACAGGTTATAAACTCATTAATCTACATGATAATAGTTTGACTGTAAGTTGTAGGTTTTTTCACTATCTAATAGAAGAATCGCATAGCTTCAGTGACCTGAACTCCATGTTTCTTCACTATCCAATAGAAGAATATCATAGTTCCAGTGACTTGAACTCTATGCCTACTTGGGTATAGAACATCAAACAAATAGAATATCAATAGCCACTTGAAAGTCCTTTGAATATTCTGTTCTCCTTGAAGCACTTGTAAAGTCTTCTAAGAAATGTCTATTCTTTAAAGCCACTTCTAAAGTCCTTAAAGAATACGTGTTCGTATTTTCTAAAGAACTTTGAAAAGCCTCCGGAATGTCCGTTTATGTTTCTTGTTCGCCTCGAATACTTTCGAGGTCTATTTTCTCCCACTTGTCATTTTGGAAACGAATCTCCAAAAGGACATTATTTCGAGCAAACAAACATTATGTTCTCAAAAATTCGTGGTAGAAACAATACCCTTGTGTCTCATTTGAATAAATCACAATGAAACATATATCTATTCTTGGGCCTTAGTTCAAACACTAAGCTCCCACTGAGTTTAGGAACTCTGTAGATATATTATGAAAAGATATTCTGAAATTACTTTTCAATAGCTTTGACGAATTTGGTTTAGTTTGGTGGTAGTTGAGCATTTTGTTTTAGAAATTATAGGAAAAGTCTTTATGATTCATCATTGATCGAATCAAGTACTAATTGACTTCGATCATTCCACTTAGATATGCCATATCTCATGGAGCTAGATTGTGAAATTACAACACACAATCATTGATGATCATTTTTGGTCTTCAAGCAATCATTAACATGATCTATCCTAGATCTTTATGATTTCTTACCAAGTGGATTTTATACTTCCGAATCTTTGAACAAGCCAAACAGATTCAAACTTATATCACTTTGAGTAAATAAACCTATATTCACTCAAATCTATGTGAAATAATAAAGTCATAAAATCTTTCTTTAGCTTTGAACTCTATTGTCTAGGCGTTCTAACAATAGTTCATATCTTTTGTTACTTTCAACAAGTAAGACTAGCTTGTCTTGAATTGATCTAGAAATCAACCAACTTTCAAAAGTCCATCAAAATAGAGCTTTAGAACGTTAACTTGTTGATATGGTCTAAGCAACAATGCCAAAGATTAGTGGAACTCAAATCAAGGGGTTGATTTGAACCTAGTAAAGTTTTTATTGTTAAAGAGTTGTTTGTTTTAATCAAGTATATTGACTCAACCCGTAAATGACTATTTTATTCAAATAAACAAACAAACAAACATTGTTTTTGTTCTTCTGAATGTGAGTCTTTCTGTGTTCGAAAACAGAAATTTAGGTATGTTGATTGTGGAACAAAATAGCCATTAAGTTCCAGCCTTTGAAAGGACTTAAAACAAACTAGATGACCCTACAACTAATGTAGAATTGCCATGCTTCATTTCCCACTTGTAGGCCATTAGTGTAGCCTAGCTTCCATTGTTTGAGTTATTACCGAAGTAAGAACCTCAAGCGGTATATGATACCAAGAAAGTTTGATTGCTAGGTCACTTCTCTTTATTCATAAACTTATAGGTAGAAACAGAATCGTAAATTCCTTTCATTTGTTCCTTGTTTTCCTATTTCTTGTACCCTTTCTTATAGTCTTAAGAATTGAATTCTTTAGTGTAGACTTTTATACTTTGTTTAGACATGTCCAATGTTACTCCAACAAAGTTCTTTACCATTTATGTTGAATATTCTGTTTCAACTAGATGATCTTACCAGAAGCTTCTAAAGTTCTCTAAGTATCGATCTATTCGATGTCTAGGGACTAGACTCATTCGAGAATTAAATGGAAAAAGATTTTAGGTTGTTAACCATTGGTAAAGCTGAGCGTTTAAACTCAATGCTTCATGATCTCAAAACTACATTGTATTTTGAATTCACAAGCACCAATCGGTTTTCCATTCGACTTTGAAAACAACCATAAAAGTCGCTAAAAGAAACGTACATTTTAAATCGCTCATTTTCTCTCATCTCCGTAAATCGTTCTTGGATTCACTACCAATCGAGGAAATTTACTGTTACCTTTCTAAAAGGATTTATTGCAGTGCAAGATATTTAATTATAAACAATAATTAAAACATACATTGAAGCATGCAAAGTCTAAACCTTTATCATGAGTAATAACTTTAAAGCAATTATGCAATTTAAACAAGTCATTAGCATTTTATTCGAATTTATTATTCCGGCAGGTGTGAATAAAATGATTCCAATACCCTAAAATCATTGAAGAATTAAGCACATTATGTTTGACTCAATTCTAAAACATTTTAGGTAAGCAAAAGCCTTTTGGTAATAGTCTAGAAACTAATCTTGGTTGATAGGTACGTCTAAGAACTTATTAGGTAAACCTATCGATTTTGCCACGACATAAAAGGACTCCTTACTTATATCGTTGAGTTTCACCAAAACTAACATGTACTCACAATTATTTGTGTACCTTACCCCTTTAGTATCGATAAGTAACACCTCGCTATGGCGGAAAACTATTACTAAGATCGATGAAAAAAGGATATCCAAGTAAGTGTTATTTTGGCATGGCACCTTTTAACTCAATTTTTAAGTTTGGAACTTAAGACTCTTACTATGTTGGTTATATTTTAAGTGAACTAAAATCCTTAATCATGCAACATAATCAAGCTTCGATCTCATGCATATTTAAGACATATTTAAAAGCAATAAATAACTTAAAGCATGCATAAGATAAATGCGATCTAGTATGGCCCGACTTCATCTTGAAGCTTCAACTTCAAAGTCCGTCTTGAAAATCTCCGTGGGAGGCGCCATTTTATTCAAATAGGATAAGCTATAATTAAACTAATTACAACTATTTGATGGTACGCAGACCATATTTTAATTGAAAAACAAATTTGGTGCTTTAGACCAATTACATTCACATTAATGGTACGCATACCATATTTTCTATCCTATTTGGGCCATACTAGTCACTTCATAACCTGCAAAACAGTACATATACAATATATACCATTCACCCATTCATTATCATGAATGGCCCACATAGCTGGTTATTAAAACACGTTATGCATCACATAAATATTTGCAGCAATTAATCAAGGGCACCAATAATCTACCAATTATTCAGTCCTTATTAATTCTAATCAAGTTGTTTAACCTTAAAGGATTTGTAGACCTAATCAAGAGTTTATGACTAAAATTGCTCCCACTTAAACCAATAAATTCATATGCTTTACTAATTTTAAACATAAAAATGTATTTCTAGTCTAACCGAAAACATACAAATTTAATTAAAATTTAAAGCTCATATAAATTTATAATTGAATCCATTTTATTTTATTTATTTTCAGTTGAATTAAATGAATTTAAATTAATTCAAGGTTTAATTTTAGTAAAATAACTAGTATAAATAGAATTTATAATAATTATAATATTCAAAATTAAAACCCGAGAAAACAATTTAAATTATTAATTTTAAAATTAATTAAAACGTTTCCGAACTGAAAATTCAATATTAAATTTAAGAACGAGTCAATCGTAGCACGACGAGGCACTTGGGCTTGCGCCCAAGCCCCATCGAGTGCACGAGGCTTAGCGCCCCTCGACTATTCGTATAGCAATACGCAAGCAGGCCACACGCAACGCAGCAGTGCAGGCCACGCTGCGCGCGCCCGCTCGCTCGTCGCGCCTGCTTGCCTCGCGTCTGCTCGCTTGCTGGGTGTGGCAGCGCGCGCTCTGGCGCAGCACGCTTGCTGCCCACACGCATCTGCCCGATGGCTTGCGCCTTGGCCCTTCGCCCTTGCCCACTCGCCCATATACATACAGCACTCGACACAGGGCAGCGTGTTGCCTTGTGCTCGTGTGCCATGGCTCTTGCTCGTTGCATCGTACCGCATGGGCGACGAGCTCCCTTGCTCGTCGTCGCATGCCCGTACTATACAACACCCTTAAGGGTAACACGTAGCGTCCATTGCTTTGTGCGCGCAAGTTTTATGAGCGAATTGCATAAAAATTAAAAAAATTTAATTTAAAATTAATGACAAGTTAATAAATCATATTAATTTCTTAATCAAAAATTTATTAATCAATTAATTTCCGATTAACATGGATTCAAATCTAGGTCATAAAAATTTAAAATTTAACATAAATTAACGATTTTTATGGTGGATTTTAATCATTGGTACCTAATTAAATTATTAATTAATCATGAAAATCAAATCAATTCTAAATTATTCGAATTTCAATAAATTAATCATAATTACAAATTAGGTTGTATAATTAACAAGTCTAGGCATTCATAATTGTTAAACATATAATGTAGGTCAATAAAAAACTCAAGATTTATCAACAAGAATCGCAAATATTCAATTTAACATCTTAAATTTACAAACTTTTGCGTTCGAAAAAATAAAACCGCCGAAAAGTCATAGTTAGGCTTCGAATTTAGAATGCCTTTTACATGCGGAATTGACACAAAAATCACTCGATTTGGATGAGTAACGAAGAAACTGCCGAAAAACTGCGTACATATAATTAAATAAACGCAATTTGCAATTAATTACGAATATTAATCACCCCTTTAATTCTTTGCAAATTTGTAAAATTTAACCATGTTCATGCAATTTAGATTATGAAAATAATAAGAGGCTCGTGATACCACTGTTAGGTTATGATACATATGAATAAACATAAATCATGCGGAAAAAACCATAAAGTCAGGAAACATATTATTAACACATAATCATTTAGCATAATTCAGATGCATACATTTTGTAGCGTGCCCTCCCTAGCTGCGCCCGAACCGAACAAGAACAAGTCTTTAGGACTCCAAGTGTCGTCCCTCCGTAGATAGTCCACAGCACGTCCGGATCCCCCTTAAGCTTGACCAACTAGAATCGCCCTTAAGGTTCCGTAGATTTTCGGCTATTTGGGTGCAAGTGTTTGGCTGATTTTTGCTTAAAAATCTTACCTTGAATACTTCAATAATCGTCTGTTAAATATGTGTGATCCTAGGCCTATATTTATAGAGTTTATGGAAAGGAATTATAATCCTACTAGGATATGGATTTATTAATTAGAATCCTATTTGAACTCTAAATAATAAATTTAATCTATTAGGATTAGGATTTAATCATTGCACGAATTGAGGGAAAGAATAATAATCCATTTTTCAGGGGGAAAAAAATTTAAAAAATAAAATTAAATTTAAAAATAAAATTAAAAAAAATAAACTAAAGAAAATAAAATATGTACATGGTCTCAAAGAACTGTAAGTTCTATGAGACTCAAGAAAATAATATAGATCATAAAATTAATAGCAGAAAATTAAACCGTGTCTCCGACAACGGCGCCAAAATTTGACAGGCTAAAATCGTATCACCTTATCAAAAATAAACCTAAGTCCACTAGCTAGGTAGCAAGGGAAGTCAGGATCGAATCCACAGGGAAACAGTGTTCTTTCTACTACTAATCAACTAATCTAGACTATTGGGAAACAAGAGTTGGTTGGTTTGTATACTAAGATTACGACGATAATTAAACAAAT
Source organism: Spinacia oleracea (assembly GCF_020520425.1). Taxonomy (NCBI): domain Eukaryota; kingdom Viridiplantae; phylum Streptophyta; class Magnoliopsida; order Caryophyllales; family Amaranthaceae; genus Spinacia; species Spinacia oleracea. Next base: position 84,005,035 of record NC_079492.1, on the reverse strand, counting down.
AAGAATTCAGATATTAAAGGATCTAGGGCATAGGTTCACCAACAAATAACAATCCAGGATGATAATCAATCGACAATAATCAATAAAGCAATTAATTAGACTAGCATGCTCTCTCGAATCGATACTAATCATAGACTTAGAATTAACGGGCTCTCGCTACGTATTAATTCCAATTCTACCTATTGACACAAGCCTAAACATCAAATTGCATCTCTCGAATCTTAACTTGATATTGCTTGACTAATACAATTAAACCTGCGCAAATCTAATTGCATAGTAAATGAAACCAATCAATAGGAATTAATCACAATACCAACAATCAACAACATTCAATCATCCTTTCATATTAATTCATGGATCCCTAAAACCCTAGAAAATAGACTACTCACACATATTACCAATAAATAAAGTAATTAATACAATTGAAAACATGATTAAAGCAAAGTAATAAATCAAAGTAAGAAGCAATACCTAAATGAAGAACAATGAATAATGAAAGCTTGAATTTTGATTGCAATTAAAAACTAAGTTTTGGAACAAATTTATAGAGAATAAACTAAGCTATGGAAAATAAACTAAGTGTTGAAACTAGAAAAAAAATGATGTCACTAAAAATAAAAGGGGCTAGTATTTATAGTTTGCCCAAAATATAGCCCAAAACCGGAATTAAAAATTCGCGAAAAAGCAGCAGGGGTTGGCGTCGCCCGATCGGGCATACGGCCGCCCAATCGGGCATTCTGCTCGACAAGCGGCCCGATCGGGCAAAATTCCGCCCGATCGGGCGGTTGCGAAATGTCCATAACAGCGCCCAGAATGACCGCCCGATCCGGATTGGGTGAAGCCCGCCCGATCGAGCGCGTGTCGAACCTGCACGATCCTCTATCTTCAAAACTCCATATTGTTAGGTAATGATACATATGAATAAACATAAATCATGCGGAAAAAACCATAAAGCCAGGAAACATATTATTAACACATAATCATTTAGCATAATTCAGATGCATACATTTTGTAGCGTGCCCTCCCTAGCTGCGCCCGAACCGAACAAGAACAAGTCTTTAGGACTCCAAGTGTCGTCCCTCCGTAGATAGTCCACAACACGTCCGGATCCACCTTAAGCTTGACCAACTAGAATCGCCCTTCAGGTTCCTTAGATTTTCGGCTATTTGGGTGCAAGTGTTTGGCTGATTTTTGCTTAAAAATATTACCTTGAATACTTCAATAATCGTCTGTTAAATATGTGACCCTAGGCCTATATTTATAGAGTTTATGGAAAGGAATTATAATCCTACTAGGATATTGATTTATTAATTAGAATCCTATTTGAACTCTAAATAATAAATTTAATCTATTAGGATTAGGATTTAATCATTGCACGAATTCCGATAGGATTATGATTCGTTACGAACATGAGTTTCGCACGACCACGAGGGACGCACGCACCCGCGCAGGCCTTGCGGCCCACACGAGTGGGCGCTGCCTCGCAGCCCACGAGCATATGCTCCAGCGCGCGCCTACGGCCTTGCCGGGCCTGGCCTTGCGCTGGGCCTGGCGAGGCTGTGGCCTTCGTGTTGGGCGCTTGGCTTGCTGGGCGCGGGCCTGGCTTCGTGCTGGGCCTTCGTCTGGCAAGCCTCGTCCGATGCTTAATTCGTAAGACGCGCTTCCGATTAAATTCCCGCTTCCGGAATTCATTTCCGATACGACCAATATTTAATATTTCCGATTCCGGAATTAAATTCCGTTTCGAACAAATATTTAATATTTCCGTTTCCGGAATTATTTTCCGATTCCGATAATATTTCCGATTCAGACAATATTTCCGTTTCCGGCAATATTTCCGATTCCGACAATATTTCCATTTCCATTAATATTTTCCGATACGTACCATGTTTCCGTTTCCAGCAACATCTACGACTTGGATAATATTCATATTTCCGATACGATCCATATTTCCGTTTCCGGCAATATCATCGTTTCCGGAGTATTCATTTCTTGCTTATGACGATCTCAGCTCCCACTGAAACCAAGATCCGTCGATTCCGAATATCCATAGATGGAGTATTTAATGCCATTAAATACTTGATCCGTTTACGTACTATTTGTGTGACCCTACGAGTTCAGTCAAGAGTAAGCTGTAGATTAATATAATTAATTCCACTTGAACTCAAGCGGCCTCTAGCTAGGCATTCAGCTCACTTGATCTCACTGAATTATTAACTTGTTAATTAATACTGAACCGCATTTATTAGACTTAATATTATATGCATACTTGGACCAAGGGCACTATTTCCTTCACATATCTCCTTCGTTATTCATCGGAATTAGGCGAGTGACCACTTGTTGGAAAGATATTGAAGTCTAAAATCTAACCCAATTAGAATTACTTCATTTGGAGTTGTAGAACTTGAGTTATGATTAAAATAGTGGACTATAGTCATTTTTCTACTTCTTTCGTTATTCGCTTTGCTTCAAAACTCTTCCAACTTAATTTTTGTGCTCTCGAAAGTACATAATCTCTTGTATTGATTCAAATGAGTAGGAAATGCACAAAAATATGCTAATTCCTACAATGATGAACCTGAAACTACAAACACACTACAAGGAGCACATTAGTACTAAAAATCGCTCCGAATAGCTCATTTGAGATCAAAAAGTTCTAAGGGACGGGGGTAAAACACTATAAAATATGAACATATCAAGCGGCTCCTTAAAAATAAGTGCGCCCGACACGAATTCAAAGCTAAAAATCTCAACTTGGGAGAGGTTGCTCAACCCAAATGTCCTAAATTTTGCATATTAAACTTGAACTTGAAAGCTTGAATATTGAATTTTTGAACTTGAAATGATTGAAACTTGAACTTGAAATGATCCTAGTTTAGGGAAATAACTATGAATAACCCTAAACATGGTAAGATCTTGAAAATTGAAAACTTGAACTTGTATATTGAAAATGGAGTTTTGAATCTCAAAAGACTAAACCTTTAAATGTTAAAAGGTGTTGTCTTTGATTACCCCATGTTTGATGGTGATTCTAGTCCAAGAGGTGATTGTAAACAACTTGGACATCCTTGAATCTTTGAAAATTGTATTTTGTATTTTGGAAAAGTTTGTATTTTTGGAAAACATGTGTGATTGTTGCAAGTGGTGTTGTTTAATGATTAAAAACACCAACTTGCTAATCATTTAGAAATCAAAGCAACATAGTAGATTAGAATGGGATTCGGATTTACCTAGTTAGATTTAGGCAAGAGCTCCCAATTTCTTTTTTGAATTTAGGAATTTTGTACGTGTTTTTAAGGAGTTTTTGAGTTGTATTTTGAGGCGTAATGTCGAAATTATGACGTTGTATTGTTGTTCTTCTCCCCATTATGCTGAAAATGAGGGGTATTTATAGAAGGAATTGAAGGAAATAATGCCCTTGGTCCAAGTATGCATTCTATGTTAATTCTAATAAGTGCGGTTCAGTATTAATTAACAAGTTAATAATTCAGTGAGATCAAGTGAGCTGAATGCCTAGCTAGAGGCCGCTTCAGTTCAAGTGGAATTAATGATATTAATCCACAGCTTACTCTTGACTGAACCCGTAGGGTCACACAAATAGTACGTAAACGGATCAAGTATTTAATGGCATTAAATACTCCATCTATGGATATTCGGAATCGACGGATCTTGGTTTCAGTGGGAGCTGAGATCGTCACAGGCAAGAAATGAATACTCCGGATCCGGACGTGCTGTGGACTATCTACGGAGGGACGACACTTGGAGTCCTAAAGACTTGTTCTTGTTCGGTTCGGGCGCAGCTAGGGAAGGCACGCAACAAAGAGTATGCATCTAAACTATGCTAAATGATTATGTGTAAATAATATGCTTTCCTGGCTTTATGGTTTTTCCGCATGATTTATGAATTGTCATATGTATCATAACCTAACAGTGGTATCACGAGCCTCTTATTATTTTCATAATCTAAATTGCATGAACATGGTTAAATATTCAAATTTGCAAGAATTAAAAGGGGTGATTGATTTTCGTAATTGTTAATTAATTGCAAATTGCATTTATTTAATTATACGTACGCAGTTTTTCGGCAGTTTCTTCGTTACTCATCCAAATCGAGTGATTTTTGTGTCAATTCCACATGTAAAAGGCATTCTAAAATTTTGACAAAAATTTTTTTTTTCGGCCGAACCCAGAATTCTCAAATTCGAAGCCTAACTATGACTTTTCGGAGGTTTTAGTTTTTCGAATGCAAAATTTCGTAAATTTAAGATGTTAAATTAAATATTTGCGATTCTTGTTGATAAATCTTGAATTTTTTATTGACCTACTGTATATGTTTAACAAGTTTGAATGCCTAGCCTTGTTAATTATGCAATCTAATTTGTAATTATGATTAATTTGTTGAAAATTAGAATAATTTAGAACTAATTTGATTTTCATAATTAATTATAATTTAATTAGATACCTATGATTAAAAACCACCATAAAAATTGTAAATATATGTTAAATTTTAAATTTTTATGACCTAGACTTGAATCCATGTTAATCGGAAATCAATTGAATAATAAATTTTCGATTTTTTCGCCCTAAAATTATGAAATTAATATTATTTATTAATTTGTCATTAATTTTGAATATAAATTTTAAATTTTTATGCGATTCGCTCATATAACTTGCACGCACAAAGCAATGGACGCTACTTGTTACCCTTAAGGGGTGTTGTATAGTGCGGGCATGTGACGACGAGCAAGGGAGCTCGTCGCCCATGCGGTACGAATGCAATGAGCAAGGCCATGGTGCACGAGCACAAGGCAGCAGCCCTGCCTTGTGTCGTGGGCTGTGTGCATGGGCGAATGGGCGAGGGCGAGAGCAAGGCACGAGCAGTCGCGTGTGGGCAGCAAGCGAGCTGCGCCACAGCGCGCACTGCCTCGCGCAAGCGTGCGGAGCCTCGCGCGCAGCGAGCGTAAGCTCGCGTGCCACGAGTGCTGCGCCAAGCATCGATCGCTCGTGCGCAGCGAGCGCTGCGCCCAGCGATGGCGTGCGAGTGCTTGTTGTGCGTGCGACGAGCGCTGCGCCCAGCGATGGCGTGCGAGTGCTTGTTGCGACGTGCAACGAGCGCTGCGCCCAGCGATGGCAAGCAGCTCGCTATTGCGACGTGCGACGAGCGCTGCGCCTAGCGATGGGCTGCGGCAGCATGCTCGTGCGTCGAGCGCTGGCGCGCGCAGCGAGTACCAGCTCGCGTGATGCCTTGCGATGGTGAGCAGCAGCAATGCGAGGCAGCGCATGGGCTGCGCGCACATGGCCATCGATGGCTGTGTGCGTGTGGCCCATGGGCGTGCGTAGCGTGGGGTTGTTGCGTTACGATTAGATCGTTTTGAAATTTTAATTTGAAATTTTCAGTTTACGTAATTTTAATTAATTTTAAAATTAATAATTTAAATTATTTTCTTGGATTTTAATTTTGAATATTGTAATTATAATAAATTTTATTTATTCTAATTATTTTACTAAAATTAAAATCATGAATTAATTTAAATACGACTGAAATTAAATTAAACTTTTGGATTCAATTATAAATTTATATGAGCTTTAAATTTTAATTAAATTTGTATGTTTCCGGTTAGACTAGAAATACATTTTTATGTTTAAAATTAGTAAAGCATATGAATTTATTGGATTAAGTGGGAGCCCCTTTTAGTCATAAACTCTTGATTAGGTCTACAAATCCTTAAGGTTAAAACAACTTGATTAGAATTAATAAGGACTGAATAATTGGTAGATTATTGGTGCCCTTGATTAATTGCTGCAAATGTTTATGTGATGCATAATGTGTTTTACTAACCAGCTATGTGGGCCATTCATGATAATGAATGGGTGAATGGTATATATTGTATATGTACTGTTTTGCAGGTTATGAAGTGACTAGTATGGCCCAAATAGGATAGAAAATATGGTCTGCGTACCATTAATTTGAATGTAATTGGTCTAAAGTACCAAAGTTGTTTTTCAATTCAAATATGGTATGCGTACCATCAAATAGTTGTAATTAGTTTTAATTATAGCTTATTCTATTTGAAGAAAATGGTGCCTCCCACGGAGATTTTCAAGACGGACTTTGAAGTTAAAGCTTCAAGATGAAGTCGGGCCATACTAGATCACATTTATCTTATGCATGCTTTAAGTTATTTATTGCTTTAAATATGTCTTAATTATGCATGAGATTCTGGCTTGATTATGTTGCATGATTAAGGATTTTAGTTCACTTAAAATCTAACCAACATAGTAAGAGCCTTAAGTTCCAAACTTAAAAATTGAGTTAAAAGGTGTCATGCCAAAATATACACTTGCTTGGATATCCTTTACATCAATCTAGTAATAGTTTTCGCTCAGCGAGGTGTTACTTATTGGTCCTAAAGGGGCAAGGTACACAAATAATTGTGAGTACATGTTAGTTTTGGTGAAACTCAACGATATAAGTAAGGAGTCCTTTTATGTCGTGGCAAAATCGATAGGTTTACCTAATAAGTTCTTAGACGTACCTATCAACCAAGAATAGTTTCTAGACTATTAGCAAAAGGCGTTTGCTTACCTAAGATGTTTTAGGATTAAGTCGACAAACTGTGCTTAGTTCTTCAATGATTTTAGGATCTTGGAATCATTTTATTCACACCTGCCGGAACACATAACTTGAATAAAATGCTTAATGAACATTGAATTATGCATGTATGCTAGAATTTAAGTTTATTAAGAGAAACTGTGAATGGTTATTTATTTGTTTATTCTTTTCAATTGTAGTTTTAAATATGGCAAACAACAATTCATTCAACATTCGATCAATTCTCGAAAAGGAGAAGTTGAACGGGAAAAACTTCCTTGACTGGCAAAGGAACTTGCAAATAGTTCTTATGCAGGAAGGAAAGGAGTATGTCCTAGAAGAGGCGATGCCCGAAGCCACAGGCGACGGGGTCACTCAGGCAGCCCTCAATCGTTGGATTGATGCCAACAAGGATGTGAAATGTCTAATGCTCGCCACCATGAGTGCAGATCTGCAGAAAACGTTCATCAACTCAGATGCTTTCACAATCATCAGTGAGTTGAAGAACATGTTCCAAGATCTGGCTCGAGTCGAAAGATTCGAGACTCATAGGCAAATTCTTGAGACCAAGCTTAAGAAAGGCGAGCCCGTAAGTCCACATGTTCTCAAAATGATTGGACTCATTGAGAATATGAGTCGGCTGGATCAGCAATTTTCTCAGGAAATGGCTATAGACACCATCCTCCATTCTCTTCATAGCGGGTATGATCAGTTCAAACTGAACTACAGTATGAATAGTCTGGACAAAACGCTCACTGAGCTTCACGGTATGCTGATGACCGCTGAAAAGACGCTCAAAAGTGATAAGCAGGATGTGCTTATGGTGCGTGGGGGCAAGTTCAAGAAATCTGGAAAGAAGAGGAATGCTAAGAAAGGTGGCAACAAGGCCAGCCCAACTAAGCAAACTGGCGCCAAATCTGTAAAGAGGAAGGTCAGTCAACCCACTTCTGAATCCGAATGCTTCTACTGCAAGAAGAAGGGGCATTGGAAGAGAGATTGCTTGAAGCTAAAGGAAGATCAGAAGAACGGAACAGTCGTTCCAACTTCAGGTATTTTCGTTATAGACTGTATACTTGCTAATTCAACTTCTTGGGTATTAGATACAGGTTATGGCTCACACTTATGTTCCAATCCACAGGGACTAAGAAGAAGTAGAAAGTTAAGCAAGGGTGAAGTCGACCTACGAGTGGGAAATGGAGCACGGATTGCTGCATTAGCTGTAGGAACTTATTATTTGTCGTTGCACTCCGGGCTAGTTTTGGAACTGGAAGAATGTTTCCATGTTCCAAGTCTTACTAAAAACAACATTTCAGTTTCTTGCTTAGATGCTAAGGGATTTTCCTTTTTAATAAAAGACAATAGTTGTTCGTTTTATTTTAAGGAGATGTTTTATGGATCTGCTAGATTAGTCAATGGACTTTATTTATTAGATCACGACAAACAAGTTTATAACATAAATACCAAAAAGGCCAAAAAGGATGATTCAGATCTCACCTATCTGTGGCATTGTCGATTAGGCCATATAAACTTGAAACGCTTAGAAAGACTTCAAAAGGAAGGAATTCTAGAACCATTTGACTTAGAGGATTATGGTAAATGCGAATCATGTTTACTTGGCAAAATGACAAAGCAACCTTTCTCTAAAGTTGGAGAAAGAGCAAATGAACTATTGGGTTTAATCCATACAGATGTATGTGGACCAATGAGTACAGATGCTAGAGGTGGTTTCAGCTACTTTATCACTTTCACTGATGACTTCAGTAGATATGGTTATGTCTACCTAATGAAGCATAAGTCTGAATCCTTTGACAAATTCAAGGAATTTCAGAGTGAAGTAGAGAATCAATTAGGCAAGAAGATTAAGGCACTGCGGTCTGATAGAGGCGGTGAATATCTGAGCTATGAATTTGATGACCATCTGAAAGAACGTGGAATTCTATCAGAATTGACTCCTCCTGGAACACCACAATGGAACGGTGTGTCGGAACGGAGGAACAGAACCTTGCTAGACATGGTCAGGTCAATGATGGGTCAGGCCAAACTTCCATTAGAATTTTGGGGACATGCACTAAATACAGCTGCACTCACTATAAATAGAGCTCCGTCTAAAGCTGTCGAAAAGAATCCATATGAATTATGGTTTAGAAAGCCTCCAAATGTGTCTTTTCTTAAGATTTGGGGATGTGAAGTATACGTCAAACGATTAATTTCAGACAAACTTCATCCAAAATCTGACAAATGTATCCTTGTGGGCTATTCAAAGGAAACAAAGGGGTATTACTTCTACAATACATCTGAGAACAAGGTATTTGTTGCTCGAGATGGTATCTTTTTGGAAAGAAATCACATTTCCAAAATGACAAGTGGGAGAAAAGTAGACCTCGAAGAAATTCGAGTCGAACAACAAACTCTAGAGAATGCTCAAGATGACATTTAGGATGAAACTCAGAGATCTTTAGAAGTATCTGGTGAGAATCAAGGTCAATCTAGAAATGTAACCCCGCGTAGATCGCAGAGATATAGATCTCAACCGGAAAGGTACTTAGGTATTTTGACGAACGAGAGCTATGACGTTCTATTACTTGAAAGTGATGAACCTGCGACTTACAAACAAGCTATAACGAGCCCTAGCTCCAAGCAATGGCAAGAAGCCATGCAATCTGAATTAGACTCCATGTCTGAAAACCAAGTTTGAGATTTGGTCGATTTGCCCGATGGCTACCAAGCCATTGGAAGCAAATGGGTTTTCAAACTGAAAAAGGACAATGATGGGAAACTTGAAGTTTTCAAAGCTAGTTTGGTTGCAAAAGGTTACAGGCAAGTCCACGGTGTGGATTACGATGAAACCTTTTCACCAGTTGCAATGCTAAAGTCTATTCGGATAATGTTAGCAATCGCTGCATATTACGATTACGAAATATGGCAGATGGATATCAAAACTGCTTTCTTAAACGGCGTTTTAACAGAAACTGTGTTTATGACACAGCCTGAAGGTTTTGAGGATCCAAAGAATGCTAAAAAGGTATGCAAGCTAAAGAAGTCAATCTACGGATTGAAGCAGGCATCCAGGAGCTGGAATATACGTTTTGATGAAGCAGTCAGTGACTTTGGTTTCATCAAGAACGCAGACGAATCTTGTGTATACAAGGTCAGTGGGAGCAAAATTGCTTTCCTAGTATTATATGTCGACGACATATTACTTATCGGAAATGACATTCCTATGTTGAACTCTGTCAAGATTTGGCTTGGGAAATGTTTTTCGATGAAAGATCTAGGAGAAGCACAGTACATATTGGGCATCAAGATTTACAGAGATAGATCTAAAAGGATGATTGGACTTAGTCAAAGCACTTATATCAATAAGGTGCTTGATAGGTTCAAGATGGCGGACTCCAAGCGAGGCTACCTACCCATGTCTCGTGGAATAACTCTAAGCAAGACTCAGTGCCTAAAAACACTTGATGAGCGTAGACGAATGAATGGGATTCCATATGCATCATTGATTGGTTCAATAATGTATGCTGTGATATGTACACGCCCGGATGTTGCGTACGCACTCAGTGCTACGAGAAGATACCAGTCAGACCTAGGAGAGGCGCATTGGACTGCTGCCAAGAATATTCTGAAGTACCTGAAAAGGCACAAAGATGACTTCCTGGTCTATGGTGGAGATGATGAATTAATTGTTAAAGGCTATACGGACGCAAGTTTCCAAACCGACAAAGATGATTTCAGATCACAGTCTGGGTTTGTCTTCTGCCTCAACGGAGGTGCAGTAAGCTGGAAAAGTGCTAAGCAAAGCACCATTGCGGATTCTACAACTGAAGCGGAGTACATTGCTGCACATGAAGCAGCAAAGGAAGCTATATGGCTAAGGAAGTTCATAGGTGAACTTGGTGTAGTCCCCTCCATTAAAGGACCAATAGCCCTGTATTGTGATAATAACGGAGCTATTGCACAGGCAAAGGAGCCTAGACACCACCAGAGAGTCAAGCATGTACTTCGTAGATTTCACCTTCTACGAGAGTTCGTTGAAAGAAAAGAAGTCGAGATAAACAAGATTGGAACTGATGACAACATATCAGATCCATTGACTAAACCTCTGCCGCAGGCGAAGCACAACTCGCACACTGCAGCTATGGGAATCAAGCATATTGGAGAATGGCTTTGATGTCTCTGTTTAATGTTTTAAAGTTTTAGAGTTTAAATCTTTGTAAAACATTATTGGTTAATCATTCACAATAAATGAAAAGAATTCATTTTTCCATTTAATTTGTGGTTTATTAAATGATGAGTCCCTTCAATTTGACGATATATTTAAGATAGACTGTCAGGACCAGTCCTGTGACTAAGAAATGTCTATCAAGTGAACTTGAATGTCAAAGGTTGAAAATGGTCCCTAGTCGGAGTTTTCTATAAAATTGGACGCATAGAAAACGTTAGACGATTAGAATGCAAGATGACTAGTAGTTCTGTTTCTTGAACTATGTGGACATGGCAATGTCATAATCATTTGCATAGATACTTACTTTGGGAAGACTAGTATCGGACAAGACCTATGAAACTTTACTGTAAGAAATGAAAATCTGTCATAAGTAAATTTCATTAAAATTATTAGACACTAAATCCTCAATACCTGAGTGATTTAAGATTACTTGTTTGAGAACTGGTTGCTTTGACGTTGACCAACCGTCGCACCGTAAAAGGAGACTATAAAGGCAACGCTCAGGTAATCACCTATCAAACGAAGTCTAATCTCAAGATCGCAAGATTGGGATTGTCCTCCCATAAATCGGGATGAGATGCTTAAAAGTTGTACAAGGCCACTCGGAGAGCTAGAAACTGTGAAATGCATGGCCGTGCTCGGGTGAATCATAGGCTATGAGTATCTGTTTATTTGATCAGTTGAACTCTGAAACCGAGGAACACCTCTTGACATAATAAGGATGACAACTCTTACCTTATGTTCAAGAGCAAGCATCGAGCGACAAAGGAATTAGGAAATGCACACTTGTCCCTAAGGACAAGTGGGAGACTGAAGGAAATAATGCCCTTGGTCCAAGTATGCATTCTATGTTAAGTCTAATAAGTGCGGTTCAGTATTAATTAACAAGTTAATAATTCAGTGAGATCAAGTGAGCTGAATGCCTAGCTAGAGGCCGCTTCAGTTCAAGTGGAATTAATGATATTAATCCACAGCTTACTCTTGACTGAACCCGTAGGGTCACACAAATAGTACGTAAACGGATCAAGTATTTAATGGCATTAAATACTCCATCTATGGATATTCGGAATCGACGGATCTTGGTTTCAGTGGGAGCTGAGATCGTCACAGGCAAGAAATGAATACTCCGGAAACGATGATATTGCCGGAAACGGAAATATGGATCGTATCGGAAATATAAATATTATCCAAGTCGTAGATGTTGTCGGAAACGGAAACATGGTACGTATCGGAAAATATTATGGGAAATGGAAATATTGCCGGAATCGGAAATATTACCGGAAACGGAAATATTGTCAGAATCGGAAATATTATCGGAATCGGAAAATAATTCCGGAAACGGAAATATTAAATATTTGTTCGAAACGGAAATTGATTCCGGAATCGGAAATATTAAATATTGTTCGTATCGGAAATGAATTCCGGAACCGGGAATTTAATCGGAAGCGCATCGTACGAATAAACATCGGACGAGCTTGCTAGACGCAAGGCCTAGCGCGAAGCTAGGCCCAACGCCTAGCAAAGCCCGCGCGCGACCAAAGCAAGCAAAGCCCAAACGCGAGAGCAAGGCCAGCAGGCGCGCGCCCCTCGTGGGCTGCGAGCACTTGCTGGGCCTGGGCTCAGCGCGCGCGCGCACGGTGCCCCTCGTGGGCTGCTGCGCCTGCGTGTGTGTTTGTGCTTGCGTACGAAACCTTGATCGGTTAGGATTCGTATAAGATTAATTTCCTAACTCTACTAGATAAATTAAGTGATTGAATTTTAGATTAATTCAGATTCACTAAATCGTTTCCTAGTAGGATTCTAATATCCGATACCCATGCCCTATAAATAGGTGATCAATGCTCACAATTTATATCGAGTATTCAAGTATTCAAAGTGATTTTTGAGAGCAAAAATTCAGTCATACAATTGCCTAATAAGTGCCGAAAATTCTAAGTACCTTAAGGGCGATCCTAGTTGGTCAAGCTTAAGGCGGATCCGGACGTGATGTGGACTATCTACGGAGGGACGACACTTGGAGTCCTAAAGACTTGTTCTTGTTCGGTTCGGGCGCAGCTAGGGAAGGCACGCAACAAAGAGTATGCATCTAAACTATGCTAAATGATTATGTGTAAATAATATGCTTTCCTGGCTTTATGGTTTTTCCGCATGATTTATGAATTGTCATATGTATCATAACCTAACAGGAATTGGTGCAAGGCACCAGCACACGTCAGCGCAGGGCGCTGGACCCGCGCTGGGCGCTGGTGACGTACGTCATCAGTATAAGCAAATAAACGTTATAGGCAAGAGATAGATGAAAAAGGAAAGAAGCTGAGAAAAAGAAAAAAACGTAAATGTTCTATAATGTCATATGTTGTGTTCAGAGTTCTATTAATGGAAGTACAATTTCTATTCATCACATAAAATATACCTTTTGAATAAGTTCTTTCATGTCTTTAAAGAACCTCACAACTTTGGTGCATTTGCAAAAATTACACAATCTAACAGCTTGTATAAAAGATAATTCGAATAAAGCAACGTTATAAAAATATATCCAGTGCTTAAGACCCTCAAAATTGTAGAAATAGTTTAGAAATACTGGCAAAAGATTTTTAAAAAAAAAAAAACTTGTTGAAACAGGGGCATATGGTAAATGTTTTAGATAGCTCGTTCTTGCCTGAAACCTTGTTTTAACTAAAGCAACTCACTTAAGTTAATGAACATTATGTAGTTGTATGAATTCATGCTTCCAACAATTGTATGTCGTGTGACACAATGATTTATTTTTTGTGTGTTAAATGAGTCACATGCAGGGACAATACAAGCTATAAATAAGGGAGAGGTAAGTTGAAATCCTAACAGAGTAACAGTTATTGTACGCAGACACTCAGTTTTAATCGGGCTACTAAATTAAGATCTCTTTGTATATGATTGGTACATGACAAAATGATTGGTACATGACAAAATGATTGTTGTAGTTGTAAACCAACTTGATTAGTAAGAATTTGATAAGACTCTTCTACTTCAATGCTACAATTTCTATGTGTCTGGTCATAAAACTCAAATCTTAGATTTTTACTTTTTGAAGTAAGGCTAATTGGTATTTTTACGAATAAATTAAGCTTTCTTTTTAAGCTTATATACGATTATGTAGCTAGTTGCTTAATAAAGTTTAAGCCGCTAGAAAACAGAAACCCACATGATGAATTCTCAAAGATCTATGTCTTTTTAAATGCATTAACAATTTAATACTTCTCTCTTTTGTATAACGAGTAGCTTAGTTGTCTATTACATGCCTATTCTTTCTTAATTAATAATTAATTGTTTAATTATGTCCCTTAAATATAAGGACAAATTATTTATTAGTGTAGCTAATTAAGTAGTTAAACTAGCTAGCTTAGATTTGATCCATTTAATTAGATCTTTAATGTTCATTTTTCTAAAAATAAAAATGAAATGTTATGAATCATATAGAGAAGCTGGCTAACAAAACAAGATCCACATATTTTGTAGTTGTTGAAAATATGGTCAAAGAATATGACAAATCTAACACACTAACATTTAGTTGATCGGTTGAACTAAATCAATTTAACAATCTAAATAATAAAATACACCAAATGAAAAAACACGTAAATACATTATACGTACAATTAATTATATGTACAACCACATACAACAACAATAACAAGAAACAAAGATTCTAATTAACTTGTTACACTACTTAAATATAATTTACGGGATCAAAATACACAAGTACTTTTTAAGGTCGAGGCATGGATAACCTTTTTTTTCTGCAAGTTAGCCGACATTAATAAAATGCGACGATTAATTAAGTTAGGTTGTGGTGAGGGTTTTATAAATGACTACAAAGCAAGGAAGAATAGCCTTGGGATTAGTGACCACCAAGTCTTCTAGACTAGAGTAGATTCCGGAAGACCCGGCTACCGAGTCATAAGTGGTGTTACCGGATTGACCGTCAAGAGACATGATCTCCTCTTCTGCCGGAGCATCGTTGGCGCTGCGCTTCACTCTACCAGCTATTACACGGCACACAAGCATTGCCTTACGTCCATCCGTACAATCTAATAACGAATCATGGGCCTTTCCACTACTCGCTGTTGTCCTCACTCCCTTGTTTCCTTGAAACCCATGCCTATTTAAGTATTTAGTATTGTCCACCCACAATTAAAATTAACTTAGTATATATATATTATTGTTAATAATTTTGTTACAAAATTAAATGAATGAAAACAAGCTAAGGTAAGTGCTTTGTCATTGGACAATAGTTTTCGTGTTTTTAGATGATGTGAATTGCAAAATGTTGAGAACAAAATGCCAAAATAATAAAAAGTTAAAGTTGAAATAATGTTCCAATACATATAAATGATTAAGTCAAGGAACACAAAATAGTTTGTCCTATGTTATTGTACTTGTCTAATGCTCGTATCTCATTGTATTGTAGCGTTCATTGTGCGCCACTACAGTTTACATTTTGCACAAGGAAAATGAAAGACGTTGTCCATGCATCAATTCAACTACATGTATTGTGCCAAATACTATGTTACTCTCATCATTCTCTTCATTTCACTATAAGTATTTGTGTAAGAACCTGAATACTCGGGTTAAGACATTTTACTTTTAAAATCATATAGTTTTTTTCTTTCACAAAATAGACGTATTGGACTCTTGTACATGTATTTATATCCAACACGAGTATCTGATCAAAACTGGTAACATCATTCTTTCTGGCCTGTACACTGGGAAGTTAGACTTGTTTACTTTTTACGAAGTATTGTAGTAATGTCGTTGCACTAGTTACTACTATGTGAATAGTATCGATCTGATTCATTCCTAAAAAGTGGCTAAAAAATTACTAATCCTGCCGAACATGCAACTTATTAGTTTCATGGGCTATCTTATCCAACATCTCATCTTTGTCACATGTAACCAAGTAATTATGCAAAATTAGACAAACCCAAATTAGAAATAAAAAGGTGTAAAGAAAAGTGGTAAAAGAGAAAAGTAAGAAAATACCTAATAATGGTACAAACGCCGCAACCAGGAACGGAACCACAAAGGTTAGAAGAAGCACGTGCGCCCAGAGAACAAGTAAGAGTAGTACAATGGAATCTTAGTAGCTCATTCCCGTCAGCGGCGCATCTTGGATTCTTCTTTGTGTTGTTATTTGCTCTCAACTTCACCATATCTCTGCAATCTTCGAACCGTTGGATTGTTCTTTGTGTATTTTCAACCTTTAGTATCCGTTCGATCTTGCATATTGGGTTATCCTTTTTTAGCCAGCTTGACTTGAATATTATTTCCACTATATTTCTACCCGAATCCTCCGGTCCCAGCTCCGACACTATCCACCATATCCGATTGTTACAAACAAATAATACCCAATAAGGTATACTCTAATACTAGTTTTGATGTAACTTTATCATTTTATATTAAATTCATTGCTTATGTAAAAAACATGCGTAATATTTCATGATTAGGGACATGATGATGCGTGGCGTTAGCATTGGATAAGGAAAGTCCGGTCAGTTTACAAGATTGTACGAGATTTCATGCTAAAATCACTCATAATAATAACATGAGCAACTTTCTAAGCTTGTAGGTTGGTATTTTTCTATTCTATTATCAATAATGTGTGACATTTCACATATGGATATAAGTGTGCTTCAATAAATTATGTGACAGAGTAATTAGTTACGAAACGAATGAAGTTTGAAATCTTCATTTATTGAATTCGTACCCAAATTCCTTACGATTCATTTGATAGCTGGTAATAAATGATTGGAATTAGAATAAATCTTAGTTTTATTTGAAAAGATAAAACATCATAATATTGGTGGTAATACATATCACAAATTCGATATTTTTCTTCATAAATTTGTATTTCTCACCCAATATAACTCCCTAAATGACAATGGATATATAGTAACGAAAATTTTTAAAAAAATAAAAAGAGATAATTTTGAGTGAACTAACCTTAACACGAGAATGAATATTAATTTTCCTTACAAATTTACTTACAAGTATTCTCATTAACATCATTTATAGCCGATTATCAAATTAAAGGAGCCATTAGTGCTTAAATTGTTTAATCTTTAGATTCACCTCTTAGGAGCATGCGTTGTCGGTAGGGCCTATTTACTCCGATTCATTTAATTCATTGTTTGCTTGAATTTACTCTTACGTGGTCCAAATAACTCTCTTAATTAAACGGTTAGTATCTCAATATAGTTTAATTTATTTTGAGTATAGTATAGTTACTTATTTCGTTATCATAGACTTTATTACTTTCCCAACTCCCTCCTTAATTTTTTGAGTGTAAAATCTCACTTTACAAAGATTTTTTGGTAAACCATATGATATTCTCATACAAAGATTTTATTCATAGGTGGAACCCAAAACCATTGATTAAACTATGACAACTTCTTTACCCCTTGATCTAAACATAAATTCTTACTCGACTTGGGGCCTTCTCTAGACTGGATAAAACTTTAATTTATTGAAATTGATTTAATTTGATAAACCTGATATAACGTGTTTGAAAGTTATTGAACATGATTACAAGAGAATAAATTTAGAAATGTAAATTTATAAGACCTCAGTTAAACTTATTGACTTTATAAAACCTGATTGTAACTTAATTCATCTAAATATTTTTTTAAGGTAAAGAAAACACACATTTATTTAGAAACTAATACTTGGTATATCTCAGACCATAGGTTTCTTAATTAAAGCGAAGGGGTGCATATTTAAGGAGACATAATTATGACAAAACTTTTGTCTGTTTGACTGTATAACACTTGGTATGTACCAATAATACTGTAGTATAGCATGGTTTGACAAGAGGAAATACTACTAAATTACTAATGTGGTGAATCAAATTAAAGAGACCAGAAAAATAAAGACGCACTGTTCAACTACCGGCTTTCTACTTAGAGCACAATTCTAATTTGTTATCCTTAAATAAATATCAGTGTAATTTATGGTAGGACATTGGATTTGTTTTTGAGAAAAGTACCTTACTCCTTTAAAGCACTGACATGACATTCATTTCCCATATTAATATTTGAATCCAATATGCCAACGACCACGAGTACACCACCATAAATATGTCTATACACGTCAAACTTACTCCGTTCTCAAATTTTTGATCCACGAGTAGCACCTTACGGGTAATTTAGATTAAGTTATACTTCACATACATTACCAATAATCCGGCGGAAAAATTGGCCTAGTTCACTCTTGGAACGACCGTGAATTGTGTATCTGTCTCCGGTTTCTTTTTCATATAATAAAAATTGATTTTTTTTTTAAAAGTGTTTATTTAGTACCGAGTAATTTATTTGTGAGAATATAATTAAAGTAATTAGAAATGAATTACCTGCATGCCTAACTGCTTGATGATGCTCCAAGCTTTCAATTTTTGGAAAAACTTCTCCACAATGTGGGCATGCACAAACTGTTGACCTTGGTATTATTGGGTACCTGATAATTCAATTACAGTAAAATAAAAATGAAACTATTTTTACAAGAATTTGATTAAATTTCAGCATATTCATTATAAAGATATTTAATAATTAGTACTCCATATTTAAATTTTAAAAAAGTGACAAACCTGCTAGGATCAACAATCATATGGCACTCATAACACCCGGACAACTTCCTCAAGGGCATTCCTCTAGAGGACACAGAATGTGTTGTGGTGACACTGGTGCCCGATCTAACCGAACCCGACAAGGACCGACTGGAAACGGAGCCTGGGCCGGTCTTACGCCGGTGCAGGAGCCGAGCTTCCTGACCTAGTGAGCTACTTTCAGGGGAAGAGTTATCAGACCGGTGAACAACTCTAGTATTCCCGTGAACCACGTCACGGAAACTACACATTGACCCACAAGATGAAGATACGGCGGGTTTTGATGGGTCGTGGACTCTAGAACCTTCTACTTGCTTGCAAGTTAGAAGGTTCTTTATTTGGTCCCATGACGAGGCTTGTTTCGGCTTTGGCTTCGGTTTCGGTTTCGATTTCGACTTGGGTTTTGGTTGTTGTTGTTGTTGTTGTTGTGGTTCTGTTTTATGGTGGTGTTGTTTACGGGGTTGTTTGGTTGGCTTAGATGCGGAGGAGTCGGGAGGGATGAAAGTGAGGATACCCATGAAGATGAGACCGAGCAAAGGTGTCATTAGGAGAGAGAAAGAGAGAAGAGAATGGAAGGGTGGGAGATTTTAGGAGAAAGAGAAGGAAGTGATGTGCATAGTAGAGTGTATTTTGGTGTGTGTGAAAATGGAATCGAAGATGTGGGAGGAGGGGATATTAAGGAATGCGAGCGAGGGTATTGATGAGGTTAGTGGTGGGTCTTTCTTCCTTCTTTTTTTTTCTTTTTTTTCCCATCTTCTATGGGTTTGAGAAGTAGTTTAGCTAATGAGAGTTCCAATGTGACATGTAGTATAACCATACATGGATTATTCTAATACTTGTATTTAATACGGATTACTCCATGACTTCATTATGTAAGATTACATAACTTAGGGGCTATTTCGTTCAATAAATTGGAATGGAATGACCGGTATAGATTAGGGGTGGCAATCAGATCAGGTTGGGTCGGGTTCGTGTCCGGGTTTACTATTTTCGGGTTGATTACCCCCAGACCCGAACCTGATCTGTTTAAGAATTCGGGTTGGAAACCTAAACCTGAACCTGATCTGTTAATTATCAGGTCAACCTGAACCTGATCTGTTTTGACCTGAAAGTTTTAAAATTTTTAAAATCACAAAAAAATAAAACTAAGTTGAACCTGTTGTTTTCGGGTTGGGTTGACCTGAACCTGCTGTTTTCAGGTTGGATTAACCTGAACCTGATCTGTTTTTAAGCCAACCCAAACAACAAATTTTGGATTCTGATCAAAACCTATATAAACAGTTTCGAAAATAATATTTTAAAATTATGCCTATAATGGCAGCAGCTCAAAAGTTTAACTCTTAGAGAGTTAAAATATAACAAGTCTAGGAGTTAAGTTTGCACACACTAATAAGTTGGAACGAAGTATTAAGTTTTACAGACCAAATAGAGTTGCCTCAAAGGCACAAATTACAGTAACTAGAGTTTTTAAAAACAAGAACATAACATTAGATATTGTTGGAGGAGGATGGCCGATGAGCCTCAACCGGTGGCGACATTGGCAATGGACTCTCATCACCTTCTACATTCACCCCCTCAAGTTCATGACTGATCCACACAAAGCCTCAAGTTGCGGCTCCAAAGTCACTACATTATAATAAAACACGCAAATTAATTATTAAAACAGAACATGCAAATAAACAAAATAAAATAAAAAAAAACCCTAAAAGAAATCGAATAAATTGAAAATAAATTCGAAAAGTTTATTAACATTAGCATAATAAAATGAAAAAACACAAAATCGTAAAAATCGAAAAATATCTGCATATTAAAATAGAAAAAATCGAAGAAAACAAAAAATAATCGAAGGAAACAAATAAAATCGAAAAATCAGCATATCAAAATAAAAAATCGAAAATATCATCATTTAAAACACGAAAATTCGAAAAATAAGCATATCAAAAACGAAAAAAAAGAAGCATAAATTAGAGAAAAACAAGAAAGGAAATCAATAAAGAGTAACATTACCGAGTGAATGAAGAGGAATGAATCGAAGAATTGAGAGAGGATGAGAGATTGAGAGAGTGAAGCAAGCGGCGCCCAAGAAATTTTAGAGAGAGAGAGTGTGTGACTGAACTGAGAGAGTGTGAGAGTGTAGAACTTTAGGGTTTTGATTTTTTTACCTTTTTATATGGATCAGAATTTAGGGTAAAAATATGGGCTTGGCCCAGGTAAGTATTAGCCGTGAACCAATGAACTCCCGCCTCCCCGTGTTACTTTTATTTTTAAAAAATTTCGTTATCTTTTTTAATTTATTTTTTTTAAAACTTTTTTCAGGTTATCAGGTCGGGTTGACCCAGGTTGACCTGACCTGATTTTGACCCATATAAATATTCGGGTTACACGTACAGGTTGATTTTGGGTTGAGATTCTCAACCCAAATCTAACCCATTTAACTTCAGGTCGGGTTCGTGTCGACCCATTTAATTAATCGGGTTGAAAATATCAACCCAAACCTTCTATTTTCGGGTCGGGTTATCAGATCGGGTCAACTTTTGCCAGCCTTAGTATAGATATCTATTCTAGGGAGGTATGAATTCAAAATCTCATACCATGGTAAAATTGTTTTGTTCACCTTTGTAAATGAATCTATATTCATTGTCAATGTTTGGTTTCCTTTGTAATGAATTATTGTTTATATTTGTGAAACTATTTTACGTTTAATTTAACTTTATATTTAATAAAAATAAGCTAACTATTATAATTAGGAAAAATTTTCAAAAATTACCTTTTAAAGTCCAAAAAAGGTGAAAAAAGACATTTTAAAAAAATGTTGTGAGATAAAACTCAATTTCTGTTTTTTGTTGTGAATAGGGATCAAAGTCAAAATTCCAGTGGTCAAAGCAATTTTCCGGCGTTGACCGTCCTTTTTAACATTTTTTTTTAAAGAATTCCCCTCCTCATTTTCATCGCAAAATTACTAAAGCGTCTATGACTCCCGATATAGCAACCAAATCTCGAGTTTAGCAGGCCATGGTGGACGAATTTGCCGTATCTGCATTCTGAGGCGGTTGTCGAAGAGAAGCTTGTAATCAGATTCTTTTATGAGGTTTGGACCGCGAATTGCGAGTACGATCTCGCAGTTGTGGTGGTCGGCGTAGATAATGTATGGCGGAGCGCGGCCTTGGGTATTCTCGTAGGTGATGCACTTGATGAGCCAGTCAGGGTTGAGATGGTAGCCACCGGGTGGGGCGAATTGGGGGTTGCGGATATCAAGTTTGTAGACGGCGAGGATGACACGACAGATGCGTGGAACATGTTCGAATTCTTCTATGGTCGCGGATGGAAATGTGACGCTGTCGTTTGAGCCGAGGTAGGTGCAACACTTCTATATATAACCACCGTGAGAAGCCTATGAAGACGACGCACTCGACGCCGAAGCAACACACTCACATGGCGGCGGGATTCTCTGGTGGAAGGAGTAAGGCAAAATTTGGAGGGAATTCTTTAAAAAAAAAAAAAATTTATGAAAAATGATTATGGTCAACGCCGGAAAATTGCTTTGACCGCCGAAAAATTGGGTCCTATCTCACAACCTTTTTTTAAAAAAGTCATTTTTCACAATTTATTGACTTTAAAATCCTTTCAAACAAAATTTCCTTATAATTATAATTATTTCCAAAAAAAAATTATCCAACCATTAATTTCTTAATTTACTAATATTATACTACTGATATTCTCACTAGTTTTAAAAATAACAAACAAAAGAAAAAGAAAAAAATATTCCAAACTTGAAGAGAAAAAATCTCATTTTAGAGAAAATCCCATTGATCCCATTTTAGAAAAAATCGTGTCGAAATATAATCTCATTGATGGGATTATATATTTAAAACAAAATTTCATTTGCTTAAAAAGAATTCGAGGCCGACTGATTGAAGGCATGACTGATGTGGGTTATGGGTCCGACGTTTATGTGTCGTTGGCCGGATGTATGATTGGCATTGCAATTCCATCACAATCAATTACAACATCGTCGATTACGCTAGAGATGTGGGTTGCTGACGATGATTGAAGTTCAAAGGTCGTTGTAGATGGTTGTCTGATCGAAGGTCGTCGTTGATGGTCGCCAGATTGAAGGTCCCCATTGGCGGTCGCCGATTAAAAGTCACCAGATTGAAGATAATGGGGGGCTGCAACCTCCTTCTCCTCTCTCCTTTGTGAATTAAGGTTAGTATCTTGGATGGAATACATTATGAATCTTATGGTATGGGGTGAGTATGAGATTCCAGGGGTTTGGGGTGGAGATAGAACCCCCGGTATGAAGCTCCATTCCTAAAAGGCCTAACCAAACAATAAAATTGATGGAATATAATCTAACTCCATTCCAATCAATTCCAAAATCTCCAACCAAACGACCTCTTACTCCCTTCGTCCCTTCGTTCCTTTTTAATCTTTACATTTGGTATCATACACATGATTTCACAAAATAATTAATATGGATACGATTTCACTTTTATTAATTAAACAATGCATTTTGCGTTTAATAATAATATTTTCACATTTTATCCAAAATCTGACATGGAAAAGTGAGAGAGATATAATGTTCAAATGAGAAAACTTGAGAGAACATAATGACTCAATGGATTAGATTAATTAAAATAATCACTTGACACGATTTTTGACAAAATATTAAAGGAAATATTCCAAACTTTATATTTAAATGAGACAACCAGAACTAGACATCTAAAGAATTACGCCGTAAGTAAAATCATATACTTCATCCGTTTCACAAATATCGCACCATTTTGACTTTTACACCATTCACTTTGTGCCTAGCTTTGACCACCCTTTGTAATACGAGTATATACACAATAACATATACTCCCCCATCTCTATTAGTTCATCATGGTATGACTTTTTTGTGTTACAAAAAGAGACGGATGGCGTATAATCATGTAAAATCTTGGTAGATTAGTATTGATATATACTTTTCTAAATTCAAGTTTTTGTAATTTTTACTAATGCAGACTTTAAGAGATTAAGAGGCAAAGTCATCTGTTGTGGAGCTTAAAGTCAACATGGTAATATTTAAGAAACAAAGGAACTATACATCCTTTAATGTTAATATATAAACATTTTTTCCCCTTTATTGACATAGACTTAATTTGCATAAATAGAACAAAGGTTTGCATATTACAACTACAAGCAAAACATAATAAACTACCAGGGTTATTAAAACCCCTTACGTACACAACTTACACAAAAACTAACAAACTTCTTAAACACGTAAACGTAACATGTCATTCGTCTGTCGACCCTAGATGTTGTTACAACTTTGTTTACGGCACCAGAATCAACATAACGTGCCAAATTAAACCATTTTTGTTTGTAATTTCCTTATAGACATTGAGGCGTAGTTGGGTCGGTAAACAACAAAGGTTACCTTGAAAACATGCATGTGAAACTTGGATAACCAAGAAAGGACTGAAGAGAAGTAACGACATGAATTAGTTGCACATGACTTGCGAATTGCTCACAAGCCCCATGGGTCACTAGAAGTGGGTTACATACTCTCCTGAAAATAATATAAAGATCGATTTTTTCATGAAATATTTTCGAGGTTTCACGGAACGCACCAAATACCACTCATGTTTTCAAAAAAACAATATACCCCTATTTTTTCAAAAATGCACCAAATGTCCTTGGATTTAACGGAAGTCTAATACCGTTAGTCATTAGTTCGAATGAGCCCTTGATTAACCGGATTAACCCTTAAATAACCTAATAAATACTTACATAACCTAATTAACCCTAAATTATAACCATTATTTAATTATCTAATTTTCTTATAATTAACATTTTTCATTTTTTCTCTCTTCTTCTCTTCTCTTCTCTGTCTTTCCCGTTCCCTGATTTTCTTTTTGATATATGGCGGCACCACCATGGACCATTGTTGACCTTACTTGCCACATCACTCAGCCTTACACTTCAACAAACACACAACCTTATACTTTCAACCATTACTCCCTAAATTTGTCGTCATTAACGACCTTGATACCAACCTCGCAACTACCATTCAAAAAAATATATTAACAACAAACCCATCACGCAAAACGCAACAACATTCAACCGGAGCATAATATTGGGGATTTTTTTTCTCTGGGCGACTATACCCACAAACATACAATTCTCATTTCTAGAAATCGAATTGAAAAAATTTGGGGAAAAATTTGAGAATTTAGATTGAAGCTAAAAGTGAGGATGAAGAAGAAAGAGAGAAAAGAGGAGGGGGCGGTGGGCGGTGGGCCGGTGGTAGTGGTGGTACTGGGCGCAATGGGAGATCAAGAGAGAGGTGACGGAGGAGAAGGTAAGAGAGGGGGCGGTGGGCTGGTGGTGTGGGTGCAATGGGAGATCAACGAGAAAGGGCGGAGGTCGATGGTGGTGGTGTGGGAGCAATGGGAGATCGAAGAGAAAGGGAGGAGGTCGGTGGTGGTGGTTACTAGGCAAAATGGAAGGCCGACAGAGCTGCAGTATATGAATGTTGTTGTTACCATGGTTAATGCGCCCTTTGAACTTGGTCACGAACTACCTTATGTATACTACACCAATTGAACGTACCTCCTAGAGATGAATCTCATTTTTGGTCTAGAGAAGATGTATGCCAATCAAATCCTGTTGGAGTAACATACCAACCAACTTTTGAGAGTTAGTAAGAATTGTGATATGTCGATGTGTAGCAGCAGTGTACCATCTAAGTGCGAACAGGCACGCAAGAACCTCTTCTTTTAAAGTAGACATTGTTGTCCCAACATAAGCCTCTCCTTAGACCTTCTCTGTGGTTACCAAATGATTTTCTAAAACCCAACCCATTCCAGCAACACGAGATTGCTTCTTGCATGGACCGTCGACCTGAATAAAATCCATTGTCCCTTCTATTCTCGAGTCAGCAAGTATAGTTCTAAAAAAGCCTGGAGGATAAACTAGATCATCTTGTAGGGGGTAAAGGAATCAGAAAGTGGTCTGAGGGTGATTGTCGAGGATCCCTTGTGGATTCATACCTTCCATGATAAGGCAAAAAACTGTAGAACCACTACCATGATTATTCTTGAATACCAATCGGGTTGCATACTCATACTTGCACATACATCAAATAATTCTAGATTATCCTCTTGTATGTTATTTTCTTCATCTTATACTATTTGCTTTGATTTCTTCCCCATATAAGTGTAGAATATATGTTTGGCATATCATTTGAGATACACAGAATTGGCTTCTCGCTACACCTAGTTAGGCTGCTTAATTTGTTTAACTATTTTGAATGAAATTATATGAAAATTAGCTAAACTTATATGAAATATGCGAGATATCTAAACTTATTTTAACAAAATATATTTTGTCTGATTTTTTTTTTAATATAAATGTGTGTGAAATTGTCTGTTAAAAAATTATTTATGTGAAAACCAAACAAAGCAATAACATGATATAGAACTTCCCTTTCATCTCCTTATTTAAACATTATTTCTTTTTCTTTCGTAATTCCTTTTTTTCCTTTTTTTTGCTAACTAAGCAAGAATAATATTAAGCTCAAAACGATTACAACCTAAACCAACTCAAAGTGAAAAGAACCAACTAGGTTGGACCCCTTCAACTAAGAGTCAGTAAACTATTACAAACAACAACAACAAATCTTATAAAGCAAAAACCAGAGCATATCCCTCCTACTTTCATTCGTAGGCATTACAACCAAAATTCTATTTCTCACCATTTGTTTTAAGCTAGCCATTGTATTCTGAACAGTTGGGATTGCATTATCCCATAAAATATTGTTTCTTCTCTTGCAAATAAGGTACACAACTGTTGTAACTCCTACATAAAAGACTTGCCTTTTAAATTTGGAACATCTACTATGACCACTCCTTTTGACGACCTGATGTAAAGTAGTATCAGAAGTTTAGATCCCCAGCAAATTCTTCAATTCTCTAATGCATTTGTTGTAAGGACATTTAAAGAACAAGTTTTCATGATCTTCATCACTCTGACCACACAACAGATAGGCAACATAATTACTAATTCCATCTCTGGCCAACTTTGTTGTTGTTTGATATCTGGACTGGACTACAAGACAACAAATGGATCTATGTCTTGGAGTGTTGAGTCAATTCCATACCAATCTATCCCAATGCACCATTGGTTTGATGCTTGCAAGCTTTTCATACTCCTATTTCACATAATAGTGATTTATGGAAAGTAACTGAGCATGAGTATAAACTTGTTTTACCTGTTCTTTTGTAGCACATACTTTCCACCAGTACCAACTAGCAGAAAAGCTAAGCTGGTACTCCCAACAATCTCCATCTTTTAGGTAAACTAAATTTACCCATTTGATCCAAACATTATCCTGTTTAGTAGCAAGGACCCAAACATATTTTTTCATATTTGTAGCATTCCACAAAAGAACATCTCTGAACACCTAAACCACCAGATTTTTTTTTATCACAACAAGTCTTCTCCCAAGATATATTACATGGTTTATGACTATAAACCTGTCCACTCCATAAAAAATCTCGGCATATCTTAACAATTTCTTGTATAACACTCTTAGTGAGAATGTAAATTTAAGCCCAGTACATGTGTAAGCTAAGAAGGACAGAGTTAATCAGTTGCATTCTAGTTGTATAAGACAAGTTTCTGGAGGTCCAAGCTGTCATCTTATCCACGAAGACTCCACATTGAGTCGCATAAATCTTTTTGGAACAGATAGGAACGCCAAGATACTTGAAAGGAAGATTTCTTCTAGTAAAACCAGAAGCAGCCACAACTCTATTGACCTTAATGTCAAGCATTCCATGACGAAAAATGGAAGATTCTGTTGGTTTTCCTGTAAGCCAGAAGTGCTCGAAAACAACTTAAAAGCCTCCATCAGAAGATAAATGGAAGGATATTCACCTTTACAACAGAGGATCAAATCATCTAGAAAACATAGATGGGTGAGCCTAAGATCTTTGCACCTTGGATGAAACTGAAAGTGAGGGAGATCACACAGTTTGTGAAGCACTCTTGAAAAATACTTCATACAAATTTCAAACATAAGAGGAGATATAGGATCCCCTTGTCTTATTCCTCCCCGAGATTTAAAGAATCCATGCATTGTGCCATTAAGCATCAAAGAAAACATTGGAGTAGTAACACATTCCATAATTGACTCCACAAACTGTCTAGGGAATTCCACATGCTCTAATATTTCCCTGAGAAAAATCAAATCAACAGTATCATATGCCTTTTGCCGATCTATTTTAATCAGAAAACTAGGTTTAACACCATTCCTCCCATAGTGCCTCACAAGATCTTGCACAACCATAATATTGTGAACAATGTAACTACCATGATCAAATCCTCCTTGATTTTTCAGAATTAATCAGGAAGGACTTTTCTAAGTCTCCCACACAACACTTTACTATTACATTTGTATAAAGTATTACAACAAGAGATTGGCCTAAAGCCACTTACATTCCCTAGACACATAGTTTTAGGAATTAAAGTGACCTCTATGTGATTGAGCTCTTTTAGCAGCTTGCCATGTTGGAGAACATCAAGGACAACTGCAATTACCGCATCATTCACTATATTCCAAGTATCCTTATAAAAGAAGGAACCAAATCCATCAGGGCCTGGTCCCTTGAACTTGGAATAGAAAAAAGAGTCACCTTCACTTCTTCTTGAGTATATGGAGCATTCAAAATTTCTCTATGCTGATCTGTAACAACATGGCCAGCTTGAACAATCTATTTGATAACATCACTTCTATGGGCATGAGTAGTACCAAGTAAATCTTTATAATAAGACAAAAGGACTCCAAAACATCAGCCAGATTATCTTCCAAACACCATCCATGTCATGAATGCTATACACCTGGTTTTGCACATTCCTGCTCTTAATGCTTTGATGAAAAAGAATTGTATTCTTATCACCAGTCTTAAGCCACTCAACTTTATCTATTTTCTTCAATAAGTACATACATGCTTTATGTTTAATCTTGTATTCTTGAATAACACTCAACTCTAAATAAGCCAACATCTGATCAGTAAGATGAAGATTCATAGCTTCCTAAGCAGCAATCATATCATAATAAGCTCTTAAATCTGCAGCATGAATTGGTAAACCCATCCCTATTAATATCTTTTAAAGCAGCTTTAACTTTCTTTAACTTGCTAACCAAACTTAACATTCTACTCCCATTTATTTGAGTGTTCCAGTTTGATTAAACAATATCAGTAAATGCAGGAGAAGATTTCCACATAGTGAATGATCAAATTGACCTTCATTCATGAAACAACCATAACAGAAGGATAATACCCTTGCCAGGCTTCATTATCTAACACTCTATAAAGTTTTGAAAGTACCCTAGCTGTACCATGTTGCTTATTATTCCAGGTGTACAGGTTACCAACACTCTTGATGTCTTCCATACCACATACATGCATACAATCATTAATTTCTACAATTTCAGAGTGCCAAAAAGTAGAACCAATTGTCTCCTCAACAACCATGATACATTAAAATTCCCACATAGAATCTTGGGATCTTGGGTATTGAGAGATTTCAAAATCCTCCATAGCTCGGTTCTTTGGTTACCATCATTGAAAGCATAGATGAAAGTGCAATAAACACAAGTGTAGACACCTACTCTTTTCCCCATTCCCGCAAGGGAAAGGTTCGATGATGAAAGCATAAAAACTCCACTTGACAACGCATCTCCTATAAAATAAACGAATCTCGATTCCCCATTTCATTTCACCCGAAACCTGCTATTTATGGAAACCTGCTAAAAATAGTAACTGCCGTAAAAAGTAGCTTCTAAGAGTGGCAAATCATAAAAGATAGAAACCTGTCAAAATTAGGTGTTGCATTCCAACATAAATCCTAAATGAGATAGAAAACTGCGAGAATCCTATTCCTAATAGGATTCGGAAATAAGAGTTACGTATTAATTAAAATCCTAACGAACCTAGAGTTCGTAACGGGCCCAGACGCATTCCGTCATAAAAATTGATACGCGCTAAAAGACTCGAATTAATCTCAAACTCTACGGATTTCAGGAATCCGAATCTGACAAAGAATTCGGCCCAGACATCACTTTCAACGCCCAGAGCTGGGCGCCGAAATCTTTGACGCCCAGCCCCGGGCGCTGAAATTGCATGGATCTCTATTTTCAACGCCCAGCCCTGGGCGCCGAAATCTTTGACGCCCAGAGCTGGGCACCGAAATTACCTGGGTACGTCTCTTTTCCTATTTCTTTACGGATTAGAACTCTGCAAAACTCTTCCCTATAAATAGGCCCCTAGTTTCGACGTGAAACAAGACAACAACACATAATATATTCTGAGTATTGACTCTAAACCCCTTAGCCTGAGCCTCTCGCTGCGAAACTGTTCACGCGTTCTGTCGCAATCGATCCATAAATCGAACAGAACGTATCCTGTCCCATAATTGAGATTCGTTAAATAAAAAGGAGAAATAGCAAAGTCAAAGTGGTTAGTTTTCTGAGAACCGTGACGCACTTCTCAAGGGTGCGTCGTAATGTGTCCCTTTTCGATGATTTAACTGCTTTCCTCGCCCTTTTTATGAACTGTTAAACTAACCTAATCTAATTGTTCTATCACGCCTAACAAATATAATATTTTTGGGAAATCGGATTATCATTCTAGGTCCCTTAATGTTATTTAAATCAGATAATCACGATCGAATTAGTGTTATATGTTGCATATTGCTAAAATCAACTCAGATTAGTTTAATAGTTAACGCATGTCCCTTCAATTATTTATGCTGAGCTAGTAAGGATATCCTGCCTCTGGAGTTATCGACGAGCGAATTACTCCTCTCGGTAGTTACAGCCCCCCGAACCCTCAATCTCTACCTTGCGGGTGTATATTGAGAGATCCCCACACCAGGGATCACAAGGGAACCTACGGCCGTCGTGGTCAAACATAATTGCACTCCCTTTATGTCACGATAACCGGGTTTTGTCAGTTTTTCTCATTGTCGTTAAAAACTGAATGGCGACTCCTATATTACTAGTCAATTGGGTGTATACTCACAGGAAATCCAATTACACTTGATTGAATAAAAAGAATCGTCACACCCACGAGGGACAAGGTCACGCATTAGCCTCGCGCTTTTTCGACCCCCTCACAGTGGCGACTCCGCTGGGGATAGTGAAGGAAATACTCGTGCTTGTAGGTAATCAAAATAGCCGAAGGGTGAAACGATCCTACCCCGCGTTTATTTCCCCATCAAGTTGGGACGACCTGAAAATCAGCATATTAATGTGAACGGGCAGAACATCATAACGAATCTCGGCTCCCTCGGGAGTTGGGACTAAGGATACCTTTTCCCGCCAATAGGGGGGTGCATACGCCGCGCATGTTTCCCACTCGGTACTTGTGCAGGTAGTACACCTATCCCGAACCCAATCGCTCGCTCATTAGGTCCCTCTCGCCTGCACGCCCCCTTGGCTTGCACTTGCGGGTTGGCCTCTTGAGCGAAATTCGTCTGTTGAAGACACTACCTCGACCGGGGCATGTGTTGGATCTACGATAGAAGCGGCACCAAGCCAGGCGCAAATACTACCCATAGAAGCCTATCATAAACTACGTGGCATATTTAATTTTCAAATCCATGTTTGTAATGTAGTTATGTGTAGCGAAATATGTGATTGTGTGTGACAAACTATCCTAGAAAACCAACGACCTTAAAAACTGCCCAAACATTCATAGACTAATTTGCCAAAGAGTTATACCGAAATACGTGTTCCGCAAACTCGAATGATCGCCACAAAAATAAGCGACGCTCGGGATGGCCTGTAACGAATCCCACAAACGCTGCACAACGCGTAAAGGACGTTATTAGGCAAGCACGCAAATCGAAGTCGCATAAACAAAGGTAGACGCAAACAGAAAACGAGAACCAGCCAGGGACGCATTTTCAACGCCCCTGGCTGGGCGCCGAAATTTCTCACGCCCATAGTTGGGCGCTGAAGTTGCTGCCTGGCCTTTTGGTCAGGCGCAGCAACCTCGGTGCCCGCGCATAAAAAATATACGTAGCAAAAAAAATAAACTTTTCGAAAAAAATTGCTGCGAGGGCGTATGAAAGGCACGTACTCGATTCTAAAAGCGACTAAAAAATAAAAATAAATAACTCTTTGTGTCGTTGTTAGGCCTCCTACGACGACAATGCTCGGCACCAAAACCGAACATGCTAATAACTATGAATGTCACATGGGCAAAGTATTCAAAAAATAATGTTCAAATAGAGTCTTCAAGAAAAATAATGTTCGAATAAAAAAAATAAATCCGAGTCTAGACTAGGCTATGCCAAAGTACAATCTAAATCCTAAGTCTTAGTTGTCTTATCCATAGAATCGGTCCCAATGCTTGGTGTCGTTCTGCAAGCTAAAAGGTTAAACCATATTGAGTCTCCCCTCCTAACATTTAAATCAATACACACCCATATGTAATTGTCATCCCTTGCTAAGAATCCACGGCCTCAATACTCTCTCACCAATAAAAAGAATATACTATAGTATTTGCAAAATGGAAACAGTCACATTCTGGAAATCATCCCCCATAGTCGCACAACCCCAAAGTGAACCTAAGGTGTCAATACCATTGGCAAGAAAAATTAATGGCCTCAAGGCTTATAATCACATTGGGTCACGACTATCATAGTCCTCTCGAGTCACTCGCTCCTTGAAATACTTCTAAGTACGGACTAAAAGATTTTCCATGAATGCAACCATGAAAATACCCAAATCGGCATACCATAAGGCTACCATTGGGGTAAAGCAATACACACTAAGAGAGAAGCTGCACTAATGATTCTAGTCTTGCAAAAATAAAAATTCGATCCCCCCAACTAACTACTTTACCAATATTAAGCAAATGGCGCATGACAAATGAACACCCAAGGCTTAAAATCTAAAGTGTCAACCAACGAAAATTATGGTCCAATTAGCCTAAGTCTGAGAGTCGCTTGGTCAAGTATTATAGGCTTACGCCACGTCATTATTTTGAGTCTAGGCCACCTCCTTATATTCATACACGGGTTATAATCAGAAAGATTAATGAAAGTTCGAGTCTAAATCACAACTTCCAATTAAATCCCGAAAATTAGAATCTGAAAAGAAGCAAAAAAAAATTATTTTCGATGTAATTCTTTCGTTAAATTTCAATAAGGTAAAAACAACATTTTGAATCTACGCTATTTGCACATTTTAAGAAACGACTAAATACGCTTGCAAAGTAAGACAATTTAAAGGTCTACCCTAGGCCCACTAAAGCTAAAGGTCCACCCTAGGCCTACTAAAGTTAAAGGTCCACTATAGGCCCACCAAACGAGGCTCACTCAGTCTCGCCTCGTGACTCAAAGACCACAACCATCTACCTTTTAGCCCAAACAAAAAATTTATTGAAGGATTTAAGTTGGGGAGAAATCCCAAGCAAAAAGAAAAAAGAGAAAGAGAAAAGGGAGAGCGAAAAGAGCCATGCAATACTTAGCCCGTACCTCCCAAAGTGCAAAATCTACCCAAGTAAACGAAGGAAAAGAATTGAGTCAACCAATCGAAATCATAAAATTCTACGATGTCTACCCTTTCCAATCCTTATGCTCTTAGACGCCTTCGCTCTGAGGTCCCTGTGCAGCTCATTTAACCCATCCATGTTCTCATTGCCATAACCCAAGAAACCATTACCTCAACTCTTGTTTTTGAACTTGTTATCAACCGCAAACCACGCACGACCATTGACACGTGCGTCATGCCCATTATTTCCAAAGCCCAAACCTGTTCTTACGCCACCATTAGCATAATGACCATATAACTTGTGTGGATACATCCTATACTCTTGAGCTGTCCCCATGATATTCATTGGCCTTGGTTGATGTAATCCTCGTGCTCGACTAATACCTACACAAATTACCCAATCTCATTTAACCCATCTTTCAAGCCGTCTTGAGTCACAAATAAAAAAAAGACAAATGAGAAATACATTCTACGCTCAATGGAAAAATAAAAAATATGTGAATAATAAAAAAGGAAACTTTGCAAAGCGCCTCTAAAGTCTAAAAAAAAATATGAAGCATTTAGCGCACCAAAAAAGATCCGCCCAGAAGTCATTTTCAGCGCCCAGAGCTGGGCGCCGAAATCTTTAGCGCCCCTGCCTGGGCGCCGAATCTCTGTGCCTGCTAAAATTTGTCCAGAAGTGCTCGTCATTTTATCCGCACATACACGGAAAAATAACGAACACTTGGAGGGGTACAACACGTATTCAGATATACGTACCACCATGAAATACATGTACTCAAAAAAAATATAAAACAAATTTTTGGCTTACGGCAAAGCAGCAGATTAAAATAATAATAAACTTCACTTATTCTACCGTTTCAAATAATATGTTTTCACCTAAGAACGTACTTGTTTAAAATCGGCATTCTAAGAAACCATTTTCTAGCTAAGAACTACGCAAGACCTGATTCCAAATTAAATCTATTTAAGGTGGATACGTAGGCAATCCATGATTCGGTCCAACCAATTTGCAAAAATATTAAAGCCTATAGAAAAACGAAGAATAAAAAATAGAAGTCCCCTATTGAAATTTAATTACTTGCAATCCAAGTCGAAAGAAAAATTTAAGTCAAAGAAAGAATCCAAGTCGTCAAGATGCCAAAATGAGCACACCTCGAAAAATAATAAAGGGCACGTACCCTTGCCAGAAGGAGCACTCACACTCCTAGGCACTTAGCCAAGACTCAAAAGACCGCTTTGCCTCAATTGAATGGGGGCTAGCGCAAGCGTCCATGACCTCTAAAATACTCGACTTGACCCTCCCTAAAGCGAACTAACTCACTTAAAGACTTTCTTTCACCACTAGACATAGTTGTTCGCTTAAAGGCCTTCTTTCACCACAAGACACAGTCATAGTCGCCAACAAGTAGTAAAGGCAGTAAGCTTGCAATAAAGAGAATTGTTCTACGACATCGCCCCATCGTTTCTTCGAACTCAGGGCACCCGTTCATGGTAATTCACATGCTTGTTAATCCCCTTTGAAAAAAAAGAAACAGACATTGTGAATAGGACTTGACACTTAACCAAGGCTCACCTTACTCAGACATATGACACGGGCATCTAAAATCGAAATCTAAAAGTATCATTAAAGGGAAGACATAATAGCAACTGGGGGCTAAAAGATTGAAATGAAAGAACTAGGGAAAGAAATAAGTATACCTTGACCTTTTTTACAGACCTACACCAAGTAAATCTAAGTCAATTTGAAAGCGGTTCATATTCCCGCAATTCTGGAAAAAGATGGCCCTAAAAGCCCAAAGCATGTGCCACACGGGCACAAGTATGTCTTGACACCTGCACCCTGGCTTCCAGCAAATCCTTAGACAGCATTCCAAAAATCGTAACAGTATTTTGATTCACTCATGTAATCCTGTACGAACCCTTCTATAAGTCAACCTACTTAGGACACCTCGGATTGTACACAGTAGGACTCGGATTTTAAAAATAAAGTCAAATGATTTTTAAAAGTCTTCTTCGAACATAATAAAGTGTCGTTGGTTTAAGCTAAGTATGCGTTCATCTCGATGTCGCAAGTGCGTCGAAAGATTTCTAAATATGGTTATGGGTAAAGAAAGACACCTAACTTTTGGTCAAGGCACACTTCAACATGTGGCTACCTTGACCATGGCAATGTCGCACAATACGACATTTATAAGAAAAGTAGTAAATTACTACTCGAACGTACCTCGCACTAAAACGAGTCTGGTTCAAACTATTCGTGATCCATGTCACCATGAGTGCATAAAAGCGTATGCCAAGCATTATAACACCAAGCCAATCCCGTAGCTACAGTTGGGAGCTTGAGAAAAACACTCTAAAAATACTCGAAATGACGATTTTATCGCAAATTATCGACGCTAATGCTATACATACATCATAGGGGCACAATCCTAAGCTTTAATCATGTAAAACGAACCTTAGAATGGCTACAGCCCCTCCCAAATTCTAAAGCACTACTTAGAATATATAAAGTCACCCCACTATCAAGGGTAACTGAAAATCACGAGTCACCAAAACTCCGATCAAACCACTGCACATAACGCTCGCCCTATAAAGCGCCCGTTACACAGTCTACATCGTTCCAAAGCAAAAGCGAAAGAAAAAATACTGTCAAAGTTCTGCCCAGAAATCATTTTCAACGCCCAGAGCTGGGCGCCGATATCTTTAACGCCCCAGCCTGGGCGCTGAATCTTTCTGCTAGCCAAGTTTTGCCCAGATATAAAAATAAGAAAGAAACACCTATGAATCCTCGCATCGAACGAAGTAATAAGCCGTGCAAACCCATGCAGAAAATGCCACACTTGTTCGGACACCTGAACGAGGCATGATGAAATACTCCAATGCAAAAAATAATAATATCCCAACACCTAGAGAAATGTTCTAAGACACGCCGTTAGGCCACACAAGCCTACGTCGCACCATAAGTTCAACCGTCCCACGGTACAAGTCTAAAAGAAGAGTAAGGCATATTGCACTAATGTAGGCAAGACCAAGAGCACGTGTAAAAGAGGCAAAGACTACTTATCGCCCAAATTCGCCACACGACTTCTACATTATGGATTAAAGGTAGCAAAATATTACCTACCACGGAAGGGATAGCTCGCACCTACACGAGCGGAACCCCAAGGCATCTTTCTCGAAAGAACCTACAAAAATCGTACGCCAAAAGGAAGCGTCCCAACATGCATACTTGGGAGCTCCAAGCTACGAAACAACCATGGCAAAATAAAAAAAAATCTCGAAGCAAATGTTTGAACAATCGAAAGGGCACGATGTTTGAGCCCACTTCATGAATGGGCCTGAACCATATCAAGCTTCTAAGCAAACTATTCAAAATCAGTCATTGCTCAAAAAAAAAATGATTCAAGCAAACTGATTAATGGACCGCACACAACGACCATTCTATGAACACTCGTTCGCACATACATATCATCATTCACGAACACGTTCAAAAAATATAAGAGCGATCAAAGTCTTACACCTCAAGGTATGTTCCTCGGGCCATATAGACTCGCCCAACTATCGCAATAACTGTACGCCTTAAGAGCAACAGTTCCTTAAAATAATCGCCCCAAAGCAACAAGCACCGTAGTCCACCAATCGGCTACGGCTTCTCAAGAAAATCATCACGTTCTAAAAACAAAGAGAAAAAAAAAAAAAAAACAAAAGAAGAGAGAATACATAGAACTTCCAAGTGAAATAAGCGAATGAACAAGAGGCCAACTGTGTCATCAAAAGACCGGCCCAAACAACACTTTCAACGCCCCACCTGGGCGTGAATTATTTCAACGCCCAGGCCTGGGCGCCGAAAATGTACCCAGGCTCAAAAAAGGCCCTAACTTCTAGTGGGCCCTGCCATACTCATTCGACTTGAAAATTGCCGAAAGTCGCACCTCACGGCTTTGTTAAAAGTAGCACGCCACTACAAAGATCGCTCGCACTTACGAGTACGATCCCAAAACACGATCAAGGACATTACAAATTGCGTATCCCCAAGGAACCCCTTTGACAAGAAATGACCGTCAAGCACGAATGCTTGGGGGCTCAAAAGAAAATATATATTTCAAAAGAGAGTATGCAAAGTTAAAACAATATTCCTAGACTACGCTGTACGAAGTCCCGTGTTTGGATGTCTCAAACAGAAAATAATAAAACCAGTTTACGACCTCAAGACAAAGGTCGCCGTTGATGCTTATACATAGTCCCCTAATCAAGGACCCAGGTAGTGGAAAAATTGAGCCGAAAAGACTAGCTCAAAACCATGAAAAGGTGATGACCACGAGACTATGGTCCATCTAAACACATTGTCAACCCACATTCAGGTTACAACTAAATCCGAGCATCCCTCGGAAGAATTCGCTCCTATAAGAATGAATAAAAAGAAATTCTCAAAAGAAATCACAAGAAAAAAAATGAAATAGGGACTTGCCCACCTCAATCGGGCAAGATCGCGACACGCGAATCCCAAATCGAAAAGACGAATTCAGGTTCGCTCACCTCCAGCGAGCGGGGCGTCCACCCTCAGCGGACAAGGTTCGCCACCTTCAGCTGGCGGGGTCTACGTCACAAACCGCGTAGGTCCTTATTTTCAAAAAACATCAAACAGATTAGTCCTCTTCTATCGGACGGGGGGTCCACCCTCAGCGGACAGGCTCGCCCACCTTCAGCGGGCGGGGTCTGCGTCACTAACAGCGCAGGTCCTTAGTCGCTGCAGCGATAACTTTTATTGGTTTTCCCTTTTTCCAAAAATTAAAGGATTGGTTTGCTGGATTTTCCTTCAATTTACGTCCTATAAAAACAAGGGGGTTTTCTCGTTTAGCTAGCCCTGAAAATGAGAATCTTTAAAAAACGTTTTACCTCGTGATTGGGCTTGGCCAGGCCCAATTACACTTTACAACTTTAATTTCGAAAACATTTGTAGCTACTCCCAATCACAAAGTGAGGGAGTTTCTACGCACCTTTAGATCCTTCCAATGACAAAGTGAGGAAGTTTCTATACTATCAGTTGACAAATCCCAATGACACGTGAGGGATATGTCGACACTTCAAGTGATGACCCTTAAGTCAAATGTTATCACTCGGGGGCTCGTGAGACCCTCGCAAAACAGGTCACATACACCATGACTTGTGTGACGCACTCCGTCTAATACTTTGACCATCGTCTTACTCCAAGACTCAGTCAAAGTGGGGGCTAACTGTAGACACCTACTCTTGTCCCCATTCCCGCAAGGGAAAGGTTCGATGATGGAAGCATAAAAACTCCACTTGACAACGCATCTCCTATAAAATAAACGAATCTCGATTCCCCATTTCATTTCACCCGAAACCTGCTATTTATGGAAACCTGCTAAAAATAGTAACTGCCGTAAAAAGTAGCTTCTAAGAGTGGCAAATCATAAAAGATAGAAACCTGTCAGAATTAGGTGTTGCATTCCAACATAAATCCTAAATGAGATAGAAAACTGCGAGAATCCTATTCCTAATAGGATTCGGAAATAAGAGTTACGTATTAATTAAAATCCTAACGAACCTAGAGTTCGTAACGGGCCCAGACGCATTCCGTCATAAAAATTGATATGCGCTAAAAGACTCGAATTAATCTCAAACTCTACGGATTTCAGGAATCCGAATCTGACAAAGAATTCGGCCCAGACATCACTTTCAACGCCCAGAGCTGGGCGCCGAAATCTTTGACGCCCAGCCTGGGCGCTGAAATTGCATGGATCTCTATTTTCAACGCCCAGCCCTGGGCGCCGAAATCTTTGACGCCCAGAGCTGGGCGCCGAAATTACCTGGGTACGTCTCTTTTCCTAATTCTTTGCGGATTAGAACTCTGCAAAACTCTTCCCTATAAATAGGCCCCTAGTTTCGACGTGAAACAAGACAACAACACATAATATATTCTGAGTATTGACTCTAAACCCCTTAGCCTGAGCCTCTCGCTGCGAAACTGTTCACGCGTTCTGTCGCAATCGATCCATAAATCGAACAGAACGTATCTTGTCCCATAATTGAGGTTCGTTAAATAAAAAGGAGAAATAGCAAAGTCAAAGTGGTTAGTTTTCTGAGAACCGTGACGCACCTCTCAAGGGTGCGTCGTAATGTGTCCCTTTTCGATGATTTAACTGCTTTCCTCGCCCTTTTTATGAACTGTTAAACTAACCTAATCTAATTGTTCTATCACGCCTAACAAATATAATATTTTTAGGAAATCGGATTATCATTCTTGGTCCCTTAATGTTATTTAAATCAGATAATCACGATCGAATTAGTGTTATATGTTGTATATTGCTAAAATCAACTCAGATTAGTTTAATAGTTAACGCATGTCCCTTCAATTATTTATGCTGAGCTAGTAAGGATATCCTGCCTCTGGAGTTATCGACGAGCGAATTACTCCTCTCGGTAGTTACAGTCCCCCGAACCCTCAATCTCTACCTTGCGGGTGTATATTGAGAGATCCCCACACCAGGGATCACAAGGGAACCTACGGCCGTCGTGGTCAAACATAATTGCACTCCCTTTATGTCACGATAACCGGGTTTTGTCAGTTTTTCTCATTGTCGTTAAAAACTGAATGGCGACTCCTATATTACTAGTCAATTGGGTGTATACTCACAAGAAATCCAATTACACTTGATTGAATAAAAAGAATCGTCACACCCACGAGGGACAAGGTCACGCATTAGCCTTGCGCTTTTTCGACCCCCTCACAACAAGGCATACCACTCATTGGGGAAATATGCTAATGAAGAAACTAGCTTGAAGCAGGTACAATGTTAACTGTAAAACTGCCAGATTTACAAGCCACCACTATCCTGCTACCAATATGATGGTTGGAATTACTAGTTAAACATCAATTCGAGAAAACTTTTTGGTAAAGATTGACAAGGTTAGCAAGCTTCACCATGTGTTCCAAGAGCCCAACCGAACCAACCTCGTATTTATGAACGAATCTCTTGACTTCATCCTGTTTCTGAGGTGAGATGATGCCCCTGACAATCCAGGTTAAATTTCTATCCATTAGGGTGGGAAGGGTCCCCCCTTCCAGCCATTATTGTGAACACCCACATTATCCACATCAGTTGATACTTCAGTAGTACCTTGTTCATTTGTACATCATTCTCCAATAAATGGAAAATATTAGCTGATTGAGTTGGTTCCATAGAAGAAACCCTAACTTTTAACGGCATGAGTGCTCTTTGGAACTATCTGGATCCACAATCGGAGTAACCTCAACAACCAGTTCTTCTTCTGTATCCAGGCCTTCTTAACGTTGCCATGTTTACAATCAGCAGTCACATGCCCAACCATTTTGCACCTTCCATAAATAATTGGTCTCCATTCATAATGTAGGCTAACTTTGGTCATTTTACCATGCATGTTCATATCTAAAAGAGATATGGTCAGGTAACTTTGGTCATTTCATAATTCCTTCATACATAAAGTTTTGCTAAAACTATGAATGGTGAACATATGAAACACAAGCAACTCGTGTATTATTTGTTTAATTTTTTTTGGGAAAAGGTATGCTTTATAGGATTATTTTTGCATGGACCTGGTCTACAATAATATTATTGAGAACCCAAAACAAACATTTTTCTCTAGCACCCATTTTACGTACATAGTAACCTTTATTGTTCACATGGTGACTATAATGAATTATACACTAATTTTCTAAGATATAGTAACCAAGTAACTATTTGTTTTTAAGGGAGAATGATGACCTAAAACCACATTATATATTCAAGCACTACACGTGCTAACGGCACCAATTTCAAAAAAAATTCTTAATAATTCTAATAAACACATCAAAATAAATTAGAATCAAGCTGTTAACTTTTTCTTTAGGCATGATGCACAATAAATTTAGTGCAGACCAGGTCCATTTAAGAATTTGTGTGTTTTATATCATTAAGCGCAAAAATCATGACATGTCTCTTTTTTTTTACACGATAAAACAAACATAAAATAAAGAAGTTCACACATTACAACAAACTACTACAAGAGCTTACTAGCTAGCTCTTACAAACCATATTAAACATAAAACATTATAAGCCGCTAGGTAGTGAACACTTTGATCGTCGGCCCTTAAAAATATTAAATCATGACATTTCTACGAGGCCTTAGTCTAACTAGACAAGTCCAAACTGTTTACAACCAGGCCATAACAAATACGGAATATGTTATTATTATAACTAGTATTTGGGCTTGGACGATGCCCAAGGTTATGAAATTATGCTGATGTGTTTTTCACGAGATACTTATTATATATCATATTAATATTAATGTTGCAAAGATAACATGTAAAAAGTTATAGATCATTGAATAATACACTAGCGTTGAAACTGGAGGTCGCAAGTTCAAATCTTATTCAAACCATATTTCTCATTTTTTAAATGAACATGGATCGGATCTAACATGGACTTGATTGAGGGAGAGCGTCACTTGACATGTAAACGCTTGTAGAAACTTTTTTAATATATAGTACTAGTCTTATATGCACGCTATGCGTGCGTTAAACTATAAGGCCATATGATTTTATTAGAATTATAACCTTTCATAAAATTGTCAAGCATGTACCATCAAAATGGCTCATTGATAACCCTGGTTGTGAATCTCAAAGTATTTATTTTGCCAACTTCTGTCAACAAATTGATAAGTGCATACTAAGATAAGAGGAAAAGAAGCTCAAAGTAATAAATACATCAGGAAAAAAAAGAATTTGAAAGAAACAAAAAAGGAGATGAAATTGTTTTAAACACTTATACATTTTTACGAATTTGTACTGTTTTCGATTCTGCATCGTTGTTTGAGCTGACATTTTAATAAGCACTTCTATTATTCAAATTTCAGGTAAACCAAATAACAAAGTTATTAACTTCAACATTAATTTTAATCTATTTCTTTAGGAAATTTCATGTAAGTTGTTTTTCTTAATTTTTTTCCTTAATTTTTTATTTTTTCTAAATTTTCAATTAAGCTTTTGCTTAATTTAAGTCAATTCCTTAAATAAAAAATTACTTACATATTGATATGATATCATTGGAAATGTCAATTTTTATTGAATGAAATTTATACAACAATTATGACCTTAATTAGCTTCACGATCAATTACAATAGTAATTTCAAAATTACTTGAATCCATTAAGTTAGTTTCTTG
This sequence comes from Spinacia oleracea, assembly GCF_020520425.1. Lineage (NCBI taxonomy): Eukaryota > Viridiplantae > Streptophyta > Magnoliopsida > Caryophyllales > Amaranthaceae > Spinacia > Spinacia oleracea. The sequence goes on along the minus strand of NC_079492.1, from coordinate 83,962,826 downwards.
TATTGTTGGTTATAAATTGCATATTTATGAAATTAATTAAGTAATTAATTACATTACACCCCTAATTTTTTACACTTTAATTGTGATTCTTAAAGTATTAGTAGATTACAACCCTTTTTAAGAAGAAATTATGGTGACGTAATTGAAATTCTTCATATTTATAGTGGTATTGGATATTGGTTCCAATTGTGCCACAAAGAGGGTTTTATTTTTATTTTTAATTAGCACTTTTTAAAAAAAGGGTCTTGAGAGTTTTTTTTAATTAGCACTTTTTCTAAAAAAGGTTCTTGAGAGCAACAAAAGAAAGAAATAACACAAATTATGCAAAATTTAATAAAATCATATACATTATGAATAAAAATCATCGATAATGAAAATCATGTTGTCAAAATAAATATGAAAAATAGGTAAATGAAATGTATCTATGGAGCAAATCTTTGTCTTCAAATTTATTAATATTCATAATAAGAGAAATAAATCTTCTTGCTTTCTATGTTTGATGTAGAAACTAAATATTCTTTATTGATTTTTTACTGTCAAATTACACAATGGCTTATAGGAAGGAAAATAGAGATATTCAATGTGTGCATTATAATTTCCTTGTTATTTATTGGCATTAAATAATCATTTTTTTTAAAATAATTACTAAAATCAGTAGCTTTTCGGTAAGACCGCCTTACGGCGCGTGTAGGAAAGACCGGGTGAACAAACCACGCGCGCGTGGACTCACGCGCTATATAAAAAGAAAATATTTCTCTCTCCTCTCATTTTCTGCAAACACGGACTTATTCTTTGCTTCTCTCATCCTTCTCTCTGAAACCCTAATCTCTGGCTTCTCCTCAAAATCTCCTCCACCAAGAAGATCGAATCTCCAAACCACCTACACCATGGCCGTCAACTGGAGCAGCCGAAACGCCGTCGATCTCTCTCCTCTCTTCTCAGTGTTCTAAGCTTCCTTTCTCGACGGAGAAGACAACCATCACCACCATCATACTCGTCGTTGCCGCCTACCTTTCTCCCTCTTCGAATAGTCAAACTCACCGGTGATCTCCATCGTCCAAGTATCTGAATAAGTATTTTAATTTGGATTATGATTTTGTAATTTAGGTTTTTGATTTAGGTTATTTTAATAATTTGTATTTTGGATAGATCGTGTTCTTGGATCTACCAATTGTGTTGAATTTAGGTTTTTTATTTCCCTCTGATTCGTTGCGGTGGTTGTGGTTTTTAATTTAGTTGAATTTAGTCTCGCCACCCATCACCGGTGGATTCGCTGATGGTGAATTAGGCGGCGGCAAGGAAGTCGGAGGGAGGAATGGAGTCACAAGCCTCTAGTAGATGTAGTTTAGAAATTTGAAGTACTCTTGTAGTTTTTTTGTATAAATTTTTGTTTTAGTTATAAATTTTTTATATTCAGTTATGAAATTAAAGTGCTTTAGTTATCTTTTTGCATTTTATTTTTGGTTATAAGCAACAAATTATCAATGTCTTTTGATGTCAGATTTCTGAATATGTGAGATTTGATTTAATAGATGAAGTTATACATTTATATTCAAAAAATCTTAAATAAAACTTCGAAAATATTAACTAACTAAAACTCAAAACAATTTAACTAAAACGCAAAACAAAGAAACTAATACCGCTGAAACCTTGACTAAAGCTCAAAAAAATTTAACTAATACTTTTTTTAAAAAAAACTAAAAATATGTAACTATAACTCTTTTTTTTTTTTTTTTTGAAATCCTAACTAAAACGTCAAAAACCATAACTAAAACTTGAAAAATCCTAACTAAAAACTCAGAAAATCGTAATTGGTTTCATTGCTTTAACTAAATCGTTCCATTGCTTAATCAATTGGTTCTATTGCGTTAACTAAATCGTTTCATTATTTAACTAATTGAATTTCAAACTTAACTAATTGGTTCAATTGTTTAACTAATTGAATTTCAGGATTAACTAATTGGTTTCATTGCTTTAACTAAATCGTTTCATTGCTTAACTAATTGGTTTTATTGCTTAACTAATTGGTTTTATTGCTTAACTAATTGGTTCAATTGCTTAACTAATTGAATTTCAGGATTAACTAATTGGTTTCATTGCTTTAACTAAATCGTTTCGTTGCTTAACTAATTGGTTTTATTGCTTAATTAACTAATTGAATTTCAAACTTAACTAATTGGTTCGATTGCTTAACTAATTGAATTTCAGGCTTAACTATTTGGTTTCTTTGCTTTAACTAAATCGTTCCATTGCTTAACCAATTGGTTTCATTGCTTAACTAATATGTTACATTACTTGACTAATTGAATTTCATGTTTAACTAATTAGTTTCGTGCTTAACTGATTGATTTCATTGCTTCACTAATTAGTTTCATTGCATAACTAATTGATTCAATTGTGTAACTAATGGTTTCATTGATTAATTAATTGAATTTCAAACTTAACTAATTGGTCCAATTGGTTAACTAATTGAATTTCTTGCTTAACTAATTGGTTTCATTGCTTAACTAATAGGTTACATTGTTTGACTTATTGAATTTCAAGGTTCACTAATTAGTTACATTGCTTAACTAATTGGTTTCATTGCTTCACTAATTAGTTCCATTGCTTAACTAAGTGGTTCTGTTGCTTAACTAATTGAATTTCAAGCCCAACTAAATGGTTTCATTGCTTAACTAAATGGTTTCATTGCTTAACTAATTGGTTTTATTTCTTAACTAATTAAATTTCAGAGTTAACAAATATACTTATTGATTTCGTTGCTTAACTATGAGTGTCGTTGCCTAACTAATTGGTTTCAGTGCTTAACTAATTGGTTTCATTGCGTAACTAAATAATCATATTGCTTAACTTATTAATGCCATTGCTTAACTACTTGGTTTTATTGCTTAACTAATTGATTTTATTGTTTAACTAATTAATTTTATTGTTTAACTAATTATTTCAAGTGTTTAACTAATTCAATTTCAGGCTCTCTATTGGTTAACTAATTGGTTCTATTGCGTAATTAATTAATTCAATTATTTAACTAATTTCTTTGCATTTTGTAACTTAAATAAAGCCCTGAAATTGATTGTCTGAACCTCAAAAATACATAAATAAAACTCAAAAGTTATAACTAAAACCAAGAAAGTCATAACTAAAAGTACAAAAATCTTAACTAAAACTCAGAAAACCAACAAAATATTTATTAACTAAAATAAAATTATTCTAAACTAATTTTTTTTAAACTTTAACTAAAAGGAAATACAGCATGACTAAAACATAGTTATCTAAAACAATAAATAACTAAAACGATTTATTTCTTAACTAAATACAACAAAAAATATACCTAAAACAATAACCGAGATAACCGTAACTAAACCATTTAATTTATTAACTAAATACAACTAAAATATAACTAAAACAATAGAATTCTTGACTAAAACGAAAATAAATCTGACAACACCACCAACCAAAACTAAAACCTAGATCGCTGCCTCACTTAGCAGAGCTGCAATCGGAGATACGAGGAGCGACATTTTCGAAGTTGGCGTTGCCAGAGAGAATGTCATCGCGAACACATTGCAGATTCTAGGATGCAGGAAGCCTTTAACTTGCTGATTTGTAGACATTTTCTTAGATTTCTTGAGCTGCTATTGACGATGATGATTGCGCTTCTCTTTCTATCTGTTTCTATCTCCTCCGCCTTGATCGTCGTCGTTCGAACCAATTTCAGCTACATCAATCAAATTCAATTTCTAAGTAATTAACATTTTATCGGATAAATTGAGCAAGGAAAATCAAGAGAAGAGAGAAAATCCTTGAGAGAACAACAGACCTCTGGTCCTTTCTTTCACATCCCGTCGGCCATCGTCGCTTTCGAACACCTACGGCAGGAGCACCACCAAAACTTGTCGTTGCTCAACGCCGCTTGCCTTGCCGATTCACCGATCTAGCTCTTTTTCGCGTCCGCATCCACCACAACGACGAATAACATGCCACCATGCCACCACAAGCCACCACTAAGCCATCGCCGAATCTTCAGCGCCGCCATACCAGGCATCGGAGGAGAGAGGAGGCGGCGGTTTGGAAGAGATCGGCGTAGCAAATCGTGACCTACCTATCCGTGGTTGTGCCTCACAGCCGGGAAATTAGGGTTTGAGGAGAGAGAAAGAAGAAGGTTGTTTAGGAGAGAGAGAGGGGGAGGCAGACACTCGTTGGGGAGAGAGAGAAACGAATGGGTTTTCAAATGTGGTGAAAAGCAGCTTCTTTATTAGATCCGAAAATTAAAACCCATGACCCGTACCCGCGTGTGTTAACCCGCGAAAATTTGAAACCCAATTCAATAATAAGGTGGTGTTTCCTGTAAGACCGTCTTTTATAAAAGTTTGTATACTAAAATACACTTTGATAAATAATAATTTTATTTATTTATTTGTAATTGTCATTAAGTTTCGTAATCGATGTTCTTGCTAGCTGTAGGAATTAATTTCTTATTGACTTTTTTTGTCAAAATTAAAAATTGCTTGATTTATGTGTTACACTTTCATAATTGATAACTTTGTAGATTATTTGGACTGCAGCATTGAGCGTCGTTCCACCATTTGGACTGCAACATAGGTTTATTTTTTTAATTTATTTTATGAATTAATATGGAGATATAATTAAGGGGTATAAATTAAAATGGAGAGAAATTAAGGGATTATGAATTAAAATGGAGATAAATAAGGGATTTGTCATCTTTTTTCAAGTTATTAATTAGCAATTTAACATTAACAAAAATACATCATGGAGGAGAAAATTAAGGGGTAATTAATTGACTTTTTTTTTATTTGGTGGGTTAGTTTGATGCAATAATGTATTTGGTAAAAAAAATCCCTTTTTAATTTCTTGCCATAATTTTGGTGGGTTAAGTTAGTTCTAATTAAGTATTTGGTAAAAAAAAATCTTTTTTAAATTTTACTTTTTGCCAGTTGTTAGTTGATGTTTCATTAGTGGCGTAATTTGTGGTTGTGCCTACGTAATCTTTAATGTGATTAATTTTTTTTTTTTTTTTTGTAGTTTTCCTTATTTATTAATGACTTGTTCCCCTTATCAAGTTATTTACAGTGGCTATTGACTGATTTCTTTTTCTTTTTTCTTTTTATTGTATTTAATAATTATTGTTAATATAATTTATGGTTAGTATGGGTATGTTAGTCTTTTTTATAAGGGACACCAAAAATGTATTTACTAAAATAACCTCAGGTGTTCCCTTGTATAATAGAGATAGATAAATCAATCCAAGCTCTATCTAATAGAAGTTCAGAAATAATAAAGGTCGCAACATGCTTCTTTTAATCCGTGTCACAATGGTGATAAGGCACGCCTACGTGTCATAAATATATATGAAAACTAAGATATTTAGATTATATAACCTATTATACATGTTACAAAAAAGGTAGGAAAATCTTATTATTCTACTTTACAAATTGAGTAATGTAAATTTTTATTTCAGTAAAATAATTCTAATTTGTATAGGAAATTAGAAAAAAATACTCTTAATTATTTATATGATATAGGAAATTAAAATAAAAAATACATTTACTAATTTGTACTTAGAAAATAAAAATACAGTACATTAGAAAATAAAGATTAGAAAAAAGGTATTTCATCTTAATTTAGTTTATTGGGTTTGTTCTACCCTGTGCCGCCAACAAAATTGCTCGTTCATCAAATCTATGACTCAATTGCTTGCGTAGTTGCGATGATCAAGTCTATCACCCAATTCCAAATTAAAATAATATTTTAAAGTAATGTATAATTATGAATTTTTTATTTACATAAATATACTATTAAATATAAATTAGTGTATTTTTAAATTAAAATTGATGTATTTTTTTAGTTACACAAAAAATATATTATTAGATTATAAATTTTATTTTTTTATTTGTAATTTATAAGATAAAAGGAAATATATATTTACTATAAATATAATAAATATTTGTTTACTTCTTTGTATCGGCTACCTTATATATATAATTTCATAGTAAAAATATGGAATTGATAGTAAAAAGAAAATTGATGACGTGTAGCCTACGTGGCGCTTATATGTACCAATAAAACGCCGACACGTGAGATTGTGACAATATTTAGTTGTCACAACTTGTGACCTATATCATCGTCCATAGAAGTTTTCTTGGGTAGAACTGATCGAACTCTATCCTTCACGAGATCATCAATACACTTAGACAGTAGCATCCACCAAACAATATTTGAGATAGACAACCCGTCTATTACTTGATTAATTAAAACAGACATAAATCTTTACTCAATGAAAAGAAGATTGCCCAAATCATAAAGTTATGTTAATCTAATTGAATTTTTGAATTGAGATTTCGAACTCTGGGGGGAATGTAAATCATAAAAGTAGACATAATGAATCAATGTACTACTTTTAGTTACGGGTAGGGAATAAGGGAATTTGAACTACTACGTATTTTATTTCTATACCTTTGTAAAATTGAGCTTTAGTGCGTGACTTTTATTAACTATAATTTGAATTATGAAAACGAAAATAGAGAAATTAGATTAGGGCGAGTTAATCTTTGTGCTTAGGATAATATTAGCCCCCACTATATTATTGATGGGATTCAAAGGTAATCTACCCCCAGGATTCCCTAATTATATGAACGAATTACAACAAGATCATCCATTCTCATGAACATGTGATTTGTGAGAAATATGAGAAGAACGTAATTTACATTAACCTTATACATTAGGTTAAATAGGAAACCAATATGACAGTTAATGAAATAACTACCTTTGGTATTATCCTATTTAAAATAATTAATTAATTAATACCGAAATATTAATTAATTAACCACAAAAGATTAACGTTAATTAACGCCACGTGCAAAGGGCTAAGTGCTAAGTCTTGATTAATAATATATAGCCATATTACCAACCCAATACTAGCAAAACAAGCCCAATGCTCCACTTAGCCCAACAACTCAACCCAAAACATATTCAATATATGAGTTACATGGGTATATTTAAAGACACTCAAAAGATCATATTTCTTCCATGTGGGAGAAAACTCCCACAACAACTAAATGAAGACTATTTATCTAACAATCCCTTACTTAGTCTTTAATTTGACAGAATGTGCATACATAAAAGTATTTTTCGATTTGAACTTTCACTTAGTGACGGCTCTTCAAAACAATAACGAAATTTATGGCAGCTGAAAGCTTTTGAGCCAAAATTCCTTATGTTAGAATCGGATAAACCTCACACACAAATGTCCTAATACATGTTCATAAACAGGGTAGCACTATTATGGTCATGTGCTCCACCTGGTTCATAGACATTTACAAAATTTTGACATAGAAACTCTTATTAGAAGCGGCACCACTTCTTATGTCTACATAGGTGAAATTCTCCCATTACAAGAATTTCATTAAGAGTAAACTCACCCTAAAACATACACTAGTATAAATGACAAACTAGTGTGACCTTAATCAGTTATCAACAAGTTATTTTTACCACATTCAACCATTTAATTATGGGTACACATAACAAAAGGTTGGGTTTCCATTGTTGCTGATTTAATCAAATAGGTCTCAAGCCCATTTCTTGGCTTGTTCCATAAACCATTTCCCTTGGAAGACCTTTGGTGAAAGGATCCTCCAAATTGTTACAAGACCTTACATAAATTGCAGTTATAATCCCGTCGGATATCAATTGTCTTACATATGCATGTCTCAAATTGATGTGTCTAGACTTACCATTATAAATCTTATTATAAGCTCTAGACAAAGTTGACTCACTATCGCAGTGCAAAGAAATTGCTGGCATGGGTTGTGGCCACAACTTTATATCCAATAACATATTTCTTAACCATTCCGCTTCTTTGCCTGCTGCCCCTAAAGCTAAAAATTTAGCTTCCATTGTGGGATGAGTAATACAAGTTTGTTTCTTTGAGGCCCAAGAAACAGCACCACCACCGAGAATAAATATCCAACCACTTGTGGATTTATTATCCCCGTCACTAGATATCCAACTAGCATCTGTGTATCCTTCAAGTATAGATGGAAAGTTTCCATAGTGTGAAGCATAACCTTTGGTTCTTTTCAAATAACCAAAAACTCTTCCAACTACTTTCCAATGTTCTGTACTAGGGATTGCTAGTAAACCTTGAAAGCTTGCAAACTGCAAATGCAATATCAGGTCTAGTACAATGAGTAGCATACATCAAACTACCAATTGCACTAGCATACTCTAGCTGAGCTACAACTCTTCCACTGTTCACACTAGGCTTACATGATGTATCATATGGGGTATTTGCTTCTTTAAATGTCAAATACTCAAATTTCTTAAGCATCTTCTCAACATAATGAGACTGACTCAAAGAATAACCCCACTATTTTTTCTCACTTTGATACCTAAAATAGTATCAACCTCATTTAAGTCTTTCATCTTGAAATAAGAACTTAAATAAGCCTTGTTTTCATTTATGCCAACCATGTTATTTCCAAAGATTAACATATCATCAACATATAGGCATAAAATAACACCGTATTTCTTTGTAAACTTAGAATATATACATCTATTGGCAGAGTTATGAACAAAACCATGAGACAAAATTGCAGAATCAAATTTCTCATGCCATTGCTTTGGAGCTTACTTTAAACCATACAATGATTTAATTAGCTTACAAACTTTATATTCATAACCAGGAAGGACAAACTCTTCAGGTTGCTTCATGTACACCTCTTCATCTAAATCACCATTTAGAAAAGCAGTTTTAACATCCATTTGGTGTACATGCAATCCATTCAAAGCAGCTATAGCTATCAAGAATCTTATGGATGTAATTCTAGCCACATGAGCATATGTATCAAAATAATTTACTCCTTCTCTTTGACTAAAACCTTGACCCACAAGTCTAGCTTTGAAAACTTTAATTGATTCATCATCCACATTCTTCTTTACCCTAAAAATCAATTTAGATCCAATAGCTTTGGAACAAGGAGGCAATTCTGCGAAGACCCAAGTCTTGTTATATACAAGAGAATCCATCTCGTCATCTATTGCCTCTTTCCAAAAAAAATGAATCTCTAGAAGCCATTGCTCGAAATGTCTTTGGATCACCATTCTCATTTTCAGCATTGAGAATCATTGGGATTTTATTGGTAACTGTTTCTCTATCAACTTCCACAAGAAAAACAATTTCTTGTGAATTAATGAAATCAGGACCCAAGTTCTTTTCCTTTCTAGCTCTTATACTCCTTCTAGGTTCACTAGGTTCGCTAGAATTAATAGGATTTAACCTCACATTGCTAGAAGAAGGGTTAAAACTTCTTTCAGTTTGTGGAACTTGCTGCAAAGACTCATCAACTGTTTTGGAATCACTTCGGAATTTATTTTCAAAGAATTCTACATCTCGAGATTCCACAATGACATTTAAGTCTAAGTCCAAAAGTCTATACGCCTTAGAATTTTTAGCATATCCCATAAACACACTTTTCAAAGCTCTTGGACCTAATTTAGTTTTCTTAGGATCTGAGACCTTGTAATAAGCTAAGCATCCCATACCCTAAAGTAACTAATATTAGGTTTCCTTCCTCTCCAAATTTCATAAGGAGATAATTTCAGCTTCTTTGAAGGAACTCTATTGTGTACATGACATGCAGTTAGTAAAGCCTCACCCCATAAATTCGTTGGTAAATTGGAGTTAACAATTAGGACATTTACCATATTAACCAAAACTCCAATTTTCTTTCTGCCACCCCATTCTGTTGAGGTCTATAAGGTGCACTAACTTGGTGAACAATGCCATTGTCTTTACAAAATGAAGTAAATTCAATAGGAAAATATTCCCCACCTCTATCACTTCTCAAGTTTTTCAGTTTCTTGCCCTTTTGTGTTTCTACCATGGCTTTGTAAACTTGAAACATGTCAAATGCTTGATCTTTTGATCTCATTAAATAGACACAGGTAAATTTTGAACAATCATCAATAAAAGTAATAAAATACCTACTGCCACCTCTAGTTAAAACAACATTTAACTCACAAATATCATAATGTACAAGCTCTAAAATTTCAGATTGTCTATCAACCTTTGGGAAAGGTTTCCTTTTCTTTTTCGCTTGGACACAAACTTCACACTTATCTTTGTGTTCATAGCTATAAGAAATAACTCCGTTTTTGCACATAAACTTCATTGTTTGGTAATTAACATGTCCCAAACGATTATGCCAAAGATTAAAAGATGTACATTCTATATTAAAACTGAAATCAAAAGATTGCACACAAAAATAATTAGAACTTTCATCTTTATGGATACTTAGCTTAAACATGCCATCTGATACATAACCCTTTCCAACAAAGGAACCAGCCTTAGATAAAATAATCTTATCGGACTCTAAAACAACCTTGAGTCTTTTCTTACATAGAACAAAACCAGAAGCCAAATTCTTCCTAATAGAAGGAACATGAAGTACATTAATAAGAGTAACTTTCTTTCCAGAAGTAAATTGGAGCACCACACTTCCTGTTCCAAGAACCTTGCTAGTGTGATGATCTCCCAACATAATTTCATGCCCATCAACGGCATCAACATAATCCTTAGAGAAAGAGCGATTATTGCAAACATGGGTGGTAGAACCAGAATCATACCACCAATCATCACTTGTAGCAACTGCAGCCATATGCAACTATTGGATCATTCCAATGTGAAAATCAGAAACCATACAAGTAATCTCGTTGTCTTTTTGTTCAACAACGTTTGCAACCGCCTTCTCTTCATTAATCTTCTTCTAGTTTTGGTTCTAATTTTGCTCCTTCTCCTTCTTAGGGTTCCTGCAGAAACGTTTAAAGTGGCCTTAATTTCTTTCCATAATTGTATCAAATAATTTCAGAAATATCCTTCTTTCCCTTTTTTTTCGGGTTAGAAGAATTAGAATTATTATTTGCCTTTCTCTTACCCTTCGATTCATCTGACTAATATAATTCACTTTAGAACTAGAAGCAACATTTAGATCCTTCTCATGAATACGAGTTTCCTCATCAATTCGTAAGTGTTTCTAAATCTGTTCCAAAGTAAATTCCTCAGAAGTATGGAGCAACTTTTTCCTGTAATCATTCCAGGATGGTGGTAACTTGGTAATAATCTCTCCCACAATCAGTTTCTCAGGAATGGTTATCATTAGACCTGGAAAACGGGTCGTTTGGATTGGATTCGGGTCGGGTCCATTCGGGTCGGGTCATTTCGGGTTATTTTTTTCCCGGGTCGGTTTCGGGTATGGGTCGGGTGACTTTCTGGTTTCGGGTCACTTCGATTTTTTATAATCGGGCCAGGTCTGGTTTGGGTCAAAATTTTGGGTCAATATCGGATCGGGTCAATAACGGACCGGGTCGTATCAGATCGATTCATATCGGATCGGATTTTTCGGGTTAGATCGAGTTTTTTCGGGTTGAAACAGATTTTTCGGGTTTCGAGTTTTGGCCAGGTAAATCTCTTTAGTTTTGGTGGTCAAACATTATTATTATTATTATTATTATTATTATTATTATTATTATTTATAATGTTATTATTATTTATAAAGTTATTATTATTAAATTTTTTTTAAGGGTTTAGACTTAAGCATATACGGTTCAAAGTTTAATGGTTTATGGTATGAGAGTTATAGTAAAAAATACTCCGAACACGAGACTAGTTCTACTATTAATTTACGATCGAGAAAACGAGACTTGAGACATGTACAAATATAATACTCCCTACTCTAGTATAACTTTTGGACATAATATTTTGATGTAAGCTAGTTAGAGTAGGACATTTCCTATGACTTTGGCCATTTAAATTTTGCTTAGTTACTTATCAATTTTTATATGATAAGTTATATTCCATGTCAAAATGGAAGTCTTGAATTTTTGAAGATATGATTTTTAAATCTGTTTTACCATGTGCTAATGTTGTTTTTATTTCCATTATTTTCTTCTCATTTGTTAAATGATCTTTATTTATATGAGCTAAAAAGAAGATAAGAATTACGAAACTAACATATCATTAGTCTATGTTTTTTTACATTGACACTATCATAATATTGAAACATTTTCCCTATAACATAAAAGAGTATAAATTAATAAAAGGAAAATAATAATAATAATTATTATTATAATAATAATGTAAATAATTATAATATGAAAAGCTAAAAAGAACTTATATTTAAACTAATTGGTAAATTTTAGTTATTTTTCGGTTCGGGTCGGTTTTAGATTTTCGATTCGGATCGGTTCGGGTTGATTTAAAATTTACAGTTATTTTCTGTTCGGGTTAATTCGGTTTCGGGTGAAGATCGGTTCGGGTACTTCGGTTCTGGTCGTTCGGGTATCGGGTCATTTCAGGTCAAATCTCTTCCGGGTCGGTTTTGGTTTCGAGTCGGGTCTATTCGGTTTTCGGGTTAATTTCGGGTCGTTGCTTCAGATCAATTTTGGGTTACAGATCGGGTCAATCGGGTAGGTTTTTCGGGTCCAGGTCAATTTTGCCAGGTCTAGTTATCATCAGATATTTAAACTTAGAAATCAATATCCGAAATTCATGTACTTGATCAAGAATAAAAGTGCCATCAACCATAGAAAATTCAAAGAATTTAAAAGTTATAAAGTTATTTGCCCATTGTTTTTCAGCATCATACTTAAACTCCAGGGATTTCCACATCTCTTTTGCAGACTGAATTGGAGTGTAGAGATCATATAAACGATCAGAGAGGGAATTCCGAATATAACCTCTACACAACATCTCATCTTTAGTGCGCTTTTTACGATCCGCAATCATCCCTTCGGTGTCCTTGTCTGATGGTTCTGGTAACGACCCCAACTTCGGATCCCGAACATAGAAAATCTTCAAAGCAGTAAGCAAGAACGAAATCTTCTCCTTCCAACGCAGAAAGTTGGTTCCATCAAAACGATCTAGTTTCACAGTATCATTACCGAACATCTTCGTCGTGCTCTCCATAATATTATCCTAAGATTGTTATCAACTATACTTTGAATTATGAAAACGAAAATACAGAAACTAGACTAGGACGAGTTAATCTCTGTCCTTAGGATAAGATTAGCCCCCACTATATTGCCGATGGGATTCAAAGCTAATCTACCCCAGGATTCCTTAATCATATGAACGGATTATAGCAATATCATCCATTCTCATGAACATGTGATTTGTGAGAAATATGAGAAGAACGTAATTTACATTAACCTTATAAATTATGTTAAATAGGAAACCAATATGACAATTAATGAAATAACTGCCTTTGGTATTATCCTATTTAAAATTTAAAATAAATAATTAATTAGTACAGAAATATTAATTAATTAACCGCAAAAAAGATTAACGTTAATTAAGTATGTCATTAAATAAACCGTGAGCGTGCCACGGCAAAGTGCTAAGTCTTGATTAAAAATATATAGCCATATTACCAACCCAATACTAGCACACCAAGCCCAATGCTCCACTTGGCCCAACAACTCAACCCAACACATATTCAATATATGAGTTACATGGGTATATTTAAAGACACTCAAAAGATCATATTTCTTCCATGTAGGAGAAAACTCCCACAACAACTAAATGAAGACTTTTTATCTAACAATGACAACATATAAGATTATAAGGGTTCCATGATAGATGTGCCTGATGTTTGTATCACTAATAATTCGCCTCACGTCAACTCTAGCGACTCTCCGGAGGATGCATTTGTTTGGAATTGTTTTGCAGGCGATAGTGACCATAACATCAACTCCTTGGTGGGAATCATAAAAGGGAAAAGTTTGGGGATCCTACAAATCATAAAGAATAAAAGTTTTTCAATGGAGGCACCGCATTCACGACCATGGTCGCGGTTTTTCCCTTCATAGCTCATCTGGAGCTACTGGTTCGGTAATTGATGGCATCATCTTTGGTACCCCCATACGATAATTTATCACCATACTCCTCCCCTTATATTTTCTATGTGCTTACTAGATTAGGGTTATGAATTGGGGACATTGCATTAATCTACCTTGGGGATATATAAGTACTTTATTATCCATTTATTGCTTTTTAGTGTAGCTTAATTAGATGTACTTGGTTCTTTTTGCTTTATTTTTGAGTTTCTGTAGTGTTTGCGAGGTGAGAAGAGTGAGTTTTCCCACTTGGATGTTAGCTTTTGTGCATATTTTTCATCCCATGTGCATAGAAAGTGCAAAGTTGCAGAACCAAGGCGAAAAGAGGTTCGCTTGGTGGGCATCGGGTGACGGCCGCCCGACCGCGCGCTCGTGTACGGTAATTTTGAGCGTTAATTCGCGCAATCTGGCGAAGCTTGCCCGACAAGGCGCTCATCGAAGCTAACATCAGGTGTAGCATTCGCCTGATTGGCGAAGCTTGCTCAATTAGGCGTGAGCACAAAACTGTTTTAATCGTTTAATTCGCCCGATCAGGCGAGAAAAAAAAAGTTACAATATTTTTTTAAAATTTTTTTTTAATTTTTTTTGGTCGTCTGAACATGGTTTGAAGCCGACTTGCCGCCTCGTTCCTTGACTATTCTCACCCTTTTGCCAATGAGGCCATTGTCCGATTTAGTTTAGGGGGAGAATCTGCACATTTGGTACGTTTCTCATCCTTCTATTATTTTTTTTTATTTTTGATTTTAGTGTCTTTTTAGCTTAGTTTTTATTCTGTTATTGATTTCTAGTGTAGTTATCTTGAATTTTACTTCTTTTCAAAAAATCTAAAAAAATAAAAAAATATATATATCCAAAAATACGTTTTGTTTGATGTTACTGAAACAATTGCTTCCATGTGCCCCTAATGGTTTTAAATGTATCGATGATTCGAGGTGATTGATTAACTAATCTAAAGTCAGTTTTAGTTGCATTGACCCTTTATAGAGGTCAACCTTTTCCCACTTTTTATGTGCATAAGACTTGGATTGTGTTAGGTGTGAGATTTTGAGCCTATAATTTATATTCTTGAGTTCTTTGTGCTTTATATTGTTTTTTTTGTAGTGTTTGAGAGGTGACAAGAGTGAATTTTACCACTTGGATGTTAGCTTTTGTGCAGATTTTTGATCCCAAGTGCGTAGAAAGTGCAAAGTTGCGGAATCAAGGCGAAAAAAAGGTTCGCCCGCTAGGCATCGAGCGACAATCGCCGACTGGTAATTTTGAGCGTTAATTCGCACGACCAGGTGAAGCTTCCCTGTTCGGGCGCACGTACAGAACTCTTTTAGGCGTTTATTTCGGACGATTTTTTTTAGAAAAAAAGTAAAAAAAAAATAAATTAAAAAATAATATTAAAAGATTTAGTTTTTGTTTTTCTCGGTCGTCTGAACATGGTTTGAATCTGACTTAACGCCTTGTTCCTTGACCATTCTTACCCCTTTTCCAATGAAGACATTACCCGGTTTAGCTTGGGGGTAGAATCTGCATATTTGATATGTTTCTCATCCTTCTTTTAGTTTTTTAATTTTGATTTTGGTGTCTTTTTGGCTTAGTTTTTTTTTATTATTATTACTTTCTAGTGTAGTTAGCTTAGATTTACTTCTTTCGAAAAAAATATATTGTCCAACAATACATGTTGATTAATGAGACTGAAACAATTACTTCCATGTGCCCCTAATGGTTTTAAATGTATCGATGATTCTAGGTGATATGACAAGCTAGCATTGTTGATAAACTGGCTCTAAAGTGAATTTAGTTGCATTGACCCTTTGTATAGGTCAATCTTGTCCCACTTTTTATGTGCATAAGACATGGATTGTGTTAGCTATGAGGTTTCGAGCCTATAATTTCTATTCTTGAGTGCTTAATTCTTTGTGTTACGTTGATCCGAGTCTTTGACTTGCGACTATTAGTATGTTTAACACATTTGCACTTTGTGTATGATGAAAGTTCGTTATTTAGGCAGCTTTTAGATGATATTAGATACATTTTTCCTGTTTTTCATTTTCATGCTTAGCCTTGGCAGTTCTTTTGTTCTAACTCCACAAACTAAATAACTTATATTATCCCCGTTGGTTACTTGTCCCAAATCAAGCTTGGGGGAGCTTTCATTTGGTAATATTGGTTCTTTTTGGTTGGATGGTTGACATTTTAGGCCAATGATACTCAAGGTTATGTTTATGGTATGTAAATTTGGAAGAGGTGTAATTACTAGTTGGCACCGAAGGCTTATAGTTGTGTGTATCATATTTTAGTTTGTACATATTTAGTCGTTCTATTTTCGTCGTTATTTCAGTTCAAACAAAAAAGAATTAAGAAAATTAAGAAAAAATATACTTCCTCCATTGATATCGCACCATGGTTGACTTTACTCCTCTAACCATTATCTTGACTCTTAATATCTCAAATCGTTTGCAAATAAAAAATAATATTTAGAAAATATATATCGATACGGATCTAACATGACCTCCAGTGGCTAAAATTTCCTTACGTAAGAATCAGAAAAAATGGCTAAAGTCGTAGTATGAATAGTGTAAAAAACAAATGGTGTGATATTTCCGGAACGAAGGAAGTATATATGTTTCTTAAATTTGTATTATAGAGAAGCAAGGAAAATGATAGAAGTTGGTTCATTTATCACATTAATAGTACTTTTTCCTTATGGTTAAAAATTGGTTATTGACGAGTTTATAGTCTTTTGGAGATGATCATTGACATCTTTTGCCGATAGATTTGGTTCGATATATTGCTCCCCACGTTAGGCTTTACTCTCACATTCCTAAATGATTCCTTACCCCTTGTTTTTACCAGACCTACATTACAAGTGTGAATTAAAGTCATTTTTTATCATCGTGCAACGTGTGTACAGTCATTTGTCAAGGATTAAAGAGTATATGTGTATTTCGAGTCGGCTCCGACGTAGGTTGAATGATAGGAGATCCTTCAAACACCCGAGTGTAGTGAGTTGGGAGGGGCTACTTGTCATTTGATTAGTATGCATTGTGTTATCATTTGGGTTGTGAGAGAACAGGCCATAACTTTGGTTCGCTTAGCCAACCACAAAATGAGAGAGTGACTTGCATGGTGAGTGACAGGCTAAATCGCATTCCTATCAAAAATAAACATAACCTTCACCGACTAAAACTATATCAAAAAATTAGGGATCGTATCCGCAGGGAAACAATGTTATTTCTACAACTAATCAACAGGTTTACTAGTAACAGGAAAGTTTTGTTGATTTGATAATTAAAAGTACAAGATAATTAAAGAACAATAATATCAATGCTAAAGGAATCTAGGGGACCGGTTCACCACAAATACAAACTTGGATTGGACAACGCACACTAATAAACAATTAGCAATCATAACTACAAAAACATGTATCTTTCAAATCTTTCTTTAGGAAATACAACTAGCAGGCTCTTGCAATCTACTAGAAATAATCTTATCTAATAGTCATAGATCACAAACATCAGATATATACCTCTCGACCCATGATCTAAGGTTAATCAAACTCAATCAAAATAGTCCGGCCAAATAGAATTGACGAACAATTAAAGCACACTACGAAAATCATGATTATGAATCAATAATAAAACCAATCCAAATTACAATACTAAGGATCTGAAACCCTATAGAGATAAAGTTCTCTCTTTCTTTTTCTCCACCTCAGTAAGCGGCGCGTCTCGCCGGTAACTAGTGGCGCTTCCCTCTAATCACTGGTTACTAGCGAGCTCGTATATTATGAAGTTACTCAGGTGAGCCCCGATCAATTAATCTCCCTCGATTCTGCATCAACAAAAGGGGGTGTTTCTTCTGTTGTTTCGTACAAAGCACAAGTATTCATCTCTGATCTCAGCTGAAGCTCGGTATTTAACGCGTTTCTTGCATCTTGGTAGTGGTTTTGTGGGTATGTGGTTTGCAGAGGTTTCTTAGAATTAGTTGCTTTCAATTTGTTTTAAGAGGTCTCTTTAATTTAGTAGTGGAAGGATGACGATTTAGTTTACTGGAATTGCTCCATTTGGTCTTTGCATGTGGGTGGAAGCTTTTAAGTCTTATATTCCGTAACAGTCTTTGCAAATTGTAAGCTCCAAAAGTCCTTTCCTACTTGTTAGTAATTAGTTTATTCCCGGCGTTTGCTTCTTTGTAGGTGTGTGATGAGCGACATTTATGTCGCTCTTAGCTTAGGATTTTATGTTGGTTTTTATACTTTTTAATAGTTTTTATAGCTTTTTGTGTGAATTTTATAAGTTTCGTTCCATCTTGTGCTTTATAGGTGATTATGATGAAAAGTGATGGAAAATAAGTAGAATCAAGCCAAAACAGGGCTTGTGCGATCGAGTGATGGTTTGTGCGCCCGAACAGAGGAGTGCAAATGGGCACAAGGAATATCTAGTTCTGTGCGGTCGAACGTGCTCTGTTGTTCGGTCGCACAGGATGGGTTTTTGGAGGCAGAATGTCTAAAAGTTGGAAAGCGACCGCACAAGTCTACTACTCGGCAGCACAGGTTTTGTGCGATCGAACGTGCTTTGTGGTTCGGTTGCACATGATTAATTTTTGGAGGCAGAATGTCTCTAATTTGGGATGCGACCGCACAAGGTTATCTACTCGACCGCACAAGAGTTGTGCGCCCACACAAGGCCTTTCGTTCGAGCGAATCATGCTGTAGAGGAATTATGAGCCAAAGAAACCCCGTTCGACCGAACATGGTTCTTCATTCCGTCGCGCATGACGAAGGAAGTGTTCTTCGCTGCCTTCGCTCGCACAGGTCCCAGTGTTTGCTCGAACGGTTCTTATACGTTCGGTCGCACAAAGGGTCTGTGCGACCGAATGGCTCCGTGGGCTGCTCTTATTCGAATTTTGGCTTCTATTTGGGGAAACTTATAAATAGATTTTTCGATTATTTTGTTATGTGTAGAATTTTAGTTGACAATTTTAGATTCTCAAAGTTAGTTTTTCAGCATTTCTAGAGAGAGAAACTCTCCCCCATTGAAGCATCAATTTGTAATTCTCTAAACTCTTCTTCTAATTTTGTGCAATTCAATTCAATTTCTTAATTCTTGCTTTTGCTGTGATTGTTTATTGTTCTATAATTCCTTCAATTCTTGAATACTTCTTGATTTTACTTTAGTTACTTTGATCTTTAATTCTCTTGTTGATTGTTCAATTGATTGTTCTAGTCTTTGATTCTCTCTTCCTAATCCTTCAATTTCATGCTTGCTAGTGTAGAATTAATGGATTTCTTGATTTCTAGAATGGCTAGTGAGTAGATTTAGGTTAGGGAAACGGGAGAATCTAGGGGCTTAATTAGGGGAACTTGATGATTTGATTGATGAATGATTGATGTGATTAAATTTATTTAGTTCTAGGATTTTCCATGATCAATTGAGTAGTAGTTGCAAATGCTAGTTGATTGAATTAGATTGGAATGTATGATTTAGGTTTGGCAAGACATTGTGAGCCTAATTCATGCAAGTGAATGATAGTTCCTATTATATGCAAGCTAATCTAGCTTAGGACTATGCGAAAGCTTCTCTATAGGCTAGGTTGCTTCGCATGCTCTATCCGAGAGGTGGCGAGTACGTCATTAGTTTTCATTCCCCTATGTTCTATTTCATTGCATCATTCATGATTACTAGATGGTAGTTCATTTCCCCCGATTTCCCTAGACTATCCCCAACTCCCTAACGTTTCCCTTCCTTGATTCAATCTAGTTTAATTGTTAGTTTAGCTTCATAGTGATAATTCAAATCAAACCTCTTGTTCGAACTAGCTTGACATTTAAACTCGAGAACCATCGTTTCTTTGGGACGATCCCTTTACTTGCCACTATAGTTCATATAGTTGGTTAGTCTAGTGGTTCTATAAATTTTGTTTGATTGTGGCGTTGATCTTTCAACGACGGAAAAACGCCTTATCAGTGTGTGTCTTTTTGGGAAAGTGCCTATTTCGTGATGGAGTGAACTTTTAAGGAGTCAGAGTACTAGAGGGTGAGGTTTGAAGTGTTGAGGAGGTTTTAAAGTCGTATATGTTAAAAATGGGGGATCTGGGTGAAGTCTCTGTTGGGGAATTATGTTGTTGGGCTTCTGGTTTGAAGGAGATAGGTAATTTCTACTTCCAGAAAAGAGAGTTTAAATATGCTGCCATGAATTATGATACGATATTGTTAGGTTATGATACATATAACTGAATATAAATCATGCGGAAAAACCATTAAAGCCAGGAATCCAAATTAATTGCCACATAACAATTAGCATAATTAGGATGCATACTCTTTGTAGCATGCCCTCCCTTGCTGCAGCCGAACCGAACAAGAACAAGTCTTTAGGACTCCAAGTGTCGTCCCTCCGTAGAAAGTCCACAGCACGTCCGGATCCGCCTTATGTTTGACTAACTAGAATCGCCCTTAAGGTACTATAATTTTCGGCTAATATGGGGCAAATAGGTGACTGAATTTTTGCTTAAAATTCTCTCCTTTGAATACTTAAAACTCATTGTAAATTGTGAGCATTAATCACATATTTATAGGGTATGGAAAAGGTATTGGAATCCTACTATGAAATGAATTAATTAATTAGAATATAATTAAAACTCTATTAATTAATTTATCCATTAGGAATAGGAATTTAATCATTAAACGAATCCTACACGATTTAGGTTTCGTACGGAAGCACAAACACTCACACGAGCATGACCCGCATGTGCGCAGGCCATGCCCGCGCAAATCCCACGGAGCTACGAAGCCTACGAATCTGCCGTAGCTTTAGGCGCGCGCTGGGCCTGCCTTGTGATGGGCCTGGCGTAGCCTTGGGCTGTTTGTGTGGCGCGCCATGCTTGCTGGACATGGGCCTGGCTTCGCGCTGGGCCTTCGTCTAGCAAGCTCGTCCGATGCTAATTCGTACGACGCGCTTCTGATTAATTTCCCGATTCGGGAATTCATTTCCGATACTAACAATATTTAACATTTCCGATTCCGGAATTAATTTCCGTTTCGAACGAATATTTAATATTTCCGTTCCCGGAACGATTTTCCGATTCCGATAATATTTCCGATTCCGACAATATTTCCGTTTCCGGCAATATTTCAGATTCCGGCAATATTTCCATTTCCGATAATATTTTCCGATACGTACCATGTTTCCGTTTCCGGCAACATCTATGACTTGGATAATATTTATATTTCCGATACGATCCATATTTCCGTTTCCAGCAATATCATCGTTTCTGGAGTATTCATTTATCTGCCTTTGACGATCTCAGCTCCCACTGAAACCAAGATCCGTCGATTCCGAATATTCATAGATGGAGTATTTAATGCCATTAAATACTTGATCCGTTTACGTACTATTTATGTGACCCTACTGGTTCAGTCAAGAGTAAGCTGTGGATTAATATCATTAATCCACTTGAACTGAAGCGGCCTCTAGCTAGGCATACAGTTCACTTGATCTTACTGAATTATTAACTTGTATAATTAATACTGAACCGCATTTATTAGACTTACCATTAAATGCATACTTGGACCAAGGGCATTATTTCCTTCAGATATTGGATGCCATTGTCTTTGAGCTTTGTATGGAGGAATCAATTGAAAAGAACATCTCTATACTTGTTAATTCCTGTTTCTCGAATTTATCAGCTTGTGAACTAAAGTTTGGAAACTATGAGACAATTATCTCTCTATGTACTGTCATCTTGACTAGCGATCAACACAACACCAAAAGCCTCTACAGAAGAGGACAAGCGTATGCTAGATATGGTGATGTCCAATCCTCTATGTCAGACCTTGAAAAAGTATTAGCATTAGCACCTCTTGATAAAGCTACCAAATTAGAAATTTCAAACCTTCATGAAAAATGTCAAGGACACCACCATGGGCAAGTGGTTTCTATCAATGACGTTCCGAATGAACCTGCCAAAAATATCATCTCTTTGACTAATTAGAGTCAATCAAATGGGATATTTGATCCCTTTCAATTATTGACAGAGGTCTCCACTTCGAGACGAAAGAGACGATCAAGAGGATGATTATTTGATAGCTAAGGACAAGAAAAGTAAGAAGGCTCTTTCTGTTGCCCACTTTGTGTCTACCTATACCGAAAAGTGCAAGGATGAAAATCTTAATTTCTCCATGCGCAATGGAACAAACATCTCCGATGCTAATGAGTGTGTGTCTGACAAAACACGTACTGGAAATTCAAGATCAAGCTTCAAAACTGGTAATGGAAAAAGGAAGTTTGCATTCTCTAACACGAAGAGGAAAAACTCTTCAATTCATATTTCTCCTTCAACTTATGATCAATTGCTCCAAGGGAAACAAATCAAGGTTTTTAAGCCTAGGGATTATTCTTGGATGTCGGTATGAATAGCACGGAAGAAAGGAACAAAAGAATAGGTGTACAAAGATTCAAGTACAAGTGGTTATGGGGAAAATGTTCATTTATGTGAGACCTCAACAACAATGGCGGAACCTGTCACCACTAAGGATATTAGTGAGTACGAGCCACAGATGGATACGGACCTCGTCCCTGAGGCATATGACACTGTATAAATGGATACATCAAACTCGGAGCCACAGATGGTACTTACCAATGAGGGACGGGAGTAAAAAATCTATATAAATGGATACATCAAACTCCCCCAAGATAAATCTTTTCTTCTCCCTAAGAAAACAACATCAATGAGAAATAAGAGCAATCACTTAACCCCAAAGTTCATGAGAACAATTAGTTAAAATCAAGGGTCAAATCGAAGAATGCAAGTATCAAGACAGACTCGACAGACTCATCAATTTCTCATAGTCACACATCAAAATGTACAAAGGTCACACAAAGCTCACAAGATATACACATAAATCAAGGATTAGAATATTACACCATGGATTCACTCATCTCATTTTGTGGCAGGATAAGTGTTGGGGGTATTTTTGTACTACTCTTTTTTTGTATTTCCCCTACGGGCTTTGAAGGATTTGAATTTCGAAGGAGTCGCCACCAAACAATTTTTTAGGGTCCCGTTTGGAAAGACCAAAAAATTACTCTATTGTGGATAAGACATTGAATCATAGAAACGGATGGGTGAGATCCGGGCAAGGGAACGAAGTAGTTATTCCGCGAGCTTTAGAAATTGTATTCAAGTACATGACAAGAAGTATTTTCGGAATATCCTAGTCATGACACTATGTTGGTATTAACTTTGAATTTAGAACATAGAATTTCTACTTGTTTCGTGATCACTTTGCTTTAAAGTTAATTGAAAGAACCTATGGCCGGTTTGTCCAAACATTATCTTTGTTAAGCGTGATGTAACTTTGCATTTTGTTGGATTTAGCATGTGAGGTGATGAAAGCAATAAACAAGTAAAGAATCATCACAATAAGTAAAGGAATTATTGAAAGTGCGTACAAAACCATATCACCTTAAAGCAAGGCGAGTAAAGAGTGCGGAATTGAAATAGCAAGAATAAAGGTGCTATATTGAAATGCGGTATTGAAAGGTGCGATATTGAAATGACGATATTTAAGTGCGGTATTGAAATTGCGATATTTAAATGACGATATTGAAATTGTACTATTGTATTTGAGATCCGAACGCCAAACGACTACTTAATAATAAGTGCGTCCGACACGGATTAAATCCTAAAAATCTCAACTTTAGGATAAGTTGCTCATCCCAAAATGTCTTAGATTTTGATTATTGAAATTGAACTTGAATATAGAACTTGAATATTGAAATTAGGAGTTTTGAATCTCAAAGATTAGACCTTTTAATGTTAAAAAGGCCTCACCTTTGATGCTCCATGACTTGAAATTGATTCTAGTTTAAGGAAGTGATTACAAACAACCTTAAACATCATATAATCTTGAAAATTGAATCTTGAACTTAGGAGGCTAAATGTTTAAAGTCCAAACCTTTTAATGTGAAAAAGGTCTCAACTTTAATATGCTCCATAAACTTGACATTGATTCTAGTTTAAGGAAGTGATTACAAACAACCTTAAACATCACAGAATCCACAACTTGTATTTGTATCATAAAAGGGTTTTGATTTTGTAAAAATGTGTGATTGTTGTAAGTAACACTTTTAAGAGTATAAGTGTCAACCTTACTAATCATTTTTGAAATAAAGATTGAATCTTGTATGGCATAATGAAAATGGTGTTTTGGACAATCATTTGGAGAGGGTTTCAAGAGTGAAATCTCCGAAAGATGACACCTTTTGGCATGGTTTTCCTAGTTAATCAAGGGTATGAACCCTAATGATAACATCATAGGATTTTGTATTTAGAAAGGTATAAGAGTAGAATGCATTGTATATTTAAGTAGGGATTCATAATTACCTAGTTAAGGTTAGATTGGATTTCCAATTTGTTCTCCCAATTGCTTAAATATTTGAAATTGTATTAGAATTTGTAGATTGGAATTTCATTTTTGTGTTTTGATTTTGAAGGCTGCTTTCAAAATTACGACGTTCTGTTTTTTACTTCCTGCCCTAAAATGCTTGGAAATGAGGGCTTAAATAGAGAATTAGCCGGCTAAAATACAAAAGCCACATGCGCCCAGCGCAGGGCCCTGCGCCTAGCGCAGGTGACGTGGCCCAGGAAACGACAAAGCAAGGACGATGACACCGTCCTTGCATTTGTCTTTTGTGAATGTACCTTTGTATGAATCGTACAAATGTTGGCACGTAGTGAATTCTTAATGATTAAGGATTTGATTTTGCGACTAAAAACAAGCCTTTTTTGGGTTTTGAATTCGGTTTTACGGGACGGGTCGCGGCATGCTCGGTTTTGTGGGTCGGCGCCTGAATTTGGATTGCTTTGTGTCATTTCGACTGAAAAAGGCCTTGTAAAACCAATGGAGAGGTCCATTGGGTGAGATTGTGTTTGGATTTTGAAATTGATTTTTGGGAATTGAATTTTGTACCGAGTTCCGGAATGGGAACGGGCTCGGGAATTGGACTTTGGAATATATTTTAGCAATTGAGACTTCCGCACGGAGTTGTACGAACCACCTAGCAAGGATAATAGTATCTTCATCATCCCATTAGGGTAGACACGATTTAGGTGTCTACAAAAGCCCCCACCTTGACTAAGCTTCGGTTAGGAAAGCGATAAAGTTTTCGAATAGGGACGGAGAACGGTCAAGATGTTCTGCAATCGAGACCATTCTTTGTACGCCGGTACCTGCACAAGACAAGTGTTAGGAAAAAGGATATAGTCTACCTCCATGCGGTTATGACGACTCTGATTTGTATTTACAGTGCTCTTCCGCCTTTGGTTTAGAACGACGCTTGGCATCAAAAATTTGGATCTTGAATTTTTGAATTTTTGAAATTTTGAACTTTGAACTTTTGAGTACCTGAAGTTGATCCGCTGGGGATACGTCCACTGGGGAAAAGATTTTTTTATTGACTCTTGAGATTTTGAAATTTTGGCTGACTTACCGGAAGCTTGGGTCCGTTTGGAGTCGAACGCCTGGATTCTTGCATTTTTTCGGATTTTGCATTCTTGAAATATTTATCTGTTAACGTTGGAGAAACAGATGTATACCGGTACTTATCGGAAGGTAGCATGATTTGATGTTTGATGACTGGTGCAGAAAACCGTAGCAGCAAAGTACGTGCAATCAGCACGGAGGACCGCGCAGAGAATCTTCCGCGCATGCTCAGAGGTCCTGCGTCTGGCGCAGGGGCCCGCGCCCAACACAGGGATGGGTTATAAATGCCCCTTGCCGTGCCCTTTGTGAGGGCACCTTCATTTGCTCTTTTCTCTTTCTCTCTCAAAGGTCGACTACTCTCCCCTTGATCTTGTTGCTCTTGCCTTGTCCATGTAAGTATTTTTTGTTTTGTTTATGAAATAACTATTGCATATAGTTTTGATTTTTGCAATTAAAATGTTTGTTGATGCGATGCTTGTATGGTAGTAGGCTTCTTGTATCTTGTAGGAGAGAATTGTTTGGTAGCCACTTGAACTTGAACTGTTGGAACTTGTAGAATTTTGAAATTTTCTTGGAATTTCGTAGTGGGCATTTGTAGATGGTGACCCCATTGGTGATCTTGTTGGGTCTCTGTAAAGAGTAGGCTAGGATAGCCTAGAAGTTGTTGTAGAATTTTGAATACCTGCTTCGGCATGGATAGCCTAGGCGTTGGTGTAGAACTTGAATACCTACTTCGGCGTGGATAGCCTAGGCGTTGGTGTAGAATTTGAATACCTGCTTCGGCCTGGATAGCCTAGGCGTTGGTGTAGAAGTTTCTGTTGACATAGAGGTCCCTGGCTAAGCTTGTATTTCCACTAGGGAATTTTTAGAATCCTTATTTTTGTATGGGCTAGTATAAGATAGCCCCTAGGCTTGAATGTTGATTTGTATATTGTACTTTGAATGATTTAGTATACCTCGTCACACTCGGAGGAAGCTTGCTGAACGCTCGACGGTTCGAGTGGCTATGGAGGATGCTTCGGATAATGAAGCAGCAGCGAAAGATGTGCCAACGACGGGCATGGTACCACAGACAATACCTACCTTTGAGGGTACTGGTTGGCAACCCACGCGCTGGCTTGTTGAGTTTTGTACTGTATTTCGAACTTGTTTCTTGAACTTGTATTGGCTTGAACTGATCCACCCCTTTATAGGTTGACGGGGAGACGATGCGCACCTATTGGTCCTTGAGGGATCTTTGTATCGTCTATCGCTTGTTTATGACGCCGAGGAGACTCGAGCGATTTTGATTTAGACGGGTTTGGCTCTTTTCTGGGAGGCTTTGGGAGGCTTCTAAGGGAAGGTGGGTGTCAAAGCCCGGCTGCAGGCCCTGCTGGAGCGGTGGTGGGATACCACCAACACTTTTCATATAGTATGGGGGGAGATCACTATCACCCCTTTTGAGTTTTCTATGATCACGGGCATCTCCTTTTCTGAGAGGGAGGTGACTTTTGATTCCGCCTTGAAATGGCAGTCGGAGGGTGTCAGGGATTTGATTGGCCATGTCTTTGATTTGATTGAGGAGGGCTCTTCTGCCTCCGTGGCGGTGATTATGACTGGTATTCGCATGGCTGACATATCCGCGGAGCAGAGGGTTCAGCTCTTCCTCCTGGCTCTTGTAAGTAGAGTGATGGCTCCGGGCAGGAATAGCCGCATGCTGGTGGGTTTTCTGGGTTCTTTGAGGGATTTGAGGGCTGTTTCAGGCCTCAACTGGGATGGTCTAACATACGGCCACCTTTTGTACGAGATGAAGAACGCCTCCCGGACTGCACCGGAGAGCAAGGCGAGTGTAGCTGCTTTATGGGGTGTGTCGGAGGTATTTGGAACTCCTTGTATTTTGTAATTTGTACTTGCATGTTTGTATCTTGAATTTTTTATGCACAACACTTGACTAATGCCTTTGCTTGCTTTCGAAGATTTGGGCATATGGGCACTTTCCAAGCTTGGCGCCGACTCGCCCTGGGGGTGCGGCTTATCAGTTTCCTGCCTCTTGGGAAGGAGCGGTGCGCAACGACGTGTATTTAGCGACCTTCTAAAGAGCTTTGAGGGTCTTGCCTGTTGGACAGGTATGCCTTTGTACTATTTAGGGCTGCTATCTTTGTTGTACTTGTATGCTTGTCTGAGCTATCTGTCTTGTAGGTGGTCTGGCGCCCTTTTGATGGTGCACCTACACCTGTTTCGGCCATGCGGGGCTATTACTTGTCGGGATGGCGGGTTCTGTTCCGGGGGGTGTACCGCCCTATGTTGTATTTGGGGGAGCGGGTTCTGTTTCCAGCATAGTACTAGAGGCAGGTTCGTCCCTACTGATCCTCCGGAGACCATGCTGGCGAAGGTTTAGGATGTTGCCCAGCTCTATTTGTCTCCCATGGGAGAACTTTGTGGACAGGAGAGGCCGTCATGATGACCTTTTGGCGAGGCTCGCTCCACCTGTACGCTTCGTACCGCCGGTGAGCTTTGGATTTGAACCTTGTGTTCTTGCATTCTTGTATACTTGTACTTTTGTATTTTGTATTCTTGTACTTTTGTATTCTTGTATTCTTGTATGATCGGATCATTGTATGTGTGCTTGTAAGAGAAACAGGTCGACCCTGAGGATGTCCCTTATGCCGACAGGGTCATTCGCTATGTTGATTCGGATGGAGAGAAAGTGGAGGTCACTGTTCCGGTTGCCTCTCCTCCACATCGGATGGCGTATAATGCTGTACCAGAGTATTATGCCGCTGTAAGTGCCTTCGTATTTTCTTGAAATCGATTGTAGTCTTGTATCGGGAAATTGATTTTGAATTTTGTACGCAGGCGCCTTGGGTGAGAGTGCGTCGCTAGATGCTTGCGATTGATTCCCTGAAGAGGCATTGCGTCCATCCGACCAAGAAGCTTACTGGCCGGGACAGAGAGGTGCATTCATTGAATGTGAGGGTTTTGTATTCTTGAAACTTGTACATGGATATCTGATGCTTGGATTTTGAATCTTGTATAGGAGCGCCGTCGAGGTCGCAGGGATTCTGTGGATAGGGGTCCCCTGGTAGATATTTCGAGAGAGCGGGTCGAGCAAAGCTTAAATCAGGGCCCATGTACTAGTGCTGGTGCCCGTCAGAGGCATTCAGATGATGATAGGGGAGTTGTCCCTTCTACTTATGCTGAGCCTACAAGGCATTCGTACTCTGCTGGAGGTATGGGCAGCCAGATGCCTTTCACACCTCCCCCTGGTGCCTATTCAGGAGCGAGCAACTCTCAGTCTTGGAGCGCAGATCCTTGGGCTTGTTGGTATGAGATAGAGCGGAGGCGCCAGGCCTATCATTTTGAGGTGCAGCGCCGGTTTATGACGACCCAGCATCCTTATCACTATCCTCCCTATCAGCAGGGAAGTCAGCGGCCTTCCGACACCAATCGTATCTCGGAGCAGGAGCCAGCTACCCCTGGGACAGAGTTAGACCAGGATCTTGAGCGGTACATGAGCCAGAGCACGAATAAGGAGCCTGTGATTGACATTGCGGCTGATGATAACTCAGACTGATCCTGCATGGTAGCGAGTTCCAGCTTTGCCTTGATTGCTTTTTTTTTTGTATGAGGATGTTTGTATGGATATTTGTAGCTTGTATTTGTATTTGGATTTATATGGTTGGTTTTTTATGATTCGAATTTGAATTTTGTATGATTTGAAATGGTACGATTTGAATTGGTATGGTTTGTATTTGTGTGGGTTCGTATTTGTATGGTTTGATTTGAATTTCGTATGCGTTGTGTGTGCTTTTGAAATTTGTGGCTATATGTATGCATGCAAAATGAAAAAAAAATTACCCCTTTTTTCGGGTGTACATACCCACTATAAGCCCCCACTTTGACTGAGGTTTTTTGGTCAGAAAAAGCGCAAGTCAAAGTATATTCAACCCTTGCTTATACACATGCTGATTCTAGCAAAAAATTGCCCATTTTTTTGGGTGTACATACCCACTATAAGCCCCCACTTTGACTGAGGTTTTTTGGTTAGAAAAAGCGCAAGTCAAAGTATATTCAACCTATGCTTATGTACATGCTAACTCGACTTAGGACGCCGATCTAGGACTAGAATGCTTTGAATTTTGAATAAATTGACCCAAAATGACGCGAGTGCTGATTCAGGCTGCTTGAATTTGCGCGGCTTGCGGCTTTTGGAATCTTCAGCGTGAATTATTGGGGCTGTTCTAGCTGTCCAAAGCTATAAAGAGCTCGTACTTGGAGTCATAAAGGGGACGTTGAGCTCTTCCTTGTTGCAGGCCCTGTGCCTGGCGCAGGCTATGGCGCCCAGCGCAGGTGGTCCTTTCTAGTACCACCATAAGTGTTGATTTTTGTATAAATAGGGAGATTTCCGGATCATATTTCTTGCACCAATCCTTCTCTGCTCTTCTTTACCTTCTACTTATTCACAAAAAGAAAGCAAATGATTAGAACAATGCGATGCTCCACAGAGGAAGCCATGAGTTCCCAGATATTGAACTCTGCCTTTGTACGCTTCAACTGTTTGATCAAGGGATTCTCCTCGGTAGGTAGAAGGATATTAATTGCTGGTGCTGTTTTGTTGGTTGGCTCTTGAATTCGGCCGGATCGAGTCATGACCTGAACACTGTTCTCTGCCTTAGTGTCCAAGTACCAGTTAGCATTCACAATTTCTTGACATTCATCGTCAGAGAGGTTCTCAATAGGAGGATCATGGTACACATCTTCATCGTCACTGGCCCATATCCCACAAATATCTTCTTGAGGCAATCCGGTAACAAACCCAGACTCCAAACTTTCATTTGATTGCTCCAGGTTGAGCATGGGTCTCTGGTTATGGAAAATTTCCTCTACTTCGAAAGGACCCACAACATGGAAAAGAGTTTCCTGATTGTCTTCGAGAGCCCTTATGCGAGCCTAATCTTCCTCAACACGTTCATAGAGCTCTGCTACAGCCGTTGCTAATGAAGTCATCTTAAATTGGATTTTGAGAGAATGAATCCCAACACCTAGT
Organism: Spinacia oleracea; assembly: GCF_020520425.1. NCBI lineage: Eukaryota > Viridiplantae > Streptophyta > Magnoliopsida > Caryophyllales > Amaranthaceae > Spinacia > Spinacia oleracea. The sequence continues at coordinate 83,932,419 of NC_079492.1, read as the reverse complement.
TAGCACATGACTTGAATTAACTTGGACTTCCCGACACATGATATGATATGCATGCAATGAATGAGACCTAGGCTTGACTCTAAGTGCCACTCCGAAGATTCGGGATTTTTGGATTTTGTATTTGTGTCCAGGATTTGCAACCCGTTGGAAATGTTTGAAAGGAGTTCCAACCTATTGAGATTTTTATAAGAATTTGTATAAGTATCGGGATTTACAACCCGTTGGAAGTATTTTTGAAGGAGCTTCATTCTTTTGTGGAGGCTACCTCCTTGTACTAGAACTTGGAATATTGAAAGGGGATTTCGACCCATTGGATTTTGTATAATCTAAGGGAGTTTTGACCCATTGTATAGTATGAAATATTTTAGGGGAATTTCAACCCGATAGGAATGTAGAAATTGAATTTGTATTATTTCAAGGGATTTTCAACCCGAGAATAGAATTTGGAAGTTGAATTTGTACTATTTTTGGGGAGTTTCAACCCATGAGAAGGAAAATTGGATATTGAACTATTTATAGGGGATTTCAACCCGTTAATGGAACTCGAAATATTTTGGGGGAATTTCAACCCATGATAGAATTTGGAAATTGGACTTATATTATTTCAAGGGATTTTCAACCCATGAGAATTGTTTTGGGGAATTGAATTTGTATTATTTTTAGGGGAGTTTCAACCCAATAGGATTTGGAATATTTTAGGGGAATTTCAACCCATTGGATCTTGTACTATTTCTAGGGATTTTCAACCCATAGGAAATGTTTTTGAAGGTGAAACTTGTACTTTTTTAGGGGAGTTTCAACCCATGATCGAGTTTGGAATATTTTAGGGGAATTTTAACCCGTGATCGAGTTTGGAATATTTTAGGGGAATTTCAACCCGTTAGGAAGTGCTTTTTGAACTTTGTATTTGGGAAAAATGAAAAGCAAGGGTTTTTGTAGCTTGAAAGTGAACTTGAAATTTGTATTTGATTTGGAACTTGAACTTGGAATTTGAAAAGAGGAGCTTTGTATAGAATATGAGGCCTTGAATTTGGAATTTTGAAGGGTTAGAATTTTTGGACTTGAAAATTCGGCATTACGCCGCCATGATTTTGAGGCTTGAGGTTTGGGACATAGGACTTGAAATTTGAAAGTTTGAATTGAAGAATATGGACTTGGAAATTTGAACTTGAAGTTTTAAAGGTTGAATTGAAATGTCGGAATTACACCATCATGAGTTTGGACATTTGAACTTGAGGTTTTGAGGTTAGAATTGGAAATTTGAACTTGAGGTTCGAAAGATTGAATTGAAAAGTCGGCATTATGCCATCTTGAGGGTTTGAACATGTAATTGGAGGTTTGAATGCTTGAATTGGAAATTCGGCATTATGACGCCGTTGGATTGAATTTTGAATTTGAAACTTGAAATTTGGACTAGAAAATCCGGCATTATGACGCCGTTGGATTGAATTTTGAATTTGGAGCTTGAATTTTGGATTAGAAAATCCGGCATTATGACGTCGTTGGATTGAATTCGGAATTTGGAATTTTGTGCGTGGGGGTTTTTGAATCAAAGGGAGTGGCACTCCTAGAAGACCCTAAATCGGCGATTTTAGATGCATGAGGTTTGAATGATGCTCCTAGGGGTTAGGTTTCCTAGTTGGAGGCTAATGGTTTTGGCAAAGCTTAGAACTCGAGGTTAGTCATTCACGCGTGCAAAGACGCCCACACAATGCACAAATAGCACGTTGTCACATTAACATGGATTATGAATGCGACATGCAAAGTTCTCAACCTAGGGCCGGTCTAAGTTTTGTATGATGGAAGTGGTCGGCTTTGGGTGTCAACAAGGGTGCTTAACTAAGAGGCCGATCCGGCAACCACTATGCACCCCCTCAAAGTGGAGGTGTTGGTTGGCGGACGACCTCCATACTTGACATCGGGAATGTCAAGCAAATGTCAAGTTTTGGTTGGCGCGGAAATGGTCACACACTTTGGTCAGGAACCGTATGGAGAGTCAACATTTCGTTGCCCCCGGGGCTAGCCCGAATCTAGAACACATCTGTATTGGGCAAGGTAGAAGTTCATTTTGCACAAATATGGTTTTCGAAAACATGTATGTCATGCCTAGAAATTGCAAATTGTACTTGAATATTGTATTTGAAAAGCTCGTTTTTCGGCAATCTTTCTCAAGGTTTGGGAGTTTCCTTTGAAATTCAAAACCAGAACTGACTCCCACTCGAAAACTTGGGCAGCATGGGCAACCAGCCACTGGAAACAAGAAGTGTAGGGGGTATTTTTGTACTACTCTTTTTTTGGATTTCCCCTACGGGCTTTGAAGGATTTGAATTTCGAAGGAATCGCCACCAAACAATTTTTTAGGGTCCCGTTTGGAAAGACCAAAAAATGACTCTATTGTGGATAAGACATTGAATCTTAGAAACGGATGGGTGAGATCCGGACAAGGGAACGAAGTACTTATTCCGCGAGCTATAGAAATTGTATTCAAGTACATGACAAGAAGTATTTTCGGAATATCCTAGTCAAGACACTATGTTGGTTTTAACTTTGAATTTAGAACATAGAATTTCTACTTGTATCGTGATCACTTTGCTTTAAAGTTAATTGAAATAACCTAAGGCCGGTTTGTCCAAACATTATCTTTGTTAAGCGTGATGTAACTTTGCATTTTGTTGGATTTAGCATGTGAGGTGATGAAAGCAATAAACAAGTAAAGAATCATCACAATAAGTAAAGGAATTATTGAAAGTGCGTACAAAACCACATCACCTTAAAGCAAGGTGAGTAAAGAGTGCAGAATTGAAATAGCAAGAATAAAGGTGCAATATTGAAATGCGGTATTGAAAGGTGCGATATTGAAATGACGATATTTAAGTGCGGTATTGAAATTGCGATATTTAAATGACGATATTGAAATTGTACTATTGTATTTGAGATCCGAACGCCAAACGACTACTTAATAATAAGTGCGTCCGACATGGATTAAATCCTAAAAATCTCAAATTTATGATAAGTTGCTCATCCCAAAATGTCTTAGATTTTGATTATTGAAATTGAACTTGAATATAGAACTTGAATATTGAAATTAGGAGTTTTGAATCTCAAAGGTTATACCTTTTAATGTTTAAAAGGCCTCACCTTTGATGCTATATGACTTGAAATTGATTCTAGTTTAAGGAAGTGATTTCAAACTGAAAGAAATAATGCCCTTGGTCTAAGTATGCATTCAAGGCTAAGTCTAATAAAGGCGGTTCAGTATTAATTAATTATGCAAGTTAATAATTCAATGAGATCAAGTGAGCTGAATGCCTAGCTAGAGGTCGCTTCAGCTCAAGTGGAATTAATAATATTAATCCACAACTTACTATTGACTGAACCCGTAGGGTCACACAAATAGTACGTGAACGGATCAAGTATTTAAGTGAATTAAATACTCTATTTATGAATATTCGGAATCGATGGATCTCGGTTCCAGTGGGAGCTGAAATCGTCAAAAGGCAAAATATGAATACTCCGAAAATGATGATATTGTAGGAAACGGAAATATGGATCATAACGGAAATATAAATATTATCCAAGTCGTAGATGTTGCCGGAAACGGAAACATGGTACGTATCGGAAAATATTATCGCAAATAGAAATATTGCCGGAAACAAAAATATTACCGGAATCAGAAATATTGTTGGAATCGGAAATATTAAATATTTGTTCGAAACGGAACTAAATTCCAGAATCAAAAATATTAAATATTGTTCGAAATCGAAAATGAATTCCGGAATCGAAAAACGAATCGGAAGCGCGACGTACGAAACGATCGTCGGACGAGCTTGCTAGACGCAAGGCCCAGCACGAAGCCAGACCCGCGCCTAGCGAAGCCCGCGCGCACAGCAAGCAATGAACAGCCCAGCGCGCAAGCAACGAGCTAGGCAGGCCCAGCCGTAAGCGCGCAAGGCTAGGCCCGGTAGTAGCGCCCACGGATGGGCCGCGTGCTGCCAGGGCCTGCACTGAGACGAGCCGCGCACCAACGCCCATGTGGGCTGCGTTTGTGTGTGTGCAATGCTACGTACGACCAATTCCTTGGTCGTTTAGGATTGCTTGATTAATCGTTTTCCTAATTATACAAGAATTAAATGTTTTGGTGTTTGATTAAATATTAAATTCTAAAGGATTAATTTAACTAGAGTCCTAATTGATTTAGTTATTTGAATCCTTGTAGCAATCTATGTCCGTTATTTCCACCCTATAAATACGTGGTTAATAATCACAATTTATACACCACAATCAATAAGTATTCATATAGTTTTAAGTTCAAGTACGAATTTAATAAATTGCCTAAACTTATAATTAAGCTTTCGAATAAAACATAAAACCTTAGATAATAGTCTAGTTAATTGAATCTAAGGCGGATCCGAACGTGCTGTGGACTATCTACGGAGGGACGACATTTGGAGTCATAAACTTGTTCTTGTTCGGTTCGGGAGCAGCTAGGGAAGGCACGCATCACATGCATGTATCCTATATTATGCTAATTGACTATGTGGCAATTAATTTGGATTCCTTGCTTTATGGTTTTTCCACATGAAATATATGATTTATATTTGTCATAACCTAACAGTGGTATCACGAGCCTCTAATTAATTCCATAATCAATTATAGTTAACATGGATAAATTTTATAAATTTGCAATGAATTAAAGGGGTGATTAATTTCGTGTATGTAATTAATTGCAAATTCGTGCGATTATTTGATTATATGTTCGCATGATTTTTCGGCAGTTTTGTCAATAATAGTCGGAATCTTATAATTTTATAGTGAATTTCGCATGTAAACGACGTTTTAAAATTTTGACAAAAATCTTTGATTTGTCGCCGAACCTAGAATTCCCAAATTCGAAGCCTAACTATGACTTTTCGGAGGTTTTAGTTTTTCGAACGCAAAATTTGCAATTTTTATGATGTTAAATTAAATATTTGCGATTCTTGTATGTAAATCTTGAATCTATGATTGACCTACTATATATGTTTAACAATTTTAAAGCCTAATCTTGTTAATTATACAACCTAATTTGTAATGGTAATTAATTTGTTGAAATTCGAATAATTTAGAATTTGTTTTGATTTTCATAATTAATTAGCAATTTAATTAGGATCCTATGATAATAAACCACCACAAAATTTGTTGAAATTGAAAAGTTTTAAAATTTTATGACCTAGATTTGAATCCATGAAAATAAATATAATCGGAAATTAATTTGAATAATAAATTTTTGATTTTTCGCCTAAATTTATGAAATTAATATGAGCTATTAATTCGTCAATAAATTTAATTATAAAATTTTTGATTTTTATGAAAATCGTTCACGAATCTTGCACGCACGAAGCAATGGAAGCTAAGTGTTACCCTTAAGGGGTGTTGCAATAGTGCGGGTATGCGATGACGAGCAAGGGAGCTCGTCGCCGATGCGGTACTAGGCAGCGAGCATGCCACGAGCACGCGCGCGGGGGCCAACGCTCCTGTGCGGTGTGTGCTGTGTGCATGTGAGCGAGTGGCGAGATGAAGGCAACGAGCACAAAGGCCGCGCGCACGAGCAGCGAGCGCTGGTACGCTCAAGCGAGCGCTGGTACGCTTAAGCGATTGCTGGCTCGTCCCAGCGAGCGATGCTTGCTACGTGATATGCGTTGCCTGGTCGACGCTTGTGCTACGACCATCGCAAGTAGCAGGCCATGGGAGCTGCACTCGTGCACACGGCCCATGGGCGCTGCTACTACAAGGCTTCGACGAGGCATGGGCGCAAGCCTGTGGCTTTGTCTTAGCCCATTGGTTCGTTTTATTTTTTCGGTTGAAAAGTATTTTAATTAAGTTTAATTTCATAATTTATTTTTTTCTCGGAATTTAATTTTGATTAATTTAATTATTATAAATTTATTTATACTAATTATTTTACTAAAATTAAAACCTTGATAAAATTATAATTAATATTTATATGAGGTTTAAATTTTAATTAAATTTATAAGTTCCGGTTGGACTAGGAAATACAATTTTATGTTTAAAATTTGTAAAGCATGTAAATTTCTTTGTTTTAGTGGGAGCATTTTAGTAATTAAACTCTTGATTAGGTCTACGTTCCTTTAAGGTTAAAACAACTCGATTAGAACTAATAAGGATTGAATAATTTGTAGATTATTGGAAACCTTAATTAGTTGTTGCAAATGTTTATGTGATACATAATATGTTCTACTAACTTGCTATGTGGGTCATTCATTGATAAATGAATGGGTGAATGGTATATTGTAAATGTACTATTTTGCAGGTTATGGAAAGTGACTAGTGTGGCCCAAATAGGATAGAAAATATGGTTTGCGTACCATTAATTTGAATGTACAATTGGTCTAATGCACCAAAGTTTTTATTTTAAATATGGTCTGCGTACCATCAAATAATTGTAATTAGTTTCAATTATAGTATATCCTATTTGAAGAAAATGGCGCCTCCCATGGTGAAATTCAAGACGGAGTTTCCAATCCATTTTCAAGACGGAGTTTGAAGTTAAAGCTTCAAGATGAAGTCGAGCCATACTAGATCACATTTATATCTTATGCATGCTTTAAGTTATTTATTGCTTTAAATATGTCATAATTATGCATGAGATTGTGGCTTGATTATGTTGCATGATTAAGAATTTTAGTTCACTTAAAATCCAACTGTAGACACCTACTTTTGTCCCCGTTCCCGCAAGGGAAAGGTTTGATGATGAAAGCATAAAAACTCCACTTGACAACGCATCTCCTATAAAATAAACGAATCTCGATTCCCCATTTCGTTTCACCCGAAACCTGCTATTTATGGAAACCTGCTAAAAATAGTAACTGCCGTAAAAGGTAGCGTCTAAAAGTGGCAAATCATAAAAGATAGAAACCTGTCAGAATTAGGTGTTGCACTCCAACATAAATCCTAAATGAGATAGAAAACCGCGAGAATCCTATTTCTAATAGGATTCGTAAATAGGAGTTACGTATTAATTAAAATCCTAACGAACCTAGAGTTCGTAACGGGCCCAGACGCATTCCGTCATAAAATTGATACACGCTAAAAGACTCGAATTAATCTCAAACTCTACGGATTTTAGGAATCCGAATCTGACTAAACAAAACTGCCCAGACCCTATTTTCAACGCCTGGCTCTGGGCGCCGAAATCTTCGGCGCCCAGGCCTGGGCGCTGAAAAAACCTGGGTACGTCTCTTTTCCTAATTCTTTGTGGATTAGAACTCTGCAATTCTATCTTTCCACGAACTCTTCCCTATAAATAGGCCCCTAGTTTCGACATGAAACAACACACAACAACACATAATTATATTCTGAGTATTGACTCCAACCCTTAGCCTAAGCCTCTCACTGCGAAACTGTTCACGCGTTCTGTTGCAATCGATCCATAAATCGAACAGAACGTATCCTGTCCCATAATTGAGATTCGTTAAATAAAAAGGAGAAATAGCAAAGTCAAAGTGGTTAGTTTTCTGAGAACCGTGACGCACCTCTCAAGGGTGCGTCGTGATGTGTCCCTTTTCGATGATTTAACTGCTTTCCTCGCCCTTTTTATGAACTGTTAAACTAACCTAACCTGATTGTTCTATCACGCCTAAATATAATATTTTTTGGGAAATCGAATTATCATGCTAGGTCCCTTAATGCTACTTAAATCAGATAATCACGACCGAATTAGTATTATATGTTGCATATTGCTAAAATCAACTCAGATTAGTTTAATAGTTAATGCATGTCCCTTCAATTATTTATGCTGAGCTAGTAAGGATATCCTGCCTCTGGAGTTATCGACGAGCGAATTACTCCTCTCTGTAGTTACAGTCCCCCGAACCCTCAATCTCTACCTTGCGGGTGTATATTGAGAGATCCCCACACCAGGGATCACAAGGGAACCTACGGCCGTCGTGGTCAAACATAATTGCACTCCCTTTATGTCACGATAACCGGGTTTTGTCAGTTTTTCTCATTGTCGTTAAAAACTGAATAGCGACTCCTATATTACTAGTCAATTGGGTGTATACTCACAGGAAATCCAATTACACTTGATTGAATAAAAGAATCGTCACACCCACGAGGGACAAGGTCACGCATTAGCCTCGCGCTTTTTCGACCCCCTCACAGTGGCGACTCCACTGGGGATAGTGAAGGAAATACTCGTGCTTGTAGGTAATCAAAATAGCCGAAGGGTGAAACGATCCTACCCCGCGTTTATTTCTCCATCAAGTTGGGACGACCTGAAAATCAGCATATTAATGTGAACGGGCAGAACATCATTACGAATCTCGGCTCCCTCGGGAGTTGGGACTAAGGATACCTTTTTTCGCCAATAGGGGGGTGCATACGCCGCGCATGTTTCCCACTCGGTACTTGTGCAGGTAGTACACCTATCCCGAACCCAATCGCTCGCCCATTAGGTCCCTCTCGCCTGCATGCCCCCTTGGCTTGCACTTGCGGGTTGGCCTCTTGAGTGAAATTCGTCTGTTGAAGACACTACCTCGACCGGGGCATGTGTTGGATCTACGATAGAAGCGGTACCAAGCCAGGCGCAAATAAACTACCCATAGAAGCCTATCATAAACTACATGGCATATTTAATTTTCAAATCCATGTTTGTAATGTAGTTATGTGTAGCGAAATATGTGATTGTGTGTGACAAACTATCCTAGAAAACCAACGACCTTAAAAATTGCCCAAACATTCATAGACTAATTTGCCAAAGAGTTATACCGAAGCACGTGTTCCGCAAACCCGAATGATCGCCACAAAATAAGCGACGCTCGGGATGGCCTGTAACGAATCCCACAAACGCTGTTACGCGTAAAGGACGTTATTAGGCAAGCACGCAGGTCGAAGTCGCATAAACAGAAGACGGAAAACGAGAACCAGCCAGGGACGCATTTTCAACGCCCCTGGCTGGGCGCCAGAATTTCTCACGCCCCTAGCTGGGCGCTGAAGTTGCTGCTTGGCCTTATGGTCAGGCGCAGCAGCTTCGGTGCCCGAGCGAAAGGAAAATACGTAGCGCAAAAAGAATGTTCATCAAAAGAATTGCTACGAGGGCGTAAGAAAAGCACTCGATTTCAAAAGCGACTCGTGGAAAATTAATAACTCTTTGTGTCGTTGTTAGGCCTCCTACGACGGCAATGCTCGGCACCAAAACCAAACATGCTAACAACTATGAATGTCACACGGGCAAGTGTTTCGAAAATTCAAAGAATGACCAAAATAAAAAAATAAAACCAAAAAGTGTACCGACAAAAGAAAGAGTGAAAAACCAATTTAGAGAGTTGAAGTCTAGACTAAGTAATGCTTGAAACTTTGGGAACCTAAACTTTAGCTTATCTTATGCCTAGGACTGGTCCTGCCACTTGGTGCCGATCAGGGAATCAACGGCTAGTGCGTCTCGAAGATACATCGCCAACACCAGGTTTAGTAACTCCAAGCTCCGTCCGTCGCCCCTCATTTCAAGGATCTCCGCTTCCCCAACCTCGATTCGCACCTCCAAACATGTCCATCGAAGATTTGCGAGACCAGATGGTCCAAATGACCCAACTTATGGGTCAACTGAAAATGGAAAACGAAGCCTTAGCGGCTGCGCAAGCCAAAAATGACCTCGAAAACGAGAAAAGGATTGAAAAAATGGTCCTACAGCAAACCATGGGGAGCAAATACTTCTCCCTCGAGCCTGAACCTTTTCCTGGCAAATTACCAGAAAAGTTCAGTCCATCTAACTTACCAAAGTTCAAGGCCACGGACAACCCCCGTGATCATCTACTGAGCTTTGTGAATACCATGAACTTGAAAGGCGTGGACAAGTCCATGTACTTACCTGCCTTTCCTTTGTCCTTGGAACCTGTGCCACTCAAATGGTACTATCACCAGGACCCTAAACTCTTCCCCACTTGGGAAGACTTTGTCAATGTCTTCATCAAGCAATACTCGTCGAACATGAATTTCCAAGTCACCATGCGCGAGCTGGAAGTTCTCTTCCAAAAGAAAATGAGGGTTTTACGACCTACTTTGCTAGATGGAGGGACCAGGCGGCCCCGCTGATCAATAGGCCTCCCGAAACAGAATTGGTCCAAAAATTCATTGACCACCTGGACCCGGCTTACAGACAACACCTTAGGTACCTGGGACTCGACACTTTCAAAAGAGTTTATGATGTGGGAATAAAAATCGAGGACGACCTCGCCAAAACCATACAGAGTAAACCCACATATATGACCAACACCTATAATCGGGGTAACACATCCCAAGCCCAAGAAGTCCATGCTGTAGAAGAGGCTCCCGCCCGAAGATACCCTGTAAGATGGGTCCGAGACCGAAAGTTTGCCCCACTCGGGTCAACTTTGGTACAAGCCTTTGAAAGACTAACCAACCAAGGAAACTTGAGACCTATAGGCCCCACCCGTGACCCTCCTGTCAAAAACAAATATTGGGTCGAAGGTACTTACTGCAAATTCCATCAAGGAAATGGGCATGACACTGAAAACTGCTGGACTCTAAAGCACACAATCCAAGACATGATAGAGGATGAAGTAATACCTCTCCTTAACGTTGGCAAACCCAACAACAACAAGAGCCCACTCGGCTCTTGTCACATCTCTCTCGACCAACCAGAGAATTTCGACCCCACGGTGTATATTACACCTCAAGGTGCACCACTCGCTGTGGTCCCTATGGATCGAATCGAGAGGGAAGTGTGCGGTGTGTGGAATGATGATGCTGAAGATATTTACCTATCTCAAGTCTCGGGCCAGGACCTCTTCACTGAAACTTGGCCCGGGTATGCTCTCATTGATACCACCTATCAGGAGCCCGAGGTCGACAACCTCACCCGATCCGGAAGGATATACCAACCGGATATTCACCCGCCTCCTATGGACGACATCCCGGTTAGGCAAACTCCTGAGAACGGGCGGCACGCCACCGTCGCGGAAGTCATTGAAAATCCTCTCCTGAAACAACTAAAAAGAACCAAGGCTGAGATTACCATCTGGGATCTTATGTGTACTTCAAAGGAACATCGCGAAAAGCTTATTCGCTCACTTGACCTCATCTCCGTATCTACAGATATCACACCTGACTCATTGGTTAGCCATGTCACGAGAGATGCCGGAGAAAAGGCCATAGTTTTCACTGATAAAGACTTACCCAAAGAGGGGGGTGCTCACAATAAAGCCCTTTACCTAGTGGTTGGATGCAAAGGACAAAACATCCCCCTAGCGCTCGTAGATAATGGTTCGGCGGTTAATGTCTGCCCATTGCGAACCGCCCATTGCTTGGGGCTAGGAAACGATGATTTCCAAACCTCCACGCAAGGGGTACGAGCTTATGATAACTCCCGAAGGCCTGTATTGGGAAAAATCAACCTCACCATACAAACCGGGCCTGTGGCACGCACCACGGAGTTTCAAATTATCGACATCAAGCCCACTTTCAACCTCCTCTTGGGGCGACTTTGGCTCCATGACTTAGGAGGTGTGGCTTCTACCTTGCACCAAATGGTTAAACTTAACCATAACGGGGTAATACTAGAAATCCGCGCCCCTCCTCTCGACGTCAGTTGTACTATGATTGGAACGGCCGAAACTGCAGACGACCTTTATGGGTTCCAAATGGAAGAAACAATCCAGTTCATCGAAGATTATGATCCAGCATTCCTAGACCCGCATGCATCTCGAGTCATCCCTAGAATGCTGTTAGCTCAAGGCTATTTTCCAGGAACCCCATTGGGCATAAGGAAGAAGGAATGCACATTCCATCCTTTTCCTGACAAATCTACTCCCTTTGGCTTAGGTTATGAACCAACGAAGGAAGATACTGCTGACCGCCTATCCAGGCTACGCCTTAACAAAGCCAAACAAACCACCCTCCTTCCCCCATATCAAAGGACCCTTAACGGGATGTTTATTCGGGAAGGAGAAGAACACCCATGCTGTGATTTCCCTAAACCCTTCGTTCAGGATGGCTTGCTAAAACCCAGATTTGAAATTTTCCATGACTGCCACACCTTGGATGAGGCCCCCCACCTCACCAAGACTAAAACAGCTGAAATATTGGACAACCAGGCTCTGTGGACATTGTTTAACGAATCGAGGCCTATAGAGGACGAGACTGTGATGACTACCCTAGCTTTACAAGACGAAGGTTTTGATCCAACCCGGTTAATCTCTCCTGCATCAACACTAGAAGAGGTCGAGAACGGATGGGTGAAGACATATCAGTGGGTCAACGCAAAAGGAATGGAATTCAAGATGAGTACCGGTGAAGGACCGAAGTTTTATGAGACTAAACCCCAGGCTTGAGCCACATAGAGCACCATTAGTAAAAGTGCCTAGTAGTTCTTTAGATTGATAGAAAAAATAATAGAGACTTTAGATGGTCCTAAGGCCCTTTAGAATATGGGTCAGTTTTATTTCAGTGTGTTTTCCTTACTTTCCGAATCAATAAAGGCGTAACATTTCTCCTGAAAATTTTATTCTAACACTAAATAAACACCAAATGTACTTGCAAAATAAAAAAGATATAAAGAAGCGGCCCACTATAGGCCCAACAAACAAAGCCCACTCGGTTTTGAAATAGTGCCATGAGAATCAATTCCCGAAACCCACAAAATAAACCACACTATCCCATTCATATCCCCAAAACCTAAAAAGCCAACCAGTGTCAGAACCAATCCATGCAACCTAAAATCAAAGGAAATCAAAAATTTAAAACAATGCAAATGTTACCAAAAAAACAGATTCATAAAACATAGATTCCATCATACCCTTCACTACCAACCTACCTCCAAAGCCTACACAAAGATCTTCATAAATTCCGCACCCCAACTCCATTTTCAAAACTGTTTTGAGTCACCAATAGAAAAAATTAATTTGGACAAAAATGCGTTTCACGCTAACAGTCAAAAAGCCTCCAAAATAGCCTCAAAATTAACTTAAAACTACGAAGCAAAATATCAAGGCACAAAAAAAAGGAATAGAAATAAACGCAAGAACATGTGAAGCAAAGCGTCAAAAACTGACCGCCCAAGTCATTTTCAGCGCCCAGGGCTGGGCGCCGAAATTTCTGACGCCCCAGCCTGGGCGTTGAAACTCTCTGCCTGCCCAAAGTTTTCTTTTTCGAAAAGTGTTCGTCATTTTATCCGCACACAACGGAAAAATAACGAACACTTGGGGGGTACAATACGTATCCAAATAGGTTTACCAAAAATACAGCTATACAAAATAGGTTTACCAAAAATACAGCTATACAAATTGGTCGAATTTTACACCTATGAAAAAAAAACGGCAGATGAAAATAATGGCAAATACTTCACTGATTTGACCAATTAAGTAATATGTTTCCACTTCAGGACATATCTACCGAAATCCGGCATACTAGAACTTATTCTAAAGCTAGAACTACGCGCGACCTGATTCTAACAAGATACGTAGGCAATCCTTACCAAGGATTCGGTCCAAATAATAAATTATATTCTTTGTGTAAAGAAGTGTTAGACATATAAAAAAGGAGAAACAAAATCGAAAGGAAACTAAAAATACGCCTTTATTAAAATATAATAAGAAGGAAAACAAAGTGCTAGGAATAAAAAACAAACACAACTGAAATAAATAAAGGGCACCTACACCCTAGCAAAGAACTACACTACTCTAGTTCTTCCGGATCATCAAATAAAGTCTTGTAGAGAGCAATGTTCGCAGGATCCACCCCCATAGTCTTCTGCGCTGCCCCAATATCAATCTCCATAAGAACCGGCTCCTGGACACTAACTTCCAAAGATGCCAAAGCTTCAGAAACATTCTCAGTTATAGCCCGCTCAGCCTCAAGGGCACAAACAATGGTGGGAGAAGGATTACTATCATCAACGGGACTAGCCACTGTTTCTACAAGCGGCTGAGCCTTCCTAACCCATACATTGTTCCGGCGACGATCTCCGCGAGAGCTTGCATTTCTTTTAACAACAGCAGGCCCCTTCATGTTAGGCATCTTTTTAGGCCTGACACTGGAACGGGGAAGAACTTCCTTTCGCTTTCGATCAGGACGAGCTTTCACAGTCTTAAAACTATAGGTACGAGGTCTGGCCGAATCAGGACCCTCGTACTTAACACGAATACGAGGTATTAAAAGCTCAGCCGGCTCCCCATTACGAGCCTCGGTCCTCACATCTTTATCATCGGAACTCATCCACAACTTATAGTTTTCAGAAAGACCCACAAACCCATTTGTAGCTACAGCCCAACGCGGGAGACTATCATAATACCTAGCCCACGCTAAGACCCGTGTTTGTGCAAAGGTCGCTACCTTAGGTGGTACCGTATCAGAAAAGGGGATAGTCTGCCTTAAACCATATTGACGCATGACTCGGTAAGGGAAAATATAAATGGGACGAGATAGCCCCAACAAAGAAACATTAACCGATACATCAGACCCCCTTGTCATAGTAGTCAAACCCCACCATGGTACCACCCACTTAATAGAACAAATGACATAAGTAAAAAGGGAGGTCCATTCGGCCTCGTCCTGGCCTTGGCGCAAGTATTTTCGGTTACCCGAGGCTATAGGGCGGTAATGTTTAGGATCGGCAGGAGCTTCCAAAAGTCTAAGCCGTTCCGCAAGCCAAATCTGCAAAAACAGGTACGATCGAATCAAAAGAATGAAAAGAAAGAAAAAAAGGTTCCTGGGGCGCAGTTTCAACGCCCAGGACCAGGCGTCGAATATTCCAGCGCCCAGCCCTGGGCGCTGAAACTCAGCCCCAGGCAGAAAGAAATATGTGGAAAAAAAATACATGTGCGCAAGGAAAAGATCGATTACCTGCAGCAATAGGGGGCTCCCCTTAAAATATTCAGATTTGGCGCCCTTCTTCAGTTCATCCGCACTCAGCAAAGTCTCAGCAACAACCAACGGCATAATAGAATATCAACTTTCCATCTGGCTAATCAAGGGGATCAACCTTATGTCACCGAACTCACCATTATTATTCGACAGCAAGTAATGATTCAGCAAGCAAAATACAAGGGCTCGAATGTTCAATTTTTGTTCGGTCATATTCTTACTAGGCCTAAAGTGATGTTTTACAAGTTTTGCCAAATTAACCTTATCATCTACAACAATCTCAGCAAACATGTTATCATCTAGCCCTAGGAAAGCCCTTATGGTTGTTTTACCCTCTTCAACAGTGCCAGGGGTAACAGGAGTAGCATTAGTAGGATAACCAAGGATCGCAGCAAATTCATCAGGCAAAGGACATATTTCATTGCCCCGAAAGGAAAAAACATGATGATCGGAGTCCCAAAAGCTTAGGGCAGCATGCAGAAAATCATAATCAATATTAATTTGTTGTAAACCTAAAAGTGCCTCTAAGTGGTATTCTTTTAACAAAGCTTTTTCTGTGGGAGTAAGGGCTCGTAACCAACGCCTAACAGTCCGTTGGAGTGAGAAAGTAGGGATCGACATGGCAAAAGTAGTAAATAATTAGAGCACAGCAAAAAGAGAGAAAGAATTTGAGAGTGATGGAAAATAAGGGCGTATCCAGCCCCTATATATAGTTGAACGCACCCAATAAACATCCTGATCCCATTCGGAAACGTGTTTAGAAATCCGAAAATCAAATATTACCAGGAAAGAACTTTCAGCGCCCACCCCTGGGCGCCGAAATGTTTAACGCCTGAGCTTGGGCGCTGAAAATGCAGCCCAAGGCCCAGATTTCACAAAACACGGAATAGGAAAGGACTTAAGACCGTGTTACTAAAACACGAGGCCCTATTGCAAGTAAGATCAAGCCCAAAGCACCTTTAGCTCCTAAATAAGCAAAAAAATAATAAACATTAAAAACCTAGTCGAAACTTAGACTCGTCTCAGAAAATGCTTATGTACACTTTTCAAGAAACAAGTTAAACATCATGGTCATTCTTCGAAACACCAAAAATATGTATTGTTAAGTCGTTGGTTTTCCAAATAAAAAATGTTTGTCTGTCAAAGGATTAATCCGGGCCAAGCTAAAACCGGATGTCGCCCGAAAACTAAAGTCGCACTCCACGGCTTCGCTGAAGTAGCACACTACTATAGAAGGTCGCTCGCACATACGAGCATGACCCCAAACATGATTACAAGATGCAAAAAACAACCGACGAGCCCCAGTGCTTGGGAGCTCGCGAAAAAAATAAACTCCAACGAGGAGCGCGCGATCAAAATCACACTCCCAGACTGCGCCATACACCATATCATGTTTGGATATCTCAAAAAAATATATTATTAAGCAAAAATATACACGGTGTGGACCCACTTATAGGACACATCCAATCAGGAAATATTACGACCCACCAACAGGTTGTAATCACAAAAGCCCTTCTACATAGGTAAAATAAGAAATTCAAAATGGGCTCGCCCACCCTCAGCGGGCGGGGTCTGCGTCACTAAGCCGCGCAGGTCCTCAGTTTTCGACAAAAAATAAAGTCTTCAAATTTAAAATAGGCTCGCCATCTTCAGCCGGCGGGGTCTACGGCGCAAACCACGTAGGTCCTTATTTTCAAAAAAAAAAACAAAATAAAATTTCAAAACAGGTTCGTCCACTTCTATCGGACGGGGCGTCCACCCTCAGCGGACAGGTTCGCCATCTTCAGCCGGCGGGGTCTACGTCACAAACCGCGTAGGTCCTTATTTTCAAAACATCAAAACAGATTCGTCCACTTCTATCGGACGGGGCGTCCAACCTCAGCGGACAGGCTCGCCCACCTTCAGCGGGCGGGGTCTGCGTCACTAACCGCGCAGGTCCTTAGTCGCTGCAGCGATAACCTTTTACGGTTTTCCCTTTTTCCAAAAATTAAAGGATTGGTTTTCCCTTTTTCCAAAAATTAAAGGATTGGTTTTCCCTTTTTCCAAAAATTAAAGGATTGGTTTTCCGTTTTTCCAAAAAAGAACGATGTACTGGATTTTCCTTCGTTTTACGTCCTATAAAAACAAGGGGGTTTTCTCGTTTAGCTAGCCCTGAAAATGAGAATCTTTAAAAACGTTTTATCTCGTGATTGGGCTTGGCCAGGCCCAATTACACTTTACAGCTTTGATTTCGAAAACATCTGTACCTACTCCCAATGACAAAGTGAGGGAGTTTCTACGCACCTATAGATCCTTCCAATGACAAAGTGAGGAAGTTTCTATACTATCGGTTGACAAATCCCAATGACACGTGAGGGATATGTCGACACTTCAAGTGATGACCCTTAAGTCAAATGTTATCACTCGGGGGCTCGTGAGACTCTCGCAACACAGGTCACATACACCATGGCTTGTGTGACGCACTCCGTCTAATACTTTGACCATCGTCTTACTCCAAGACTCAGTCAAAGTGGGGGCTAACTGTAGACACCTACTTTTGTCCCCGTTCCCGCAAGGGAAAGGTTCGATGATGAAAGCATAAAAACTCCACTTGACAACGCATCTCTTATAAAATAAACGAATCTCGATTCCCCATTTCGTTTCACCCGAAACCTGCTATTTATGGAAACCTGCTAAAAATAGTAACTGCCGTAAAAGGTATCGTCTAAAAGTGGCAAATCATAAAAGATAGAAACCTGTCAGAATTAGGTGTTGCACTCCAATATAAATCCTAAATAAGATAGAAAACCGCGAGAATCCTATTTCTAATAGGATTCGTAAATAGGAGTTACGTATTAATTAAAATCCTAACGAACCTAGAGTTCGTAACGGGCCCAGACGCATTCCGTCATAAAATTGATACGCGCTAAAAGACTCGAATTAATCTCAAACTCTACGGATTTTAGGAATCCGAATCTGACTAAACAAAACTGCCCAGACCCTATTTTCAACGCCTGGCTCTGGGCGCCGAAATCTTCGGCGCCCATGCCTGGGCGCTGAAAAAACCAGGGTACGTCTCTTTTCCTAATTCTTTGTGGATTAGAACTCTGCAATTCTATCTTTCCACGAACTCTTCCCTATAAATAGGCCCCTAGTTTCGACGTGAAACAACACACAACAACACATAATTATATTCTGAGTATTGACTCCAACCCTTAGCCTAAGCCTCTCGCTGCGAAACTGTTCACACGTTCTGTCGCAATCGATCCATAAATCGAACATAACGTATCCTGTCCCATAATTGAGATTCGTTAAATAAAAAGGAGAAATAGCAAAGTCAAAGTGGTTAGTTTTCTGAGAACCGTGACGCACCTCTCAAGGGTGCGTCGTGATGTGTCCCTTTTCGATGATTTAACTGCTTTCCTCGCCCTTTTTATGAACTGTTAAACTAACCTAACCTGATTGTTCTATCACGCCTAAATATAATATTTTTTGGGAAATCGGATTATCATGCTAGGTCCCTTAATGCTACTTAAATCAGATAAACGCGATCGAATTAATATTATATGTTTCATATTGCTAAAATCAACTCAGATTAGTTAAATAGTTAATGCATGTCCCTTCAATTATTTATGCTGAGCTAGTAAGGATATCCTGCCTCTGGAGTTATCGACGAGCGAATTACTCCTCTCGGTAGTTACAGTCCCCCGAACCCTCAATCTCTACCTTGCGGGTGTATATTGAGAGATCCCCACACCAGGGATCACAAGGGAACCTACGACCGTCGTGGTCAAACATAATTGCACTCCCTTTATGTCAGGATAACCGGGTTTTGTCAGTTTTTCTCATTGTCGTTAAAAAATGAATGGCGACTCCTATATTACTAGTCAATTGGGTGTATACTCACAGAAAATCCAATTACACTTGATTGAATAAAAGAATCGCCACACCCACGAAGGACAAGGTCACGCATTAGCCTCGCGCATTTTCGACCCCCTCACACCAACCAACATAGTAAGAGCCTTAAGTTCCAAACTTTAAAAATTGAGTTAAAAGGTGCCATGCAAAAATAACACTTACTTGGATAACCTTTACATCAATCTTAGTAATAGTTTTCGGCCATAGCGAGGTGTTACTTATTGATCCTAAAGGGGTAAGGTACACAAATAATTGTGAGTACATGTTAGTTTTGGTGAAACTTTACAATATAAGTAAGGAGTCCTTTTATGTCGTGGCAAATGAGATAGGTTTACCTAATAAGTTCTTAGACGTACCTATCATCCAAGAGTAGTTTCTAGACTATTAGCAAAGGATTTTCTTACCTAAAATATTTTAGAATTGAGTCTAAATACATAATGTGCTTAATTCTTCGATGATTTAAGGATCTTGGATTCGTTTTATTCACACCTGCCGGAACAATAAATTCGAATAAAATGCCAATGACTTTTTTAAATTGCATGATTGCTTTAATTTTCAAGTTATTACTCATGATAAATGTTTAGACTTTGCATGCTTCAATGTATGTTTTAATTATTGTTTATAATTAAATATCTTGCAGTGCAGTAAATCCTTTTAGGAAGGTAACAGTAAATTTCCTCGATTGGTAGTGAATCCAAGAACAATTCACGGAAATGAGAGAAAGTGAGCAATTTAAAATGTACGTTTCTTTTAGCGACTTTTATGGTTGTTTTCGTGTATCAAAGTCGAATGGCAAACCGATTGGTGCCTGTGAAGTCAAAATACAATGTAGTTTTGAGATGATAAAGCATTGAGTTTAAACGCTCAGCTTTACCCATGGTTAACAACCTAATATCATTTATACATTTTATTCTCGAATGAGTCTAGTCCCTAGACATTCGAATAGATCGATGCTTAGAGAACTTTAGAAGCTTCTGGTAAGATCATCTAGTTGAAACAAAATATTCAACACAAATAAAATGGTAAGAACTTTGTTGGAATGACATGGACATGTCTAACAAAGTATAAAAGTCAACACTAGAGAAGTCAATTCTTAAGACTATAAGAAAGGGTACAAGAAATAGGAAAACAAGGAACAAATGAAAGAAATTTACGATTCCGTTTATACATATTTAAACATAAACTTATAGGTAGAAACGGAATTGTAAGTTCCTTTCACTTGTTCCTTGTTTTCCTATTTCCTGTACCCTTTCTTATAGTCTTAAGAATTGAATTCTTTAGTGTTGACTTTTATACTTTGTTAGACATATGCAATGTCACTCCAACAAAGTTCTTACCATTTAATTTATGTTGAATATTTTGCTTCAACTAGATGATCTTACTAGAAGCTTCTAAAGTTCTCTAAGCATCGATCTATTCGAATATCTAGGGACTAGACTCATTCGAGAATTAAATGGACAAAGATATTAGGTTGTTAACCATTGGTAAAGCTGAGCGTTTAAAGTCAATGCTTTATGATCTCAAAACTACATTGTATTTTGAATTCACAAGCACCAATCGGTTTGCCTTTCCACTTTGATACTCGAAAACAACCATAAAAGTCGCTAAAAGAAACGTACATTTTAAATTGCTCATTTTTTCTCATTTTCGTGAATCGTTCTTGGATTCACTACCAATCGAGGAAATTTACTGTTACCTTTCTAAAAGGATTTACTGCAGTGCAAGATATTTAATTATAAACAATAATTAAAACATACATTGAATCATGCAATGTCTTAACATTTATCATGAATAATAACTTGGAAATTAAAGCAATCATGCAATTTAAAAAAGTCATTGGCATTTTATTCGAATTTATTGTTCTGGCAAGTGTGAATAAAATGATTCCAAGATCCTAAAATCATCGAAGAATTAAGCACATTATGTATTTAGACTCAATTCTAAAATATTTTAGGTAAGCAAATCCTTTGCTAATTGTCTAGAAACTACTCTTGGTTGACAGGCACGTCTAAGAACGTATTAGGTAAACCTATCTCATTTGCCACGACATAAAAGGACTCCTTACTTATATCGTTGAGTTTCACCAAAACTAACATGTACTCACAATTATTTGTGTACCTTACCCCTTTAGGATCAATAAGTAACACCTCGCTATGGCGGAAAACTATTACTAAGATTGATGTAAAGGTTATCCAAGTAAGTGTTATTTTGGCATGGCACCTTTTAACTCAATTTTTAAAGTCTGGAACTTAAGGCTCTTACTATGTTGGTTAGATTTTAAGTGAACTAAAATCCTTAATCACGCAACATAATCAAGCCACAATCTCATGCATAATTAAGACATATTTAAAGCAATAAATAACTTAAAGCATGCATAAGATATAAATGTGATCTAGTATGGCCCGACTTCATCTTGAAGCTTCAACTTCAAACTCCGTCTTGAAAATGGATTTGAAACTCCGTCTTGAATTTCACCATGGGAGGCGCTTTTTTCTTCAAATAGGATAAGCTATAATTGAAACAAATTACAACTATTTGATGGTACGCAGACCATATTTAAAGCAATAAAAGTTTGGTACTTTAGACCAATTTTACATTCAAATTAATGGTACCCATACCATATTTTCTATCCTATTTGGGCCATACTAGTCACTTTCCATAACCTGCAAAACAGTACATTTACAATATACCATTCACCCATTCATTTATCAATGAATGGCCCACATAGCTGGTTAGTAAAACATATTAAGCATCACATAAATATTTGCAGCAATTAATCAAGGCTTCCAATAATCTACAAATTATTCAATCCTTATTAATTCTAACCGAGTTTTTTTAACCTTAAAGGAATGTTGACCTAATCAAGAGTTAATGACTAAACCGCTCCCACTAAAACCAAGAAATTTACATGCTTTACTAATTTTAAACATTAAATTGTATTTCCTAGTCCAACCGGAAACATACAAATTTAATTAAAATTTAAAGCTCATATAAATTATTATTTAAAACCTTTAATTTATTTTCAGTTTATTAAATTAATTAATTTAAATTTAATCAAGGTTTTAATTTTAGTAAAATAATTAGTATAAATAAAATTTATAATAATTAAATTATTCAAAATTAAATTCCGAGAAAAAAATTAAATTACGAATTTTAAATTTAATTAAAATCGTTTTTCCAACCGAATATTAAAATTAAAATTAAAACGAACCAATCGGGCCAAGACAAGGCCATGGGCTCGCACCTATGCCTCGTCTAAGCCTCGTAGCATGCCTTGCCACTCGACTGATCGTATCGCAAAGGCCGAGCGACCACGCGCAAACGCAGCAAGCCCAGCAAGCCACGCTTGCGCGCAGCCCACTCGCCTACTGTCGAGGCACGCTGCTGGGCAACGTAGCTGTACGAGCCAGCCATCGCTGCCCGCTCGCACGATGCGTTCTGCTCGTTGCCTTACCTTCTCGCCCACCCCGCCCACTGCTCGCAGCACACGGCGCTAGGCAGGGCTCCTGCCTTGCGTGCATGCCATGCCCTTGCTCGTTGCATTCGTACCGCATGGGCGACGAGCTCCCTTGCTCGTCGTCGCATGCCCGCACTATACAACAACCCTTAAGGGTAACACTTAGCGTCCATTGCTTCGTGCGTGCAAAATTCGTGAACGGATTTTATGAAAATAAAAACTTTTATTATTTAAATTTATAGACGAATTAATAAATCATATTATTTCATAAATTTAGGGCGAAAAAATTAAAATTTATTATTCAAATTAATTTCCGATTATATGGATTCAAATCTAGGTCATAAAATTTTAAAACTTTTTAATTTTAACAAATTTTATCGAGGTTTTTAATCATAGGATCCTAATTAAATTGCTAATTAATTATGAAAACCAAATCAAATTCTAAATGATTCGAATTTCAACAAATTAATTACAATTACAAAATGAAATTGAATAAGCAGGCAGCTCAAATCAATTAGCAGGCAGCTCAAATCAATTCTCTCAATTTTGAGATTTCGTCCCTACTTCGTATAGGGTTCTTAGATCTCAATTTTTTTCTTTTTTCAATCAAGTGCTTTTCTACTAAATTCCCAACACCTGTCAATTCAATTTCTAGCATCTGTTTCTTTTATCACCGTAATCTTTTTGCTTTAGGAGGTTCTCGATTAATTAGGGTTCTTCGGCTTCTGTAATTGGGGACACTTGTCGCCTAATTCCTCCTTTTCCTTGCTACTCTCTAGCTTAGTGTCTTTAATTTTTACTGTTTCATGCAATTAATCTTCTAGGTGTTAATTTCTCTTTAATCTGTTTTAGGGTTTAGACACCTGGAATCTTTCATGCAATCTTTTTGGATTATTTATATGTTCTTTGGCCTTTAAATAGGAGCTTGAGGGTAATTGTTTATTACTTCCTAATTCATCTACGGTTTTTTAATCCCAAAACCCTTGTCCTGTACTCTTCTCTGTCTTTGTTAATTTACTATTTCTCCCTGTTTAAAACTCTTTATTTTAAAAATCTTTCCATCCCGTTTAACTAGCTATGTCCAATAACCGCAATTCAAACTGCTTTCGTATGGGAGTTTTGGTTGACTTTCCGGATGAACACTTGTTAGATCCAAGGTTGAATTGGGATAGTTCTGTAGTTGGAGTTTTCTTTGGTCCAAATCCTCCTCTTGTTTCAGTGGTTCAGTACACTGTGGATTCTCAATGGGTAAAGAGGGATAGAATTGTGGTTCGAAGGTTTGGCAAGTACTTCTGTTTTTTCTGTGATCACCCCCGTGATGTGCAAGCTATACTGGAGCAACATACAGCTATCATTGATGGTCGTATAATCAGTTTCAGGCGAGGCAGTAGGTCGATGGTGGCAACCAATGAAAACTTTACTAATGCTACTTTGTGGATTAGGGTGTGTGGTCTTCCAATGGATTATCTTGATCAGGAATGGGCATTGGAGGCTCTCAGACATGTTGGTTATGTGGAGCAACTCGACCATGATGATCAGATATATAGGGAGGAACCTGAATTTCGAGCTAAGGTACGTCTTGATCTTTCTCAACCCTTAGTTCCAGGGGGTTATATACCTCTTGGGGGGTCTCAGGCGGCTTGGGTTTACTTCCGGTACGAGGGGGTATTTAAATTTTGTAAGAATTGTGGTATTGTAGGGCATTATACCTCTAATTGTCTTATTTTGGAGTATAGAGCTAATAGATGGTTGCGTAGTAGACTGGAAGGTCTTGAGGCAAGTGGTTTTAGAGTTTTATATGGGCCTCCTGACCTTCCTTTTTATTCGAATATGATTGAAGGGTCTAGAGATACCTTTCGTAATAGAAACTCTCGAGTAAACTTATTGTTGTTAGGTTTACATGTTGATTTTGATCCAAACCCCCATCCTTATTTTCATGGTAATGGCAATGGTGGGAATGATAATAATGATTCTCATGGTCGAGGTCGTAATGGCGTTTTGGGTGGTCATGGGCGTGGTGGGTTTATTGCAACATCTTCTGAATCATAGCCAGATTCCGGCGACAGAGTCTCTTCCTTCAGATGATGGCAGCTCGGGTGATTACTATCCAGGATCTCAGGATTGTAATGCTTGCCAATCTTATGTTGTGGAACCAAATACAGGGTTATCACCAGGGGTTCACTTTGGTTTTCTTAATGGCCCTTATGCTCATTATTACACTAGTGATGGGAAGCAAGGATCGAAGGGTAAAGCTCCTGCCTTTTAAGTGGGGGAGTCCTCTCGGGCCAATTATCGTCACTTTACTTCAGGAATCTCGTCTGAAGATGAATCTGATCAGCAACCCATAGGAGTTTTAACAGCTGAATCGAATGGTTTGGCAAATGCTAGTCACTCACAAGCTCAAAATGTAGCATTAACAGACGTCATTCCTAATCCTTATTTGGGAGTTCTTACTAGTGGAGGTCAGCCTTTTGTTGAAGGTCATCCTCAAGTTCTTAGAGATGGTGTGTTCTCGCCTATTCCACATCATGGGTATGCGCTTTGTGGTGGTGTCTTTCGAACTCCTTCTCGCACTTCATCTTTGAACCCTCAGGGTAACATGTCTCCTATTTCTTCTTTTGCGGAGTTATCTCTGGGTACATTTCACATGGCTGCTCCTGATATGGATCAATCTGACTCTTCAAGCTCTTCTGATGCTACTTCGTTTACTCTGAAGTTGAGTAACTCAAGTAATGAACAGGGGGGGAGAGGTTCTTCATGGCTGGGTAAAAGGTTTCGAGGGTGGGAGTCTAATAGAGCCCACTCGGAAAACTCGGTCTGCTCTTCCTTAGATTATGTACCTACAGATTGGTTTCTTAAGAGAAGAAGGCTTCGAATTAAAAGGTGGGAACGCAATGGAGGAATTGGTAGATGGAAGAAAAGAGGTGACCGTAAAGTGTTCGTATCTAAATGTTTAACTGATCTTTCTTTGGCTCGTGATTTTGGAGTAGCTGATAGTGCAGGAATTAATTCAATGAAGCAACAATTTGAGAAAGGAGTCAAAAGAAGAGCTGATCATCAAGGTAATTCTGTGATAAAAAAATCCAAAAAGTTTGAGCACCGGTTACTCTTATGTCAGGAGTAAAAAGGATCAGTTCTCAAGCTCATCTAGTTCAGGTTCTAAAAAGGAAGCTGGTGTTTTGGGTTCGGCGACTGGCCTTTCTCAGTCCCCTGGTGATCCATGAAGTTCGTTTCATGGAACACAAAAGGCACTAATGACTTAAACTCTCCTAAAGTACCATACATAGGTTGGTTAGTGAAGTCCTTTTTGCCAATGTTTTTGTTTCTTTCAGAGACTAAAACTGATTTTAATGTATTGTCTACTAAACTTAGTATGTATAACCCTTCCTTTGTTTTTGGGGTAGATTCTGTAGGGACCAGGGGAGGGTTACTAGTTTTAGTTTGGACTTCTTGGGATGTATTTTGTGTTTTTAAATCTCAAAATGTAATTTTGTGTAATATTGTAGAACGTAATGGTAATGAATGGAATGTGATGTTTGTTTATGGAGCTCCTAGGGTAGAGGATAGAATTGGAGTTTGGAGTTTAATGCTCTCCTTGTTGGCCTCCTATCCAAACTGTATTCTCTTAGGAGATTTTAATCAAGTGGAATTTCACTCAGATAAGCTTGGTGGCTCGAGTTTTATTAGGGGTTGGGAGGAATTTCTAGATTGGCGTATTAGTGCAAATGTGTTTGACGTTCCTTTCTCAGGGCCTAAATTCACATGGTCTAATATTAGAGAACCTCCTAATATTATTTTAGAAAGATTAGACAGAGCTTACATGACTCCAAGCTGGTTTAGCAATTTTCCGAATACAAAACTATCAATCAACCCCTTCTTCTTTAAGATCACGCAGCCATTATAGTTGATACTTCATTCAGGATTTTACTAAATTCAGACCCTACCAAGTTGAAAATTGGTGTCTTCATTTTCCAGAGGTGTGTCAACACATTAACCAAGTATGGGATTTTAATATTCAAGGTTCTCCTATGTTCATTATTTCTCGGAAGCTTCATGTGGTTAAAGGAGATTAAAAAGTTGGTGTTTAGCGAACAAGAAGCTTTTGGGAATTAACTTAATCTCTTGAGGATAAAGGAGGTCAGGTGCATAACCTTGTAGATGGGAAGGAGTATATTTCTAATGTTAATTATGTTGCAGCTAAAATTTCTCTTTCACTCCATTATTGGAAACAAAGGTCAAAGGAAAAATGGTTGTGTTATGGAGATGTTCCTTCTAAGCTTATGTTCTCAAGAATGAAACGGAGACAAGTTCATAAGGAGATAGTAAGGATTAAAGATGAAAATGGTTTCTTTAGAACAGGACAAGAGGAAGTCCACAAGCTTGTTCAAAACTCTCTTAAGGAAGTTTATAGATCAAATGAAGTGGTTTCTAATGATAATGATGCAGATCAAGTTTTGAGAGAGTTAGATTTACCTCATATTTCAATGTTTCATTCTTCTTTTCTGGAAGAACCAATTACCTTTGAGGAAGTTGAAAAATCTATTTTTGATATGAATGGTTCTTCATCCCCGGGTCCTGATGGCTTTACCTCGGAATTCTTCAAGGTTCCTTGGCTTAAAGTGGGAAATGCAGTTTTTCAAGGCGTGAAAAGGTTTTTCGAAACTGGTTATCTTCTTAAAGAATGGAACCAATCTCTTCTGGTCATGATTCCAAAGATTGTTAATCCTGAGGAAGTGGGTCATTTACGGCCGATTAGCTTATGCAACATACTGTATAAATGTGTTTCGAAGTGTTTGGTTAACAGGATGAATGTAGTTTTGCCTTCGGTCATCTCGGATACTCAACATGCTTTTCTTCAAGGAAGACACTTGAGTGATAATGTTATTTTAAGTTATGAGCTTCTGGATACAATCAACAAGCGCAAAGTTGGTGGTTTGAATTTAGCTGCAATTAAGATGGATATGAGCAAGGCTTATGACAGAGTTCATTGGGATTTTCTACTCAAAGTTCTTAGGGCTACTGGTTTCCCTGGCCATTTCATTATGTTGATTCATCAATGTGTTTCAACAGTTTCCTTTAAGACGTTGGTCAACGGCAAAATTTCAGAATTTTTTTCACCCAATTGTGGTCTCAGACAAGGTGATCCGCTTTCTCCATTTTTATTCCTTTTCTGCATGGAAGTGTTGAGTCGAATGTTGCAGTTGAGTGAAGATATGAGGAATTTTCAAGGAATAAAGTTGTCGAGACATTCACCTTCAATCTCTCATTTATTCTTCGCTGATGATGCCTTGCTTTTCTTCAAAGCAACCTCAGAGTCTTGTGTGACTTTAAGGGACATTTTGAATCGTTTTTTTAAGATTTTGGGGCAACAATTAAATCTAAACAAATCTTTCATCAAATTTAGTCCTAACACCTCTCCAGAGGATCAGGTTGGTTTCAAAGAAATTTTTACTATGCCCCAGGTATCTGTGTTGAATCACCATTTGGGAATGGCAATTGATATGGAGGGGAAGAAAAACAATCATTTTAATTTTCTGGTGGATAAGGTTATGGCCAAAATCTCTTTGTGGAATAGGGTGATGTTGTCTTCAATGCAAAAACTAATTTTGATAAATTCAGTTTTAGTATCTATGGTCTCCCACGTGTTCTCTAGCTTGGAGGTGCCTTTGTCAGTTTGTTCGAAGATTGATCGGTTATTGGTTATGTTTTTCTGGGCAAAGCAGGAGCAGAAGGGTATTCATTGGGTTAATAAGGATATCTTGCATCTTCCCCGTGGAATGGGAGGTTTAGGGATTAGATGTTTATCTGATTTGAATTCTGCAGCTTTAATGAAGCAAGTGTGGAGAATGAAACATAATCCTCAGTTACTGGTTTCAAAGGTTTATTCTGCAAAATATCCTTTTATCATGGATAATGGTAGGAAAATGTCGTTACATGGTAAAATGTTTTCTTGGGGTTTGAGAGGGCTTAGAAAGGCAGAAAATAGAATTATTGATGGTTGTGCTTGGAAGAAAGGGAATGGTCAAAAGGTTTCTGCTGGTGGAGATAACTGGGTGGAAGGGAAAAGGCCAGAGTTTTTTCAACAGTTTCTTTAGCTCAAGCTCAGAGGTGGAAGGTTCGTGATTTCATCAACACGGATACAGGAGGTTGGAATGAGCCTCTAATCCGTCAATCTTTTGTGTTCAAAGATGTTGTTGCAATTTCAGCAATGGAAGTTCCTAATATTTTGGAGAAGGATTTCTTGTATTGGGATGCACACCCGTCAGGAAATCTTTCTATTAAATCAGCATATGTCTACCTCCAAAAGTTGAAGAAATTGAGAACTGCGAATAATGTACCTCAAGATCATGGAGTATTCTACAAGCTTTTGTGGCGTCTTCACACGTTACCGAAGTGGAAATATTTTATATGGAGACTATCTTATGAGGGGTTAGCAGTTTATAGCATGGACGGAATTAAGAGTGACAGGTTAATTTACTTTGTAATCACTCTTTGGGAACTTTGGATGGCCCGCAATAACAGGACTCACAGAGACCAGGGTGTTGATCATCATCAAATCCTATTACAGGTCTCTAATTCAATGGAAGTACACAGGAAGTTTCTGAACGACAACAACAATATCGTAGCTTTTTTGCATCCTCCAGAGCTTAGTCATCAATCTCCACCGGGATTTCATTTTGTCTCTAACTTGAGCTCTCTGAAGAACCAGGGCACACTTTGTTTTCTGATGCAGCTTGGCAAGGTGGCTCAAAACGAGCTGGAATGGGTTGGTACTTGGCTAAAAGTCCATCGGATCTTTATATTGGAAAAGGCGGTTGTGACTTTGGTTCGGCAGTTTCGGCTACTCATGCTGAAGCTTTGGCATGCCTGAAGTGTCTTTCATGGGCTGCAGCAAGAGGTTTTACTAACATTGTTGTTTTTACAGATTCTTATAACTTGGTTTCTCTGTTAAAAGGAGACTCAATTCAAGATATAACCATAAAATGGACTATCCAACAACTCCTGCATCAAGGGTCAACATTCAAATCTTGCTTGGTATACAAGGCGGACAGACAGGTCGTTGAAGCTGCGCATCATAAAGCACAACTTGGTATCCGACTGGCGGAGTCTTCAGTTGATGTTTTTTAGTTTTTTCTTCTTTTTTCTTCTTTTTTCTTGTTAGTTTCATCTCATATCAAAAAAAAAAAACAAATTAGGTTGTATAATTAACAAGTTTAGGCATTAAAATTGTTAAACATATACAGTAGGTCAATCATAGAATCAAGATTTACAAACAAGAATCGCAAATATTTAATTTAACATCATAAAAATTATAAATTTTGCGTTCGAAAAACTAAAACATCCGAAAAGTTAAAGTTAGGCTTTGAATTTGGGAATTCTGGGTTCGGCATCAAATCTTTGATTTCAGTCAAAATTTTAAAACGCCGTTTACATGCGTAATTCACTATAAAATTATACGATTCCGACCATTATTGAATAAACTGCCGAAAATCCTGCGAACATTTAATTAAATAATTGCACGAATTTGCAATTAATTACAAAAATCGAAATTAATCACCCCTTTAATTCATTGCAAATTTATAAAATTTAACCATGTAAACTGTTATCCCACTTTTTGGACTAACGACATAACCGCTCTAACGTTTGATCATGTCATGTCAACCAGGTTCTGTCGTGTTGCAGGTAAACATCGTGCCAGGGAGACGCGTCTGACGTAGCATCGTACGACGAGGCATAGACGACGAAGGACTGGCGACAACGCGCAAGCGACAGAGACGTGTCCTCAAGGAATAAGTTGATAAAGATAGGTTAACCTAAAGCCCATGACAGGCAGCGCCGTCATGCTAGCAGAATAAGTCCAAGATATGCACGAGAAACACGGAGGTGGTTGAAGACTAAAGAAACGTGTGATAAGGAAATCCCTATCTTCGTGGGATTTTCTCAACTAACTAGACCGCTGGAAATATCCTATAAAAGCATGAAGACGATGACAAGCGAAGGAGACGTGAACTCAAGCACTCATACTTTCAAGCTATTAAGCATTCATATTACTGTTGTATTTACTCTTTAATTTCGTTACATTGATCTTTAGAAAAATACATAAACAATCAGATAGGATACTTAGTGGATTGATAGCCTCATAGCTATCCGCGGTTTTTTACCTTATTCCTGGGTTTTCCGCGTCAACACTTCCTTGTGTCGCGTCTCTCTTGTCTCTCTTTATTTGATTCTTGCTTAGTTAGTGTCGACCCGAGCCAAAGGTCGCCCCTTGACGAAATTTGGCATAAACAGTTTGGCGCCGTCTGTGGGGACATTAACTAGGTTTCACACAAAATCACCCTACACACCATGGCTACTGAAGAGATGACGCTCGCAGAGATGAAAGCAGCCTACGAAAAGGCCCAAGCAGAGCTGGCCCAAGAAAGGGCCTCCATTGAAAACCTCCAGAAGGAGCTCGACTCTGTGAAAAGTACCAAGCATCAGTCGCGTTACAAGCCAGGTGCAAAACCAAAGAAGTTGATATTCGAGATGACTGACGACTCCGAGGACCTTTCCGACGGCGAAGAGCCACATGGAGAACAGGATGAAACAACACCGGACCCCGTCACCAAGCGCCTAAATAAGATGGAAACTCACATGAAGAAGCAATGCTCGCTGATGCTGAAGCTGATGACGAAGCTGCCAGGGGCACCCACGCCCGTGGAAACCGAACCGACCGACGGATATGCAGCGTCGCCGTTCTGTGAAGCGATCGCTAGGGTGACGGTCCCACACCAGCTCCGACTCCCTACCTGGACCACCCTGTACGACGGAACGTCTGATCCATACAGACACGTCAACGTCTACAAGCAGCGAATGTGGCAGATCGGCATCCCCTACGACCTGGTCGAGCCCGTCATGTGCAAATCATTCGGAGGAACCCTCGACGGAGCAGCTCTGGAGTGGCTCATGAACATAACACCTGGATCCATCTTCTACCTGTCCGACCTCATCAACGCCTTCTACCAGCAATTCGCCAGCAGTCGCCAGTTGGAGAAACAGACAAGTGACCTCTATCGGTTGGTCCAAGGACCTACCGAGTCGGTACGCGATTATTTTAACAGTTTTAATTGTGAGAAAATTAGTATAAAAAACTGTGATGTCAGACAGCCATCGAAGCATTCAAGAGAGGTCTAATCCCCAACTCGGAGCTGTACCGGGAACTAACCATATATCCCTGTGCAACCTTCGAAGAGGTCAGATCGAGAGCCACTGCCCAGATGCGGATTGAAGACGACGAGATTACACGAATGGCTTCTCAGCGACCAGCAGGGGGAAGCAGCGACAGGAGGTCGTACACCCCAAGGAACAACAGCTGGAGACACCAGCCATACAACCGCCAGAACCAGGTACAAAATGTCAATCAATATGATGATACTAACAATTTTTACAGGAATGAACGGGTCGTTTATCCTCCCATCTCCGAGTATGGCTTCAACGTTGACATCGGAGGCGTGGTGAACGCCCTTCAAAGTGTAGGTGGTACCGTCAGATGGCCTAAGAAGAGCGACAAACCAGACTCAATGAAGGACATGAGCAGGTGGTGCGACTTCCACCGCGACAATGGCCACACAACCGAAGAATGCATCTCCCTCAAAAAGGAGGTAGCGTATCTACTGAAAAGAGGCCACCTGAAGGATCTACTGAGCGACAAAGGAAAGGAGACGTACAACAAGGACAAAAACTCCCAACCCAACCCAGCACCAAGCGGCGACCGACCGGCCCCGCCCATGTTCGAAAAAGTGGTAAACGTTATTTCTGGTGGTTCTGATATATGTGGACTAACTTCTTCTGCAGCTAAAAAAATCAATAGAGGCGAATCTGATGCCGTCAAGGAGGGGCAGAACGAAGACGAAGTAGCACTCGACAGGTCATTAGCAGCGATGACAATAACCTTCGACGATTCAGATTCAACCGACACACAGCAGGAACACCATGACGGGCTAGTCATATCGCTCCCAATAGGCAACGCTCTCATCAAAAGGATATTGAACGACAACGGCAGTTCAGCAAACGTATTGTTCCTAGAGGCTCTGCAAGAAATGGGACTAGACGAAAAGAGTATAATCAGAAGGTCGACAGTCCTAGTAGGATTCAGTGGAGAATCGCTACGAACAGTAGGGGAGATATCGTTGCCTACGTACGCAGAAGGTGTTAATGTGATGACCAAGTTCAACGTCGTCGACTCCCCATCAGCATACAACGTCATTTTAGGACGACCATGGATCCACAAAATGAAAGCTGTGCCATCAACATACCACCAGTCAATCAAGTTCCCAACCAAATGGGGAGTCATGGAAATCAAAGGACAACAAAGGGACGCAAAGAAATGTTATGAAACAGCGCTGAAACCATCAAAGTCATCCATCTAGCAATTACAGCCAGGGTCGACGGTAGACGACCCCGACGACCAACAGATCGATGAGATAATACTAGATCAGACAAAGCCAGACCGAGTAGTAAGGATCGGAGCGTCGCTGCCTGACAACATCAAAAGTCAGATAGTGTCATTCCTAAGAGAAAACTCGGACTGCTTCGCTTGGTCGCACGAGGACATGACAGGAATCAGTGCGGACGTCATCACCCACAAACTCAATGTCGACCCCAACTTTAAGCCAGTGAAGCAGAAACGACGAAAATTCGCACCTGAGAGAAATAAAATCATAGACGAAGAGGTCCAATAACTGATAGATTCCGGGAAAGTCAGAGAAGTCAAGTATCCAGATTGGTTAGCAAATGTCGTCGTCGCCAGTAAAAAGAACGGAAAGTGGAGAGTTTGTATCGATTTCACAGACATCAACAAAGCATGCCCTAAAGACCCATTCCCCCTGCCGCACATCGACGCCCTGGTCGACGCCACTGCCGGACACGAGCTACTAACATTTATGGACGCCTACTCCGGATACAACCAGATCCTTATGCACCCAGACGACCAGGAAAAAACATCTTTTGTAACAGACAGAGGAATTTATTGTTATAAAGTCATGCCTTTTGGTCTTAAAAATGCAGGTGCGACATACCAACGATTGGTCAACAAAATGTTCAAAGATCAACTTGGAGACACGATGGAGGTCTACATCGACGACATGCTAGTAAAATCAAGGAAGGCTGACGACCATGTCGAACACCTACGACAATCCTTCGACATATTGAGGAAATACGGTATGAAACTTAACCCGACTAAATGTTCTTTCGGAGTGTCTGCAGGAAAATTCTTAGGTTACATCGTCACCCAAAGAGGAATCGAGGCCAGCCCCGACCAGGTGCACGCAATCATCAACATTCAATCCCCAGGAACATAAAAGAGGTACAGCGCTTGACAGGAAGAGTGGCGGCACTAAATCGTTTTATCTCGCGGTCGTCGGACAAGTGTCGTCTATTCTACGACGTCTTGCGCAAAAACAAAGGTTTTAGCTGGTCCGACGACCACGAAACAGCCTTGCAAAACCTCAAAAAATACATGATGTCGCCACCCCTCTTGTCCAAGCCCAAAGAAGGAGAAGTCCTACAACTCTACCTAGCCGTCAGCTCCACAGCAGTTAGTGCGGTCCTAGCTTGAGAAGACGAAACGCAACAGCTACCCATTTACTACATCAGTAAGTCACTACTAGAAGCAGAAACCAGGTATTCCTCCCTCGAAAAACTAGTTTTAGCACTCGTTACTGCAGCCAGAAAACTAAGGCATTATTTCGAAACTCACCAAATAGTGGTGATGACTAATTATCCAATCAAGTCTGTGATGCGTAGACCAGAACTAACAGGTCGAATGGAGAAATGGACGATGGCGCTAGGAAGCTTCGACATCAAATACCAACCAAGAACGGCGGTAAAATCGCAGGCCCTAGCAGACTTTGTGGCAGACTTTTGCCCCGACTTGGAGAAAATAGCGGACGACGAAGTCAAACTCATCAATAACGTAGAAGAGGTATGGACGCTCTTCGTCGACGGTTCGTCTAACTTTCGCGGTGCAGGTCTAGGCGTCGTGCTAAAGTCACCACAAGGGGACATGATAGCACATGCCATATGCTGCGATTTCAAAGCGACAAACAACGAAGCAGAATACGAGGCGTTAATCTCCGGATTGACGTTAGCTGAAGAATTGGGGGCAAGCGGACTCAACATATTTAGCGACTCACAATTAATCGTCAACCAGATCAACGGCGACTATGAGGCTAAAGACCTGAAAATGACCTTATACCTCGAAAAAGCAAAAAAGCTAGCCTCCAAATTTAAACCCCTCTCCATTAAACAAGTGCCACGAGACTTGAACACACAAGGCGACGCCCTTGCCAATCTAGGATCCGCACTCAGAAAATCACCATTCTCGACCATACCTCTAGTACACCTATTGTCACCCGCTATTGAAAAAGACATACCACAAGATGCCAGCCTCGTCCTATCAGCCACAAACACAGATAGCTGGACCAAGCCCATCCTCGACTACCTAACATACGAAACCCTACCCGACGACAAGCTCGAGGCCAGGAAAATACTTTTCAAAGCGTCACGATATGTTATTTTGCAGGGTATATTATTTAAAAGATCTGCGAACGGAATGTTGATGCGATGCGCAGAAAAAACAGAATGGGAAAGACTACAAAAGCAATACCACGAAGGAGAATGCGGCGGATATGAAGGAGGACGAAGCCTGTCAACCAGAATCAAAAGAAACGGATACTATTGGCCAACAATGCTCGAAGACGCAATGAGGTACGTAGCTAAGTGCGACCAATGTCAACGACACGCAGGTATGACACATAAACCATCTGAATTCTTACACCCCACCTTAACTCCGTGGCCTTTCATGAAATGGGGAATGGACATCGTCGGTAAACTACCCGTCGCCCCAGAACAAAAGGTCTTCATGCTAGCTCTAACAGATTATTTTTCTAAGTGGATAGAAGCAGGTGCGTTCCAACAAGTAAGAGACAAAGAGGTATGTTCGTTCATATGGACTAACATTATATGCAGATTCGGAGTACCATCAGAAATCATATGCGACAACGGATCCCAATTCATCAGCGATAAGACTAGGGCTTTCTGCAAGACGTAGAACATAGAGCTAAAGACGTCGACGCCAAGATACCCCCAAGCAAATGGACAGGCGGAATCCACCAACAAAACAATCATCGCATCGCTAAAAAAGCGGCTGGACGACTAGAAGGGACGATGGGGAGAAGAGATGCCATCCATCCTATGGGCCAATAGGACGACGCCTAGGACGACGACGGGACAGACTCCCTTCTCACTCGTTTACGGGTGCGAAGCAGTACTACCCCCTGAAGTGACACTGCCCAGTGCACGATATGGACTCATGACACCAGAGCAGAACAACGTGGAACTTAGTGAAAATCTCGACAACACAGAAGACTTCAGAGAAACAGCTTTGATAAGGATGGCGTCGCAGCAACAGATCGTGGCAAAATGCTTCAACAAGAACATCAAAATAAAAGTGTTCAAGGAGGGCGACTGGGTGTTGCGCAAAGTATTCCAAAACACAAAAGAACTAAACGCAGGTACACTCGCACCAGCTTGGGAAGGACCGTACTTGATCGATAAAATCGTCGGAAAGGGGGCATACAGACTCGTCACCAAAGACGGCAAATCGGTCCCCCAAAGCTGGAACGCTACACATCTTAAACTCTATCACTTTTAAATATCCGTCGTAGCCAATTTTATCAATTGTCGTACCATCGTATCTACTTTCTTCGTTACTTTTTATCGCTTTATTTGTTCGGAACCTTTACTGACTTAAGCATCGGAGGGCCGTTGGCATCCCCAACGGCGAATCCTCCTAGCAACCCATGTTTTGTTTTTCAGATGGTAACACATGACGAATATCAACTAGAATCGACGACGTACGACGGAAAGCGAATCCCAAGTGACAAACGATGAACAACCGACGCAGGTACTGTTTTACATACATGTAGTGCTACCATTTCAATATTTGTTCCTCGTAAAACACATGCTACACGACGCGTGACAAAAGCTTCGAAACACAACGCAAAAGTCACAGAAAACGTACGAGTAAAAAGAAAAAGGAACACACTTATATAGCAAATTACAAACTGCGCGACCCATGGGGCCACGACCTCCGAAATACAAACACAAATATTATCCAAACACCTCGCCGCCGCCACCGACGACGAGTAAAAACATCCAAAATACGAAAACAAAACACAAGTTATCCAAACCACCTCGTCGTCGCCATCGACAACGAGTAAAGAAATTCATAAATAAAACACAAAACCAACAGAAATTCAAACTACAAACTGTTGCATCCCTTCTTCTTGAGTAGAGGCCACGATCTCCTGCTCCGACTCCTGCTCTGGGGGCACGACGACGTCGGTCACGACTGGCACCTCCACCGACGCCACATCCAACGCCTCGCCTTGGGGAACGACGACAGAAGCTTCCCCTTCGCGCTCAACAGCTAACACCTCCCCCTCTTGCCCCGAAACAGGCACATTCTCCACCAACAAAGCAGCGTCCACCTCTATCGCCTCGGTATTGGCGGTATCGGCCGTTTTCGCCAACTCTTCCGAGTCCACCATGGGTACCAACAAATCAACCATGGTGCCGCCATTGGCCAGGTAGTCGTCCACCTCCTTCTGACACGGCCAAATGCTGGCCTCCCCAATCAAGCAGGAGTAAATCATTTGCGCCCGCGTCCTCCATAAAGCGAGGGCCTCGACATCTTTCGCCTCCTCCTGCATGGCATCGTACAAGCTCCTCAACCCATCTAACTCCTCCGTCGTCGAGGTCAACTCTCCCTTCTTTTTCTTCAAATCCTTAGCCGCGTCGGCTAGCTGCTTATCCTTACTCTTCAACTGATCACCCTTGGCCTTAACCACCGCAGCGAGGTCCACGACCTTCTTCTCAGCAGCCTTCCACTTCGCCTCCCACGACACGGCCGCCTTCTTCGCCGTCGCTGCCAGCTGCCTCGCATTCGTCACCTCGTCGCACAACAACGAACATTGCCTGCGCACAGCCAAGGCAGCCTGCGACGCCTGCGCAAGACCAATGCCAAAATAGATTTACACAACGTACATTCTACACACGACAAACTGACATAACGCACATTTTTTGCATAAAGAAATAAAAATTAAGTAAAACTCACCCGCAGGCAAAGTTCAGCGGCGTCCGACGCGACAGGAAGAGGATCCACCTCGTGATATCGTCGATACGTCGTATGCAGGATCAAACGATCAGCGAAAGACGTCTCTTCATCGCCCAAGAAGCTTGAGGGCAGAGTGATAACCGTATCCTCGACGGGATTCTTCTCGGCATGACACTTCTTGGACTACGCAGCAGACACTTTACCAACGTCGACAGCAGCAGACGACGCCTTGAACGGCTGCGGAGGCGACGACGAAGCAATCGGATGAAAACCTTCGAGTCCTATGACGACAGGCGTCTCAGCCGACGAACCTATCGCAGAGAACCGAGGTACGACCGTCATAACTTGCCCACCAGAAGTCGAAGACGACCTTAGTTGTTTCCTCGCACGCTCCTGAATCTCGCTCTGAGACATCCTCGACACAGGCCTAGACGACAAAGTGTGCTCTACACCCAGTACAAAAGGCCAAGGTCAAACATTACCCAAAGCAAAAATAAAATTAAAAAAAATATATATAACCCCAAAAATAAACAAACACCAAATGCCTGAGTTGTCAGCCATATCGCCTACTTCTCCTTCGGTGGACGACGAGTTTGCCACTACCTCTTCGAGCAAATCCAACCTTTTCCGACGACGAGTCAGTTGACCTGATTCCTCGTCTACTTCCTCTTCCTCGGCGATGTCGCCTGACTGATTCACCTCTTGCTCGTCTAAAAACTCTCCATCACGACTAAAAGACCTGTCCTCGACAGAGTAACCCAAAAAGTTCTGATACTTGTCCTCAGAATCAGCGTTCAACTCAGTCAACGACGACGCCTTGACAACTGCAAAACAAAACCAAGTAAGGCGACGTTCAGTAAAACGACGAGAAACAAAGACAAAACAACACATTTACCTTCCGTCGTCCATCCCCTCGACCAGAAACCGCCCTTTATCTCCCAGGGAATCTTTGCTTACGAAGACAAAACGACTCTGCCAACCCCTGTCGTTCACACCTAAACCAACACCTAAATTCGTCTTCCCTTTCTTCGTGACCAGGGTATACCTACAACACTTCTACAGCGCTAGGTCGTAAGTATACATCAAGTCAGACAGATCAAACGGCGCTCGCCAGTTTGCAGTAACCCCATGCACCACCGTGAAAACCCGCCATATCTGGGGCATCAATTGACCCGGACTCAAATGGAAAACCTCGATAAAAGACCTAGCTAGAGGAGTGAAAGGGAATTTGAAGCCAATTGTGAACGGATACTCATACATGACTACATACCCCTCCGGACAGTCAAAGGCTTCCTCGTCCGAGCCGGGAATCTTCACTTCCGCCGACGGCGGCAAACCAGCAAGTTCAATAAACGCCGCCGGGTCCACCACGGTAGAGTATATCGGGTGAAGGGACTTAACCCGAGCAGATCCCGACTCCCCCTTTCCTCTCACCACAATCGACTTAGATCTACCCATCTTACTTACAAAATTCTACATGATAATCGAGAAAACAAAGCAAATTTTACCTGAAATCGGGCAAATTCAGTGCGAAAATCAACTCCACTTTCTCCCTCTTCTCTCTCCTGCTTTCAGATCTGGAAATTTTTTGAAAAATCTTGGTGTGAAGAACTTTATTGCATGTCGAGAATTGGTATTTATTACTCTGGAATTCTGAACGGTTTTATCCCACGAACTAGACGGTTGAAGACGGTTTTTGCTTTTTAAATTTGAATTGTTTCTTTTGCTCTGTGTGACTCCGCAAATTCACAATTGGGGGCAAACTGTTATCCCACTTTTTGGACTAACGACATAACCGCTCTAACGTTTGATCATGTCATGTCAACCAGGTTCTGTCGTGTCGCAGGTAAACATCGTGCCAGGGAGACGCGTCTGACGTAGCATCGTACGACGAGGCATAGACGACGAAGGACTGGCGACAACACGCAAGCGACAGAGACGTGTCCTCAAGGAATAAGTTGATAAAGATAGGTTAACCTAAGGCCCATGACAGGCAGCGCCGTCATGCTAGCGGAATAAGTCCAAGATATGCACGAGAAACACGGAGGTGGTTGAAGACTAAAGAAACGTGTGATAAGAAAATCCTTATCTTCGTGGGATTTTCTCAACTAACTAGACCGTTGGAAATATCCTATAAAAGCATGAAGACGATGACAAGCGAAGGAGACGTGAACTCAAGCACTCATACTTTCAAGCTATTAAGCATTCATATTACTGTTGTATTTACTCTTTAATTTCGTTACATTGATCTTTAGAAAAATACATAAACAATCAGATAGGATACTTAGTGGATTGATAGCCTCATAGCTATCCGCGGTTTTTTACCTTATTCCTGGGTTTTCCGCATCAACACTTCCCTGTGTCGCGTCTCTCTTGTCTCTCTTGTCTCTCTTTATTTGATTCTTGCTTAGTTAGTGTCGACCCGAGCCAAAGGTCGCCCCTTGACGAAATTTGGCATAAACATAAACTATAATTGATTATGGAATTAAATAGAAGCTCGTAATACCACTGTTAGTTTATGACAAATATAAAACATATATTTCATGCGGAAAAACCATTAAGCCAGGAATCCAAATTAATTGCCACATAACAATTAGCATAATTTAGGATGCATACATTCGAAGCGTGCCTTCCCTAGCTGCTCCCGAACCGAACAAGAAAAAGTTTAAAACTCCAAGTGTAGTCCCTCCATAAATAGTCCACATCACGTTCGGATTCGCCTTAAATTGAATTAACTAGAATTTAGCCTAAGGTTTTACGTTATTCGTTTATAATTATTAGGCAAATTATTAACCTTTAGTTTTTAACTTAAAACTATATGAATACTTGAATTGATGTATAGAAATTGTGATTTCCATCACCTATTTATAGGGTAGGATTATCGGAACTAGAAACCTGCTAGGGTTCAATTTATCTAATTCAATTAGAATTAGACTTAAATTAAATCTGTTAATTTTAGTGTTTAGCTTAACAACTAATTCTAGTAGTTTCAGGAAAATAGTCTAATCGGATGAATCCTAAATTCCTAAGGATTCGAAACATGCACGAACACAACAACACGCACGAACAGCCCGCAAGGGGTGCTGCCCGTGCGCGGTGGGTTGGCTCGGCCCAGCAGCACTGGTACGCAGCCCACGAAGGGCGCGCCAGCCTGCTGGCCTTGCCTTGCTTGCTGGGCCTGGCCTTGCTTCAATGCTCGGCTGGGCCTTGCTTGCTTGGCGGGCTACTGCTCGCCTGCTGTGCTTGCGCGGGCATCGCTAGGCGCGGGCCTAGCTTCGTGCGGGGCCTTGCGTCTAGCAAGCTCGTCCGACGTTTATTTCGTACATCGCGCTTCCGATTCATTTTCCGATTCCCGAATTCATTTCCGATTCGAACAATATTCAATATTCCCGATTCCGGAATTAATTTCCGTTTCGAACAAATATTTAATATTTCCGATTCCGGAATTTATTTCCGATTCCGATAATATTTCCGATTCCGGCAATATTTCCGTTTCCGACAATATTTCCGCTTCCGGCAATATTTCCATTTCCGATAATATTTTCCGATACGTACCATGTTTCCGTTTTCGGCAACATCTACGACTTGGATAATATTTATATTTCCTATACGATCCATATTTCCGTTTCCGGTAATATCATCGTTTCCGGAGTATTAATAATTTGCCTTTTGACGATTTCAGCTCCCACTGGAACCGAGATCCGTCGATTCCGGATATCCATAAATGGAGTATTTAATTCACTTAAATACTTGATCCGTTCACGTACTATTTGTGTGACCCTACGGGTTCAGTCAAGAGTAAGCCGTGGATTAATATTATTAATTCCACTTGAACTGAAGCGGCCTCTAGCTAGGCATACAGTTCACTTAATCTCACTGAATAATTAACTTGTATAATTAATTAATACTGAACCGCATTTATTAGACTTAGCATTGAATGCATACTTGGACCAAGGGCATTATTTCCTTCAAACAAACTTCTACCCTTTTCCTTGCGTTTCTAAACTAAAAAATGTAGGAAAAATTGATAATATATATCCCACCTTTGGCCGGTCATCTCAAAACAATCCCATCTTTAATTAATTACAGAATAACCCAACTTATAATACCCACCTTCTATTAACAGACCACTTTACCTGCTACTTGATAAAACGGTCAACGCGATTTCATTTCCCTCCCAAAAAATTTTAAACCCTATCTTCACTTACCACCTCTATAATTTACAATTAATTTCCCTCCCAAACACAACTGCATACTCTCCTCTCTCTCTCTCACCCTGCAAACTCGTCGTTGTCTCTCTCTCCCTGCACTTATCGTCTAGAATAACCCTGCAATATGCACCTGCAATGTTTTTTTAACCAACAACCGAATCAGATAGCATCTGCAATGTTTTTTTTTGTTGACAACAGATCTTCAAAGATCATCATTCACACATTCTGAAATTTCTAGGGAAATTACCCTTCTTGGCTCTTGTTAATTGCTGCTATTCTTCTTGATACATACGGCCATTTTGTATCCATACAAATAGTTCAAGGTCTCACTCACTTTTCAAAATTCCAACCAAAAAATCCCCACCAAAATCACAAAATTCGTTACCCTCAAACTAACAGAACTCTCACTACCATCATCCTGTGCTCCCATTGAAGTTGCTACTAATTTATCATTTAGCCCTTTAATCAATCTCAAACTGAATACAAATAATGTTAGGGGTAAACCCCAACTTTCTTTAAATGTTGGCATTAAACCCATCAAATGTCAATCAAACTATGAAAAATCCGGGACACCCATTAAAATTGTTTGAACTGGGTATCGATTCTTGCAAGTGGGTCCTCATAAAACCCATTCAAATCAAACAATTTTGGAAAAATCACTTGGTTTTTCCCCTTTGAATTAATCGAAGATTTACCCCTTTGAATTTATCGAAGATTTTTCGAACGATTTTGAACCACTGGCCATGGTTGATTACCAATTAAATGGGGAAATTGTAGAAGATCAGAGAAGAACGAAAGGGGAAAAAAAGAGAGGAAGAAGAACCGAATGATGAGAGGATTAACTCTGAAGATCTGACAAGATCGTAAGAAAAAAAAAATAGGAAGAAAGAAGATCAAACGAAAGAGGAAGAAAGAAAGCCGTAAGAAAAGCAGGGAGGGGGATTAAAAGAACAAATAATAATTTAATGATATTTATGAAATAGCAACAGTCACTACCTGCCACGTCATCCCCTTACCTAGTTTTAGCAGGTAAACGTTTCAAGTGATCTATTAATAGAAGGTGGGTATAATGATATTGTGGGATCTTTTACGGTGATGACGTGTCACGCGTTCCTCGGAGGTATCAAGTATGAGCTGGCACGAACTTCTGGTAACCTGCAAACCAAGAATATTCCCGTAGGAATATTCCCTCCGATGCTTAAGTAAGTATAAGCTAGAGAGAGAAGTAATTTGTAGAGAGAAGGCAGAGAAAAAATAGTTTGAGGTTGGTGGGAATGAATTGATTTCCCCCTTTTACCTAGGGATCTACACTATTTATAGTGCTAGGGTTTCTTGGGAACTGGTCCTGCATGATTGGATGCTCTGATGAAGACACGTGTCCTGCTAAGTTTTGGGGGCCTGATTTAGACCTGGTGGGCCTCTTAAGCTTTTGGGCCTTTCTTTTTGGGAAATAGCGGAATAAGCTCCTCCTGAGCAAGTGGGTCTCATGACCCACTGATGGGTCTTGACCCTGCGTGTGCATGCGGGTTTATGAGACAATTTGAGATTTTCCTGCTGATGGGCTTTTGGTACAGCCAGGTGGCGTTCTTTTGGGCCACATCATTTGCCCCTC
Source organism: Spinacia oleracea (assembly GCF_020520425.1). Taxonomy (NCBI): domain Eukaryota; kingdom Viridiplantae; phylum Streptophyta; class Magnoliopsida; order Caryophyllales; family Amaranthaceae; genus Spinacia; species Spinacia oleracea. The sequence goes on along the minus strand of NC_079492.1, from coordinate 83,889,202 downwards.
AAGGAGGATGCCCCTCGCCCATGTGGGGTAGGCTGCTTGATCGGAGGGAGTGCCACGTGGGGTTACTTTCTTGAGCTTGGTTTCCCCCTTTAAAACCTTTATAAGATCTCTCATTTTCCTTTTGTTGTTTCAAAGCAATTTTTTGTAGAGACAGAAAGCGAATTTTGTTTGTCAAAGATCTGTCTATGCTTGCATTTGGGTGTTCTTGGATTTTTGTTCAGTGTTCTTGAGGCTTTGGACCATTTTCCTAGACTTCCCATCAGTTTGATCATTTTTTGGTAAGTTCTTTATCAAACTCTTATTTTCTGCATGCTTATGGATTTTCTTTTCTTGTTGTTATAGTATCTTAGGGAGGCGTCTTGTTAGTTCGACGCTCTTTCTTTCTTTTTGCTAAAGTCAGACGTCCTGTTCCCTATGCAGGACGGCATGGCTCGAATTAGACAAACAGCCAATGTGGGTGCATGGGCAGCACCACGAGAGAGGGACAACAGGGTTCCCTTTTCGAGCCCGTCCTAGGGAAATAGGGTGGAGTCAGCTCCTCTCGTTATTCAGGAGACGGAGCTGTAAGGGCGGCACGTTCTTCAAGGAGAAGAAAAAGCGTGGCTTGCCGTCCTCGCGTTCCGCGCGAGGATTTGAGGATGACTCCTCTAGTTCTTCTGACGAGGAGTTCGCAAGAAACCTTCCTCCTATGGTTCGGGGGAGAGAAGATGTTGATTTGCTTCCTTCATACATCTTTCCCAGCATGAAATGGTTGAGGTATCTGAGGGAGCAGGGACGTGACTTTGAGCGTTTTTTACTCCTGCCCCAAGGCTTTAGTTTTAGGAGCCCTCGACCCCATAATTCTGTAGACCAACTATCTCTGGGAGAAGTTGCAGTCTACACGGCTGCTTTTAGATTGGGTCTTAGATTTCCTTTGCATCCCTTTGTGATAGACGTCCTGAAGGGGTATGATATTAGCCTTGCTCAGCTGACCCCTAACTCTTGGGCAAACGTCTTTGGGTTTATTGGCAAGTTGCTCTGAGCGGCATTACTCCTTCTTTTCCAGCTTTCCTCAGACTCGTAGATATTTCCCCTTCTTCTCGCTCTCCCCAGGGATGGTTCACCCTCTATAGCCGTCGGGGATATAAGACGATTGTAGGTAAGACCTCTAGCTGGGTTTGGTGGAGGAAGAAGTGGTCTGTTATCCGAATGGAGGACCTCTCCCTTTCAAGGCGTCTTTCTAGGTGGAACCAGCGTCCCCTCTATTTGTCTAGGGGTGACGCCTTCCCCCGCCTTTTGTCAAGAGACTGGAGGCTTATAAAGCCCTTGTTTCAGGCCGAGGTGTATCGGCTATCTTCAAAGAGTCATGCATGGGTGCCTAATGCTTGGCTTCCCCATGTGGGTCAGTTCACCAACATAGTTTTCCTCGCGGCCGTCGGTCTTTGCCCCTATTTGAGTAGAGGTAGTTTCTCATAGACTTTTATCAAAGCCTTGTTCTTTTTCTTCTACTAACTCTCTCGGTTTTGTGTAGATTCTGCCATGGATCGTTTATCCGCCGAAGACAAGGGTTTGGTGGATGTTCCTACTTGGTTGTCCGAGGTGTACACTGAGGACATTCTCAAGGCCGTGGAGGCCAAGAAGAAGGACTCCTCCAAGAAGTCCGACGAGGGTGCCTCTGGTGATGTTGCCAAGGTATGCTCTTGTTTAATTTTAATAGGCTTCTGTATTCCTCCAAGGTCTAGGCTTAGTTGTTTATCTGTTGCCTTGTTCAGGAGCCCACTTCGTCAGCTACGAAGAAGCGTCCTACGGCTTCGACTGTGGCTCCCAAGCCTAAACGGCCCTTTTTAAGAAGCTGATTACCACCGACGCTGCAACGAAGCCGTCGCTGGTGAAACCGTCTGCTCCTTCGACTGGGGGAGAATTTCCCCTTTCTGAGGCGTCCACTCCTCCTCCTGAGCACAGGGAAGCCTCTCCCCAGGTGGGCACCGAAGGGGATACTGCGACCAGGGCGTCCGTTGACGAGGTAGCGACCGACCAGGCTGATGCTGCTGGAGCTGCTACTTCGTCTAGGGAGAGTAAGGGTAAGGGCAAGGAGGCTGAAGATTCTCCTGCTGGTGACGTTCCCATGCCTCCTCCGGCTCCGTCGAGTGGTTAGTGTTTCTGTACCTTTAGGTTGTCATGACAACTTGGTATTGTTGTATGGTATTTGACGTTTTGACATTGATTCAGCTGATATGTTCAAACGGATGCGACGTGCTGAAGTGGCGAACATCCCCCCGTCAGGCGGTTTCAGCTCAGAGGAAAAGGATAAGATCCTTTCGGACGTCTATGCTGCCATCCTTGAGGAATATGTGAGGTCGCTTCCCGGGATTGACCTGGGGTACTTTGGGTCTATTCAGTCACTCGTACTTGATGTGAGTAACTTTATTATATTATTATTATTATTATATAAAAAGAATAGTTTTTAATTTTTTTTTACTAACTCTATTTTGGTCTCGGCAGCTCTTCATCCGTTGTGCCGAGAGTAGGCACTACCGCTTTGATATGCATAAAGAGATGCTCAAGCATAAGGACCAGATTGAGAATCATGTGAAGTATGCTGAGAGGACAGCCAGATTGATCAATGTGGACACGGACAAGAAGATTAAGTCCGAGACTGACGCTCTGAAGAAGGCTGAGGAGGACGCCCAGAACTATGAAAAGAAATTGCTGAAGCATGAGGAGAGGTTGGCCTTGCTAAGAAAGGAGTATTCCTCTGTCTCGGAGCGGGTAACCAATTTCTCTTCCAAAGTGGACGCCTTGGAGGGTAAGCTTAAGGCTACCCAAGACGAGATTGAGGCCGTGCGCAGAGAGGCCGCTAGCTCTTTCAAGTCTGGCGAAGAATCCATTTTGGAGATTTCTCAGCGGGCGTGGGATCAGTCTATGGACGGGAAGGACTTCTCCTGGTTTAAACGTCGGATCTCCTACCAGATGGTCGTCTCGACGGCTAGACGCCTTGGCCTGGATCCCTTTGAGTTTTTCAGCGAGGGGGAAGATGAGGACGTGCAGGAGGAAGAAGTGAATTCCCCCGAAGGCCAAGACGTTCAAGACGGGAGCTCCACCGCCCCTCATTCCTAGGTGGCCTTTGTTTAATCAGTTTGGATGGCGCCGTGGGCGCTTGTAATAACTTTGGTGCCTTTTGGCATTTATTTGTTTTGGTTTGTTTGCGCCTTGTGCGCATGTATGAATATTTTGTGCCTCCTGTGCACTTGTTTTTTATTCCATTTCAGTTTATTACTGATTTCTTAGGAACTTTCTGTTTGGTCCATTTGATGGACAGGTACCCCAGTGTTTAGGTGATCAGCCTAATTTGGGGCGCTAATCTAGGCCACTTCTCAGGCCATCAACCGATTAGACTTTTTGAGACGCCTTCCAAGGAGGAGGCGTCATATTGAGTGTCTACTCTTGTTGAGTCTTTTGCGTTTTGTTAGTACATGGTACTTTTAGGGTCGTCAGTCATTTGGTAAATAGTGACGCCACCGTTTTTTCTTTGTGGATTTCTCCACCTCTTAGCGTCTTAAGGGCTTTTATTGAGCCTTGTATTCGTCAAATAAGAAAACATTCGTTAATTTACTAAGTAGCAAAACTAAATTCAACACTTCATAGGCGGGCATTTACATGCCGTTTTGTAGGCTCTAGTACGATAGTTAGGCCGTTTTGTAGGCTCAAGTTACATGAGTTATCCTAATGACACTCTATTTTCAGCCACTTTTCTCTATCTTGACTGGTTCTGCTTTGGCCGGTTTACTCTCATTAGCGGCTGGCGGTTCTTCTTCATGCTTTCTTTTGCTTCTGGCTTCGGCTGAATCTTTCTTCCATGCTGACGGGTTGAGGGTGGTGAGGTAACAGTCTCTTGCTTGTTGTTGGTCTCCATGTATGGTTCCTATTGCCCCATCATCACATACAAACTTCAAAAGCATTAGATGGGTCACGACTACTGCTTTAATCTTGTTTAGGGTGGGTCGTCCCAAGATGACATAGTATGCTGTCAAGTCCTTAACAATTAGGAAGTTCACTTCCATCTTCCGTCCATTTTCTCTATCCCCAATCCGAACCTGCAAAGTGATGACGCCTACAGGATGTATAATGCTTCCTCCAAAACCAATGATGGGATAGTGTATGCTATCCATGGTTTTGGGGTCATGTGCTAGGCGGTTGAGGTATTCCACGCTCATTATGTCAGACGAGCTCCCCGTGTCTATTAGGATGCGCTTTACCCTCATATTGGATATTTTGAACTCGACCACAAGAGGATCATCATGCGGAGTAGCTATTCATCCACCATCTGACTCACATATCTAGATCCGTGGGAATGGGTCTAGAGGTGACTTTCCTGACAGCATTACCTGCCCCAGGCGGCGAGCATAATCTTTCTGCCCCCTCGTAGATATTTCCCCTTCTTCTCGCTCTCCCCATGGATGGTTCACCCTCTATAGCCGTCGGGGATATAAGACGATTGTAGGTAAGACCTCTAGCTGGGTTTGGTGGAGGAAGAAGTGGTCTGTTATCCGAATGGAGGACCTCTCCCTTTCAAGGCGTCTTTCTAGGTGGAACCAGCGTCCCCTCTATTTGTCTAGGGGTGACGCCTTCCCCCGCCTTTTGTCAAGAGACTGGAGGCTTATAAAGCCCTTGTTTCAGGCCGAGGTGTATCGGCTATCTTCAAAGAGTCATGCATGGGTGCCTAATGCTTGGCTTCCCCATGTGGGTCAGTTCACCAACATAGTTTTCCTCGCGGTCGTCGGTCTTTGCCCCTATTTGAGTAGAGGTAGTTTCTCATAGACTTTTATCAAAGCCTTGTTCTTTTTCTTCTACTAACTCTCTCGGTTTTGTGTAGATTCTGCCATGGATCGTTTATCCGCCGAAGACAAGGGTTTGGTGGATGTTCCTACTTGGTTGTCCGAGGTGTACACTGAGGACATTCTCAAGGCCGTGGAGGCCAAGAAGAAGGACTCCTCCAAGAAGTCCGACGAGGGTGCCTCTGGTGATGTTGCCAAGGTATGCTCTTGTTTACTTTTAATAGGCTTCTGTATTCCTCCAAGGTCTAGGCTTAGTTGTTTATCTGTTGCCTTGTTCAGGAGCCCACTTCGTCAGCTACGAAGAAGCGTCCTACGGCTTCGACTGTGGCTCCCAAGCCTAAACGGCCCTTTTTAAGAAGCTGATTACCACCGACGCTGCAACGAAGCCGTCGCTGGTGAAACCGTCTGCTCCTTCGACTGGGGGAGAATTTCCCCTTTCTGAGGCGTCCACTCCTCCTCCTGAGCACAGGGAAGCCTCTCCCCAGGTGGGCACCGAAGGGGATACTGCGACCAGGGCGTCCGTTGACGAGGTAGCGACCGACCAGGCTGATGCTGCTGGAGCTGCTACTTCGTCTAGGGAGAGTAAGGGTAAGGGCAAGGAGGCTGAAGATTCTCCTGCTGGTGACGTTCCCATGCCTCCTCCGGCTCCGTCGAGTGGTTAGTGTTTCTGTACCTTTAGGTTGTCATGACAACTTGGTATTGTTGTATGGTATTTGACGTTTTGACATTGATTCAGCTGATATGTTCAAACGGATGCGACGTGCTGAAGTGGCGAACATCCCCCCGTCAGGCGGTTTCAGCTCAGAGGAAAAGGATAAGATCCTTTCGGACGTCTATGCTGCCATCCTTGAGGAATATGTGAGGTCGCTTCCCGGGATTGACCTGGGGTACTTTGGGTCTATTCAGTCACTCGTACTTGATGTGAGTAACTTTATTATATTATTATTATTATTATATAAAAAGAATAGTTTTTAATTTTTTTTTTACTAACTCTATTTTGGTCTCGGCAGCTCTTCATCCGTTGTGCCGAGAGTAGGCACTACCGCTTTGATATGCATAAAGAGATGCTCAAGCATAAGGACCAGATTGAGAATCATGTGAAGTATGCTGAGAGGACAGCCAGATTGATCAATGTGGACACGGACAAGAAGATTAAGTCCGAGACTGACGCTCTGAAGAAGGCTGAGGAGGACGCCCAGAACTATGAAAAGAAATTGCTGAAGCATGAGGAGAGGTTGGCCTTGCTAAGAAAGGAGTATTCCTCTGTCTCGGAGCGGGTAACCAATTTCTCTTCCAAAGTGGACGCCTTGGAGGGTAAGCTTAAGGCTACCCAAGACGAGATTGAGGCCGTGCGCAGAGAGGCCGCTAGCTCTTTCAAGTCTGGCGAAGAATCCATTTTGGAGATTTCTCAGCGGGCGTGGGATCAGTCTATGGACGGGAAGGACTTCTCCTGGTTTAAACGTCGGATCTCCTACCAGATGGTCGTCTCGACGGCTAGACGCCTTGGCCTGGATCCCTTTGAGTTTTTCAGCGAGGGGGAAGATGAGGACGTGCAGGAGGAAGAAGTGAATTCCCCCGAAGGCCAAGACGTTCAAGACGGGAGCTCCACCGCCCCTCATTCCTAGGTGGCCTTTGTTTAATCAGTTTGGATGGCGCCGTGGGCGCTTGTAATAACTTTGGTGCCTTTTGGCATTTATTTGTTTTGGTTTGTTTGCGCCTTGTGCGCATGTATGAATATTTTGTGCCTCCTGTGCACTTGTTTTTTATTCCATTTCAGTTTATTACTGATTTCTTAGGAACTTTCTGTTTGGTCCATTTGATGGACAGGTACCCCAGTGTTTAGGTGATCAGCCTAATTTGGGGCGCTAATCTAGGCCACTTCTCAGGCCATCAACCGATTAGACTTTTTGAGACGCCTTCCAAGGAGGAGGCGTCATATTGAGTGTCTACTCTTGTTGAGTCTTTTGCGTTTTGTTAGTACATGGTACTTTTAGGGTCGTCAGTCATTTGGTAAATAGTGACGCCACCGTTTTTTCTTTGTGGATTTCTCCACCTCTTAGCGTCTTAAGGGCTTTTATTGAGCCTTGTATTCGTCAAATAAGAAAACATTCGTTAATTTACTAAGTAGCAAAACTAAATTCAACACTTCATAGGCGGGCATTTACATGCCGTTTTGTAGGCTCTAGTACGATAGTTAGGCCGTTTTGTAGGCTCAAGTTACATGAGTTATCCTAATGACACTCTATTTTCAGCCACTTTTCTCTATCTTGACTGGTTCTGCTTTGGCCGGTTTACTCTCATTAGCGGCTGGCGGTTCTTCTTCATGCTTTCTTTTGCTTCTGGCTTCGGCTGAATCTTTCTTCCATGCTGACGGGTTGAGGGTGGTGAGGTAACAGTCTCTTGCTTGTTGTTGGTCTCCATGTATGGTTCCTATTGCCCCATCATCACATACAAACTTCAAAAGCATTAGATGGGTCACGACTACTGCTTTAATCTTGTTTAGGGTGGGTCGTCCCAAGATGACATAGTATGCTGTCAAGTCCTTAACAATTAGGAAGTTCACTTCCATCTTCCGTCCATTTTCTCTATCCCCAATCCGAACCTGCAAAGTGATGACGCCTACAGGATGTATAATGCTTCCTCCAAAACCAATGATGGGATAGTGTATGCTATCCATGGTTTTGGGGTCATGTGCTAGGCGGTTGAGGTATTCCACGCTCATTATGTCAGACGAGCTCCCCGTGTCTATTAGGATGCGCTTTACCCTCATATTGGATATTTTGAACTCGACCACAAGAGGATCATCATGCGGAGTAGCTATTCATCCACCATCTGACTCACATATCTAGATCCGTGGGAATGGGTCTAGAGGTGACTTTCCTGACAGCATTACCTGCCCCAGGCGGCGAGCATAATCTTTCTGCCCCCTCGTAGATATTTCCCCTTCTTCTCGCTCTCCCCATGGATGGTTCACCCTCTATAGCCGTCGGGGATATAAGACGATTGTAGGTAAGACCTCTAGCTGGGTTTGGTGGAGGAAGAAGTGGTCTGTTATCCGAATGGAGGACCTCTCCCTTTCAAGGCGTCTTTCTAGGTGGAACCAGCGTCCCCTCTATTTGTCTAGGGGTGACGCCTTCCCCCGCCTTTTGTCAAGAGACTGGAGGCTTATAAAGCCCTTGTTTCAGGCCGAGGTGTATCGGCTATCTTCAAAGAGTCATGCATGGGTGCCTAATGCTTGGCTTCCCCATGTGGGTCAGTTCACCAACATAGTTTTCCTCGCGGTCGTCGGTCTTTGCCCCTATTTGAGTAGAGGTAGTTTCTCATAGACTTTTATCAAAGCCTTGTTCTTTTTCTTCTACTAACTCTCTCGGTTTTGTGTAGATTCTGCCATGGATCGTTTATCCGCCGAAGACAAGGGTTTGGTGGATGTTCCTACTTGGTTGTCCGAGGTGTACACTGAGGACATTCTCAAGGCCGTGGAGGCCAAGAAGAAGGACTCCTCCAAGAAGTCCGACGAGGGTGCCTCTGGTGATGTTGCCAAGGTATGCTCTTGTTTACTTTTAATAGGCTTCTGTATTCCTCCAAGGTCTAGGCTTAGTTGTTTATCTGTTGCCTTGTTCAGGAGCCCACTTCGTCAGCTACGAAGAAGCGTCCTACGGCTTCGACTGTGGCTCCCAAGCCTAAACGGCCCTTTTTAAGAAGCTGATTACCACCGACGCTGCAACGAAGCCGTCGCTGGTGAAACCGTCTGCTCCTTCGACTGGGGGAGAATTTCCCCTTTCTGAGGCGTCCACTCCTCCTCCTGAGCACAGGGAAGCCTCTCCCCAGGTGGGCACCGAAGGGGATACTGCGACCAGGGCGTCCGTTGACGAGGTAGCGACCGACCAGGCTGATGCTGCTGGAGCTGCTACTTCGTCTAGGGAGAGTAAGGGTAAGGGCAAGGAGGCTGAAGATTCTCCTGCTGGTGACGTTCCCATGCCTCCTCCGGCTCCGTCGAGTGGTTAGTGTTTCTGTACCTTTAGGTTGTCATGACAACTTGGTATTGTTGTATGGTATTTGACGTTTTGACATTGATTCAGCTGATATGTTCAAACGGATGCGACGTGCTGAAGTGGCGAACATCCCCCCGTCAGGCGGTTTCAGCTCAGAGGAAAAGGATAAGATCCTTTCGGACGTCTATGCTGCCATCCTTGAGGAATATGTGAGGTCGCTTCCCGGGATTGACCTGGGGTACTTTGGGTCTATTCAGTCACTCGTACTTGATGTGAGTAACTTTATTATATTATTATTATTATTATATAAAAAGAATAGTTTTTAATTTTTTTTTACTAACTCTATTTTGGTCTCGGCAGCTCTTCATCCGTTGTGCCGAGAGTAGGCACTACCGCTTTGATATGCATAAAGAGATGCTCAAGCATAAGGACCAGATTGAGAATCATGTGAAGTATGCTGAGAGGACAGCCAGATTGATCAATGTGGACACGGACAAGAAGATTAAGTCCGAGACTGACGCTCTGAAGAAGGCTGAGGAGGACGCCCAGAACTATGAAAAGAAATTGCTGAAGCATGAGGAGAGGTTGGCCTTGCTAAGAAAGGAGTATTCCTCTGTCTCGGAGCGGGTAACCAATTTCTCTTCCAAAGTGGACGCCTTGGAGGGTAAGCTTAAGGCTACCCAAGACGAGATTGAGGCCGTGCGCAGAGAGGCCGCTAGCTCTTTCAAGTCTGGCGAAGAATCCATTTTGGAGATTGCTCAGCGGGCGTGGGATCAGTCTATGGACGGGAAGGACTTCTCCTGGTTTAAACGTCGGATCTCCTACCAGATGGTCGTCTCGACGGCTAGACGCCTTGGCCTGGATCCCCCTGAGTTTTTCAGCGAGGGGGAAGATGAGGACGTGCAGGAGGAAGAAGTGAATTCCCCCGAAGGCCAAGACGTTCAAGACGGGAGCTCCACCGCCCCTCATTCCTAGGTGGCCTTTGTTTAATCAGTTTGGATGGCGCCGTGGGCGCTTGTAATAACTTTGGTGCCTTTTGGCATTTATTTGTTTTGGTTTGTTTGCGCCTTGTGCGCATGTATGAATATTTTGTGCCTCCTGTGCACTTGTTTTTTATTCCATTTCAGTTTATTACTGATTTCTTAGGAACTTTCTGTTTGGTCCATTTGATGGACAGGTACCCCAGTGTTTAGGTGATCAGCCTAATTTGGGGCGCTAATCTAGGCCACTTCTCAGGCCATCAACCGATTAGACTTTTTGAGACGCCTTCCAAGGAGGAGGCGTCATATTGAGTGTCTACTCTTGTTGAGTCTTTTGCGTTTTGTTAGTACATGGTACTTTTAGGGTCGTCAGTCATTTGGTAAATAGTGACGCCACCGTTTTTTCTTTGTGGATTTCTCCACCTCTTAGCGTCTTAAGGGCTTTTATTGAGCCTTGTATTCGTCAAATAAGAAAACATTCGTTAATTTACTAAGTAGCAAAACTAAATTCAGCACTTCATAGGCGGGCATTTACATGCCGTTTTGTAGGCTCTAGTACGATAGTTAGGCCGTTTTGTAGGCTCAAGTTACATGAGTTATCCTAATGACACTCTATTTTCAGCCACTTTTCTCTATCTTGACTGGTTCTGCTTTGGCCGGTTTACTCTCATTAGCGGCTGGCGGTTCTTCTTCATGCTTTCTTTTGCTTCTGGCTTCGGCTGAATCTTTCTTCCATGCTGACGGGTTGAGGGTGGTGAGGTAACAGTCTCTTGCTTGTTGTTGGTCTCCATGTATGGTTCCTATTGCCCCATCATCACATACAAACTTCAAAAGCATCAGATGGGTCACGACTACTGCTTTAATCTTGTTTAGGGTGGGTCGTCCCAAGATGACATAGTATGCTGTCAAGTCCTTAACAATTAGGAAGTTCACTTCCATCTTCCGTCCATTTTCTCTATCCCCAATCCGAACCTGCAAAGTGATAACGCCTACAGGATGTATAATGCTTCCTCCAAAACCAATTATGGGATAGTGTATGCTATCCATGGTTTTGGGGTCATGTGCTAGGCGGTTGAGGTATTCCACACTCATTATGTCAGACGAGCTCCCCGTGTCTATTAGGATGCGCTTTACCCTCATATTGGATATTTTGAACTCGACCACAAGAGGATCATCATGCGGAGTAGCTATTCATCCACCATCTGACTCACATATCTAGATCCGTGGGAATGGGTCTAGAGGTGACTTTCCTGACAGCATTACCTGCCCCAGGCGGCGAGCATAATCTTTCTGCCCCCTCATAGTGGGTCCTCCAGCGGCCGGTCCCCCAGATATGACGGCTACAAACCCCACTTTGCTGTGATTTCCCTTCGTAGGTGAGACAGGTGACTTGTTCTTTTTGTACTGGTTTTTCCCAGAGCCGTGAGCATTCCTTTGTAAGTAGTTCTTGAGGTTGCCTTTAGAGGCTAGGCCGTCTAGAGCTCTCTTCAAGCTTCTACAGTTCTTTTTTTCATGCCCTATGTCTTCATAGAACTGGCAATACAACTTAGGGTCTCGACTCTAAGCAGGAGACTTCATGGGGAAAGGTTGTTCAAGGTCAAACCTGGTTCCGACGTCTTTCAGTATTGTGAGGAGATCTATGTTATACTCAAAGTATTCCCTTTCCTGTGGACGTTATCTCTTGTGTCCAGGAGAATTGTTATCATGCTCTTTCGAGAGTGCCCAAGTACCATTTACTCGTGGGGCTTTTCTTTCTATCTTGTCTTTCTTCCCTAAGGAATCTGTTGCTTCTCCAGTCCTTCCATCTTTTGACGCGCTGCATATCTCTGTTGCATGGATAAATGCTTCGGCCTCATCCAAAACTTCGGCCATAGTCCGCACACTTTTCATGACTAGGTCAAACTTAAAGGATCCCTTCTTCAGTCCCCTGATAAAATTATCGAAGGAGACGCCGTCAGGAAAATCTGGGATCTGTCCGGCCCCTAGGTTGAAACGTTTCACATAGCTTCTTAGTGACTCATCTTTCCCCTGTTGAATTTGTCCCAAGTGCATACTTGTTTTCCTTTCTTCCTTGTGTGCCATGCACTTAGTGGAGAACAGAGTCTGAAGTTCGTTGAAAGAGGCAATTGACCCTGGGGGCAATCACTCAAACCACTTAGACGCTACTCCTTTGAGAGTGGCTGGGAAATATTTGCACCAAGTGGCTTCATTGGTTCCTTGAACATACATATGATGACGGTATGCAACTAAGTGCATATCGGGATCCGTGGTACCGTCATAGGCTTCAATGGTAGGAGTTTTTACCTTGGGCTCTTTCGGGGCGTTGATATCCTCGGAGAAGGGAGTACTCATGTGCCTTAGCGTCAGATTATTAAAGCCTTGCTTAATGTGGTAAGTTGGTTCACGGCGGCTGGAGAGCAGGCGGGGACGTAGGCTTACCCTGTTGGGCGTCATCTGGGTCTGTCCTCGAGTAGAGGGGTAAAACGGTGGATCTTCCATCACAGGGGTGGACCCAGTGTATGATAGTTCAGACTGAGCTTCGTAATATTCTTGACGCCTCGAGGCGGGCCGTAAGACGGCTGGTGGTTTTCCCCTAGATGGTGGTCGTGTGACTTGGTCCCTTCGAGGTAGAGAAGTCGGGAGACCGCGGTAGATCCCCGAGCGCTCAGGCACCGGGCTGATTCCACGGCTAGCCTGCGGACGGGAGCTTTCTCCATCTCTCCATACATTGGATCTAAGTGGCATTCTGTTTATCCGATTGATGCCCAGGCTGAGGGGCCTCTGTGGAGTCGTCCTCTCAGTGCTATGAATTAGCATGTTTTTCCGAATTTCATCTTGCAATGTGGTGCTCATTTGCTGTCGAAAGGTTTGATTCATTTGCTGTTGGAATCCTGCTAAGATCTCGCGCAACGACCCCACCTAGACTGGCAAGTCCAAATTCTCATCCAGCATGGCGTCTCGGACGCTGGGGCTTTGGTGGCCACCCGGCGGAGACGCTTCCACAATTGGTTCTTCCTCTACGACCACCTCAGCTTCCTGCACCCGACGTGGTGTGCTTCCTGCATTTGCGATTCATTTGGCTTCTTATATATGGCGATGACTCCTCTCGAGAGGCCTTCTCTCTTCTTCCTCACCAGTATACTCTCTGCCAGAGTGCGGTTCGGCCATGATACTATACCTTCCCACAGACGGCACCAAATGTTGTGGGATCTTTTACGGTGATGACGTGTCACGCGTTCCTCGGAGGTATCAAGTATGAGCTGGCACGAACTTCTGTCAACCTGCAAAACAAGAATATTCCCGTAGGAATATTCCCTCCGATGCTTAAGTAAGTATAAGCTAGAGAGAGAAGTAATTTGTAGAGAGAAGGCAGAGCAAAAATAGTTTGAGGTTGGTGGGAATGAATTGATCGCCCCCTTTTACCTAGGGATCTGCACTATTTATAGTGCTAGGGTTTCTTGAGAACTGGTCCTGCATGATTGGATGCTCTGCAAGATCAAGACACGTGTCCTGCTAAGTTTTGGGGGCCTGATTTAGACCTGGTGGGCCTCTTAAGCTTTTGGGCCTTTCTTTTTGGGAAATAGCGGAATGGGCTCCTCCTGAGCAAGTGGGTCTCATGACCCACTTATAGGTCTTAACCCTGCGTGTGCATGCGGGTTTATGAGACAATTTGAGATTTGCCTGCTGATGTGCTTTTGGTACAGCTAGGTGGCATTCTTTTGGGCCACATCAAATAAGTTGGGTTATTCTGTAGTTAATTAATAATGGATTGTTTTGAGAGGACCGGCCAAATGTGGGATTTATATTATCAAATTTTCCAAAAACGTAAGATACTTATTTTTTTTGATAATTTTTTTTTTCAATTTTTTGAACTTAATTAACGACGAAAATGAAACAACTAAATATGTACAAGAGAAAATATGATACCAACAACTACAAGATTTGGTTGCCAACTAGCAATTATACATGTTCTGAATTCGCTTTCCATAAATACAACCTTGAGTATCAATGGCCTAGAATGCAAACCATCCAATAAAAAAGAATAACTACTTACATATGATAGCTCCCCCCAAGCTAGACTTGGGACAAGTAACCAACGGGGCAAATTGGGTTACTTTTGTGGAATTAAATGAAAAAAAACGGTCAAGGCTAAACATGGGAATAAAAAGCAGGAAAAAAAGGTATCTATATTCATCTGGAGGCTACTTAAAGAATAGCCTTTCATCATGCGCAAAGTGCAAGTGTGCTAAACATACTAACAGTCACAAATCAAACACTTAGATCAATGTAACACCTGTAATTAAGAACTCAAGAGTAGAAATTATAGGCTCAAAACCTCACAACAATCATAATCCAAGTCTCCTATTAAAAAGTGGGACTAAGTTGACCTCTATCAAAATTCAATGCAACCACAACTCATTTCAAAGTTAGCCAGTCAACAATACTCATATTTCATATTACCCTGAATTATCAAAACATTTAGAATCAATAGGGGCACAGGGAAGAAATTGTCTTAATCTCATCAACCAACACGTATTTTTGTATTTTTTTGAAAGCAATAAACTAATCTAGATATCAATAACATACCAAAACTAAATTAAAACACCCCCTAATAAATAAAATAAAGATAAAAATAGAGTGTAGGTAGAGAAGAAGAGAGATCATACCATATGTACAGTCGAAGAGTGAACACCCCTCCCAAAGATAAATCACACAATGTCCTCATTGGCTAATAGGGGTAAGAGTAGACGAGGAACGAGGTGTAATGTCTGGTTCAAAACCAGTTGATACGAGCGCAAAAAAAATGAAATTGTTTTTGATTTTTTTAAACTTTACGACATTGTACTCAACTTCAATGTTTTTCTCCCAAATTCGACCCTTGAAAAGTTATAAGTATGAATTTGATTCTTGCACACGCGCCCGGTCGGGCACCGATGCCCAGTGCCACTGGGCTTCAATGGTTCCTAGACTTCTTCACCTCCATGAATTATGAAATGCACACGCGCTCGCTCGGGCCTCCTTGCCCAATGCCACCGGGCGGACCTGTAATTCGCCTCTCATACTTTTTCTCTTCGTTCTACACACTTGGGATTAAAAATCTACACACAACTTAACATTCAAGTAGAAAAATTCACTCGTCTCACCCTTCTAACACAGCAAAAATAACTAAGTACATCTAATCAAACTACACTAAAAAGCAGTAAATAGATATGTGGTAATCATCCCCAAGTTAGATTGATGCAATGTCCCCATCAAACAACCCAAGCTAGTAAGCACATATGAAAATAAGGGGAGGAGTATGATGATAAATCATCTTATGGGGGCACCAAGGATGTTGTCATCAATTACCGAACCAGTAGGTCCAGGTGAGTTATGTAAAGGAAACATATGAGGGAAAATACTGCGACCACGGTCGTGAATGCGGGTTCCTCATTGAAAAACTTTTATGCTTTATAGTTTGTAGGATCACCAAAATTTACCCTCTTAGGAGTCCCCACCAAGGAGTCGATGCTATGGTCACCTCCACCTGCAAAACAATTCAAAACAAGTGCATTCTTCGGAGAGCTAATTTGGACACACTTTTGGAGGCTAATTTGGACAAGAGAAATGCTTATATTTGTGGTGTGAGTCCAAAAGTACAGCATCATATCATGCTCACCTTCAACATTCCCCCTGGTGAGTTTCCTTTTAGATATTGGGGAGTTCCCTTATCTACTAAGAAACTTTCCTATCCTCAATGTAAACCTCTAGTTGATAAAGTTCTGGTTAAAGATAAAAGTTGGACTGTTAGGTATCTGTCCTATGCTGGTA
Source organism: Spinacia oleracea (assembly GCF_020520425.1). Classification (NCBI taxonomy): domain Eukaryota; kingdom Viridiplantae; phylum Streptophyta; class Magnoliopsida; order Caryophyllales; family Amaranthaceae; genus Spinacia; species Spinacia oleracea. The sequence continues at coordinate 83,873,605 of NC_079492.1, read as the reverse complement.
GGCTCCAGTTAGTTAAGACAATTCTTCTTAGCTTGCAGCCCTTTTGGTGTCAGATATTTGTGTTGCCTAAGAAAGTTATTAGGGAGATTCAGAGTTTCTGTAGAATTTTCTTATGGACAGGTAGTACTGAATGTTCTAAGAAAGCTCTTGTTTCTTGGTCCAATATTTGTCTGCCTAGAAGTACTGGTGGCTGGAATATTAAGGATATGGAGATCTGGAATAAAGCAGCAGTGTGTAAGCTTCTTTGGGCTCTTACACATAAAAAAGATAGGCTTTGATCAAGATGGGTGGATGGGTATTATATAAAAGGGAGATCAACAGATTTTCAATGCTCTTTCACTATGTCTTGGTCTCTTAGATAGATTTTTGGTTGTGTGGAGCTAGTTACTAATGTAGGTGGTTGGTCAGCTGTTGAGAAAAATGGTTGTTTCTCCATTAAAATGATGTACAGCAAATTGCGTGGTGTTCACCCAAAACTTCCCTGGAGAAGGCTCATGTGCAACAATTCTGCAACTCCTAAAAGCATGTTCATTCTATGGGTTGCTATCTGGAAGAGATTACCTACTCTTGACAGATTGATGAAATGGGGAGTTGTTACTGCTGATGGCTGTCCTATCTGCAGTACTTGCACTGAATCTGCAGATCACCTATTCTTTTCATGTACCTTCTCCTATAGAGTTTGGCAGAAAGTTTTGGATTTGCTGCAGTTCAAGAGAAGACCAGAGCCCTTTGTTAATGAGTTGCAGTGGGTGATTAAGAGTTGTAAAAGGAGTGGCAGTAGATGAAGGAAATAATGCCCTTGGTCCAAGAATGCATTTAATGTTAAGTCTAATAAATGCGGTTCAGTATTAATTAACAAGTTAATAATTCAGTGAGATCAAGTGAGCTGAATGCCTAGCTAGAGGCCGCTTCAGTTCAAGTGGAATTAGTGATATTAATCCACAGCTTACTCTTGACTGAACCTGTAGGGTCACACAAATAGTACGTAAACGGATCAAGTATTTAATGGCATTAAATACTCCATCTATGGATATTCGGAATCGACAGATCTTGGTTTCAGTGGGAGCTGAGATCGTCAAAGGCAAGAAATGAATACTCCGGAAACGATGATATTACCGGAAACGAAAATATGGATCGTATCGGAAATATAAATATTATCCAAGTCGTAGATGTTGCCGGAAACGGAAACATGGTACGTATCGGAAAATATTATTGGAAATGGAAATATTGCCGGAATCGAAAATATTCCCGGAAACGGAAATATTGTCAGAATCGGAAATATTATCGAAATCGGAAAATAATTCCGGAAACGGAAATATTCAATATTTGTTCGAAACGGAAAATAATTCCGGAATCGGAAATATTAAATATTGTTCGTATCGGAAATGAATTCCGAAATCGAGAATTTAATCGGAAGCGTATCGTACGAATTATCATCGGACGAGGCCTGCCAGACGAAGGCCCAGCAAGGCCTTGGCGCGCGCGGAGCAAATCTGGGCTGCGACATTGGGCTGCGAGCAAGTGTAGAATCGCGTAGGCCGTAAGGCTTGCGCGGGTGGTGCTCGAGCTTGTGCTCGTGTACGGTTGTGTGCAATACAAATCCAAAGGCTATTAGAATTTGTTCTACGATTAAATCCTAATCCTAGTAGATAGATTTATTTAATAAGAGTCCTAACAGGATTCTAATTAAACTAAATTGGTATTATAATAGGATTATAATTCCTTTCCATAAACTCTATAAATAGGTTCCTAGGGTCACATATTTACATCGAGGATTGAAGTATTCAAAGGTAAGATTTTGGAACAAAATCAGCCAAACACTTGCAACCCATATTAGCCGAAAATCCTAGAACCTTAAGGGCGATTCTAGTTGGTCAATCTTAAAGCGGATCCGGACGTGCTGTGGACTATCTACGGAGGGACGACACTTGGAGTCCTAAAGACTTGTTCTTGTTTGGTTCGGGCGCAGCTAGGGAGGGCACGCAACAAAGTATTTGCGATTCTTGTTGATAAATCTTGTGTTTTTGATTGACCTACAGTATATGTTTAACAATTATGAATGCCTAGACTTGTTAATTATACAACCTAATTTGTAATTATGATAATTTGTTTAAATTCGAATAATTTAGAATTGATTTGTTTTTCATAATTAATTAATAATTTAATTAGATATCCATGATTAAAATCCACCATAAAAATTGTTAATTTATGTTAAATTTTAAATTTTTATGACCTAGATTTGAATCCATGTTAATCGGAAATTAATTGATTAATAAATTTTTGATTTTTCGCCCTAAAATTATGAAATTGTAGACACCTACTTTTGTCCCCATTCCCGAAAGGGAAGGTTCGATGATGAGAACATAAATCTCCACTTGGCAACACATCTCCTATAAAATAACGAATCTCAAATCACCCTTTCATTTCATCCAAAGCTTCCATTTATAGAAACCTGCTAAAAATAGTAGCTGCCGTAAAAGGTAATTGCTAAAAGTAGTAAGAATAAAAAGATAGAAACCTGTCAGAAATAGGTGTTGCACTCCAACATAAATCCTAAAAGAAATAGAAATTGTAAAAGGAATTCTATTCCTATCGCAATTCGATAAAAGAGTTAACGTATTAATTAAACTCATAACGAACCTAGAGTTCGTAAAGGGCCCTGATGCATTTTGTCGTAAATTGATACGCACCAAATAACTCGGATTAAGTATCTTAATGGACTCCGTACTCTAGAGTCCAAACTGACAAAGAATTCTGCCCAGATCCTATTTTCAACGCCCAGCCCTGGGCGCCGGAATCTTTGACGCCCAATGCTGGGCGCCGATAATACCTGGGACGGATTCTTTTCCTAATCCGTTTCGTATTCATATTCCTGAAAATCTATCTTTCTACGCCACTTTTCCCTATAAATACAGGCTCATAATCGACGAGAAAGGACACACAATTCATAATCTGAGTATTGACTCCAACCCTAAGCCTAAGCCTCACGCTCCGAAATTGATCCCGCGTTCTGTCGCAATCGACCCAAAAGTCGCACATAACGTATCCTGTCCCTTGTAGCTGATGAATTAAGCCTAAATACTGGAACACTGCTCAGAAACCCGAGATTCGTTAAATAAAAGGAGCAATAGCAAAGCCAAGTGGTTAGTTTTCTGAGAACCGTGACACACCTCTCAAGGGTGCGTCGTAATGTGTCCCTTCGTATGATTTAATCGCTTTCGTCACCCTTTTATAAAATTGTTAAACCATTAATTTGATTGATCTATCACGCCTAATAAAGATAATACCTTGGACAATTGAACTATCATGCTAGGTACCTTAAATCAATCTAAACAAGATAATCAAGATCGATTTAGTATTATGTGTTGCATATTGCTAAAATCAATTCAGAATAGTTTAATAGTTTAACGCATGTCCCTTCAATTATTTATGCTGAGCTAGTAAGGATAACCTGCCTCTGGAGTTATCGATGAGCACTCCTCTCGGTAGTTACAGTCCCCCGAACTCTCAATCGCTGCCCTGCGGGTGTACATTGAGCGATCCCCACACCAGGGATCACAAGGGAACCTATGGCCGTCGTGGTCGAACATAATTGCACTCCCTTTATGTCACGATAACCGGGTTTTGTCAGTTTTTCTCATTCTCGTTAAAAACTGAATGGCGACTCCTATATTACTAGTCGATTGGGTGTAAACTCACAGGAAATCTAACTACACTTGATCTGACAACGCCACGCCCACGAGGGACGAGGTCATGCATTTAGCCTCGTGCTTTTTCGACCCCCCTCACAGTGGCGACTCCGCTGGGGACGTTAATGAAATACTCGTGCTCGTAGCCAATCAAAATAGCCGAAGGATGAAACGATCCTACTCCGCGTTTATTTCCTTATCAAGTTGGGACGACCTGAAAATCAGCATATTGATGTGAACGGACAGAACCGCGTAACGAATCCCGGCTCCCTTGGCATGTTTCATCTCGCGAGTTGGGACTAAGGATACCCATCGCCTACCGGGGGGTGCATACGCTTCGAATGTTGTCCACTCGGCACTTGTCGCTAGTAGTACACCTGTCCCAAACCCGCTAAGGTCCCTCTCATTGGTGCATGCCCCCTTGGCTTACATCGTGATTAGCCAGGACGGCCTGTAACGGATCCCACGACGCTGCATAACGCGCAAAGGACGTTATTGGGCAAGCACGCAAAATTAAGTCGTATGTACGAAAAGAAATAGACGAACAGAATACGAGTACCAGTCAGGGACACATTTTCAGCGCCCCTGGCTGGGCGCCAATTATTTCAACGCCCCTGCTGGGCGCCGAAGATGCTACCTGGCCTTTTGGTCACGCACAACAGCCTCGGTGCCCGCGCATAAAGTATACGTAGCAATAAAAAAATTTCGTAACAAATTTGCTACGAGGACGTATGAAAAAGGCACTCGATTCTAAGAACGACTTATAAAATAAACAACTCCTTGTGTCGTTATTAGGCCTCCTATGACGACAATGTTCGGCACCAAAACCGAGTATGCTAATTAAAATGACCTTGAATTGTCACATGGGCAAAGTATTCAAAAAATGATGTTCAAATAAATTTTTCAAGGAAAAATAATGTTCGAATAAAAAAATAAATAAATGCGAGTCTAGACTAGGCTATGCCAAAGTACAATCTAAATCCTAAGTCTTAGTTGTCTTATACAAAGAATCGGTCCTAATGCTTGGTGTCGTTCTGCAAGTTAAAAGGTTAAACCATATTGAGTCTCCCTTCCTAACATTTAAAAGAAATCAATAAGCACCCATATGTAATTGTCATCCCTTGCTAAGAATCTACGGCCTCAATACTCTCTCTCACCAATAAAAAGAATATATTATGTAATTCAAGTATTTGCAAAATGGAAACAGTCACATTCTGAAAATCATTCCTCTATAGTCGCACAACCCCCAAAGTGAGCCTAAGGAGTCAATACCATTGGCAAAAAAAAAAAAAATTAATGGCCTCAAGGCTTATGATCACATTGGGTCACGACTATCATAGTCCTCTCGAGCCACTCGCTCCTTGAAATACTCCTAAGTACGGACTAAAAGATTTTCCATGAATGCAACATGACGAACCATGAAAATACCCAAATCAGCATGACATAAGGATACCATTGGGGTAAAGCAATACACACTAAGAGGGAAGCCGCACTAATGATTCTAGTCTTGCAAAAATGAAATTCGATCTCCCCAACTAACTACCTTGCCAACAATAAGCAAAATGGCGCATGACAAATGAACACCCAAGGGTTAAAATCTAAACTGTCAACCAACGAAAGTTATGGTCCAATTTGCCTAAGTATGAGAGTCGCTTGGTCAAGTATTATAGGCTTACGCCTCGTCATTGTTTTGAGTCTAGGCCACCTCCTTGTATTCATACACGGGTTATAATCAGAAAAATTAATGAAAGTTCGAGTCTAAATCACAACTTCCAATTAAATCACGGAAACTAGAATCTGAAAAGAAGCAAAAAAAAACTTATTTTCGATGTAATTCTTTCTTAAATTTCAATAAAGTAAAACAACATTTTGAATCTACGCTATTTGCATATTTTAAGAAACGACTAAATACCCTTGCAAAGTAAGACAATTTAAAGGTCCACCCTAGGCCTACTAAAATTAAAGGTCCACTATAGGCCTACCAAACGAGGCTCACTCAGTCTCGCCTCGTGACTCAAAGACCACAACCATCTACCTTTTAGCCCAAGTAAAAAGGGGGAGAAATCCCAAGCGAAAAAAGAAAAAAGAGAAAGAGAAAAGGGAGAGCGAAAAGAGCGAGCCATGAAATACTTAAAGAGAAAGAGAAAAGGGAGAGCGAAAAGAGCGAGCCATGAAATATTTAGCCCGTACCTCCCAAAGTGCGAAATTTACCCAAGTAAACGAAGGAAAAGAATTCAGTCAACCAATCCAAATCATACCACAAAAACTACATAAAGTTCTACGATCTTCTACCCTTTCCAATCCTCATGCTTGACTAATACCTATACAAATTATCCTATCTCAGTCAACCCATCTTTCAAGACGTCTTGAGTCACAAATAAAAAAAAGACAAATGAAAAGTACATTCTACGCTTAACGTTAAAAAAAAAATGAAACTTTGCAAAACACCTTTAAAGTTCGTCTAAAAAAGAAGCATTTAGCGCACCAAAAAAGATCCGCCTAGAAATCATTTTCAGCGCCCAGAGCTGGGCGCCGATATCTTTAACGCCCCAGCCTGGCCGCTCAATCTCTCTGTTTGCCAAATTTTGTCCAGAAGTGCTCGTCATTTTATCCGCACATACACGGAAAAATAACGAACACTTGGAGGGGTACAACACGTATTCAGATATACGTACCAAAAAAAAACACATGAAAAGATTTTTGTGCAAATACATGTACTTAAAAAATAAAACAAATTTTTGGCTTACGGCAAAGCAGCAGATCAAAATAATAATAAACTTCACTTATTTCACCCTATTTCAAACATTATGATTCCACTCGAACGTACTTGTTTAAAATCGGCATTCTAAGAAACTATTTTCTGGCTAAGAACTACGCAAGACCTGATTCCAAATTAAATCTATTTAAGGCGGATACGTAGGCAATCCATGATTCGGTCCAACCAATTTGCAAAAATGTTAAAGCCTATAGAATAACAAGAATAAAAAATAGAGTCCCTTATTTAAATTTAATTACTTGCAATCCAAATCGAAAGAAAAATTTAAGTCAAAGGAAGAATCCAAGTCATCAAGATGCCAAAATGAGCACACATCGAAAAATAATAAGGGCACGTACCCTTGCCAGAAGGAGCACTCACACTCCTAGGCACTTAGCCAATACTCAAAAGATCACTTTGCCTCAATTGAATGGGGGCTAGCGAGAGCGTCCATGACCTCTAAAGTACTCGACTTGACCCTCCCTAAAGCAAAATAACTCACTTAAAGACCTGGTTTCACCACTAGACACAGTCATAATCGCCAACAAGTAGTAAAGGCAGTAAGCTTGCAATAAAGAGGATTGTCCTACGGCGTCGCCCCATCGTTCCTTCGAACTCAGGGCACCCGTTCATGGTAATTCAAATGCTTGCGAATCCCCTTTGAAAAAATCATTGTCAATAGGACTTGGCATTTAACCAAGTCTCACCCTACTCAAACATATGACACGAGCATCTAAAATCGAAATCTGAAAGCATCATTAATAAGAAGACATAATAGCAATTGGGGGATAAAAATTGAAATGAAAGAGCTAGGGAAAGAAATAAGTATACCTTGACCTTTTGTGCAGACATACACCAAGTAAATCTAAGTCAATTTGAAAACGGTTTATATTCCCGCAATTCTGGAAAAGATGGCCCTAAAAACCTAAAAGCATGTACCACACGGGCACAAGTAATATCTTGACGCCTGCGATCTGGCTTCCAGCAAATCCTTAGACAGCATCCCGAAAATCGTAACAGTATTTTGATTCACTCATGTAATCCTATACGAACCCTTCTATAAGTCAAGTTACTTAGGACACCTCGGATTGTACACAGTAGGACTCGGATTTCAAATGATTTTCAAAGACTTCTTCGAACATAATAAAGTGTCGTTGGTTTAAGCTAAGTATACGTTTATCTCGATGTTGCAAGTGAGTCAAAGAGATTTCTAAATATGATTATGGGTAAAGAAAGGCACCTAGCTTTTGGTCAAGGCACACTTCAACATGTGACTACCTTGACCATGGCAATGTCGCACAATACAACATTTACAAGAGAAGTAGCAAATCACTACTCGAACGTACCTCGCACTAAACGAGGCTGGTTCAAACTATTCATGATCCATGTCACCATGAATGCATAAAAACGTGTGCCAAGCATTATAGCACCAAGCCAATCCCGTAGCTACAATTGGGGGCTTGAGAAAAACACTCTAAAAATGCTCGAAATGGCGCTTTTATCGCAAAATTTTGACGCTAATGCTATACACACATCATAGGGGCACAATCCTAAGGTTTGATCGTGTAAAACGAACCTTAGAATGGCTACAACCCCTCCCAAATTCTAAGCACTACTTAGAATATATAAAGTCACCCCACTAACAAGGGTAACTGAAAATCGCGAGTCACCAAAACTCCGATCAAACTACTGCACATAACGCTCGCCCTACAAGCACCCGTTACACAGTCTACGTCGTTCCAAAGCAAAAGCAAAAGAAAAATCAAGGATAAAAACTGTCAAATTCTGCCCAGAAATCATTTTCAACGCCCAGAGCTGGCCACGCAAGCCTACGTCGCACCATAAATTCAAACATCCCACGGTACAAGTCTAAAAAAAAAAAGAGTAAAGCATATTGCGCTAATGCGGGCACGACCAAGAGCATCAGGCAAAGACTACTTATCGCCCAAATCCAAAATGCAAGCCACACGACTTCTACATTAAGGATTAAAGGTTGCAAAATATTACCTACCACGGAAGGGATAGCTCGCACCTACACGAGCAGGACCCCAAGGCATCTTTCTCGAAAGAACCTACAAAAATCGTACGCCAAAAGGAAGCATCCCAACATGCATGCTTGGGGGCTCCAAGCTACGAAACGACCATAATAAAAAATAAAAAAAATAAAAAAATCTCAAAGCAAATGTTTGAACGAACGAAAGGGCACGATGCTTGAGCCCACTTCATGAATAGGCATGAACCCTATCAAGCTTCTAAGCAAACTATTCTACATCAGTCATTGCTCAAAAAAAAATATGATTCAAGCGAAGTGATTAATGGACCGCACGCAACGGCCATTCTATGAACGCTCGTTCGCACATACATTCTAAGTATCGAACATTCACGAACACGTTCGAAAGAAAAAAATATACGTTCAAAAAAACAACAAGAGCGATCAAAGTCTTACGCCTCAAGGTATGTTCCTCGGGCCATATAGACTCGCCCGACTATTGCAATAACTGTACGCCTTAAGAGCAACAGTTCCTTTAAATTATCGCCCCAAAGCGACAAACACCGTAGTCCACCAATCGGCTACGGCTTCTCGAAAAATCATCACGAGAAAGTCCTGCCTGGGACGCACTTTCAACGCCCAGGACCAGGTGCCAGATATTCCGACGCACAGCTCTGGGCGCTGAAAATCAGCTCAACTCACCGTGATCTCTAATAAAATTCTACGTTCCAAAAATAAAGAAAAAAAAAGGAAAGAGAAAAGAATACGTAGAATTTCCAAGTAAAATAAACGAACGAACAAGAGGCCAACTGTGTCATCAAAAGACCAGCCCAAACAACATTTTCAACGCCCCACCTAGGCGTGAAATATTTCTAACGCCCAGGCCTGGGCGCCAAAAATGAGCCTAGGCCCATAAGAAGCCCGAATTTCTATAGGGTCCTGCCGTATCCATTCGACTCGAAAATTGCCGATTTCTTTATTCTCCAGTCGCACCTCACGGCTTTGTTAAGAGTAGCACACCACTATAAAGATCGCTCGCACTTACGAGCACGATCCCAAACACGATCAAGGACATTACAAAATACGTATCCCCAAGGTACCTCTTTGACAAGAAATGACCGTCAAGCACGAGTGCTTGGGGGCTCGAAAGGAAATATATATTTCAAAAGAGAGTATGCAAGGTTAAAACAATATTCCCAAACTACGCTGTACGAAGTCCCGTGTTTGGATAATCTCAAAAGATAAAACCGTATTACGACCTCGAGACAATGGTCGCCGTTGATACTTATATATAGTCCCCTAATCAAGGACCCAAGTAGTGGCAAAATTGAGCCGTAAAGACTAGCTCAAAACCATGAAAGATGATGACCACGAGACAATGGTCCGTCTAAGCACGTTGTCAACCCACATTCAGGTTGCAACTAAATCCGAGCATCCCTCGAAAGAAAATAAAATTCTTCAAAAAACAAAAACAGGCTCGCCATCTTCAGCCGGCGGGGTCTGCGTCACTAACCGCGCAGGTCCTCAGTTTTCGAAAATGAAATCTTCAAAAACACAAAACAGGCTCGCCATCTTCAGCCGGGGGGGTCTACGTCACAAACCGCGTAGGTCCTTAGTTTTCAAAATATCAAAACAGATTCGTCCACTTCTATCGGACGGGGCGTCCACCCTCAGCAGGACAGGCTCGCCCACCTTCAGCGGGCGGGGTCTGCGCCATTAACCGCGCAGGTCCTTAGTCACTACAGCGATAACTTTTCCTGGTTTATCTTTTTCCAAAAATCAAAAGATGGTTTATCTTTTTCCAAAAATCAAAAGATGGTTTATCTTTTTCCAAAAATCAAAAGATGGTTTATCTTTTTCCAAAAATCAAAGGATGGTTTATCTTTTTCCAAAAATCAAACGATGGTTTCCCTTTTCCAAAAATCAAAGGATTGGTTTTCCGCTTTTCCAAAAAAGAACGATGTGCTGGATTTTCCTTCGTTTTACGTCCTATAAAAACAAGGGATTTTTCTCGTTTAGCTAACCCTGAAAATGAGAATCTTTAAAAACATTTTGACCTCGTGATTGGGCTTGGCCAGGCCTGGTTACACTTTATAGCTTTGATTTCGAAAACATCTGTAGATACTTCCAATGACAAAGTGAGGGAGTTTCTATACATCTTTAGATACTTCCAATGACAAAGTGAGGGAGTTTCTATACTATTGGTTAACAGATTCCAATGACACGTGAGGAATGTGTTAACACTTCAAGTGATGACCCTTAAGTCAAATGTTATCACTCGGGGGCTCGTGAAACCCTCACAAAACAGGTCACATACACCATGGCTTGTATGATGCACTCCGTCTAGTACTTTGACCATCGTCCTACTCCAAGACTCAGTCAAAGTAGGGGCTAACTGTAGACACCTACTTTTGTCCCCATTCCCGAAAGGGAAGGTTCGATGATGAAAACATAAATCTCCACTTGGCAACGCATCTCCTATAAAATAACGAATCTCAAATCACCCTTTCATTTCAACCAAAGCTTCCATTTTTAGAAACCTGCTAAAAATAGTAGCTGCCGTAAAAGGTAATTGCTAAAAGTAGTAAGAATAAAAAGATAGAAACCTGTCAGAAATAGGTGTTGCACTCCAACATAAATCCTAATAGAGATAGAAATTATAAAAGGAATTCTATTCCTATCCGTTTCGTATTCATATTCCTGAAAATCTATCTTTCTACGCCACTTTTCCCTATAAATACAGCCTCATAATCGACGAGAAAGGACACACAATTCATAATCTGAGTATTGACTCTAACCCTAAGCCTAAGCCTCCCGCTGCGAAATTGATCCCGCGTTCTGTCGCAATCGACCCAAAAGTCGAACAGAACGTATCTTGTCCCTTGTAGCTGATGAATTAAGCCTAAATACTAGAACACTGCTCAGAAACACGAGATTCGTTAAATAAAAGGAGAAATAGCAAAGCCAAGTGTTTAGTTTTCTGAGAACCGTGACGCACCTCTCAAGGGTGCGTCGTAATGTGTCCCTTCGTATGATTTAATCGCTTTCGTCACCCTTTTATAAAATTGTTAAACCATTAATTTGATTGATCTATCACGCCTAATAAAGATAACACCTTGGACAATTGAACTATCATGCTAGGTACCTTAAATCAATCTAAACAATATAATCACGATCGATTTAGTATTATGTGTTGCATATTGCTAAAATCAATTCATAATAGTTTAATAGTTTAACGCATGTCCCTTCAATTATTTATGCTGAGCTAGTAAGGATAACCTGCCTCTGGAGTTATCGATGAGCACTCCTCTCGGTAATTACAGTCCCCCGAACTCTCAATCTCTGCCCTGCGGGTGTACGTTGAGCGATCCCCACACCAGGGATCACAAGGGAACCTATGGCCGTCGTGGTCGAACATAATTGCACTCCCTTTATGTCACGATAACCGGGTTTAATTTGTCACTTTTTCTCATTGTCGTTAAAAACTGAATGGCGACTCCTATATTACTAGTCGATTGGGTGTAAACTCACAGGAAATCTAACTACACTTGATCTGACAACGCCACGTCCACGAGGGACGAGGTAATGCATTTACCCTCGTGCTTTTTCGACCCCCCTCACAGAAATTAATATGTTTTATTAATTTGTCATTAATTTTAAATTAAAAATTTTAAATTTTTATGAAAACGCCCATAAATGTTGCACGCACAAAGCAATGGAAGCTACGTGTTACCCTTGTTGTATAGTGCGGGCACGAGACGACGAGCAAGGGAGCTCGTCGCCCGTGCGGTACGAATGCAGCGAGCAACGAGCATGGCATGCACAAGGCAATGTGCCTAAGGGCTGTGTGCTACGCGTGTGGGCGATGGGGCAACGGGCGAGCAAGTGCAGCGAGCAAGGCAAGCACGCATGGGCTGCGATGGATGCTGCGCCACACATGCGTTGCCTCGCCCAGCAGCACGCCAAGGCATGGGCCAAGGCAGCGACGAGCTGTCCAGCAAGCCATGCCCAGCAGCGCGCCAAGGCGATGGGCGAGTGGGCTGCGCGCAAGCGTGGCTCGCTGGGCATGACGCATTGGTGCGTTGTTGCTTGGGCTTTGCGGTACGATCAATCGAGTAACAAGGGGTTTGTTGCTTGTTGGACCTGACGAGGTATGGGCGCAAGCCTATGGCCTTGTCTTGACCCGATTGGTTCGTCTTAATTTTAATTTGAGATTTTCAGTTCGGAAATCATTTTAATTAATTTTAAAATTAATAATTTAAATTGTTTTCTCGGATTTTAATTTTGAATATTATAATTATTATAAATTTTTATTTATACTAATTATTTTACTAAAATTAAACCTTGAATTGATTTAAATTCATTTAATTCAACTGAAAAATAAATTAAATAAATGGATTCAATTATAATTTTATATGAGCTTTAAATTTTAATTAAACTTGTATGTTTCCAGTTAGACTAGAAATACATTTTTATGTTTCAAATTAGTAAAGCATATAGAGTTATTGGTTTAAGTGGGAGCAATTTTAGTCATAAACTATTGATTAGGTCTACAAATCCTTTAAGGTTAAACAACTTGATTAGAATTAATAAGGACTGAATAATTGGTAGACTATTGGTGCCCTTGATTAATTGCTGCAAATATTTATGTGATGCATACAATGTGTTTTTACTAACAAAGTCTATGTGGGCAATTCATGATAATAAATGGGTGAATGGTATATATTGTATATGTACTGTTTTGCAGGTTATGAAGTGACTAGTATGGCCCAAATAGGATAGAAAATATGGTCTGCGTACCATTAATTTGAATGTAATTGGTCTAATGCACCAAATTTGTTTTTCAATTCAAATATGGTCTGCGTACCATCAAATAGTTGTAATTAGTTTAATTATAGCTGATCCTATTTGAAGAAAATGACGCCTCCCACGGTGAAATTCAAGACGAAGTTTCCAACCATTTTCAAGACGGACTTTGAAGTTGAAGCTTCAAGATGAAGTCGGGCCATACTAGATCACACTTATCTTATGCATGCTTTAAGTTATTTATTGCTTTTAAATATGTCTTAATTATGCATGAGATTATGGCTTGATTATGTTGCATGATTAGGGATTTTAGTTCACTTAAAATCTAACCAACATAGTAAGAGCCTTAAGTTCCAAAGTTTAAAAATTGAGTTAAAAGGTGCCATGCCAAAATAACACTTACTTGGATAACCTTTACATCAATCTAGTAATAGTTTTACGCTCAGCGAGGTGTTACTTATTGATCCTAAAGGGGTAAGGTACAACAATAATTGTGAGTACATGTTAGTTTTGGTGAAACTCAACGATATAAGTAAGGGGTCCTTTTATGTCGTGGCAAATTCGATAGGTTTTCCTAATAAGTTCTTAGACATACCTATCAACCAAGAGTAGTTTCTAGACTATTAGCAAAAGGCTTTTGCTTACCTAGAATATTTTAGAATTGAGTCAAAATACATAATGTGCTTAATTCTTCAATGATTTTAGGGCTTTGGAATCATTTTATTCACACCTGCCGGAACAATAAATTCGAATAAAATGCTAATAACTTGTTTAAATTGCATGATTGCTTTTCAAGTTATTACTCATGATAAATGTTTAGACTTTGCATACTTCAATTTATGTTTTAATTATTGTTTATAATTAAATATCTTGCATTGCAGTAAATCCTTTTAGAAAGGTAACAGTAAATTTCCTCGATTGGTAGTGAATCCAAGAACGATTCACGGAAATGAGAGAAAATGAGCAATTTAAAATGTACGTTTCTTATAGGGACCTTTATGGTTGTTTTCAAGTATCAAAATCGAATGGCGAACCGATTGGTGCTTGTGAATTCAAAATACAATGTAGTTTTGAGATCATAAAGCATTGAGTTTAAACGCTCAGCTTTACCAATGGTTAACAACCTAATATCTTTTTCCATTTAATTCTCGAATGTGTCTAACCCCTAGACATTCGAATAGATCGATACTTAGAGAACTTTAGAAGCTTCTGGTAAGATCATCTAGTTGAAGCAAACATTCAACATAAATAAAATGGTAAGAACTTTGTCGAAGTGACATTGGACATGTCTAAACAAAGTATAAAAGTCAACCCTAGAGAATTCAATTCTTAAGACTATAAGAAAGGGTACAAGAAATAGGAAAACAAAGGAACAAATGAAAGAAATTTTACGATTTCGTTTCTACCTATAAGTTTATGTTTAAAGAGAAGTGACCTAGCAATCAAACTTCCTTGGTATCATATATCGGTTGAGGTTCTTACTTCGGTAATAACTCAAACTATGGAAGCTAGGCTACACTAATGGCCTACAAGTGGGAAATGAAGCATGGCAATGCTACATTAGTTGTAGGGTCATCTAGTTTGTTTTAAGTCCTTTCAAAGGCTGGAACTTAATGGCTATTTTGTTCCATAATCAGCATACCTTAATTTCTGCTTCAAACACAGAAAGACTCACATTCAGAAGAAAGAAAACAATCCTTGTTTGTTTGTTTATTTGAATGAAATGGTCATTTACGGGTTGAGTCAATATACTTGATTAAAACAAACAACTCTTTAACAATAAAGAAAACAACCCCTTGATTTGAGTTCCACTAATCTTTGGCATTGTTGCTTAGACCATATCAACAAGTTAACATTCAAAGAGCTCTATTTTGATGAACTTTTGAAAGTTGATTGATTTCTAGATCATTCAAGACAAGCTAGCCTTACTTGTTGAAAGTAACAAAAGATATGAACTATTGTTAGAACGCCTAGACAATAGAGTTCAAAGCTAAAGAAAGATTTTATGACTTTATTATTTCACATGGATTTGAGTGAATATAGGTTTATTTACTCAAAGTGATATAAGTTTGAATCTGTTTGGCTAGTTCAAAGATTCAGAAGTATAAAATCCACTTGGCAAGAAATCATAAAGATCTAGGTTAGATCATGTTGATGATTACTTATACCAAGAATGATCATCAATGAATATTGTGTGTTGTAATTTCACGATCTAGCTCCATAAGATATGGAAATATCTACGTTGGAATGATCGAAATCAATTAGTACTTGATTCGATCAATGATGAATCATAAAGACTTTTCCTATGATTTCTAAAAACAAAATGCTCAACTACCACCAAACTAAACCAAATTCGTCAAAGCTATTGAAAAGTAATTTTAGAATATCTTTTCAATAATATATATCTAAAGAGTTGCTAAACTCAGTGGGAGCTTATTGTTTGTTATTCGACAAACTAAGGCCCATGTCTAGATATATGTTTCATTATGATTTATTCAAATGAGACTCAAGGGTATTGTTTCTACCACGAATTTTTGGAGAACATAATGTTTGTTTGCTCGAAATAATGTCCTTTTGGAGATTCGTTTCCAAAATGACAAGTGGGGGAAAATAGACCTCGAAAGTCTTCGAGGCGAACAACAAACATAAACGGACATTCCGGAGGCTTTTCGAAGTTCTTTAGAAAATCGGAACACGTATTCTTTAAGGACTTTAGAAGTGGCTTGTAAAGAATAGACATCTCTTAGAAGACTTTACAAGTGCTTCAAAGAGAACAGAATATTCAAAGGACTTTCAAGTGGCTATTGATATTCTATTGTTTGATGTTCTATACCCAAGTAGGCATAGAGTTCAAGTCACTGAAACTATGAGATTCTTCTATTAGATAGTGAAGAATCATGGAGTTCAGGTCACTAAAGCTATGCGATTCTTCTATTAGATAGTGAAGAAACCTACAACTTGCAGTCAAACTATTATCATGTAGATTAATAGGTTTGTGACTTGTAAGAAAGCTATGACGAAACCTAGATTCCCTAAAATGGTTAAAGGCCATATATAGACTCAAATGTTTTAGATGGTTAAAGGCCATAAAACATAACCAATGTTTTGATGACAAAATTGAAATTTTGTTGATTTGCAAGAATGGGTTAACACCTATTGGTTGCAAATTGTTTTTAAGGATAAAAACCATCAAACATCGAACTATGTTCACACGCAAAGCTAGATTAGTTGCTAAAGGTTACAAGCAAATTCACGGCGTGGATTGTGTTGAAACCTCATGCATAATCGTAATGCTTAAGTCTATAATTCAAGCAATGATTGCATATTGGTACATATGGAAATTGGATGACAAAACGTGTTCCTCAATCAAATGCTGGAAGAAACTATGTACATGGCATGTCATAGGATTTGTGGATCCAAATAATGCTTGAAAAGGAAAGCTAGCTTATGAAATCTAAGTACAGATTTAAGCAAGCAATTGGGAATCGGAATTGTATTTTAGTGAAGCTAATAAGTATTTTAGTTTCATAAAATGCATATGATTCTTATAGATATATAAGAAGTTTAGTGGGAGTACGTAAAACTTAATTGGTCCTATGTGTATCACACAGATATCTCTCTATTGTGAAATAACATTCAAATGCTAATGACTTAGATTTGAAATTATTCATCAATAATGGACCAAGGCGAAACTTAGTACATACTGGGTATTAAGATCTATTTATAAAGATCTTAGAATATTGTTTTAGTTTAAGTAATGGCATTTACTAAATCAAACACGAAAGACTCCATTGGAGACATTCGACCCATATGAATAAATCTAAGTAAAGAATGTTTAAACTATGTATAATCATTTACTAAGTTAAACATCAAAGAATCTAATAAGATTCTTAACCTATATTATATGTCAAAGAATTTAGCTGGATTTAGTATCTACTGAAACTAGAATGAGCTAAAGTTACATGAATAAAATTCAACTGGGAATTATTCTGCAAAAGAATTTATCATGTATGATATAATATGAGGATCGCCAAAAACGTATCGTATGACTTTAGGCATGACGAACATATACCAGTCTCTATTGATCTAAGTGAAGATCAACTAGACTGAGATCAAGAATACTTATGGTACTTGAAAAGGTACATAGGAATAGTTCTTGATTCAAGGAAATAAACATATGCTAAATATTGATGCTACACGCATAAACACTGGTAAAGGATCAAGCAAGATCCCTTTGGAGTTAACCATTGGCAAGGACGAGCTATAGAGCATCGTGTTTTGAAATGGCAACATGGATCGGAGACCATGAGTTGTTGCGGTGGAAATTAAATATTAATTTCTATGTTCTAAGATACAGCTGGAAAGTCTTCCACATATCTGTGAACTGCTTGGATAAATAAATCCAAACAAAGCATCACTAGCAACCTAAACAGTTGAAGTAAAAGTAATTATTGCCTAAGAAGCAATAAAACAGGGTTGTTTACGTTAAAGAGTTCTTCACTGAACCTGGGTGGATCACATGTCTGCTGACTTGATGGTTCTTCATTGCAAAATGCGTAGAACCACTATCGAAGTAAGAAAGACTAGATCACATAATAAACAAACTCAAAAGATCTTATCATCTTATCTCGAAGAACATTCGATGAAAAGGATATTAAGATTGGCAAAGCATGATAACTAAACCTATGCAACAAGTGAGAAGCAACACTCACATTGTAGCACTGGAAATCAAGCATAGCTTTGAATTCCATGAACTGTTTTAAAGATGGGTTTGAGACCCATGGTTGTAAAACATTGGGGTTGAACATTTATCATATATGAAATGTATTTTCATATTCCATTTAATCTTGGTTTAGTATTAAATGATGAGTCCCTTCAATTTGACAATATATTCAAGATAGACTGTCAAGACCAGTCCTGTGACTAAGAAATGTCTATCAAGTGAACTTGAATGTCAAAAGTTGAAAATGGTCCCTGGTTGGAGTTTTCTATAAAGATGGACGCATAGAAAACGATAGACGGTTAGAATGCAAGATGACTGGTAGTTCTGTTTCTTGAACTATGTGGACATGGCAATGCCGTAATCATTTGCATAGATACTTACTTCGGGAAGACTAGTATCGGACAGACCTATGAAACTTTACTGTAAGAGATGAAAATATTTCATAAGTAAATTTCATTAAAATTATTAGACACTAAATCCTCAATACCTGAGTGATTTGAGATTACTTGTTTGAGAACTGCTTACTTTGACGTTGACCAACCGTCGCACCGTAAAAGGAGGCTATAAAGGCAACGCTCAGGTAATCACCTATCAAACGAAGTCTAATCTCAAGATCGCAGGATTGGGATTGTTCTCCCATAAATCGGGATGAGATGCTTAAAAGTTGTACAAGGCCACTCGGAGAGCTAGAAACTGTAAAATGCATGGCCGTGCTCAGATGAATCATAGGCTATGATTATCTGTTTATTTGATCAGTTGAACTCTGAAACCGAAAAACACCTCTGGACGTAATAAGGATGACAACTCTTACCTTATGTTCAAGAGGAAGCATCGAGCGACAAAGGAATAAAGAAATGCACACTTGTCCCTAAGGACAAGTGGGAGACTGAAGGAAATAATGCCCTTGGTCCAAGTATGCATTTAATGTTAAGTCTAATAAATGCGGTTCAGTATTAATTAACAAGTTAATAATTCAGTGAGATCAAGTGAGCTGAATGCCTAGCTAGAGGCCGCTTCCGTTCAAATGGAATTAATGATATTAATCCACATCTTACTCTTGACTAAACCCGTAGGGTCACACAAATAGTACGTAAACGGATCAAGTATTTAATGGCATTAAATACTCCATCTATGGATATTCGGAATCGACGGATCTTGGTTTCAGTGGGAGGTGAGATCGTCAAAGGCAAGAAATAAATACTCCGGAAACGATGATATTACCGGAAACGGAAATATGGATCGTATCGGAAAATATAAATATTATCCAAGTCGTAGATGTTGCCGGAAACGGAAACATGGTACGTATCGGAAAATATTATTGGAAATGGAAATATTGCATGAATCGGAAATATTCCCGGAAACGGAAATATTGTCAGAATCGGAAATATTATCGAAATCGGAAAATAATTCCGGAAACGGAAATATTAAATATTTGTTCGAAACGGAAATTAATTCCGGAATCGGAAATATTAAATATTGTTCGTATCGGAAATAAATTCTGGAATCGAGAATTTAATCGGAAGCGTATCGTACGAGTTAGCATCGGACGAGGCCTGCCAGACGAAGGCCCAGCACGAAGCCGGGCCATCGCCCAGCAAAGCCACACGCATCACACACAGCCAAGCCCCGCCAGGCCTAGCGCAAGGCCAGGCCTTGCAAGGCCTTGGCGCGCGCGGAGCAAATCTGGGCTGCGAGCGAGTGCAGACTCTCGTGGGCCGTAAGGCTTGCGCGGGCGGTGCTCGAGCTCTTGCTCGTGTACGGTTGTGTGCAATACAAATCCTAAGGCTATTAGAATTTGTTCTACGATTAAATCCTAATCCTAATAGATAGATTTATTTAATAAGAGTCCTAACAGGATTCTAATTAAACTAAATTGGTATTCTAATAGGATTATAATTCCTTTCCATAAACTCTATAAATAGGTGCCTAGGGTCACATATTTACATCGAGGATTGAAGTATTCAAAGGTAAGATTTTGGAACAAAATCAGCCAAACACTTGCAACCCATATTAGCCGAAAATCCTATAACCTTAATGGCGATTCTAGTTGGTCAATCTTAAGGCGGATCCGGACGTGCTGTGGACTATCTACGGAGGGACGACACTTGGAGTCCTAAAGACTTGTTCTTGTTCGGTTCGGGCGCAGCTAGGGAGGGCAAGCTACAAAGTGTATGCATCTGAATTATGCTAAATGATTATGTGTAAATAATATGTTTCCTGGCATTTAGGTTTTCCGCATGATTTATGTTTTGTCATATGTTTCATAACCTAACAGTAGACACAAGCTTCTGGGAATGTTCTTTGTTGAAAGTGTATACTCCATTTGGTTGATCGAATAGGAATGATGTTGTCTATAACCAGTTTTGCAAAACCCCTTAGGTGTTGTTTAGGTAGATTCAGTTTAATGTAGCTAGTAGATCATATGATGTACTTAGCTTTACTCTTTGGAATTTTAGTAGATAGTGTTATTGAGCTCTAGTGGCTGATGTGCTTGAGCTTGTAATTGGGATGTTTGCCTTATTTCTTCTTCATTTTGGTAATAATATCCTTATTTTCCACACAAAAAAAAACATTGGGCAGGAAGAGTTTTGAATCAAAGCGAATAGTGAAAGAAGTAGAAAAATGAGTGTTGTCCACTATGTTAATCATAACTTCTATAATCGAAATGAATTGATTCTAATTGGGTTGGATTCTAGAACTAAAGATCTTTGCAACGAGTGATTACTTACGTAATTTCAACGAATAGCGAGGGAGTTATGGCAGTTTGAAGATAGGAATTGTTCAGTTTTGCACGCGCGCCCGATCATGCGGAGCTGGCCCGTTCGGGCGGGAAATATTTCATTTTTTTGAAGCGTCAGGTGCCACTCGAGCCCAATCTGGTGAATGTTTGACCGATCGGGGGACGACTCAATTTTACGTATTAGTTTAATGACTCGGTTTTGCCTAATTTCTAGCAAGACTAAAAATACTAAGTCTTAAGGATTTAGAAAAGATCTTAGTTTTCAGCACTTTTGAGTTTACCTAGCTTTAGTTTTCTCTCAAATTCTTATTACTTTATTGTTTCTTCAATCATTCAATTTCAATCAAGTTTCCTTCTTCAATTGGGTATTGCTTTAATGTTTGATTTCAATTCTTTAATTTAAATTATTCAATTAATATGCTTGCTTTATTTATTTTTAATATGTGTGAGTAGTTTAATTTCTAAGGTTTAGGGATCCATGAATGGTTTATTGGGATTGGATTGGTTATTTTAATTTCTATAGTTTTCTTTAATTGTTCGTCAATTCTGTTCGGTCGAACTAATTTGGTTGAGTTTGGTTAGACTTATATTATGCGCTGAGAGGTATAACTCTGATGTTTTTGACCTAAGACTATTATATAGGATTATTGCTAGTAATTTGAGAGAGTCTGTTAGGTGTATTTACTAAGGGATTCATTAGATTCAAAAGATGCATGTTGGCCCTAGTTATGGTTATTGATTATTTATTTTTGTCCATCGTCCAATCCTAGTCCGCATTCGTGCTGAACCGCTGCCCTGGACTCTTTAATATCTATATTCTTGATTTAATTATTATCGTAGTTGTAATCATAAAACACCCCCTTTATTGGTTACTTGTATTCTAGACTTGTTAATTTATATTAGTAAAGAACATTGTCTTCCTGTGGATTCGATCCTTACTTCCCTAGCTATAATTTTTGTTGCTGAATAGTACGTTTATCTTTAATAGGAGTAAGATTTCGCCTATCATTTTATCACCCAAAATGATTAATGGTTTAAACCCTTCTCGGAAGCGCATTTTAACATCGGCACATGAATTCCCTAAGAACTTCGTTTCTTATACGAACCAGATAAAAATATATCCGCCTTTTCAGTTTTTTTTATCTATTTACATGTCATATGGTGTATATGCACCCTTTTCTTGTTTGGAATCGGATTTGAAAATTCGCAAATGAATCACCTAAGAACTTTGTTTCTTATCGGAACCGAATTTCCAAATCCGCCACTAAATTATGTAATTTAATTATAATTACGATGCTTTACAACATGTTACTCATGAAATCTGAACAAATTTGTTTTACAAATCTCCATTTTACCCCTCTTTAAAGATCATATGGGTTTTCACTTACGAATTATAAGTACATCCTTATACGTTTGCACACTTAACCCCTCTAAATATAGTTAATACATGAAGGTTCGCTCACATAATATTCAAGGAGGAAGATGAGACCAAGAAATAGCTGGACTCATACTTCTTAGGAATAATTTCAAACCAAACATCCACTTTATTATGGAAATAATGACCAGCAATGCAAATAGTAAAGCCATCATAAACGGTCTAAAATTTCAGCATCATTTAATTATTGACCAAACTAACCATTATGGTTGCTTATGGGTCCTTTGGAATAATGATAATATTAAAAATATTAACACCACACTCACGGTATACCACAATCAGACTAATGTCACCTTTTTAGTCTCAGGGCTTACTGCCCAGCCAAGGAAAATCAAAAGGACCCTTTTTGGGAGGCTCTTACCACTGTTGGCTTCTAATGGCTTCTAATGGGTGATTTCAACGAACTATTACCGCCATAGGATAAACTAGGTGGTAATCCAATTTCACCCACCCTATGTGGACGCTTTACAAAATTCCTTACGCATCACAATGTAGTAGATGTCAATTCTCTTCAAGGAGCCTTCTCTTGGAAATCCAGGAGAGATGATCTAATTTTACAAAGACTTGATATGGGATTTTCTGACAACCAATTCACCTCACTATTCTTGAATCAAATTATTTCATACGGAATTTTGTCTGTCTCAGATCATGCGCCAGTTTCCTTTGATACAACTGACGCTCTTATTAATGTTAAACGTCTCTACATGTTTTAAAACCTATGGACGTTAGATAATGACTCACGCACATTTATTAAAATACTTTGGAATTTGTGTCACCACGACTCAAGCTTCTTTCGAATTCAACAAAACTAACAGATATCAAAACAAACCTTCGACAATTAGCAATTAGAAAGTATGGTAACAATAAGAAGAAGCGGAATGAAAATCCAGGGCAAATCAAATCCCTTGATTACAATCTTTATTCTTGACTGTATAATCCACTTTTAAAACCATTTGCTTCGTATGGTCTAACAACGGAAAAAACTCTTGCTTTCTAGTCAAAATAGTTTGACAATTGTCGCAAAAAAAAATGGTTAACTCAAGGAGAAAGAAATACCCACTTTTTCCATCGATGATTAAAATTTATAAATGCAAAAAACATAATCTTTAGGCTACGAAATTACTTAGGTAAATGGAATTCCACCCCCGACTCCGTATCCCACTACTTATTAGACTCTTTCAAATATATATTCACGTCATCAAAACAAACTGGAAGAAACTATTTTTTTTCCTTCTTTTGTCACTCCTCAAGAACAACTAGATCTCATTGCACCTTTCTCTGTTCACGAAACCAAATAAGCTTTCTTTGACATGAACCCTCTTAAGTCTCTAGGCTTAGAAATTCCTTTGGCCCTAAATTTTTTCAGGCATATTGGCCAATGGTAGGTCAAGAAGTTACTACGACAATACACATTTTTTTCTTTCAAGGTGAAATACCAAAAACTTTAAATCACACAATTATTGCACTGATCCCAAAAAATGATAATCCTGAAAACCCTAATGATAATAGACCGATCATTCTATGCAATACACTTTACAAATAAATCTTCAAGCTTCTAGTTTCTGTATTTAGCCCTGTCCTTCAAAAGCATAAGCCTTTTCCAAAATTCTTTCATCCCGGAAAGATCATTCCATGAAATAAAATCTCATAATAGTTCAGGAAATCCTTAACGCCTTTCAAAAATCAAATTCAAAAATAGGATGGTGTGCCCTCAAACTGGATATGGAAAAAGCATATGATAGGGTTGAGTGTGATTCCTATGGGAACCCCTCTTGGCTTTTCATTTCCAATTACAATGGGTTACATGGGTGAAAGCATGCGTCACTACAGTCTCCTACTCCTTGGAATTTAATGGTTCAACTAACAATTTCTCCCCATCCAGGGATATTAGACAAGGAGATCCTCTATCTCTTTATCTCTTCCTCCTATGTACTGAAGTTTTCATTCTTATGCTTGTTAAAATAACCTCAGATCCTAAAAATGAAATAGGAATCAGCCTTTCCTCGCACTTCTAAGATCCCATGCCTTCTTTTTCACGAATGATATTTTAGTCTTCTGCAAGGCATACTTCTTCTTGTATTTATTGGAAAATACAATTAATGAAATATGATTAATCTTAGGTCAATTAATAATTTTCACAAATTCGTCATTATTTTCTCCAAACAAGTTAATAATTCCCGTAAGGATAACCTAGCGAGCATTGATAGGGCGTTTTTCCGTCGTTGAAAGGTCAACGCCACAATAAAACAAAATTTATAGAACCACTACACCAACCAACTATATGAATTATAGTGGCAAGTAAAGGGATCGTCCCAAAGAAACGATGGTTCTCGAGTTTAAATGTCAAGCTAATTCGAACAAGAGGTTTGATTTTAGTTATCACTATGAAGCTAAACTAACAATTAAACTAGATTGAATCAAGGATGGTAAACGTTAGGGAGTTGGGGATAGTCTAGGGAAATCGGGGGAAATGAACTACCATATAGTGATCATGAATGATGCAATGAAATAGCACAAAGGGAATGAAAACTAATGACGTACTCGCCAACTCTCGGATAGAGCACGCCAAGGAACCTAGCCTATAGAAAAGCTTTCGCATAGTCCTAAGCTAGATTAGCTTGCATATAATGGGAACTATCATTCACTTGCATGAACTAGGCTCATAATGTCTTGCCAAACCTAAATCGTACATTCCAATCTAACTCAATCAACTAGCATTTGCAACTACTACTCAATTGATCATGGAAAATCCTAGCACTAAATCAATTTAATCACATCAATCATTAATCAATTAAATCATAAAATTCCCCTAATTAGGCCCCTAGATTCTCCCCTTTCCCTAACCTAAATCTACTCACTAGCCATTCTAGAAATCAACAAATCCATTAATTCTACACTAGCAAGCATGAAATTGAAGGATTAGGAAGAGAGAATCAAAGACTAGAACAATCAACAAGAGAATTAAGGATCAAAGTAACTAAGTAAAATCAAGAAGAATTCAAGAATTGAAGGAATTATAGAACAATTAACAATCACAACAAAAGCAAGAATTAAGAAATTGAATTGAATTGCACAAAATTAGAAGAAGAATTTAGAGAATTACAAATTGATGCTTCAATGGAGGAGAGTTTCTCTCTCTAGAAATGCTGAAAAACTAACTTTGGGAGTCTAAAATTATCAACTAAAATTCTACACTTAACAAAATAATCGAAAAATCTATTTATAAGTTTCCCCAAATAGAAGCCAAAATTCGAATAAGAGCAGCCCGCGCAGCCATTCGGTCGCACAGACCTTTTGTGCGACCGAACGTAAAAGAATTATTCGAGCAAATACTAGGTCCTGTGCGAGCGAAGGCAGCGAAGAACACTTCCTTCGTCATGTGCGACCGAACGAAGAACCCTGTTCGGTCGAATGGGGTTTCTTTGGCTCATAATTCCTCTGCATCATGATTCGCTCGAACGAAAGGCCTTGTGTGGGCGCACAACTCTTGTGCGGTCGAGTTGGGAGCTTTGTGCGGTCGCATCCCAAATTAGGGACATTCTGCCTCCAAAAACCAAACCTGTGCGACCGAACAACAGAGCACGTTCGGTCGCACAAAACTTGTGCTGTCAAATAGTAGGTTGTGCGATCGCATCCCAAATTAGAGATATTCTGCCTCCAAAAATCAATCCTGTGCGACCGAACAACAGAGCACGTTCAATCGCACATAACTGGATATCCTTGTGCCCATTTGCACTCCTCTGTTCGGGCGCACAAACCATCACTCGATCGCACAAGCCCTGTTTTGGCTTGATTCTACTTGTTTTCCATCACTTTTCATCATAATCACCTATAAAGCACAAGATGGAACGAAACTTATAAAATTCACACAAAAAGCTATAAAAACTTTAAAAAATTATAAAAACTAATATAAAATCCTAAGCTAAGAGCGACATAAATGTCGCTCATCAAACTCCCCCAAGCTAAGCGTTTGCTAGTCTCTAGCAAACTAAACTCAACTAGGAAATAATGAGCAACTATTTGAATCCTAAAAACTGACAAACACAAAAAACCAGCAAATCTAATCAAGGTAAGACTAAAAATGAAAAGCACAAACCAAGAAAAGAAAGAAAGAAAAGAAGAAGAAAAGAAAAGAGAAGAAAAGAAATTAAACTACAAAATCCAAGATAGGGCCTTTATTATGGAACGAGTATAAAAGAACACTAACATTACCAATAAAATAAATGAATACATGCTAACTAATGTCCTAAATCGAGTGAAAGATTCAAGTGCCAAGCAAAGCGAACTAAGGGTGAACACTAATAAATTCCCCTTCAACCGAGCATACCACGTCAAATCTCTAGATCTTTTCCACCCTTGAGAGTAGCGTCTCGAGACACCGCGAAGGCGCCGGAGAAAATAAGATAGGCTACCCGACATCTTAGCATGACAATCCCATTCCATAAACATGACCAAATCCTCCCTCCACCGACAATGACTCAACTCTAAAGGGTCAAGAGGACTTTTTAGGGTGTAACATAGGCTAGGGGTAAGGTGTGGAACAAATTTGGTAATTTGGTGCTCATACCCAAAGTGAAGCGCAATGATAGAACTCAACTCAAGCAAAACGAACCAAATACAAACTCATACCACTTATTTGGGGTACCCCCAAGCTTATTCAACAACAATTCTAAACTACAACTCTTTTTGCAATTTTCTTGATTTGATTTTCTCTTTTTTTTGTGTTTCAATTGAAACTTTTCTCATGCCTTGTTTTTCTCTATTTTTGGCTTTTTCAAAACTTTTACTTCTCATTTTTGCTTTTGCATCACTTATTCAATATATACAACATACTTCCCAAACTTTGCCATTCATACCAATAAACATCATTCCTCAAATATGCATAATCATTCTAAAACCAACAAGCATCATAACACAAAGCTTCACTATCACTTCTAAGGGTGAAAACAAAACAAAGGCTATTAGGCTTGTAATGTGCTCATAAGAAATGAAGGGGCAAGGCTCAAATGGCTAGGAAGGGGGCAAATGCAAACAAAAACATATGAGAAAAATAGAAAATAAAGTCCTAGACTAAAAAGAAAAATAGTCACCGAAAGAAATGCCTCCATCGTCCCCTAAAGTAGTTCGGTCGCGGTCTCGGGGAGGAAATAGTCAAATTCGGGAAGTAGGAAAGTCAATGCCAAGGATCCATGCCACTCAAAATATATGAATATGTGTTTGGGCTAATTTGAACATGAACCTCACAAGGGAGCAAATACCACTCTCTCCGGTTTCAAATCACTAGAGAGATCGACACCATCTTACCACAAGCCAAGGGTTCAAGACGCATGCTACCCGAAGTTCTAACCAACTTCCTTAACACCAAATCCTAAATTCGACCCAAGACATTAAAAACCGTGTAAACATCTACCAATTGGGAATAAAAGCATTCTAGTCTACAAGTTCCAATTTTATTTGCCCAAATGAAGAATATTGCTTAAGAAAACCTAGAAAAACTTGCCTTGACAAAAGGAAAGGAAAAAGAAGAAAAAGAAAGAAAAAGGAAGAGAATAAGAAAACACACCAAAAAGGAAAAGAAAAAGAAACAAACAAAACAAAAGAAACAAAAAGAAACTAAAATCAAACTAAAAACAAAGAAACTAACATATACAAGTGCACATAATGGTATGGTTTCCAAGACATGAGCATCACAAATAGGCAACTATACAACAAAACTCCCCCCAACCTAGAAATAGGCCATGTCCTCAAGGCCTAAAACTAAGCAAGGAGGGGCACAGCTACCCATCCAACCAAATGCCCCATATGCAATATGCCCGTCCCAAAGAATGCAAGAGAGTTAGAAGGATGTTACCGGAGATGTCGTGGGAGCAAGTCCCGCAAAGAACCGGTAAAAACCGAACAAACTCACCAATAAATCGACGAACAAGGCATTGGTCGAAAGCATGAACCCACATCAACAAAACAATACCAAAAACATGCACAAATGGAACAATAGTTACGAAACGAAAGCAAATGAAATCCAAGAGTTAGACAACTGGGTTGCCTCCCGGGTAGCGCTCGTTTAACGTCATTAGCTTGACGAATCCCCCCAAAACTCATGGGGGGCCAAAGGCAACTAACTTGGGGTCATCATTAGTCAAAAATTATCTTTTTGCCCCCATGGGCACAAACAATTTACCGACATTACCATTCATAAGGTCCCAACCAAATAATCCGCCACCAAGATTTTCCTTGGCTTTCTTGGGCTTCTTGGTTTTCTTGGGTCTCTTGGCCTTGTTTGCCGATTCATGAATTACTTTCGAGATTGTAGCCCCAACATCACCATCAACATATATCCCAAATATCTCGGGGATGGTTATGACATCATCAAACTTATCATCAAACACCCTTGGGATCACATGGACTTTCTTGTCATCTGGAGAGGACCTAGAAGGCTCATTATCACACTTAGAAACACGAAAGTTGATAGAAGGGTTAGCATGTGAGTAATAGCTCTCAATACAAGCAATAGTTTCTATCTTCATACAAGTTTTCATCTTTGCAAAACACCTGTCACCAAGGGGAAGCTTGAAGCTAGCTTTTGAATCTCCCGCTTTCAAGGTTATTAGTCCTCCTTTCACATCGATAAGAGCACCCGCGGTGGCCAAAAATGGCCTCCCCAAGATAATAGGGGTATGGGCATCCTCATCAATATCCAAGACGACAAAATCAACGGGGATCACTAATCCGCCCACTCTCAAGGATACATCCTCAATCTTGCCAATAGGGTACTTGCCTGAACGGTCGGCAAGTTGCAAGGTGATGTTGGTTGGGACAAGATCACCAACTTCAAGCTTGGCGAACACCGAATAAGGCATTAGACTAACACTAGCACCCAAATCACACAAGGCATTTCTTATTTCAAGCTCCTTGATAGCACAAGGGATAGAAAAACTACCCGGGTCTTTGAGTTTGGGTGGCATTTTGTTAAGAATAATAGCACTACAATTCTCGGTGAGGTTCACCGTCTCCTTTACGTCGCAATTCCGCTTCCCATTCTAGATTTTCTTAAGAAATCTTGAGTAGGTAGGCACTTGTTTCAACGCATCCGTAAAGGGGAGAGTGATATGCAATTTTTGAAGAACCTCAAGAAATTTTGAGAATTGCACATCTAACTGTGCCTTATGAATCTTTGGGGATAGGGAAGTTTAGGAGTGGGGAGAGGTAGAAGAGTTGCCTCTTTTGGAATGGGAGTATCACCCTCATCATTGATGGGAGGCTCCTCTTCTACCACATCATTGTCACTCGACTCAATGACTCCCTCTTGATCTTTCCCATTGGGCTTAGAAACCTTATTAGCTCTAGGAACATCATCTAAAGTCTTCCTACTCCTTGTCATGATTTCATACATTTGCTTAGGAGGTTGACCTTGGGGTGGGAGACTAGTATGCACTTGTTGTTCCTTAATGGTGTTAGCGAGTTGAGCTAATTGGGTCTCAATCATTCTCTAATGAGTATTGGATTGCTTAAATCCATCCTCAAACTCGACATTCTTCTTGGCTTGCGCCCCCACAAATGACTCCATGAGAGCCTCAAGATTAGACTTGAGAGGCGGGAGTGGTGGAGATGCAAGGCCATAACCACTAAGGTTTGCTTGATATTAGTTGCCAAAGGTCCTCGGTCCATTGAATCCGGGAGGTGGGATTTGAGATGCACCATAAGGACCTCCCGAGTTCAAAGGATAACCCCCACTTGAGGCACCCCAAAATTGCCCATAAGAGTAATTATAACCCCCTCCACCTTGATGGTTGGGATTATAACTCCCTTGGTTGTATTGGCCTTGATTGCCAAAACCTTGAGATTGACCATAGGGCGCTTGGCTTTGATAGCCTTGTGCTCTATAGCTACCTCGATTTTGGCTATCATACCCACTTCCTTGGCCATAGCCTTGGTGGGAACCATACATAGAGGGCCCTCTAGGTTGCCTAGAAAAATTTGGATTGTTAGGGTTATCATTCCTAGACCTCTCATTTACGGCATTAGCATACTCTACATCAAAATCGCCTTCATACGAAGGGACATAATCCACAAATGACAAGTTATGAACTAAGGGGCATGCATTGGGGGAGTGACTAAAGTCTTGGCAATTTTCGCAAAAGGAGGTGCCCGGAGGCATTGAGACATAAGAACTAACCTTGCTCTTCCCCTTAGAGAGAAGAGTGGCCGAAGGAGGAGGGATTGTAGACGGTGATGGCGGTTGGCTTGGTGTGTTTTCGAGCTTCTCCAATCGCGAGGTAAGCTTCTCTATCATCCGTGCTTGCTCTATGGCGTACACCGAACCCTTACCATCTTCACTACTACCTTTCCCATCATAATTCCTTGTGCCTACATGCCAAGATTGGTAGTTTTGAACTACATCCTCAATGATTTCCTCTATTTGATCCTCAGTTTTATTCATGATGGGGCCTCCCGCGCCCGCATCAAGACTTGTCTTCGAACTTGGACTCAAACCCCAAGTAGAATGTTTGAAGCAACAACCATTTAGGGATCCCATGGTGAGGGCATTCCCTTTGGTACTCCTTAAAACGATCCCAAGCTTCGAAGAGTGACTCATCTCGCCTTTGCTCAAAGGATTGAATCTTGTGGCGACACTCCGCCGTCTTCCCATGCGAATAGAACTTGTTTAAGAATGCACTCATCACCTCGGTCCAAGTGCGAAGTGAGTTGGGTTTGACCTCCTTGTCAAGCCAATCACTTGCTCGCCCAAGTAGAGAGAACCGAAATAATGTCAACCTCACGTAATCCGATGTGACACCATTGTGCTTGATTGTGTCACAATAGTGCTCGAATTATTTGAGATGTTCGTGAGGTGATTCATTACTCTTCCCACAAAAGGGGTGGCTTTGGACCAAATTGATCAAGGCGGGCTTGATCTCAAAGTTTTTGGCACCCGTTGTGGGGGCTTGAATACCACACGTAGCTTCGAATGCCCCCGATATTCCCAAGTTCTTAACCGGGAGAGCCATATTCTCAAAA
Organism: Spinacia oleracea; assembly: GCF_020520425.1. Taxonomy (NCBI): domain Eukaryota; kingdom Viridiplantae; phylum Streptophyta; class Magnoliopsida; order Caryophyllales; family Amaranthaceae; genus Spinacia; species Spinacia oleracea. The sequence continues at coordinate 83,842,452 of NC_079492.1, read as the reverse complement.
ACTTCCTCACTCTCTTGTTGTTCCTCACCAAAACTCAACGATTCGAATATGTTATGGCTTGATGAGCTAGACCGTACACGCCTTAGTCTCCTAAGTGTCCTCTCCAATTCGAGGTCAAGAGGATGGAGGGTCCTTTGACGAGCACGCCCCCTAACAAGCATACAAACTCAAGAAAAACCGTGAGCAGTGCCAAGGAAAAAGAAAGCTCAGCTAAATTGCAATGTTTTTTTGTATTTTCTAATGATGAACTAGTCTCAACTTAAACTCAAAAACAACAACCATTCCCCGGCAACGGCGCCATTTTGATAGGGCGTTTTACCGTCGTTGAAAGATCAAAGCCACAATCAAACAAAATTTATAGAACCACTAGACCAACCAACTATATGAATTATAGTGGCAAGTAAAGGGATCGTCCCAAAGAAACGATGGTTCTCGAGTTTAAATGTCAACCTAATTCGAACAAGAGGTTTGATTTTAGTTATCACTATGAAGCTAAACTAACAATTAAACTAGATTAAATCAAGGAAGCTAAACGTTAGGGAGTTGGGGATAGTCTAGGGAAATCGGGGGAAATGAACCACCATATAGTAATCATGAATGATGCAATGAAATAACACATAGGGGAATGAAAACTAATGACGTACTCGCCACCTCTCGGATAGAGCACGCGAAGCAACCTAGCCTATAGAAAAGCTTTCGCATAGTCCTAAGCTAGATTAGCTTGCATATAATGGGAACTATCATTCACTTGCATGAACTGGGCTCACAACGTCTTGCCAAACCTAAATCATACATTCCAATCTAACTCAATCAACTAGAATTTGCAACTACTACTCAATTGATCATGGAAAATCCTAGCACTAAATCAATTTAATCAAATCAATCATTAATAAATTAAATCATAAAATTCCCCTAATTAGGCCCCTAGATTCTCCCCTTTCCCTAACCTAAATCTACTCGCTAGCCATTCTAGAAATCAAGAAATCCATTAATTCTACACTAGCAAGCATGAAATTGAAGGATTAGGAAGAGGGAATCAAAGACTAGAACAATCAATTGAACAATCAACAAGAGAATTAAGGATCAAAGTAACTAAGTAAAATCAAAAGAATTCAAGAATTGAAGGAATTATAGAACAATCAACAATCACAACAAAAGCAAGAATTAAGAAATTGAATTGAATTGCACAAAATTAGAAGAAGAGTTTAGAGAATTACAAATTGATGCTTCAATGGAGGAGAGTTTCTCTCTCTAGAAATGCTAAAAAACTAACTTTGAGAGTCTAAAATTATCAACTAAAATTCTACACTTAACAAAATAATCGAAAAATCTATTTATAAGTTTCCCCAAATAGAAGCCAAAATTCGAATAAGAGCAGCCCGCTAAAATTATTAATTCTTTGAATAAGGTCTGTGCGACCGAACGTAAAAGAATCATTCTAGCAAATACTGGGTCCTGTGCGAGCGAAGGCAGCGAAGAACACTTCCTTCGTCATGTGCGACCGAACGAAGAACCCTGTTCGGTCGAATGGGGTTTCTTTGGCTCATAATTCCTCTGCAGCATGATTCGCTCGAACGAAAGGCCTTGTGTGGGCGCACAACTCTTGTGCGGTCGAGTTGGGAGCTTTGTGCGGTCGCATCCCAAATTAGGGACATTCTGCCTCCAAAAACTTAACCTGTGCGACCGAACAACAGAGCACGTTCGGTCGCACAAAACCTGTGCTGTCGAATAGTAGGATGTGCGATCGCATCCCAAATTAGAGACATTCTGCCTCCAAAAATCAATCATGTGCGACCGAACAACAGAGCACGTTCGATCGCACGGAACTAGATATTCCTTGTGTCCATTTGCACTCCTCTGTTCGGGCACACAAACCATCACTCGATCGCACAAGCCCTGTTTTGGCTTGATTCTACTTGTTTTCCATCACTTTTCATCATAATCACCTATAAAGCACAAGATGGAACGAAACTTATAAAATTTACACAAAAAGCTATAAAAACTATAAAAAAAGTATAAAAACTAACATAAAATCCTAAGCTAAGAGCGACATAAATGTCGCTCATCAAGCATGTTCCATGTGACAAAATCAATGTCTCTTGGAAGATACCTAGGAGACTTCTTCTCATCCTACAAACCCACAAGGGCCGACTATAACAACATCCTTCAAAAAAAAATTGAATCTTGTGGCATGCATACTATCTTTCCAAAGCAGGTAGGACCATTAACTCTTGACATGCAAACTATCTTTCCAAAGCAGGTAGGACGATTCTTATTCAATGCAACTTAGAAGCTCTTATAGCTTATGTCTGCTCATCTTTTTTGCTTGGTCAAAAAATTTGAAACCATCTAGATATCTTCCACAATTTTTTTTTCCAGGAAACAAAGTCCCTTCACTTCTTCCACACCATTGATAGCGTGGAACAACCTCCACTCTACTCATTTGGAGGTTTGGGGCTTCATAACACTCAACCTCTTAATAGAACCTTCTTATCTAAGTTAGTCTAGAAGATTCTAAATGACAATAATAACCTTTGGGTCTCACTCATTCGTCAGAATTACCTAGCAAACTCATCTTTCTACATGTGCAAACCTAAAAAAAAGATTCAAAAATCTGGCGTGACATCCTTAGTCACCGAGAAATATTAAGAAAATAAATTCGATTGAAACTAGGGAACAGAAGTTCAATTAATTTCTGGCGAGATAATTGGGCTATCCAGGATAGCCTGTTAAAACATCTAAATCTTCATATTTCCACTGTAAATATAGACCTCATGGTTTCAGATTTTATCCTCCCTACTAAATATGGGATACCATGACGCTTAGAAAAATTCTTCCACCGCACATGGTCTCCAAAATCAAAGGAATTCCTATCCCTTTCCTTAAAATTAAAGATACCTGAATATAAGGGGGCCACCTCTTCTAGATCCTTTACAATTAAATCAACAACTTAGCTGGCACATAATTTACCCCTTAATCTGCAGAAATGAGAGTTCCATTGGATCTGAAAATCCGACATCTCACCCAAAATTCTTATATTTATACTAGAAAATTTGTCATAGGAGTATCCAAATATTAAGAGAAGTTCTTTTTAAAAGAAATATTTTACCTTTCACTGTTTTCCCTCTTTGTGACACCTATGTAGAAAATATTAACCATCTTTTTCTTCAATAACAAACAACCAGGTTAGTATGGAAATCAAATATAGTAAAAACATCGCTAGATTTCTCTCTCCCACCGCACGATATTTTTCCCACAATTTTTTATCAAATTAAAAAACACCTGACTCCCTTCTCTAAGTTTATGTTTATAAGTTTTTCCTTATGGAAGGAAAGAAATGACTGCATCTTTTATAATGCATCTTTTAACCACCACTATTTTTTTCAAAAAGCAAGCATTGCCTTCTAGTAATGGAAATGTCGTTTAAACTGACCATCACCAATTCAAGGGTACCCCTCTCACTTCACACACCCCCAACAATCACCATCCTTCTTCTCCTATTCTTATTCGTTGGTGTCGCCCCCCCTCCTGGCTTTTTCAAACTCAACTTCGACGGCTCATGCAAAACTGCTTTAGGAGCAGCAGGAATTATCATTAGAGATAGTGAGGGCAAGTACCCACTGCCGGTACTTTCAACATTGGTACCTCTCAAGACTTTATGGAAGAAGATACCGCTCTTCATAAAGGCATGCAAGAAGCCATAAACACTGGTATCAAGAAAATTATTATTGAAGGCGACAACATGCTTATTATCAACACAACAAAATTTTTTTAGGAAACTTCAAAATATTGTCATGGATATAAAAGACATAATTCGCTACTTAAAGAATGGAAGATTGAACTCATTTTCGAAAAAGAAAACGGCGTTGCTGGTTGGATAGCTAATGTAGGACATTTAATTCAATCTCATATTTTATTGATACTCGTAATAGTCCTCAATTACTTTCTATCCTTGAAACGATAGCTTAGGAGTTGCTCTTGAGTGGAGGGGCTCATAAGTTTGATTCTTCTTATCTTTCAGAATAAAAAAGGTGAACATACCATAAAGTTACTAATTAATACAAAGTATACCTTTGAAGGTATAAACTTAGGTTTTTTGCACCTATTAATAGAAACATGCGGACATAAAGAGCTTAAAACTTGTATTACGCCCTTGAAATGATCTTTACATTTTTCGTTTTAATTCGTTTCATAATGTTCTTTACATTGTGCTTTATGCTATTTTTGGACATAAAATTTACTACTCCGTATCTTACCCTATTTACCCCCAATATTTACTACTTTTCCACTAAATTTCTCTTACTTTATTAAATTTTATCTTACATATACCAACATATTTACATATTTCCATTACTTTATCTATATTTTATTATATTTACCTACTATACCTCCGTTGGTGAACGTTCTTTACACTCTATTCTATTCCATTTCTGGCATATAAATTTCTCATTTATACCTTTATCTAGCCAACTACAACATACAACTTGCAATATTATATTACGAGAGTCCACCATAATTAACCCACTCACAATACTTTAATATTAATTTTCATTCACTAACATTGTTTTACAATTTATAGCCACTCATTTTATCATTTGTTACTCCCACCATCACATGTTAATAAAATTTCCTTATTAATTGCCCTGCAAATAGTAAGCGTAAAGATCATATAGGAACGAAAGTAGTATATTTTCACGCACTATTCATCATTTGTCTTAACATTTGTGCAAATAGTACATTTGAATATCATTTTGAACCAGAGGTAATATGCTTTAAAAATAAAATATTGTGATTGAAACCGTCTAATATTCTCATACTACCTATGTTTCATAATGATTTTTACGATTACTATTTGCATAAATATGAATAAAAAAAAGTGGAGAGTTTGTAAAAATGTGGGTAATATACATTAAAATATAAATAAAATAAAATAAATGTGTGGAAAGGTTAGTGTAAAGAAAATGAATAAAATAAGAGGAAGTTAATGGAAAATTGTAAATGTTTTTGGGTAACAAATGTAATACTTCCTCCGTTCCGGAAATATCGCACCATTTGTTTTTTTCACTATTCACACTACGAATTTGGCCATTGTTAGTGATTCGTACGTAAGGAAATTTCACTCATGTGGGTCATGTTAGATTCATATCGATATATATTTTTTAAATATTAATTTTTTATAAGTTTTACTTGTATATGATTTGAGATATTAAGAGTCAAAGTAATGGTTAGAGGAGTAAAAGTCAACCATAGTGCCATATTTCGGGAACGGATGAGGTATAATAAATTTTCATGTAAAAAATAGTATAAATCACAATGTAAAGAACATTATTAAACAATGAAAATAGAAAGTGTAAAATTCATTTGGAAATAGACATGGTACGAGACTATGCCTAATGCGATGGCATTGGTCGATTAGGCATTGGTCATATTTATGGGTTATTGATAATCTAAAATGGTAGAATTGGGTGAGGCGTAGGTAGAAAAATATTCGATATGTCTGGGTTTGTCAAGAAGTATTTGGGAAGTAGCAAAGGTTGGGAGTACGTAATAATGGTAAATGGTAATAGAGATGTTGATCTAACAGACAAGACGCTTCCTATGCGGTGACCTCACTCACTTAAGTAAGGTGGGTTGGGGTTGGGTTACGTAGCGTTTTCGTTGGACGACTTTACATTATTATGCGTATTCTAGGTTGCACGGATATATGTTATTTTAATCAACTTTGGTAATTGCGTATTAATATATTGGAGTTGGTCGACGTATCTTACTTCCTACTTCCCTTTGATGCATGACTAAGATATTACTCTCTCCCTATTTTTAAAATAGGTACACTTAAATCCAGTAGCGTAACCAGAAATTTTACTTTGGGGGGGCCAACCGACCAAGACACTATATGTTATGTTTGTCCGAAAAATAATTATACATTTTATTTCACATGATTTTCAAAAATTAAAGTAATATTCAATTTATTTTTTCTATTAAGTTCCACTAAAATACTCAATACTATACCCCGTACAAACCAATGATGTGAATACTTTAGGAGGAGAAAGATAAAGGTTAAGAAATTTATTAAATATTACACATTTCCATAAAATGCATCTATATTGGTAAGAACGATTAAAAACAAAATCAAATAAAGTAAAAACGAGTAGAAAAACAAAAAGTAGTCGTAAATACTTAAAATATTACATATATAACATATTTGTAAATTTTAGATAAGAATTATAGTACTTGAGAAACAATAATAATTTTTGAACGTTTACTCTGTCGTTTATATTTAAAATACAAACTTTTAAGTTTCTCTTAAAATATACTTATAAGTTTTAAGTTGTACGGAGTATGAATGTTAAACTAAAAATAAAAATAAGAGTTCCGTATGTCCGTATACTAACTTACTAAGCATGTTGATATTTGCAAAAGTAAAAGAGTAAAGTGACCACATTAAAAAGAGTAATCAAAATGAAAGGATGCCGGCGCTAAGATTCGTCCCCGACGCATTTTCTTTGGGAATGGGCAGCAAACCAACTAAGCTAAATGAAATTGCTGTCTATTACTTGCAAAACTTATTTTTGACTAGAATCATAGGGGGGGCCATGGCCCCCGCCAGCTCCCCCTTGGTTCCGCCCCTGCTTAAACCGGCACATAGTTTTAAGAGAGGTGAGTTGAAGTTATTAAAAAAAGATGAAAGTGGGCTAGTGGTTGAATTATTTATTACTCCCTTCGTCCCTTAATACTCGCACCGTTTCTACTTGACACGCTTGCCAATGCACAACTTTGACCACCAATATCTTTAACTACATATTATAAAAACTTGTAAAAAATTAATATTTTGAAAATATATATTAAGAAGAAGCCAACAATATATTATATACTAACATTTATTTTCATATACTAGAAATAAAATAGGGTCAAAGTGAATTATGTGAATAGTGCGAAAAGTCAAAACGGTGCGAGTATTAAGGGACAGAGGGAGTATACTTCATCCGTCTCATATTAGTAGTTACACTTACCTTTACACACAATTTTAGGTGAAAAGTGGTTGTTTGGTTATCAATTGTTATTTTATTGAAAAAGTAGATGTGATAGAAGTTAGTTGGGTATTTTTTTTAATTGAATGAGAGAGGTTGTGGGGACAAAAAAAAATTTAGTGGGAAAAGCGAGACCATATAATAATTGTGGGGTCAGTCCTAATTTAGAAGTGTAACAACTAATTTGGGACTGACAAAAATAGAAAGTGGAACAACTAATCTGGGATTGAGGGAGTAGTAAAAAGATGATGTGAGTAAGTTTGGAACCACAAGAAATAGAGAAATATTAATATAATGGAAGTGCGGACCAAAACATATCAAAAAGAGAAAGTGTATTGATGAGCGACATTTATGTCGCTCCTAGCTTAGGATCTTTGATTATTTAGTGAACTAAATCCTTAATCAAACATACAAACAACATACACATGCATATGCATATTATAGATATACCAAAATATAAAAGCATATTTAAATTTGGTGAACTAGTATGGCCCCAATTTCTTGGTCTTGAAGCATCCAATCTTCTCTTCACCTTGTTAGCTTGCCACAGTCTTGAAACCAATCAAAATAAAACTTATAATTTTTAAATAAACTATCTAGAAGAGTACTTGTGTTAGGTTATGATACATATGAATAAACATAAATCATGCGGAAAAACCATAAAGCCAGGAAACATATTATTCACACATAATCATTTAGCATAATTCAGATGCATACACTTTGTAGCGTGCCCTCCCTAGCTGCGCCCGAACCGAACAAGAACAAGTCTTTAGGACTCCAAGTGTCGTCCCTCCGTAGATAGTCCACAGCACGTCCGGATCCGCCTTAAGCTTGACCAACTAGAATCGCCCTTAAGGTATTAGGATTTTCGGCTAATAGGCAAGTGTTTGTGGCTGATTTTTGCTTGAAAATCTTACCTTTTGAATACTTCAACTCTCGATCTAAATATGTGACCCTAGGAACCTATTTATAGAGTTATGGAAAAGGACTTGGAATCCTATTAGGATACTAATTTATTTAATTAGAATCTTATTAAAACTCTATTAAACAAATTCTATCTTTATTAGGATTAGGATTTAATCATATGACGAATCCCGGTAGCTTTAGGATTCGAGTAACACACTTCGAGTGATACGCTAGCACCACACACAGGCCTTGCGGCCCACGCACAGCGCCAGCCCACTTCGTCGCAGCCCCGCGCGCGCGCCGAGGCCATTGTTGGGCCTGGCCTTGCGCTGGGCCTGGCGTGGCTTGGCAGCGTGTGTTTGGTGCGCTTCGGCTTGCTGGGCGATCTTCGTCTGGCAGGCCTCGTCCGATGCTAATTCGTACGATACGCTTCCGATTAAATTCTCGATTCCGGAATTCATTTCCGATATGAACAATATTTAATATTTCCGATTCCGAAATTAATTTCCGTTTCGAACAAATATTTAATATTTCCGTTTCCGGAATTATTTTCCGATATCGATAATATTTCTGATTCTGACAATATTTCCGTTTCCGGCAATATTTCCGATTCCGGCAATATTTCCATTTCCAATAATATTTTCCGATACCTACCATGTTTCCGTTTCCGGCAACATCTACGACTTGGATAATATTTATATTTCCGATGCGATCCATATTTGTGTTTCCGGCAATATCATCGTTTCCGGAGTATTCATTTTTTGCCTTTGACGATCTCAGCTCCCACTTAAACCAAGATCCGTCGATTCCGAATATCCATAGATGGAGTATTTAATTCCATTAAATACTTGATCCGTTTACGTACTATTTGTGTGACCCTACGGGTTCAGTCAAGAGTAAGTTGTGGATTAATATCATTAATTCCACTTGAACTGAAGCGGCCTCTAGCTAGGCATTCAGCTTACTTGATCTCACTGAATTATTAACTTGTTAATTAATACTGAACCGCATTTATTAGACTTAACATTAAATGCATATTTGGACCAAGGGCATTATTCCCTTTACTTCCCACCCAAGGTTAGGTGTGGCTCTAAGGGTATTCTCACATCGTTGCCACCATAAATCAGCTTCACCTCTCAGGTAGTACACAACACTGTTCACCCCAAGGTTTTCGGGGTAATTCACAGCTACAATGAGTTTATCAAACTCTCTCAACCAGTTTTCAAGCACACTTGGTTCAATCTCTCCGCTATACAGTGGAGGCTTGCTTTGAGCTATTTTCTTAAACATTTCCCCAGCCGGATCATGCACTGGGTTGGCTCTAGTTTGAGCTAGGTCTCGAACTACCTCAGCTAGTTGTCTAACCACTTCAGAAATCTCTTGGTTAGCCATATCCCTTCTCCTGAATAAAATAAAAAGGCTAACTTTAATTTTGGTTGGACACGACATTACTAAGGCACTAGTTCGACAACGAACCTACTCACAACAAGAACACGTTTAGGCGCACCCTAGGGGAAGAGTTGGCGCCATTTTTGGGCCTTCTCACCCCACTATTCGATGCAAGTAAATTTAGATGGTTGCTACTAGAGCACCTTACACATAAAATTTCATTGAAGAAATAACAATTAATCCCTTTGCGATACCCACAAGACTTAGAATTGAGAATTGAACTTAAGAGATAACGAAAAAGGAAATTCTATTCTTTTTTTAAAACTCCAATGAATAAGTCTTACATCCACTAATGCCATAACATTTATTCTCCAACTATAATAAAACTAAAAACCATAAATAGTAGTTTGCCACTTTATTATTCAACGAAAAATAAAACTAAGGATTACATTTCTCTAGAGACTAACGTCGTCACGACGATCGATCAATTCTTTCCTTGTATTGCTCTGGAGTAAAGTCTTGATCATTAGGATCATCCAAGTCTTCTTCCGGATCCGAGTCTTCATCCATAGCCTCATCATTTTGCTGTGGCTCCCTATCAACCACATTGTTCTCTTCAAGCTCATCTTCAGATCCACTGTATATCTCAATGGTTGGTTCAGGAACTATAGGATTAGGATTTTCAATATCTACCACATCATCATCACTATCCTCCTCAACCTCACTAGCTTGCTCATCATGGATCATGCCATCCTCACCATCACTTTCTATTCCTCCATAGCCCATACCTAGACCCGCAGAATACTTCCCATCCTCATAGATATTTTCCGCAACCTCTAAGATAGTAGCAAGAACCTCAGAATCATACTTCCACCTACCATCACTAGTCCCATATTTGTACCAATTAGGGGTACCATCATCAAAATGCATGTCACTGAACTTGTTCTTGAGATCTATGTAAGGGTTCTTATGGGGCAAACAATGTATAACCATACTAGCCATCATATCTTTGTGCCTAAGGTGGGGCATATCCTTGGTCGAAGCCAAATAGTCACAAGCAAACACGATCTTCTGAACATACATGCGAGGAGTCTCATTATCCATCTTCTCTAAGTATCCTAGACTGGTGAACTTAGAAGGTAGCATCCTTAGTTCCTGATAATTCACAACTAAAAAGTCTTACTAACGCGTTTCCATAGAAATTCCAACCCCAAAAGGATACAATAAATAGTTCGTGGACCCATACAATTTTCAATGCACAAATATATGCTCAACGTGAAATATGATGCAATTAATCACATAAAGCAAGATAAAACATGGTTAGAACATATACATGGCAATTAATAATCCACATAATCACATAAAATGCATACTTAAACTAATATGCCCTTCTTAGTCTACCCATTTCTCACTTGAAAATAATATTAATTTTCGAAATTAATTAATAAATAACTCCTAACTTAGTTGAAATTATTTAAATTAAAATCGAAAATTAATAAGTATTATGGATTAATTTAATAAATAAATTTCGGATAATAAGAAAAGAAAAATCCGAAAACTAAAATAAAAAAATGAATTCGAAAAATACTCTAATAAATAAATAAATAAATAAATAATTAAAATAATTCGGATAATTAAATAAAAGAATTTCCGAAATTAATAAAATAAATTCGAATTTAATTCGAAAATTTCGAAATAAAAAAAAATTCGGGAAAAACTAATTAAATTAAATAATAATCCAACTTTTCAACTTATATCAAACGACCCATAATAATTAATATTTGACCCTTAAAATATTGAGTACTCAAAATAATACGTTTTGACTTTAGGAAAATAATATTTAAAAATCTTAAAGTTCCGCATTAGTCTCCGATTACCACTTTGTAGTATTGATTACTACAAAGAAGGAATGAAACTAAGCTCTAGTATACCACTTTGTAACACCCTAATAATTCCTTGCTTTTATAAAATCATTTTCCAACTTAAAATAAAGGAATTACTAAAGCATTACCGCCACCGTGATAGCGGTTAAGGCTATTACCAGAATTACGCAGCGGAAATTAATGTCAACTAACTTTTAAAAACATAATTAATGTAATATTGTGGCCTCCTACAATTTGGAACCATAATGGCCCAAAAACCAAAGTATAAATAGTTTAAATACGAAAACATAATTAAAGTATAATTAAATAGTTCGAAATACGAAAACATGCAACTCTCTCGATCATCCCAAGCCACATGATTCCGATCTACCAACCTGCTATTTTATTCTACTCCCCATCAATGCAAGTGCAAATGATAGATCATCATAGGGTCATTAAGGCAAAGGCCATGACCAAAACATACAAAGCACATAGTCAGCAAAAGCTGAGTACTTACAAGAATAGAGTGAATGAAACTAAAACATGCATCACTCGATCACTAAGTACTAATCAACATGCAAAAGCCATATAATAATAAACAATCAATCATGAATACAAGACTCGACTCTTGACTCACAATTAAATTAGAATAAGCTTCGAACGGGCCAAAGAAAGTTCCATAAAGGAAAAAGTGATGGGAGCCAACCATACACCAAATAATAAATAATAAATTCGGACCATACCGAGTGTCGGGCCATACCGACGGAATTCCTGCGCATATTATAAATGAAACAACGTCTTGTATCATTAGTAGGAGTACGAGCTTTCCGGAAAGACTCCCCCCATTGTTCATACTCAAGGTATATACGTTCCAAGAGTTTTGAAGCTTGTTCTGGTTGCACTTTACGTTTATTAAAATTTTATTAAAGGTGAACTCAAGACTTAACAATGTACATTTCATACAATTAATAAACAACAACCAAAACAATCTTATTTTAATGCGTTAAGACTTGTGATCAACCAAGCAAGACTCTTGTGAAATTACTACGATGTTCCTCCTCACCAAAGTGAGACTCCACATCATGCACATTAACATGAGGGTTGAGCCCTTGTACGACAAATCCTAATTTATTTCATACATAATATTCCCAACTGAACCCTACATGTTCGGTGTCTTACACGAGCTAACCCTTCACATGTGGTAAAATAAATAGTACAACGAGGTATGAATAATTGGCTCAAAGTATGCTAGACATCCCGTACAATAGCATACAAATAAATAATCCATCCCTTGCATGTGAAACAAACCATACATGCATAAATGTTGAACAACATGATTGACAAGGAAATCCATACTCATAATAAACTGAACATGATTGTTTAACCAACAATTCAATAATTCCAATAATATTAATCCACATGATCGTTCACCAAAGCATATATGAATCCACACAATATAATTCACATCATCAACAATCATGTAATGTCATTGACAAAAGGTGTGGTCGCCCTAGACTTATACGTACCTTGAATACCTAAGCGTAGGGGCCACTTTGCAATAACGAGCACTCAACTAGAAATCACCCCCTATCATCAAAATAATGAAACTTAAATTATTTCCATATTCATTAAATTTCCAGAAACTTTATAAAATCTAAAACCTCATTTAAACTTTAGAATTCAATCGTTTTTCAATAATATAATCGTCTCAATTTGCAAACCAATCCCTTGTACGAAAACATACTTTTTCCGCCTTTAAAATCAATAAAAATCAACACTTTAAGCCTTTATTCAAATGTGAAAATATAATTGATTATCATAATTTAAATCATCACCTAATTATGCTAATCAATTGACTCATTAGGTCTAGGTTAAAACCCTAACTTGAAAATCCCAATAAAACTAATTTATTATCATAAAAATCAATTCTTTATTCAATAAACAAATCTGAAAATTCGTCCTTTAATAATTAAAACAAGCCTAATGAATCACAACACGCAAATCCTAAAACCACGGTATTCATAACCGGTTCCCAACATTTTAATTACTCAAAACAATATTGATATTATAATTTAAAATACGGAATTGAAATAGAATAGGCAAGGAAGAAGAGAATTATACCAATCCGGCCTATAGCACGGAACAACCACGAATTAATGTGATTGGGCGAAAAGAGTGAACAAGAACGAACAAAACACGAACAACACCACACACACACACGCACAACTTGTGTGCGGGTGCGCGCAGCGACGAAGGGGCGAGGCAGCAGCAGCAGCGCGCTGGGCGCGCGGGACGGATGCGCGAGGGCGCGAGGTGCTGGGCGCTGTGCGCGAGAGAGAGACGAGAGAGCGAGTGGGGGTGCTGGGAGCTGGCGCGCGAGAGAGAACGAGGGAGGGAGTGCAGCGCGCGCTGGGGCGTGAGGCCGAGCAGCACGACGCAACAGCAGCACGAAGGCACGAGCACGGGGCTGTGCGGGCGTTCGGACGAGCCGAGCAAAAGAGGAGAGAGGAAGAGTGATGGGCAAGCAAAGCAAAAGAGAGGGTTCATGAGATTTTAGGGGCTCAATTAATGATGGGGAGTCTTATTTATAGGCTCCCTATTTTCAATGGGCTAGGCTTAGGAAATTAGAATTGGGCTTAGGGAATTATATGATTGGGCTAGCTTAGGACTTGAATTAAACTCTTTTGATTGGGCTCGTTTAATAAAACGAATTGGACTTTTTATTTAAGACCCGAAGCCTTTAAAAATCATTTGCAACCCATTTAATTTCCCGACTCAAGAATTAAATTCGTTTCGTAATTAATTAAAATAATAAATATTCTAATTAATTAAAACACATTTAAATAAAATACATTTAAATATTATTTAAATGCTAATTAATCGTAAAATGCTTTATAAATATAATAAAATATACTTATAAATATTATAAAAATACGAGGTATTACAAAAACCCCCTACAATAAGTATTTAGTAAAACAACGCCAAAAGATGATTTAGATTGGTTTATGGTATCTAGCAAGATCCAAATTGTCCTGAGATTATCTTATTAGGCATGATAGTTAACAAGATTAGGTGAACAATTTATAGAGGGTGATGAAAACAGTAAAATATAATGCACGTTACAATATAGTTTTGGCTATATTGCGGTTCTCGGAAACAAATACCAGTTGTCTTTGCTAGATCTCCGTTAAGCTTTAGAATGACCTTTGTTGCCTTACTATTATCCTAGAGTCCCCACCAGATCACCAGCTTAGACTAGAGATTTGACTAATAGGCTAGGCTTAGAATAAGATCAGAAGAATAATATCGAGACTGGACTTCAACAGAATTCAGAATACAAAGAGGAGAGGAGAGAGAAATTCAGAATAACAGATGAGTGATACTGAATGTTGTATATTTTGGGGTACAAAAGGGTTGTATTTATAGTGTAGACTGGTGGAATTCAGATACAATTAGGATTACCAATTCAGATAGAATTGTAAGTTTAAGCGTATTGGAAACTGACGAAAACTGCAAAAGATCGGATAAAATTGTACGCTAAATTGTATTCAAATTGGACAAAAATTGTAGTAGGCGCTAGAAAAAAAAACTAGCTCCTGCCAAATAAGTGGCGCCAACCTGTCAACGCTAGAAAATTCTAGCTTTGGAAGGTTTGTTCCGCGAATTCTTGAAACATTGGTTTTCAACAGCTCATAACTTTTTCATACAAACTCTGATTCTAGCAAATAGTACGGGTTTTGCGTCAATGGGATTTGTGAATCTCGAGTTATGGCCCAAAGAGTTGAGGTCGTTCCGTTTTGGCAAAGCCAAGTAAAATCCTTATAACTCATTCGTTTTAACTCAGATTTGGGCTTATGATAAGTCTATTGAAATATTATTACAAGGCCTTTGTAACCATGTTATGTGCATGATACAAATCATATATAATTTATAAGACTAACTTTGACTTTGTAAGGCCGTATCGTTTGCTAGCAAGCGTATTCTAAGAAACTTGAGTTAACATTTACATGTGTTGTGCCCAAGAACTCTGAGTTCGGGAAATGTTATCATTCAAGTTATGTTATCCTAGAGCCTAAAGGGAAGTACTAGAACATTGTCGCGCGTGCAGGTGTGCTGCACGCGGACAACCAAATTCAATCTTTCTAACGATGTACACCCACATATTTAGATGTATCAGAATGTAATGCGACTAAATACAGTCCAGTCTATTTTAGGAAGCTTCCTATTTATGAAAGTTACTATATGAAGGAATGTGTCCTTCACTCAAGGTGCATTAGTCTAATACCAATGTTCAGATTAATTACAAATAATTAATTCAGTAAGATCAAGTGATCAGAACAAGTAGCTGGAGAAATGTTTCCGATCAATGAGTTCTAATCCTTATTAGACTCACAACTTACTCTTGACTGAACCTACAAGGTCATACCAAGACATAACAGATTGCCGAATTAAATGAATCAGAAATTCATTTAATGGATTTTCGAGAAATTAGTTCGAAAAACATAAATATACGATAAGACGTTGGATCAGAATCATATATCTTATTGCGTATATTAGTAAGCTAGGAGAAACCAATAATCGTACCATACTACATTGGATTGTCAAGTACTATACGATAAATAATGACCGTAAGGCATTAGACGCGAAACACGACAAGGGATGAGCAACACTGCGGCCAACGAGCCAAGCTCGCAAAGTCTGCAGGCAACACCGCTACCAGTACGTGTAGAGCGGACCCATGCCCTTGCGGCTGGGGGCGCATAGATGCAAAAGCAGCATCGCACACCAAGCCCATGCGCTGGTGGTTGTGATGTGCGTGTTGGCTTGCAGGCCGGTTGAAAGCTTTGTGTCTTTGGCTGGTTAGCTTAATAACCCTAAGGGTTATTTCCTTACTTCTCACTTGTGGTTTTCCAACTAACCTAAGTTATACACTAAAACCTAGCACACCTTGAGATTCCCAATTCTCTCTCTCTGCCTCCATAATGTGTTTATCCCAAAAGCCTAAACCCTTGACTAGAGATCTAAGCTATCAATACTCAACGAGGATCTGCAGGTGTCGGTGGACATTTGTAGAGGAAATACGTTTGGAGTTCTTATTCGTGTTAATAGACTAATTCGGGAGTACACGCTACAAAAGTATGTATTGCTTAAACTATACTTTTACATGGATTATTCCGCTTATTTGTTAATTAGATTGACTATAAATCCCATCAGTGGTATCATGAGCTTCATTTAAAGTATTTTTTATCATTTTTTTCATCTGTTGAATTTGGTCGATTTTTTTTTTCTTTTCGAATTATTTTTTCGTTTTATTGGATGGATCGAGAAAAAAATTATTGTTTTCGAAGAATATCGATTTTTTTTTTCTAAGCCTAAATCGATTGGAATCGATGTTCTAAGTTGAATTCATGAGATCAGATATGCGAAATACATCCCTGAAGTATTATTTTTTGGTAGTTTTTCGTGTTTAAAGAATTAAAACGTGAAATTTTACGGCTTTAAAAATTATTTACAATATCTACGCGACTTATAATTAATTGAATTTTTCCCTACCGGTTGTTTATGATTATTATGAGGTTTTAAAATTTAATTTGTTCATAAACATTAATTATAAACTCTAATTCCTAAAATCCTAAATTAATGATGTTTATGATCGAAAATTAATTTTATTAATTGGTTATATCTGAAAATTTGTTAAGGCTAGTAGGGGAATATGATTTCATTTTTAAATATCTCTTTAAAAACCCAAGGATTATAATTTTGATAACATTCGTTAATTTTAATCGTTCACCTAAACCATGTTTAATAAAAATCTGAAATTTAAATGTTTAGAACGATTTAAATGTTTGGATTTATTTATCTAATGTATTCAAATTTTTGTTCATAATAATCGTTCGTTGAATTTGAATAATTTTTAGCCTAGACTTGTAAATTTCATAAATTGGATTGTTTGAAATTTTGATAAATCACCCACTTTAATTATTTTTCGTAATTAAAAACGATTATTATTGTTAAAAGTATTTGAAAAATTTAAATCTTGCAAATTTTTTTTCGTAACATTGAATTGGATTTTGATGTTCATTGGACGAGCAAGCCACTCGCACAAGGGCGATGGCTGCTGTTCATGTGCGTGTGTTGCGCACATCATGGCCTCGTGCCATGGTTGTGGCGCGCGCTACAACGAGGCAAGGGCAGGGGCACTGAGCCAGCGCTGGCATGCACATGGGCTTGGCGTGCCGCCTGCATGTGTGCGGCAATGGACGAGAGGCTGGGAAAAGCCTACGGGTGAGCTCCTTGCACGCAATACGCTAGGCGCAGCGACGCATCACCAGCGAGGGAGATGGCGTGCCAGCACGGGCTGGCCAAGCGAATGTAGTAGCGAAAGCAGCGACGAGCGGTGCTCGTGCACATGGGCCCGCATGCGTGCCTGTGTGCTACTGCTGTGTTGCGCGGGGCGTGGGATTCCTGCACACGTCTTGTGCTACGAGTGCCCTGGGCAGTGGAGGGCTGGGTGCAAGCCAAGTCCACGTCGCATTATTTTGTTTAATTTTTTCTTTGGATTTAATTCAAGGCCTTACTTTTGGGATTATTTTTACACCTAGGGGCTAACATTGGAATTTTTCAATATTTTATTTTATTTAACTTGGCCTGGGCCGTGAGTTTAAATATTTAAAATTAAAAGTTTATACAGTATTGGTTTAAGTGGGAGCCTTTTAATGAAATTATTGAAATTAATTATTTTAATTAATTTCTCGTAGGACAATCTTTTTAATTAAATTAAATATATTTAGAATATACTTAATGATTTATAATTTGGAACTGATTAATATTTTAGAACGTGTTTACATGAACGTGATTTTAGTTAATCATGTAATATGTGTAACCTTACTTGGGCCATTTGTTTTAGGATACGAATAGGTGAATGAACATTATAATATTATGTATTGCAGGTTATGCAGGTGACTAGTATGGCCCAACTAGGATAGTTAAATACGTATCGTACCGTTTATCTTCGAATGTAATTTTTTTTATGTATGGTCTGCGTACCATGAAGTTTTGCAGTAATAATTAGATTATTAGTTCAAGTTGAAGGAAATAATGCCCTTGGTCCAAGTATGCATTTAATGTTAAGTCTAATAAATCCGGTTCACTATTAATTAACAAGTTAATGATTCAATGAGATCAAGTGAGCTGAATGCCTAACTAGAGGCCGCTTCAGTTCAAGTGGAATTAATGATATTAATCCGCAGCTTACTCTTGACTGAACCCGTAGGGTCACACAAATAGTACGTAAACGGATCAAGTATTTAATGGAATTAAATACTCCATCTATGGATATTCAGAATCGACGGATCTTGGTTTCAGTGGGAGCTGAGATCGTCAAAGGCATAAAATGAAATACTCCGGAAACGATGATATTGTCGGAAACGGAAATATGGATCGTATCGGAAATATAAATATTATCCAAGTCGTAGATGTTGCCGGAAACGGAAATATGGTACGTATCGAAAAATATTATTGGAAATGGAAATATTGCCGGATTCGGAAATATTGCCGGAAACGGAAATATTGTCAGAATCGGAAATATTATCGAAATCGGAAATAATTCCGGAAACGGAAATATTAAATATTTTTTCGAAACGGAAATTAATTCCGGAATCGGAAATATTAAATATTGTTCGTATCGGAAATGAATTCCGGAATCGAGAATTTAATCGGAAGCGTATCGTACGAATTAGCATCGGACGAGGCCTGCAAGACGAAGGCCCAGCATGAAGCCGGGCCATCGCCCAGCAAGCCGAAGCGCACCAAACACACGCTGCCAAGCCACGCCAGGCCCAGCGCAAGGCCAGGCCCAGCAATGGCCTTGGCGCGCGCGCGGGGCTGCGACGAAGTGGGCTGGCGCTGTGCGTGGGCCGCAAGGCCTGCTTGCGGTGCTAGCGTATCACTCGAAGTGTGTTACTCGAATCCTAAAGCTACCGGGATTCCTCATATGATTAAATCCTAATCCTATAAAGATAGAATTTGTTTAATAGAGTTTTAATAAGAATCAAATTAAATAAATTAGTATCCTAATAGGATTCCAAGTCCTATTCCATAACTCTATAAATAGGTGCCTAGGGTCACATATTTAGATCGAGAATTGAAGTATTCAAAAGGTAAGATTTTCAAGCAAAAATCAGCCACAAACACTTGCCTATTAGCCGAAAATCCTAGTACCTTAAGGGCGATTCTAGTTGGTCAAGCTTAAGGTGGATCCGGACGTGCTGTGGACTATCTACGTAGGGACGACACTTGGAGTCCTAAAGACTTGTTCTTGTTCAGTTCGGGTGCAACTAGGGAGGGCACGCTACAAAGTGTATGCATCTGAATTATGCTAAATGATTATGTGTGAATAATATGTTTCCTGGCTTTATGGTTTTCCGCATGATTTATGTTTATTCATAATGTATCATAACCTAACAATGGTATCACGAGCCTCTTATTATTTTCATAATCTAAATTGCATGATTTGCAAAGAATTAAAGGGGTGAGTAATTTTCGTAATTAATTGCAAATTGCGTTTATTTATTTATATGTACGCAGTTTTTCGGCAGTGTATTCGTTACTCATCCAAATCGAGTGATTTTTGTGTCAATTCCGCATGTAAAAGGCATTCTAAAAATTTGACAAAAATACTAATTTTCGGCCGAACCCAGAATTCCCAAATTCGAAGCCTAACTAAGACTTTTCGGAGGTTTTAGTTTTTCGAACGCAAAAGTTTGTAAATTTAAGATGTTAAATTGAATATTTGCGATTATTGTAGATAAATCTTGAGTTTTTGATTGACCTACAATATATGTTTAACAACTTTGAATGCCTAGACTTGTTAATTATACAACCTAATTTGTAATTATGATTAATTTGTTGAAATTCGAATAATTTAGAATTGATTTGTTTTTCATAATTAATTAATAATTTAATTAGGTATCCATGATTAAAATCCACCATAAAAATTGTTAATTTATGTGAAAATTTTAATTTTTATGACCTAGATTTGAATACATGTAAATCGAAAATTAATTGATTAATAAACTTTTGATTTTTCGCCCTAAAATTATGAAATTAATATGATTTATTAATTTGTCATTAATTTTGAATTAAAAATTTTAAATTTTTATATAACACGCCCATAAATCTTTCACACACAAAGCAATGGACGCTACGTGTTACCCTTAAGGGGTGTTGTATAGTGCGGGCATGCGACGACGAGCAAGGGAGCTCGTCGCCCGTGCGGTACAATGTAGCGAGCAAGGGCCATGGCGCACGAGCACAAGGCAGCATGCTGCCCTTGTGTCGAGTGCCGTGGCGTGGGCGAAGGGGCAAGGGCGAAGGCATTGGCGCAAAGCCAGGCGAGCAGCCGCGTGTGGGCAGCGAGCATGCTGCGCTGCAGCGCCCAGCGAAGCATCCAGACGCGTCGAAGCGAGCGGGCTGCGCGTAGCGTGGCCTGGGCTTGCTGCGTTGCGTGTGGCCTGCTCGCGTATGCCATAAGATTAGTCGCGCGGGGCGATGCGGCCTCGTAGCTCGACGGGGCTTGGGCACAAGCCCAAGTGCCTCGTCTTGAGACGATTGATACGTTTTGATATTAATTTAGGAATTCCAGTTCGGAAATAATTTTAATTAATTTTAAAATTAATAATTTAAATTGTTTTCTCGGATTTTAATTTTGAATGTTATAATTATTATAAATTTTATTTATACTAATTATTTCACTAAAATTAAACCTTGAATTAATTTAAATTCAACTGAAAAATAAATTAAATAAAATGGATTCAATTATAAATTTATATGAGCTTTAAATTTTAATTAAATTTGTATGTTTCCGGTTAGACTAGAAATACATTTTTATGTTTAAAATTAGTAAAGCATATGAATTTATTGGTTTAAGTGGGAGCAATTTTAGTCATAAACTCTTGATTAGGTCTACAAATCCTTTAAGGTTAAACAACTTGATTAGAATTAATAAGGACTGAATAATTGGTAGATTATTGGTGCCCTTGATTAATTGCTGCAAATATTTATGTGATGCATACAATGTGTTTTTACTAACCAATTATGTGGGCCATTCATGATAATGAATGGGTGAATGGTATATATTGTATATGTACTGTTTTGCAGGTTATGAAGTGACTAGTATGGCCCAAATAGGATAGCAAATATGGTCTGCGTACCATTAATTTGAATGTAATTGGTCTAAAGCACCAAATTTGTTTTTCAATTCAAATATGGTATGCGTACCATCAAATAGCTGTAATTCGTTTAATTATAGCCTATCCTATTTGAAGAAAATGGCGCCTCCCACGGTGAAATTCAAAACGAAGTTTCCAACCATTTTCAAGACGGACTTTGAAGGTGAAGCTTCAAGATGAAGTCGGGCCATACTAGATCAAATTTATCTTATGCATGCTTTAAGTTATTTATTTCTTTTAAATATGTCTTAAATATACATGAGATCGAAGCTTGATTATGTTGCATGATTAAGGATTTTAGTTCACTTAAAATCTAACCAACATAGTAAGAGCCTTAAGTTCCAAATTTAAAAATTGAGTTAAAAGGTGCCATGCCAAAATAACACTTACTTGGATATCCTTTACATCGATCTTAGTAATAGGTTTCCGCCATAGCGAGGTGTTACTTATCGATACTAAAGGGGTAAGGTACACAAATAATTGTGAGTACATGTTAGTTTTGGTGAAACTCAACGATATAAGTAAGGAGTCCTTTTATGTCGTGGCAAAATCGATAGGTTTACCTAATAAGTTCTTAGACGTACTTATTAACTAAGAGTAGTTTCTAGACTATTAGCAAAAGGCTTTTGCTTACCTAAAAGATTTTAGAATTGAGTCTAAATACATAATGTGCTTAATTCTTCAATGGATTTTAGGATCTTGGAATCATTTTATTCACACCTGCCGGAACACATAACTTGAATAAAATGCTTAATGAACATTAAATTTTGCATGTATGCTAGAATTTAAGTTTATTAAGAGAAACTGTGAATGATTATTTATTTGTTTATTCTTTTTCTATTGTAGTTTAACTATGGCAAACAACAATCAAAAAATCATCATGGGTTCTGAGCTTATGGTCAAGCTGAACCTAACAAATTTTCTTGAATGGGAAGCTAAGCTAGCTGAAATAGTCAGACTCAATGGACTTGAGTATGTACTGTTACATCCCATGCCAAGCTACTATGCCAGAGACATGACCCCAGAAAGATTTGCCGCCTGGGATGCGGATCTCAAAAAGGTAATGAGTCTCATGCTGAACAATATCCCTGATGAATGGGCTAAAAGGTTTGTAGCTTACAAACCTTTTACGCTCATCAAGAATCTAAGGGATATCTGTCGTGGAAGCACGGAGGACAGGGACCTGAACGTCCATGAGTTGATTGAATAAATGTCTGGTCTAAAGGTTAGTTCTCCCAACAGGTGTTATAGGATGGAAGTCCAAGAAACACATTTTCAACTCCTTTGCAACAAACAAAGGGTAGGCGTCCCACTAAGGTTCCATGTGTTGGGGAATACAGTTAAACATAATAACATGTGCGGAACAATCCCCAAAGCCCGGAAACATGTATAAAGCACAGAATAAGCAAACTTACATTCGAAGCGTGTTTTCCACAATAATCTGTCAACGAACACCAATAAAGAACTCCACTTATCGTTCCTCTACTTGGTTCACCGACACGTCATATCCGTCTTGATTATCGTAGCTTAGACAATCGATCAAGATACTTTGCTTTTTGGGAAGAACTCACTTTGGAGGCACAGAGAGAATTAGGGTTCTCTATGTCTCTAGGGTTTGAGTAATATGAATTGTGTGTTGTTCGAAAATATGCCTATTGTATTAATGATGTAACCGGCCAAGAACCAAAGGCCTTGACCGGCCACATCACGCAAGCACACACGGACCGCACGCCCGCGCCCAGCGACACACTGTAGGCCGAAGCCCACAACGCGCGCGCCGAGCAGCTGGGCCGTGGGCCTTGCTCGCTCGTCGCTGCGATGCGCTGTTGTATGCTAATGCGTGCTCGCGCCCAATGGGCTGGCCTTGCTCGCCTTTGCTCGCGAGCTTGCTGGCTCGTTGAGCCTTGCACGCTTACGTGCTTGGCTCGACGGGTCGGCAACTCCGATGCCCTTCGTATTCGCGATTTAATATATTTCCGATATTATTATTTATCGTTTCATATACGACGAATCACCGTCGTACGATACGATTTATTCGTGTCGCCCAGCTTACGAATATTCGCGATACGATTCCGACAAAGGTCGTATCGTATAATACGTTTCCAACTAATTCCCGAAAAGCTATTAAATGAATTTCCGATTCATTTAATCTGGTGATCTGTTACGTGTCATTGGTGTGACCTTGTAGGTTCAGTCAAGAGTAAGTTGTGAGTTCAATATCCATTAGAACTCACTGATCGGAAGCATTGCTCCAGCTAGCTGTTCCGATCACTTGATCTCACTGAATTAATTGTTCGCAATTAATCTGTACCTTGGTATTAGACTTAATGCACCTTGGGTGAAGGACATATTTCCTTCAATCTCCCACTTGTCATTCAGACAAGTGTGCATCCACATTCCTTTGTCACTTAGTGTTACTTACTGAACATAAGGTAAGATCCAAGCCATCCTTATTAGGTCCAGAAGTGTTTCTCGGATTACAGAGTTCAACTGTCAAACTTTTGCAGAAGGTTAAGCCTAACCATTCTGAGCACGGCCATGCATTTTACAGTATCTAACTCTCCGAGAGGCCTTGTTACACAACAACACCATATCCTATCAAAGATAGGAGGACAATCCATTCTTGCAATCTATGAACATTCACTTTGATTCATAGTACGCCCAATAACTGCTTTTATAGCCTCCTTTTACGGTGCGACGTTTAGCTAGTATCAAAGCAAATTAATTCTCAAACGAGCAGACATAATCGCTCATGTTATGAGGAACGGTTTCTAATCACCATTAATGAGAACTACCTATGACATGACTTTAATCTCTTAAAATGTTCTCATGGTCAATCCGATACAAGATCCAATAAGTATCTATGCAAAAGATTCTGACATCCAGTCACTCTAGTTCAAGAAACAGAACTAAGTAATCTACTTGCAATCTAATCTTCATTAGTCATTGGTCGTCCACCTGTCAATGACCTGGATTAGGGATCCTTTGTGACTTCAATATTCAAGTTCACTTATGGGTGTTTCTTTGCCGAAGAATCCATCTTGACATCCCATTTGAATGATTTGAATCACATGGACTTATCATTTAATTCTAAACCACAATTAAATGAGTATGAAATAAATAAATTTCATAAATATGAAATGGTTAAACCAATTGTTTTAAACATAGATCTAACAGATGTTCTAAAACAATACTTAGAAAATCAAAGCCATTCTCCAACATGCTTGATTCCCATGGTTGCTACATGTGCGTTGTGTTTCACTTGTGGCAACGGTTTAGTCAATGAATCCACGACGTTGTCGTTAGTTCCAACCTTGCAAATCTCGATTTCCTTTCTTTCAACGATCTCTCGAAGTATATGAAATCGCCGCAGTACGTGCTTGGACTTCTGGTGGCTCCTAGGCTCCTTTTCCTGGGCAATGGCTCCGCTATTGTCGCAATACAAAGCCACTGGTCCTTTAATGGAGGGGACAACACCAAGTTCGCACTTTTCCAGCTTACTGCTCCGCCGTTGAGGCAGAACACAAACCCAGACTGTGATCTGAAATCATCTCTGTCGGTTTGAAAGCTTGCGTCCGTATAGCCCTTAACAATCAACTCATCTGTACCACCATAAACCAGAAACTGATCCTTAGTCCTTTTCAGGTACTTTAGGATGTTCTTGGCAGCAGTCCAATGCGCCTCACCTGGTTCTGACTGGTACCTGCTCGTTGCACTGAGTGCGAACGAAACATCCGGCCTTGTACAAATCATAGCATACATGATGGATCCAATAGCCGAAGCGTATGGAATTCCACTCATCTTTCTACGCTCATCAGATGTTTTGGGACACTGATTCTTGCTTAGATATATGCCATGTGACATGGGTAGATGGCCTCTCTTGGCTTCCATCATATTGAACCTAGCTAGCACTTTGTCAATGTAAGTGCTTTGGCTTAGTCCAATCATCCTCTTAGATCTATCCCTATAGATCTTGATGCCCAATATGTACTGTGCCTCTCCTAAGTCCTTCATTGAGAAACACTTCCCGAGCCATGTCTTTACAGACTCGAACATAGGAATGTCGTTTCCAATAAGAAGTATGTCATCAACATACAAGACTAGGAATGCAATTTTACTCCCACTAACCTTCTTGTATACACAAGATTCGTCCTGATTCTTGATGAAGCCAAACTTATTGACTGCTTCATCAAATCATTTATTCCAACTCCTTGATGCCTGCTTTAGTCCATAGATGGACTTCTTAAGCTTGCATACCTTTCCTTGGTTCTCTTGATCGACAAAACCCTCCGGCTGTGTCATGAACACAGTCTCTTCAAGAACACCGTTCAAGAAGGCAGTTTTGACATCCATTTGCCATATTTCATAGTCATGAAAAGCGGCAATCGCAAGGATTATCCGAATAGACTTAAGCATCGCGACTGGAGAAAAGGTTTCATTGTAGTCAACGCCGTGAACTTGCCTGTAACCTTTTGCTACCAATCTAGCCTTGTATATGTTTACAATTCCATCTTTATCTTTATTCAACTTGAAGACCCATTTGCATCCGATAGGTGTGAACCCATCCGGCAAATCAACCAAATCCCAGACTTGATTTTCAGACATGGAGTCTATTTCAGATTGCATGGCCTCTAACCATTTAATGGAGCTTGGGCTCTTCATAGCTTTCTTGTAAGTCAAAGGTTCATCACTATCCAATATGAGAACGTCTAAGTTTTCAGTCAAGAGGACGCCTGTCCATCTGTCCGGCTGAAAAATAGTTCTATTCGACCTACGAGGGGCAACAACATTTTGAGGAACTACTCCCACTGGCTCTTCTAAATACCTTGGAGGTTCATCAACTTGAACTACTTCTAAAGAGTTATGAGTTCGTTGTTCGTCTCGAATCTCTTCGAGGTCTATTATTCTCCCACATGTCAATTTGGAAATATGATTTCTTTCCAAAAGGACACCGTCACGAGCAACGAATACCTTGTTGTCTGACTTGTTGTAGAAGTAATACCCCATAGTTTCTTTTGGATACCCAACGAAGAAACATTTGTCAGATTTAGGTTGTAGCTTGTCCGAAATTAATCGCTTGACATATGCTTCGCAACCCCAAATCTTCAGAAAAGACAACTTTGGAAGTTTCCCAGTCCATAATTCGTATGGAGTCATTTAAACAGCTTTTGACGGAGCACGATTCAGTGTGAGTGCTGCAGTTTGCAACGCATGTCCCCAGAACTGTAAAGGAAGTTCGGCCTGACCCATCATTGACCTGACCATATCGAGTAAGGTCCTGTTTCTCCGTTCCGACACTCCATTCCATTGAGGTGTCCCCGGAGCAGTCAATTGAGAAAGAATACCACATTTTTTTAGATGGTCATCAAACTCGTGGCTAAGATATTCACCTCCTCGATCCGATCTTAGAGCTTTGATTTTCTTGCCATGTTGATTCTCTACTTCATTTTAAAATTCTCTGAATTTCTCAAACGATTCAGACTTGTGCTTCATTAAGTAAATATAGCCATATCTACTGAAGTCGTCCGTAAACGTTATGAAATAGCTGAACTCACCTCTAGCTTTCGTACTCATAGGCCCACATACGTCCGTATGTATTAGCCCTAGTAGTTCGCTTTCTCTTTCTCCCATCTTTGAGAAAGGTTGCTTTGTCATTTTTCCAAGCAAACAAGATTCGCATTGATCAATCTTCTCTAAGTCGAATGATTCTAGAATTCCTTTCCGTTGAAGTAATTCCATGCGCTTTATGTTTATATGGCCTGATCGACAATGCCACAGAAATGTGAGATCCGAATCACCAGTTTTAGCCTTTTTGGTATTTATGTTATAAATGTGTTTGCTCGTGTCTAGCACATATAGACCGTTTTCTTGTTGTGCTGAACCATAAAACATTCCATTCAAAGCAAAAGAACAACTATTGTCTTTAAATTGAAAACTAAAACCTTTAGAATCCAAACTTGAAACGGAAATGATGTTTCTGGTGATACTAGGAACATAGTAACAGTTTTCTAGTTCCAAAACAAACCCACTAGGCAAAGAAATAAAATAAGATCCTACGGCTAATGCAGCAATCCGTGCTCCATTTCCCACGCGTAGATCCATCTCGCCTTTATCAAGCCTTCTACTTCTCCTTAGTCCCTGTGAATTGGAACATAAGTGTGAGCCACAACCAGTATCTAATACCTAAGAAGTAGAATTAGCAAGATTACAATGTATAACATACATACCTGAAGGAGAAGCAACGTTTCCGTCCTTCTTCTCTTCCTTTAGTTTGGGGCAATCTCGCTTGTAATGACAAATTTCATTACAATTGAAGCATTGCGATGTAGATGGAGAACGATCCTTCTTCATCTTCTTCTTGGATGGCGCCACTTGCCTTCCTGAAGTAGATGGAGATGCACCCTTACTTTGGATCTTCCCCGGAACCCTTTTCTTGATTTTCTTACTCTTTACTTTTAGCGATGCTTGCTTATCACTTACAAAGTCCAATTCGTACTGATGAAACAAGTAAATTAGTTCACTAAGAGTATTCTTCATTTTCTTGGAGAAATAGAGTAGTTTGAATTTCTTATAACCGGGGTGAAGAGAATTCAAAAGTATTCCCGCAGCTGCAGAATCTGGGAATAGATCACCAAGTAACTCAAGCTGGTTGAGAAGCCCAACCATTTTCTTTGTATGAGTTCTGATTGGCGTCCGTTTTGTCATTTCAAGATCAATGACCCTTTCCCTTGCTTTTTGTCTTTCGACGTCAAAGCAACAACCCAGTGGAGCGTTAAGCTTTAGATCCTCAAATGAATTTACCAATTCAAAAACATTTTGGTCGACATGTTGACCACCATGTTGGAATCTACCACGACATATATCCCTAAGATGCCTTAGGAGTGCCTATGGCTCGTATGCAACGAACCTTGCACTCCAATCATTGGGGATAGAGCCAAGAATAAGATCCATCACTAGCGGCACGTGGCTTGCCCACGTACAGTGCTTTTCTAGAGTCATATCCTATGAGTAATAGCTGGGGATGGGATGGTCAACTATATATTCAATGTTGTTCCACCTGAGGACTTGCCGAAGCTTCCTCTCCCAATCAAGAAAGTTTGATAGGTTCAATTTTACATCCAGAATTTCAGTTACTTTGAGTTTTATTTTGATCTCGACCATAGTGATTACTACAATCGAAAAGAATTTGCAATAAATAACCATTCATACAATTCAATAACTTTGAAATAAAAGCAAAACATGCAATCATTAAAGCTATTAAAACATTTCATTCATGCAAAAAGCAAAAACATGGTCCAAAATGAATGAAACGATTCCAAGACCCCAAAAGTCCTAAATCCTTAAGCAGCTTTAGCATGTCTTAAGTAGTTTAAGATTTCAGGTAAGCAAAACCTATTGCTAGTAATCTCCAAATTACTCTTGGTTAATAAATTAATGCCATAATTTATCCCATTGCCACAACTTAATGCCATTGTGGTTTGAGTTGTAACCACAATCAACGTGCTCCTTTAGGACGCCTTACCACCTAAGTCAACTAAAAATAGCACCTCGCTTTAGCGTAAACCTACTATCTTAGATCCCTAGATTTTTGTAAGTGTTGATTTGGAAGGCAATTTTTTAAACTCAATATTACTTGGACCTAATTGTTTCTATGTTGGTTCGATTATTTAGTAAACTTAAAACTAATCGATTCATAGGAAACAACCTGTTCATGCAAAGCATACATACATTCATACATTCACGCATAATATATATATAGAAGTGCATAAATAAATGATGATCTAGTATGGCCCAAAACATCTTGTCTTGAAGCATCCAATCTTCATCACCTCCTTGTTAGCTTGGCATCGTCTTGAATCTTCGTTCAAATGCTAACTTAAAGTTCTAAACTTAGAAATACTTGAAAATAATAAATTACATCAAAATTTCCATGGTACGCAGACCATATTTAAAACTTTACATTTAAAGATAGAACGGTACGCAGACCGTATTTAACTATCCTAAATTGGCCATACTAGTCACTTGGAGTACCTGCATTGCATAACATATATATTCTATGCATTCGCCCATTCGTGTGCTAAAACGAATGGCCCATATAAATATGCAAGTATTTACGTGAATTAATTAAAATTCACGTTCACATAAACGCGTCCTAAAATATTAATCAATTTCCAAATTATTAATCCTTAGACTTTATCCTAATTAAAATTGAATTTAATTAAAATAATGCGACCTACGAAAATAATTAAAAAATAATAATTATTTCATTTTAATTTCATTTAGTGGCTCCCACTCAAACCAATAATTATTCCGGATATTTAATTATGAAATATTAAATTAAAACTCGCGGCCCGGCCCAAGCAAATAAAATATTAAATTAAATATCCCGTTAGTCCAAATTAATGCAAATATACGAAGCCCAACGAATTAAACAATTTTTAACACAAAAAAAAGTCCAATTACTTAGTCGGGCTAGGCTTGCGCCCAGCCCCGTCTTGTGTGAGGCCCAAGAGCGCACGAGCAAAGCTCGCACACCCCCAGCCCCATCGCGCACGCGCACCGCGTCCTCGCAGCGTAGCTGCCCCTGCGTGCGTGTTGTGCATCGTGTGGTGTGCTGGACGTCGCAAGGCTTGCGCCTTGCTTCGTCGCAGCCCCGCAAGCTCCCGCCTGCCCCTTTCCTCGCCTAGCGCGCACGAGGCACGCAGCGTACCTACTGCTGCCCGTGTCGCATGGCTCGGCCTAAGCACAATGGCCTCGTATGGCTCGACGAGCCATACGTCCACCATGCTCATGTTCGTGCCTTTGGTTCGTAATACGGACCAACTTAATTAAAGTTAAATTTAATTCACGAACTTGCATTAATTTTATTTTTCAAAAAAGTTACGATTTTATTTTCAAAAAACAACGATTTTTAACGATTTAATAAACTTTAACGACAATCCAATTTCGTAAAATTAATAAATCAAGGGCTAACAATATTCAAACTTTTAAGAACGATCGAATCGACATTAAAGTTTGAACTTTTAATTAATAAAATCCAAAGCTTTAAATCGTTCATAAACAATTAAATTTCAGATTTTTAATAATTTGGTTTAAGTGCGATTAAAATTAACGAAACCATTCAAAATTTTAATCCAATAATTTTTAAAATTAGCCACTGACCCATGAAATTATACCCCCTTTTCCAAATAACCGAATTATCAAACCACAATTAATTAAAATTCAATTAGGGTTTCAAATTTTACGAATTGGGGAAAGGAAAAATTAGGGTTTATACTTATCCGGAAAGTCTGAAACTTTTACCATAGTTCAAGCATTTATCCGGCAACAATGTGTCAAAATTTCAAGCAATTCCGAGTAGTTTAGGTCGACCATTTAATTGAATTACTGTCCGACACTTTTAATTTTTAATGAAAAATTAACAAAAACGCCCAAAAACGCCTGTTTTCGTAATTCTATTCTCATGAGTTGATCTTAGAAAATCGTTTTCCATCAGATTAGGGTTTTAAAAATCGAAAAAGCGAACATTTTTTATTTCGGACCTGATTATTACGCAATTCATCCAATGATTCGTAAAAAATTCTGTAAAATCAACAAAAATTCCAAATTTTCGACAGATGCAAAAACAATAATAATCATGCTAATTCATGCTTTGAATACATAAGGCTCATGATATCACTGTTGGGGAATACAGTTAAACATAATAACATGTGCGGAACAATCCCCAAAGCCAGGAAACATGTATAAAGCACAGAGTAAGCAAACTTACATTCGAAGCGTGTTTTCCACAATAATCTGTCAAAAAACACGAACAAAGAACTCCACTTTTCGTTCCTCTACTTGGTTCACCGACACGTCAGATCCGTCTTGATTATCGTAGCTTAGACAATCGATCAAGATACTTTGCTTTTTGGGAAGAACTCACTTTGGAGGCATAGAGAGAATTAGGGTTCTCTATGTCTCTAGGGTTTGAGTAATATGAATTATGTGTTGTTGGAAAATATGCCTATTGTATTAATGATGTAACCGGCCAAGAACCAAAGGCCTTGACCGGCCACATCACGCAAGCACACACGGACCGCACGCCCGCGCCCAGCGACACACTGTAGGCCGAAGCCCACAGCGCGCGCGCCGAGCAGCTGGGCCGTGGGCCTTGCTCGCTCGTCGCTGCGATGCGCTGTTGCATGCTGTTGCATGCTCGTGCCCAATGGGCTGGCCTTGCTCGCCTTTGCTCGCGAGCTTGCTGGCTCGTTGGGCCTTGCACGCTTACGTGCTTGGCTCGACGGGCCGGCAACTCCGATGCCCTTCGTATTCGCGATTTAATATATTTCCGATATATTATTTATCGTTTCGTATACGACGAATCACCGTCGTACGATACGATTTATTCGTCTCGCCCAGCTTACGAATATTCGCGATACGATATACAATTCCGACAAAGGTCGTATCGTATAATACGTTTCCAACTAATTCCCGAAAAGCTATTAAATGAATTTCCGATTCATTTAATCCGGTGATCTGTTACGTGTCATTGGTTTGACCTTGTAGGTTCAGTCAAGATTAAGTTGTGAGTTCAATATCCATTAGAACTCACTGATAGGAAGCATTGCTCTAGCTAGCTGTTCCGATCACTTGATCTCACTGAATTAATTGTTCGCAATTAATCTGAACCTTGGTATTAGACTTAATGCACCTTGGGTGAAGGACATATTTCCTTCAGCATGTGGATCTTATGCTTTCATATTTTGATCGCCTAAGTCTGCTAGGAACACCAATAAGCGAAAGGATGGCAGTCTCTATCTTGCTCAATTCACTGCACAGTGGGTTTGGTCGCTTCAAGCAACTATACCTAAGTGAACCAAGAGAAGAAACAGTTGCAGAATTTGTTCACCTTGTCAGAAAGGCTAAGATAATACTGGACTGTGAAGCCAAAGATTTACTCAAGGCTAAAGGGAGACCGTTCAAGAAAGGTGGAAAGTCCAAGGCCAATGCTAAATCAAAGCAGGACAAGTCCACATCAAGCTGTCTTTATTGTGATGGAATAGGCCATTACAAAAGAGAATGTCCAAAGCTAAAGGAAGATCAGAAGAACGGAATAGTCGTTCCATCTTCAGGTATTTTCGTTATAGACTGTATACTTGCTAATTCAACTATTTGGGTATTAGATACAGGTTGTGGCTCACACTTATGTTCCAATTCACAGGGACTAAGAAGAAGTAGAAAGTTAAGCAAGGGTGAAGTCGACCTACGAGTGGGAAATGGAGCACGGATTGCTGCATTAGCTGTAGGAACTTATTATTTGTCGTTTCCCTCTGGGCTAGTTTTGGAACCGGAAGAGTGTTTCCATGTTCCAAGTCTTACTAAAAACATCATTTCTGTTTCTTGCTTAGATGCTAAGGGATTTTCCTTTTTAATAAAAGACAATAGTTATTCGTTTTATTTTAAAGAGATGTTTTATGGATCTGCTAGATTAGTCAATGGACTTTATTTATTAGATCACGACAAACAAGTTTATAACATAAATACCAAAAAGGCCAAAAAGGATGATTCAGATCTCACTTATCTGTGGCATTGTCGATTAGGCCATATTAAATTGAAACGCATGGAAAGACTTCAAAAGGAAGGAATTCTAGAACCGTTTGACCTATAGGATTATGGTAAGTGAGAATCATGTTTACTTGGCAAAATGACAAAGCAACCTTTCTCTAAAGTTGGAGAAAGAGCAACTGAACTATTGGGTTTAATCCATACAGATGTATGTGGACCAATGAGTACAAATGCTAGGGGTGGTTTCAGCTACTTTATCACTTTCACTAATGACTTCAGTAGATATGGTTATGTCTACCTAATGAAGCATAAGTCTTAATCCTTTGACAAATTCAAGGAGTTTCAGAGTGAAGTAGAGAATCAATTAGGCAAGAAGATTAAGGCACTGCGGTCTGATAGAGGTGGTGAATATCTGAGCTATGAATTTGATGACCATCTGAAAGAATGTGGAATTCTATCAGAATTCACTCCTCCTGGAACACCACAATGGAACAGTGTGTCGGAAGGGAGGAACAGAACCTTGCTAGACATGGTTAGATCAATGATGGGTCAGGCCAAACTTCCAATAGAATTTTGGGGACATGCACTAAATACAACCGC
This sequence comes from Spinacia oleracea, assembly GCF_020520425.1. Classification (NCBI taxonomy): domain Eukaryota; kingdom Viridiplantae; phylum Streptophyta; class Magnoliopsida; order Caryophyllales; family Amaranthaceae; genus Spinacia; species Spinacia oleracea. Next base: position 83,808,891 of record NC_079492.1, on the reverse strand, counting down.
ACTCACTATAAATAGAGCTCCGCCTAAAGCTGTTGAAAAGACTCCATATGAGTTATGGTTTGGAAAGCCTCCAAAAGTGTCTTTTCTTAAGATTTGGGGATGTGAAGTATACGTCAAACGATTAATTTCAGACAAACTTCATCCGAAATCTAACAAATGTATCCTTGTGGGCTATCTAAAGGAAACAAAGGGGTATTACTTCTACAATACATCTGAGAACAAGGTGTTTGTTGCTCGAGATGGTATCTTTTTGGAAAAGGATCACATTTCCAAAATGACAAGTGGGAGAAAAGTAGACCTCGAAGAAATTCGATTCGAACAACAAACTTTAGAGAATGCTCAAGATGACATTCAGGATGAAACTCGGAGATCTTTAGAAGTTTCTGGTGAGAATCATGGACAATCTAGAGATGTAACCCCTCGTAGATCGCAGAGATATAGATCTCAACCGGAAAGGTACTTAGGTATTTTGACGAACGAGAGCTATGGCGTTCTATTACTTGAAAGTGATGAACCTGCGACTTACAAGCAAGCTATGACGAGCCCTAGCTCCAAGCAATGGCAAGAAGCCATGCAATCTGAATTAGACTCCATGTCTGAAAACCAAGTTTGGGATTTGGTCGATTTGCCAGGTGGCTACCAAGCCATTGGAAGCAAATGGGTTTTCAAACTGAAAAAGGACAAGGATGGAAAACTTGAAGTTTTCAAAGCTAGATTGGTTGCAAAAGGTTACAGGTGAAGGAAATAGTACCCTTGGTCCAAGTATGCATTCAATGTTAAGTCTAATAAATGCGGTTCAGTATTAATTAACAAGTTAATAATTCAATGAGATCAAGTGAGCTGAATGCCTAGCTAGAGGCTGCTTCAGTTCAAGTGGAATTAATGATATTAATCCACAGCTTACTCTTGACTGAACCCGTAGGGTCACACAAATAGTACGTAAACGGATCAAGTATTTAATGGCATTAAATACTCCACCTATGGATATTCGGAATCGACGAATCTTGGTTTCAGTGGGAGCTGAGATCGTCACAAAAAAGAAATGAATACTCCGGAAACGATGATATTGCCGGAAACGGAAATATGGATCGTATCGGAAATATAAATATTATCCAAGTCGTAGATGTTGCCGGAAACGGAAACATGGTACGTATCGGAAAATATTATTGGAAATGGAAATATTACCGGAATCGGAAATATTGCCGGAAACGGAAATATTGTCAGAATCGGAAATATTATCGAAATCGGAAAATAATTCCGGAAACGGAAATATTAAATATTTGTGCGAAACGGAAATTAATTCCGGAATCGGAAATATTAAATATTATTCGTATCGGAAATGAATTCCGGAATCGGGAATTTAATCGGAAGCGTATCGTACGAATTAGCATCGGACGAGGCTTGCTAGACGAAGGCCCAGCACGAAGCCAGGTCATCACCCAGCAAGCCACACGCAAAAAACACACGCCAAGCTCGACCAGGCCCAGCGCAAGGCCAGGCCCAGCCAAGCCTTGGCGCGCGCGCATAATGGGCTGCGGGCAAAGGGGCTGTACGCCGTGCGTGGGCCGCGAGGCTTGCGCATGGGCGTGCGGCTCGTGCGTGCGTAAGTGTTTGTGTTCCTGTACGAATCCTAAAGCTATCGGGATTCTACATATTGATTAAATCCTAATCCTAATAAGATTATATTTATTATTTAGAGTTCAAGTTGGATTCTAATTAATAAATCCAAATCCTAGTAGGATTATAATTCCTTTTCCATACCTCTATAAATAGGAGCCTAGGGTCATAATTTATAGACACAATTGAAATATTCAAAGGGTAAGTTTTTGAAAGAAAAATTCAGCCATACACTTGCACTAACCTAGCCGAAAATCCTAGTACCTTAAGGGAAATTCTAGTTGGTCAATCTTGAGGCGGATCCGGACGTACTGTGGACTATCTACGGAGGGACGACACTTGGAGTCCTAAAGACTTGTTCTTGTTCGGTTCAGGCGCAGCTAGGGAGGGCACGCAACAAAGTGTATGCATCTAAACTATGCTAAATGATTATGTGTAAATAATATGCTTTCCCGGCTTAATGGTTTTTCCGCATGATTTATGTTTTGTCATATGAATCATAACCTAACAGTGGTATCAGAGCCTCTTATTATTTTCATAATCTAAATTGCATAACATGGTTAAATTTCACAAATTTGCAAGGAATTAAAAGGGGTGATTAATTTTCGTAATTGTTAATTAATTGCAAATTGCGTTTATTTAATTATATGTACGCAGGTTTTCGGCAGTTTCTTCGTTACTCATCCAAATCGAGTGATTTTTATGTCAATTCCGCATCTAAAAGGCATTCTAAATTTTTGACAAAAATAATCGTTTTCGGCCGAACCCAAAATTCCCAAATACGAAGCCTAACTATGACTTTTCGGAGGTTTTAGTTTTTCGAACGCAAAAGTTTGTAAATTTAAGATGTTAAATTAAGTATTTGCGATTCTTGTTGATAAATCTTGAATTTTTGATTGACCTACAGTATATGTTTAACAAGTTTGAATGCCTAGCCTTGTTAATTATACAACCTAATTCGTAATTATGATTAATTTTTTGAAATTCGAATAATTTAGAATTAATTTGATTTTCATAATTAATTAATAGTTTAATTAGGTATCTATGATTAATATCCACCATAAAAATTGTTAATTTATGTTAAATTTTTAATTTTTATGACCTAGATGTGAATCCATGTTAATCGGAAATTAATTGATTAATAAATTTTCGATTATTCGCCCTAAAATTATGAAATTAATATGTTTTATTAATTTGTCATTAATTTGGAATTAAAAATTTTTAAATTTTTATGAAAACGCTCATTAATGTTGCACGCACAAAGCAATGGAAGCTACGTGTTACCCTTAAGGGGTGTTGTATAGTGCGGGCACGCGACGACGAGCAAGGGAGCTCGTCGCCCGTGCGGTACGAATGCAGCGAGCAACATAGCGCATGGCGCGCGCACGAGGCAACGCAGCCTATGCGTGTGTGCGTGTGTGCTATGCGATGGGCGAGGGCGACGATGCAAGGCACGAGTGACGAGCAAGACGCGTGTGGGCAGCGATGCTGCCGAGCCACAGCGCGCCTGGCTCGCCCAGCCAGCAAGCAGAACGCGCGAGTAGGGAGCGATCCCTCGCTCGGCGCGCGCTGGCCTGCGCAGCAACACGCGACACAGCACAAGGCTTCGCGCAACGTGGCCAGCTGTGGCGTGTCGCTGTGTGTGCTTTGTGCTACGATCAATCGAACGGGGCGCGAGCCTCGTAGCTTGATGGGGCTTGGGCGCAAGCCCAGGTGCCTCTTCTCGCGACAATTGGTACGTTTTGATTTTAATTTTAATTTTCAGTTCGGAAACTATTTTAATTAATTTTAAAATTCGAAATTTAAATTGTTTTCTTGGATTTTAATTTTGAATATTATAATTATTAAAAATTTTATAAATTTTATTTATACTAATTATTTTACTAAAATTAAATCTTGAATTAATTTAAATTCGTTTAATTCAACTGAAATAAATTAAATTAATGGATTCGATTATAAATTTATATGAGCTTTAAATTTTAATTAAATTTGTATGTTTCCGGTTAGACTAGAAATACATTTTTATGTTTAAAATTAGTAAAACATATGAATTTATTGGTTTAAGTGGAAGCATTTTCAGTCATAAACTATTGATTTGGTCTACAAATCCCTTAAGGTTAAACAACTTGATTAGAATTAATAAGGACTAAAAAATTGGTAGATTATTGGTGCCCTTGATTAATTACTGCAAATATTTATATGATGCATAACGTGTTTTACTAACCAGCTATGTGGGCCATTCATGATAATGAATTGGTGAATGGTATATATATTGTATATGTACTGTTTTGCAGGTTATAAGTGACTAGTATGGCCCTAATAGGATAGAAAATATGGTCTGCGTACCATTAATTTGAATGTAATTGGTCTAAAGTACCAAAATTGTATTTTCAATTCAAATATGGTCTGCGTACCATCAAATAGTTGTAATTAGTTTAATTGTAGCTTATCCTATTTGAAGAAAATGGTGCCTCCCACGGAGATTTTCAAGACGGACTTTGAAGTTGAAGCTTCAAGATGAAGTCGGACCATACTAGATCACATTTATCTTATGCATGTTTTAAGTTATTTATTGCTTTTAAATATGTCTTAAATATGCATGAGATCAAAGCTTGATTATGTTGCATGATTAAGGATTTTAGTTCACTTAAAATCTAACCAACATAGTAAGAGCCTTAATTTCCAAACTTAAAAATTGAGTTAAAAGGTGCCATGCCAAAATAACACTTACTTGGATATCCTTTCTTCATCGATCTTAGTAATAGTTTTCCGCCATAGCGAGGTGTTACTTATCGAGACTAAAGGAGTAAGGTACACAAATAATTGTGAGTACATGTTAGTTTTGGTGAAACTCAACGATATAAGTAAGGAGTCCTTTTATGTCGTGGCAAAATCGATAGGTTTACCTAATTAATAAGTTCTTAGACGTACCTATCAACCAAGAGTAATTTCTAGACTATTAGCAAAAGGCTTTTGCTTACCTAAAATGTTTTAGAATTGAGTCAAAATACATAATGTGCTTAATTCTTCAATGGTTTTAGGGTCTTGGAATCATTTTATTCACACCTGCCGGAACACATAACTTGAATAAAATGCTTAATGAACATTGAATTATGCATGTATGCTAGAATTTAAGTTTATTAAGAGAAACTGTGAATGATTATTTATTTGTTTATTCTTTTTCAATTGTAGTTTTAATTATGGCAAACAACAATTCATTCAACATTCGATCAATTCTCGAAAAGGAGAAGTTGAGCGGGAAAAACTTCCTTGACTGGCAAAGGAACTTGCAAATAGTTCTTATGCAGGAAGAAAAGGAGTATGTCCTGGAAGAGGCGATGCCCGAAGCCGCAGACGAAGGGGTCACTCAGGCAGCCCTCAATCGTTGGATTGATGCCAAAAAGGATGTGAAATGTCTAATGCTCGCCACCATGAGTGCAGATCTGCAGAAAACGTTCATCAACTCAGATGCTTTCACAATCATCAGTGAGTTGAAGAACATGTTCCAAGATCTGGCTCGAGTCGAAAGATTCGAGCCTCATAGGAAAATTCTTGAGACCAAGCTTAAGAAAGGCGAGCCCGTAAGTCCACATGTTCTCAAAATGATTGGACTCATTGAGAATATGAGTCGGCTGGATCAGCAATTCTCTCAGGAAATGGCTGTAGACACCATCCTCCATTCTCTTCATAACGGGTATGCTCAATTCAAACTGAACTACAGTATGAATAGTCTGAACAAAACGGTCACTGAGCTTCACGGTATGCTAAAGACCGCTGAAAAGACGTCAAAAGTGATAAGCAAGATGTGCTTATGGTGCGTGGGGGCAAGTTCAAGAAATCTGGAAAGAAGAGGAATGCTAAGAAAGGTGGCAACAAGGCCAGCCCAACTAAGCAAACTGGCGCGAAGTCTGAAAAGAGGAAGGTCAGTCAACCCACTTCTGAATCTGAATGCTTCTACTGCAAGAAGAAGGGGCATTGGAAGAGAGATTGCTTGAAGTTAAAGGAAGATCAGAAGAACGGAACAGTCGTTCCATCTTCAGGTATTTTCGTTATAGACTGTATACTTTTTAATTCAACTTCTTGGGTATTAGATACAGGTTGTGGCTCACACTTATGTTCCAATTCTCAGGGACTAAGAAGAAGTAAAAAGTTAAGCAAGGGTGAAGTCGACCTACGAGTGGGAAATGGAGCAAGGATTGCTGCTTTAGCTGTAGGAACTTATTATTTGTCGTTGCCCTCTGGGCTAGTTTTGGAACTGGAAGAGTGTTTCCATGTTCCAAGTCTTACTAAAAACATCATTTCAGTTTCTTGCTTAGATGCTAAGGGATTTTCATTTTTAATAAAAGACAATAGTTGTTCGTTTTATTTTAAAGAAATGTTTTATGGATCTGCTAGATTAGTCAATGGACTTTATTTATTAGATCACGACAAACAAATTTATAACATAAATACCAAAAAGGCCAAAAAGGATGATTCAGATCTCACCTATCTGTGGCATTGTTGATTAGGCCATATTAACTTGAAACGCATGGAAAGACTTCAAAAGGAAGGAATTTTAGAACCATTTGACTTAGAGGATTATGGTAAGTGCGAATCATGTTTACTTGGCAAAATGACAAAGCAACCTTTCTCTAAAGTTGGAGAAAGAGCAACTGAACTATTGGGTTTAATCCATACAGATGTATGTGGACCAATGAGTACAAATGCTAGAGGTGGTTTCAGCTACTTTATCACTTTCACTGATGACTTCAATAGATATGATTATGTCTACCTAATGAAGCATAAGTCTGAATCCTTTGATAAATTCAAGGAATTTCAGAGTGAAGTAGAGAATCAATTAGGCAAGACGATTAAGGCACTGCGGTCTCATAGAGGCGGTGAATATCTGAGCTATGAATTTGATGACCATCTGAAAGAATGTGGAATTCTATCAGAATTGACTCCTCATGGAACACCACAATGGAAAGGTGTGTCGGAACGGAGGAACAGAACCTTGCTAGACATGGTTAGGTCAATGATGGGTCAGGCCGAACTTCCAATAGAATTTTGGGGACATGCACTAAATACAACTGCACTCACTATAAATAGAGCTCCGTCTAAAGCTGTTGAAAAGACTCCATATGAGTTATGGTTTGGAAAGCCTCCAAAAGTGTCTTTTCTTAAAGATTTTGGGATGTGAAGTATACGTGAAACGATTAATTTCAGACAAACTTCATCCAAAATCTGACAAATGTATCCTTGTGGGCTATCCAAAGGAAACAAAGGGGTATTACTTCTACAATACATCTGAGAACAAGGTGTTTGTTGCTCGAGATGGTGTCTTTTTGGAGAAGGTTCACATTTCCAAAATGACAAGTGGGAGAAAAGTAGACCTCGAAGAAATTCTAGTCGAACAACAAACTCTAGAGAACGCTCAAGGTGACATTCAAGATGAAACTCAGAGATCTTTAGAAGTATCTAGTGAGGATCATGGTCAATCTAGAGATGTAACCCCGCGTAGATCGCAGAGATATAGATCTAAACCGGAAAGGTACTTAGGTATTTTGACGAACGAGAGCTATGACGTTCTATTACTTGAAAGTGATGAACTTACGACTTACAAACTAGCTATGACGAGCCCTAGCTCCAAGCAATGGCAAGAAGCCATGCAATCTGAATTAGACTCCATGTCTGAAAACCATGTATGGGATTTGGTCGATTTGCCAGATGGCTACCAAGCCATTGGAAGCAAATGGGTTTTCAAACTGAAAAAGGACAAGGATGGGAAACTTGAAGTTTTCAAAGCTAGATTGGTTGCAAAAGGTTACAGGCAAGTCCACGGTGTGGATTACGATGAAACCTTTTCACTAGTTGAAATGCTAAAGTCTATTCGGATAATGTTAGCAATCGCTGCATATTACGATTACGAAATATGGCAGATGGATGTCAAAACCGCTTTCTTAAACGTCGTTTTAACAGAAACTGTGTTTATGACACAGCCTGTAGGTTTTGAGGATCCAAAGAATGCTAAAAAGGTATGCAAGCTAAAGAAATCCATCTACGGATTAAAGCAGGCATCCAGGAGCTGGAATATACATTTTGATGAAGCAGTCAGTGACTTTGGTTTCATCAAGAACGCAGACGAATCTTGTGTATACAAGAAGGTCAGTTGGAGCAAAATTGCTTTCCTAGTATTATATGTCGATGACATATTACTTATCGGAAATGACATTCCTATGTTGAACTCTGTCAAGATTTGGCTTGGGAAATGTTTTTCGATGAAGGATCTAGGAGAAGCGCAGTACATATTGGGCATCAAGATTTACAAAGATAGATCTAAAAGGATGATTGGACTTAGTCAAAGCACTTATATCAATAAGGTGCTTGATAGGTTCAAGATGGAAGACTCCAAGCGAGGCTACCTACCCATGTCTCATGGAATGACTCTAAGCAAGACTCAGTGCCCAAAAACACTTGATGAGCATAGACGAATGAATGGGATTCCGTATGCATCATTGATTGATTCAATTATGTATGCTATGATATGTACACGCCCGGATGTTGCTACGCACTCAGTGCTACGAGCAGATACCAGTCAGACCCAGGAGAGGCACATTGGATTGCTGCCAAGAATATTCTGAAGTACCTGAAAAGGCACAAAGATGACTTCCTGGTCTATGGTGGAGATGATGAATTAATTGTTAAAGGCTATACGGACGCAAGTTTCCAATCCGACAAAGATGATTTTAGATCACAGTCTAGGTTTGTCTTCTGCCTCAACGGAGGTGCAGTAAGCTGGAAAAGTGCTAAGCAAAGCACCATTGCGGATTCTACAACTGAAGCGGAGTACATTGCTGCACATGAAGCAGCAAAGGAAGCTATATGGCTAAGAGAGTTCATAGGTGAACTTGGTGTAGTCCCCTCCATTAAAGGACCAATAGCCTTGTATTGTGATAATAACGGAGCTATTGCACAGGCAAAGGAGCCTAGACACCACCAAAGGGTCAAGCATGTACTTCGTAGATTTCACCTTCTACGAGAGTTCGTTGAAAGAATAGAAGTCGAGATAAGCAAGATTGGAACTGATGACAACATATCAGATCCATTGACTAAACCTCTGCCGCAGGCGAAGCACAACTCGCACACTGCAGCTATGGGAATCTAGCATATTGGAGAATAGCTTTGATGTCCTTATTTAATGTTTTAAAGTTTTAGAGTTTAATTCTTTGTAAAACATTATTGGTTAATCATTCACAATAAATGAATAGAATTCATTTTTCCATTTAATTTGTGGTTTATTAAATGATGAGTCCCTTCAATTTGACGATATATTCAAGATAGACTGTCAGGACCAGTCCTGTGACTAAGAAATGTCTATCAAGTGAACTTGAATGTCAAAAGTTGAAAATGGTCCCTGGTCGGAGTTTTCTATAAAATTGGACGCATAGAAAACGTTAGACGACTAGAATGCAAGATGACTAGTAGTTCTGTTTCTTGAACTATGTGGACATGGCAATGTCATAATCATTTGCATAGATACTTACTTTGGGAAGACTAGTATCGGAAAGACCTATGAAACTTTACTGTAACAGATGAAAATCTGTCATAAGTAAATTTCATTAAAATTATTAGACACTAAATCCTCAATACCTGAGTGATTTGAGATTACTTGTTTGAGAACTGGTTACTTTGACGTTGACCAACCGTCGCACCGTAAAAGGAGGCTATAAAGGCAACGCTCAGGTAATCTCCCTATCAAACGAAGTCTAATCTCAAAATCGCAAGATTGGGATTGTCCTCCCATAAATTGGGATGAGATGCTTAAAAGTTGTACAAGGCCACTCGGAGAGCTAGAAACTGTAAAATGCATGGCCGTGATCGGATGAATCATAGTTTGTGATTATCTGTTTATTTGATCAGTTGAACTCTGAAACCGAGAAACACCTCTGGACATAATAAGGATGAAAACTCTTACCTTATGTTCAAGAGCAAGCATCGAGAGACAAAGGAATTAGGTAAATGCACACTTGTCCCTAAGGACAAGTGGGAGACTGAAGGAAATAGTGCCCGTGGTCCAAGTATGCATTCAATGTTAAGTCTAATAAATGCAGTTCAGTATTAATTAACAAGTTAATAATTCAGTGAGATCAAGTGAGCTGAATGCCTAGCTAGAGGCCGCTTCAGTTCAAGTGGAATTAATGATATTAATCCACAGCTTACTCTTGACTGAACCCGTAGGGTCACACAAATAGTACGTAAACGGATCAAGTATTTAATGGCATTAAATACTCCATCTATGGATATTCGGAATCGACGAATCTTGGTTTCAGTGGGAGCTGAGATCGTCACAAGCAAGAAATGAATACTCTGGAAACGATGATATTGCCGGAAACGAAAATATGGATCGTATCGGAAATATAAATATTATCCGAGTCGTAGATGTTGCCGGAAACGGAAACATGGTACGTATCGGAAAATATTATTGGAAATGGAAATATTACCGGAATCGAAAATATTGCCGGAAACGGAAGTATTGTCAGAATCAGAAATATTATCGAAATCGGAAAATAATTCCGGAAACGGAAATATTAAATATTTGTTCGAAACGGAAATTAATTCCGGAATCGGAAATATTAAATATTTTTCGTATCGGAAATGAATTCCGGAATCGGGAATTTAATCGGAAGCGTATCGTACGAATTAGCATCGGACGAGGCTTGCTAGACGAAGGCCCAGCACGAAGCCAGGCCGTCGCCCAGCAAGCCACCCGCAACAAACACACGCCAAGCTCGACCAGGCCTAGCGCAAGGCCAGGACCAGCCAAGCCTTGGCGCACGCGCATAATGGGCTGCGGGCAAAGGGGCTGTGCGCTGTGCGTGGGCCGCGAGGCTTGCGCATGGGCGTGCGGCTCGTGCGTGCGTAAGTGTTTGTGTTCCTCTACGAATCCTAAAGCTATCGGGATTCTACATATTGATTAAATCCTAATCCTAATAAGATTATATTTATTATTTAGAGTTCAAGTTGGATTCTAATTAATAAATCCAAATCCTAGTAGGATTATAATTCATTTTCCATACCTCTATAAATAGGAGCCTAGGGTCATAATTTATAGACACAATTGAAGTATTCAAAGGGTAAGTTTTTGAAAGAAAAATTCAGCCATACACTTGCACTAACCTATCCGAAAATCCTAGTACCTTAAAGGCGATTCTAGTTAGTCAATCTTGAGGCGGATCCGGACGTACTGTGGACTATCTACGGAGGGACGACACTTGGAGTCCTAAAGACTTGTTCTTGTTCGGTTCGGGCGCAGCTAGGGAGGGCACGCAACAAAGTGTATGCATCTAAACTATGCTAAATGATTATGTGTAAATAATATGATTTCCTGGCTTTATGGTTTTTCCGCATGATTTATGTTTTGTCATATGAATCATAACCTAACAACAGGCAAGTCCACGGTGTGGATTACTATGAAACCTTTTCACCAGTTGCAATGCTAAAGTTTATTCGGATAATGTTAGCAATCGCTGCATATTACGATTACGAAATATGGCAAATGGATGTCAAAACCGCTTTCTTAAACGGTGTTTTAACATAAACTGCGTTTATGACACAGCCTGAGGGTTTTGAGGATCCAAAGAATGCTAAAAAGGTATGGAAGCTAGAGAAATTAATCTACGGATTGAAGCAGGCATCCAGGAGCAGGAATATACGTTTTGATGAAGCAGTCAGTGACTTTGGTTTCATCAAGAACGCAGACGAATCTTGTGTATACAAGAAGGTCAGTGGGAGCAAAATTGCTTTTCTAGTATTATATGTCGATGACATATTGCTTATCGGAAATGACATTCCTATGTTAAACTCTGTCAAGATTTGGCTTGGGAAATGTTTTTCGATGAAGGATCTAGGAGAAGCACAGTACATACTGGGCATCAAGATTTACAGAGATAGATCTAAAAAGATGATTGGACTTAGTCAAAGCACTTATATCAATAAGGTGCTTGATAGGTTCAAGATGGAAGACTCCAAGCGAGGCTACCTACCCATGTCTCATGGAATGACTCTAAGCAAGACTCAGTGCCCAAAAACACTTGATGAGCGTAGACGAATTAATGGAATTCCATATGCATCATTGATTGGTTCAATAATGTATGCTATGATATGTAGACGCCCGGATGTTGCGTACGCACTCAGTGCTACGAGCAGATACCAGTCAGACCCAGAAGAGGCACATTGGACTGCTGCCAAGAATATTCTGAAGCACCTGAAAAGGCACAAAGATGACTTCCTGGTCTATGGTGGAGATGATGAATTAATTGTTAAAGGCTATACGGATGCAAGTTTCCAAACCGACAAAGATGATTTCAGATCACAGTCTGGGTTTGTCTTCTGCCTCAACGGAGGTGCAGTAAGCTGGAAAAGTGCTAAGAAAAGCACTATTGCGGATTCTACAACTGAAGCGGAGTACATTGCTACACATGAAGCAGCTAAGGAAGCTATATGGCTAAGGAAGTTCATAGGTGAACTTGGTGTAGTCCCCTCCATTAAAGGACCAATAGCCCTATATTGTGATAATAACGGAGCTATTGCACAGGCAAAGGAGCCTAGACACCACCAAAGAGTAGTATCGGACAGACCTATGAAACTTTACTCTAAGAGATGAAAATCTGTCATAAGTAAATTTCACTAAAATTATTAGACACAAAATCCTCAATACCTGAGTGATTTGAGATTACTTGTTTGAGAACTGGTTACTTTGACATTGACCGAACGTCGCACCATAAAAGGAGGCTATAAAGGCAACGCTCAGGTAATCACCTATCAAACGAAGTCTAATCTCAAGATCGCAAGATTGGGATTGTCCTCCCATAAATCGAGAGAAGATGTTTAAAAGTTGTACAAGGCCACTCGGAGAGCTAGAAACTGTAAAATGCATGGCCGTGCTCGGATGAATCATAGGCTATGATTATCTGTTTATTTGATCAGTTGAACTCTGAAACCGAGAAACACCTCTGGACGTAATAAGGATGACAACTCTTACCTTATGTTCAAGAGCAAGCATCGAGAGACAAAGGAATTAGGTAAATGCACACTTGTCCCTAAGGACAAGTGGGAGACTGAAGGAAATAGTGCCCGTGGTCCAAATATGCATTCAATGTTAAGTCTAATAAATGCGGTTCAGTATTAATTAACAAGTTAATAATTCAGTGAGATCAAGTGAGCTAAATGCCTAGCTAGAGGCCTCTTCAGTTCAAGTGGAATTAATGATATTAATCCAAAGCTTACTCTTGACTGAACCCGTAGGGTCACACAAATAGTACGTAAACGGATCAAGTATTTAATGGCATTAAATACTCCATCTATGGATATTCGGAATCGACGAATCTTGGTTTCAGTGGGAGCTGAGATCGTCACAAGCAAGAAATGAATACTCTGGAAACGATGATATTGCCGGAAATGGAAATATGGATCGTATCGGAAATATAAATATTATCCGACTCGTAGATGTTGCCGGAAACGGAAACATGGTACGTATTGGAAAATATTATTGGAAATGGAAATATTACCGGAATCGGAAATATTGCCGGAAACGGAAATATTGTCAAAATCGGAAATATTATCGAAATCGGAAAATAATTCCGGAAACGGAAATATTAAATATTTGTTCGGAACGGAAATTAATTCCGGAGTCGGAAATATTAAATATTGTTCGTATCGAAACGAATTCCGAAATCGAGAATTTAATCGGAAGCGTATCGTACGAATTAGCATCGGACGAGGCTTGCCAGACAAAGGCCCAGCACGAAGCCGAGCCATCGCCCAGCAAGCTGAAGCGCACCAAACACACGCTGCCAAGCCACGCCAAGCCCAGCAATGGCCTTGGCGCGCGCGCGGGGCTTTGACGAAGTGGGCTGGCGCTGTGCGTGGGCCGCAAGGCCTGCGTGCGGTGCTAGCGTATCTCTCGAAGTGTGTTACTCGAATCCTAAAGCTACCAGGATTCGTCATATGATTAAATCCTAATCCTAATAAAGATAGAATTTGTTTAATAGAGTTTTAATAAGATTCTAATTAAATAAATTAGTATCCTAATAGGATTCCAGTCCTTTTCCATAACTCTATAAATAGGTGCCTAGGGTCACATATTTAGATCGAGAATTGAAGTATTCAAAAGGTAAGATTTTCAAGCAAAAATCAGCCACAAACACTTGCCTATTAGCCGAAAATCCTAGTACCTTAAGGGCGATTCTAGTTGGTCAAGCTTAAGGCGGATCCGGACGTGCTGTGGACTATCTAAGAAAGGACGACACTTGGAGTCCTAAATACTTGTCCGGTTCGGGCGCAGCTAGGGAGGGCACGCTACAAAGTGTATGCATGTGAATTATGCTAAATGATTATGTGTGAATAATATGTTTCCTGCTTTTATGGTTTTTCCGCATGATTTATGTTTATTCATATGTATCATAACCTAACAGGAAGCATTCAAAACTGCACGAAGGAACAAGTTTTACCCACCCTATCTGAAGAAGCAAAAGGCGCAGGAGTTCATTGAACTCAAAATGGGGGGGTCTGTCTGTGACGGAATAATATTCTAAGTTTATAGAGTTGCACCTGAAGTGGTGGCAACGGAAGAGCTCAGGGCTCAACGATTTGAGAATGGTTTAACCAGTGACTTACAGCTGTTGTTGTCGGGAGAGACCTTTACCTCATTAGACACCCTGTACGGGAAAGCTGCTCACCTGTATGGGTTACAACAAAAGAAGAATGGTAGTGCTGAAAAGAGAAAGGATGACGGAAGCTCGAATCAAGGGAATAACCATCAGAATCAGGGGAATTTTAAGAAGCACAAAGGAAATGGGAATTTCTAGTTTAGGGCTAACAATGGTGGTAATCGCAACAACCAAGGTGGTGGAAATCAGTCTGGAAGGAATGGAGTACGGACCTACGACTGTAGGCACTGTAACATGAATCACCCTGGAAAGGATTGTGATGGAAACTTAGTGACTTGTAGATTTTGCCAGAAGTTAGGCCACAGGGAGTATGAATGCTATTCTAAGAATGGGAAGCCTAACCAAGGTAACCACCAAGGCAATAATCAGAACAGTCAGAATCGAAATAGGGGAAATGGAGGTGGAAACCAAAGGAACCAACAAGGTGGTACAAATGGCAACAGCAATGGCAATCACCAGAACCATGGAAAGCCTGGAGGAAACCTACAGCAGAATGGGAACCGAAACAACAATGGGAACACCAATGGAGGTGGCTATAACAAAGGCGTTGCCCAAGGAAAGTTGAATGTGATATCTAGGCAAGAAGCGGAAACTTCCTCTAACATCATAGCGGGTACTTTTTCTATTAATTCCGTTTTAGTTAAAGTTCTATTTGATTCTGGTGCGACTTATTCTTTTATATCAGTAGATGCTTTGGGGAAACTAGGGTTGAGAGAGCCTGAAACAATTGAAGTACCTATAGTCAAGACCGTCTTCTTATCTAACCTAATCGAGTTTGAGTTAGGAGAGCTAGATGTAATTCTAGGAATGAATTGATTTGGCCATGTTCAAGGCCAAAATAGATTGTGAGAAGCAGAAGGTTCACTTGAGGTCTAGCCTAGGAAAAGTAGTGTCATATCGTCGTTTTGGTAAGCCTAAGAACATAGGAATCATCACGGCAATGGAACTTGTGAAGCTAGTCGGTAAAGGGAACCCAGCCTTCTTATGTAATGTGAGGAACCTAGAGCATGTGATCAAGGATCAGCCTGAAGATATTGTAGTAGTTAATGAATTTCTTGATGTATTTCCAGAAGAGATCCCGGGGATGCCTCCCAATCGACCTATTGACTTTACCATAGATTTAGTGCTTGGAACCGCCCCTATTTCAAAAGCACCTTATCGAATGGCTCCAGCAGAAATGAATGAGTTAAAAGGCCAACTAGAGGATCTATTGGAGAAAGGTTACATTAGGCCAAGTGCATCGCCTTGGGGAGAACCAGTGTTGTTTGTGAAGAAAAAGGATGGAAGTATGAGGCTCTGTATAGACTACGGGGAGCTCAATAAGGTCACGATCAAGAACAAGTATCCTTTACCTAGGATAGAAGACCTATTTGACAACCTGAAAGGAGCTGGAATCTTTTCAAAGATCGATTTGCGTTCGGGTTATCATCAATTGAGAATCGCTGATCACGACATACCAAATACCGCATTCAGGACTAGATACGGACATTATGAGTTCACTGTTATGCCTTTTGGGTAAACCATGCCCCTGCAATATTTATGGACTTAATAAACCGTGTATTCCATGCCTATTTGGACAAGTTTGTAGTGGTTTTCATAGATGACATTCTAGTGTATTCAAAGAGTGAAGGGGATCACGCGGAACACTTGAGATCTGTGTTGAGTACCTTGAGAGATAACCAGTTGTATGCCAAGTTCTCAAAGTGTGATTTTTGGTTGGAAAGAGTTGCATTTTTTGGGACATTTTGGCAGTTGACCCTGCTAAGATCAAAGCTGTTAGGGAATGGCCTACACCCAAGAGTGTGACTGACATTCGTAGTTTTCTGGGATTAGCTGGCTACTATAGACGATTTGTGCAAGACTTCTCTAGGATAGCCAAGCCCATGACTACCTTGATGAAGAAGGAAGCAAAGTTTGAATGGAGTGACCAGTGTGAGGAAGCATTCCAAGCCTTAAAGACGCGATTGACAACCGCGCCAGTGTTAACTTTACCAGATGAGAGTGGTGCATATGATGTGTATAGTGATGCCTCTAAGAATGGTTTAGGGTGTGTATTGATGCAGAACGGGAAGGTTATTGCGTATGCGTCAAGGCAATTGAAGCCATATGAATCCAATTACCCTACCCATGATTTAGAGCTAGCTGCTATAGTGTTTGCATTGAAGATATGGAGACACTATCTGTATGGTGTGAAGTGTAGGATATTTACGGATCCCAAGAGTTTAAAGTACATCTTCACAAAGAAGGACCTGAATATGCGCCAACGAAGGTGGTTGGAGTTGATTAAGGACTATGATTTGGATATCCAGTACCATGAAGGAAAAGCCAATGTAGTTGCGGATGCTTTGAGTAGGAAATCAAGTCATAGTGTTAATGCGTTAGTAGTTGCTAACGAGCTGTGTAAGGACATGCAGCGTTTGAACCTGGAAATAGTGAGTGGTGAAAGCCTTGAGGGAATGATGAATACCTTAACCATCCAGCCGTCAATATTTGATGAGATTAGGGAGAATCAAGTTGGTGATGTAAAGTTGGAGCGAATCAAGGAAAAGATTTCGCAAGGTAAAGAGTTAGAATTCCGAATCCATGATGATGGAAGTTTGAGGTACAAAGGCAGGTGGTGCGTGCCTCAAAAGTGTGGGGAATTGAAAGAGAGATTGATGAAAGAAGGGCATAATACGCCATATTCTGTACACCCAGGTGGTGACAAGTTGTATAAGGACTTGAAAAAGGTCTATTGGTGGCCAAGGATGAAGAACGAAGTGGCTGAATTTGTGGCTAGATGTCTGACTTGTCAGAAGTTTAAAATAGAGCACAGGAGACCTCAAGGAAAGGTCCAACCTTTAGAGATTCCAAGTTGGAAATGGGACTGTATTTCTATGGACTTCGTCACTTGTTTACCTAAGTCAAAGACTGGGAATGATACAATTTGGGTTGTGGTAGATAGGTTGACTAAGTCAGCAGTGTTTATACCATTGAAGGAAACCTGGAAAATGGAACAACTTGCTAAAGCTTACATTAAGAATGTTGTGAGGTTACATGGAGTTCTTAAGGATATCGTGTCGGATAGGGATTCAAGGTTTCTTTCAAATTTCTGGAAAAGTGTGCAGAAGAGCTTTGATACGACATTGAAAATGAGTACAACCTTCCACCCTGCCACGGATGGACAAACTGAAAGGACTATCCAAACCCTGGAGGACATGCTTCGGGCATGCGTTATTGATTTCCAAGGAAGTTGGGAAGATAGCCTAGATTTGATTGAGTTTTCCTATAACAATAGCTATCATGCTAGCATTGGAATGGCACCATTTGAGGCTTTGTATGGACGAAAGTGTAGAAGTCCACTTTGCTGGAACGACATTAGTGAAACCGTAGTGTTGGGACCTCAAATGATAGAGGACATTATGAACCAAATTCGAACCATCCAATCGAAGATTCAAGCGGCGCAAGATCGCCAAAAGAGTTATGCAGACTTGAAACGTAGGCATGAAGAGTTCAATATAGGTGATAAAGTGTTACTCAAAGTGTCACCAATGAAAGGTGTCATGAGATTTGGAAAGAAAGGGAAGTTAAGCTCTAAGTACATAGGCCCATATGAAATCTTAGAATGAATCGGAAAGGTAGCTTATATACTAGCCTTGCCTATGGACTTGCATAGAGTGCATAATGTGTTCCACATATCTCAGTTAAGGAAATATATCCCGGACAAATCGCATGTGTTGCAACCGGAGACCATAGAATTAGACCAAAGCCTAACCTTTGAGGAAAGACCTGTCAAAATCCTTCATAGCAAAGTGCGTAGTACGCGTACTAAAGATGTGAAAATTGTCAAAGTGTTGTGGTCTAATCAAGAATCTGAGGAAGCTACTTGGGAAGCGGAGGACGAAATGAGAAAGAAATATCTCGAGCTTTTTCCCGAGGTTAGTTGAGTTACGGGGTCGTAACTCGTGTCTTTTAAGGGGTTAGAGTGCGGTAGAATTTCGCGCTTTTTACCTTGTTTTCCCCTATTTTATGCTCAATTTAGTGCTTTCTATTGAATTTGCACTTATTATTTTCCTGTTTAATCATGAAAAGAGTACGGCAACTTAAAATTTTTGCAAATGAACGCATTGAAAGTCTCATAAAGTCTCAAGTTTTGAGTTGACTTTTGATTTCCGAACCAAAGTTTCGGGACGAAACTTCTTTTAAGGAGGGAAGAATGTAATACCTCGTATTTTTATAATATTTATAAGTATATTTTATTATATTTATAAAGCATTTTACGATTAATTAGCATTTAAATAATATTTAAATGTATTTTATTTAAATGTGTTTTAATTAATTAGAATATTTATTATTTTAATTAATTACGAAACGAATTTAATTCTTGAGTCGGGAAATTAAATGGGTTGCAAATGATTTTTAAAGGCTTCGGGTTTTTAAAAAAAAATTCCAATTCGTTTTATTAAACGAGCCTAATCAAAAGAGTTTAATTCAAGTCCTAAGCTAGCCCAATCATTTAATTCCCTAAGCCCAATTCTAATTTCCTAAGCCTAGCCCATTGAAAATAGGGAGCCTATAAATAGGACTCCCCATCATTAATTGAGCCCCTAAAATCTCATAAACCCTCTCTTTTGCTTTGCTTGCCCATCTGTAGACACCTACTTTTGTCCCCATTCCCGCAAGGGAAAGGTTCGATGATGAAAGCATAAAAACTCCACTTGACAACGCATCTCCTATAAAATAAACGAATCTCGATTCCCCATTTCATTTCACCCGAAACTTGATATTTATGGAAACCTGCTAAAAATAGTAACCGCCGTAAAAGGTAGCTTCTAAAAGTGGCAAATCATAAAAGATAGAAACCTGTTAGAATTAGGTGTTGCATTCCAACATAAATCCTAAATGAGATAGAAAACTGCGAGAATCCTATTCCTAATAGGATTCGGAAATAAGAGTTACGTATTAATTTAAATCCTAACGAGCCTAGAGTTCGTAACGGGCCCAGACGCATTCCGTCACAAATTGATACGCGCTAAAAGACTCAAATTAATCTCAAACTCTACGGATTTTAGAATCCGAATCTGACTAAACAAAAAAACTGCCCAGACCCTATTTTCAACGCCAGGCCTGGGCGCTGAAAATACCTGGGTACGTTTCTTTTCCTAATTCTTTGCGGATTAGAACTCTGCAATTCTATCTTTCCACGAACTCTGCCCTATAAATAGGCCCCTAGTTTCGACACAACAACACATAATATACTCTGAGTATTGACTCTAAATCCCTTAGCCTAAGCCTCTCGCTGCGAAACTGTTCACGCGTTCTGTCGCAATCGATCCATAAATCGAACAGAACGTATCCTGTCCCATAATCGAGATTCGTTAAATAAAAAGGAGAAATAGCAAAGTCAAAGTGGTTAGTTTTCTGAGAACCGTGACGCACCTCTCAAGGGTGAGTCGTAATGTGTCCCTTTTCGATGATTTAACTGCTTTCTCCCTTTTTATGAACTGTTAAACTAACCTAATATGATTGTTCTATCACGCCTAATAAATATATTATTTTTGGGAAATCGGATTATCATGCTAGGCCCCTTAATGCTATTTAAATCAGATAATCACGATCGAATTAGTATTATATGCTGCATATTGCTAAAATCAATTCAGATTAGTTTAATAGTTAACGCATGTCCCTTCAATTATTTATGCTGAGCTAGTAAGGATATCCTGCCTCTGGAGTTATCGACGAGCGAATTACTCCTCTCGGTAGTTACAGTCCCCCGAACCCTCAATCTCTACCTTGCGGGTGTATATTGAGAGATCCCCACACCAGGGATCACAAGGGAACCGATGGCCGTCGTGGTCAAACATAATTGCACTCCCTTAATATCACGATAACCGGGTTTTGTCAGTTTTTCTCATTGTTGTTAAAAACTGAATGGCGACTCCTATATTACTAGTCAATTGAGTGTATACTCACAGGAAATCCAATTACACTTGATTGAATAAAAAGAATCGTCACACCCACGAGGGACAGGTCACGCATTAGCCTCGCGCTTTTTCGACCCCCTCACAGTGGCGACTCCACTGGGGATAGTGAAGGAAATACTGGTGCTTGTAGGTAATCAAAATAGCCGAAGGGTGAAACGATCCTACCCCGCGTTTATTTCCCCATCAAGTTGGGACGACCTGAAAATCAGCATATTAATGTGAACGGGCAGAACATCATAACGAATCTCGGCTCCCTCGGGAGTTGGGACTAAGGATACCTTTTTCGCCAATAGGGGGGTGCATACGCCGCGCATGTTTCCCACTCGGTACTTGTGCAGGTAGTACACCTATCCCGAACCCAATCGCTCGCCCATTAGGTCCCTCTCGCCTGCCTGCCCCCTTGGCTTGCACTTGCGAGTTGGCCTCTTGAGCGAAATTCGTCTGTTGAAGACACTACCTCGACCGGGGCATGTGTTGGATCTACGATAGAAGCGGTACCAAGCCAGGCGCAAATACTACCCATAGAAGCCTATCATAAACTACGTGGCATATGTAATTTTCAAATCCATGTTTGTATTGTAGTTATGTGTAGCGAAATATGTGATTGTGTGTGACAAACTATCTTAGAAAAACCAATGACCTTAAAAATTGCCCAAACATTCTAGACTAATTTGCCAAAGAGTTATACCGAAACACGTGTTTCGCAAACCCGAATGATCGCCACAAAATAAGCGACGCTCGGGATGGCCTGTAACGAATCCCACAAACGCTGTTACGCGTAAAGGACGTTATTAGGCAAGCACGCAAATCGAAGTCGCATAAACAGAAAATAGAAAACGAGAACCAGCCAGGGACGCATTTTCAACGCCCTTGGCTGGGCGCCAAAATTTCTCACGCCCACTACTGGGCGCTGAAGTTGCTGCTTGGCTTTCTGGTCAGGCGCAGCAGCCTCGGTGCCCAAGCAAAAAAGAAAATACGTAGCAAAAAATATCCATGAAAAAGGAATTGCTACGAGGGCGTAAGAAAAGCACTCGATTTCAAAAGGCGACTCGCGAAAAATTAATAACTCTTTGTGTCGTCGTTAGGCCTCCTACGACGGCAATGCTCGGCACCAAAACCGAACATGCTAACAACTATGAATGTCACACAGGCAAGTGTTTCGAAAATCCAAAGAATGACCAAAATAAAAAAAAAAAACCCCAAAAAAGTGTACCGACAGAAGAAAGAGCGAAAAAGTGAAAAACCAATTTAGAGAGTCGAAGTCTAGACTAAGTAATGCTTGAAACTTTGGGAACCTAAACTTTAGCTTATCTTATGCCTAGGACTGGTCCTGCCACTTGGTGCCGATCAGGGAATCAACGGCTAGTGCGTCTCGAAGATACATCACCAACACCAGGTCTAGTAACTCCAAGCTCCGTCCGTCGTCCCTCATTTCAAGGATCTCCGCTTCCCCAACCTCGATTCGCACCTCCAAACATGTCCATCGAAGATTTGCGAGACCAGATGGTCCAAATGACCCAACTCATGGGCCAACTGAAAATGGAAAACGAAGCCTTAGCGGCTGCGCAAGCCAAAAATGACCTCGAAAACGAGAAGAGGATTGAAAAAATGGTCCTACAGCAAACCATGGGGAGCAAATACTTCTCCCTCGAGCCTGAACCTTTTGCTGGCAAATTACCAGAAAATTTCAGTTCATGTGACTTACCAAAGTTCAAGGCCACGGATAACCCCCGTGACCATCTACTAAGCTTTGTGAACACCATGAACTTGAAAGGCGTGGACAAGTCCACGTACCTACCTGCCTTTCCTTTGTCCTTGGAACCTGTGCCGCTCAAATGGTACTATCACCAGGACCCTAAGCTCTTCCCAACTTGGGAAGACTTTGTCAATGTCTTCATCAAGCAATACTCGTCGAACATGGATTTCCAAGTCACCATGCGCGAGCTGGAAGTTCTCTTCCAAAAGAAAAATGAGGGTTTCACGACCTACTTTGCTAGATGGAGGGACCAGGCGGCCCAGCTAATCAATAGGCCTCCCGAAACAGAATTGGTCCAAAAATTCATTGACAAATTGGACCGGCTTACAGACAACACCTTAGGTACCTGGGACTCGACACTTTCAAAAGGGTTTATGATGTGCGAATAAAAATCGAGGACGACCTCGCCAAAACCATACAGAGCAAACCTGCATATAAGACCAACACCTATAATCGGGGCAACACACCCCAAGCCCAAGAAGTCCATGCTGTAGAAGAGGCTCCCGCCCGAAGATACCCTGTAAGATGGGTCCGAGACCGAAAGTTTGCCCCACTCGGGTCAACTTTGGTACAAGCCTTTGAAAGACTAACCAATCGAGGAAAGTTGAGACCTATAGGCCCCACCCGTGACCCTCCTGTCAAAAACAAATATTGGGTCGAAGGTACTTACTGCAAATTCCATCAAGGAAATGGGCATGACACTGAAAACTGCTGGCATCTAAAACATACGATCCAGGACATGATAGAGGATGAAGTAATACCTCTCCCTAACGTTGGCAAACCCAACAACAACAAGAGCCCACTCGGCTCTTGTCACATCTCTCTCGACCAACCAGAGAATTTCGACCCCACGGTGTATATTACACCTCAAGGTGCACCACTCTGTGTGGTACCTATGGATCGAATCGAGGGGGAAGTATGCGGTGTGTGGAACGATGATGCCGAAGATATTTACCTATCTCAAGTCTCGGGCCAGGACCTCTTCACTGAAACTTGGCCCGGGAATGCTCTCATTGATACCACCCCTCAGAAGCCCGAGGTCGACAACCTCACCCGATCCGGAAGGATATACCAACCGGATATTCACCCACCTCCTATGGACGACATCCCGGTTAGGCAAACTCCTGAGAACGGGCGGCACGCCACCGTCGCGGAAGTCATTGAAAATCCTCTCCTGAAACAACTGAAAAGAACCAAGGCTGAGATTACCATCTGGGATCTTATGTGTACTTCAAAGGAACATCGCGAAAAGCTTATTCGCTCACTTGACCTCATCTCAGTACCCACAGATATCACACTTGACTCATTGGTTAGCCATGTCACGAGAGATGCCGGAGAAAAGGCCATAGTTTTCACTGATAAAGACTTACCCAAAGAGGGGGGTGCTCACAATAAAGCCCTTTACTTAGTGGTTGGATGCAAAGGACAAAACATCTCCCTAGCGCTCGTAGATAATGGTTTGGCGGTTAATGTATGCCCATTGCGAACCGCCCATTGCTTGGGGCTAGGAAGCGATGACTTCCAAACCTCCTCACAAGGGGTACGAGCTTATGATAGCTCCCGAAGGCCTGTGTTGGGAAAAATCAACCTCACCATAAAAACTGGGCCTGTGGCACGCACCACGGAGTTTCAAATAATCGACATCAAGCCCACTTTCAACCTCCTCTTGGGGCGACCTTGGCTCCATGACTTAGGAGGTGTGGCTTCAACCTTGCACCAAATGGTTAAACTTAACCATAACGGGGTAATACTAGAAATCCGCGCCCCTCCTCTCGACGTCAGTTGTACTATGGTTGGAACGGCCGAAACTGCAGATGACCTTTATGGGATTCAAATGGAAGAAACAATCCAGTTCATCGAAGATTATGATCCAGCATTCCTAGACACGCATGCATCCCGAGTCATCCCTAGAATGCTGTTGGGTCAAGGTTATTTCCTAGGAACCCCATTGGGCATAAGGAAGAAGGAATGGACATTCCATCCTTTTCCCGACAAATCTACTCCCTTTGGCTTAGGTTATGAACCAATGGAGGAAGATATTGCTGACCGCCTATCTAGGCTATGCCTTAACAAAGCCAAACAAACCACCCTCCTTCCCCCATATCAAAGGACCCTTAACGGGATGTTTGTTCGGGAAGGAGAAGAACACCCATGTTGTGATTTCCCTGAACCCTTCGTTCAGGATGGCTTGCTAAAACCCGGATTTGAAATTTTCCATGACTGCCACACCTTGGATGAGGCACCCCACCTCACCAAGACTAAAACAGCTGAAATATTGGACAACCAGGCTCTATGGACATTGTTTAACGAATCGAGGCCTATGGAGAACGAGACTGTGATGACTACCCTAGCTTTACAAGATGAAGGTTTCGATCCAACCCGGTTAATCTCTCCTGCATCAACACTAGAAGAGGTCGGGAACGGATGGGTGAAGACATATCAGTGGGTCAACGCAAAAGGAATAGGATTCAAGATGAGTACCGGTAAAGGATCGACGTTTTATGAGACTAAACCCCAGGCTTGAGCCATATAGAGCACCATTAGTAAAAAACGCCTAGTAGTTCTTTAGATTAACAGAAAAAAATAATAGAGACTTTAGATGGTCCTAAGGCCCTTTAGAATATGGGTCAGTTTTATTTCAGTATGTTTTCCTTACTTTCCAAATCAATAAAGGCGTAATATTTCTCCTAAAAATTTTATTCTAACACTAAATAAACACCAAATGTACTTGCAAAACAAAAAAATAATAATAATAAAAGCGGCCCACTATAGGCCCAACAAACAAAGCCCACTCAGTTTTGAAATAATGCCATGTGAACCAGCTCCCGAAACCCACAAAATAAACCACACTATCCCATCCTCAAAAAGCCAACCATCATAAGAGCCAATCCATGCAACCCAAAATCAAAAAAAATCAAAAATTTAAAACAAATGCAAATGTTACCAAAAAAAAATAAATTCATAAAACATAGAATCCACCAACAGCTTTCACATAGATTCCATCATACCCTCCACAAAGATCTTCATAAGTTCCGCACCCTAACTCCATGTTCAAAACTGTTTTGAGTCACCAATAGAAAAAATTAATCTGGACAAAAATGCGTTTCACGCTAACAGTCAAAAAAGCCTCCAAAATAGCCTCAAAATTAACTTTAACTACGAAGCAAAATATCGAGGCACAAAAAACGAATTGGAAATAAACGCAAGAACATGTGAAGCAAAAACGTCAAAATTGACCGGCCAAGTTATTTTCAGCGCCCAGGGCTGGGCGCCGAAATTTCTGACGCCCCAGCCTGGGCGTTGAAACTCTCTGCCTGCCAAAAGTTTTCCTTGTTTTCAAAAAGTGCCCGTCATTTTATCCGCACACAACGGAAAAATAACGAACACGTGGGGGGTACAGTACGTATCCAAATAGGTTTACCAACAAATTGGTCGAATTTTACGCAACCTATGGAAACGGCAGATGAAAATAATGGCAAATACTTCACTCATTTGACCGATTAAGTAATATGTTTCCACTTCAGGACATATCTACCGAAATCCGGCATACTAGAACTTATTCTAAAAGCTAAGAACTACGCGCGACCTGATTCTGACAAGATACGTAGGCAATCCTTACCAAGGATTCGGTCCAAATAATAATAAAAAATTATATTCTTTGTGTAAAAAGTGTTAGACATATAAACAAAATTGAATGGGAACTAAAAATACGCCTTTATTAAAATATAATAAGAAGGAAAACAAAGTGCTAGGAATAAAAACAAACACAACTGAAATAAATAGAGGGCACCTACATCCTAGCAAAGAACTACACTACTCTAGTTCTTCCGGATCATCAAATAAAGTCTTGAAGAGAGCAATGTTCGCAGGATCCACCCCCATAGTCTTCTGCGCTGCCCCAATATCATTCTCCATAAGAACTGGCTCCTGTACACTAACTTCCAAAGACGCCAAAGCTTTAGAAACATTCTCAGTTATAGCCCGCTCAGCCTCAAGGGCACAAACAGTGGTGGGAGAAGGATTACTATCGTCAACTGGACTAGCCACTGTTTTTACAGGCGGCTGAGCCTTCCTAACCCATACATTGTTCCGGCGACGATCTCCGCGAGAGCTTGCATTTCTTTTAAAAACAGCAGGCCCCTTCATGTTAGGCACCTTTTTAGGCCTGACACTGGAACAGGAAAGAACTTCCTTTCGCTTTCGATCAGGACGAGCTTTCACAGTCTTAAAACTATAGGTACGAGGTCTGGCAGAATCAGGACCCTCATACTTAACACGAATACGAGGTATCAAAAGCTCAGCCGGCTCCCCATTACGAGCCTCGATCCTCACATCCTTGTCATCGGAACTCATCCACAACTTATAGTTTTCAGAAAGACCCACAAACCCATTTGTAGCTACAACCCAACGCGGGAGACCATCATAATACCTAGCCCATGCTAAGACCCGTGTTTGTGCAAAGGTTGCTACCTTAGGTGGTACCGTATCAGAAAAGGGGATAGTCTGCCTTAAACCATATTGACGCATGACTCGGTAAGGGAAAATATAAGTGGGACAAGATAGCCCCAACAAAGAAATATAAATCGATACATCAGACCCCCCTGTCATAGTAGTCAAACCCCACCATGGTACCATGCACCCACTTAATAGAACAAATGCCATAAGTAAAAAGGGAGGTCCATTCGGCCTCGTCCTGGCCTTGGTGCAAGTATTTTCGGTTACCCAAAGCTATAGGGCGATAATGCTTAGGATCGGCAGGAGCTTCCAAAAGTCTAAGCCGTTCCGCAAGCTAAATCTGCAAAAACAGGTACGATCGAATCAAAAGAATGAAAACAAAGAAAAAAGGTTCCTGGGGCGCAGTTTGAACGCCCAGGACCAGGCGCCGGATATTCCAGCGCCCAGCCCTAGGCGCTGAAACTCAGCCCCAGGCGAAAAGAAATATATAAAAGTGGCGTATGTGTGCAAAAAGAAAAAATATAGATTACCTGCAGTAATAGGGGGCTTCCCTTAAAAATTTCGGATTTGGCATCCTTCTTCAGCTCATCCGCACTCAGCAAAGTCTCAGCAACAACAAACGGCATAATAGAATAGCAACTCTCCATCTGGCTAATCAAGGGGATCAACCTTATGTCACCGAACTCACCATTATTATTCGACAGCAAATAATGATTCAACAAGCAAAATACAAGGGCTTGAATGTTCAATTTTTGTTCGGTCATATTCTTACTAGGCCTAAAATGATGTTTTACGAGTTTTGCCAAGTTAACCTTATCATCTACAACAAGTTCAGTAAGCATGTTATCATCTAGCCCTAGGAAGGCCCTTATGGTTGTTCTACCCTCTTCAGCAGTGCCAGGGGTAACAGGAGTAGCATTAGTAGGATAACCAAGGATCGCAGCAAATTCATCAGGCAAAGGACATATTTCATTGCCCCGAAAGGAAAAAACGTGATGATCGGAGTCCCAAAAGTTTAGGGCGGCATGCAGAAAATTATAATCAATATTAATTTGTTGTAAGCCTAAAAGTGCCTCTAAGTGGTATTCTTTTAACAAAGCTTTTTCTGTGGGAGTAAGGGCTCGTAGCCAACGCCTAACAGTCCGTTGGAGTAAGAAATTAGGGATCGACATGGCAAAAGCAGTAAATAATTAGCGCACAGCAAAAAAAGGAAGAATTTGAGAGTGGTGGAAAATAAAGACGTACCCAGCCCCTATATATAGCTGAACGCACCCAATAAACATCCTGATCCCATTCGGAAACGTGTTAGAAATCCGAAAATCAAGTATTACCAGGAAAGAACTTTCAGCGCCCACCTCCGGGCGCCGAAATTTTTAACGCCTGAGCTTGGGCGCTGAAAATGCAGCCCAAGTCCCAGATTTCACAAAAACACGGAATAGGAAAGGACTTAAGACCGTGTTGCTAAAACACGAGGCCCTATTACAAGTAAGATCAAGCCCAAAGCACCTTTAGCTCCCAAATAAGCAAAAAAAATAATAATAAAACTTGGTCGAAACTTAGACTCATCTCAGAAAACGCTCATGTACACTTTTCAAAAAAGAAGCAAGTTAAATATCATGGTCATTCTTCGAAACACCAAAAATATGTGTCGTCAAGTCATTGGTTTTCCAAATAGAAAATATCCGTCTGTCAAAGGGATAATCCGGGCCAAGCCAAAACCGGATGTCGCCTGAAAGCTAAAAGTCGCACTCCACGGCTTCACTAAAAATAGCATACTACTATAGGAGGTCGCTCGCACATACGAGCGTGACCCCAAACATGATTACAAGGCGCGAAAAAACAACCGACGAGCCCCAACACTTGGGGGCTCGCGAAAAGTGGACTCCAACAGGGAGCGCCAATCAAAATCACAGACTGCGCCACGCACCATAACATGTTTGGATATCTAAAAAAATATTGTTAAACAAAAATACACAATGTGGACCCACTTATAGGACACATCTAATCAGGAAATATTACGACCCACCAACAGGTTGTAATCACCAAAAGCTCTTCTACATAGGCAAAATAAGAAATTCAAAATGGGCTCGCCCACCCTCAGCGGGCAGGGTCTGCGTCACTAGCCGCGCAAGTACTCAGTTTTCGAAAAATAAAGTCTTCAAATTTAAAATAGGCTCGCCATCTTCAGCCGGCGGGGTCTACGGCGCAAACCACGTAGGTCCTTATTTTCAAAAAAAAAACAAAACAAAATAAAATTTCAAAACAGATTCGTCCACTTCTATCGGACGGGGTGCCCACCCTCAGCGGACAAGGTTCGCCACCTTCAGTGGGAGGGGTCTACGTCACGAACCGCGTAGGTCCTTATTTTCAAAAAACATCAAACAGATTCGTCCACTTCTATCGGACGGGGTGTCCACCCTCAGCGGACAAGGTTCGCCACCTTCAGCAGGCGGGGTCTACGTCACAAACCGCGTAGGTCCTTATTTTCAAAAACATCAAACAGATTCGTCCACTTCTATCGGACGGGGAGGTCCACCCTCAGAGGACAGGCTCGCCCACCTTCAGCGGGCGGGGTCTGCGTCACTAACAGCGCAGGTCCTTAGTCGCTACAGCGATAACTTTTATTGGTTTTCCCTTTTTCCAAAAATGAAAGGATTGGTTTGTTGGATTTTCCTTCGTTTTACATCCTATAAAAACAAGGGGGTTTTCTCGTTTAGCTAGCCCTGAAAATGAGAATCTTTAAAAAACGTTTTACCTCGTGATTGGGCTTGGCCAGGCCCAATTACACTTTACAGCTTTAATTTCGAAAACATCTGTAGTTACTCCCAATGACAAAGTGAGGGAGTTTCTAAGCATCTTTAGATCCTTCCAATGAAAAAGTGAGGAAGTTTCTATACTATCAGTTGACAAATCCCAATGACGCGTGAGGGATATGTCGGCACTTCAAGTGATGACCCTTAAGTCAAATGTTATCACTCGGGGGCTCGTGAGACCCTCGCAAAACAGGTCACATACACCATGGCTTGTGTGACGCACTTCGTCTAATACTTTGACCATCGTCTTACTCCAAGACTCAGTCAAAGTGGGGGCTAACTGTAGACACCTACCTTTGTCCCCATTCCCGCAAGGGAAAGGTTCGATGATGAAAGCATAAAAACTCCACTTGACAGCGCATCTCCTATAAAATAAACGAATCTCGATTCCCCATTTCATTTCACCCAAAACTTGCTATTTATGGAAACCTGCTAAAAATAGTAACCGCCGTAAAAGGTAGCTTCTAAAAGTGGCAAATCATAAAAGATAGAAACCTGTCAGAATTAGGTGTTGCATTCCAACATAAATCCTAAATGAGATAGAAAACTGCGAGAATCCTATTCCTAATAGGATTCGAAAATAAGAGTTACGTATTAATTTAAATCCTAACAAGCCTAGAGTTCGTAACGGGCCCAGACGCATTCCGTTACAAATTGATACGCGCTAAAAGACTCAAATTAATCTCAAACTCTACGGATTTTAGAATCCGAATCTGACTAAACAAAAAGACTGCCCAGACCCTATTTTCAACGCCTGGCTCTGGGCGCCGAAATCTTCGGCGCCCAGGCCTGGGCGCTGAAAATACCTGGGTACGTTTCTTTTCCTAATTCTTTGCGGATTAGAACTCTGCAATTCTATATTTCCACGAACTCTTCCCTATAAATAGGCCCCTAGTTTCGACACAACAACACATAATATACTCTGACTATTGACTCTAAACCCCTTAGCCTAAGCCTCTCGCTGCGAAACTGTTCACGCGTTCTGTCGCAATCGATCCATAAATCGAACAGAACGTATCCTGTCCCATAATCGAGATTCGTTAAATAAAAAGGAGAAATAGCAAAGTCAAAGTGGTTAGTTTTCTGAGAACCGTGACGCACCTCTCAAGGGTGCGTCGTAATGTGTCCCTTTTCGATGATTTAACTGCTTTCTCCCTTTTTATGAACTGTTAAACTAACCTAATATGATTGTTCTATCACGCCTAATAAATATAATATTTTTGGGAAATCAGATTATCATGCTAGGCCCCTTAATGCTATTTAAATCAGATAATCACGATCGAATTAGTATTATATGCTGCATATTGCTAAAATCAATTCAGATTAGTTTAATAGTTAACGCATGTCCCTTCAATGATTTATGCTGAGCTAGTAAGGATATCCTGCCTCTGGAGTTATCGACGAGCGAATTACTCCTCTCGGTAGTTACAGTCCCCCGAACCCTCAATCTCTACCTTGCGGGTGTATATTGAGAGATCCCCACACCAGGGATCACAAGGGAACCTATGGCTGTCGTGGTCAAACATAATTGCACTCCCTTTATGTCACGATAACCGGGTTTTGTCAGTTTTTCTCATTGTTGTTAAAAACTGAATGGCGATTCCTATATTACTAGTCAATTGAGTGTATACTCACAGGAAATCCAATTACACTTGATTGAATAAAAAGAATCGTCACACCCACGAGGGACAGGTCACGCATTAGCCTCGCGCTTTTTCGACCCCCTCACACCATCACTCTTCCTCTCTCCTCTTCTGCTTGGCTCATCCGCACGCCCGCACAGCCCCGTGCTCGTGCCTTCGTGTTGCTGTTGCGTCGTGCTGCTCGGCCTCACGCCCCAGCGCGCGCTGCACTCCCTCCCTCGCTCTCTCTCGCGCGCCAGCGCCCAGCACCGCCTCTCGCTCTCTCGTCTCTCTCTCGCGCACAGCGCCCAGCACCTCGCGCCCTCGCCCATCCGTCCCGCGCGCCCAGCGTGCTGCTGCTGCTGCCTCACCCCTTCGTCGCTGCGCGCACCCGCACACAAGTTGTGCGTGCGTGTGTGTGTGGTGTTGTTCGTGTTTTGTTCGTTCTTGTTCACTCTTTTCGCCCAATCACATTAATTCGTGGTTATTCCGTGCTATAAGCCGGATTGGTATAATTCTCTTCTTCCTTGCCTATTCTATTTCAATTCCGTATTTTAAATTATAATATTAATATTGTTTGGAGTAATTAAAATGCTGGGAACCGGTTATGAATACCGTGGTTTGAGGATTTGCGTGTTGTGATTCATTAGGCTTGTTTTAATTATTAAAGGACGAATTTTCAGATTTGTTTATTGAATAAAGAATTGATTTTTATGATAATAAATTAGTTTTATTGGGATTTTCAAGTTAGGGTTTTAACCTAGACCTAATGAGTCAATTGATTAGCATAATTAGGTGATGATTTTAATTATGATAATCAATTATATTTTCAGATTTGAATAAAGGCTTAAAGTGTTGATTTTTGTTGATTTTAAAGGCGAAAAAAATATCTTTTCGTACAAGGGATTGGTTTTGCAAATTGAGACGATTATATTATTGAAAAACGATTGAATTCTAAAGTTTAAATGAGGTTTTAGATTTTATAAAGTTGCTGGAAATTTAATGAACATGGAAATAATTTATGTTTCATTATTTTGATGATAGGAGGTGATTTCTAGTTGAGTGCTCGTTATTGCAAAGTGGCCCCTACGCTTAGGTATTCAAGGTACGTACAAGTCTAGGGCGACCATACCTTTTGTCAATGACATTACATGATTGTTGATGATGTGAATTATATTGTGTGGATTCATATATGCTTTGGTGAACGATCATGTGGATTAATATTATTGGAATTATTGAATTGTTGGTTGAACAAGCATGTTGAGTTTATTATGAGTATGGATTTCCTTGTCAATCATGTTGTTCAACATTTATGCATGTATGGTTTGTTTCACATGCAAGGGATGGATTATTTATTTGTATGCTATTGTACGGGATGTCTAGCATACTTTGAGCCAATTATTCGTACCTCGTTCTACTATTTATTTTACCACATGTAAAGGGTTAGCTCGTGTAAGCCACCGCACATGTAGGGTTCAGTTAGGAATATTATGTATGAAATGAATTAGAATTTGTCGTGCAAGGGCACAACCCTCATGTTAATGTGCATGATGTGGAGTCTCACTTTGGTGAGGAGGAACATCGTAGTAATTTCACAAGAGTCTTGCTTGGTTGATCACAAGTCTTAACGCATTAAAATAAGATTGTTTTGGTTGTTGTTTATTAATTGTATGAATGTACATTGTTGAGTCTTGAGTTCACCTTTAATAAAATATTAATAAACGTAAAGTGCAACCAGAACAAGCTTCAAAACTCTTGGAACGTATATACCTTGAGTATGAACAATGGGGGGAGTCTTGCCGGAAAGCTCGTACTCCTACTAATGATACAAGACGTTGTTTCATTTATAATATGCGCAGGAATTCCGTCGGTATGGCCCGACACTCGGTATGGCCCGAATTTATTATTTATTATTTGGTGTATGGTTGGCTCCCATCACTTTTTCCTTTATGGAACTTTCTTTGGCCCGTTCGAAGCTTATTCTAATTGAATTGTGAGTCAAGAGTCGAGTCTTGTATTCATGATTGATTGTTGATTATTATATGGCTTTTGCATGTTGATTAGTACTTAGTGAGTGATGCATGTTTTAGTTTCATTCACTTTATTCTTGTAAGTACTCAGCTTTTGCTGACTACGTGCTTTGTGTGTTTTGGTCATGGCCTTCGCCTTAATGACCCTATGATGATCTATCATTTGCACTTGCATTGATGGGGAGTAGAATAAAATAGCAGGTTGGTAGATCAGAATCATGTGGCTTGGGATGATCAAGAGAGTTGCATGTTTTCGTATTTCGAACTATTTAATTATACTTTAATTATGTTTTCGTATTTAAACTATTTATACTTTGGTTTTTGGGCCATTATGGTTCCAAATTGTAGGAGGCCTCAATATTACATTAATTATGTTTTAAAACGTGAGTTGACATTAATTTCCGCTGCGTGATTCTGGTAATAGCCTTAACCGTTATCACGGTGGCGGTAATGCTTTAGTAATTCCTTTATTTTAAGTTGGAAAATGATTTTATAAAAGCAAGGAATTATTACGGTGTTACAGTTTTCTTGAGTGTATTTTTCGTATTTCGTATTTTGTATTATTTTTAATTTGGAATTTGTATGTAAGTTTTAAGTATTTGATAAATCCCATTTAAGACTCACCAAAAACTAAAACTTGGTTCGATTTTTCAATAGTGTGACCACTAGTTTTGACTTGATTTTTCAATCCCACCCCGTAAAGGAGATCCAAACTCTAGGGTCACACTAGTGACGTTAATCAAACTTTGAACATAGAAAATCGAAAATCAAAATATATAAAATGCGTAAAATACCCCTGCAGCTAAGGAATTTCGAACTTAGATGGAGTCGCCACCAAATAAGTTTGGGTCCGGTTTGGAAACACCTAAATGACTCGGGATAAGGCTTAGGATTTGAAACCGCAATAAGACTCGGGTAAGGGAACGAGACACTTATTTTGGTAGGCTTAAAAAGTTGGTTCATACAAGACAAGGATCATATTAGTGCATAAACCTAATAATGGATCTAAGTTTAGATTGGTGAGCATGCATATTTAAGACATTAAAGTTGCTAATTGTATGTGATCACTTAGCTTTAAGTCAAATTTAGTGAGCCTAAACCGGTTTTCCATAAATTATAGTTGTTAAGCGTGATTAGAACATGTAGATTGTTGATTTAGCATGTTAGGTGATGAAAGAAATAACAAATAAACCAAGAATCATAATAAAATATAAAGGTGCAGAATTAGTAAAGGTTATACATAATAAGCTAGAAAAAGGACTAGGTGTAAACCACATCACCTAGAACGACCAGGCTAATAAAATAGCATTAGTATTAAGTGCGGAATTGAAATGTTCAATGTTGAAATAAGTAATAAAGTAAGCAATAAAGCATAAAGAATAGAAATTGCAACAATAGAACTTGTATGAACGATGTTGGTAATCCAAACGAGAGACACTTGTTCAAGTATGACTTGGCCCATCATGGATTCAACATGGAAAGAATCTAACTTTAAAATGAGCTTTCTCATTAAAAAGTATCATCGATTTTGTACTTGATTATTGAAATAGAACTTGAATGTTGAACTTGAACTTGAATATAGAACTTGAATATTGAACTTGAATATTGAAATTAGGAAGCTTGGTTCTTAAAGATTAGACATTTTCATGTTAAAAGGCAACCCCTTTAATATGCTCCATGAATTGAATTTGGTTCTACTTTAAAAATAAATTGTTCCTAATTATACCTAATTGAACTTTGTATGTAGGAATTGAATATTGAACATAAAACTTTGATTTTCATGTGTTCTAATTTGAAAAATGGATTGCACTTTTTCAAACATCCTTGAACTTGCATAAAGTTAGATTTTTTTTTTTTTAAGATTTGAATGATGATTGTTGTAAGGAACACTTTCAAGAATGAAAGCCTCAACTTACTAATCATGTTCTTTTGAAAACAAAGCATAAAGATTGAAACTTGTAAATGGAGTATGGAATATCATTTGAGGGGGGATTTCAAGAATAAAATCCCCTCAAAGATTACTCCTTCTTAAATATTTCTAGTTAAAGTGAGTATGAAAATCACATGAACGTCATAGGATTAGTAAACTTGAAATAAGAAAGATAGAAATATAGATTTGAAGAGTCTTGGGAAATTTACCTAGATATAGGTGTTGATTAATTTCAAAGCTTGGACTCCCAAATTGCTTAGGACATTAGAACATTGAACTTGTATTTGAAGAATGTTTGTATAAGAGTATCTTTTAGAGATTTTAGGTAGAATATTGAAATATTTGAAGCTTGAATATTGAATGTTGAAGGATTTGAAGATTGAATATTGAAGAGTTTTGAAATAGGTAGAGCTTCTCTGCTCAAAACTGGGTGATTTTGCATCCATTTGTTCGTTGGACGGGGGGGTTTTATAGGAAAACCTGCTGGGAATAGGGCTTGGCTGCGCCACGCACATGTTCAGCTGGTACAGATCAGTTGTTTTTGTCCTTTTGTGCGTTTTGGCGATTTGCAAAAGATGCTATTTGTACCTGCTCTGTCCTTTTGCTTCGAGTTTAAGGCAGGGATTTTTATGTATTTGAAATAGATATTTTTGAGGATTTTCTTGGAATTGATGATTTGTACGGGTTTTGCTCGATTTTACAGGCCGGCCCCCGAAATGCTCGGTTTTGGGGTCGGCGCTCGAATTTGACTTGTCTTATATGATTTTGAGTGGAAACGTGTGGAAATGTGCCACGAAGAATGATGGTAGAATTAGTTTCTTGAGATTAAACTCGGATTTTGAAATTGCATTTTGGAAATGTATTTGAGCTTGAATTGGAGCCCGAGGGTCGGATTTGGCCCAAGGTTTGTATCTTTGAATTGGAAGTTCAGAATAGAAATTGAACTTGGGGCTTGAATATGGATTTGAATTATGAATTGGAGTTGGAATTTTGAAATTTTAATGTTTTTGGATTAGAATTGTGTTTGCTTTGAAAGTTGTACTTGAGTTTTGAACGAAAGTTCAAGATTGAATTGAATCATGTCCTTTACAACTTGTAGCTTGCACTTAGAAATTAACCGCCCAAATCTATTCGTGGTATCGTCGTTGGACTCTAGGGGAGACAAAAATTAGGTGTCTACAGAAGCCCCCACTTTGACTGAGCTTTCGGTTATGAAAGCACAAGTATTTCGAATAGGACGGAGAATGGTGAAGATGCTCTGCAATCAAGACCATCCTTTGTACGCCGATACCTGCATAAGATAAGCGTTAGTATTCGAAAGGAAGATTGTACCTGCCTTCGGTGTGGCTTGATGGATTTGAAGTCCTGATCTTGTACGTCTTAAATTTTTCATGTACTTGCTTGGAACGGAGCTTGGCATCAAAAGTTTTTGAATTTTGAATACTGTGGGATGAGTACTTTGGGTGCTAGAAGTTTTCTTGAAGTTCCGCTCGGGATTTTCCTAGATTAATCCACTGGGGAAAAGGATTAAATATCCGTTGGGGAATATGTTTTAGAAGTCTTGAAATG
Source organism: Spinacia oleracea (assembly GCF_020520425.1). Classification (NCBI taxonomy): domain Eukaryota; kingdom Viridiplantae; phylum Streptophyta; class Magnoliopsida; order Caryophyllales; family Amaranthaceae; genus Spinacia; species Spinacia oleracea. Next base: position 83,772,429 of record NC_079492.1, on the reverse strand, counting down.
CGATTGAATTTCCTGGAGATTGGGTCCGTTGAGGATATATTCTTGATTTTCCCGGAGCTTGGGTCCGCTAGGAATGTATTTCTCTTTGTACTTCCCGGAGCTTGGGTCCGCTGGGGATACGAGGTTTATATGTGCTTTGCGCTTTTGAACTTCCCGGAACTTGGGCCCGCTGGGAGCATTTGTGTTGTATTGAAGATTGTATGGTATCCATCTTGAGCTATGAACTGTTGGAAATTGTAGAGCTTTTTGAACTTGAACCTTTGAAATTTTTACCTTGAATTTTGTACTTTGACTTGTAGATGATTTGCTAGGCATAACCTTGCTCGGTCAGAGATTGTAGAACTTGAATTTTGCATAGGGACCCTGAATGATTTCTTCTTGAATATAGACCTTGAGGGATTTCTCTGGGGAAAGGTAGGCATGGATAGCCTAGGCTGTTTTTTATACTTGAATAACCGCTTAGGCATGGATATCCTAGGCGTTGGTGTAGACTCTGGGTAGTCCATTGAATAGGGATCCCTGGCCAAGTTTGACTCACTGCTGGGGATTTTATAAGTGATTTGTATAGACTTAGTATAGTCTAGATTGAATTGACTTTTTTAGTCGTCTTTGAACATTTGTCACCCTTCCGTTGGGGATGTTGGGGCTCTTGATTTTGAAGTAGGCTTTTGAGTAGCCTAGATTGAATTAACTCCGGTTAGTCAAACTTGTATAGGAGTCGTCCCTCCATTGGGGATGTGTTGTTGGGCCTTTTGAAATGACTCAGAATAGTCGGTCCTTGAGGGAGGCTCTGGATAGCCTGGAATTGTAGCGGCTCTGAATAGCCTTTTACATTTGGGCTCCATTTGGTAGAGCGTAAAACGTTTTCAATGTAAAATGATTTTCCATGGAAAACATTTTTCAAGGGAAAACACAACTCCAAACTAGTTTTCCTTTGTTTGGTACCTTAAAGGAAAATGGGAGAAGATGGTAAAGATTGAGGGGAAGAAAGGAGAGGGAGGTAAGGAGGAAAGAAGGAAAAGTGGTTTCCCTCCATTTAATATGGAAAAGGGTTTTCCACATTTGAGGGAGTCATGGAAAATTGTTTTCCATCCCTTACTCAACCAAACAACGTAAAATGATTGAAAAGGGGAAATTTGTTTTCCATGAAAACGTTTTACGCCCTACCAAACGGAGCCTTGAAGAAGCTCTGAATAGCCTTTTTGCACATAGGCACTGAATAGCCTTTTACCTGTTTCAATCCTGCAAGGTAGAGAGATCTTAGCTTTGCCTTAGGGTTTTGAGGTTTTTGTATTTGGATTTCGGATTTTTGGATATTTCTATTGCTTTTGGACATTGTTTTGTTGGAATGGTTTGGAAAGGTTTGACATTTGTTTTGAAAATCTCGAAAGGTTTTTTAATCTTGTATGATTTGAATATTGGATTTTGTATTTGGAATAGGTTCGGATATTTGCTGTGTGTTTTGTGAATTTGCTTGCTAGGTTTGGATCGAACTAGTATGCGTTGTGTGTGTATTGAAATTTGAGGCTACGTGTATGCATGCGAAATGAAAAAAAATTCCATGAAAATAGTTTCCCCATTTTTTAGTGTATATACCCACTATAATCCCAACTTAGACTGAGGTTTTTTAGTTAGGAAAAGCGTAAGTCAAAGTATATTCGACTCTTGCTGATGCAAATGATGACTCAACTTAGGACGCCGATCTATGACTTAAACTTGACTCATACATGATTTTTCAAATGCTCTTCGACCGACTTGGACTCAAAATTTGACAGGCTTTGACAAACTTAGAAATATTGAAAATTGAATGAGCGTGCTAATGCATCTAAGACCAAGATATTTGATGGGAGTAAAACTTGATACACGGTCTCTTTGACACAATAAGGACAGGTTGCGCTGAGTTTCCACTTGAAATTTGAGATCTTTGACTCATATGGTTTTGACGCTTTGGATGCTTTGAAATTGAATTGCTTTGCTTTGAAAGCTGGTTGATGTGCCTGATGAAATAGTGCTTGTCTAACGGCATTGGGTGTGACAGAATCTCCCGGCTAAAGGAAATAATGCCCTTGGTCCAAGTATGCATTTAATGTTAAGTCTAATCAATGCGGTTCAGTATTAATTGACAAGTTAATAAATTCAGTGAGATCAAGTGAGCTGAATGCCTAGCTAGAGGCCGCTTCAGTTCAAGTGGAATTAATGATATTAATCCACAGCTTACTATTGACTGAACCCGTAGGGTCACACAAATAGTACGTAAACGGATCAAGTATTTAATGGCATTAAATACTCCATCAATGGATATTCGAAATCGACAGATCTTGGTTTCAGTGGGATCTAAGATCGTCAAAGGCAAACAATGAATACTCCGGAAACGATGATATTGCCGGAAACGGAAATATGAATTGTATCGGAAATATAAATATTATCCAAGTCATAGATGTTGACGGAAACGGAAACATGGTACGTATTGGAAAATATTATCGGAAATGGAAATATTGCCGGAATTAGAAATATTGCCGGAAACGGAAATATTGTCAGAATCGGAAATATTATCCGAATCGGAAAATAATTCCGGAAACGGAAATATTAAATATTTGTTCGAAACGGAAATTAAATCCGGAATCGGAAATGTTAAATATTGTTCGTATCGGAAATGAATTCCGGAATGGGGAATTTAATCGGAAGTGCATCGTACGAATTAGCATCGGACGAGACTTGCTAGACGAAGGCCCAGCGCAAGGCAAGGCCCGCGTCCAGCCAGCCACGCACTCGACACAGGCAGCCGAAGCCTCGCCAAGCCCAGCGCGAAGGCCAAGCCCAGCAAGGCCGCAGAGCACGCAGCTCGCGGGGTGTGCATCTCGCGTGGGCCGAAGGCTTGCGCGGGCTGTGCGGCTCGGGCTCGTGTTCGTGCAACGCTTGTGTTCGTTACGAATCCTAAAGCTAATGGAATTCGTTCTATGATTAAATCCTAATCCTAGTAAAGATAGAATTTGTTTAAATAGAATTTTAATAGGATTCTAATTAAACTAATTGGTATCCTAATAGGATTCTAAATCTCTTTCCATAACTCTATAAATATGAGCCTAGGCTCACAATTTTAGTGTGACAATTCAAGTATTCAAAGTGATTTTTGAGAGCAAAAATTCAGTCACATCATTGCCTACAATAGCCGAAACTTCTAAGTACCTTAAGGGCGATTCTAGTTGGTCAAGCTTAAGGCGGATCCGGACGTGCTGTGGACTATCTACGGAGGGACGACACTTGGAGTCCTAA